>NC_090937.1:385160081-386410081 GCF_040938575.1 Ambystoma mexicanum
GATATCCTTTTGACTGCGAATGTGTTTTATGGGCTATGGGGTCTTTTACTCCATAGGGCTTTATGTGTTTTTGGTATGTGTGTTACACAGCACCCTCAGTGCAGTAACACAGGGGTGTCATAGTGACCCCCAAACATAGACTCCATACCCTGGGACTGACTACTGTCTCCCAGGGCATGTAAAGTCACCATTGGCTTTACTAGTCTCAAATTATGAACAGAACCAGTACAAACCATCATATTGTGGAAGTACTGGTAGGGCTAATTCGATTGCCCCTGGGTCTGTTTTCCAAGGGGACACTTTGCAGTCCCCCCTTGTCGAGTTTCTGGCTGGTGGCAGTGGATACCACGCAAAATATTCCACCGGAATATTTCTTATGGGATTTTCCCATTGATTTTAAACGCAACACTTTTTGGTGCAATGTTAAAGATACTGCTGGGTTATTTATTTAATATTTATTCCCCGGTTGGGTCTTTTTGCCAGGACTCGGTTTTAAAAATGGCATTTGTGTTCGCCTCTGAAACTCTAACCCAAGTCGAGCCCTTTGTTCCACTTTTTGGCGGGCTTCTGCACAGAAGCCCTCCAAATGGTGCCACTCTGTCTGGGGTCTACAGGATGTGTGGGAGGGGGATTAGGCACCCTGGACTGAGTTGCCTTGGCAACTCAAGTCGCACTCTTGTGTGATTGGCCCAGTGGTGAGCCGCCCGGCTAACCACTTAGCATGTTTGAGTGACAGATATGCTGTTGAATGGGGGGTTTTCTGCATAAAAGCAGGGCTTTGGGGACTGGAACTTCAGAAGTCGCCACAGGACCTAAAGAATCCGAAGAGGGGAGAAGCTGAGCCATCTACAACGACGACACCACCGGTGGAGCCCTGCTGTACGAACTCACCACTTCCCCGACGACAGAGGAGATCTTCTTCCAGGAGAGTCTTCTTCCCTTTGAGCTGGTGGGACCAACCAGTTCGCCTTTTTCGCCTTCCAGGATGCCTCGTGGTCGAATTGCCCGTGCCAAGCACCCCGGCCGCCGGATAGCCACGCTTCACCACTGACCGCAAATAAAAGGGTCGTACCTTTTAATCGGGAACTCCGCGGCTGGTTTCTTCCCTGGCAGTGCAACGACCTCCAGCTTTCTTCCTCGTCGAGATCATCTCTTCCCCTGGTCGAAGCCATGACTTGCACCCGCTGCCAGGAACAACTGCCACCGCTGGAGCTTTCTCACCATTTCAGGTACTGTGTCCCGCCTGGCCTCCCTTGCAACGGATTGTCCAAGGTGTCCCGTAAATCCTTGACTTTCGAACTGGGTTGGCCTCCAAACCTTCTAACTTTAACTTTCTGAACTGATCCAACCTCTTTTTGACATTTTCTGCAAAGACTTTGAGTGCATTTCCACTGTTTGATCTTGGGCACATTCCGTCTTTCTCTCTCTAAGAGTGGGCATGTCCTATGACCTTTTGGCTCTACAGTAGACCCTGCCTTTCTTGACTTGCTGTGGTTTCTTAAAAGTGTGGGTACTGTGTTATTTCCATACTCTGCCTTTTCTCTCCCTTTTTTAATGAATTATTGGAGTGCCATCTAAGGTTACACGCTCACCTCTGTTTTGCCAAATAAGTGGTGTCTTAACCTAGACTTGTCGAATAATTAACAAGGGAGGTGTATATACTTATAGTGACTGTGTTTGAACTTGTTTGATATATTAGTGCCAGTGTATTTCCATAAAGTGTGTTTTAAATAAATAATTATATACTTTTAATACCAAAGCTCTGGTCAGTGTTTGCTTGTGCTACTGTATTTTTCGCCCTATTGTGTATACTCTATATACTACCTAACTCTTCTTGAGAGAAGCCTGACTGCTCAGCCACAGCTACCAGGTAAATCTGGGTGGTGCAGACTGCTACCAATTGGGTTTACTGCTTACTCCTGTAGTGTTAAAATTTTGCAGTGGTCCCTAAGGGAACTGCACAGGTTTCTGCCTAACACTGGTGTGCAGCGGTGGGATTTGTATTGAGTATACATTTTAGTGTGCTTTTAAATACTTTAGTGCAACTAACCACAAAGCTTAGCACTAAAAAGTTTATTTTCTAAACCTGTCAACTATGGAAAGTTATAGTCAAGAGTCCCTTGCTACTAAAACTGCTGATTGTTTAAGAGTTCTCTGTAAGCATAAGAACCTCCTGACTAAAGGCAAGAAAATGGAGCTAATAGAAAGATTGTTAGCAAACCAAAGTCTGGGTAGTGGTTCAGAGAAGCCTACTCTCCCAGCTAATGTAGATAACAGTGATGATATTGATATAGACCAAAGTATTAATAATCTTGAGGAAGAGTCAGAAGAGGAAGGTGAGGCTGTTGTAACTGTCCCCCCTAGCCCTCTGTCTGCTCTACCAGCTGTACCCACTGGACCTTTGCCAGGTCCCACATTTAATCCTCAATATCTTGAACTAGAAAAAATGAAGCTTGAATTAGAATTCAAAAGAATTAGTGCTCAAACAGAACAACGGCACCAAGAACTAAGGCTCAGAGAAATGGAGCTCAAGCATGAGCTAGAGATGAAAGAATTGTCTGTGGAAAATGCTTCTCTCTCCGGATCCTCTAGGAGTTCCAGTCCCAAAAGACCCTGGATGCCTAAAGAGATTGTGGGTATGTATGAGCCTAAGTTGGATGTGTTAGATTGGTTGGCTATGTTTGAGTATAATCATGGGCTCCAGGACATCACAGGGGATCAGTTGCTCCCTTGGTTGTTCTCTAGGCTCCCCCTGTTGCATCTGATGTGGCAATTGAGTTGTGGGAGGTGGATAGAAGGGACTATGAATGTGTGAAGCTAGCTTTGATCGCTAGATTTGGGAAGACCCCTTCCCAGTACCTTAAGAGGTTTAGGACCCTCAAAAAGAATGATGGTACCCCTTGGGCTACCTGGGTGAATGAAAGTTTGAAGAACTTAGAGGGATAGATTAAGGGTTACAGAGTGAACACTTATGAGGGAATTAGAAATCTTGTTATGTTGGAGTCAATTTATGATGCCTGCTCTCCTGAGCTCAGACAGCACTTGGCTGATTCAAGGGAAACAGATCCTAGGAAGCTAGCTAAGGCTGCTGACTTGTGGGTTGCCAACAGGGCTACTCACAAGGATTCAGGGGTCTCTAAGAAAAAGTATGAGGGAAAGCAGCCACCAAAAGGGAATCCAGAGAATTCTAATACCTTCCATACCAAAGAGGGCTCCAAACAACACAATAATCAGGGTAAACCACCAGGGAAACCCCATCAGGCTAGTGTCCCTTCTGGTCACAAACCAGAAGGAGGTCAGAACAAGCCATCATTCCAGAGAGCATTTGGAACATGCTACCTCTGTGGGGCAACTGACCATATCAAAGGAGATCCAAAATGTAAGGGTAAACCTACGGGGATCAGCACAGTCTGCTTAGCCTTCACTCCTGAGGAGGAAGTCCAAATGGCTAGTGCTCACTTTGAAGTCTTTGCTGAAGAACCTTTGGTCCATGGGTCTGGTTAGCAATCAGAATAGGAGGGTGTGTGACTCCATACCAGAAAACTCTAAAGTTTATTATATGGACAGTGTTCTTGTCAATGGCCAGGATACTCCTGCCAGGCGAGACTCTGGGGCCAGCAGAACAGTAGTGGATGAAAGCTTTTTCAGGCCTGAGGATGTTGCTAAGGCACCCAAGGGTCCCACTAAGATGTCTGGAGGCCCTGTCCAAATGGTACCAATTCAACCAGCCCTCAAACAGTGTAACAACATGACAGTGATGATTCCTGTCAGTGTTCAGACTGAGGTGCCTGAGAGAGTCCTGCTGGGGAATGATCTAAGAACTCTAGGAGTAGTATCCAGTACCCCCAGGCCTCCCAGTATGGAGACCCAGAACCAAACCAAATTGGCTAGAGAGGCCACCTTAAGGAACCACTCTAAGCCTGTGGGAACCTCTACAGAGAACCCCACTACAAGCCCTGGTGTTGGTAAATTGACCTCTGACCCAAGCAAATTTCAGGCTGAAATGTTAGGGAAATGGGAGCCCCAACTAAGCTCCATCATTGTTCCCCCAGTTTTAGAGTCTTTGACTCCCCCTGCTTCTAAGGAAGAGGTGGATAGGCCTACTGGACCCCTACCAAGGCCTAAGAGAACTGGTAATTCTCAGTGCTGGTGGAAAACCAGAAAAGAAAAGTCTAAGGCCAAAAACCTTCAGACTGTTGGACCTTCCACAGAAGACTCCAACTCAATTCCTAGTCTTAGGGGGGGAACTCCTAAAATAGGTAAGGGTAGATCTAAGAGGAAGGAGAAGCATATACCTTGCTTATCTCCATCCCCTCCAACCAAGAGGCCTAAGACCCAACCTTCTCCCAACAGAGAGGTGGTGATGACCTCTGGAGGCCCCTCTAGATCTAGGGGAATCCTTTATAAGGACCCCTTGAAAAGGCCTAACACAGGTTCAGAAGTTGTACCAACTTCTGAGGGACTGGTCAACCAGATCCCCTATAGTTTTAAAAAGACTGATGTTCCTCAAAGGGTTTGTAGGTCATATAGCTTACAAAGGAAAACCTTTGACTCTACCATTGAACACAGGTCAGTGTGTCTCCACCAAAATGCTGTTGGTCTCTCTAGGATGTTTGTAACCGACCACAGGTATGAGATTCATCCAGGAGTGGATTAAATCCTCCTGTCCCTTAGTCTGGAGGGGCGGGTGTTAGGGAGAATTCTCTGATAAGGCTAATTTCCCAAACCTAGTGAGTCCCCCAGCAGCTTTGCTGGATTTTTGGTTTTTTTTTTTCTCCACCTAAGAGTGAGACTCTTTTTCTCCCACTCTTAGACATGATTGGAGATCTCCTTTTGACTGTGAATGTGTTTTATGGGCTATGGGGTCTTTTACTCCATAGGGCTTCATGTGTTTTTGGTATGTGTGTTACATAGCACCCTCAGTGCAGTAACACAGGGGTGTCATAGTGACCCCCAAACATAGACTCCATACCCTGGGACTGACTACTGTCTCCCAGGGCATGTAAAGTCACCATTGGCTTTACTAGTCTCAAATTATGAACAGAACCAGCACAAACCATCATATTGTGGAAGTACTGGTAGGGGTAATTCGATTGCCCCTGGGTCTGTTTTCCAAGGGGGCACTGTGCAGTCCCCCCTTGTCGAGTTTCTGGCTGGTGGCAGTGGATACCACGTGAAATATTCCACCAGAATATTTCTTATGGGATTTTCCCATTGATTTTAAACGCACCACTTTTTGGTGCAATGTTAAAGATACCGCCGGGTTATTTAATTAACATTTATTCCCCGGTTGGGTCTTTTTGCCAGGACTCAGTTTTAAAAATGGCGTTTGTGTTCGCCTCTGAAACTCTAACCCAACTCGAGCCCTTTGTTCCACTTTTTGGCAGACTTCTGCACAGAAGCCCTCCAAATGGTGCCACTCTGTCTGGGGTCTACAGGATGTGTGGGAGGGGGATTAGGCACCCTGGACCAAGTTGCCTTGGCAACTCAAGTCGCACTCTTGTGTGATTGGCCCAGTGGTGAGCCGCCCGGCTCACCACTTAGCATGGTTGAGTGACAGCTAGGCTGTTGAATGGGGGGTTGTCTGCATAAAAGCAGGGCATTGGGAACTGGAACTTCAGAAGTCGCCACAGGACCTAAATAATCCGAAGAGGGGAGAAGCTGAGCCATCTAGAACAACGACACCACCGGTGGAGCCCTGCTGTACGAACTCACCACTTCCCCGACGACAGAGGAGATCTTCTTCCAGGAGAGTCTTCTTCCCTTTGAACTGGTGGGACCAACCAGTTCGCCTATTTCGCCTTCCAGGACGCCTCGTGGTCGAATCGCCCATGCCAAGCACCCTGGCGGCCGGATAGCCACGCTTCACCACTGACCGCAAATAAAAGGGTCGTACCTTTTAATCGGGAACTCCGCGGCTGGTTTCTTCCCTGGCAGTGCAAAGACCTCCAGCTTTCTTCCTTGTCGAGATCGTCTCTTCCTCTGGTCGAAGCCACGACTTGCACCAGCTGCCAGGAACAACTGCCACCGCTGGAGCTTTCTCACCATTTCAGGTACTGTGTCCCGCCTGGCCTCCCTTGCAACGGATTGTCCAAGGTGTCTCGTAAATCCTTGACGTTCCAACTGGGTTGGCTCCAAACCTTCTAACTTTATCTTTCTGAACTGATCCAACCTCTTTTTGACATTTTCTGCAAAGACTTTGAGTGCATTTCCACTGTGTGATCTTGGGCACATTCCATCTTGCTCTCTCTAAGAGTGGGCCTGGCCTATGAACTTTTGGCTCTACAGTAGACCCTGCCTTTCTTGACTTGCTGTGGTTTCTTAAAAGTGTTGGTACTGTGTTATTTCCATACTCTGCCGTTTCTCTCCCTTTTTTAATGAATTATTGGAGTGCCATCTAAGGTTACACGCTCACCTCTGTTTTGCCAAATAAGTGGTGTCTTAACCTAGACTTGTCGAATAATTAACTAGGGAGGTGTATATACTTATAGTGACTGTGTTTGAACTTGCTTGATATATTAGTGCCAGTGTATTTCCATAAAGTGTGTTTTAAATAAATAATTATATACTTTTAATACCAAAGCTCTGGTCAGTGTTTGCTTGTGCTACTGTATTTTTTGTCCTATTGTGCATACTCTATATACTGCCTAACTCTTCCTGACTGCTCAGCCACAGCTACCCGGTAAATCTGGGTGGTGCAGACTGCTACCAATTGGGTTTACTGCTTACTCCTGTGGTCTTAAACTTTTTGCAGTGGTCCCTAAGGGAACTGCACAGGTTTCTGCCTAACAAAGCAATCCTTTGGATTAAAAAATGTGTCAAATGTGACATTAATGAAACAGATGGAGTGCAGACAACACCCAGAACTGCACAAATAACTGACTACCATTTTATTGAAATGGAAACGAATAGGACCTTTTAATACATTTGTGATCGTACAGACATGTAGGCCCTCTAATTTGAAAGGGCACAGAAAAACATTATATAATGAACATGCCATTCCAGGACAGTTAATGAGAACTGCTGGAAATCCAATTACGATCGCACGAAAAGCCTGAGTTTTCTCAAGAGCCAATGCCTGCAGGGCCTGTAAGAACAGATGGGGTTAGGCGGAGCGAACGTTCACACCGTAAACCTGTGACGCATTCACCAGGCTTGCAAATTGCGTTCTTCCGTTTAGCCCGGCCATAGGCGCTGGTAATAATTCTTGCAGACAGTTCTAAGCTAATTATTTGTAATGACAGGGTGGTCACTCATTCTTGCAATAATAATTAAAAACCTATATTAGAGGCCTAGCCAGACACTTGACAAGTATGTCTCACTAGGCAAAGAACCATCCAACCACCGAAGGTTAACCACACCTGCCTTATTTATTTGGCTGAATGTGTGGAATTCATGTGCTTAAAGTCAAACAGAAAGAGTCATTTTGGTGGTGTGCTCAAACAGTCAGTGAGACCACATTATGTGAGGTGCATACAATTGACAACAACAACATAATTATTTCTGGGTACAATATGTAATCTGGTACCCACACAAATATGCCCTGACAGATATTACTTCATATTAGTCAGAACAGCAAGATTGCAAATTCATTGGGTGTTATTAACAGAGCATAACCATTCCAACTAAAGTTAAAAATGCAACCTATTATACAAAATCAATAAAACATTCTGTGCGAAGAAATGTGCATATAACACAAATTAATACATGTATGACACCTAATATATATACGATACGCGTACCTCAATAGTCATAGTAACCAAGGGAGCTTAGTACAGATTAACTTTCATTTTATGTTTAGGTATGGAGTGCAGAAAGGAATCAAATGTTATTGTCCACTGTTAGTGGAGCAAAGACCTAAGAATGGGGTCTATCAAGGCCTGGTGTTGGGAGGATGACCAAACACAACAGCGACTTAACCTACTTGGGCGCGCACGCGCAAAACAATACCGTTCCACACAAGCAGTGGCAATTGCAAACATTTTTCAAAAATGGATGACCTCCTTAACTAACCAATTTACACACCATACACCGAAACAATGCATTTTGCACTATGGCAACACAAGACTCCCCTTCGGGCACACTTGTATGTCGGCTCTTGATGCAGAACACCTAGAAAAGAACCCACACACAGAATACAGTGTACTTCTTGTTTGCACTCATACACATGACAACAAAGCTATCTTGCATTTTTCCCCACTATTCTCACCCATCCCCCCTCTCTTGCACAGTCCTTAATTTGTAAAAAAAAATAAGTGCCAGGGCCCAAATATTTTCTGTCGCTCCTGTGACACTGCAGGTGGGCTGTTCCCCACCACTGCTACCACCACCCATAGCTGCTCCTCACAGTGCCAACTTAGTTGGTGTTGCACTACAGCTCGCACCTGCTCATTGTGGTTGTTGGATGCACTGACTATCCCCACTTCATAATTAAAGTGAGTCTGAGACAATAAGTGCCAGGACTAAAAAATAAGTGCCAGGGGTGAGCCCAGGAAAAGACCCCCACAAATTAAGCACTGCTCTAGATCCACCCGAGCTCCATGGAGAGCATGCAAATGGCAGCAGAGTTCTGTACGCAATCACATAATATAACATACATAACGGGTGCAGGCACTTCATCGGCGGTGCAAATACAAGCACCCCTGACAAACAGGTACAAATACAGCATGGAGCCTGCCTGTTGGTGCACAGTTCCCACACCAACAGATACAGCAGGGCCGTTCCCATTTCTGTGTGTGAGTTAGACCCCTAGGGGTCTTTAACTGACGCCATGAGGAAGGCTATGAAATACATCAAAGGATGATATAAAACCTAATGTAGTTCTACGCCATGTAAACAATGAAGTAACTTATAGGTTTTAACAACTAATAGGAGAAAAAATCTAAGAACCACTTTCTTGGTAGAGGGAAAACAATCATACTAGTGCTCCCCAAATGAAATGTATTGTTGAACTTTTGAAGATGTTCTAAACAATGTCCTTTATTTGTTTATTGATTCATCACCTAAGGCGTAGGTCAATGAAGAATAATAGTATTGACCCATATTAATTGACCCACTCCACTAATGAGATTTCACTTCTATCTTTACTACCCCCTTTGGGTCTAATTTTTTACCTAACCTTCTATTCCTCTTTTCACCCTATTTTTTTATTTTTATTTTATTTTATTTCAATTTATTTTGTTCAGGTGGACCTGAAATTATTTTTTATCGAAAGTTTCCAGCCTTCTTCACTTTCTTACAGACGTTCCTTCTGAGTTCTGCCGAAACATCTTGTCTCCCGTATGGAGGGAGCTGTCAAGATTTGAAGACCCGTGAGGGCTAAGTCCGTCCCGGCTCTCCAGCTGTCGCAGTCGCCTGTGCACCGTTAGGTTCCACATTGGGATAGGGGGAGCTGTTTCCCAACTGTTTAAAGGTTGCCTCAATTATATTTACCATAACTATTGACCATCTGGTGGATTCCCCTGCTATCAGTCTATTCCATAGCTCATTTTCTTCAAACATCCATGGATTTTCGGCCAGTGGTAGTAGATAGGTTGTTCTGTTTTGTTTGTTGTTTTCACAGTTAAGTATTAAGTGCTTTAGTGTTTCTTTCGTTGCTGGCTTTTTGCATAGACAGCAGTTTTTCACGTTTGAAGCGGATCTGATCGTAAGTATTTCTTGGGTTGGTAATAGGTTTAATCTCGCTTTCAGGAGCAGATTTCTTTTTCTTTTGTCCGGGAAACATTTGCAGTACTTAATTGGAGATTTTACTTTGTTAAAGGTCGGCGGGAGATGACTAAGGAGTGTGTCATTTGTTGCAAGTTCCAGGGTTCGTATCCAGTCCATCCTGATAAGGTTTTTCTTTATTCTGTCAGGGTTTTCTTTAAGCTCTTTTTCTGAGCATGCTATTTCTTGCAATTTCGCTCTTCTTTTAGCCTTCCATTTTTCCAGAGCTACGCAGTTGGCTTTATCCATCTCCTCTTTAATAATAGAGAATGCTGGCAGGGGCTCCTCCTCGATAGATTTTCTGAAAAAGTTCATGGCTGCTTGGTCTACCATAGATTCAATTGATACCAAACCCAGCTCCCTTCTGATTGCTGCCATTGCGGTTGATTTCGGGACTCCCAGAACTGACTTCCAAATTTGACCTTCTAGTTTTGTCCAGATGTTAGTTGGCATTGAGAGTGAAACTTCCATTCCGTAAATTAGTGTGGGGATGACTTTCCCCTTGTAAAAGTTTATTGCGGGAGTCAGGGAGAATTTGCCAAACTTTTTGTCGACCAGGCACGTTTGCGATGTTAGCATTTTGGCTTTGTCCCATAGTGTCTGCTGCATAGCTAAGGATGTAGTAGAGCTGTCCAGGTCGACTCCCAGGTATCTGATTGATTTCACTGTTTCCAATTTTTCGTTCTCCAGGAACCAGACTGGATGCTTCGATTTTGTGTTTTGGGTTTTCTCAATAATCAAAACTTTCGTTTTGTTTTTGTTGATGATCAGGTGATTTTTGGTGATGTATTGCGCCAGGTTATTAAGTTTCCGCTGGAGACCAATTATGGTCTGGTCAATCAAAATAATATTGTCAGCGTATAGCAGTCCAGCTATGGTTGTGTTGACTAGTTTTGGCGGAAAGCACCTGATTTCAGATTCGGAGTGTTGAAAGTGGCTTATGAACGAGATGAAGAGAGTTGGTGCTAGGGGTCAGACCTGCTTTACCCCACGTGTGATCTTGATTTCTTCAGACAAAGTTCCTTCTAGACTGAGTTTGACTCTTACTTTGTTGTCCGCGTGGAGTGCTTTTATCGGCTCCAGAACTGGTGGGGGGTAATTCCAGCTTTGAAGTTTGGCCCACAGTAGGTTTCGGTCTATTTTATCGAAGGCCTTAGATAAATCGATGAAGGCTAGATAGATCTTTGGAGCTCCTTCCTTTACCTTGGCAGTTAGGATGTTGATAATCATTATGTTAACCGCCGTGGATCCATTTTTTTGGAAACCTGTTTGCAGTTTGTCTTTGAATAGGGCCTTTTTTTCCCATGCTCTGAAGTTGTCCAACAGGAGAGATGCGTATAGTTTTCCGATGACATCTAGTAAGGCGATAGGCCTGTAGTTCGCCGGATCTTCGCGACATCCCTTTTTATAGACTGGAACTATTACAGCTTTTAGCCACGATTCCGGAATTTCCTTTGTGTATTCGCATTCTTCAAAGATTTTGCTTAACACCTTTGACCACTCAGTAGGAAATTGTTTGAGTATTGCGTTCGTTAGACCGTCAGGGCCGGGGGCTCTTGAAGACTTCAACTTCATGATTTTCGATTCTATGTCTTCCCAGTTTGTTACATTTACCCACTTTGTATTTGAGGTTCCTGGCCTGAGCGATGTAGATTTTTCGGCTTCTTCAAATTCCGAGGTTATGTAGGTTATCCATTGCTCTTCCGTAACCGCGTTGCACAACGGCTTGATTTGGGGGAGGGTCGACTTGTTCAGCAACGACCAAAATGCACTCGACTTTTTTGACGCCAGACTTTTCTTCATGTCCTCAGCGTCGAGCTGGTATTGGAGTGCTTTGTGTTGTTTTAGCCAGTTCGAGTATCTTTTTTTCTCCTGTTGCCACAGCTCCCAATCTGCGATAGAGTTTGATTTTTTTGCTTTCCTTTGCAGGCAGCGACTCAGTTTTCTTTGTTTAATCACTTCTCTGTTGAAAGCGTGGCGTGGTTGGGCGGATTGGTGGGCTTTTCCCCATGGTTTTTTGTAAAGCTCCAGGAAGGGGGTGTAATCCGGTCTTTCTTTTAGGTTTTCCTTTTTGTTAGACCTCAATTTGTTGTCCCATGCGAGCCCGAACTTCCTGATATCGTTTTCCGTGAGCCGTAGTCGAGAGCTCTTGTTGCTGGCTTCTGTTTCAAGGGGTACGTCGGTTTTGATTTTTTCCAACCCTTCCACGAGCATGTGATCAAGTTATGGTTACTGTTGTTGGTTTTTTTGACTCTGAACCCCGTTATGAAATCGATCAGACCAGACGAGATGCATATATGGTCGATTGTAGCGGTTGACTCTCCACGCTCCCATGTCCGAATGTTGGTTTGGTTTGGGAACAGGGTCGCGATGTTTTGGATGCCTCTTTCATCTATTAAATTTTGCCACGCTTTCCCTCGTTTCCTAGTATGATCTGAAGTTAGGAAAGTTGAGTTATTATGCTCGCTACAACTGGCATTAAGATCGCCACAGATGACGATGTCAATGTCGTTGAACGCCTCGTAGAGGTGGTCGATCGTGCTTCCTATGTTTGAGCAAAACATTTCCGTTGAAGTGCGTTGGGGGTTCCAGTAGCAGTTAATGATAGCTAACTTTTTAGCGCTCTCTCTGTCTTTTTTGTTGTTTTGACTGGACCAGGTGGTCAACGACACCAGCATTTCATATGCTTCCTTCCATTTCTTCGGTTCTTCGAGGCCTCTGGCTGTTTTAAGCGCCGTCAATAGGCCTGCTGATGGTCTCCCCAGGAGACCTTTCACCGCTGGAGAAATTTGTACGGAGAAGCCGTCTAGGGTAGGTTTGGTCATCAGCCATGTCTCCCGGAGGCACAGTATATCAAAGCTGCCCAGGTTTACGTCGCTCCGGTGGGTGAAATGTGCATACCGCCGGGTATTCCATGAGCCCAGGCTACAGACCTCGTTTGTGGGCCATTCCTCTTTGTCCGTTGCACCGTGGGTGTTTGAAAGGGGTGGCCCTAGTCGTTGCTATTTGTTATTTTTTGCGTTAACGTTGAGCGCAGCCAATTCCACGGACCTTGTGGTTTGCGTGCTGCTGCGTTTAGTTCTGTGCCTTTGTTCTCATCTCGGTTCGCTGGTGAGTCCTCTGTAGAGCAGGAGTAAAGGTCGTTCCGTCTATGACTGTGTTCTTTTCTTTGGTCATGTGGGTTCACATCAGATTTCTTTCCTATGGATGGGGCTAGGTGAGTTACGTCGGTTTTCCTTTCTTGGTTCTTTATTTCTGTTAGCAGGAGGCCCATCTGTTTCAGTTCTTGGTAGGCATTTTGGTTTACTTTTTTCCTAGAGTCTGCTTCTATGTGAATGTACGCTTTCGGTCTTTCGTTACTGTGATATGGTTCAACTAATTTAAGGTCGGTCGTTGTTAAGTGACTTAACCATTTAGATCTTTTCATTATCTGTAGTATCTTTGGGCGGTTGAGCGGCACTCGATCCTTTTGTGCGTCCAATTGTTCAAGTTTGAATAGCCCACACCATGTGTATCTTGAGTGGTCCTCCTCCCCTGGATCTGCCGCTTTCTTATTTCTTGATCCCTTTTCTGCCTTTCTGGGAGCGGCTCTTTTTTTGTGTACCAGGTGTTCCTCTTTAGCTGTTTTATTGGGGTCTCCCCAGGGTGAGTCTTCCATACTCCTGATCACAGAGGTTTTGTCTTTCCTTTGGCACATTTGTAGGCTTTATTTCTTCCTCACGGCTCGTTGCCCGTCTGTTTCTCTCCTCCTCTTTGTCTGGTACTGTGAGTTCCGTTAATTTGAAGCCCATCTGCTCGATTTCCTTGAAAGCAAGGATGTCTATTTTATCCACTGCTTTGGGTTTTACGTGTAGGTATGCTTTAGCTAACTTTCCTTTATGGTAGGGTTCAACTCGATGTATGTCTTCTGTTCTGATGTTCCTTAGAGATTTTGTTTTCTTCATGAGGTGAATTATCGTTGAGCGGTTTAGGATCAGGTAGTTTCTTCCCTCTTCTTGTTGCTCCAATTTAAACAAGTGTGTCTCTCTTTTTGTGTGATGGGTCTGGCAATCGGTCCTGCTTCTCCATTTTTCGTTTTTGTTTTTTCTTGTGCACTCCTTGGGTCCAGCCTTGTTTCTCTAGGCTTTTTCGTTATTGACTGTTCTTTGCATTTTTCACTATTGCTTTCGCCTTGATGGATTACTTGTGGCATTTCCGTTTGACTACGTGAGGGACTGTCCACCTCTATGCAGCTTGAGGAGTTCGAGTGTTGGGACAAGTTCATTAATGCTTTGTCTAACATGAAGTCTTCTATAGTTCGTGGAGAAGTCATTATAATTTGGTCTTCTGCCTGAGTTACCTTATACAGTGCTGGCTGTTCTGTGGTATTATCGCTGGACCGGGTTTGTTCCTCTCCTAATCTTCCAGCTTCCGCGATTGTATTGAGGCGTGCATTTGGTTGAAGTTTCTCCGTCCTTGGGCATGATGTAGAGTTTTTGTAGAAGGTCGCTCACAGACCGGCTGTGTCCTTGTTGTCCCATCCCAAATCATTGGTTTGGCGATAGTGCGACCTTCCATATTGGCCAACTTTGTTTCCAAGTCTTCAATGCTTTTGTTCCTTAGTTGGTTTGAACGTTTTTCCTGGACTTTGATTGCCGTTATGTAGCTCTCCACATGAGAGATCTTTGAGATCATGTTCGTCAGGATTGCTGTGTTATCTTTTGTCTTCTTTTATCGCCTCGTATAATTTGCAGAGGGGGCTAGGACCACTGACATTGTGATCATGTCAGATTTATCATTCGTGGACGCCTTCTGTAATCCTGCTGCGATGTCGCTCAAGCAACGGTTCTTAGGCATGAGTGGAATGTTGTCAGACCTTTTTTGTGTGATCAGAGAGTCCTGATTTACAAGTTCTATGGAGATGTTGTGATCTCGATCGACAAGTTTTGTACTCTTGGAAGGTCTTTGCTTGGTTACAGCCGGGCAAAGTGGAAAGTCCTCGGCTTCTATAGCCGATACCGGTGACGTCTTTGGTAAGACTGTAGAAAGATGCGGTTTAGTCCATGCGTACTGTTTTCTTTGTGACCTGTAGCAGAGTTTGTGGCTTTGTCGTTTGTGGGACTTTTGAGTGGAGAACTGTTGCTATTGGCTTGTGCTACCACCGGTAATTTGTCCTGCGTTGGATGAGATAACATATGTGCGCTCGATGGTTTAGGGTTGTTGTTTGCTTTACCCTCACTTGCGTTAAAGCCATCGGGATTTCTGGCCAAAGGGTGTTTTTGCGTTCAAATTGACTCTGTGATTTTCTGGTTGCTACCTTTGGATTGCTCGAGCACTATTTCCAATATTTCAGCGTCAGAGACTTCCAGTTCTGAGGTTAGTTTTCTTTTATATTGTTTTGTGAAGAAAGCCTTTAAAGGACATGATAGCAGAGGGGTTGGTAGGTTGTCTTTTGGCTTTCTCCTTCTTTTGATGACTTTGACCACCTCGTATTCATTCGAGCTGGATTTAGATTCGTCCACCACGAGAGTCGGCCCTTTTTTTGCTATTTGGTTTTTTTTTTTTTTTTTTTTGGTATCCTTTCTTTGATGGTTTTTGTTGTATATGTCTTCTTAGATGTTATCTTTGTAACTTTTCGGACTGGTTTGGGCTGATTTTTCTCAGTATTTTTGCAGGGTTTCCTCCATTACTGGCTGGTTCTACTGGCAGTTGGTAGGTGTTTTGGATTTCAAATCCTTATTTGTCAACTTGGTATGAGGCCGCGTTATGGGTGCGTGCGTCTCATGATGTGCGGGTGTCCTGAAGGCCTCTAAGTTTGTGGCCGGGACATGACATTGTGCAAATGTTGTTAGTCCCCTTCGGGCCTGGTCTATGCTCTGTACTTTCAAGACTGGATTTGGTAATTCCATCGTTTCTCCCTCCGGCAGTACCTCTCTGGGTCTCTGTGGGCTAGACCGATTTCTTTTTGTCCCTTCGGTTTCACCTGCAGAGTTTGCCCGGTGGGGAGATACCGGTGACTGTATCTTTGTTTCACTGATCTTTTCAAGATGTGTCCCCTGGTCCTCGGCAGCTCTTGGAGCATCGTTATGGAGGGACGGTCTTCCCTCTTCAGTTGCTGGTCTGTTTGTCCCCGTCCCGCCAGCGGTGTTCTGATTTACCTCGGGACGGTCCCGTCTTCCGACAGCTCCTCTGCCCGGGTCACTCGCCTTAACGGCGGGGAGAACTCTGCTCCTGGCTACCGGTCGGGAACCCGGCGACTCTTTGCTTGCGGGATCTAGCCCGTGGTGGCTCGGATCTAGTCCGCCTCCATCGGAGGTTTAGACGGGATGATCGGGCGCTCGTACCCACTTTCCAGGAAACTCTGGTTGAGCTGTTGCTGTGGGTTCCTCCGCCGGTCCCATGCTGGTTTCGATGCGGTTTTGAGCACTAGGATTCCGTGTTGTGTGCTGGCCTGTTGCTTCTGCTCCTATCTCCGCAGCTGCAGTAGGTTCTATAGCGAATTTCACTGAGTGCGCCATTGGCATGCTTAGAGTCCTTCCAGATTTCTTCATGGGGCGCACCTCGGGTTCCATGTGGGTCCCGCTCCGGGTCTGCAGCGGACTGCTGTAGACTGCACCCGAACTCTGCTCCCCGCTCTGCCGTCAATTAGGGTAGGTGTAGGTCTGGGTTCCTACGGAAGGAATGCTACTTGTTGATTTTGCTAGCACTTACCAGCCAGTCCCGCCTAGACCATCCGCAAACAGCCAAAAACAGCAGCGCCCTTTACACCAGTGGGCTTCACGCCGCAAGGGTCGCGCTGTGCAGGTTTTATGGGTGACTTCCTGTAGGCGTGGCAAAGTATGGTCACATGACTCCGGTCACGTGACAGGTCTGCAATTCGGAATGAAAGATGCTCCACTCTCCTCAACCGCTGACGGGTGGGACCGCCAGTCTTACGCGAATTGGAGCGGAAGCGTCAACGAGTCTCAAGCAGGTAAGTAGAGTGTTCACCAGCCGCACAGCCAAAAACAGCAGCGCCCTTTACACCAGCGGGCTTCACGCCGCAAGGGTCACGCTGTGCAGGTTTTATGGGTGACTTCCTGTAGGCGTGGCAAAGTATGGTCACGTGACAGGTCTGCAATTCGGAATGAAAGATGCTCCACTCTCCTCAACCGCTGACGGATGGGACCGCCAGTCTTACGCAAATTGGAGCGGAAACGTCAACGAGTCTCAAGCAGGTAAGTAGAATGTTCACCAGCCGCACAGCCAAAAACAGCAGCGCCCTTTACACCAGCGGGCTTTTCACCCTATTTATAATTTGAAAGATTTGTCCATATGTTGATTTTCATGTTTTTTGAAATATTGGTTCATGTACCAATGAATTCTCTGTTTACTTTTCGCCAAATCTTGTTTTATCTTCCCCCACATGTTTCAACTTAAGCCATGACATGCAAACTAACTAACCTAAAAAATTATAAATAATATTTATTTTCATACGTTTCAGAGTGTTTCTGAGACCGATGATAGTAAGCGGGACAATGAATGTAAAATACCCACCCCAAATTAATCTAATCTAAAGTATGATAAATTAAATATTTAAATGTAACAGTGGTAGGTCCTTTTGTTGTCCCTAAAATGCTGTCACCTGCAGTCCTCTTGATCCTCAAGATTCATGGCATTGGTAAATTCAGATACTGCATCTTCCCTATCTTCTCAGGTTCTGGACGTAATTATAATTTTGTTTATAATTGTTATTTTATAACGCTCATAATATCGGAGACCAGTTTCTAAGCGCAAGACAGGGATTCCAACCTGTGTTGCTATGCATTGTCTTGCTTCCAGGACAAACAAGCTGCCCCTGAGCTATCCTCCTGGCCGCACACCTCCGTGACCCCAGACTGACATTCTCACTGCTTTTGATAAAACAGGAGGACATGACTAGAACATCTGTAACAAGCATTGGCAAATGCAATAGGTCTGATTTTTATACATCAAAAAACCTTTGTGTGCTCTGCTTTAAAGTGTTTTTTTTGTAAGATTTTGTGAGACTATGTGAAAAAAGGGTATTATTACAATTGTCAAGGTGTGTGGTGATTAGGGGTATTACAATTGATCCTGTGACACATCCGCAACATATGCCGCCTTGCCTGGTTAATGCTGCTTTTCTGTTATATGGGGATGCACTGATCTCGAGAAGTTGAACATCTGTGAGCGAAAGTTCCGTAAGAAATGTGTGTTATTACCCCCAAAGTGCTCCATCATCGCTAATCCACCTGGAATTCGATACACCGCCTGTAGGTTGCCATGTAGCAAATAACACAGTCTTGTATTGGTTGAGATTATGGAGGCAAGAAGGTTTAGAATCATACCGCAATGCCTTACTCGAACTTGTGAGCCTGAATGGTGGCAGAAGTTCCAAGTGGGTCAGCCATGTAAAGCACAGCATCATTGCATTAAATTTAAGGAATCTGTGGGATGATCCCATGGAACACTCAACCTCTGTGTCCAGAAGCATCAAGATAGGCATAAAACAAAGAACCCGGGAACAACTTGAGGGACAAGCAAGGAATTTGAAATTAGGCCTTGAATATGTCAAGATAAGATTGCTTGATGGTCCCAGGTTGTTCCTCAAGAATATGAATCCAGCATATGAGAGATCCTTATATATATATATGGTTGAGACTGGGGACTTCACCGATTGCGACTTTTGCCCACTCCTGGAAGGAAATGGGGACAGATGTGTGTCCACTGTGCGGGGAAGCAAGGGAAACTTTGATACACTTTCTGTTGACCTGTCATAAAACCCAGAACCTTACACGCAGATACTTGAGACCTGTCTTAAATGTATCTGGGATACAACAGATGCGTGTGTCTGTGTTTTGTACCTTGGCCAGTCTCTACGCCCATGTGTTGTATATGCAACAGCACGATTCATCCACAGGGCATGGATGCAAAGATTGAGAAACTCAACTAAATATAGAGGACTCTGGGAACTCGTCACAATGCAGCAAGCTATGCTCCCCTTATTGTTCCTCATCTCCTAGTGGCCAATTCAAACAGACCCATGGCCTAAAGCTTGTAACACAGTTTGGACACATGAACTGATTGCAATTCACATCTTGTTTTTAATTATCGTGCTGCTAATTTTGTTGTATGGTGCTAGACAATTTATTTTTAATTGGTACTGTGCTACTTAATCATTTTTTAATGATGTTAGAGTTATGAATTGCTGAAATGTTCTAATTCTGCTTTTTATGTAACTACCATTTTACTGTTTATATTGCATTTTTGCTTTTATGGTTTTAAATCGAAATAAAGGTGTATTGACTGACTTAGGGAACCAATCCTGGGGGCCCTACCACCAATTTTCTGTATGTGTGTGGTCATAACCAGAGTGCTTTGCAACAGAAAAAGGTAAGGGGGTCCTACAGGAACAAGGGGTGTCTCAGAACCAATATGCCTGAGCCCTTCTCTCAACAGAAAGAGTTCTGGGCTCACTCCCCTGTCATACTAGGTCCCACCCACCTTCTTGTCTGCTGTGATTAAAGAGTGTCTCTGGTTAATTCTTCTCGCGGTGTGGTTCCTTTTTAAAGTAGCAGATCTCCCTTGAAGATGCTGAGAGACCAGAGCATCTGGCTTCTGCAAACCACATTCTTTTATCTTATGAATGGGGTCCCCCTAGTGGGGGTTGTCTACTGCAACAATAGACTCAGACGGGTCAGTTCACTGTTATTGATACTGAGAGGCGGCCAATGGCTACAGGTTGACACAGTTACATATGAAAGGCTTATTGGATTTCCTTTCTCCTTTGTTATCCTCTACAGTCAGTCCCCGTGGGGGCCTGTTTGAAGTACCCGCTATTGCTATTTTAATTGCTGTCACCAGCTGCAGGGCTAGCAAAGTAGCAGGGCGGTTCCATGGAACCCTTGTCAGTTAATCAGGCTGTTCTTGGCAGAGGGAATCTTTTCTCTCCCCTCCTCGGGATGACATTGTGCTCTACTCTCCTGTCATATTCCAACTAAATATGATAGGGACGGACTGTACCTGTAGGCTGTGTCCATGCCGGAATACATGGGTCTATGCGTTTGTTGTGGTATGAGCATAGGAAAATGTGTGTGGATTAGCCCGACACATTTTCCTGAGACAGGTCTACCATCATCCATTTACTTAAAAAAGAAAAAATTAAAAGCCCAGGCAAGCCTACGCCCACCAGCGCTGCAGTAATACTAATCTTCTTGTTTGTCCCAGAGCCTGGCGTGTGAATGGAAATGGACTGACTTTTTCCATTACATGCAGCTAATGCCTGGAACTCTCTGCCTATGGATTTACATCAGGAAAGAAACCAGCTTCCATTCCAGAAAATCCTGAAAACGCGTTTATTTGAATAATTGATGAATTTTGCTGTGTTGGTCATCCTTTTATTTTGTGTCCTGTTTTTTATGTTGTGTCTTGCATGTTTGTGTGTGCTCTGATGCCTGCGGCCTACGGTCCAAAACAAATAAATAAAAAATATTAAAAATGCTGGTTTTACGGCTCTTTTTGAGGTACGGATGATTGGAAAATGTGCCCCTAAATCTCAACTGCAAAAACACAAATAGAAGCATGTTAGGGAGAATTCTCGGTTAAGGCTAATTTCCCAAATCTAGTGAGTCCCCCAGCATCTTTGCTGGATTTTTGGGTTTTTTTTTTCCTCCTGCTAAGAGTGAGACTCTTTTTCTCCCACTCTTAGACATGATTTGAGATATCCTTTTGACTGCGAATGTGTTTTATGGGCTATGGGATCTTTGACTCCATAGGGCTTGGCTTCATGTGTTTTTGGTATGTGTGTTACACAGCACCCTCAGTGCAGTAACACAGGGGTGTCATAGTGACCCCCAAACATAGACTCCATATCCTGGGACTGACTACTGTCTCCCAGGGCATGTAAAGTCACCTTTGGCTTTACTAGTCTCAAATTATGAACAGAACCAGTACAAACCATCAAATTGTGGAAGTACTGGTAGGGGTAATTCGATTGGCCCTGGGTCTGTTTTCCAAGGGGGCACTGTGCAGTCCCCCCTTGTCGAGTTTCTGGCTGGTGGCAGTGGATACCACGCAAAATATTCCACCGGAATATTTCTTATGGGATTTTTCCCATTGATTTTAAACGCACCACTTTTTGGTGTAATGTTAAAGATACCGCCGGGTTATTTATTTAATATTTATTCGCCGGTTGGGGCTTTTTGCCAGGACTCGGTTTTAAAAATGGCGTTTGTGTTCACCTCTGAAAGTCTAACCCAAGTCGAGCCCTTTTTTTCCACTTTTTGGCGGGCGTCTGCACAGAAGCCCTCCAAATGGTGCCACTCTGTCTGGGGTCTACAGGATGTGTGGGAGGGGCATTAGGCACCCTGGACTGAGTTGCCTTGGCAACTCAAGTTGCACTCTTGTGTGATTTGCCCAGTGGTGAGCCGCCCGGCTCACCACTTACCATGTTTGAGTGACAGCTAGGCTGTTGAATGGGGGTTTTTCTGCATAAAAGCAGGGCTTTGGGGTCTGGAACTTCAGAAGTCGCCACAGGACCTAAAGAATCTGAAGAGGGGAGAACCTGAGCCATCTACAATGACGACACCACTGGTGGAGCCCTGCTGTACGAACTCACCACTTCCCCGACGACAGAGGAAATCTTCTTCCAGGAGAGTCTTCTTCCCTTTCAGCTGGTGGGACCAACCAGTTCGCCTTTTTCGCCTTCCAGGACCGTTCGTGGTCTTATCGCCCGTGCCAAGCACCCAGGCGGCCGGTTAGCCACACTTCACCAATCACTGCGAATAAAAGGGTCGTACCTTTTAATCGGGAACTCCGCGGCTGGTTTCTTCCCTGGCAGTGCAACGACCTCCAGCTTTCTTCCTCGTCGAGATCATCTCTTCCTCTGGTTAAAGCCCCCACTTGCACCCGCTGCCAGGAACAACTGCCACCGCTGGAGCTTTCTCACCATTTCAGGTACTGTGTCCCGCCTGGCCTCCCTTGCAACAGATTGTCCAAGTTGTCCCGTAAATCCTTGACTTTCCAACTGGGTTGGCCTCCAAACCTTCTAACTTTATCTTTCTGAACTGATCCAACCTCTTTTTGCCATTTTCTTCAAAGACTTTGAGTGCATTTCCATTGTGTGATCTTGGGCACATTCCGCCTTGCTCTCTCTAAGAGTGGGCCCAGCCTATGAACTTTTGGCTCTACAGTAGACCCTGCCTTTCTTGACTTGCTGTGGTTTCTTAAAAGTGTTGGTACTGTGTTATTTCCATACTCTGCCTTTTCTCTCCCTTTTTTAATGAATTATTGGAATGCCATCTAAGGTTACGCGCTCACCTCTGTTTTGCCAAATAAGTGGTGTCTTAACCTAGACTTGTCGAATAATTAACTAGGGAGGTGTATATACTTATAGTGACTGTGTTTGAACTTGCTTGATATATTAGTGCCAGTGTATTTCCATAAAGTGTGTTTTAAATAAATAATTATATACTTTTAATACCAAAGCTCTGGTCAGTGTTTGCTTGTGCTACTGTATTTTTTGCCCTATTGTGTATACTCTATATACTGCCTAACTCTTCTTGAGAGAAGCCTGACTGCTCAGACACAGCTACCCGGTAAATCTGGGTGGTGCAGGCTGCTACCAATTGGGTTTACTGTTTACTCCTGTGGTCTTAAACTTTTTGCAGTGGTCCCTAAGGGAACTGCACAGGTTTCTGCCTAACAAAGCAATCCTTTAGATTAAAAAAATGTGTCAAATGTGACATTAAAGAAACAGATGGAGTGCAGACAACACCGAGAACTGCACAAACAACTGACTACCATTTTATTGAAATGGAAACGAATAGGACCTTTTAATACATTTGTGATCGTACAGACATGTAGGCCCTCTAATTTGAAAGGGCACAGAAAAACATTATATAATGAACATGCCATTCCAGGACAGTTAATGAGAACTGCTGGAAATCCAATTACGATCGCACGAACAGCCTGAGTTTTCTCAAGAGCCAATGCCTGCAGGGCCTGTAAGAACAGATGGGGTTAGGCGGAGCGAACGTTCACACCGTAAACCTGTGACGCATTCACCAGGCTTGCAAATTGCGTTCTTCCGTTTAGCCCGACCAGAGGCGCTGGTAATAATTCTTGCAGACAGTTCTAAGCAAATTATTTGTAATGACAAGGTGGTCACTCATTCTTGCAATAATAATTCAAAACGTATATTAGAGGTATAGCCAGACACTTGACAAGTATGTCTCACTAGGCAAAGAACCATCCAACCACCGAAGGTTAACCACACCTGCCTTATTTATTTGGCTGAATGTGTGGAATTCATGTGCTTAAAGTCAAACAGAAAGAGTCATTTTGGTGGTGTGCTCAAACAGTCAGTGAGACCACATTATGTGAGGTGCATACAATTGACAACAACAACATAATTATTTCTGGGTACAATATGTAATCTGGTACCCACACAAATATTCCCTGACAGATATTACTTCATATTAGTCAGAACAGCAAGATTGCAAATTCATTGGGTGTTATTAACAGAGCATAACCATTCCAACTAAAGTTAAAAATGCAACCTATTATACAAAATCAATAAAACATTCTGTGCGAAGAAATGTGCATATAACACAAACGAATACATGTATGACACCTAATACATATACGATACGCGTACCTCAATAGTCATAGTAACCAATGGAGCTTAGTACAGATTAACTTTCATTTTATGTTTAGGTATGGAGTGCAGAAAGGAATCAAATGTTATTGTCCACTGTTAGTGGAGCAAAGACCTAAGAAAGGGGTTTATCAAGGCCTGGTGTTGGGAGGATGACCAAACACAACAGCGACTGAACCTACTTGGGCGCGCACGCGCAAAACAATACCGTTCCACACAAGCAGTTGCAATTGCAAACATTTTTCAAAAATGGATGACCTCCTTATCTAACCAATTTACACCATACACCGAAACAATGCATTTTGAACCATGGCAACACAAGACTCCCCTTCGGGCACACTTGTCTGTCGGCTCTTGATGCAGAACACCTAGAAAAGAACCCACACACAGAATACAGTGTACTTCTTGTTTGCACGCATACACATGACAACAAAGCTATCTTGCATTTTTCCCCACTATTCTCACCCATCCCCCCTCTCTTGCACAGTCCTTAATTTGTAAAAAAAAATAAGTGCCAGGGCCCAAATATTTTCTGTCGCTCCTGTGACACTGCAGGTGGGCTGTTCCCCACCACTGCTACCACCACCCATATCTGCTCCTCACAGTGCCAACTTAGTTGGTGTTGCACTACAGCTCGCACCTGCTCATTGTGGTTGTTGGATGCACTGACTATCCCCACTTCATAATTAAAGTGAGTCTGAGACAATAAGTGCCAGGACTAAAAAATAAGTGCCAGGGGGGAGCCCAGGAAAAGACCCCCACAAATTAAGCACTGCTCTTGCAGATCCACCCGAGCTCCTGGAGAGCATGCAAATGACAGCAGAGTTCTGTACAAATCGCAATCACATAATATAACATACATAACGGGTGCAGGCACTTCATTGGCGGGGCAAATACAAGCACCCCTGACAAACAGGTACAAATACAGCATGGAGCCTGCCTGTTGGTGCACAGTTCCCACACCAACAGATACAGCAGTGTATCCCATTTCTGTGTGTGAGTTAGACCCCTAGGGGTCTTTAACTGACGCCATGAGGAAGGCTATGAAATACATCAAAAGATGATATAAAACCTAATGTAGTTCTACGCCATGTAAACAATGAAGTAACTTATAGGGTTTAACAACTAATAGGAGAAACAATCTAAGAACCACTTTCCAATTTAGGATTTGGTAGAGGGAAAACAATCATACTAGTGCTCCCCAAATGAAATGTATTGTTGAACTTTTGAAGATGTTCTAAACAATGTCCTTTATTTGTTTATTGATTCATCACCTAAGGCGTAGGTCAATGAAGAATAATAGTATTGACCCATATTAATTGACCCACTCCACTAATGAGATTTCACTTCTATCTTTACTACCCCCTTTGGGTCTCATTTTTCACCTAACCTTCTATTCCTCTTTTCACCC
The DNA here is from genome assembly GCF_040938575.1 of Ambystoma mexicanum. Classification (NCBI taxonomy): domain Eukaryota; kingdom Metazoa; phylum Chordata; class Amphibia; order Caudata; family Ambystomatidae; genus Ambystoma; species Ambystoma mexicanum. The sequence goes on from NC_090937.1 coordinate 385,184,834, forward strand.
TATTTATAATTTGAAAGATTTGTCCATATGTTGATTTTCATGTTTTTTGAAATATTGGTTCATGTACCAATGAATTCTCTGTTGACTTTTCGCCAAACCTTGTTTTATCTTCCCCCACGTTTCAACTTAAACCATGACATGCAAACTAACTAACCTAAAAAATGATAAATAATATTTATTTTCATACGTTTCAGAGTGTTTCTGAGACAGATGATAGTAAGCGGGGCAATGAATGTAAAATACCCACCCCAAATTAATCTAATCTAAAGTATGATCAATTAAATATTTAAATGTAACAGTGGTAGGTCGTTTTGTTGTCCCTAAGATGCTGTCACCTGCGGTCCTCTTGATCCTCAAGATTCATGGCATCGGTAAATTCAGATACTGCAACTTCCCTATCTTCTCAGGTTCTGGATGTAATTATAATTTTGTTTATAATTGTTATTTTATAACGCTCGTAATACCGGACACCAGTTTCTAAGCGCAAAACAGGGATTCCAACCTGTGTTGCTATGCATTGTCTTGCTTCCAGGACAAACGAGCTGCCCCTGAACTATCCTCCTGGCCGCACACCTCCGTGACCCCAGACTGACATTCTCACTGCTTTTGATAAAACAGGAGGACATGACTAGAACATCTGTAACAAGCATTGGCAAATGCAATAGGTCTGATTTTTATACATCGAAAAACCTTTGTGTGCTCTGCTTTAAAGTGTTTTTTTGTAAGATTTTGTGAGACTATGTGAAAAAAGGGTATTATTACAATTGTCAAGGTGTGTGGTGATTAGGGGTATTACAATTGATCCTGTGAGACATCAGCAACATATGCCGCCTTGCCTGGTGAATGCTGCTTTTCTATTAGTTGCCCAAAGGAAGATTTGAAAGTGGTCCGTTGTATCTGGACCGGCAAACTCTGATGCTCGCGGGTGCCTTTCATTCCGCCAGGTCTAACCTGGTGGAATGAAAGACACCTGCGAGCAAAGCATGCCTGTAGCAAAGGCACCGTTATGAACAGTGCCGGTGCTACAGGCATCCCCATTGGGAATGGGGATCACCCGATTCGGACACCTGCAAAAGGGCAATTACCCGGTCCGGCAGGGCTGGAATACCACGGTTATTGACCATTCACGGGTACAGAATTTCTTGCAAGTTTGGAGGTAGCCTTGCCGGTTTTACCGGCAAGGGTATTAATGAGGCCCTATGCCTGTTGGTTCAAGCAGCAGGCCCCACTCTCTGCATAACACTCCCTTACTTTGGCAAAATGATTACCAGGTGATTTATATCCTTCCAATCCGATTAAAAATGTCAGTGCACAGTATAGTTCAAATGAAAAGAAGACCGGCACCCTTGCATGTTTTGTCTTTCCTGTACACCTCATGTTGACCTTTATGCAGCCCAGAAGCTCAACATCTCCAGAGCTCTGGTCCTCTCCAGGTTAGACTACTGCAACAGTGTCTTCCTCAATCTGCCTCTTTCTTCCCTGCACGCCCTTCAACTGTTCCATAATAGGGCAGCAAGACTTATCCTTGGCCTCAAGCCCAGGGACCGTATCTCACCAGCCCTGAAATCTCTCCACTGGCTCCCGGGGCCGGCGAGGATCAAATTCAAGACCATCTGCATAATCCACAAAGTTTTCTGGAGCCTGGCACCATGCTATTGCCAACTCTCTCTCCCGCATTACCTCCCTCCTCTAGCCCTCTACTCTTCTAGCTCAAACTCTCTGCTGATCAAATGCTTCTCTAAACAGAGAGTGGAGGGCTGGGCCCTCTCTTCGGCTGGCGCCTTCCTTTGGAGCAGCGTCCCCGCCCCTCTCAGACTTGAGCTGGATCTCCTTAAGTTCCAGAAACTTCTCAAAACTCTTCTTTTCTCTACGTATTTTCCTCTCACCCTCCCCTGCTAACCCCCCCCCCACTGCCACTGAGACTGGCGGCCTGGTCCTACATGACTCCCACAGGTTACCAGGCCCTCCACCCAGTCGACACTAGCACCCTGTCTCAGCACTTCCCTCTGGGCCCTCAGTCGGGTAGAGGTGCACCCCCATTGGAACAACCCCACCCCTGCACTTAGCCAGTGATCTCCTCCCCTGGTACCTCTTGGCACCTCCCCTCCTGGGCTCACATTAGCACTTGCCCATGTCTGTTCCCTCCTACCCCACTCCCTTTCCCGCCCCTTACCTCTCATCACTGCACTTGCACGTCTGAATGTCACAAGGCCTAGTAGGACCATGATTGTTGATTATTTACTGCTTTTAGTTGTTTATTTTATTTCCCCTTGTTCCCTCCCTTCTTTGCCTTGTGGTGCCTGGAAACATCATTGGGTTGTACAGGCGCCTAACAAATGCTCAATAAATAAGTACATAAATAAATAAATACCAGGGGAAGTGACATCATGTACCCAATGACATCACAGAAAGTTGACATCCAGGACACTTGCCCCTGATGACATCACAGCAAGTGATGCCATATGGCATTTGATCATTGTGATACAAATGGAATGGACATCGAAAAGTAAAAAACTACAATAAGAGTAAAATTCATAAAATAACAAATAGTACTAAAACAGACTGATTTTTTAAGTTTGTTGATGCCGCGATATGTAATGTACAATCATGATACACTCGGGTCACACACAGCAGTACCATCTTTGGTGAGGTGCACTGCTTTCTTCTGTCAGCACATCTTCAGATGGGCAGATAATTCAATTTTAAATGTGTTAGAACCTCAGATGCCAGGTAGTGTCATAATATGCCATGTACCACCTCATATGTAGGCACTACTATAATATGCTAATCACGGTGCCATATACCCAAGTGAATTGCTGTGCTAGGTTATGCCTCATATGCCACATACAATCATCATTTACAAGCTAAAGCCTCACAAGCCCAAGTGCTGCGATCATATGTTGAGTGCAGCTTCAATCAGTCATTGTACCATCAACCTATGACAGGTAAAGCCTGATATGGTTGATGCATGATTCACCTAGGATTTATTTTATAGTGCAACCTGATCTAAATCACCTTTAGGTGATCTCAATTTGAGAAGTGAAGGAACATTAAGCCCTCTGAGTTATAGGTTCTGTTAAGATGGATTTTTAGAATCTGGCCTGGTGGACAGATTTTAGAAGGCCACCCTAGTTCTAGTGAACAGGGGGACTCTGAGAGGTTAGCCATACCCAATCAAGGTAGGCATGGAGAGTGGTCAAGGTTTAATCTCAAGAGAATGTGAGTGGGGTCAGGGGTCCACAATGAGTCCACACAGTGAAGCCCACAATAATTCAATTTAAACAGGCAAGTACGAAAATACTCTATTAATTATAGGCCCAAAAACACAACTAAGAAATGAAATAGGCAGGTAGTAATATAGCACAATACTGAATGATCAAACATGTATATAGTCCCCTTTAGGTTTGTACGAGTGCATACAATAATTTAGACAACTAACAAAAGGTAAGTAGTGATGCAGCAGAATGAAACCAGTTCACAGGAATTATGCCCTAACTATATAAATCCAATCCCTGTTATATATAGGACCTTGTGCCCAAAAGTCACAAAGCTTCTTCTTAGGAGCAGGGACTCTTGTAGGAAGAGTTCTTGTGGTGGTAAAATGTTCCAGAAGATATTCAACAAGGTTTCAGGTATGTAAATTTATATTCCTATCTTTTAGATACAAGCTTTTAGATCCGTTGATCAAAGAGCGATGTAATGGAATAACCAAAGTTTATTCTAAGGTTTTTTTAGGGAGAATTCTCATTTTATGGCTAATTTCCCTCACTTAGTGAGTCCCCCAACAGCTTTGCTGGATTTCTGGAGTTTATTTTTTTCACTTGGTAAGAGTGTGAGCTTTTCCCCCACTCTTACCCATGTTTTGCCATGTGTATTTCCTCTGTTTTTGTGATTGTGGACTCTGGAGTACACCACTTCAGTAGCCCCCTTCTTTTGTGTCACCCAACACCTTCAGTGCAGTGACACAGGGTTGTCTTTTAGACTTCCCGCCGACTCCATTTCTGGGGCTGACTACCGTCCCCCAGAAAAGGGTAAAGTTGCCATTAACTTTACTTAGTCATTTAACCACAGATCCAGTACACCCCATCTTACATGGAGTATTGGAAAGGGTTACTCCTTAGCCCTTTTTATCTGTACCTCCTACAGCCTTGTTTTGCTCTTTTAACATTTAGACTTGGCTGGTGGCAGTGGTATCTACCCTAACCTTTCTACTGCGTTTATACTATATAAACGTTTTACTGTTTTAGGCTATTATATTAGCCTCGAACATAAACCCGCTTGACCAAATACTCTTTCTTTTGGCTCTAGTCAGGTTTAGTCGGCATTTCTTTTGGTTAAAGTCCTTCTTGTGTTTTACTTTGCGCAGCAAACCAGGTTTGCCTCCTTTGTTCACTGTCTTTTGGCAGGCTTCTGCCAAGAAGCCCTCCTCTAGGCGCCTCAGTGTCTAGGTGGGCTGACTGTGAGGGAGGGGTGTAGTCACCCCCTGCACAGGGTATCCTAGAAAACCCAAGTCGCACTTTGCCATGATTGGCTGAGGTGGTTGTCCGGGCTGGACAACCCCTCTGCTGCGTGATTGACAGCCAGGCTGTGTGAATGGGGGATTTACGCATAAAAGGAAGGACTCTTGGGCTGGAAGTCAGAGTCGCCACTGGAACTACAAGGAACCAAAGAAAAGCGGAGAAGAAGACGGTTGCTGCAACTACCCCGTCCCGGTGAAGCCCTGCTGCAGTCCTGAGCTATCTACCCTTCGACAACCAGAGAAGATCCAGTCCGGAGTCTTCTTCCCTTGAGCTTGGTGGGGTCAACCAGCTCATCTTCCACAGCCAGAGGATCCTCTTCATGGTCAAAATCGCTGCACACTGCTGTAGTGGTCCGGATAGCCACCTGAAGAGTCTCTCCTGTTTTAAAAGAGCGCACCTGTTATTCACCATCGCTGCTGCTGGCTTCATCCTTGTGTGGTGCAGACCCCTCCAGACGTCCTCCTTCTTGCCGAAGCTCCAGGAACCATGGGTCTGCAGGAAACTACCAGGAACAACTGCTGTGGCACCAGCTTCTCCCTTGAATAAGGTACTATGTTCTGCTTTGAGGAACTAGGGTGAATCCCTTTTCTTCTCTTGCAAGGCTTGTCCTTATCTTCCCTCCTTCTTATAACTTTTGCTTCCTCTGTTGACAATATCTAAGTACTCCTGGCAACGTTGAATCTTGAACTGTCCGATTGTGTGATCCTCGATAACAGGAACCCGGTTCCACTTGACACTGGCTCCGGCCTATTGACTCTTGTATTTCTGTCAACTAGTGTTCTCTGATTCTGTCTGCCCTGACAAAAGTATTGCCTGTGATTTTTGTCCCCAACTCTCTCTGGTTAACTCAGGTGCTAAGTGTGTTTTTACCCCGGTAACATTTCTTGCCGCGGATACGCGTATCTTTAGTAAGACTGAACTCTCATTACTGTCAAAAAGTGATTGCATATGTATTCCCGGTAACGTCTTTTGTGTCCCAACACTGGTCCGTTAAAACATAGGGTACTTACCTGGAGTTATACTGTACCAAGTGAATTGGTTGTGTGTAGTGCATTTTACATATGGTTTTGAATTAATAGAAGTGTTGTGTTTATAACAAATGGTTTAAAAATAAATGTACTTATATTTTTTTACCTGAAACCTTGAGTCAGTGTTTGCTTGAGTCACAGTAATTGTGGTCCCTTTGTATAATCTCTGCTACTGCTCATATACTCTTGAGATAAGCCTGGTTGCTCCGCTACTGCTACCACTTTAACATAGTAGTACAGGCTTGTACCAAATGTGAACTTGTATTACCACTTGTAGTCTTAATTGTGTGTAGTGGTCCCTAAGGGCACTGCACAGGATTCTGCCTAACACTGGTGTACAGCGGTGAGGATTTGGAAGTAGAGTGATTGCACTTAGAGTGCTGCTGTTGCTTGGGTTCAACTAACCACAAGGTTAAACCCCACTAATTCTATTTAACTGAGAAATCATGTCAAATATGGAAAGCTACACTGAAGAGGGTCTCTTAAACTACACTGCTGAGGTTTTGAGAACCGTGTGTAGGGAGAGGAGTCTCTCTGGTAAAGGAAAGAAATCTGAATTGATTGCAAAGTTAATGGGAAAACAAAGTCTGGAAAGTGGGTCAGAAGGGCCTACCCCTCCAGCAAATGTGGATACTGATGTTTCTGATTCTGAGAGTGTTCATTTAGAAGAAGTAGATGAGTCCTTGTTAGGAAACCCTACCACTCCTTTACCTGCTCAGAAATCACAACCTCTGTTGCACTTGAGAAAATGACTTGAATTAGAAGTGAAACGTATTGATGCACAAACTGCCACGAAACATCAAGAGTTAAGGCTCAGAGAAATGGTGCTGAATCATGAACTAGAAATGAAAATAAAATTCTTTAGAAAATGCTATTCTCCCAGAGTCTTATAGGTCTTCCAGCCCTAAGAGAACCTGTATGCCAAAGGAAATGATTGGTATGTATGAGACTAAACTTGATGTTTTGGATTGGTTAGCAATGTTTGAGTACAATCATGGGATTCAAGGTATCTCAGGGAGTCAGCTGATTCCCTGGCTTTTCTCTAGGCATCCCCCTGTTGCAAGTGGTGTTGTAATGGAGTTGGGGGATGAGGATAAACAGAATTATGTGTGTGAAGCTTGCATTAATAGCTAGATTTGGGAAGACCCCTTCCCAGTATCTTAAGAGGTTTAGAACCCTCAAAAAGCATGATGGTACCCCTTGGGCTACCTGGGTGTGTGAATGTTTGAAAAACTTAGATGGTTGGGTTAAGGGTTACAAAGTGAACACTTATGAAGGTTTGAGGAATCTTGTAATGTGGAGTCTATTTTTGATGTCTGCTCTCCTGATCTTAAACAGCACTTGGATGATTCAAAGGAGATAGATCCTAAGAAGTTAGCTAAGGCTGCTGACTTGTGGGTTGCCAACATGGCTACTCACAAGGATTCTGGGGCAACTCAGAAGAAGGATGTGGGAAAGCAGCCAAAGAAAGACAACAAAGAGAATTCCAATAATTCCAATCCAAAAGAGGGCCCCAAACATAACTAGGGTAAGCCACAAAGGAAACCGAATCAGGCTAGTGTACCATCTGGTCCCAAACCAGATGGAGGTCAGAACAAGCCCCCATTCCATAGAGTATGTGGAAAATGCTTTGTTTGTGGGTTAACTGACCATGTGAAAGGGGATCCCAGATGTAAGGGTAAACCTTCAGGGGTCCACACTGTCTCCTTAGCCTTCTCCCAGGTAGATGAAGTACATATAGCCAGTGGAAACTTTCAGTTACCAGCTGATGAGCCCATGAGAGTCTCAGCTAGTGTTTCTTTAGTGTCTTTGGGTCTTTCGGAACAACAGAACTTAGATGTCTATAACTCAATCCCAGGTAATACTAAAGAGTATTACAAAGATAGTGTTCTTGTGAATGGTCAGGAAACCCCTGCCATGAGAGACACTGGAGCCAGCAGAACTGTGGTTGATGAGGTGGAGGATGTTGCTAAGGCACCCAAACACTTAACCAAGTTAGCTGGAGGCCCTGTGAAAATGGTTCCCCAGTTGCCAGCTCTCATCCAGTGTAATGACATGACTTTCAGAATACCTGTAAGTGTGCAAAATAACGTACCAGGGAGGGTCCTGCTGGGTAATGACCTTAAAACTCTTGGAGTTGTGACTAGTACCCCCAGACCACCCAGCAGAAGGAAGCAGGAGCTCACAAGGTCTGCAAGGGAGAGAACCTTGAGAGGCTCTCCTGGGGACATGATAGAGGAAACTATCACCCCAAGTCCACAGGACCTACTTACTGCAATTGCAGGTCAGAAAGAGACAAAGGGGAAACCCAAGTCTGCCAGCAAGAAACCAGCAAACACTCCTGTGCCCAGAAGGACATCTCCAAGACTGTCCAAAGTCATATCTGTGACTCCTCCCCCAGCTGAGGCTGAGTGTGAGGTTGAACCCTGTATGGGTCAGCTAGATACTGAGGAATCAGATCTAGAAGAAGATCTTACTCTGGTAGGAGATCTTGACCCTGTTGACTATCCTGAGATGCAGTCTTTACTGGCAGAAGGTGGACCCAACAGGGCAGATTCCAGCAAAGTACAAAGAGAGTGTCCTACCCTTGAAGGTCCTCGCCTACAGGCAGCTTTCCAGCTCAATGTGACTGAGCCTGGGAAGTATAGGTTGCACTGGGAAGATGGCCTCTTCTACAGTGAGCCGACTGAGTCAACCCCTGGAGACTGCAAAAGACTTGTAGTACCTCTAGTGAACCGACTCCAGTTTCTGCAGTTAGCCCATAAAATACCTTTGGCTGGTCACTTAAGTTTTAAGAAGAACAAGGAAAGGCTCCCTCTTTACTTCTACTGGCCTAAAATGGGTTCAGAGGTAGACACATTCTGCAGGAGCTGCCACACTTGCCAAACCTCTGGCAAGAGTGGAGCCAAGAATGTGGCACCCTTGGAGCCTCTCCCAGTGGTGGGAGTTCCTTTTGAGAGGGTCAGGATCGACATTGTTGGTCCTCTTGACCCTCCCACATCTTCAGGCAACAGGCTTATCCTGGTTCTGGTGGATCATGCCACTAGATATCCTGAAGCCATACCTATGAGGACTGTTACGGCTCCGGCTGTGGCTAAGGCCCTACTTGGTATTTTTACCAGAGTAGGTTTTCCTAAGGAGGTGATATCTGACAGTGATCAAATTTGATGTCCCACTACATGCAAGCCATGTGGAAAACCTGTGCGGTCACCTACAAGTTCTCAACTGCCTACCATCCCCAAACCAATGGATTTGCGGAGAGGTTTAACAGAACTATGAAGAGCATGATAGGTGCTTTAGAAGAACCCCTTAAAAGAAAGTGGGACCTTCTACTGCCATGCCTTCTCTTTGCATATAGAAAAGTCCCTCAGGAGGGAGTAGGTTACAGTCCCTTTAAACTTCTTTATGGCAATCCAGTCAGAGGTCCATTGGCCCTGATTAAGGAGGAGTTGGAGAGTGCTCCTTCCCCCAAGCCAGTCAGAGTGAATGACTATGTGATAGGTCTCTGGAGGAGAATGTCACACATGATGGCAGAGGCAAGTGATATCTTGAAGGCTGGTCAGGCTCTGGTCAAAAATTGGCATGACCAGAAGGCTAGCATGGTTGAGTTTACTCAAGACCAGCTTGTTCTTGTTATGGTCCCCACAAGGCAGAGGGCCTTGCAGGACAAATGGATAGGACCCTTCAAAGTTGTGGGTAAACTTGGAGAGGTGAACTATCTGGTGGATTTAGGCAATCCTAAGGCGGCTCCCAGAGTCTTTCACACCAACAGTTTCAAGGCTTATGTCTCTAGACCGACATAGGAGCTTTGCTTCTAGCTTCAGCTCAGGAGGAGGAGGAGAGTGAACCTCTGCCTGACCTCCTCAGAGGCTTACTGTTAGATGAGCAAGTGGAAGGAGTTAATCTCTCCTCCAGTCTCACATCTGACCAGCAGGATGAGTGCAAGTTACTGTTAAATCAGTTTGCCTCCCTGTTCTTACTTTCACCAGGCTTGACCCCTTGGGGCCAGCATGATATACTCACTGGTGACTGTTTGCCTGTCAAAAGCAGGGGGGTACAGAATGTCAGACAATGTAAAAACCCATATAAGGAATGAGGTCAACAAGATGCTTGATCTCGGGGTTATAGAGCCCTCTACTAGCCCATGGTCTAGCCCAGTTGTGCTTTTACCAAAGGCAGGATCCAAGGAGTTGAGATTCTGCGTGGACTATAGAGCTCTAAATGCAGTCACAAAGACTGATGCCCATCCTTTGCCCAGGACAGATGAGCTGATGGACATAATTGGTGCAGCCAAGTACCTCAGCACATTTGACCTATCGTCAGGCTATTGGAAAATAGCCCTGACAGATCATGACAATGAGAAAACTGCATTCTCCACCTCAGCTGGCCTCTACCAATTCAAGGTAATGCCTTTTGGATTAAAGAATGCACCTGCTACATTTCAGAGGATGGTCAATCAAGTTATGAATGGGATGGAGGACTTCTGCATGGCATACTTGGATGACATTGCAGTGTTCAGCCCTACATGGAAATAACATATTGAACACCCAGGATATAACATATTGAACACCCAGGATATGTATTGCAGGCTCTGGAACAGGCCCATCCGACCATAAAGGCAAGTAAATGTCAAATTGGTCAGAGTACAGTGGTTTACCTTGGACATGAGGTAGGAGGAGGCGAAATAAGGCCATTGCCTAGCAAAGTACAAGCTGTACAAAACTGGGCCACCCCTACTACTCAAACCCAAGTAAGAGCCTTCTTAGGTCTCACTGGGTATTACAGGAACTTCATAGAGAACTAAGGGACCATAGCTTCTCCTTTGAATGTCATCTCCTCTCCCAAATTCCCTTAAAAAGGCCAGGTGAAATGAGGAGTGCAATCAAGCCTTTGAAGGTCTAAAGAAAGCCCTTTGTCCAGCTCCAGTCCTAAGAGCTCCTGGCTACCACCAACCCTTCATTGTACAAACTGATGCTTCTAATGTAGGTATAGGTGCAGTCCTTAGTCAACTGGATGAGAAAGGTAGGGAGCACCCCATTTGTTTCATCAGCAGGAAATTAAAGGATCATGAGACAAGGTGGGCAACAATAGAACATGAATGTTTTGCTATTGTGTGGTCACTGAAGAGGTTTAGACCATCCTTTAATGGATCTACCTTCATTATTCAGACTGACCACCAACCCTTGAGATGGCTGATGCAAATGAAAGGGCAAAACCCAAAGTTACTCAGATGGTCAATCTGCCTGCAAGGATTTGATTTTTCCATTGAGCACAGAGCAGGAAGTCACCACCAAAATGCTTATGGTCTCTCTAGGATGTTTATAACTGACTAGAGGTATGAGAACCATCCAGGAGTGGATTCAATCCTCCTGTCCCTTAGTCTGGGGGGGGGGGCGAGTGTTAGGGATAATTCTCATTTTATGGCTAATTTCCCTCACCTAGTGAGTCCCCCAGCAGCTTTGCTGGATTTCTGGAGTTTATTTTTTCGACTTGGTAAGAGTGTTAGCTTTTCCCCCACTCTTACCCATGTTTTTCCATTTGTATTTCCTCTGTTTTTGTGATTGTGGACTCTGGAGTACACCACTTCAGTAGCCCCCTTCTTTTGTGTGTTAGGCATCACCTTCAGTGCAGTGACACAGGGTTGTCTTTTAGACTTCCCACTGACTCCATTTCTGGGGCTGACTACTGTCCCCCAGAAAAGGGTAAAGTTGCCTTTGACTTTACTTAGTCATTTAACTACAGATCCAGTACACCTCATTTTACATGGAGTACTGGAAAGGGTTACTCCTTGACCCTTTTTATCTGTACCTCCTAGAGCCTTGTTTTGCTCTTTTAACATTTAGACTTGGCTGGTGGCAGTGGTGTATACCCTAACTTTTCTACCATGTTTATACTATATAAATGTGGTACTGTTTTAGCCTATTATATTAGCCTCGAACATAAACCCGCTTGACCAAATACTCTTTCTTTTGGCTCCGGTCGGGTTTAGTCGCCATTTATTTTTGTGAAAGTCCTTCTTGTGTTTTACTTTGTGTGGCAAACCAGGTTTGCCTCCTTTGTTCACTGTCTTTTGGCGGGCTTCTGCCAAGAAGCCCTCCTCTAGGCGCCTGGGTGTCTAGGTGGGCTGAATGTGAGGGAGGGGTGTAGTCACCCCCTGAACAGGGTATCCTAGGAAACCCAAGTCACACTTTGCCGTGATTGGCTGAGGTGGTTGTCCGGGCTGGACAACCCCCCTGCTGCGTGATTGACACCCAGGCTGTGTGAATGGGGGATTTTCGCATAAAAGGCAGGACTCTTGGGCTGGAAGTCAGAGTTACCACTGAAACTACAAGGAACCGAAGAGAAGCGGAGAAGAAGACGGCTGCTGCAACTACCTCGTCCCGGTGAAGCCCTGCTGCAGTCCTGAGCTATCTACCCTTCGACGACCAGAGAAGCTCCAGTCCGGAGTCTTCATCCCTTGAGCTTGGTGGGGTTAACCAGCTCATCTTCCACAGCCAGAGGATGCTCTTCGTGGTCGAAATCGCTGCACACTGCTGTAGTGGTCCGGATAGCCACCTGAAGAGCCTCTCCTGTTTTAAAGGAGTGCACCTTTTATTCACTGTCGCTGCTGCTTGCTTCATCCCTGTGTGGTGCAGACCCCTCCAGACGTCCTCCTTCTTGCAGAAGCTCCAGGAACCGTGGGTTTGCAGGGAACTACCAGCAACAATTGCTGTGGCACCAGCTTCTCCCTTGAATAAGGTACTGTGTTCTGCTTTGAGGAACCAGGGTGAATCCCTTTTCTCCTCTTCCAAGGCTTGTCCTTATCTTCCCTCCTTCTTTTAACTTTTGCTTCCTCTGTTGACAATATCTAAGTACTCCTGGCAATGTTGAATCTTGAGCTGTGCGACTGTGTGATCCTAGACAACAGCAACCCGGTTCCACTTGACACTGGCTCCGGCCTATTGACTCTTGTATTTCTGTCAACTAGTGTTCTCTGATTCTGTCAGCCCTGACAAAAGTATTGCCTGTGATTTTTGTCCCCAACTCTCTCTGGTTAACTTAGGTGCTAAGTGTTTTTTGCCCCGGTAACATTTCTTGCCGCGGATACGCGTATCTTTAGTAAGACCGAACTGTCATTACTGTCAAAAAGTGATCGCATATGTATTCCCGGTAATGTCTTTTGTTTCACAACACCGGTCAGTTAAAACATAGGGTACTTACCTTGAGTTATACGGTACCAAGTGAATTGGTTGTGTGTAGTGTATTTTACGTGTGGTTTTGAATTAATAGAAGTGTTGTGTTTATAACAAATGGTTTAAAAATAAATGTACTTATATTTTTTACCTGAAACCTTGAGTCAGTGTTTGCTTGAGTCACAGTAATTGTGGTCCCTATGTGTAATCTCTGCTACTGCTCATATACTCTTGAGATAAGCCTGGCTGCTCCGCTACTGCTACCACTTTAACATAGTAGTACAGGCTTGTACCAAAGGTGAACTTCTATTACCACTTGTAGTTTTAATTGTGTGTTGTGGTCCCTAAGGCACTGCACATGATTCTGCCTAACAGTTTTTCAAAAGAGAACAGGGGGAGTTGAATGTGTTGCAATTACTCATCTCCCTTACTCCGATTTTCCCAGATGACTGGGGGGTTGACTGGGGGTCGCTGGAGGTAGGTTTTCCCACTGTTGGTTCCAGTGAGAGACACCCAGGAGCTGCAGGTGCAAGGAGTCTCCCAGTCAGTTCCAGGAGCAGAGTGCAATCCTTTGCAAAGATGAAATGCAGAAGACGCTGATGCAGACCTCTTCAGGAATCTTCACCAGACAGCGGATGGTGAGGTCCTGAGATGGCAACCTCACAACTGTGACAGCAGGTGTCTTTCCAGTCACAGTTGAAGAAGACCTTCCAGAGCAGGATCCCTTGATGCTGGGATGCCGAAATCCAGTAGGAAGGCGACTTTTCGGACAAGCTGGCAACCACCAAAGTTCCGGCTACCAACGCGAACAGCGACAATTCTACCGAGGTAGCTCACTGGAGTCAGTCCACTGGGTGGCTCAGGGACATTTACGATAGCTCAGGACAGCTGTCTCCTCGAGAATGCATCGAGACTGGTTGGTCCCGTTAGCCTAAAGGTTAAAGTACCGCAGAGGGCCTTTGCAGATTAGGTATTCCAGTTGGGCTTCACCGGACCAAACGCAGGAAGGGAAGCCAGGCCTCTTCGGCAGTCGTCCATGGATCTTCAGTCAGCTGCTCTTCTACACAGGATACTTGGCTCCAATGCTGATTTAAAGACATGGCTGCAAGAGTACTCTTTGTATCCTAAATCCTGGCTGGAAGCAAGTCCAAGCCCACCAATGGTAAGGATCTACACCATTCAAACAGCCTGCAGTCATCCAATCAGGGACCACTGTGGGTTTCACACCTAGACTTTCAGGAGCCCCAGGTGTGGAGTGGGACCAGACAGTCCCATCCACATCCTGGGTCCATACATACCAGGCCAGCAGTAGCCTGCAAAAGAAGCAGCTTTCCCGGTCGAATGCATGACCATATAAGGGACTTCCTGACTTGAGAAGGCAGGAAGAAGGCCAAACAACAATAGAGCCAAAGGACAAGTGACAAATTTCATGACAGCCATTTTGGCAAACTAGCCATGGTCCGTAGCTAGATGTGGTACACGTGAATGTGCACACTAAAAATAATGCAAAAATGGTAAAAAGCAGGGTCGGATTAACCCGTCGGCCAATCGGCCCATGGCTGATCCCAAATCATGGCGAGGAGCCCTGGAGGCCGGTTCCTGAAGCCCACGTCTGGGCCAGTCTCCGGCCCAGGCGTGGGCTTCACACTTCAGGAACCGGCACCCAGGGCCTCCGCCTCGCCGGACGGACATAAGTTGCAAAGGATCTGTAAGTAAGTAACTTACAGATCCTTTACAATTGCAACGCCGGCCCGCCGCAGATGCAGAGAAAGGTAACACCTAAGGGGGCAAATAGCTGTTTATGTGTATGGAAGTTTGTTCCTGGCTGGGGTCAGCCTCCTGTGGGGACATTGCTCACCTTGTGGAATGAGTCACTCCCAATCACTGGAAGAGCAGCCCCTACAATTAGATAAATGCTGCATACCTGCATTTGCCATGATTTAACTCTCCCCAAAGAGCACATGCACAGATCAGAAACTAGTAAGAGGTTGCAGTATTGTTAGACTTCCCAGTCATTCTACCCCACTACCCTTCTGGTTTTATTGTCAGAGTGCTTCTCTTTACCTTGCTTCAGCTTTTGCGCCCGCTTTCTAGCCAAGAGAAAGCATCCAGCTTTGTTTGTGGCTTATTAAGGAACCCACACTACACCTTTTATCTCTTCTCCTCCTCATCTCATCAACCTCCCCATGAGGAAGCCACTGTAGGATTTCAGCATGTTTCGGAAAAACTGGAGTTCTGCGGCTGCCATAACACCAGGTGAGGCGGGCAGAGGGGAATACATTTTGGCAATGTGTGCTGTGTTAGAAATGTTTGCGGCTTGCAGGAAACACTAGGGTGGCCCTCTGGTGAACCTCTGGGGGAGTTTACTGAAGATTCTAGACCCCAGCTCTTAACACCTTATGAACACATTGCCCTGAAGGGAAAGTCCCTAGCAGGCCCATTGGACAGAGAACCTCAGCAAGTTAGAGTGAGGTTTGAGATGACTCTCAGCCTGCTGACCAACATACTATGGAAATTGCAATTAGCAGCTGATGATCTCATATCTCGCACAGCCCTTTCTCTGTAAAGAAGTTCATGCCTCCCATAATCCTTAACACTTTTGTAGTAATGCGTGATGTCCCCATAGTGCCCCCTCCATTCATCTGCCAATTCCCAGATCCTTGTTACCCATGTGTAGCCCATGGCCCAAATTGGGCCCGGCTAGGTAGGGCTTCATGCTTGTCCCCTCCTGACGATGCAGCGTTTCTCGCTAAGGAAGGGGAACGTAATGTGAATATTGCAGGTTCCGCCCCCTGCCAAAGTGGGCCCCATTGACTCCCTGTGCTGTTGTTGGCAGATACGTCCTGGGTCAGAGAACTTCCTGGTTCCCACCTACTGCTGCAATCAATGCAAGGCTGGCCTTGGCTTACGCAGCCCAGCTAGGACTCGATAAAAAGACCCCTACACTGCTGCTATTATGCCAGGCTGCCCATGGCATATACAGCCTAGCTTAAAAGAACTTTGGGGTCTATACACAATGCGGCAACTCTGCCTGCTCTGCTGGACCACCCAATAGCACCTGATCTGCTGCACAAAGGACCCTGAGACTGTCCTGGCCAGGCTGTCTTTCAAGTAAGGATTGTTGTATATAGTTTTATCAATATAAAGTACACTTTACATGGACTTTTTATATTTTTGAAGGACTCTTTTTAGTTTTGAAACAGCTACTTAGGAATAGCAATAGTGTTTTATAGCGTGTAACGTGGTTCCCCCTTTTTATATAAAAACTCTAATACTGCTGTTGGACTAGGGCAAAAGTGAAGTTAAGATCTATATATTACTCTGCCGTCCTGTTCAATATTTGCATTCAGGCATTGACCAAGCTCCCCGATCCCACAGCTTTCTTTGTTATTCTTATGTGGAGCACACACAGATCATTCTGCGTCTCTATCTTTCTCTTCCTGATACTGCTGTCAGGCTGCGGGTCTGCCTGGAAGCCATGGGTTCCTGGATATGCAATAACTGGCTCGAGCTGAATGGTGGCAAGACGCAGGTTTTGGTGGTTGGTTCTCCTTCTGCTGCCTCTCTTTGGAATCCTTATTTCTGTCCCTCTTCTCTGGGCCCGGTTTCTTCACCAGTCCCTGTGGTAAAGCACTTGGGTGTAAACATATCGGCTTCTTTATCCATCGAGGCCCATGTGAATACAGTATGTCAAAAGGGGTATTTTCAACTTAAAATCCCCCGTTAAGTTCCTTCCTTTTTTATCTTCTAAGCGTGAGCACCAGTCGTTGCCTCACTGCTTCTGAGTTCTTTAAACTACTGTAATTCCCTTTTTTTTGTTGCGTAACCTCAATATCTCATTAAACGCCTGCAGGTTTTGCAGAATTTGACAAGTAGAGCCGCCACTCAAACGCCTGTGGGCGTACACATCACTCTGGTCCTGTGCAATTTCTTTTGGTTGCCAATGCGGAAACAAGTCCATTTTAAATCTCTCTGCTTTGTTCATCGAGCGTATTGTGGAATACGCACAGATGTATAGGCCACGTTCTGCCCCTATATTCCATCTCGCACCCTTCGCTCTGCACAGGCCTGTCTTATTTCCATCCAGTGCTTTCACTACTCGCCTATTGGTGGCCTCGCATTTTCTAGAGCCGCAGCCCAGCTCTGGAACTCTCTTCCTAGAACTCTCTGTGCTACTGAAAACCACTTGATGTTTAGGCGTCTTCTGAAAACCTATCTGTTTTAATGGGTTTTGTCTTTCTCTAGTTGTCCCCTGCTCAGTGCTTTTTAGCTCCAAGATGGCTTGGAGTGTATGTTGCACTTTATAAGTTGATGTAACATAACATGTAACACAACAATCAACAACTAAACGAGGTATACACCAGCATTCCTTTATCTGCCTTTCCGTGTGTGGTATATCTTTCCTCTAACCTCCTCTTTCTTCCTACTGGGTTTGGGGACTTCTGGTACCTATGGCCTTTCCAACCCAAGCCCTTTCCTACAGTGGCACACCTAGAATGATTCAGACACTCAGGTAAGCAGGGGTTGCCGGAGACAGGTAAAAAGCGCGTTAAGTATTTTTAAGTAAGAAAAGTCTATTACTCTGCCCACCTACACCTGTCTCCCACAGAGTATGTTAGATCCATCTTCCCCGCTGCACATGGAGTATGGTGTGTCTATTTGAGAGAGAATGGGAGACATGATATTGACAGTGGCAGGGTGAGATAGACACCCAGCTGTTTTGCCATTCTAATGAAGGCTTTGTTATGCCTTCCTAACTTTTTCATTCTTGCTATGCCATGTTATGATTTGCTTTCTTTGGCTTGAAGATGGTCTACATCCTTCACCAACACAGTCATCGAGGTCTCCATTGACTGATCCTCTCACTAACATGCTCACATTCTAGGTGCAAATACACAAAATGCATAGCAACTAAGAAACTCACATATACCAATTGAACACCATTTTCAACGGATATCGCACAGATCACTCACTAAACGTCTACAACCAACTGACCATATACCATGCCAATGCTTGCTAGCACCCTGGGCCCACAAGGGTCCCAATGGAACACAAATGCATCTATGCTCTTGACACAGAACACCTAGAAAAGCACCCAGTTGCAGACCTCATTGTACTCCAGCCTGTACCCCCTCTCTTTTAGATCTGACAGATCACCCGGGGTCCATGCAAATGGCAGCGATGCAGAGTATAACTTCCAATAACAGGCAAAACCTGTTCCAAGACCTCACACAGTCACAGAGAAGTTCAAACAAGGATAATAGCGGATGTGCTTCAGCAGTACAATCGCCCTGCAGGTTTATGGCCATGCAACAGGCAGATGGCCACTGAAACAGAAAAGAGTCCATGGCAGGGACAATACTTGCGTCTGTTTCCTTAATGCAATCGAAACTCCCTTGAACAATACAGAGGAAGATCCGCTATTGTCAATAAATACCAGAGGCTTGCAAAACATTATTCCATTATTCAATACATTCTCCATATCTTTGTAAAAAAAAAAACTCTTAAAAATGGACTCTTCTGTGTCTTGACCAATCAGCTATTCTCATCATGTCTTAAAGCCTCACTCCCAGGAAAAGGGATTCGGGAGACATGGCCCCTCTTGCTGAGCGAGCCCTGAAATCTACTTTCCCTACTCCTGATTCCTTTATCATCCAAAGCCCTCAACATGCAAGAGTACCAGAAGGAACTTGGTGATGACGTTAACAGTAGGAAATTAGCAACTGAAGGGTCGAAGGTGTTTTGAGACATAACATAACTTTGTAAAGAATGGGCCACACATACGGCCTCATTGCGAGTTAGACAGTAGGTGGTAAAATTGTCGGTAACTGAGTTACCGCAAATTTTACCACTACAGCAAATTATTCCCACTCAACGCTGAAAAATCAGCGGAATTGGCGGATTTACCGTAGCAGTAATTCAAATGGACCCAAAATAAATTGGAAATTACACCGCCACCACCACTTGTAATCAGGCGGAAATTCCACTTGACCAAGTGGCAGTAACGGTAATTCCTCAGGGCTATTTTTTTTAGTATTTACCTCTGAATTTCCGCCTAACTCGTTATGAGGCCCATAGTTTCTTATCCCCCAGGAAAGAGGGGTAAGAAACAAAGGTGGACATACTTTTAATTTGGAAAATATGTAAATTGTCACGCTTTCTGGCAATTACACTTTGGTCCTCATCAGGAGTTGGGCAGCAGCAATTAAATGAGACGGTAACGCTATTGCCGCCGACATTTAAGGGCTGGCCCTATCACGAGTTGGACGGAATGTTTGGAGTCTTACCGCAAGCTAAAAATCTCCACATTCGACTGTTGTTGGTGCTATTTGCGTGGCGCTAATTGCCGCCGACTCTAATAGTGCTGAAAAACCCCATTGGGTTCAATGGACGCAATGGGGAATGGGAGCTTACCGCTGATTCGCTACACGTGATCCCGCACTAAGAGCACCGGACCGAGTAGCGGTAATGCTATTTGCAGTGGGGGTATCGCAGTAGTATTATCGCTGGGATACCGCCAAGGCCCTGATGAGGGCCATTTATCATCTACATCTAATAACTTAACATCTGAAACACGTCTACGGTAAATGAGATATATAACACAGTTAGCTGTTGCAAGATAATGCGCTTATTGTCTGTCTAGGAAGAAAACAGGTAAGAAAGAAAGTTTACATCCCATAAAAAGAATACTTCGCCTTTGGCGGTAGAACACAAAGTCTTCTTAACCAATAGATGTTGCACAAATGGGTCAGGATGTTTCTGGTACAACTCATGGTGTTGGCCGTTGTACAGCATATTTTCATGGCACTTATTATGGGGGCAACCCCCCCCACACACCCTCCTATGCCCCCTCCTGCAACCCTCACTACCCTAAAATGCTAATAAAACAATTTCCTATTCCGAAATAATGCAGCAATTCAGCCTTCCACCAAACGCGATGAAACGGCTGCTGTGAATTGGGCAGGATAGGGCCTGCCAAAATAGTAGCTCTGAAACCATTAATAGTCCTGTAAGCGAGTCCTACTCTGAATAGAGCAACTAAGAAGTACACTACTTCATCTGGAGGAGCTGAAATAGTATGGCCGTGCCCATTCGCAAACTGTCATGAACCCGGCTGCGCGTTGGTTATTATGGCAATGCTGGCGGCGTTGTAGTCCCATACCAAGATGGCAACTGTAGGCCGCACGTCTCCACAGACGTCTTCACGTAATTTCCAACATGGTAGGAATTCTCTCCCAAGCGTCGGTATATCAAGCACTTGAATCCAGTGCTCTGCGTGTCGCAACTTAAGCACCTTGCTCCATGACGCTCCATGTCCTTGTTTCCCAGTTCTCCTTAACTTATCTTCTCCCTGTTCTTCTTGGCTACTTTACCACCCCCTCCCGCCCCCTTTCTGCCATGGTTTTCTCTGTGACTCCATATTTGCTACTCTGCCATTCTTCTTCGTCCTGGTCCTGGAATTCGTTATCGCCTATCCATCTTCAACACTTGACCTTGGAACACCTGGATGTGAGAGATTTTTCCTGTTTGGTCTTCCTTTCTTGGGGTTTGACCTCCCTGTTAGCCCCCATCTGCCTGTTCCATCCAGGCGTGTGGGGTGGCTGTTAGAGAAGCCAGACCTTACCTCCTCTCCTCCGGACCCAGCTCCTACCAGTATGACCAGTTGCTGATACAAATTAGCCCACCCAGCATGCCCATGTGCAGCAATAATGGCAATGCAATGGCTTGACCAAGGAGTCTCATATATAGACAAAAGTGATGGGTATCCCCTGAACCATGGACCGGGGGAACAGTATACATGAAAAAGCACAAGCAAAGGTCACATGGGTACCTTTGCTTGTGCTTTTTCAAGGAGTCTCATATAACCTGGAAAGCATTCGCTGAAATGCCCAGGAAAAAACAAGAAGTGCTGAAATCTTTCAAGCAATGAGGAAAGATGTCTCTGCAACACCAGGTTGGGGAGTTGGCCATCTGGCCAATGAGCAGATGTGGATGGGAGGTAAAAGCCTGCAAAAGTGCACAGATACCTCCAGGAGGGCAGGCAATAAAATATGGGATAGGAGAAAAGGAATCGGGAGAAGCTCAGATGCCTGTTAATTGTGAGTTTGCAGTAGGATCCTCATGATCATTTAGAATCAGAGGGCCATACACTGGGATTGAAGACCAATCTTGAAGGAATCCGTCTTTGGTTAATGCATTGGGGTGTCAACTGAGGAACTGGGGAAACGGACAATTGAGCTGAGAGGCAAACATGTCCACACCTATGGTAGCCCAAAAATACTAAAGAAGATGGAACTGACTGGTGTAACATCCAGCTGCACATGTCTTGAATATATCTGGAGTTCCAATCAGCTATTGCATTGGGAGAGGTATTATGTCTGGACCGTCATGTGTCTGTCCAGACAGATATGCAGTAATCTTTTGCTAGGTGTTCAAGGACCCTTGTACTTGGTCCTCTCTAGGCAGATGATGTAACTGAAGAGAGGGTCGCTGCAATGCGCCTCCTCGCCCCCATGAACATGACGGCCCGAAGAGTCAAAAACGCACAAAGTCAGTCACTATTCAGCCAGGTCCCAGGAAGACCAGTGACTGACACGTATGCAGAAAGATATTCTCTCAGACAGCCATTCAAATCTTATCTATTTTATGTCTTTATCGATACAGGTGCTTCAACCTGGGGTCATTTTTGACTCCACTCTCTCCTTCTCCACTCACTTTTCGGACCTCTCTAAAAAGTCTATCAGCTACACCTCCTCCGAGGTACTCTACCTTTTCTCACTTTCCCTCAGCGGCTCACTGTCTCCAGAGTCCTGGTTCTCTCTTTATTGGACTATTGCAACAGCCTCTTCCTCAAGCTCCCTTCTTCTACCCTGCGCCCCCTGTAACTCATCGAGGGCAGAATCGCAAGACTTATCCTTGGCTCCCCTGGCTGCAAGGATCAAGTTCAAGACCCTCTGCATTGTTCACAAGGCTTTCTGGGGCCTGGGACCTACCTACCTGCAACGCTGCCTACCTAAATACTGTCCCTCATGAGCACTCAGCTCATCTACCGCCAACATTCTGCGAGTGTCCCCGTTCTCCAAGCAGAGATCTTTATCCTCAGCAGGTGTCTCCCTATGAAATAGCCTCCCTGCCACCCTCCATTTTGAGCCTGATCTTCCTAAATTCCGGAAACTCCTCAAGACCTTCCTCTTCTCCTCTTCCTTCTCTCTCCCTATACCCTGCTAACCTAGTTCTCTGCTCTTTCCCTCTCTCCGTCCTCTCCTCCAGCTTGCTGACTGGCTGCCTGATTTTCCTTTGGCCGTTTGTGCACTTGCACAATCCATACACACCATGCCTGAAGATCATCTGTCTGTTCTCCACTAACTGCACCCCTTAATTGCACTAGTAAAACTGCAGATTTGCCTTCAGGCCTATTTGATGTATATCAAACTGTTAAATGTATTTTATGCACTTATTCTGCCTGTGCAAACTATTATCACCTCAGAAATTCAAGGACTCTGAGCGACTGTTGTTTTTTACCCATGTTCCCACCCTCCTTGAGCACTTTTAAAAACTTGCCTGTGTATAGGCGCTTTATAAATGAACCATACCATACCATACCAACATTGGCCATGGATCCAAATGCCTCGATGGATGATGTTGACTAATGCAGAGAAATCCGCTGACGCCATTAATGACACCATGAAATAGCGACATTAGTCATGAAGTACACTCCCAACCATGCACAAAGTTACACAACCACACACTCGTATACACGAAGGACATGCTTACACATTTCTGTAGATAGAGGACAGACACATGTCGATAGCATTTATTATTTTTCACATTAGCCAAGTGCAGAACGCTGAACGCAAGGCAACAAAGAGATGCAGTGCAAGCTTGCAGATGCTTATGACAACTAACCCTATGGAACTACAGGACCACATAAGGAGCCTGTCAGGACCAAATACGACTAACCTATAGGAAACATAACACCATATAGATGTGTAGAAATCTTAGTATTATTATAACGAGGATCACATAATGCCACATGCCACAGGACGAGAGACGAGGCAAAGCAGAACCAGGCTGCACAGAACAGGAAGGATATCGCTCACAGCCAAGGTTAGAGACAAGCAGCACATTCCAAATCTAAAACGACAAGGGTCCATCTGCAGAAAAACAGAATAAATCCTCCGAAATTCCAGACCCAAATAGCTCAATTTCGTGATCCTCAACCTCATGATGCTGCCGAGCTAGACAATGGTTATTCACCCGCAGTGGGTAGACAAACAGTTCTCAGCACCATAGACAAAGTGAAACATGAACAAATTAACAACGTTGCCACGTGGAGAGCACTCGCACAGGCAAAGTGGCACTGCTAACAGATACATTGGGAACACAAAGTCATTATCATCACCTTGAAGAGGTGCACAGAGTGCTGAGGACAGAGCTGGGTCCCAGGCCTAGGGAGGCCAGTTCCAGGCAATCAGGTGACAGAAATCCAGGGTGGACGGCAGAGGGCACAGGCCAATGGTAAACCTGCGACCCTGCAGCAATGTAGTAATAGATAGATCCTTGTAGAAAGGGCAGGCCAGCCACTTGACATGGGAGGGCCAATTAACTAAGATCCACAGGGGCAATCTATATGGTATACCACTCAGATCACCCAACCAGAAAGTGGGATAGGTTTTTTGGGGAAGTGCCCATGCTGTGACAATACTGTGCAACAAAAAGGCTTGTCATGGGTTTGGGAGCAGTGACTGGACATTTTTGAATGTCCTATATGATCCCTGTCGGTTTTTGTAATAAACAACAGTCTAACTTGCCCATGGCTGAGTCCTCCATTTGTTCTGGGGGAAGGGATGTTGGGCCCTAGGAGCTGAACGGGTAAACTCGTAGTAGGCCCCAGATCTCTGGCATAACCAGACCTCACTGACAATTTGGTAGCAGAAGGATGGTTTACTATGCCCATTTGGCATAAGCGCCTCTTCCACCGCAGGGCCTGGAGGGCTGCAGGGAGCCTTGCAGAAAACGATTCCGACCAGGTGTGCACCCCCGTACAAACGACGTCAGGAGCCAGCTTGGAAATATCCTGCCCACGGTCCATGAGACTCCAGCAAAACAGAACGGTGGGGCTGCAGCTTTGGGGGAGCCGGTAGCTGAACAGCATCAGTGGATCACGGAGTGTAAGTATTGGCTCAGCCACACGGCAACTAAGTAACAGTAACAATGGGAAAGTAACAGTGGGTGTGGGGTGCTAATGAGTATTATTGAGTATCTTTGGAGCATTTTTGAGTATTGTCTAGTAGTGTTGAGAATTGTGAAGCATAGTAGGGAAAGGAGCGGAGGTAGATGCCATTTCTGAGGTTAGGGCACATTAGGTCTTGAAGGTAAAGGTTCTGGTGAATAACCTAGACTATTGACATGAGGGCACAGATGTCAGAAGTTATGTGAATATTGGATTCCCTCTGAATTGGGCGTTTTAGCTCGGGTTATGGATGATGGTATCCCTGTGTAAAGGCCTAGTAAAGGGAGCTAGCCTTGATTGCGGAAGGTGTTCGTGTGGTTAACTCTCGAGGAAGTGGTTTATCTGCAAGGCGATGCTATAGGCAAAGATTGAACACAGAAAATATTGGTATCCCCTGTTAGGAGGTAGGAAGACAGTTGTGGGTTTATGTTGGGGTTGTGTAAATGTTTGTGTAACGGGACATTAAAATTGTGAGCGATGTAATTGATCTGTAGCACTGCCTTGTTTAGTGAAGTGGTGACGTCACCTATCAGGTCTGTGCATATGACTCGGAGAGTGCGAGGAGTTATAGAAGTTGGTGTTGAGAAACTTAAAATTGACAGAGGAGGCTGTCGGTGGCAGTGTGCTGATGACACATGTGCATTATTGGTGGGTGTGCCTGAGGAGGCGGAGAGTTGCAGAGGCTGGTGCACGGAGCACACCTGACAGTGTTTTGGGGCCAGAGAGGCTCAGAAAAAATTGTTGATAACTGGTATTTGTGATATTCATAAATCTGTCAGAAAATATTCATTGTGGTTGTGTAATAACTGAATGTCGAAAGCCTCGCCTTGAGGTCAAGTACGTATAAAAGCAATGTATCAAGGGAGGTGCGGGGGGATACGCCCCTACAACACCTATGTAAGGCCCTTCCACGATATAAGGACAAGATCTGTAAACATTGTGCGAAATGGACGAAAAGCACAGAGGGTAAATTGACTAAGCCATGGCCACAATGCGGAAGTTTCTCCAAAAATGTGCAGCAACCATTACAGACACACATACAAGGCACCTATAAGGGAAAGAAGGTGGCCAATCGTATGGCAATATTTGAGCTCTGGAGAATGTTCTAGGAGGACGAGGGGAAGTAGCGAGGCGTCAATGGATGCTGAGCCAGCAGGAGACACCGGGGACATTGTCCTCAGCCCCCAGTCCTCTACCTTCTCCTGAGAATGAGAAAGAAGGAGCTGCAGCCGAAGCACAGAGGTTATACCCTATATGAGAGCTAAAGGCAGTGGAGGGGTACACAAATGCAATATTTCAACCTCCACCATATACTAAGGAAGAGGGGCAGAAAGGGGTCGGACAGACAGATGGTGGGAAGGGAGCATGCAGCGAGGTACAGACGCGCACCAAGGAGCGGCTAGAGGGCATATCATCGAACAAATGGATAGGAGGGCAGAAACTTCTGAAATTGGATGGGAAGGCACCGGAAGAATTGACTAAGGAAATGGAGGGTCATAAGGGGAGTAGCGAAGCGCGAGACTGGGCAGAGATAATGGAAGAAGTAGAAAGAAAGGAGAAGGAAGAAGAGGAGGGACATGAGAGAGCGCGTAGGGACAAGCTAAGGGAAGAAGAGAAAGAACAGGAGCAGTGAGAGATGAGTAGAAGGAGGGAGTCTGAAGAGATAGGGAGGTGAAGGGAAGAAGACGTGAAGGAAAAGCACCTTTTAGTGAGAAGGGAACACAGAAAGTGGGAAATAGAGTGACTGGTAAGGGAGCACAAATGCAAGGAGGAGTAGGAGCGTACACTAGGAGACATAAGAATAAAGTGGGGACTGGGCCCAGTAGACAACAAAGTGGGAGGAGGTAGGTGAACGGAGCCAAACAGCAGTACCACACAGGACAGGACTGCCACTCCATCGGATAGGACAGATGTGGGGTCCTCCGGGAGAAGAGGGTATCAGGAACTCAATTGACTTTGAAGGGAAGCTCAGCGAAGACATGACCTCTAGGAGACTGAGCTTTGCTGACGATTTCGGAAGTGATGTGGACACCGACTCAGACGATAAAGCAGAGGGAAGTGAGGATGAGGGAAGAGGGCAACCCAACCATCAGTCGACTGGGAAAAGTGCAGATAGAAGCATGACATGGGAAATAGGAAAAGACACAGGGTGATTTAGGGGTGACAAGGACGATCGATCACAACAGTCCAGTGAAGCATCACACAGTGTGGATGACCTGGTCCCATACGTGCAGAGGCTTAGATATCTTCCATGGTGCAGGACAGGGGACCTGGCAAAGGCATGAGCTGACATTAAAGATGCAGAGAGACCTGATAGGCAGATCTGTCTGACACGAGGGGTGAATGGGGATATCAGGTTCACACAGTTGCTCTTACTTGAAAAGGGAGGGGGCGACCTCCTTACATACCATGGAAGCACATAGACAAGGAAAACTTGAGGTGTAGGCTACCCTCATTAAATACCGGTGCTGGGCAGTGGATATATGAAATGGAAAGGATGACAGCAGGACAGAAATTAGCCATAGAGGACGTAAAGGTGCTACTCGTGGCAATGCTTGGGGAAGCAACTGATGATGCGTGGAGAAGGGCGGGGTACCCAGAAGTAACCACCCAGGACACGGTGCATGATGGCATGCCATTTGCTAACTGCTGAGCGGCCATATGACAAGCGCTATGGACACAGTACCCAGACATGTCATACATTAGTGCGATTATGACATGCAAATTGGGGGAAGATGAAGACCCATTACACTACATTCAGATGATTCAAGAGCTTTGGCTCCTTGAAACGCGAAAACCGTGGGAAAATACAGTAGCATTATTCTACCACATAATATGCCAAGGTTTGCCAGAGCAGGTGCAAGGGCAACTGAATAAATTGGTGGGGATGGAGGCAAAGTCTTTGTCAGAAATACAGCTCACGATAGTACACTACTGTAGGTTAATGAAAGAGAACGCAAGGAAAAAGTGCAAGGAAAGAAAGCAGGAGGAAGCAAAGTTAGTGCAGAAGAAGCTATCTAAATATGCAATCGAAGGGGAGTATTGATGAGCATAGATGGACAAGGGGCACTACAGGTGCAGTACACACCACCACCTGCAGGATGCAAATTCATGGGGTGGGGTGATGCATAGCATGGGTTTCAAGAAAGAGGGGGCCACCTAGAGGTCGCGGGTACGGGCATCAGCTGCAGCAGAATAACGGAGGATTCTCAGGGGGGAGTTTGAGGATATGGGCAACAAATACAACAGGTCCCAGAGGGATTGTCAGGGGGGCTGCGGAGGCAGGTGGGAGAGCCACCCCAATGCTGGGTGTGTGAACCAATAGGGAACATATCAAGGGTGTAGAGAAGCAGAGAAGGAGCACAACAGAATGGGGGAATGTATTAACAGCCAGCCAGGGGGAACAGAACAGGTATTACATGCAGGACCAGACACCACAACAAGGACAGACACTGAACGCATACCCACAGACACAACAGCCATGATGCAGGCCCACAAATGCAAGCACCTATGCAGCAGTATTCACAGGCACCACAGATGCAGGGTAACACACAACATGCATACACGGTACAGCAGATACTGCAGACGCAGAACAGCACACAACCAAACAATGGGACAGTGGCATGCACAAACTCCACAACAACGACTCCCATTAGGAAACTGGGGGGGTCACTGTAGTGGGGGAAACCAATTCCTGGGGAAGAGGATGTCCTTATACCCTCAATACGACAGCCCACAAACTGACTTGATATGTTCCATCATATAGATTACACCCAACCCTGCATAGGAATCACATATAGGGGTGACGATAGGTGACAAGATGCTTGAGAATGAGTGTGGACGGGACAAGCGAGGTAGTGATGAGCGCACGCCTGCCATTACATTATTCAGTACAATCAGCAGAATTAGTGGCCTTAATATTGGCATTGGAGCGCAGCAGGAAAAAGGAAGTGATGATTTATTCAGATTCATCCTATATGACATCCACAGTCCATTCTGGGCTGTCACATTGGATGAGGAGGGGCTTCAGACGTGCTGATGGGTCACTGGGGCAGCACATAATCCTATTGGGCAGATTAGTAGACATCATAGATCTCCCAGAGCGAATAACAATAGTGAAATGACAAGCACACACAAAAGGTAAGGATGCTATCTCCAGGGGTAACGAAGAAGCTGATCCAGAGGCAAAACACACCACCTACTTTGCAGACATTTTAGAAATGGAGGCTTTGTCACATGCACACGATTATGCAAGAACTATGACACACATATTACCAGTGGCACAAATTATAGAGCTGCATGGAGCTGCACTCAGGGAGGAAAAAGAGCTGTGGATAAGGAGGGCATGTACAGTGTCTCCAACAGACTCCCTATGGTGGCAAAACAACACAGGGAAGGTGGTTATGCCACTTGCATTATTGCATACAACACTGACACAACTACACTATCAACCCATACAGGGAAGGAGGTGCTTGCCACTAATATTGGAGAAACATGGTTCTGTCCTATCTTGGTGAAACACGTGGCCCAATTTATGATTAATTGTTTGGTGTCCAAACAATATACTGCAGGTCATACATTAAGGGTAGTGAGAGGAGCCATATCAAGCTCAGTGGGTCCATTCCAACACTGACATGTCGACTATGTCGACATTATCCAAGTCTGCCTAGGGTACCGGTACATGATAGTGGTTGTGTGTTTATTTTCTCATTGGATCGAGACCGGTCCTTGTTTTCATCCTGATGCCGCTAGAGCTGTGAAATTCCTGGTCTGGGAGATATTCCCCTGATGGGGCGCGAGTGAGGTCCTGTGGTATGACAATGGCCCTCCCTTGGCCAATGAGATGTTGCAGCATATTACATCCTTGCTGGGAATCCAACACAAATATTTCTGTGCCTATCCCCCACAAGTAAACAGAAAGTGTGAACGCCTCAACGGTTGCTTAAAGAAACTATAGCCAAAACCAAAAAGAGTTTGAACAAAAGCTGGCTGCATTGCCTCCCCCTAGCCCTGTTCAAACTGCACAATAAGCCCGAGTCTGACCACCATTTCACCCCACACGAGGTGGTGACAGTACGGCGCATGCAACTGCCCCTGGCTCCTCCCACTCGAGCAATAAAGGATGCTGAGAATGTGGCTAATGTATTGGGTCAGGAAATGTATGAGTATTCAACTTCCTTGATTGCTAGTGCCTCTTTTATTTCTCGCCAGCTGCAAAAACACCAGGAGAGGCCTGAAGCTGGAGTAGAAAGCAACAGCGTCAAAAGCCACGAGGACTTCCTTAAGCAGCCACCCATATACCCAGGAGATTAGGTTCTCCTGAGGAATATTTCCAGAAAGTGGGATGTGCCGAGGTTCACGAGCCCCTACACAGTGGAACTGATAACTGAGAGAGCTGTCAAACTAGTCGGGAAGATCATTTGGAATCACCTCAGTGACATCAAGCCCTACAAAGCAGTGGCCTCAGCTGGCACCGACATCGACAGGACCAATGATCCTGAGCAAGAAGAGTAAAGGAATAATTTGAAATCTGCACTGCCTAGCAGAGGACACCAATGGTTACTCGCTCGAGGGCAACAAAATTAGGGCACATACTTCCTACACATGCAGAGTGAGGGTACACTGTCTTTTTGTTATTTTCCTTTCCACACACATTTGTTGTGAAAGTGTGACTGTTTTTATTGCATTTCTTCCACACTTCCCACTGATCCCCACCTTCCAAGGCCAATTTGTCCAATTTATTAGAAGATCCAACAGGTCTTGAGCACACCTTCCTAATGTGTATTCCCATAGCATACCTGGCCCAAGTTTACCCACAACTAGAAAGAGGAAACCCACCCGTCCTTGCAGTCCCCAGAGACCCTAGAATTAAGGCTGTGTCGGAACAACTATCCATTTTTACAATGACAGACTACATGCTCTATGGGGCTTGAACTGATATACTACTAATACATTAACGCAAATGTTTGTAAATTTCAGACAGGCAACTGATATCTTCAAGCTGCACCAGGATCCAAGCAGCCCAGGTAATAGAAACGGTTATTAATAAAAGTACTCTTATTGTCTAGTCTCTTATTTCCAAGTTGTATTTTTGCTTTTCTTTTATGGTGAATATTCCTTTGTATCTAGTGCTACTGCTTTATCCTCTACTAACATTAACTGAACACCAGTAGGTGGGATGACCATGTCAGATGCACTGGGGAGCACTTTAAGCACAGTAAGTAGCGGTAAGCACAGTGCTGATTCAGACATGGGAGGGGTGGCTCTACATCTTACTGACACTGCTTGAGTGTCTAACAATATTTGGTACAAGCACATGACCAAAGTAGGT
The DNA here is from genome assembly GCF_040938575.1 of Ambystoma mexicanum. Lineage (NCBI taxonomy): Eukaryota > Metazoa > Chordata > Amphibia > Caudata > Ambystomatidae > Ambystoma > Ambystoma mexicanum. The sequence continues at coordinate 385,215,118 of NC_090937.1, forward strand.
AAAGAAACCACTTGGCAGGGCTGCTATGTCTGTTGACTAATTGTAACGCTCACCTGATTCTCGCAGAGGCGCCGGTCTTGACTGGGCGACTACCGTATCTCCAAAGGTGATGTGTAGCACCCGGTTGGCTCTTGGGCTGGACCTCTGTGCACTGTATGCCTGACGTGTAGAGTAAGATGTCTGCAGATAGAAAATATGGGGTTAATGAACTGGGGTTATTGGGGTGTCCCTATCTCTTTCCTCTTCTCCTCTCCTGTAGACCCCCAAAGGTTAACGCTCTCACCTTAGGTAAGTGAATGCCGAGCTCTCCATCTGCCTCGGGGCAGGGTGCTGTAACCATTTTCTTCACTGGATAGGTAGCGCAGGCCTCTTGACTTCAGAGGACTGCTGTCCGTCATTTACTGCACGAACGGTAAGTTTTGAGTCATTCAAATGTCTTTAAAGTCTTTAGTAATGATGTCTCTTGTTTTGCAGGGTTCCGACGATGGCGGATGACGGGCTGAAGTGAGTTGAAGATGGAGCCCGTGTGATGAATAGAAGCGCCTGGAAGCACGTAAGTAAGCGCTTGTTGCCTGCTTCACGATGCGCTCTAACTGTCTTTTTGTTTTGCAGGTACGAGTTCGGAGCGGCTGCAGGGTGCCGGAATACCCACTGGATTAGATGTGGAAAGGAGTAATGGCACGTGAGTATTAAAGTTCCCCAATGTCTTTAAACGCACCTTGTTTTGTCTTTCAGATGCGGGAAGCAGCGCCGAAGGCCTCCGGAGCGTGCGAAGAGTTGGTAAGCTTTTGTCTTTCAGGTGCCGGAATGCAGTGTGAAGACCTCTGGAGCGCACGAAGAGTAGGTAAGCCTTTGCCTTTCAGATGCCGGAATGCTAACCTGTTCTTTCTTGTCTTTATAGGTGTTGCTGAAGACTGGATTCAGGATGGTAAGCCTTTGCCTTTCAGATGCCGGAATGCTAACCTGTTCTTTCTTGTCTTTATAGGTGTTGCTGAAGACTGGATTCAGGATGGTAAGCCTTTTTCCTTAGGCCCAGGACCGGATGCAGAAGACACGATGAGCGTTCTGCTGCAGAGGTTGCAGAATAACGCAAAGCAAGATTCATCCACCGGGTGTGGTTTAAATAGCCTCCTGTAGTGCTTTGGTGTTTCCTTCCACAGCCACGCCTAGGTAAGAAAAGAGTTCCTGCTTTCCAGAAGAGTTCCAGTGTTCTGAATCTAGGGAGTGGCTCCAGCCCCACCCAACAGGAAAAGTAGTTCCAAACAGAAGGGGATCAGAGGCTCAACTGGCAGGCAAGTAAGCAGCATGGTCTGCTGCAGGTAAGTCCACCCAAGCATTATGAGCCCAGCGCTTCCAGCGCTGGGACTGGGCATATTTATGAGCCTGGTGCCACTGGCGCCAGGACTGGGTCCAAAAGGTCCCAATTGGGACTGGTTGGCACTCGGAACCTGGGTTATGGATCTGCTTCCAAGGGAGTTGGGAAAACCCTGACCTTTTGGAAGCAGAGATCATGACACTAATCCCCTATGCCGTGAGTGCCTTCAGAACGTTTATGGCAACTGAAATACCAGCAGCAAGAGCACAATGCCTTACGTACCTATCCATGGTTACAGCCCAGGGACAATTCCAAGGGAAAACAGCAACATTGAGATGGATGTCCAAGGCAATGTTCCCATATGAAGACAGTTATATATGGGCCTCATTACAAGGTTGCGGATCCGGAAACAATGGTACCGGTAAGGTTGCCGGTCCGTAAACAACGGTACCAGTAAGTTTGCCAGTACTGTTGTTTCCAGACCGGCAAACTACGAGTTCTGCGGGCGGGTGCCGTCCTGCCCACCAGGTGCGACCTGGCGGGTGGAACGGCACCCGCCTGCAGACCTTGACGGTAGCACCGGCACAATTCTGAATGGTGCCGGTGCTACTGTCCTCCCCATTCCCTTTGGGAATGGGGAGTAATTTCTTCCGGCGCCCGCAATATGCAATTACCGGGTCTGCCCGGGCTGTAATGCCCCAGTAATTGCCCATTGCCGGGCGCCGGAAAAGAAATTACTCCGGCGGCAGCTGTGCTGACTTATAATGAGGCCCAGTTATATAAAGTTCTTTGACATTATGAAAAATTACTGCCAATTAGACCAAGCAATACAATACATAATTGATGGCCCACAGAAAGGAGAAACAATAAGAGTAACACTGAAAGAATTACAATGCCCGATGAGGGGGGTCAAGGAAATAGGAGGAGAACCTGGATGCTGGGAAAGACCACAGATGCTCATGTATGGCCAAATATACACAGCAGAAGGATGGAAAGAGGGAGTAGTAGAAAGCAAAGCACAACACCTAGTACAAGCACCGGTAAACACAGTGCAAGGGGAATACGACAAGTGCCTGAATGAATGGGATGTGAGCACCAAGTTGCTTACCTGGGTAGACAACAAAATTGGACCAATGCCCATAATACCATTGAAGAAACCAGCATTATGTTAACGTTGGAGATAGAACACAGAAAAGCATCCAGCAATGAAGGTTGGCACACCAGTATTAATGGACCACTATTGGGCGTGTGGATCCAAGGCATAAGATAAGCTGCCACCGAACTAGGGAGGAGTTTGCTTGTTGGTGAACATCAATACGCTAGCACTGGTAGTGCCACAGAAGGACAAGAAGATAGACGACTTCCCTAAAATGCATACTAACGAGAGAATGAATAGATCAATAGGAGTGGAAGACAAGGGAAGAAAGAAACAGTCAGTAGAAGTGAGCAGAGTGAAAAGAGACAACTATTTCTCATCAGAATCAGAAGCATAACTAGACGATAGGTTTTTCAGCAGGACAGAGATGTTCTTTGCGCCAGTAGTTCCAGCTGTGAAAACGTACACAAATGCAAAATGGTTGCAGATAAAAAAATGAGAGCTGATGCAGACAATAAACTCCACAGTAAATGGCTTCAATGCGATAAAAGAAGTGCTCCGAGCAGTATGTTATAGACCTTTTTACAGTAATGGAAGGAGGGGTTTGCGCCAAGATTGGGAGTTCCTGTTACATGTTCATACCTGCAAATGACAGAGAGAATGGCACACTGACAGAAGCAGTGACAAAATTATCGATGTGAGGAAAAGGGGCTTGTGGTCATGGAAAAAACATTACTAAAAGGGATTTGCGCAAGCAGAGGTTGGAAAACTACAATCCCCATAATCCCTGGTTGACAGTTGGCTGCAGGCAGACAGGTGCAGACAACTGCTATTTAAGGACTTCCCCGGCCTGTGCTGCCTGCTGGTGATTGATGGCGTGACATGGGCCGGAGGAAGCAGAGTGCTCGGTCAGAGAACGTGGGAATCCTGGTATGTGGATTAAGGTCTGGCATTTGTTCAGTGCATTCTGGGTCTGGCTGTGAATCTTGGCAGCTTTCCCTGATAGTGGAGCTACACATGGCAGGAAGCCGCTCAATGCGGAATCTTCTCTGCCTGGGGTGGTGGCAGCGAGCCCCCCCAGGCCTAAGATAACTGCAACCATAAATATTGTTAGTGTCAAGGCGTTCATAAGAAGGTTAATTATGAATGCGCTATGAGCGAATACAAAGAACTATAGCAGCTCGATGTGGCTGATAAAAGCAGATGATTACACCTTTTGGTATTTGTGTGATATATGTTAAAAGAACAAGGGGTTTCCCTGGACTCATATTATGTACCCTGCACCACAGTATGGTGCAGCTGGAATACCCATATGATTAGAAGCTCAAGATAGCTATATACTTATGTGAAGGAACATGAGTTTCACTTGGGATGAGAAAGGCACTCAGCTGGGTGAAGGCAGGAACAGACTCAGCAAATCGTGAAGGAACGCTATGTTTGTTTGTTGCTGCATTTTGTGTCATTTCCATTTGGTATCATTTATCATGTTCATAGTCCTGTTAAATCTATCTATGTGAGTTAGGTGTCAGGAAAGGAGCGCTGGGACATGCATGTAAGGCACGACTAATTAAGAAGCATATTCCATTTATCCTTGTAGTTGTTGGGCACACACTTGTGATCCAGGTACGTACCTGGTCTGAACACACAAGAGGTTTGGCTTAATTATTGGGTTCTACATGGACATTGTGGAAGGTGAGATCAGAGGTACATAAATCACACTTTAGACTTATCTTACATATTCAGCCAGGGTTGGGGAATCCTCAGATGCTGCACATACTGATCTCGACCTCTCAGTTATTGCTGATCGCATAGACCTATGACTTCAATGCGAATATATGCTTATGATTTGTGCGTGCGTGTGAATGTTTAGTATAGTGGTTTGTTTAAAATCGAATGTACCTTCTATTTTGTTATCATTCAATATTCATTGCGTGTTGTCAAAGTAGCAATGTATTAAATATGCAGATCAACTAATCTCTACCTGCTGGAACATTTGTAAACAACTTGGTTTTTCAAGATTTGCTCGTTGGTTTCCTCCAAGTTGTGTTTTTTGGTACAAAGGAAATGCTTGCATTGTCTGGCGGGATAATTAGTTTAGACAGCGCTTTGGAAAATTACTTTATAGTTCGTGCTAAACATACTGTCCTATAGTGTATATGGTGTATGGATGCATCAGGATTTTTGATCTATACGTTTTACTAGATAAGGTTTGTTTTACACTATCGGATGAGAACCAATGGTGAACAAGTTGTGGGTTATAATTATGTACATCGGAATAAGGGTTAGGGGTTATTAAAGAAAATTAAGCTCTCTCAATATGTTGAAGGTCTGAAGTTCCAGGGGAGGAAATTATTCAGAGTCGGGGGGTGTCTATGTATCCCACTGGTGTGTACAAGTTAGTATTCACTGACCTTCTACTATACAGAGCAATTTAATTTGGTTTTTACTTCCAGGATAGGGGATGTAGTATGGCTAGTTTGATTCTTTGGTTCATGGATTAAAGGGAGATGCTGCTCTCCGCGGGGACGGGGAACACAGTTTAGTTACTTGTTCTAGTCTCAGCACAGCTCCGTGTTGTGGCATGTTTTTAGGTTTGGCTTAGGTGTTTTTAGTATTTTGTTAGCCTTGTTTACTTTGACTTTGTTGTTTGTTTCTTTCCTTTCGATTTTTAGTGGATATAATTCACATAGGTCTGGTATGGCTGCCCATGCTAATTCAGCAAAAGATCTTGTCCGGGTGGTGTCATGGAACATTAATGAGTTGAACAACCCTGTTAAAAGAAAGAAAGTTCTAACACACTTGAGACATCTAAAGGCAGATATAATCCTTCTACAGGAGACCGTAAAGTTTGAGAAAGGCTGGCCTGGGCAGATGCTCCACTCAATTTACAGCTCAAGCTCCAGAGGAGTTTTGGTGTTGTTTAAAAATAAATTCCAAGGGAAAATAATGAGTTCTAAAAAAAAAAAAAAGAGGATCGTTAGTTGTTAATCACACTCCAGATCCAAGACTTGGAATGCACCATTTGCAATGTTTACGCTCCCAATATGAATAGTGGTGTGTTCTTTAATGGTATAGGCTGTTGTTTGGTGGATGCAGGGAAAAAAGATTTAATCATTTCCAGGGATTTCAACCTGGTGGTTAATCCAGCTCTGGATTGGAGCAGTAGAATCAGCAGGGATGGCAGGAAAAAGGACAGGGACACTCTACATTTACTAATGAAAGATTTCAGTTTATCCGATGTATGGAGATTACAACTTCCCACTGGGAGGGAATATATCTTTCATTCAGGCGCCCATGACATTGACTCTCGAATAGACAACATGCTGACATCTGGTGTGGTAACTCAGAATCTAATTAGTTGTGAAATCGACACCATTATTATTTCTGACCACGCACCTATTAGGTTAGATCTCTGTCACCTACAAGTCAATTATATTGAGGGTTTGGAGAATGAATACCATGCTTTTGAGAGAGGAAGGGTTGAAAGAAATGCTGATAGACGAGGCTGAGGGCTATATTGATAGAAATTTGAATGGAGAGGTGGGGACTGACATTGCATAGGAGGCCTTCAAGTGTGTGATGCCTGGAATGGCTATGAAGTTGTCTGGTATTAAGAAGAAAAAAGCGGACGAGGAGGTTGTAAAATTGAAAATTTCAATTAAAAGTTTAGAAAAAGACCTGATGTGTTGTTATGATGCAGAGAATTCCACAAAACTGATCAGAATGAAATACGACTTGAACAAACTTCTCAGTGATAAGGCAGAGTTCACAATTTTTAGGTCCAAATGCAAATATTATGAATGGGGTGAGAAGTGCAGTAGGTTATTTACAAATAGAATAAAGCTGAAGGAAGCAAGCAGATCAATAGATGCTAATAAGGACAACCAGGGTGTGACCAGACACCGAAGTGAAATTAACAAAATCTTTAAAAGCTTCTATGAGGACTTGTACAGTATCAATCTCAAATGGACAGGGACCAGTTTAACTGTTTTTTTAAATCTTTGGAGATGAACAAATTGTCAAACGCAGAAGGAGTATTTTTGGATTCTGAGATCTCTCTGGATGAAGTGAGATCTGCCATATGGAAGCCCAACCTAGGGAAATGTCCGGGCCCAGACGGGCTTCCAATCGAATTCTATCGCGTGATGCCAGAAAAAGTATTAACACAACTGAGAGACATGTTTATAATGAGAAAATCAAAAGGATTACTTCTGCCAATTCTAAGGAATGCCACGATCTCGCTTCTGCATAAAAAGGCTCACCCAGAACTCAACGCAAGTAGCTATAAACCAATCAGCCTGATAAATTACGACTCTAAAATATTGTCTAAGTTCCTGGCCAACAGGCTGGAGAAGATACTCCCTAAGATTATTCACCAAAATCAAGCTGGTTTCATTAAAGGCAGAGTCTCCTCCACAAATATGAGAAAGTTGCTGCTTAACCTAGAAGAATGCCAAAAGCTTAATTCAGACTCAGTAGCCTTGTTTCTATATGCGGAGAAGGCATTCAACCGTGTGAAGTGGAGCTTCTTGCTAGGAACCATGGAGATAATGGATTTCGGCCTAGAGTTTTTGAGCTTGGTGAAAAAGCTGCACTCGAAACCAACTGCTGAGATCAACACAAATGGAGTTACATCTGAAAGATTTGAATTGCAACGGGGGCCAAGACAGGGTTGCCCTTTGTCTGCTCTACTCTTTGTAATCTCGACAGAACCTCTGGCAGAATCCATCAGGTCGAATGACCGGATTGTAGGGATCAATTATCATGGAGTATGTCAAAAACTTTGGCTCTACATGGATATTTTATTGCCGGTTGTCCGGTATCTTGCTTCCTCTATTTCAGAGTTGATGAGCTTTATCAAAGGTTTCAGCCTCATATCAAAATATAAAATCATTTGGTCTAAATCAGAGGCTCTACCATGTTCTCAATTGATAAACAGCAAGCTCCTAAACGATCGAGGATTCAGATGGTGTCCCACGAAAATGAAATATCTGGAGATTTGGGTCACTGTGATTTTGAGAGACATTATAAGCCTGAATTTGGACACAGTATTGCAGAAGATGAAATTGGAAGTAGACCGCTGGAACGAGCTAAACCTGTCTGTTGGTGGGAATGTTAATGCTATTAAAAGGGTCCTGGCTCTGAAATTGAACTAAGTTTTGGGCATGTTACCCCTGCCAGTTAGTAAACACACATGGAGAAAGGTGGATAATGTTTTACAAAGCTTTTTATGGAATAAAAAAACACAGACATTAAAACTCTGGGAATTGCAGCTGCAAGGAGACCGAGGAAGGCTGAACATCCCGAACTTCGAACAATGTCATCTGGCATATTCTCTACGTCACATTGTGCAGGCCCATTAGGTACTTGGGCCCTTCTCTCCACTACCACAATGGAGCGGGAAGGCCATTCTATATTAACAAACTTCCTCAGAACCACTTGGAGATCAAATGAGATAGCAGCAAAATGAATCCCTGATGAAACTGACATTTCATCTATCTGGATGGACATCAAAGTAGACAAAAAAGTCTTATTCTGGCCAACTTGGTTCTCTGCTGGTATCAATAGAGTCGAGGACCTCTTTGTAGGAGCAAGATGGAAGACGTTTCAGGAAATTAAACTTGAATATGATTTATCAGCTTATACATATGGTGAATAAAGGAAATTAAAGAAGGCAGTGAACATTCCATCTTATTGTCGTTTGTCAGAAGAATTGGTGAAAGTGATCACTCAGCTTCCAAGATGTATAATTTGCTGAGCGGTTGTGCTAGAGGGAATGAAAAGAACTTACAGGTTTGGTCGGGTTGCCTGAAGGAGGAGATGACACCAGCTAGATGGAGTGATCTGTGTGGGAATATCAAAAGAATGTCCCTGAATATAGGAGAAAGGTCGCGTCAAGTTATGTCCTTGAATAGAGTGTTTTGGACACCGGCCAGTATGAAGGAAAGGAAATTGGCAACTGAAGACAATTGTTGGGGGTGTGGTCACGTTCGTGGCACAATGGAACATATGATATGGGAGTGTCATAAGGTGAGGAACTTCTGGAGTGAAGTCGCCATCACGATGAATAAAGTACTCGAGGAAAATCAAGACTTTGATTTTGAGACACTAATCTTGGGGGGATCTGCCCTGCTGGAAACATTGAATCAGCATCAGACCAGATGGTTTTGAGAGGGGCCATGCTGGCAAAGAAGTTGATCCTACATAACTGGAAATCTTCTGCTTACCTGACAAAAAGCATTTGACTAGTGGAGATGTATCGTACATTCAATATTGAAAATGTGATCTATTCAGTGTAAAAGAAAAGGCCTACTTTTGATAGGATATGGAAGGCCTTCTTGAACACGGAACTGACCTGATCTTGTGTCCAGTCTCGAGAAGGCCTTTTGTAAAGATAAGTAGACATTCATGTTTCAATCTGTTTGTTATGGGTTTCTGTTATCATTCACTTGCTTCATCCCTTGGTAACTTTAGGATATACTACGTATTATATGAGGAATCACCGAATAGGTATGTTTGCCTCATAAATATAGCACGTTTACAATTTTTAGTTCCTGACTGTTACTGAAGAAAACCATGTGGCCTAAATATGTCAGTAAAGGAAAAAAGAGGGAGACATACATGTGATGTCATCAGTGATGTCATCAATGACATTTGTGATGTCATCTTTGATGTCGTGGGTGTTAGTCTTAGCAGTGCACCGTGGTGGTGTGAGTTATGGTTGCTTAGTTTACCATAACTGGCGAATTTCAAGGGTTTTTCGGTTTGACTTGGAACCACAACGTCGCTTTAACAAAGTTTTTTTTACTGAATTTCATAGGTTTTTAGTAGCGCAACTTAACCATAACGTCCCTTTAACAATTTCTTTTTACTGAATTTCATAGGTTTTTAGTAGCACAACTTAACAATAATATCTCTGACTTTATGTACAAGTAACATAGAACATACTGAACCCCCTTTACTGATTTTGATGTCCACAAACTCTTCTAATGTCCGCGAACATATGCGGACAACAGCACCACTACCCAAAAAGTCTGGGGGGTATGTTTAATTGTTATATCATAACATATGAACATTTTACAAATTCACAAACCAGCACACATACACATTATATGTAGTAATAAATGAGAAGTTTAACCCATATATATTACACATTAACCATTCATTTAAATACAATATGTTCTAAAATGGAATATACCAAAAGAAGAAAGATAGTCTTCCAACATGATTACCTCACAGAAACTCCACAACTAAGATCAACAGCAGATCTACATACCACTAAGAACACACCTTACCAGAAGCTAGTAAGTGTACTGCATTTTACTCATATATTTGTAACCTTTCTGTATTAGATACAAAAAAAGTGATATTATGTTTTTTTTCTCACAGAAATGTCTAGTACTCTGGAGTGGCTAGAGGAGCATTTCCCACGTGAGGAAATGTCTGAAGATAGTGAACCTAATGGTAGACACTTTACTATATAAACCAATTAATAAATATTATTTTATATACATTTAACATATACATTTCTTTAGTACAGACCATACAAAAATTGAAAATACTAAAGAAAAAGAAGTATTGGATAAGACTCTTCAGCACATAGAAGAAAAAATGGACCTACTCATGGCAAATTTTAACAGTTTAAAAAACTTTGTGGAGGATCACTTGAAACAAACAACTACATACCATTGTCTCACATGTACCTGTCCCTCCTCACCATATCCCAGTCAATTATCCCCAAACCCTCTCCATGAACCAAAACGTTTTGATGAGACTTCCATCCCTTCTACACCTCATATAAATCCTATTGAAACCCCCAATTCTCCTGTTTTTGTTTCAGTTTCCACCTCACCTTCTCTGTCATAAATTTAACATCCATATAAAATAAGGTAAAATTATTATATTGTGTCCTAATTCATTTCTTGTCTTTTTTTAAAAAGCAGTTCAGGTGTCCGCGGACAGCGCGGGTGTCCGGAATGTCCGTAAAGAAATGAAAATGGGAGCATCCTAAGGACACTATATCTGTCCGTAATGTTCGCATGCAAGTTGAAACTTTTCTAAGAACAGAGCTGGTTTTCGGAATGTCCGCAATCAAACTACCACATGCGGTGTCCTGAAATGTTTGTAAATAAACTAAATAGGGGTGTCCTAAGGACGGTATACTTGTCCGTATTGTTCGGAGGCAAGCTGAAACTGTCCTAAGAACACACACAGTGTCCTGAAATGTTCGTCAATAAACAAAATGGGGGTGTCCTGAGGACGCCAGACCTGTCCGTATTGTTCGCAGGCGAGTTGAAACTGTTCTAGGAACACAAGCGGTGTCCTGAAATGTTCGTAAATAACCAAAATGGGTGTGTCCTGAGGACGCTATGCCTGTCTGTATTGTTCAGAGGCAAACTGAAACTGTCCTAAGAACAAACGCTGTGACCTGAAATGTTCGTAAATAAACAAAATGGAGGTGTCCTAAGGACGCTATACCTGTCTGTATTGTTCGGAGGCAAGCTGAAACTGTCCTAAGAACACACACAGTGTCCTAAAATATTCGTAAATTAACAAAATCGGGGTGCCCTGAGAACGCGAGACCTGTTCGTGCTGTTCGTAGGCATGTTCAAACTGTTCTAAGAACACATCAAGTGTCCCGGGATGTTCGCAAATAAAGAAAATGGGGTGTCCTGAGGATTCTATGCCTGTCCGTATTGTTCGCAAGTGAGTTAAAACTGTTCTAAGAACAAACGCCTGTCCGTAATTGTTTGTTTCACTTGTGACACACTTTTAATTAGTTCCAGGACCCGAACAGTGTCCGTAGAACACCAACGGGCATGTGCAAAACATTTTCAGTGCATTTGATGTCTTGCGGACACTCGCTCCCTTCGCGGACATGTTCGCGAAGCTATCATATGACAGCACCCACGCTGAGAGTGTGTTCTGACTGCGAACACTTTTCGTGCCCCCGAACAATTTAAAACTACCTTTTCAAGCAATCCACAATATTTTTCAATAATAACTCACCATAGCACAAGTCCCACATAGTAATCCTGAGTTTCTACATACTTTCTGGGAATTTTTAAACCTTTTTCGGTGTTCGATCTGTCCGCGGACAGCACGCATTTCCGCGAACCACGCACAAGCACCCCTATAAAAGGCCACACCCTAGAGCTCATTCTCATTGTGTTTCTGTCTATTTTACAGAACACAGTGCATTTTCCAGCCAACTTTCCAGATTTTATTCTGAAACCTGATGGCATCCATGGCTGCAGTACTGCCACCTGATTCTACATCTGCCTCAGAACCACCCCCACTCCCTCCACGACCACCACCTCCCCAAAGGCCTGAAGAGGGGAACAGGAGTGAGGATGGAGAGGAGGATGAAGACGATGACGAGAATGAGGTAGAGGAACTCGCTACTACCAGCACTCGGCGTGAGTCTTGGTTGTGGGCGTTATTTATTATTCATGGTAATGTTCCTAAGGTGCGTGCGAACCGAGTCACCTGCAAAGAGTGCAAAATGGTACTCCGATCCTGTCACCACAAGGAACACTCCTGTGGGACAGCGTATTCCTCAAACTGTGTCACAGGCCATATGCAATACTGATGACCCTTACCTTTCGAGGGTCACAGTTGTGTGTATGTACTACAATGTAATACTCTACAGGGGGGAGAGACTTCAAAGTGCTTTTGAGGCTCTGATCTCAGAGCACGAGAAGATCTGCTCACTACCCAAGTAAAACTCACTCTACATCTTCCTCTCTCCACCCGCCCTTTCTTATCCCCGTGGTTGGTGTCCCCCCTTACCCTCCTTTGCCCTCATCTCCTAGTCTGTTGTGTATAAAAAAACAAAAAATATAAAACAACAAAAAAAAAGGCTCTTTTCAGAGCCGCCTTTCACGGTTTAAAAATAGAAGTGAAAATAAATGAAGCAGGGCCCTGTGTATTTTTTAGAAGTCCGCAGACAGTCCGCGAACATCTAAAATTTTGGGGTGCTGCCCTATCATAACCATTGCAGTTTTGTCTGAGAGGAAGTGGTGGCTCTAAAAAGAGCCTTTTGGTGGCGTTTGTTTGTGTTTGAAAAATTTGAAATGCTCAACACCTACTACAAAATGGATGCTGTAATTCCCAAAAAAGGTTGCAATGCATTTTGTATATTTCTCACAAAAATGTGATTGCTAGAATAAGTAAGATGGACTCCATCTCTGCGAAAAATGTATGTGCTACGAAACATAATATTTTCATTGTGAAAAGAGGACATGCCAAAATGTCTTAGAAAGGCACAAACAGCCTTATTGACATTGCGCCTTGCTTTCTCCATTTGTGGACCAAATGAAGAAGAACAGAGCCACATTTGTCTCTGCGCAATCCGTGAAAAAAGTACTTGAGAATTTGGAAACATGTCCATGACCTTCCCAAGTCCTTCTTTCATTGCAAATTGCAAAGAAATTCCAGACACATGTCCTAAACTGTTCCCTCCAAAATGAATTACAATTATGTCTGGATGATGCTCTGCCTCCAAAGTAGCACAGAGAGGTAGCAAGTCCAACCACTTCATTCCACGTACTCCATGCCAGTGCACTTCCACATGTGGGAATCCAAGATCTACAGCTACTCCACAGCTTTCTGCATGCACCTTCAACCAATGTACCCATGAGTCTCCCAAAATCCAAACAATCTGTTTTCTGAAACACACAGCCATAGCTATCTGTTCTTCTCTCAGCAAAAAGAGTATCTGAGAAACTCTCTCCTGGCACAACACACCCACTAAACTTTACTGACCAATTCCTTGGTCTGCTCATTCTCATTTGCATGCCTCCCCACCCCAAAATCCCCAGATGTAACACGCGATGTCCGCGGACTACCGCCATGTCCGTGGACATATCTTAACATGGACAGTCCTTCTACCATTTTCATTTCACTTTATGTGCTATTCCCTCATTGGATATAGCTAAGAAGTCACACGACCAAAAATCACATCCAAGACCTCTACATCTAACTGCATCATCATAGATCAGCACTTCAAATGTACTGTTAATCTCTCTGAGTACAAGTGTCATATCATTGGAAAGCACCTTCTACAAGAAATACTGTACAAGTCTCCAAGATTTCTAGTTACATCTGCATGCATATCCATAAGCATGAACACAAACTACAGGTATGTATATTTTCTGTATAGTACATGTACAATTCTTATAGATTCATATAAATAGATTAACTGAGTTTTAGCTTGTATAATCTATAAAATGAATTTACTGTAATTTTTTTCCATCTCCTATAATCAACTGTCACTTCCAAACCTATCTGCTATTTTCATTTTACACACACATTTGCAAAACAAGTTGAACTAACATATTTAAAGTACAATATAAAGAGTTAACATACTCTAACAAAATTGCATGCACACAGTATGTTCAAATATCAAACAACAATACTTGTCCAAATGTATTTATTTATTTATTTATTTATATAGCGCGCAAGCAGCCCATGAGCATTGAGGCGCTGTTACTTGCAAGAGCTTAGTTACAGGAATAGTGGCATTCAGTGGTACCTTAGGAATTCCACAAGGCATAGAACTGATATTTTGATTGGTACAGTTAGTCATTACAATACAGCTTATGCATCAAGAACATATGATATGTATTCAACTGGTGCAACGCATTTTTTGTGAATAAGATAGTTTTCATGGTTTTGCGGAAGTCGCTGAGGGTCAATGTCAATTAAGAAAAGTGCTATATACAAACAAAATTACAAATTTATTTCCTTTACAATTGCAGTAAAGACCATTTTCCTGAAAAGAAGCAGCTGAATTTGAAGTACAAAGAACAACTAAGAAGAAACCTGCTCATTCCAGAAAAAAAGTAAGTTGAATACCACCATAATATTTGTACTATTACTCAAACACACTGTAAGGTTAATTCATGCTATTTCTGCCCCTAAAAAATAGAGATTGTGCACCATTCAGTCCACAAATCCCCATTTCTTAAACAGAGATTTACAAGCAGAATTGCGCACAAATTCCTATTTTTTGGCAGACAAATGACCCAACTCAGCCCCTAGAATTTTGATAATTTAGAACAAGCAACTGTTTTAATTGTATACCATTAGATTTACTATTTGTACTTCTCCACACTATTAGCTTACTTTCTACTGTCATCTGAACCCCAGTTTAGTAGCACATAAATTCAAGAATACACATCCCAATGAGTTGTAGTTGCCCAATGCATAATCACACACCATCACATACATCTTTATCATCTTACTCAGACACTCATGCACACAGCACACATACATTGCAGAACACCCTAACCCATACCTTCTTTATTTTTTCAACAGACCCTAAAGAATGCCTACCAAAAATTAATTCTGTAGAAAGCAACGCAGAAGCAGAGCAAATGAAAATAGAAATGTCCAAAATAAGCATCCATCTCAGAATTTGTAAAAAAAGTTCAAACAAAACAGTTAATACAGTCATTTAGCGAAACAAAACAAGCTTCAAGTACAGAAACTTTGCCTCCTCTATCAAAATGTAAAACGAACCAGAAAACGATTAAAGAAAAATTCAGCTAACGTTACAGATAAAACTGCTCCTATAAATCTTGATATAGTGCAAAGTAAGCATACCAAAAAAAGTATTTTAGCAAAAATGTTCGTCACAGAGTCCTTCAAAATCTTATAAAAACAGGAGAGAAATCAGGCACAACCCTTAAAACCTATCGTAGGAAATTAATCTTAGAAGCGTTGATAGACAGTGCAATCCTTCTCAAAAGAAAATTATTTATTTTAGTGTTAAACAAAATGAAACCACTAACAAAACTAATGACTAAATTACAAAAAAAGACTTCTCAATAAACGAAATGTCAACAGAAATAACTTCTTACGTATCTGTGGAGGTGAGTGGAGTCACACTACAAGCACAGAACCATATTTTAATGAAGAAGCATACAAACAAAGCAAATAAATACAATTGCCATATATAGCAGTGGACGAGGTTATGAAAAAGTTAATAATACCATAATAGAACAAGAAATACTGCTTACAAAAATATCCCCAGAAAACTTAGAATTACCTCTCCATTCAACTGAATCAGAACGTCTAGTATACAAGTGGCCATGCACGTCAATGTGTAACAGTCCCAAAAAATCTTTCAAGTCTTTACGCCAATTCGTCAATCAATATGTGAAAGACAAAGACAAAATCAAAATTAAACTACTGCAAAATATGGATACCTGTCCACTGCGCAAGTACACAGGACTACAAGGACATTCATTGGCCTGCATTTCAGGACCTACTTGCAAAACCACCTTCCATTATATCAAAATGATATCAACACATCATTCAACTATAAGACATTTAGTCTATAAACTGTATTATGCTAAAAGTCCTGCTTTAGCACTAGCCAATTTAAATAACATTCTTCTACATGGTACAGCAAAAGACCTACGTGAAGAAATCGACTATATCCAGAAAAAATATTTTGGAAGTGAAAGCCACTTACAGAATGAAATAGCTTTAAAGCAAATTAGCAACAATTCTATGCATGGCAACCTTCTACCACAAACATACAAAAAAGAAATACTGACATTTAAAAGTACATCTGCTGAAGTACCAAACCATGTGTGTGTATGTTGCTGCAGAACTTTTTATAAAAGTAACACAAAAACTGTAGACCTAACATACAAAATAGAAGACAATGAAGATTCTAAATGGTTTGAATGAGCTCTTTACCTTATAGCAGAAAACAAATACGAAATAACTGACCCCTTAATACTTTGCAGTTACTGCACTACAAAACTTGACAACCACCAAACTCCTTCACATGCTATCACAAATAATTTGGAATTATTTCCACTACCAAAACCCTACAACAACTCAATTTATATGAGAACATAATAATTCAAACAGTGCACCACTTTCAAGCAATAATACGCCTTCAACCAAAAACAGCTAAATTACCTGCCTCTGAATTAGTGAAAGGTATTCGAGGAAAAGTAGTGTATTAACCAATAGATCTAAAACAAAATGTGCACACTCTAGGAGTGCAACATCCCATGGAGCAATCTTTAATTATGTTAATAAATGGTGTACCTATAAAAGACAAAAAAATTGGCAACAACTGGTAGATTTACATAAAGTTAGACAAGCCTTGCAATATCTAAAAGCCAATAATGAATACTACAAAGAAATTAATATTGAAGAACACTTGAAGGATACCACTGAAATAATTCAAGAGACACAAGAAGCTGGTCAATTTGAGCTCCTAGATCCTGCTACAATATCCAATACTTTATACCATTATACAATTCATCCATTGCACTCTAATGACACCGTAGAAGATGCACTAGAAACGTACCAAATGCGTCAAACAAAAGGATCACCAATCAGCATATGGGAAAAAAGTATAGAAGCATGTTCTTTTCCTTTACTCTTTCCTACTACGATGATAGACCTATAACAGCATCAGAATACCGCTCGTTACGGATGTATTCTGAAGATCCCAGATTTAGACAAAATGTGGAATACATATTCCACCTACTCTTTGAAAGTGAACTACCAACTTTATGTTACGGAGTTGCACACACATTAAAATCAGGATCCCACTTTCAAAATATGTCAGCTACACAATTATTACAAAAAGTGCAACAAAAAGATGAGGTTTTACAATCAAATATTACAAATCTATTAGCAAACATGCGTGGTACAAAAGGGTACTGGTTTTGACGTCATGGAGATGTACGTTGTATGATAAGAAACCTTGGCCCACCCACTTGGTTTGTTACATTATGTTGTGCAGAATATGCATGGGAAGATTTACATGATTTCCTACGCATATCAAACAAAAACAAAACAAACATAGATATACTAACACCTGGAGAACTTTGTTCTCTAGATCCTGTTAATGTTTCAAGATATTTTTACCATTTCTTCATTGCTATGCTACACTTTATTTGTAATAAAACTGCTCCTCCCCTCGGAGAAGTGCAACACTTCTTTTGGAGAAAAGAATACCAAGCCAGAGGAGCACCACATGTCCACATGCTTTTATGGATCAAAGATGCTCCTAAATTTGATCAAGACAATGACGCCACTGTGTTACAGTTCATTGAAAAATATGTCACTTGTGAAATTCCATCGGAATCCAAAAATAGTGATCTTCATGCACACATTTTACAATTTCAAAGACACAAATGTGGCAAACATTGTTGTTGCAAATACAAAAACAAAGGGAAATACTACACCAAATGCCGCTTTGGTTTCCCTAGACCGGTTACAAAAACAGGTCAAGTGAACAACTTCATGTCTTCAGTTAGACATAGTGTTAAAGGTAAATCACCTAAAAATACATATTACATAAAAAGAACAGAAGAAGAAACATATATCAATGATTACAATGCAATCATTGCCCACTTATGGAATGCAAACATAGATGTGCAGTACATTGCAGACAATTCCACTGCAGTTGCACGATATGTTACAGCATATTTAACCAAAGCAGAAAAAACAGAGCTCCAAGACCTCTGGAATGACCTGTCATCATACAAAACACTGTCTCAGAAATTATACAGCTTGGGCATACAAAATGCTCTCCCATAAAGAATGTGGCTCCGATGAAGCAGCAGATCGTTTAACTGGTACTGCTTTATATGGAAAATCTGAAAATATATTATGGCTAAGTATTGGTCCTGCTAAATCTAGAAAAAGAGTTCTAAAATCATACAAAGATATAGAAACAATAGCCAAACATGATCCCAACAGCCAAGACATTTAAAAAACAATTTACTGGACACATACTACCAAAACAGAAGTACCACTTTGGAAACCATGTGCCTATACCACATAGCCCAAAACTTCACATACACAAATAATATAAAACCCGATGAAAAAAAAGGCAAATACAGAGTGACAAATTGTGAAGGCAACTTAGTAAAACTCACCAAACCAAATTGTATTAATCATATCAAATTGTCATTAAAGACTCCTCAACATAAAGAACTATATTACATGTCCCTGCTACAACTCTTTAAACCATGGAGAAAAGAAGAAGAAATACTAGATAATTATGACTCCTATGAAGATGCTTTCAAAGCAAATGAAAGCACTATAACTGATGTAAACTTTACACAGTACAAAACAATGTTGCACAATGAACAGCAACACGAAGAAGAACTCCAGGCCCAACTAGATAAGGACACTCCTGACAGTAGTCAACCTTCTATAACAGGAAGCCAAGAACCACTGGGAGAGCCACTAATAACAAATGAGGCAGAATTAGCTATGGCAGAAGTAGAAAACACCATGTGTCAGTATGAAGATAAAGAACACTTAACTATACTACAATCAAAACTAAACAATGAGCAACATAGCATTTTTGAAGAAGTAACAAAAGAAATTGCACATGGTGTACAGCATGAAAACAAAGAATGCACCTGCCAAAATTACCAACCTATACTACTGTACGTCAGTGGTGAAGCTGGTTCTGGCAAAACCATCAGTAAATTCCTTCAACAATTGACAAACAACAAACTGTCAGCTGTTGTCACTGCCCCTACAGGTTTAGCTGCCTACAACATAGAAAGTGTCACTTTAAACTGATTACTACTCCTGCCAGTAGAATACCAAAACAAATTAGACTATTACAAACTTTCTACAGAAGCTGCAATGGAACTACGCAGAGTATTAAAACAAGTGAAAATGCTACTAATAGATGAAGTGAGCATGGTCTCCAACCTAATGTTGGCTTTGATTCACCTCAGATTACAAGAAGTACTCAAAACAAACTACGAAGCTCTTTGGAGGAAAACACATTATTGTTTTCGGAGATCTTCTTCAATTGACACCAATGAAAGGTGAGCCTATTTTTAAAACCTTAGGACACAAACTCTGCCGTAAAACTGTTGGCAGCATTGGAAATGTCAACCTTTGGCAACATTTCCAATACCGAGAATTAACAGAAAACATGCGGCAATCTGCAGATCTCACTTATGCCAACATCTTAAAAAGTATTAGAGTTGGTATATTTTCTCAAGAAGCACAAACAATATTGAAAAAACGGCACATTCATGCACCACATAAATGTCAATTTTATGGCCTTAATGCCAACTCTTGCAAGCTGTTTCAAATTCAATGAAACAATGTTAAAAAATGAAATGCAACCAATAATTGAAATTAGAGCCACAGACAAACTAGACATACATGGTATGACACTACCCATGTGTGAACAAGCCACAACAAGACTAAATAGTTTAGAAAATTCAATCTCCAACACAGATGGATTGGAAAAAATATTAAAATTATCCTTAAATTGCAGAGTAATGCTTAAACGTAACCTTGACATGGATCAAGGACTAGTTAATGGAGCACTGGGTAGAGTTGTTGGCGTTCAAACATACCCACGTGACAACAACATTCAGTTTGTCAATATTCTTTTTGACAAAATTTCAGAAGTGAAAAGGAGAGGATGCTCAACAGCTCGATTCCTTCTCTTCAAAGACATGTATGTACGCAGAGAACAATTTTCTCAAACTCTTATATACGCAGTCACCATTCATAAATCACAAGGTCTTACCCTAGACAAAGCATTGATAGACATTGGTAACACAGTCTTTAAAGAAGGCATGAGCTACGTAGCACTATCACGCTTAAGTACACTTGACGGTCTATTTCTAATCAACTTTGATGCAAGTAAAGTAAACACTGATATTCCTTGCATTTCAGAATACAATAGACTTCGTTCACTATACACCCCCATCTAAAAACATATCCTATTCCACAAAAAGTAAAATGTTCTAAAGGAAAACTAAATCAAACAGAAATGCAACAGGATGTCACTGCAAATCCTACAAAGAAATTAAAAAAACTAATACTTCATCAAGTACCACAATCAAAAAAGAACCTATTAGGGAAAGTAAACCAGGTACTTCTTCAAAGAAGGAAGACAAACTCCAAAAAAAGCACTCAGATACAGAACTACCTGGCCCATTTAAACTTTCAAATTTAATTGGTGTAAGTTGCTACGCAAATGTAGCAATGAATATTCTATTTCAGTTACCACCAATAGTTGACAACATTTACTTACACAGTACAGACCAATTGTGTTTGCAAATATTAGTACTTCATAGAAACACAACAAACAATCCTGACAACACGTATAGTGTTTATGGAATAAGACAACAATTGGACTATTGTGCTGGAATGGTGAAATTCACTATAAAATCACAGGAAGATCCACAAGAATATCTAATGTACTTACTACAAGTACTGGAAAACAAAATCATACCTATAAATGAAATCTTCCAGATTTCATACATGTGGAAACATACATGCACACTGTGCAACAATGTAACACAAGAACAAATACCCAGTGAGCGCTTTGTGTATGTATCAATACCTAATTGTGAATCCGTTCCATTTCAGCAGTACAAAATGCAAACCATGGTAGATTATGTACTACCTGCAATTCGGATAATCGCTCCACCTTACTAATACAAACACCTAGTAAATACGTAATACTAATGCTTCTACGTTACAATGCAGATGGTACCAAAAACAACTGCAAGCTGACTGGATTCACACATGGTCAAGTATCATTTGGTATGAAAACCTTCACAACAATAGGTATAATCTACCACACAGGAGCCACAACCAATGCAGGTCACTATACTGCATATATAAAATAAAAATGTGGATGGTTCGAATGTAATAATAGTACCATTACTCTAAAGCAGCGATTACCTGCAAATCTTACAAACACTTATTTAATGTTCTTAAAACCAAAATTTATTAACTAAACTGTACTTAAACATGAACTAAACTTCTATTAAAAAACTATAAACTGTTACAATATGCCAACAGCTATATAACTTCCCCAAGATTCTACAACAACTAAACAGGTAAATGAATACCACTAAATTATATCAAACAATAAACAGTTAGAATACGCCAACTGGTATCTAACAACCCCAAGATTTTCAATAACCAAACAGATAAATCAATACCACTACATTATAACAAAAAATAGACAGTTAGAATACGCCAACTGGTCTAACTACCCCAAAATTGTACAATATCCAAACAGATAAATCAATATCACTTCATTATAACAAAAAATAGTCTGTTAGAATATGTCAATATGGATCTAACTGCTCCAAAAATTAGCAACAAGCCAATATATAGAGCATTAGCCAGAAACAACAATTGAACACTGAACACAAACAAACAAATAGACTGTAGCATAACAAAAACGTTTTTTTAAATCCAACATGGATTTTTTTTTCTCCCACAGACCCAATGATTTTAGCAACAAACACAGAAACTGAGCAAATTGCACAGTACACTTGTTTGTAATCTACTAAATATGAGGGTTAAAAAAAATGTTGATTATTCAATGTTATAAATTGTTACAAAATACCAATACTAACATGATCTTTTCTTTTATCACAGAAATAAACAAGAAATACATGTACTCCAGTTACTAAACCAAACAGTAAGTATATTATAATAAGTACAACCATCACAGCAAATCACACCCATAGTGACTTATAACTTTGGTGCTTATAAATTTGGTCTTGTCCATGCACCCAAGACTATAAGCCCTGCCCACACCACCACAGCATATCACACCCATAGTGGCTTATAACTTTGTTGCTTATAAATTTGTTCTTGGATCTCAAAGTTATAAGCCACTATGGCCATGCTCCCAAGACTCTATGCCCTGGCCACAACCACCGCAGCATATCACACCCATAGAGTCAAACATTTTAACTATGCCATATTGGCTCTTTTAATGTCCGCGGACATGATGAGTGTTCTTAGAACAGTTTCAACTTGCCTACGAACAGTACGGAAAGGCATAGCGTCCTCAGGACACCCCCATTTTGTTTATTTACGAACATCCCAGGACACATAATGTGTTCTAAGAACACTTTCATCTTGCCAGCGAACAATACGGACAGCGTCCTCAGGACACCCCCATTTCGTCCATTGACGAACATTTCAGGACATTGGATGTGTTATTAGTACAGTTTCAACTTGCCTGCAAACAAAACGGACAGGCATACCGTCCTCAGGACACACCCATTTTGTTTATTTTCATACATTTCAGGACACCGCGAGTGTTCTTAGAATAGTTTCAACTTGCTTGCGAACAGTACGTACAGACGTAGTGTCCTCAGAACACCCACATTTTGTTTATTTACAAACATCCCAGGACACTTCATGTGTTCTTAGATCAATTTGAACTTGCTTGCGAACAGTACGGACAGGCATACCGTCCTCAGGACACCCCAATTTTGTTTATTGACGAACATCCTAGGACACATGATGTGTTCTTAGAACAGATTCAACTTGCCTGTGAACAAAACGGACAGGCTTACCGTCCTCAGAACACACCCATTTTGTTTATTTTCAAACATTTCAGGACACAGCGAGTGTTCTTAGACCACTTTCAGCTTGCTTGCGAACAATACGTACAGGCGTAGTGTCCTCAGAACATCCCCATTTCGTTTATTTACAAACATCCCAGGACACTTCATATGTTCTTAGAACAATTTGAACAGTACGGACAGGCATACCGTCCTCAGTACACCCCCATTTTGTTTATTGACGAACATCCCAGGACACATGATGTGTTCTTAGAACAGATTGAACTTGCCTGCGAACAAAATGGACAGGATTACCGTCCTCAGAACATTTCGTTTATTTTCGAACATTTCAGGACACCGCAAGTGTTCTAAGAACACTTTCAGCTTGCTTGCGAACAATACGTACAGGCGTAGTTTCCTCAGAACACCCCCATTTCGTATATTTAGAACATTTCAGAACATCTGCGTTGTCCGCGGACAAAGCGAACACAACAGGGGGGTCTACCACCTAAATAAATACATTTAACCCATCTCTTACTCCCCCACACTCCCCAAAAACTTTTACACACCAACACACTCTACTAAATAGTATTTTTTCCACCAAGTTTCACTGCGCTGTCCGCGAACATCCGCGAATCCAAGATGGCGGGCGTTCCCGAAAATCTGACGCGCTTCACGCTCTTCACCGTCCAATCAGCTAACATGTTGCATGTCCGCAGACATGACGCAAGCTGGTTGGCCAATCAGGACACTGTCCGCGGAGCAAACAGGGAAGTGTGTCCGCGGACCGAACATAGATATCACTAATTTTTTGTGACATACTTTTTGATCATTTAAAAAAAAAATACTGGATGTATTTTCACCAAATTTGCAAAAGCACGCTTTCGGTATGAGTATAACGAGGATCACATAAGGCCACACGCCGCAGGACGAGAGACGAGGGAAAGCAGAACCAGGCTGCACAGAACAGGAAAGCTAGGGCTCACATCCAGGGTTACAAACAAGCAGCACATTCCAGACCTAAAACGTAAAAGGGGGCATCTGCAGAAAAACAGAATAAATCCTCATAAATTGCAGATCATAATATCTTGATTTCGTGGTCCTCAAACATGTGATGTGGACAAGCTAGAGAATGGCATTCACCCGCGGTGGGAAGACAAACAGTTCTCAACACCATAGACATGAAGTGAAACATGGTCAAGTTAACAACATTGCTGCACTCTTGTGGAAGGCACTCTCACAGGCAACGTGGTACTGCTAACAAATACATTGGGAACGCATCGTCATTCTCATTACCTTGAAGAGGTGCACAGAGCACTGAGAACAGAGTTGAGTATCAGGCCTGGGGACACCAGTTCCGACCAATCAGGGGACAGAAGTCCAGGCTGGATGGCAGAGGGCAGGGGCCAATGGCAATCCTGCGACCCTGCAACAATGTAATTTATAGTTTCTTGGAGAAGGGGCAGGCCAGCAACCTGACATGGGCCAATTAACTAAGATCCAAGGAGCAATCTATATAATATACCACTCTGATCGCCCAACCAGAAAGTGGGATAGGTTTTTCAGGGAAGGGCCCATATTGTGCCGATACTCTGCAACAAAAAGGCTTGACATGGGTTTGGGAGCGGTGACTTTGGAGATTTTTGAATGTCCTGTATGATCCCTGTCGGTTTTTGTAATAAACAACAGTCTAACTTGCCCATAGCTGAGTCCTCCGTTTGTTCTGGGGGAAGGGTTGTGGGGTCCTGGGAGCTGAACGGGTAAGCTCGTAGTAACCCCCAGACCTCTGGCATACCAGACCTCAACAACATAAAGAATGTCCGACACATTGTCCATGGCAAAAAGGAATCAACAGTTCAAATGCTCTTTTACCAGGCTCTTTCATGCAAAATAACATGCTAACAGTTCCAGACAATTGATTTGAAGTTTTTGTACCTACAATGACCATTATCCCATTTTGAAAGATACCCCCTCCTTTCATGCGTCTGATTCTAAAGCTATTTTGTAAGAGAGCAGCGTTCTTGCGGAGAAGCCTGGCTTTCAGGCACTCTTGAGCGCTGGAGTGAAGGGGGCGATAGAAAATTGCTTGGATGGAGACTGAAAGCTTCCATTTGCACCACATTCTCAACAACCCAGGAGAGAAAACAAGCTTCTTGCGAATAAGCTAGATTTCTTGACGTACCCTTTTCATTCAAAATCTTTGAAGCACAAGAACACACTGCTGTAAATCTATAATGAAAAGTAGAAACTGGAGGCATTTCAAAGGATAGATCTTGTGGAGGAGGTCCCAAATAAAGCCTGCACTCCCATCGCCCATTTTGAAGTACCAGGAACATTCACACCAAAATATGTGGCGTATGATGAGCAAATAAACCAGCAGAGAGCCGCAGTTGGGCTCTGCCCAGTACCCATCAGAAGAGCAACACCTATTGAAGTACCAATAACCAGACAACCATGGACAGTAAGGTATCCATTGAGAAAACCCTACCCCAAATGACACGAAATGAAGACTGCCTAAGTACAGTCCCAGAAAAAAACGAAAAGGTCTTAATGGAAGACAAATGGTGACGTCACGAGAGCCCGGACGGACTCACAGATAGAACAAATGATGAACCAAGAATGACACAAGGAGACGAAACGCCCTGAGGAAAGAGATTGTGAGCTTTAAGTGATAGAAAGCTATCAAAACGTAAGAGAGTTAAGCAGTAAGCAAAATGAATACAGTCGATCAGTTTACACATGTAGATATGCTTGAAACCGCAAGAAAGATAAGAAAACAGTATGGCTTATTATGCTAAGTAGAGGAATAGCGCGGCAAGCACCATTCTACATAATCTACCTCAAAACAAAGCACATTATTATAAGTGTGATTCCACTTTACACGAAAAGCAGAGTCAACTCAGATTACTAGAGGCCAAACAAGACAAGATTCATATTCTAGCAAAATGAGAAGAGATGGCTGAATCGAAACTCAGCAGATGAAACTCATGCCAAGAGAGCCAAGGTCATACCGATAGAAGGAATGAACAGTAGCTACATCTAATTGAAACTTAAGAATAGAATATCCTGTCTCTGAAAGGTCAAGATAAGGAAGCGTAGGCAGGTGGCAAGCCGAATAAGAATTAAATGCACAAATCGAGAGAAACTAGGCAAATTCACGGTGTCTGCATCACGTGACCATCCGAGCGAGGAGAAGCACAAGTTCACATCGACGCGTGGCATCCGCCCAGGAGAAGATAGCAGAACTTTCCCAGGCAGAAGATGCAGTTTCGAGGCCAACCACAGTAACATAATTGACATATTGTTGTTAAAGTGATGATTGATTGTAAACTTAATTGGAGGAAGACTGGGTAGCTGAGGGGGGCACCCTGCACCTGGCTGACCATTCTGAGTGCTGCTACGTAAAGTGGAAATTTATGCATGGGGTTGGCGCCTACCCAATCACAATGGATCAAATAATCTAGGGTCCTATAGTAGTAGAACCAAAGGGACGTCGTATTTTTAGTGGCGTCTACAGCGGTCATTTTGAAGGAAGGGCTTAGATGCCCACCTGACAGTATATACCCATCCGCACCTATATTAAAGTTACCTTTTCCGAACCAATAGAAATGCTTATTAAATTTTGAGTGTTACACGTCACTTATGATGAATTTTCAGTATAAATTATGTGTTTTTTATGAAGTTCATTGGAGTTGAAGCGAGACGGACTATCACTGCTGATTGCCATGACTCCCTGTTTTTTGTACTTGTTATTAAACTGACTTCCTTTGCCATACAATTGAGTTGTCCTTATTGATTGGCGTTGGAGTAATAAATCTGCACCCCATCCATCTCAAGGTGCAGCTATCTCATCTTAAAGTACTCTCGGAGAAAACCTCGGCTATAAGGGCCGGCCGGGGGTCTCCTGAGTACACTCTTTTTGAATTTATAGTGAAAGAGAAGTTGTCAAGGAGAGATGGTGATGCAGGACCTTACCTTTCATAGTAAGCAGTGGCATGTTTTTCGAGGTATATCAGGATCTGAGATGGGCCGTGACTTTCCTCACGAGATCTGCCACCTGAGGCCTTTCCAGAGAAACTGGAGGAATTCTAGATGAGGGGCATTAACTGGGATAACTAGATATGAGCATCTTCTAGATCCACCTTCACCATTCAAGCACCTTGCAAGAGGTGTGTTCCCTTCCTTTTGATGTCCACACACCACAAATAAATGTAGCACTTTTTGGTTGATGATAGAACGATATCCCTGATCCGCTTGAAAACTGAGAAGATTGTACTCGGTGATGTGATGAGAGTTGCTGACCCTACTGTTCTTATGCTATTGACTGCCTGATATTGAGGTTGAATAGGGCTTGATTCTTCTGGTCGAAAGATAAGGGAAGAGGAGGCATCAACTGACAAAAGGGAGACAGTATCTTTCTTGTAGCACAAGACTGTTTGCAAAATCTGCAGTTCAGATTAGATTTGAGAGATGTTCTGTTTGCCAAGATTGGGTAACTCTGTCATCCAAATCTTCCAGGGAAGAAGCATTCAAAGAAGTATGCTTACTTGGGAAAGGATGGGGGTGAGCAAAACCTTGATTGTAGTGGCCTCTCCACTGATCTCCGCTTTGAGGGAAGAAGTAATCCTGTTCTACCTGGGAGGAGAAAAAACTGTGTGGACTATTCTACGGGTGAAATGAATGTGAAATGGGACAAGCACTGTGGGTAGCCATCCAAGCAGAGGGCTCTGACTGTTCCAGTACTGAAAACCTCGTGGGGGAATCCCTCATGAATGATAGCTTGTGCCTTGTCTCGGTCTGTAAAGGTGTGAAAATATGTATTTAATAAAACTATCACTAAACAAAGGACCTTTCACTCTTGTTCCAGCTTCATTGGTGGCCATGTCTGTAGTAAGGCTTTATGCCCCTCAACTGATGAACCGACATTTGCGTTGCAAAGGATCTGAACATCCAACGCTGTAATATGGGCTGCACTGCCCTCCATCAATTCAAAGATTGGGTCAAGGGGCCCACACCCTCCAAGCAGGGCGATAGGGCTTTATCAATCCCTTCAAAAAATAGTCCATGGGCGCCCCTCTTTGAGAACAAACACAGCTAAATGACATGTTCTTTGGGAAGGTACACATTCAAGAGTCCGCAGCCACAATTTAGCTTACTGTACCTTTAACAGAAGGGAAATGTCCATTTGTATATCAGTCTTTGTCCTGCCCACATGGGCAACCCAGCACTGAAATACTATGGCAATTCTCTTCTGAACAAGAGTACCAAAAGCAACCCCAGACACGTGTTTCAGCCTTGTTGGGCCTCATCAGTGAGGTGGAACTCTGCCTCTCTTAGCACAGTGAGCAAGGAGTTCATGTCTGGATGACGTTAGGAAACTTAGGGTGACTAAGCCTAAGTCCCTTAAACAATCAAAAAATAGTCCATAGGCACCCCTCTTTGAGAACCAACACGGATAAATGGCCTGTTCTTTGGGAAGGTACCCACTCAATAGTCCGCAGCCACACTTAAACTCACTCTACCTTTCACAGAAAGGAAATTTCCATTTGTATATCAGTCTTTGTCCCGCCTGCATGGGCGAACCAGCACCAAAATGCTATAGCAATTCTCTTCTGAACAAGAGCACCAACAGCAACCCCTGACACGTGTTTCGGCCTTGTTGGATCTAATCAGTGAGGTGGAGCTGTGCCTCTCTGAGCACATCACAACACAGATTCTCAGAGCTGTCTGAGCTCACAGGGTTAACACTGGTATGCAATGAATCAGTTGTATGTTTAATAATTATGGGAGCAGTACAAATGAGGTCAAATCAAAACAAAAACAATCCCCACAGCAGGGTCCGTTGCATAAACCTACTGTTTTCCCTGTCTGGGGACCCCAAGACAATATTTTATAGTATAGAAGAAAACAGTTCAATTTCAGATTTTAATGGGAAGGAAAGGTGTAACACACAAAATCTATATCATTAAGAAAAATATTTTTATTATAGAAAAAAGACATAATTCTCATTAAAACTGTGTTAAATAATACACAGATTAAGGAACAACCCTAAAACCAGGTTATCAAAAAACAGGACGATTACATACACAACATCAATGTAAAAATAAAAAAACAACCATACCACATTAACTAAAAAAACAACAGTTACCATACAATTATCAGTGAGAAATTCATTTGTTGCAATCTATATATATATGTTGACTCTTAGATGTCTGACATTCATCTTAAAATTCATCTTAAAATTCTACAGTGATCGTCCCCGCCAGTCCTCCAGTCCTGGTGGGCATGGATCTGAACTTGATCCTTAATGCATACTATAAAAACATACAACCATATTAAAAATTGTGTGTGCACCAACATTTCCCAAGATTTACCTACTTTTAATGTCATATGTCAAAATTACACAAACACGGAAGCCTGAATTAATAAAGCCACTTGTACCTACTTCCCAGTCGGGAACCCTTAGCACCAAAAATCTGCTGCAAACATATATACCTTGGGATCTGTGTATTCCAAGGATCCAATGTTGCCAATAACACAGTCATATCCAGCCGGATATCAGCCGCTTATAATAGTAATCCTTTTCTATGGATTTGAGAAAGAACACACTAGAGAAGAAAACATAACAACACACTATGTCACACTATAATCAGACCGGAGTATAAAAAGTCAAAACACCCCCTAGGAACATGCTTGCACATACCTTGCAAAATGCGGTAGCCAAATGTGTTCCCAAAAGAGAATAAACCTTTGAGGAGAATAATCAGTCTTTTACGTGAAATGCCCACTGTGTCAAGTTCTAACTCTTCAAACACAATCTGTGGAGATTAAACACAATAAGAAGTAATCAACCGCTGTGTTCGCTAGTGTTCACTAGTTTATTATTTAAACAAACAATTTTCCTGCAGTTCCAAGGCCACGGAAAAAGGCACATAAATGATCTACAAAGTGCGTCCCCAAATAAAGGCATATACGCCAATAGTGAGCCTCAATATACACATCCTAAGCCTGAGCTCAATATGTTATTTTGCCCAAAAAAAACGCATCTCCATTTAGCCTAGCATAATAAAATGCTACACACTGCTGAGCCTCCGTATAGTGTTTATCCCAAAAAAAAGGGGTTTACATGCCGCCTGTCAAATGTTGTTAAACTTCGTGCCGCCTCCAAAGTGCATATCATTCAGTTTGAAAACAACACATGCACGTTATGCTCCACACTCGTAAGCCTCTGAAAACTGTTTAACTCAAAGACTCATCTCCATACTGCATCGCAAGAATTCTTAAAATCAGTGCTGCATCCACTGTCCAGTTTCTGCTCAGTTTCAAAAAAGAGCCAGCATGCATGTAACCACATTACCTAAGAACTACTGCATGCATCCCCAAAAACAAAGCACAAGTTACAACACCTCATAACGGTAAACTTACCCGTAATGGAACAACAAAAGCCCAAAGTTCTTTTTCAACCGCCGATTGCCGTGGTTCAGGTGCCACCATACAATCCTCTCAGCGCCATTATTGTAAACGCACAAAGAAATGCCAGGAAGAACTGTCTACAAGTAGCTTTTACCCATAATGCAAATGGCAAGATAAAACAACACTAAAAAGGGACTCATGACAGAAAAATAAGTTGAAATCCGTCAGAAGTAGAAAACGAACTGTGAAAAAGGCACTTAACACGTCTACATTTTGAAAATTCATGCCAGCCTTCAAACTGACTAAAAAAGAAAATAACTTGGACAAGGAAGAAAACAACCACTAATGGAAAATACTCTGTCAAGGCAATCACCCACAACAAAGGGCATGGAGAAATACCACACTTAGTCTAAAAAAACGGGTGGGAGGGAGTAATCGAAAATGTTTTTTTATCCGAGTAATTCAGAAAGACAACTCCTTGGCCTCTCTACACCAATGAGAACAGTAAGACTAGAGCCCCAATCAGGCATGAAACAGGGAACAGCATAATTAATCATCTTAACCCAGGTTAGTATAAGGCAAAAACTGTATATAAATATGCAGTCATCGACATGAGAAACAACAGAGCATGGCAAATGTGTACAATGGATACAGCCAATAATGTCCATTATAACTCGCATGATAAGAGCACGGCAAGCTGCACAGGGAGGACTAGGGCACCCAGAAGCATGGGCCCTCATCATTACATAGCCCTGACATTCTGCCACTCGACATCTTCATTTAATCCAACCAAATGACTGCGGGTTTTAAAGATGAGTTTTTGTTCTAAGGTGACTAGTCTCTGATCTATAACTTCTTTGCTGGGTCCATTGACCCGTTTAAGGATCACCCACCTCAAATCTTCGTGTGAATGGCCATTAGCAATGAAATGTTTGACCATGGGTGCCTGTAAAGTCTTGGCCCTGATACAGCTCCTGTGCTCTATCATGCGAGTTTTACATTTACAGTTTGTCTTCCCAATGTAATGCAAACCGCATGGACAAGTTATCATGTAAACCACATTTATGCTGTTGCAATTACAAAATTCAGTAATGTTCCATCTATTTGACAGCCCTATGTCTACCTCCTTCGTGGAAAACGTAAGGTTACACATTACACAGTTACCACATGGGTAATTACCAACTACCGGAGGAAAACCCCACAAAGTTGTTTGTTTGACTATTGGTTGTTTTTTGGCCGAAATGTCATTCCTGATGAGAATGTTTCTCAAATTCTGACTTCTTCCACTAATTATGGGAACCATCAGCCACCACACCCCAATTCAGGGATGGCTTATGTTTATAGGTTATACTGCTACCAGTATTAGGGTTCATCAGAACTATGCAGTTTTAGAACAGAGGTGCATAGCCCAAATGCGGCCCCTGCAATGCAGTGTCTTTGCTGGCACAGAAGCGGTCAGACTGTGCACCTGTGACCTTTGAACCTGCTCTGTGCACTGGAAAGCAGGTGCTGCACATCAGGAAACTGATGCAGTAGGGCACATGTGTCACTATGCTTTTGGCATGGGGTTTGGTGAAACAGGCGTTTTATTAGGAGACTACCCCTTCTGAGATATAATTACCCATATCATTTTATTAATTCATGAAAAATGAAAAACAAAAATTAGGGTATCTACACCCTAGTTGGATGGCAATCCTTCACAGGAAGGAAGTATGAATGTAATGGTTTTATAAGACCTTGATCTGCAGCCTAGCGAACAATGCGGAGGGAGCGGACAAGGTGTCCGGAGTACCGGGACAGCCAGGTGCAGTACAGAGGAATGACAAGAGGTCCCATGCAGGGATAGAGAAGCCTAAGGCTGTGCTTTAGGGCTATATGAACTCAAAAGGGGGGAGGGGAGGGGTGCTCTGAAAAGAAGGCATGGCCAAAGTGTGCTAGCTTGGCCAATAAGTGGGGCAGGTGGCTTAGGCATGGTTTGCGTGCCCCAAATAATACATCATGAGACCCTGCAAGCATGTTTTGTGGGCCATTTAGCATTGTCTCAAGTGGTTTTTTTTGCATGGAATCTGCATACTTTAAATAAAGCTGCCTCTAGGTCAGTTTCTAAATAAATTGCTGCCTGTTGCCCTGATGTCTGCCTTTCTAAGTTCTGCTGATCAGAGACCAGCAGATCTGTCCAGTGATAATCTTCAGCTATTAACCCCCTCCCTCCATTGCCTCAGGTGGTCTTGTTTGCGTCCAATCAGCATATTGTAAATAAAGCTCTCCGTGCCTCAGATTCTAGATAAATTGCTTTATGCTTTCCAGCTGGCTTCCTTTCTTTGTTCTGCTGCACACAGGCCAAATAAGCATGTCCTGTCATAATCTGCAGTAATTAACCCCCTCCTTCTATTGCGTTAATTAGAGTTTTACAACCCAATGATGCCATGCTGGATCTGATGATATGGGCATAGTCGCATTGTCTTTATTTTTAGCTCTTTGATGTGGGGGAGGGAATATGCATGGGGAATAATAAAGGTGAGGATAGAGCTCATTCACCTGCATTGATGACCCCAGGGATATCATCCATTGAAGTTTGCATTAGGAAATATCTATATTATAATCTATGAACTTCACACAAGCCACAGAAGGTCTTGGGGCAGAGGAAGTTTGAGCATGGGTGCCCCATACTTAGCATTTGGAAATGAGCTCCCCTGACCCTACGTGTCGTCCACTGGTCTTGACATCACATATGAGAAAAGGGAGTAGAACAAATAGCACAGTCGTAGTTTCATGTCTCCGTTGCATAAAACCAAAGAGAGTTTTAGGAACATGAAAATGACCACAAATAGTAATATTTGACAAATATGTCTGTGACAGTGATTTAGCCAGCAGCCCTTCTGAGCACACAATGCATACGAGCCTTGCTGCTCATTTCATTTGTAATAGTAATAGCACCGTAATAGTAAAATGTCTCCAAACCATGCATCATGTATACATCATTTGGATATCCTTAATCTTTGGGCATGTTCTGCTTAAGTGAAGACAACTTCTTGCTTTGCTTCACGTATTTCTTTCACAGCTTTTAAATGCCCAAACTAGCACTCTAGGGCTCAAGTCCTAAAGAAAAAGTGGGAGGACTGGCGAGCATTGGGAAGGGATATCATGGGATCGGCAACGTGAAATATGCACATTTCATTCAGGCTCGTCTTTCACGATTGTGTGTGTAATGCTAGTTGAGTGAGTCTGTAGTTGTGTGTGTGTGTGTGTATGTTAACATCAGAGTGCATGTGTGTCCTACTGAGTGTGTGCGTGTCTGGCATGAGTGTGATCATGCATGCATGTGTTGGTGGTGGGCACAGGGTGGTAGGTGTTGCAGAGAAATGTAGATTTCTGTCCTCTTTTCATGCTACCATGACCATTAGTGGTATAGGTTGTTGCCTCGCTCATGCAGATGATTTGCAGTGACCATTACTAACATAGGTTGTGACAGCAGCTTCATGAATGTGATCTTGCCTAAACTCCATTAAAGGATAGTTCCGGGACTTTTTTTTTATTGTCCCTACGGTTCGGCCATGTGTTTTTAAGCATAAATCGGTAGATCGTAGAAAACTTTCCTATGGACCTTACCCGACTTTTCGTCCATTAACGCACTCGAAATCAGCCGCCATTTTCTGATAATCCTATCATTTCCCCCCATCGCCCTGGCTCACCTGCTTTTGTGGCACTAAATCAAATCCTCCGTCCCTGAAACAGACTTTATCAAAACATTCATATTCCCCGCCTCTATCCGTGACGTGACTGTGCTGCATAGGCAAACGCGCCCAGGCGTCTTCTACGCGACTCCACACAGAACCCGGAAACCAACACAGATTAGCTCACAACACAGCGCGCCACAATTCGAATATGAAACTGTACTTTTAAATCAAACCGCAAGATTGTAAATTTGGTAAAGTACATTTATTTGACATCAAATGTTTAGAGAATATTCAGCGATTTGCATTTTTATTTGCTCGCGTTCCAAAAAGTTCGTTTTGAGGCACGCGATGTTCCTTTGCTGTACACAGGGTCTTAGATCATCTCACAATGCAGCGCCACAATTCGGAATATGAAACTGTGGTTTAAAAGCAAACGGCAAGATTGTCCATTTGGCAAAGTACATTTATTGGACATCAAATGTTTAGAGAATATTCTGCGATTTGCATTTTTCTTTGCTCTCGATCCAAAATAGTTCGTCTTGAGGCAAGCGATGTTCGTGTGCAGTACACAGGGTGTTGGTTTACGATAAAATAAGCTCTTCGGTCGCACTGATAATCGCATGGCTGTTCCAACAACGAGGCACTAGGCCACCACAACGGTCTGTATGTTGCATCTAGCCGTTAGTACCGCGTAAGGGCATACTTGTACTTGGCGATCGTCCCATAAAATGGTCAGGGTGGTAACGTTGTTCACGCGGAGAAGCAACTGGCGGTTATAAAAGCCATCCGCCGGTGTCTGGTACTCGTGACACATACAATAATGAAGGATGTACCTGTTTTAAAAACATAAAAAATGAAATTAGTCTCACCATCAGATCTTTATTAAAATTATTAATTTTATATATTAGGTCGGGAAATTATTTCATAGCTAGGACAGTGCAACTGGGTATTATACGTCAATGGGGGGGCTGTAGGATACTGAGACAGTCCCCCAGTGCAGGGGTTGACAGGGAGGCAGTGCAGGTGGAGAGTGGAAGGGCCCAGGACCGAGGTCGCAGACAGTGGACCAGTTGTAGCAGGGGAGAGGGAGAGAGAAAGCAGAAGCAAAGAGGAAGGTTTTGAGGTGCTTCCGTAAAAGGAGATGGTTCTCCTCAAGATAGTGCGCGGTACAAAACAATATGCCACATAGAACGAACAAGTACAACTTAACCCGTCTTTAAAGCTACTGTATAGTAATTAAATTGCGGTATAAACTCATCTAAAGAGTTACTTACATTATATTTGCATTTTCCATTGTGTCTGTGCGTAGGGCAGCCCCGAAATACCACTCCTTCTATGCCGACGTTATTTCTTCTAATGAACGAACATTAAATGGCTTTCGTTTCTGAAATTATATTCATTATCGTTTCTTACGTTATTGCCCCACACCCCCAAAAAGAAGTCTTTCGGGATGGTCCCGGCCTGTCAAGGTCAAATAACAATAGAACCTTATACTGAGTCGTGGGCCATGCCGGCACCCGAGAAAAAAATCAAAGCAGCTGACCTTCACTTTGAACGAGCACACATTCCTAGTTAGCTACATTCAGTGTAAGGCCATCTCACAGGACTCACAGAGCAATCACTTTTATTTACACAATACATAGCTACACATATTCAATGGGCCTGCGACATGAGGAGACTCGATAGAACAGACAATCAAATTACAATCATTTAAACCGTGATGTGTATTTCTCAATGAGCTCTGCTTTAGGTGGACATGGAACAGAGGCAATGTTGGGTGGCAATGCAGTTGTCCCCTGCACAGGTTCGTTCACAACTCCATGTATGTGCCTATCTAGGACATCAACAATAAGTCTCTCAATAAACTCATATTGCATATCCTCAAACACTGGTTTGATCACCCATTGTTTACTTCTTTTAGTGAAGGCCTTATTGTAGCGAAGCGTCCCTAAAGTTCCGGTCGTCCTACTTTGTTGACGGCCAACATTATGGTTATGTGCCAAGACCGCTAGAAGAGTCCGATTTATCATGCCCTCCATGCCAAAATGCAATCGTTTTGGCCTGTACTTTAGGCACATATTGTGGAACACCTCCAAATCTCCTGTGTGGCAGAATTCCGTGAGTCCCCTCAAATCTCTTGTTATAGTTTTATCAAATACAATCTTTTCAATGGCTTTGTGAGTGGGTGATGAAGGAATCAACCACTTCTTCTTCCGTGCCTCCTCTGTGGACAAATGGCCATGTTCACAATTGTGGAAATGTTGGTTTGTGGTCCAGCGGTGAACGTTGCTACAGTGTAGCATTACTGACCGCCATTTTTCCAGTAGAATTTCCAACGACCCTCCACATGTTTTTGAGCTCCACCAAAGATGGTTGCTGATTGACTTGGACCACTGTGAAATACCTTGCATATCTTTTTTTTACCTGCAGCCGACATTTTTTTATTGATTGTTTTTGCAAGATGCCAAACGTCAAATTGGTGATTTATATTTTTGTACTCTTCTCTCATTGTCTTGGCAATTGAAACGTGTCTGTCCGTGGCTATCAGGTCGATCACCATTCCCCGCGATTGTAGTTCTTGCAATGATGCTACAAAGCCAACTTTCTCCATGGCCACTGAGGATGTACTTTGTGACACCTGCACGACCACCGAACTCACAATTTTCTTACTTTCCATATCCTGAAAATGGTAGGTGCAGTACCTGGCTGAAAATCCTGGGCTGTCGCACTGTCCATCACCGGCTAGCCTGAACCGTTTGCCCGCGAATGTACTATCAATAGACATTTTTTCCATTCTCCAAGCTTCGCTAATGGCTGGAAATAGATAATCGGTTTGGTATTTGTAGAACTGAGTTTTCGCAATGAAATGGATTCCCACAAACTGAAAGAAAGACTCTAACTTTTTAAAACTTGAACCACTAAAAAGTGCAGCCGCTGCACAAAGTAGATTGCCTGCTGGCAGTTGCCCCAGCATGGGTTGTGCAGACCATGAGAAAGGATGATATTTTGTACAGGTGGCATGTATTTTAAGGTTAGTGCCTCAAATTGCACGAGTCACATTAATCAATGGCTCCCCACATACTTCCCCACCAACCGAATGCCCACATTTCATCCGAATAATAATATCAATCAAACAACTATCGAATACAATGAATTTGGCCTCTTTCCTTATACTGTCACTCTGCATCCCAGCTGGTTCGGCCTGTAACGTTGAGGACATGTCACTCACATGAAAGGTAGAATCTCTGATATCGTCTTCCGCTATGTTCAGTGATATTGATGGTGTTTCATTGTCGTCCACTTCATTCTCTTCCATTGCAACATCTGTTCCTTCTCCGGCGATGGGTGGATAAAACAATTTCTTCAACTTTCTCGCGGTTTTAGTTTTTGCGGGTGTGGATTCTGTGAATTGATCTCCGACTGCATCTGAACTACCAGGAGGACATTCACTATCAATGGCTGGTGGTGGTATAGCTCCGTTGTCAATCACTTCATATTCTTCCCATTGGCACGATGCATCTCCAGTCTCAAGTCCCTGCCAAAAGGTTTGACAAGCAACATCTCTCGTTCGCTTCACTGTCTGTGTAGATCTAGTTCGTACACCCACTCGCAACTAGAGGACAGATTGGAAAAGGGATGTTCAGTTTAAACACAACTTACAGTATTGAACTATTAACAGTGAAAAACAACATAATATAGTGACCAGGACACTAACCTTCTTTTGCTTTCTTTTCTTTGAAACTTTCTTGCCTCGAACTTCAACATCAGGACGCTGTTGCTCCGACTCGTGTGTGCATGTCTCCACTTCCTCTTGCGCTGCAACGATTATATTTTCATGATAAGCACATCCATCAAGCACTGACGCTCCATCGACTCCCTGAAACATAGAACTTTCATTAGTATGTATAATAATATTGAAAACACAAAATGTACTTGGGGACCAATACCCACGTACATCTCAATAGCAAAACACGAATGAACGCTTTGTGTAGAACATTCAAACGACAATTATTCACGCAATGTTGTTCTAGTTAGATGGAACTGTCAAGATCCATACCTCGGGCTCCTCATAGACTTCCATTGATGATATTATTGAAGATGATGCTTCAGTAACTCCCTGAAACACAGTAATTGCATTAGTATGGTTTTCTATTTTGTTAAAAAGAACATAAACTTTGTGCAGGCGTCAACGGCTCATCTAAATAGACCTGCACAAATGATCAGTTGTCTAAAATAAATAATGGATATGTAAATATGATTCGATTTGCTCGATCGTTGGAAGTGTCACCACCCAGAGATCTGCATCAACTACTAGGGGTGATGTTCTTGTAGAAGAAGCTCCGTCATCTCCCTGAAACATAGTACTTGCGTTAATAAAGAAGGAAGTATAGCGGATGTAATCACGTCATATAATTTCGCTTGATCGAACTGTCAGTATCCATACCTCGAAATGCATAAGAACATCAAGGGACGATGTAACTGCGGTGCACACTTCTGCAAGCTGTTGCGCCGACTCGTAACTGCATGCTCCCCCTTCTTCTTGGACTAATGCTCCATCGACTCCCTGAAACATAGGACTTTCATTAGTAATGAACACAATATTGAAAAAAGAAGACACATAGGAGGGCGACGACAGAAGGACATATCAATGCCTAAAAACGAAAGAAACATTGTGTGTAACAATCACGCTACAAGAATGCAAGATCTGATGATCTCCATCGATGGAACTGTCTGGAAACGTACCTCGAGCATCTGAGTGACATCAACGGTTGTCGTCAATACGTTGGACTCCTCAGCATCTCCCTGAAAGACAGTACTTGCATTATTTTGGATAACAATAATTATAACTGAAAACAAAGACTAGAGGACGAGTACAAGGGTGTACCATTAGGTAAAATAATTACACGATAAATTAAAACTATTGATTTACATGCCTAAAACAAGTCAGTGGCAGAATAGCCAAGTAAGATTACCCAATAGGCGCTTGAAGTGGCTGATGACTGCAATAACGACACGGATGGAGAATCTTCCGCCTTCATATTGAGTGGATACATAAATGGGGAAATTATTGTTAGCTAATGCTACACACTACCGCAAGGCCGAGAGATAAATACATAAACTTGACTCACCAGTGGAGGGATGTGGACGAATAGAGTGGGAATAGCGGTTGAGAGCAATTTTCGCTTCGCTCGCGGTGTGTTCTTCTTTATTAGCAATGATGTGGAGTACATGTCTGAGCTAAAGTGCCTGCTGCAGATGCGGTATCGATCACCCCTCTTGTCAGCAAAGACTTCTAGGACTCTACTTTCAAGCTCAGACGGTGGATATCCGCAATATCGGACCCATTCTCTTATCTGATCTATTGTCTTAGGGAAAACATGCATTATAGTACCTTCAGATTTATTATGGGTCTTCGAAAGGCAACTGCCAATGGAACAGGCAGGCATTGTGGAAAGTTCTGAAAAGTAAAGATCAACAATTCTCTATGAATACCAATGTGTTAAAAAATTAAATGACACATAAAAGGTTCAATGCAAGGTTCGTTTTGGTTCTTGGAACTATACACGTTATTCACATGCGGCTAAGTATTTGAATAACTTTAAAAAAATAGAAAAATAATTTGACTAAACTCAGAACATGTGACTAGTTCCTTGCATGTACTGTCTTGAACGAAAAGAAATTGGACGCAAAATGATTATGGTACATGGCCTTACCTTGACGAACAAACAGTTAGATGCAGGGATCAGAGTAGTTTCTTGTCGTAGAACAGGGAGCAGTTCACCGGTTGCAAACTGACGAGTTTCCTCGAAGTGGTCACGGAAGTTCACAGAGACGAAGAGCAGATAACCAGCACCTTCACGGGTTGACTAGCAAAGCGCAAAGAAGTTCTCATTAGAAATATGAAGTGGGTTATAAAGAATTCGAAACAGGGGTGTGTTTGTGAATGAATGACGTGTATATGTCGTGGCATTATGTGGATTGCAGGGGGCGGTCCAGCGTGAGGGGGGATGCTTGGCAGGAGACACGGGGTCTGGAGGTAGACATGGGAACAACAACCCATGATCTATAGACCACTTTGAAGTGTACATGGTCTTTGGCACCTCTTGGCCTTTATCGCTCCCTGACAGCTCCACTTGCCAGCGCAAGTACCCCGGTGCGAACTGCCTTTGATAGGGCGGGGGGTGGATTGGGGCGGTGGTCGTGCAGACAAGACA
Organism: Ambystoma mexicanum; assembly: GCF_040938575.1. NCBI lineage: Eukaryota > Metazoa > Chordata > Amphibia > Caudata > Ambystomatidae > Ambystoma > Ambystoma mexicanum. The sequence continues at coordinate 385,255,179 of NC_090937.1, forward strand.
CAGGAAGACTCGTGAATGGAGACACACTTATGTGGATTGCAGGGGGCCGTCCAGCGTGAGGGGGGATGCTTGGCAGGAGACACGGGGTCTGGAGGTAGACATGGGAACAACAACCCATGCTCTATAGACCACTTTGAAGTGTACATGGTCTTTGGCACCTCCTTGGCCTTTATCGCTCCCTGACAGCTCCACTTGCCAGCGCAAGTACCCCGGTGCGAACTGCCTTTGATAGGGCGGGGGGTGGATTGGGGCGGTGGTTGTGCAGACAAGACTCGTTTGCCGCAGGGCCTCACCAAGGAGAGGCCATCTAACTGCATGTAAGAGGCAGGCTGCAGGATCTAGTACATGGAAGGCAGGGGGGTGAGTTTATAAATACCTCACTCTCCCAGGAGAATATATGGGTGCAGTTCACCCTGGAGACCCTGGATGCCTAGGCAGTTAGTCAGCAGCAGGCTGGCCTGTGGTGGCAAGGCGGCACGGGCCAGAGGGGGTCATCTCTGTACCCGGTGCCCAAAAGGATGATTTATTATGATCAACCATATTGATTATTTACCTATAACCATGTTTTGTATCAATAAAATCCAACGACCTTTTATTGCCAACACTTGAACAAAGTGGTGTGGTAAGTATTTTTGGGGGAGGAGGCAAGGCCGGGAGGCTTGATGCCAACCCGCAAAATAACATATGTATGTCTGCTGCATATGGGTTCAACGGTTATGTGGATTGAAGGTGGGCGGCCAGCGTGAGGGAGGATGCTGGCCAGAGACATGTGGTGTGACAAGACAAGGCACAGGAAGACTATTCAATGGAGACACACTAGATTCATTTAAAAAATCAAAACAACCATTGTTAAAATATATGTTGGGTTTTATTTTAGATCTTAATTTCAATTGAACATAAATAATAAACATTACACATTGTAAAGTTCCGGTTGCAGCACATCCAGGGAAAATCCGCGGTATTGTCCACTGTCGCTGGGGAAATGTTGTCTAATGGCAAGTACCGCACAGGCAGGTATTACTCTCCGAACGCGGTGTCCGAGCCTCCCGTGAAGCCACCAAGTGAAGCAACGATAGGCCACGAGCCTGTACCACCTGTGAAAATGAAAGATGCAAACTGTATTAAAATGACAAAACTTTCTTATCACTGTCGATTCAGGTAAAAAATGTCATTCAGCTTTGAAAAAAATTCTATCTAGAAAATGCACAATATGGAACCAATTTACATGCATTCGAATGATATGTAGATGTAATTTTATATGTGGGAGACGACCATGAAATAGTAGTGGCATCACTGACATCACAACCAGAGTATACTTACTCGTTACTCGGATTACGCGGACGAACAGTGCCGCGAAGTTCGTGCATAAGCACCATCATCATCCTCAACACGGTCCGTGAGAGGCAGGCTTCCCTGAACTCTGGCAGCTCGGTGATGCATTGCGGACTTCCGAAATGTAGGCCAAGCACCCGGAATTTTCACGGCAGCAGCAGTTCTCCTCCTCAGTTGGCATTAGCTCGCACCGATTGCACGTGCACCAGGTGGAGACGCCGTCCATGCGACATGGTCCAGGCTCTTCATCCGTTGACTGGTCCTCCCAACTGCCGTCCGAATCCCCATTGTTTTCGCGTGCTTGCCTTTCCAGTAGTTCTTCCTCGGTGTACTCGGGCTCGTACATATACGGCATTATTGTAGCCATTGTGTGGTAAAGAAAGTAAAATAATTTACAGAGATGGTACAGGTGTTCACAAGGCCTAGAAGCGGCGAAGGTAGCTGACCAGAGCACAGAAACGAGTCACAGAATACTCAAAGTAGCACAGAGAGAAGAATGGAATTGAAAATCTGCTGCTGTGTGTTGTGAAACGGTGTGTTTATACTTATTGAGGAAAGAGGCGTCCTGCCATTTCCATGGCGACACTTCATTAGCTGAGGCGCAGCGATTGTTGACACGAAACGTGCTTTGGCGTTGGGAAATGGGCGGTACGCGTCTGCTGATGTCACGCTCAGGGGCGGGGGATTTGATTTAGTGCCGCAAAAGCAGGTGAGCCAGGGCGATGGGGGGAAATGATAGGATTATCAGAAAATGGCGGCTGATTTCGAGTGCGTTAATGGACGAAAAGTCGGGTAAGGTCCATAGGAAAGTTTTCTACGATCTACCGATTTATGCTTAAAAACACATGGCCGAACCGTAGGGACAATAAAAAAAAAGTCCCGGAACTATCCTTTAATAACAGACGGCATCTCACACTTTATAGGGTCTGGATGAACGTGATTCCTAAGTTGATTCAGAATTATTTTAAAAATAAGAATGTTGATTAAATGAATTTATATTTTAGGTAACTTGACTTTTAATATCCATTTTAGAATGATAATAATTATGGAGCTATTTTAATGAATTCATTTTTTTTTGTTTAATAATTTTTATCACATTTTGGAACAAAAATACAGTGGATGCTTAGAAATACAATGTAGTATTCATTGGTAAATACTTTTAACAGAAAGTAGCAACCAACGAAGAGATTCTGAAGAACAGGTAAAAGAATGAACTGTGATCATATTTTGCTGGTATATTGCTGGTATATTGCTTTGACAATACAATCTAATACATAAAGATGTAAAATATGGGACTATATATTATGAACAATCTAGCGTAGAAAGAAACTACATTAGGACTGATTCAATAGGGGGAAGACAGACATTTTACAGACACTGGACATACAAGAGACAAAAGGGAGAGGGGGAAATAAGAGGAACAGCAGAAAAAAAAGAAGTGGCACTATAGCATATAATACAAATATTCAAGATGGCGTCAGAATGTATATATTAATTGTAATATATATAGAACATCTGAGGAATGTGTAAGACTTGTAGACTTGTAGAGGTCGCATTCCATGTGTGGTGACATTGAAGTGATCCAAAAAGCGAACAAAGAAGGACCATTTAGCATTATACTTGGGTACAGAGTTAAGATTGTTTGCCATGCACAATTCCATCCTTTGTATGTGACAGATGTTATTCCACCAGCTTCTGATGCACAAGGAGCGGGAGTCTTTCCAATTGGAAGTTATGCTCTTCAAAGCCAAGCTGATAAAGATATCATAGAGTCTAGCAGCTTCAGATGGTAAGAAAGTGGTTATAGCAAGGCTTCGCAAGACAATGTTTATGTAAGAAAGTGGGATGTCAGTGAAGAATGTTATGGTTATGGTTAAATTGCTGTTTCCATAGGAAGATCACTTTTTGGGTGGCTTATAACTCTGCTCCCCTGGACGAATCCTCACCAAACTTTGCAAAAAAAGTATATTGCCCACTCTGAATGTTTTTGCAAAGTTCGGTGATATTTGGTCCAGGGGGGGGAAAGGTATAGGGGGGGTTCCAAAACGTCTTTTTTTCCCATAGACTGAATGGGGGGAAAACTTTGCGCATGGCTACAGGTCAAGTGCACTGGCGTAACAGGGGCCACCGCAGCCCCCGTGGTGCCGGGGGCCCCGCCATCACATTTCCTGGGAGGGGGCCCCACTTGTAGAAAAAAATATATATATTTTGTTCACAAATATTTTTTTTTTTCTTTTTCATTCCCTCTGCATTCATGAAGAAATTATTTCTCTAACAGAAATAATGTCTTTATGAAGGCAGAGTGACTACAAAAAGAAACTTTCTTTTTTAATTCTGAGGGCTGCGCCCTCCCAAATGGCATGGAAGACACTACGCCGGAGGCCTCCATGTCATGGGGTGGGGGAAGCCCTATGACTTCAAAAAGAAATCGTTTATTTTTGAAGGCACTCTACCTTCACAAAGAAATTATTTCCGTTCTTGTTCGGTCCTTAATGGAAATAATTTCTTTATGAAGTCAGAGTGACTTAAAAAAGAAACGATGGGCCTCATTACGGGTTTGCCGGTAACCGTGCCGGTGCTAAAAGCAGGTTGCCGCTGGACCCGTAATAATTTACCGGCACCAGACTTCCTGGTAACACCGGGGGATTACAACCCCAGCGGCCTGGGAAGTCAGGTGCTGGCAGCTGGTAAGTAATATCGGACTCTATGGGAATGGGGACCACAGAAGCACCAGCACCGTTAATAGAGGTGCCAGTGCTTCAGTGAAAACTATGCAGGTGGGTGCCGTTCTGCCCGGCAGGTCTGACCTGCCGGGCAGGACGGCAACTGCCAGCAGAGCTGTAATATGCCGGCCCGGAAACAACGGTGCTGGTAATGTATGGGTGGGTGGCTGGGTCTGTGTGCCTGTATTGTGGAAGGGTGCACATGTAAATGTACGGGTGGCTGACTGGGTGTGTCAGTATGTTGAAAGAATTCACAGTTAAATGTATGGATGGCTGGGTGTGCGTGTTTGTATATGGTGAATGGTGTGTGTGCTTGCGTTCAGGGGCGCAACAAAACCTACATTTTGGAGGCTAACCCTTCAAATGTTGGGAGAGGCGCTAACTTCATGGGTGGTGGGGGAGGGGCACACTTATTTGTTTGGGGCATCTAATTTCTTTACGCATTTTAATGAGACTATTCTAGTGCAGCTTCAATGTTACAAGCAGTTAACTCTCTCCTTTAAGGTTGAAAACACCCACTTATGGACTGCTGCGAGAATGAGTGGTCTCTTGTTCCCTCTCTACCCTTCCAATCACTCCCCTGGCATTCAAGTATTAAACCCACATCACGATTTCAATTGCCTAAAAAATTTGGCATTTGAATGCAGGTACTAACAGTGAAATGCTTTGTTAGTAGTTGCTGGGTTCTTGGTAACAGCGAAACCCCGGTGCTGTTTAACATCTGTGTCCTGTTCTGTCTGGCAACTGTTCTGAAGGTCAGCCAAGTCGAGTCAACATAGCCCAACATTTCAGGGGGGGGTGCTGAATCCCAGTTAACTCAATGGTGCTGCACCAATACTGTTTAATGCCTGTATTACTTATTGGTACTCTTATCCCTATTCTTCCTCGTCCCAGTGTGTATGAGACAGTACTTGTGTATAAGGCACACATACACAAGTACTGGGATGAGGTAGAGGTGCATGGAGGTAATGCCTGACTTAGCTACCTGCAATCTTCATTACTCCTAGTCCCACTCTTCCTCATCCCAGTACTTACCTATGAGGCAAGGAGCCTCAACCGTAAGCTCTGGGGTAAGGAAGAGGGACATGGAGGTAATTCTGGGCCAAGGAGCTGATTTCTGGAGGTTGGGGTGGGGTGTAAAGGGAATGTGTGGGGGGGCAGGATTGTACGACAAATCATAATGACTGTCCATGTCCAGGCTAACCAGGCATGATATGTGGCATTAGTGGCTAGAGAGGCATTTTGGTACAGCCAGTCTAGTCATTCCTCAGTTTGGTATGACTTTTTTTTTTAACTGGGTATTTCTGATAAAGCAGTCCTGCTAAGTGAATTGCCTGGCTAGACTGCCATTTGGGTGCTGCCAGTCTAGCCATTTCTTACTGCGGCATTGTATATTTTTCTGGGCATATGTGATCAAATGATATGCTATAAGTCATTTATAACGCGCCTGCACACAAGTGTTTCTAGGCGCGACAAGACAAAGGAGGGAAGATAGAGGGAGGACAAGACAAACGATCTTACTAGGCCTTGTGTCCTTCAGATTGTGCAAGTGCGAGAACGAGAAGTGCAAGGGGAAAGGGAGGGGGAAGTGCAAGAGAGAGGGGAGGGGAAAACAGGGCAACAATGCTCTGAGTAAGTACAGCCAGGACAGCGCGGCTCTGGGTAGGGTAAGGAGAACAAGGGACTGTAGGGTCACAGTTAAAGCCACTAAGTGCATGGTAGGGCGAGAGGCAATGCAAGGGTGACTGATCAAGAAAGAGTCTGGACTCAGTGAGACACTGAGGGTAGCCAAGCAACCAGTCGTTACAGCAGACAGGTAGGACAGGTAGGCCAGCAGGGGAGGGAGAGAGAGAAAACAGAGGAGAAGAGGAAAGTTTTGAGCTGCTTCCAGAACTTCGGGTGGTCCGGCTCAAGTTTGAGAGAGGCAGGGAGGCTATTCCAGAGGGAGGCACCTGCAGAGGAGAGATATCTACCCCCCAATCTCTACCTGGAGAAGTGTCTAACCCTTAGAGAGTTGTAGGTAGCTGAGCAAAGGGCTTGAGAAGGAAGATATTGTGGAAGAGAGCGTTGGATGTAGTGCGGGTCCTGGGCCTACAAAGCCTTGTGGACAATGCAAAGGGTCTTGAACTTGATACTTGCAGCAACTGGGAGCCAGTGGAGAGATTTCAGGGCTGGAGAGATATGATCCCTGGGCCTGAAGCCAAGGATAAGTCTTGCAGTCCTGTTCTGGATTAGTTGCAGAGGCTGGAGAGTAGATGAAGGCAGATTGAGAAAGAGGCTGTTGCAGTAGTCCAGCCTAGAGAGAACCAGGGTTCTGGAGACAGTGAGCTTCTGGGGAAAAGTGAGAAATGGAAGAGTCTCTTTGAGGAGGAGCAGCTGGTAGTGGGACTTCTCGGGGATGTCCGAGATGTGAGGAGAGAAAGAGAGAGTGGAGTCAAAGATGACACCAGGGTTGTTTGCCTCACAGGAAGGCGAAGGAAGAGGGCCGCCCAAGGCGTGCGGCCAGAGTGAGATAGGGAAAGCAGGGGCAGGAGTCCAAATGAGAAGGATCTCCATTTTACTGACATTAAGGCAGAGATCGTTGGAGGCACACCTATCCTGATAGACAGTTGGGAATGAGCGAGAGAGGAGAGGAGTCTGAGGGGAGCCTGAAGGAAAGCGGAATGTCATCCGCATAACACTGAAAGTTAGAGGAGAAAGTAGAGATCAGGTGGGTCAAAGGGGCCACGTAGAGGTTGAAAAACCACAGAGAGAGGATAGAGCGGAGAGAATGGGACCAAGTTGGACCTGGGAGGGGCAGTCCAAGAGGAAGAGGTCAGCCACTCAAGGGCCTGATCTGTGATGCCCAGGTTCTCATGGATTCGATTGATCAGGATGGCATGGTTGACCGTGTTGAAAGCAGCCTAAAGATCCAGGATGGTGAGGACAGAAGGAATGCTGGAATCAAGGTTAGAGAGCAGATCTTCATAGGTGTTCAGGCCAGCAGTTTCTGTGCCTCTGGCAGCTCTGAAGCCAGACAGATGGTCATGGAGACAACCAACAGATTCCGTGTGGAGAGTAAGCTGGGAGATGGCCAGCTTTTCCGACAGTTTGCCCAGGAAAGGGGTGATGGAGATTGGGTGATAGTTTGCCGGGCAGGCAGGATCGGCAGACGGCTTCTTGAGGAGTGGGTGCATAAGGGAGTGCTTAACGGGAGAGGGGAACAATGCAGTCGCGAAAGAGTGATTACAGAAATCGATCAAGGCTGGAGCGAGGGTGTCAATATGGTTCTTGACGATTCTGGTGGAGCAGGAGAGCACCTGTTCTCTCCTGTATCTAGAAACCTTGACAGGTGTTGTCAGAGAGAAAGAGGAGAAAGGAGGAAGAGAGGTAGAGATGGCCAAAGGGGGGCCGAGAGAGGAAGAGAAAGAGGAGATGGAGGACAGGATGTCCTGAGTTTTAGTGGAGAAGTGAGATTACAGAGCCATACAGAGGGCCTGGGAGGGAACAGGAGAGGTAAAGACCGCAACAGGATTGACCAGTTCCTTTCAGATTTGAAAGAGTTTGGCCCTGTTGTTAGAGGCCACAGAGAAATGGGCTTGAATGTGTGTTCTCTTCTTGATGAGTGTTATTGCTTTGACTGGCATTTGGGTGCAACCAGTCTAGATATGTCTAAATGTGGCCTGTCAAGCTTTACTATATTGTTATTACGTGTCTACACTGGTCTACATTGTGCAGCCAGTTGGACATGTTTTCATTGTGGCATGGCATTTTTAATAGCAAAGCATTAATGTTCCTGTGCACTGTTGGTGACTTGCATCTATTGTATTGGTGTTACCCTACAAAAGAATTGCAAACACTCTGGCTTTTTAGCCAAATTGTCTCAGAAAGTGTGCTGTATATTATATTAAAACACATATTTATATCTTTCTCCTAGTGCAGTGTGCGGCATATCCCTTCAGCAGCACATTTGTGCGTATTGCGCAAGTGTGATAATCTAGGCCGGCACAGAGTGTGGTGCGATCCTTGATTTGTTGCTGAGTTGGGGAGGGGGGCCCCTCAGCATGGCTCACAAGGGGGCCCCCCACATTTTGTGTTACGCCACTGGTCAAATGGCTGGATGGATTTTCATGAAATTTGCAGCAGGTATAGGGGCTTGGTCCAGAAAGCGTGCTTTTGTAAATTTGGTGACAATCCGTCCAGCATTTTTCTTTAAAGCAACCAAAAAGTATGTCTCTACAAAATAGTGATATCTATGTCCGCTCCGCGGTCACACTTCCCTGTTCGCTCCGTGGAGAAGATTGCAATTGGCTATTCCGTGGCGTGCTGACCACGACCATGTTGTGCTTTCACCGATTGGTTGTGGCACAGCATGAAGTGTGTCTTAATCTTTCGATACGTCCCATGTTTACTTCATTTTCTGTTGAACGCGGACATCGCCCCTAATATACCTAAACAAAGAAGACACCAATGCACTTGTTACACTTATGGAACACTGTTTCGAAAGGTGAGCGTTAATGAGACTTGGTAGTAGAAAGTGAAACATTGAAGTATTCTTGTTAGCACTGTCGTACGATACAGTGAAACTTGCTACTCATTGTACGAAATTAACTTACTGCGTCCATTTTACAATACATAAACAACATTACTGCGGTCAGACTGGTGGAATCTGAGGCAGCCACCTGCTCTATTTCATACACACAGCAGTTCCACACGTGTATGGGAGTAGCGGTTCTCATGAATAGCCGCTATGTTGTTGCAAAATGAGAATGTATTTGCATTCGCAGTGAAGGCCACTTCATTTTCTGTTTGAAATACGAGCTCAGTACGGCCGAATATTTGTCGACAGCCATAAGGGTCAGTTGTTTTTTAATCTTGAGGTACAGGGAAAGAGCAGAAAGAATGTAGGGAGTAACAGTTAGAAAAACATATCGTTTGATAAGGTTATGCTTTAAAAATGTTTGCACCGACCATGAAATATTAGTTACACTACTGTCTGACTGCAGCCAATTTAATGGAGCCGGTCCACATCATGTAAGTGTATTTTTCCCGCCTATATACCGAATTGACATTAAATTTTTACTTTGAGGGAAAAAAATATTTTTTCCTAATGAATTACAAGGTTTATGTGCCGTTGAATTTATTTTCCCCATTATGGACATTGCACATTGTCGCCGTTTGTAGGGTGCCAGTACATTTACCCAAATTAAATTAATATTTAGTAATAAAAGTATGTGTTACAACTTTGTTTTGTGCAGAGGTTGCATAGTGATATATGTTTTATTTACGCTTTTCCCGTCAGATACTTCCTTCCCTATTGTGATTGTCATGGATTACAGCTGCCGAGTGACAGCTTTTTTAACCGTCAAATGCAACTGTTCATTACCGGTTGTCTGTGCGTCATTTTGCACATTGTCGCCGTTTGTAGGGTGCCAGTATATTTCCTGAAATTAAATTAATATTTAGCAATAAAAGTATGTGTTACAACTTTGTTTTGTGCAGAGGTTGCGTATTGATATACGTTTTATTTATGCTTTTCCCCTCAGATACTTCCTTCCCTATTGTGATTGTCACGGATTACAGCTGCCGAGTGACAGCTTTTTTAACCGTCAAATGCAACTGTTCATTACCGGTTGTCTGTGCGTCATAATTCAGTGGGATGACCGTGTTGGACCTCTTTGTCCTTACGCTGCTGTCGCAATAAGAAGTAACATTCCATCCTTACTGGTGGTGTAGATCACAGCCGTTGAGGTCGTCTTGCACATCAATGTGGGAGGAAAATGACTACTGTGGCGGCAACGCTTACTTTCTGTGTGTGAAAGAAACCAATGTGCCCATTACCATTTTCATTGTCAACCAAAGACAGAAACTTACTACTTGTATGCAAATGTGAATAGGGCAATCATTTCGCACAGTTCATTGCGAAACATAACTACTTTACTAATTGCTTAGGGCGATGATTTAGCTCAGTTTATTGTGAAATAAAACTACTGTACTAATTCTTAAATGTTAGTGTTTTTTTTACAAATGTACTCTTAGTTTTCACAATGTGGCATGCTAGGTTGCAGGTTGTAATGTGTTCTTTTGTAGGTGCTACATCACGGCAGTACATCAATATGGACGCATTTGTTTAAGCTGCCAAGGAATGTTATGGAGAAAGGTACTGCATACCACTTGCTTTGGCTATGGGAGGGTCAGGCCCATCTCATATGCTTTAGTGCCATCAGGCCAATTTCTGTCACCGTCAGACCAATTTCTGTCACCCAGATGCCCTATTAACCAACATTAGTTCAGAATAATTACTATCTTCTTAAAAGCGGGCAAATGAGGTAAGGTGCACTGAAAGTGTTTGGTGCACAGAAATGTTTGTAAAATTATACATGGTTACACCCTCCCAATACACATATCTTCACACCTTTCGACCTGTGCCACTTACGAAATTATGTGTCAAAAGGTGAGTGGTAATGGTGTTGCTTCAAGTATTCCTAACGTCATTGCTCTTCTCATCACAGAGTTTGTTTGAGATTTTATGTAAACGTAAGTAGACTACTCCTTTGCGTTTTTTAAGCACATTTTTACAGAAGAAAATTACCACATGTAAAACACATGTATGTAAAGGTCATTGACAACACCCGAAAAGGTTTATGTCGTGTATGTGATAGTGTTTTGATATTGAACACTGTACTCATGTACATAACAAATCAACGGTACAGCTTCCGCCTCTGAGGGGTAGCCTCTATGTATGGTTAATGGCCACAATGTCAGGGATGTGGCTACTGGCCAATACTGGAAGGGACAAAACATTGCATTGAGGTCGCCATGTCCACCAGGGACTGCCTTTCTGGTAAAGGTCTTGCTCATAACCATACATTTCTCAAGGAACACAGTTCCATTTTTGCTTTCTGTAGCCTGCAATGGAAAGCAAAGAAGGGTTTCTATCCAACACCCGTCTTCCCTTTCTATGGTGGCCATCTTGAAAAGGGATTTGTTTTCTTCAGCCGGGAACGCCGGAGGCATTCCGGTTGAAGACAAAAAATCCTCTTTCTTGGTAGCACGGGTTACTGCTGTAAAATCTCGATTGCTTATGGCATTCATCCCCCACTCTTTGGGGAGGAATGAGGGTTAATGATCCAGATACGTCAGCATGCACTCTTGCTTATATTGTGTTGCACGCTTGCCTTGTGAAGTTCTGTGCCGGAAATTTTCCAGTTACAAATTCTTACAAGAATATACAATGTACTTCCGCACTATCACCAAGTTACATATGTCATTGAGAAGTGGGTATGACTTTTTGAACACACCCCCATGCTGTGCGCCAGCATATGATAATGTGGAATTCTTCGGAAGGTGGACAGTTACTTCAAATGTTCATTTACAGTAGTATGCTTCTGTGTTACTATTAGAACACTGATAAATGTAGTACAAACATTTTGTTAAAGTACTGTTATGATGTATTTACACTACCAAAAACCTATGGCATTCAGTTAAAAATACTTTGTTAAAGGGACGTTATGGTTACGTTGCCCTCCCAAAAACCTGTAAAATTCACTACAAAAAAAACGCTGTTGAGGGGACATTATGGTTAAGTTGCCCTACGAAAAACCTGTGCACTTCACTAAAAAATAAAATGTTCGCCCTCGCCATTATGGTTCAAATTAAAACCGAAAAGCCCCTGAAATTCGCCAGTTATGGCAGACTGAGCCCCCATACTTGCCATCACCACTGTGCACTGCTAACAGTCACAACCAGAACATGAAAGATGTCATCTCAAATGTAACTGATGGCATCACTGACAACATCACATGTTTAGCCCCTTTGTTTTTGTTCCCTGCTCTATATATATATGTACATTCAGTAAAGGAAACGTTGTTAACGGGATGTTATATTTCACAGTGAAACCAAAAAACACTGCACATTCCCCCATTATGGTAAGCTCAGCAACCATAACTCGCAGCATCTACGTGCATTGCGAAGACTAACACCCAGGACATCAAAGATGACATCACAAATATCATTGATGACATCACTGATGACATCACATGTCTGCATCACTTATTTTGGTGCATTGAAAAATCTAGGCTAGGTGGTTTTATTCACTGACAATCACAATATAAAAATTGAAAAGGTGCTGGATAGCAAAACGGTAACCTTGTTGTCTGTTCTTAAAGTACTTTACTTAGGGTCTGGTCTGAGCTCATGATGCACATGCATGGGGCAATAGCAGGCCTCAAACTCACAATTAATTTGTATACGGGAAGATGAACTTTCTGATGATGCTGTTTCTTTCTTCCTTACTTGAGTTTCCCTGTATGTGCCTTTGATTTATATGCATTGGGTCTTCATATGTATTGTTTGTACTAGCACAAGTGTGTATTAAGTCTTGAATTGTTAGCTAGTTATTACATATTTAACATTACACAATCACCCCTGACATCTTGCTACCAACATAATAGAACGAACCCCTTGTAGGTAGGGACTTTTCGTCAACATTATTTTCACATGTGATGTCATCAGTGATGTAATGAATGATATTTGTGATGTCATCTTTGATGTCCTGGGTGTTAGTCTTAGCAATGCACGTAGATGCTGCGAGTTATGGTTGCTGAGCTTACCATAATGGGGGAATGTGCAGTGCTTTTTGGTTTCACTGTGATGTATAACATCCCTTTAACAAAGTTTTTTTTTACTGAATGTACATATATATATAGCAGGAAACGAAAACAAAGGGGCTAAACTTGTGATGTTGTCAGTGATGTCATCAGTTACATTTGAGATGACATCTTTCATGTTCTGGGTGTGACTGTTAGCAGTGCACAGTGGTGATGGCAAGTATGGGGGCTCAGTCTGCCATAACTGGCGAATTTCAGGGGTTTTTCGTTTTTAATTTGAACCATAATGGGCAGATGCTGCTCCAATGAGCTCCCAGTCCAGGTCCTGTCCCGATCCTGAACTCCCCCGCTTATTGAGCAATTTGAGGCCCCTAACTTGAGGGGAGGTGCCCCCTTGGCTTGCGGACACCCCGTGGTTGGTATGGATCGATGTCCTGCACTACAACTTGGGCTTCACCCAAGATGGCCCACACAGGGCTTTAGAGTTGACTGCAGTGTTCACAAAGTAGTTTCTGACTCCGGTTATGGCCCAACTGAGCAACAGCCTAAGACATGTTGGAGCTACACATTTAGAACGTTTTCAGACCAGGTAAGATATTCTTGTCGTCGAGCCACGACTCACGCCTCACCATCGATTCGTGTGCCTTTTGAAGCTGTATGAATTGGTAGCTAGAGAGCTTTTGGCCACCTGTAATTTCCAACGTACTAAGTCTGAATTTATTTTTCAGATGGTGGCATGTCAGACCGAAACCTATTGGATTCAGCGTTTCAGAGTTGACCACAGTGTTCACAAAGGAGATCCTGAGTGACTCCTGATATGTCCCGATAGAGCTACAGCCTAAGACACGTTGGAGCTACACAGATTTGAACTGTTTCAAACTAGGTAAGACATACTTGCCAGCTGGGCACGACTCACGTCTAACCATCTATTCATGCTCCTTTTTAGGCTATATGAACTGGTAGCTAGAGAGCTTTTGCCCACCTGTAATTCCCAACTCGCTACATCTGAATTTATTTTTCAAATGTTTGGACGTTCAATCTAAACCTATGGGATTGTGATTTACATCGAACACACCGACAGTGAAAAGATGAAAAGATTCTAATCTTTCAGTGAATTCTTGGCTTTTTGGGACAATACGCCCACTAATAAAGACACCTGATTAGATCGAGGTAAGCTCTATTGTTTGCTGTATCCTAAGCAGAGAACGCTGCGTGATGATATTTCTTTTGTTTTCAACTAAAGATTAACCTTTAAAAGGTAGGATCTTTACATAACTTTGGAGGTTTTTAGGTGTGAATAAGGGATAGTTGTTTTGGTTAGCGGAAGGTTGAGTTCTTTAAATTTTAATTACAGGTCAGGCACCAATCACTTGTGTTATCTTGACGACAGATGCAATTCCCTGCTACTATCAGGACGCCATCGATTAAGAACTTTCTCCACATACTAGAACAGGTAATTAATATATCTTTTCTAGGTTTGATACTATCTCAGTATGCATTAGAATTTGAGCAACTATACCTTACTCTTGCTTTTCTTTTGTGTTCTATCAACAGTTACACCATACAGAGTGAATAGAAGACTCCAAACTGTGGATATGTGTTGAAATCGTTTTCAACAAATGTTTGTTTTATTGTAATCAAAACTAATGTGACATAACTCCTTATGAATGTTCCAAGAATTATATGAGAGAACAGAAACATGTCGAGTTCTATTTTCTAGTTAAGTCTTCTACTAGAGACAAGTTTGGAACCCAACTATAGGGCTTGACAACACAAAGATTGCAATTGCTTCTGAAGTTGTCACTAATTAATTGTGTAGGATAATTTGTTACGATTAGCAGTGAGTGTTTTATATTGTGTTTTAGAATTGATACATTGTGCCACAACAAAAATGTTTTTGTTGCATTTTAAGTTCAGAGATACATTTTGAATAAATTGATATTGTGTTTGATGAGATATTAGTAACTCAATGTGTTATTGGTGTAAATGTTGATACATTCTAACTACCTCATTTATTACTTTAGTTCTATTTTCCCAAAATAAGGTAGACTTTTCCACCATTGGTGGTCTTTTTGGGTTTCCCTCTTTGTATACCGAGACTAGCTAGGTTGTGGCCAGCAGCCTAATGCAATTGATTTACAGCGACCCTTCCTGGTATAGATGGGTATGGGCGCAACTTCATATATGAAGTAATTTACGGGGGCGTGGCTAGCCGGAGACGCCAGCAGATGCTGCTCCATGGAGCTCCCAGTCCAAGTCCTGTTTCCAACCCTGACCGCCCCCCCCCCTTATTGAGCAGGTCGAGGCCCCTATCTTGAGGGAAGGTGCCCTCTTGACTTGAGGACACCCGTGGTTGGTATGGATCGACGTCCTGCACTACAACCAGGGGCAAGGGCCAGTTGAAGGAGGCTGTAAGGACATGGCAAAATGGCATACGACCCGATCCAAGAGAGTGGAGCGGCATACCATGTTGCAGTGGAGTTTGCCGCAAGTGAATGGAGCCTTGGCTTGAGGGGCCACATTGCAGGGGTGAATGGAGCTACTGCCCGGGGCAGTGAATGAGAGAAGGAGGAGGAGCAGACATCACAGTGTGGGCAAGAAGGATCGGGAGAGGTGATCCCGGTGCTAGCGGCAGTCTATACTGATATAACAGAAGCAGCATTACACCCACAGCACACCCCGCAGCTACTGCCTGCCGAATAAAGAAAGGAGGCATATATTAGCAAGGAGTTCTGGAGCCTGCAGAGGGACACGGGCCACCAAGCCATACTGATAGCTGAAGGCTGGATGAGTTGGATATAACATGCTGGAATAAGATGGAAGAGGCTGGAAGGAAGAGCTGAAAATGGTGGAGAGTGTGCCATAAAAGATCAAGCCAAGTGGGAAGGCGCCACAAAGGTGGACGAGGTGCAACATTGAAAAAGTGGTGTGACCCCCAAGTCAGGCGGAGGGGTTCGCCCCACGAATCCTGCTCACAAACAAGACCAAACAACCAACAAAAAAAAAGGGGGCCACAATCTGGGGACATTAAAGTGCTTATGTAGGGCACGGATCCACAAAAGCACGGTCAACAGCAAGCAAGCGCCAAAATACACTTGCCACCCTCCGCACAGCTGGAGGACGAGGACCCCCCTAAAAGAAGATCAGATTTGATGGCCCTATTGATGGAATTGAAGAAAGACATTAAAGAGAGCGCTGCTGACCTAACAAAGGCCATCTCCGACCTCAACAAAAATGTAATGGTAGTGGAGAGATGAGTGGACAACCTTTAAAACGGTGGTGTGTGAACAGGGGCATGACTACGATGAGCTGGCGCAAAGAGTGGGCATTATAGAACAGCAAATGCAATTGGTTCAGGATTAACAGGAGAAGACTGAGAACAGATCACGACGGAACAATACGCAGATCCGGGGGGTCCCCAGGTCAGTGGCGGACACCGATATACAAGACTATGTGAAGGGCTTATTCCATTCCCTCTTAGGGATGGAGGAGGAGTGAGAGATAGTGCTTGATCGTACCCGCCGGGTGTACTTCTCATTCCAAACAAGCAGGAATCTAACCCCGGATGTCATGACCAGAGACCACCTGTCCCAAGTCATGGAAGAGATAATGCGAGAAGCCTGTAAACAAGAGCCAGTGAGGTTCCGGGACACCCTGCTGGCACTATATCAAGATCTGGTGCAAGCAACATTTATAAAAATGGAAACGTCTGCGAGTGGTCACAAACTTGCTCCGCTCAATGACGATCAGCTATCAATGGACGTTCCCATTTGCCCTACGGTTTGAATGGCAGGGGCACCAATAGTCGACCTCCAAGAACGAGGAAGTGGCTGACTTGATGGAAGGGGATGAAGAAGGGCACCCTTCAAGATCAGAGTCATGTGGATAAGTTAGAAGCTCCACCGTCAGCAAGGAAAGAGCGATAGAAATCGGCGCGCCTGCAACCCAAGGGGAAGAACAAGGGACCTAGAGATGCGGCTCCAACCTGATCAGAATGGACAGAAGGTGCCAGGTACACGGATAAAGGGGGAAATATCACAAAACAATTGGAAGATGGAAATTGGGCCTTGACATTGTGACACTGAGCTATTCATCGGGATGGATTCACGGCATTGTTGGAAAAGGGGGGGAGGAATGGAGGGACAGGAGGGAAGGACCGGAATAGCCCTTATCATCCTGGTGGTGAGGATACCCTGGGGTGTATGACTAAAGATCTACTGGGAAGTTGGGGACGTTGGGGGAGGGGTAGTCACATGGGAGGCTTGATCTGATAATCAGGGAACTGTGCCATTGAGGGGATTATCTGTAGGGCTCCGAACTGGGATTGTCTGATGGCTGACCTACACATGGTTTCCCTAAACATTCAGGGTTTAAACTCACCGGTCAAGAGATGCTCCATACTGAGGCGCCTCACTGAGATGCATACCACGGTTGCCTGGCTGCAAGAAACTCACTTGCTCCCTAAAGATGAAGTGCGGCTTAGATACAAAGCATTCCCCAAACAATATTTCGCCTCCAGTGGCACAAAGAAGAGAGGGCTGGCGATACTGATCGCTGAGGAGGCAGTATTCACCAAACAGTTTTCCTATGGAGACCCGGAAGGTCAATTTATGGTGGTTGGGTGGTTACTACAAGGTCAACTGGTGACGCTGGTGGCAATCTATGGCCCCAATGAGAAACAGGACCATTTCATTACAAATCTGTGCCGGCAGCTATCGGCGTGGTGCGTGGGGAAGGTAAGGGTAGGGGGAATTTTAATTGCGTGATGGACCTATTTATGGGCAAGGCTCTCCCTGTCACTCTCACTCAGGCGAATGGTAGACACAGACTTGCACTGGCGCGATTCCTCACAGAACTACATCTCATAGAGACCTGGTGCTTCTTCCAGCCTTATTCCAGAGTATGCACTCATTACTCAGCAGTACATATGGGTTTCTCCGGCATAGACATGGTGTTAATATCTGACACTCTCATCCCTAGGTAACAAATCTGGAAATTGGGACAAGATATTTATCGGACGAAGCCCTGGTGATCCTTCATCTGGAGCCACTGATGGCAGCCCCAAGGGGCCGTAAACCATGGTAGCTGAATGCCCTAATACTAAGGGACTTGCCGTTGAGGACTCACATGGAGGACACTCTGAGGAACTATTTCCGAGAGAATGATACCAGGGCAGTGGACTGGGGCACAGTATGTGACGAAAG
This sequence comes from Ambystoma mexicanum, assembly GCF_040938575.1. Classification (NCBI taxonomy): domain Eukaryota; kingdom Metazoa; phylum Chordata; class Amphibia; order Caudata; family Ambystomatidae; genus Ambystoma; species Ambystoma mexicanum. Next base: position 385,273,026 of record NC_090937.1, read on the forward strand.
TAAAGCAGTCATGAGGGGGGAATTTATAGCAAAGACATCAGCCTTCATGAGGGAAAAGGAAATGGTGCAGAAAGCACTTGAAAAGGAGGTCGCTGAAGCTGAGGATTTGCACAAAGACACTGGGTCCAAAAAGGAGTGGCAGACTCTGATGAAGGTCAGGGCAAAATTAGAAATTCACCTAGCAGACAGATCAGCGCAATTATCCAGATGAAACAAACATACTATGTAAAAGGGGACAGGGCAAATAGATTTTTGGTGGCCAAACTTTGGAAGGAGCGCGCAAAGAATTACATTACACAGTTGAGGAATGGGTAAGGGATCCCGATGAGGGGGAGGCATAAAAGATGAAAATCATATTCCAGGGCGGTAGCAGGAAAGGATTAAATGAAAGGCACCAACAGGTGTTCCTGAGGGGACTTGACCTCCCACGTTTCACAGAAGAAGACAGGGTGGTGCTGGAAGCCCCTTTTATGGAGACAGAGATTGACCAGCAATAAACTAAATGGCAAGGAATAAGGCTCCAGGACCGGATGGGTTCGGGAATGGATATTATAAAACATTTCAAACAATACTAACAGGCCCCGTGACCAGCATCTTTAACCATGTGCGGGTGGTCTCCGGGGACATGGGCCCTTCCACTACCACACTGTTGCTAAAACCAGGGAAGGACCCGAAATCTTGCTCCATTTACTGGCCCATTTCCCTGCTCAATGGAGATGCAAAACTGTATGCAAAGGTCCTGTCCCTCAGCTTGATGGAGGTCCTGCCAAAAATTATACACCCTGTTCATAATAGGAAGGCATACACAAGACAATGTTCCGAGGGCGGTTAATTTGACAACATGGGGATGGAGGATGGCTCAGAAATTCTCTATCCTTGCATTGGATGCCACAAGGGCATTCCACAGCATAGACTGGAACTACCTCAGGCTTACGCTGGAGGGTTTCAGATGTGGGGAGACCGCACACAAATGATTTTGGCTAATTTCCGTATCCCACCTATGAAACTAAAGGTTAATGGGAATCTCTCAGAACCCATCCATATACGAGGGTCACCAGGCAATGGTGCCCATTGTCACCCTTGGTTTTCACTGTGGCAATGGACCCCCTGGTGCAGGCAATTAGGGCTGACCCAGCAGGAAAGGGAATAGACGTCGAAGGGACCGAACATAAAATAGCATTATACGCGGACACGTATGGTTGCCCCTGTGAGACATGGGTGCTCACTCCCGAGGGTGATGGCCCTACTAGATGAATTTGCGGGGGCCTCCAGCTTTCGCATTAACTATCTAAGGCACTTAATATCACAGATGATCTGGCTATGATAGTACACTGGTGCGAATCCTACCCTTTGCTCTAGGAACAGGAAACCCTGGAATACTTAGGGGTGAAGTTGACCGTCACATATGAGGAGTTATATGCTGCCAACATCCCAGAACTTCTGGGGAACTTACAAGGGGATATCAAGAGATGGGAGCTGCAGGAATTCTCTTGGCTCGCCCATATTACAGCCATCAAAATCACACTTCTACCTAGATTCCTCTATGTTATGAGCTCTCTCCCGATAAGAATTCCTCCGCAGTTGATCCTTTGATTACAGAAAGGGATAACCCACTTTATCTGGCGAGGTAGGAAACCACGGGTTTCGAAGAACACACTATTTAGGGGCCCAAGCATGGGAGGTCTGGGGATTCCAGAGAGGTCCTGGTACCTTATGTCAGCGCAACTGGCTCCAATGCTTCACTGCCTCAGGAGCTGTGCGCCTCTCATAGTCCAAGGTGTTGATTAGATCCGTGATGCGTTGTCAATTTGGCCATACAGTCGGCAGACGTATGTGTGCTCTCTGCCTGCACGAGCATGTCACGTTTGTGTTCCCGCACATAGGGTCTCATTACACGGTATGCGGTAAGAGTTTACCTGTACCGGTAAGGGCACCGGTACCGGTAAACCCTTACCGCCTTACTACGAGGTCCCTTTGCCGGACCCAACCTCAACGGCTGGTTTTACCAGCTGTTAAGGAACGGGCCCGCAAAGGGGCCTTGGTGCTAATTACGGTACCGCAATTTGCGGTACCATAATTACCTCCTTCCCCATTCCCATTGAGCCCTATGGGGGCAAAAATGGGAATGGGGAAGTGCCTTGGTGAATGGGGAATTACCGGCCCCGCTCACCTTGGAGTAGGCCGGTAATTCCGCCATTCACCAAGGCGGACACGGTAAAATACCGGCGGCAACCATGGCGCTAATAGCGCCATGGTTACCGCATACTGTGTAATAAGGCCCATAGTCCACGAGGATCTGGAGTTCCTCATCACTGAAGCTCCTCTTCCTCGACATGTGGGTCTCCTGTGCCGTGCCTTGGGTTTGAGCCTGTACCACTTTGCCTTCTTGCAAGGATGTGCAGACCCTGAGTGGCTGGGACCACTTGGGTCAGTAGGGGCTGGAGCACTGGTGGACTGGGCTATGGCATCACCCACTGATGCCGGGATGGTGCTGGTGGCAAGACCTTTCACCGCACATCTCTTACCCTTAGAGAGAAGGACATCTGCCCCTGGGTCTCTGTGGGCCTGGGCTGGGACCACTACAGGCCTGGCTGGGTGACCCTGAGCCTGGGTGGTGGGTGCTGCAGATGCCGCTTCCTGACCCTGGATGGCATGGAGAGCAGATGGCAATGCTGCTCCAGGACCCTTGATGCTGGTGCCAGGACCTTTGACTGCACGTCTCTTGCCCTTTGAGACAAGGACATCTGCCCCTGGGTCACTGTGGACTGGGGTCTCAACCACTACAGGCCTGGCTGGGTGACCCTGAGCCTGGGTGGTGGTTGCTGCAGCTGCCCCTGCAGCTTCCTGACCCTGGCTGGTATGGACAGCAGATGACAATGCTGCTCCTGGGCCCCGGTTGCTGGGGACATCAGCACCAGCTGCATCTCCCTGACCCTGCTGGGGAGGGGCATGGCTCTCCCTGCATGGCCACAGGCATCTCTACACCTTGGACACCTCGTACACCTTGTCCACCTCGGCCACCCTTCCCACTTGTTGCCCGCCCACTCATGGCACTGATGGAATGGAGCAATGGGAGGCGCAGCTATCAATTGTCCTGTTCAATTTCAGTGAGGGGGCAGTGTACGTGATGTTAAATGTACCAGTGTGCTCCTGCAAGGCTCACAGTAACCCCTGGGGAAAATAAACAGTCCGCGTAACGCACAGACACCACACACCACAAAAAACGTGTACGCGACCCCTCTGTAGCCCATGTGGAAAAAAAAAACCTTACGCAGTAAGCTGTGGCCCATAGCAACACATAAAATGCATACGCAAAGGACACGTAAGGTACTGTGATGTTAAGAAAGGGGGTACGCAACACACAGGGGCACCCGCAGTATGCAAAATGAGCACGCAACTTACCGTCAGCCACAAAAGTACATGTGCGTGTGCGCGGAGGCAATTCCCCCACCAAAACAAAAGGGTCGCACTGTCACAGTAGTGAAGAGATCACGTGGAAACTAAGTCCACACGTCCATCAGCTAAAACTCGCACAAGCGTGTGATGGTCTCCTACGCACTACTTTATCCCGGTCCTGAACGCCACGCACAATGCTCAGCGTGTGTCATGTAACTTACATGCTTAGGCCCTTTCCTCTGATTTCACTCTAACGTGCTGTTTCTGCATGTGCGGAGTCCCTCTGTTTCCGGCTGCCCATGCAAGTAACACGGAAGACCCACGCTCCTGCCTACCAGCCAATTTACCTGCCTGCACCTGCCCTGAGCTGCCTCCTACAAGCCATCTGCTGCTGCCTGCCCACTGTGTGCCTGCTGCAAATGTGCCCTGCAATTTGGTTGCCTGCTATACAGCCATTGGATGTGCTTCTGTCGTTGGATCTGTGACCAGCTCTGCTGATCCAGAAGACTCCGAACGTGCCAGACCAAAGCTCCACAGCCCAGCCCCAGGACCACCTTGCCCACCCACACTTGCCATGGGGGTTGCCATGTCTGGACAAACATCTTCTAAGGCAAGTGGCAATTCCCCGGCAGAGAGGCAGAAGGCTGTCAGCTTCAATGCTAGAGAAGTTAACATCCTGGTGGAGCAAGTCCTGGGGCATCATGATGCCCTCTTCCCCGGACCAGCGCAAGTCGGCAAGGAAGGATGGAAGATGATCTGGGCCGATATTGTGGGTGCCATCAAAGTGGAGGGGGTGGCACCCCAGGACTCTCATCCATGTGCACAAGCGCTGGGAGGACTACAAAGCCAGGACCCGCAACAAGGGGGGATGCTTGAACATCAACAACAGGCGGTCCTGGAAGGGTTCTACCAAACTCTGCACACCCAGGTCATGGATTTGCAGGTCCGTCTGGAGTCAACAAGTAAGTGTGCATGTCTTGGTGCCCTCAACAATGCATGCGCATGTTGATGTGTGGTTGGCGTGTGCACCTTGAACTTATGGCAGGTATGCCTCTTGTATGGATGTCTGTGTGCATGTCCCAGGCAGTGCTGCATGTGTGTCCATTGAGGCATGTGTGATACCAACGGTGTTACTATTGCAATGTATGATGTGATGCAGCATGTAACAATGTGCCTGTGGTTGCTTACATGTGGCTGAGACGTGGCCGTGTGAGAGGTGTGACACATGGGTGCTGTCCTCAACATCATGGACATGCATGGTTTACATGTGCATGTGTCTGAGAAGTGAGTGTGTGACTGGCCAACACTCCTGGATGGATATGTGCTCGACTCTTGCTGCATAATTGACAGTGAATGGACTCTGATGTGATAGCTCCGTGCCCTGCTTCAGGGCTGTCAGGTGATGTGTGTGAATGTCATGTGTATGTCCCATGATGCATGTCACGTGCATGCACAATTTGTAGGTGCTGACTGTGCCATGGCCAAGGATGTGATTGTCTGTTGTGAAGGACAGACATGTATGTACATGTATGTATATTGCATGTACCTGTGTGTTGTTGAGGGTGATGATGTTTGTGACCTTTGGCAGTGTAGTTCATGTGCATATTTTTTGTGCAAAACACGCATAGGTGCAGTACCCTGATGTTTGTGTTCCATGTCCCCTTATCCACAGCGACATTGGAAGAAGAGGGCGGAGAAGGTGATGTGGAGCAAGGCAGCAGGGATGCCTCCAACAGGCACAGATGCAAGGTCTAGTAACGCACCCAGGCAATAACATCTTCTGGGAGTAAGGAGACTGGTGCCGCTTCAGAGACATCGGCCACTGCTGCTGAGGGGAGCTTCAAGAGGGCGAAGCTGGTGTTGGAGTCCTCGGCAGTGGGAAGGACAGGTGAGCTTGCACAGGGGCAATCTACTATGGAAGACGCTGGGGAGTCATCCAGGTTGGCGTGGGAGGAGGAGGAGCCCGTATCAGCCCAGCCCAGCGGGGGTGATGAGGTGGGTGTGACTGGTGCAGTCCAGACTCAGGGCCAGGAGGCAGTGCAGGTCACTGTGGAGGGACCTGTGCATTATTCTGGCCCTGGGCCTGCGACTGCACCAGTATGCACATGCGGGCATGCCCCAGGCCGAACCCATCCGCAGGTGGCAGATGTTTCCACGCAAGCGGAAACAGCAATGCCTGCGGATCTCGACATTTGAGACAGGGTTGAAGCTGTGCTAGCAGGTATCATGAGGCGTACAGGCACCATTCGTGATGATGTGCAGGCTTACAATTGTGGGCTTTCACATAATCACAATGAGGTTTTGCGTCTCATCAACTGGCTAACTCAGTTCCTGGTCTCAACCCCCCTCCTCGTCTTCCTCCTCTGTGCACCAGTCGTCCTCCCTGGCACCTTCCAGCCCAGATACCACCATTGCCCCCTGTGTACCTGTCCAAACCCCGGCGGCCCCTCTGGTGGCGATCTCATCCCTACCAGAGTCGGGAGTCGACGTAGGATCAGCCCAGGCGGTCACCACGCAATTCCAGCCGACGACAGGAGCTGTGACAATGGAGGGAGAGCAGGCACCAAGTAGCAGGGCACTTTCACGACGGCCCCGGGTGTTGTCATCATCCCAGAGGGTGTCCTTAAGGAGCAGGCGCAGAGTAGGAGGCTGCAAGACTCAGGGCATACCATCTCAGAGAGGCAGGTATCAAGTGTCAAGCAGGATGCCAATGTGGACTTTTGGAAAAGGATGTCTTCGGTGTCAGAGTGTTTGGGGCAGCAAATCGGGGCAGAGAGGCAGCGGACACAGGAGGCGATACTCTCCATAGCCAGAGTGGAGATTACACTGCATTGTGCAGAGAGGCGGGCTGAGGTCTTCGAGGAGACTGGGAGGGGATGGAGAGGACCATGTTGGAGTCCCTGTAAGCTCTCGAGGAGAGAGCGGAGGCCCACCTAGGGGAATTGGATGCAGTGTTCGATGAAGCCCTGGCCAAAACATTTAGGGAGCATGGTGAGAAGAAGGACTAGCCCGCTGCCTTTGTAAATAGTTCTTTAGAAATAGGTTTCCTTTATTTTTTTATGATTTGGAGTTTTTGGACTATACTCCACTTTTTGTACATAGTTGTGAATGTGTGGTTTTGCTTTTGTTCATATTATGATTTGGAGTGCAGTTTGGACAATTCTCCATGTTTTCTTTGTATATAGTTTACTGGGATTTTCAACTTTTGGACACCATGCAGAAATGTTTTCTTTCTTTTTCATTTTGCTGCTATGGTTAAATATTTCCTATGGACTTGGACATTTTTACAGATTTTTTATTTATTCATGTACATATTTTCCAATTTCATTTCCAGTGTGTACGTTCACAATACAGCTGTACATTATAATTTATTTTCATTACTCATAGTCATTAATTCTCGCCTTTTTTTTTGCAGTGTGCCGCTTTGTTAGTCTGTGTATTGTCCCTGGTACTGACCATCGTTGGTCATGTGTGTGTTTACTTGCATGCATGTGTCATGTTTGCTATCCATTTGCGTGCTGAATATACACATGTGGCTGACCAGTGGATGAGTGTGAGGGGGGAGTTTGTGTGTGCACGCTCAAGTGCCTTTTGCTTTCACATGTGCAGCATCCCTGTGTATTGGCCCTCAATTTGTTTGTGAGGGGGTGGGTGGGGTGACTGTGGGAGTGGTACATGTCCACGATATTTGCACATAATTTGCTTGATGCTGTGTAACACACATGCTGTGCTTTGCCCTTCACCTTTGGGCAGTGATCATAGGCTCTGGTGTTGATCTGCATCTTGCATTGGCATACGATATTGCCATTACTTTGTTTTTACACATTGGGTGACCAATGCAACAGTGTCGGTGCATGGGGCACTGTCTGTTTGCCATGCACACAATCTTAATTGAAGTCTTTGCTTGTGCTTAATGTCCTCCTCTACCCTGCAGAACGCCTGTCTGATTCAGCACTGGTCACCTGGCTACCCTAGGACCTCGGACTGAGGGCCCCTCACCTGCCACTTCCACACCCACACTGCCTCCCTGGCATCCCCACACTTGGACTGTTTTCATGTGCACCAACAGCCCCCTAGCTGCACTTCACACCTGATGCGGGCACCTAGCGTTGCACTTGCCTGCAGCTGGCCTCAGTTTGATTATTTTCTTAGTTGTTGTATTTGTTATGATGTCCTTCCCATGTACTGCACTGCCAACTACCCCTTCTCCGTGCATTTTCCTCCTTCCCCACTTCCCATGCACTGGCCCCATCTCAATGTCACCTGGCCTACCAAGATCGTTGTTTCTGTCTTCAGTCTGTCCCCCCTCCCCGTACTAGTTGCACCTTCATATACTTGTGCATAGGTGGATTTTGAATGCCATGGCATTTGATGTGATTTCATGTCATGTCCTGCACACATGGGAGGAACATTGATGTGTATATTGGGATATCTGTTCTGGTAATGGCATCTCATTGAGGCTCGGCCTGTGACATGCCTGGGCAGTGTCTGTTCATGTGGCACACATTGAGGCTGCTTTTTTACTGACACTGTGTGACTATTTGTCCATGGAGATTGTTGACATGATATTCTCACATGGCCAGCAGGACCTCACTTCACCATTAACTTGTCTGATGTGTTTGTTGGCATATGGTTGCAGACAGCAATTGTGTTTCAGCAGCTGCCACACTCAAGGATGTTGCCCAGGTGTATGCATTTGTTTGTGTTTGCAGGATACATTTGACCCTGGATGTTCATGGTGGTGTCACAACACCGCAGTCAAGGTGCATGACACAACTTCGATGAAGTGATCAGGTGTCACTATGTCAGCATTCAGCATGCAGGTGATGTCCGGTCTGGAGGGGGCTGCCTGCAGGGTGGCGTCATGGGCGATGGGGGCTGGGGTGTCCCATGTGGAGAGGGCTGCCTGCAGGGTGGTGTCATGGGTGATGGGTGCAGGGGTTTCTCATGTGGTGGTGGTTGCCTGCAGGGTGGCATCATGGATGATGAGGGCTGGGGTGTCCCATGTGGAGGGGGCTGCCTGCAGGGCGGGGTGATGGGGGCTGGGGTGTCCCATGTGGAGAGGACTGCCTGCAGGGTGGTGTCATGGGTGATGGGAAATGGGGTGACCCATGTGGTGGAGGCTGACTGCAGGCTGGGGTGATGGGGGCTGGGGTGTCCCATGTGGAGAGGGCAGGCTGCAGGGTGGCGTCATGGGTGATGGGGGCTGGGGTGTCCCATGTGGTGGGGGCTGCCTGCATGCTGGGGTGATGGGGGCTGGGGTGTCCCATGTGGAGAGGGTTGCCTGAAGGATGGCATCATGGGTGATGGGGGCTGGGGTGTCCCATGTGGTTGTGGCTGCCTGCAGGGTGGCGTCATGTGTGATGGGGGCTGGGGTGTCCCATCTTGAGAGGGCTGCCTGCAGGGTGACATCATGGGTGATGGGGGCTGGGGTGTCCCATGTGGTGGTGGCTGCCTGCAGGGTAGCGTCATGGGTGATAGGGGCTGGGGTGTCCCATGTGCAGAGGGCTGCCTGCAGGGTGGGGTGATGGGGGCTGGGGTGTCCCATGTGGTGGTGGCTGCCTGCAGGCTGGGGTAACCGGTGATGGGGGCTGGGGTGTTCCATGTGGCGAGGGTTGCCTGCAGGTGGCATCATGAGTGATCAGGGTTGGGGTGTCCCATGTGGTGGGGGCTGCCTGAAGGCTGAGGTGATGGGGCTGGGGTGTCCCATGTGGAGAGGGCTGTCTGCAGAGTGTCGTCATGGTTGATGGGTGCTGGGGTGTCTCATGTGGAGAGGGCTGCCTGCAGGCTGGGGTAATGGGAGCTGGGGTGTCCCATGTGGTGGTGGCTGCCTGTAGGGTGCCGTCATGGGTGATGGGGGCTGGGGTGTCCCGTGTGGAGAGGGCTGCCTGCAGAGTGGGATGATGGGAACTGTGGTGTCCCATGTGGTGTTGGCTGGCTGCTGGCTGGGGTGACGGGTGATGGGGGCAGGGGTGTCCCATGTGGACAGGGCTGCCTGCAGGGTGGCATCATGGGTGATGGCGGTTGGGGTGTCGCATGTGGTGGGGGCTGCCTGAAGACTGGGGTGATGGGGGCTGGGGTGTCCCATGTGGAGAAGCCTGCCTGCAGGGTGGCATCATGGGTGAGTGGGGCTGCCTGCAGGCTGGGGTGAACGGGGCTGGGGTGTGGGTGTCCCGTCAGGATGGGTATGCTTCCTGTGGATTTGCGCTGGTATCGTGGGTTGTTCTGGAGCGAATAGGGTGCAGACGAAGGGATGCGCTGAGTTTCTACGTGATTTGTCTGGGGTGCGGACGGAGTACGGGCTGAGTTTTCATGTAATTTGTCTGGGATGCGGACATGGTACATGCTGAATTTTCACATGATTGACCCGTCCGCACCACAGACAAATTGTGTAGAAACTCAGCGTGTACCCCGTCCACACTCCAGCCAAATCACGTGGAAACTCAACACATACCCTGTCCGCACACCAGACAAATTGCGTGGAAACTCAGCATGTACCCCGTCCGCACCCCAGACAAATTGCATGGAAACTAAGTGCATACCCCATCCACACCCCAGCCAAATCCCGTGGAACTCAGCGCGTACCGCATCCGCACCCCAGACAAATTGCGTGGAAAATCAGCTTGTATCTGGTCTGCACCCCAGACAAATTGCGTGGAAACTCAGCATGTACCCCATCCGCACCCCAGACAAATTGCGTGGAAACTCAGTGCGTACCCCAACCCCACCCCAGCCAAATCACGTGGAACTCAGCGCGTACCACGTCCGCACCCCAGACAAATCGCGTGGAACCTCAGCACATACCCTGTCCGTACCCCAGCCAAATCACGTAGAAACTCAGCCTGTACCCCATCCACACCCCAGTCAAATCACATGGAAACTCAGCGCATACCCCATCCGCACCCAAGACAAATCATGTGGAAACTCAGTGCACACCCCATCCGACCCCCAGAGAAATCATGTGGAAACCTAGCGCGTACCGCATCCGCACCCCAGAGAAATCGCATGGAAACTCAGTGTGTATCCCGTCTGCACCCCAGACAAATTGTGTGGAAACTCAGCGCGTACCCCATCCGCACCGAGTTTTCACGTGATTTGGCTGGGGGGGCTGTCTGCTGGTCCAGGGATGGCGCGTGGGCTTGTCCCATGTTGGGCATTTAATTGCTTTTTCCTGCACATGGGGGCATGTTGGGGGCATTAATGGCGCTGCTTGATGGTTCCTTGCGCCACGTCCCATGTGGCGAGGGCTGCCTGCAGGGTGGCATCATGAGTGATCAGGGTTGGGGTGTCCCATGTGGTGGGGGCTGCCTGAAGGCTGAGGTGATGGGGCTTGGGTGTCCCATGTGGAGAGGGCTGCCTGCAGAGTGTCGTCATGGTTGATGGGGGCTGGGGTGTCTCATATGGAGAGGGCTGCCTGCAGGCTGGGGTAATGGGGGCTGAGGTGTCCCATGTGGTGGTGGCTGCCTGTAGGGTGGCGTCATGGGTGATGGAGGCTGGGGTGTCCCATGTGGAGAGGGCTGCGTACAGAGTGGGATGATGGGAACTGGGGTGTCCCATGTGGTGTTGGCTGCCTGCTGGCTGGGGTGACGGGTGATGGGGGCAGGGGTGTCCCATGTGGACAGGGCTACCTGCAGGGTGGCATCGTGGGTGATGGCGGCTGGGGTGTCCCATGTGGTGGAGGCTGCCTGAAGACTGGGGTGATGGGGGCTGGGGTGTCCTATGTGGAGAAGGCTGCCTGCAGGGTGGCATCATGGGTGACGGGGGCTGCCTGCAGGCTGGGGTAAAGGGGGCTGGGGTGTGGGTGTCCCATCAGGATGGGTATGCTTCCTGTGATTTGCCCTGGTATCGTGGGTTGTTTTGGAGCGAATAGGGTGCGGACGAAGGGATGCGCTGAGTTTCTACGTGATTTGTCTGGGGTGTGGACGGGGTACGGGCTGAGTTTTCATGTAATTTGTCTGGGATGCGGACATGGTACATGCTGAATTTTCACATGATTGACCCGTCCGCACCACAGACAAATTGTGTAGAAACTCAGCGTGTACCCCGTCCACACCCCAGCCAAATCACGTGGAAACTCAAGGCATACCCTGTCCGCACACCAGACAAATTTCGTGGAAACTCAGCATGTACCCCGTTCGCACCCCAGACAAATTGCATGGAAACTAAGTGCATACCCCATCCACACCCCAGCCAAATCCCGTGGAACTCAGCGCGTACCGCGTCCGCACCCCAGACAAATTGTGTGGAAACTCAGCTTGTATCTGGTCTGCACCCCAGACAAATTGCGTGGAAACTCAGCATGTACCCTGTCCGCACCCCAGACAAATTGCGTGGAAACTCAGTGCGTACCCCAACCCCACCCCAGCCAAATCACGTGGAACTCAGCGCGTACCACGTCCGCACCCCATCCAAATCGCGTAGAAACTCAGCCCGTACCCCATCCACACCCCAGTCAAATCACATGGAAACTCAGCGCATTCCCCGTCCGCACCCAAGACAAATCATGTGGAAACTCAGTGCACACCCCATCCGACCCCCAGAGAAATCACGTGGAAACCTAGCGCGTACCCCATCCGCACCCCAGAGAAATCGCATGGAAACTCAGTGTGTATCCCGTCTGCACCCCAGACAAATTGTGTGGAAACTCAGCGCGTAGCCCATCCGCACCGAGTTTTCACATGATTTGGCTGGGGGGGCTGTATGCTGGTCCAGGGATGGCGCGTGGGCTTGTCCCATGTTGGGCATTTAATTGCTTTTTACTGCACGTGGGGGAATGTTGGGGGCCTTAATGGCACTGCTTGATGGTTCCTTTCGCCACGTCCCATGTGGCGAGGGCTGCCTGCAGGGTGGCATCATGAGTGATCAGGGTTGGGGTGTCCCATGTGGTGGGGGCTGCCTGAAGGCTGTGGTGATGGGGCTTGGGTGTCCCATGTGGCGAGGGCTGCCTGCAGAGTGTTGTCATGGTTGATAGGGGCTGGGGTGTCTCATATGGAGAGGGCTGCCTGCAGGCTGGGGTAATGGGGGCTGGGGTGTCCCATGTGGTGGTGGCTGCCTGTAGGGTGGCGTCATGGGTGATGGGGGCTGGGGTGTCCCATGTGGAGAGTGCTGCCTACAGAGTGGGATGATGGGAACTGGGTGTCCCATGTGGTGTTGGCTGCCTGCTGGCTGGGGTGACGGGTGATGGGGTCAGGGGTGTCCCATGTGGACAAGGCTACCTGCAGGGTGGCATCGTGGGTGATGGCGGCTGGGGTGTCGCATGTGGTGGGGGCTGCCTGAAGACTGGGGTGATGCAGGCTGGGGTGTCCCATGTGGAGAAGGCTGCCTGCAGGGTGGCATCATGGGTGTCGGGGGCTGCCTGCAGGCTGCGGTAAAGGGGGCTGGGGTGTGGGTGTCCCGTCAGGATGGGTATGCTTCCTGTGGATTTGCGCTGGTATCGTGGGTTGTTTTGGAGCGAATAGGGTGCGGACGAAGGGATGCGCTGAGTTTCTACGTGATTTGTCTGGGGTGCGGACGGGGTACGGGCTGAGTTTTCATGTAATTTGTCTGGGATGCGGACGTGGTACATGCTGAATTTTCACATGATTGACCCGTCCGCACCACAGACAAATTGTGTGGAAACTCAACGCATACCCTGTCCGCACACCAGACAAATTGCGTGGAAACTCAGCATGTACCCTGTCCGCACCCCAGACAAATTGCATGGAAACTAAGTGCGTACCCCATCCACACCCCAGCCATATCATGTGGAACTCAGCGCGTACAGCATCCGCAACCCAGACAAATTGCGTGGAAACTCAGCTTGTATCTGGTCCGCACCCCAGACAAATTGCGTGGAAACTCAGCATGTACCCCGTCCGCACCCCAGACAAATTGCGTGGAAACTCAGTGCGTACCCCAACCCCACCCCAGCCAAATCACGTGGAAACTCAGCGCATACCCCGTCCTCACCCCAGACAAATTGTGTGGAAACTCGGTGCACACCCCATCCGCACCCCAGACAAATCACGTGGAAACTCAGCGCGTACCCCGCCCGCACCCCATACAAATCACGTGGAACCTCAGCACATACCTTGTCTGCACCCCAGCCAAATCACATAGAAACTCAGCCCGTACCCCATCCGCACCCCGGTCAAATCATGTGGAAACTCAGCGCATACCCCATCCGCACCTCAGACAAATCGTGTGGAAACTCAGTGCACACCCCATCCGCACCCCAGACAAATCACGTGGAAACCTAGCGCGTACCCCATCCGCCCCCCAGACAAATCGCATGGAAACTCAGTGTGTATCCCGTCTGCACCCCAGACAAATTGTGTGGAAACTCAGCGCATAACCCATCCGCACCAAGTTTTCACGTGATTTGGCTGGGGGGGCTGTATGCTGGTACAGGGATGGCGCGTGGGCTTGTCCTATGTTGGGCATTTAATTGCTTTTTACTGCACGTGGGGGCATTTTGGGGGCATTAATGGCGCTGCTTGATGGTTCCTTGCGCCACGGCTAGTGATGCCTCTGGAAATTCATGAATACGTGTGCCGCGCAATTGTTTCTTTCTGCCACGGCTGGCGCACACTCCTTCGTGGCGCTTGCGCTTGCACCTTTTCTGCGCTGGATTCTATGAATTGGGTCCCAAATGTTTTCAGGTGCCCTTGCTATGCTCGGTCGTTCATGCTAATTTTGGAAAACACTGAAAGTATTCACCACACGTGACTGCTGTAAATTTACTGTTTTTTCATGTGTTGCCCTAAAGGACCAATTATGAACTGTTTGGCTTGTAACCCCCATTTTACTCAAACATTGTGCAGAAAAATTCACACAACACATTATTTAAAACATGTTCTCGTGGGGAGAACCCCTCTGAACTCTACTTAGATATTTTGACCACCCACACTATGCACTAATTTGAGAAAATATTTAAGCCCCTCCACTGAAAACGTTCAATACTCTTGAGGGCTCTCCCCTGACTCATTTAGAATCCTTGTGCACTCTCAGGAGATATTTTCTCCTCCCAATCTCCTTCCCCTCCAGCACCAAAAGCTGCCTCAGCCTCTTTCTGAGCTGTTGCAGGCAATGGAGGGGACAAACGAGTAGCGTGTCAAAGGAGAAATGGAAATGAGACCACAGGCTTTTGCAGCCCTGATGTGGCCTATGACACAGTATAAACAGTGCAAACACGATTCAATACACCTTTTCTTTTAGCAAAGAAACAACATGAAATCAAAGAACATCAAGGCCCATACGTAGGAACACAACAGGCGTGACTTAGATAAGACTGCATAGAAGAGGATGACACAATAACACCCATGTCTTTTATACAGCTAGACATATGGGGCGGTTACCAGTCAAATGGTCGAAAACATTTGGTCGACAGGACAATTGGTCGACACCATTTGGTCGAATGCCAAATGGTTGAATTTTTTTTTTTTTTTTTTTTACCCATTTTTTGGTTTTTTTTGGGGGGGCCCCCCCCCCCCCCCAACCCCCTTTTTTTTCTTTTTTTTCTTTTTTTTTTTTCCCCACACGAAAACCCACAAAACACATATATATATAAAAAAAAAAAATTCGACCATTTGCCATTCGACCAAATGGTGTCGACCAAATTGCAGTCGACCAGTTTGTTGTCGACCAGTTGACTGGACACCATATGGGGCTCATTACAAGTCCACCTGTATCCCTCTGGTAATTCCGGCAGGATGCCGGAGGACTACCGTACCATCTCCACTGCCCGAAATCCCATAATTACTGGGATATTACGAGTGGCAGAGACACAGGTAATTACCCATGCCCATGCAGTCCAATAGGACTCCATGGGATAGGGCTGCCGCAATCACTGTGATTGTTGCAATTGTCTGAAGGTAAGGCCTGCCGGTAGATGACAGCCTTTACCGGCAGAGTTGGAGTTTGCCAGTCCGGAAAGGTGCCGGCACGTTGTTACAGGCATCTTATTTCCAGGCAGGCTTGATGCAGAGTCATGACCTTGTCCTTCTCTGTTATTTTGGGAACATATTTCATTTTAAAACGTTCGAAGTCAACACTGTATACCGTTTATTTTCTTTGCTGCAGTTATTTTGCATCGCAGGCCCTGCCATAAAATGATCTTTCCATACAAGTGGATTTCAATTTCAACTTGACTTCAGAGCAAACAGAGTTTCATAACTGTTAAGATGGATTTCTGAACTCTGTCCTGGAGGGGCAGAGATTCAGAAGGCCAGCCTAGTTTCTTGGAACAGGGTAACCTCTGGACAAGCCAGACCAATCAGGGTAGCGATGGCGGCGATCAAGACTAGGTCTCAAGAGGGGTGAGGGTGACTGAAAGGCCGCAATGAGCACACAAAACAAGGACACTTACAAATCACTCCAAGCAGGTGTTATATTAAAAATATAGACACATTTATTACAAGGCCTCTGTAACATTGACCATAGTAAAGAATCATGGTAAAACTCAAGTAAACCAACACATCACCATCAAATACAATATATATACAATTACCGAAGGGTCTAAAGAGTTAGAAGGACGAAATATGCAGACCACCTAGATGGGGAGGAAAACAGGCAGTGCAAGTAATCATTAGACCCAGTTCGCCTTCAGAGGCCACCTAACTAGAAGGAAGTCCGAGCCCACGAAGAGTGGAGCCTTGTGCTCAAAAGAACCTGCACACGCTTGTGCCAAAGGGCCAAGGGGAGTCTCTTTGAGGAAATCAGGTAGTTCAGAGCGGTGAACAAGGGAGGGCGAACAGATCTCCGCTACTCAAGCGCAGCCTCCACTTGTGGGCAGAAGCAGAGCGCGAGTGCGAAAAAGGCGTGCTGTTTAACACAGCGAGGAAAAGCTACAGGCTACTGCAGGAGGGCGACTGGTTCCTAGCGTTGCTACTCACTGGTCCCAGATGCAGACAGACCCAGGCTTCTCCGCGTCAGTTTCAGGGCTGGCAGGTTCAGATACGAGCAGGGGACGTCTCGGCGTCATGTAGATTCCACGGCAGCAGAAGTTAGAGTTGAGGATGTCCCAAACGCAGTGAACCCGCAGAGATTGTTACCACAGCAGGGCATCAAAGCGGCCGTGTGTATTTCAGCCCAATGCACACTTCTCACTTCAGACCTGGGAATGCCAAGTGTACGAATCGTGTGAGAGTGGAGGGGACTCGGAATACAACACAACCTGACGGCGGTAACAGAGCAAGACTTCTGTGTAGGCTGGTCAGTCCACTGGATGGCCCAGGGACGCTTCCAAAGGCTTACGGGCAGGAGATGGTGAAGATGCCGAGAATAGTTGTTCCCACTATTCCAAAGGGTTGAAGTACCAGTACAGGCCTTCTCGTTCGACCAAAGGCAGAATAGTCTCACAGGGCGACAGCAGTGCAGAGGAGCAGTCCTTCAGCACGTCACCAGCGATTCCTCGATTCAGCCTCGTAGTTGCAGGATACTTGGCTCCTGTATCCGTCATTCGTGAGAACTCAGGAGATCAACCTGGTAGTGGTGTTTCCAGCCTCCTTTTATCCAGGGTTCCCTTCGCGCCAAAACGGAGAGGACCCAATGGGAGATCTGCTCACAAAACACTCACACCATACGTGGACCTATCACGGACCACTGTGGTCCCAGGCATTCAAGACACACTAGACTCTCTGGTACCCAGGATGTGTATTGGGACCAGACATGCCAGCCCACATCCTGGAGGCACACACAAGGCCTGTAGAAGCCAGCGAAAGCATCTGTGTTTCGCGGGAAAGTACATGCCCAAATAAGGAAGGCCCCGGGTCGGCTCGAACTGGGGAAGGTGAAGGGGGCAAGACGGTCAGCAGGCAGGACAAGGAGCCTCGTGGTCTGGCCATTTCGGAAGCCAGGCCACCATTTTGGGCTAAGCGCAAGAAACGCGCTTAACCAGCAAAAAGGAGCTCAAAACATAAAGAAAAGATTGCTGCCACCAGTCCCGTCCGTGATTCACTTGCACCGTTCGTTAACAATCCAAAGAGAGTGTCTAGGGCCTGTAGAGTGACTAGAGACCCAAGAGAGCAGTAACTTAGCTTACAGTGCCCTCTTGTGTCATGTTGCGCGAAAGCTGCAACATGATAAAAGAACTACGGAAAACAACGTTTCCCGGTACTGACTGTCTTAAGGGCATGTCAGTTTCCCCGTAAGAATGGAGCGAAAGCCCAGAGGAGTGCGGCGGGAGGCCGTGCTTCTCTGGCAAAGTCTAGATCAGGGTGTAAAACAACAGCAAAAAAGTTTTGGGGTTGCCACATGGAAAGAAAATTACCTACAATTTAGAAATCTTTCCTAACAATAACCAATGCTTAAAGTAATGAAAGGACGTCCAATTAAATCCAAAGGACGCAAGTTGCTGATCCTCAGAAGGGAGTGCCATATCCAGCCTGTGTTTTTCTAGAAAGATAAGCAAGTGACTTGACAATCCGGGACAGTGCTGGGTGCTGTAAACAGAAAAACTTGTTCCTGCAATCAATTCTCCTTGCGTCACCTGAGGGCTGATGTACTTTCAGCTGGCTGCTTCATGCCACAGTGATTAATACTAATTTCATTAGCTAGTAGTGTATGAAAATCTCAATTTTAATAGAAATACATAGCTTTTGCACTGACTTCTTTACTGTAAATTGCCAATCCGCAAAGACCATAAAGGTAACATTTGAAGGATTTAGAGAAAAGACCATGTTGAACGTGCATAACGTATCTGTTGTGGCCTTGTAAATGATCACACCCAGTAGGAGATTGAGTTAGTGTTCTTTTAATTGCACAACACACATAACTCTCCTTTACCCACAAATTAGCATGCAGCATACAGTGCAGTGTTTGGTGGTATCATTAATTTAGTCCCGCTGCCAGCTCCTGTATTTAGGATATGTATGTGGGCCCCTGATTAGGAAGTAGCAGGGGAGAGCGTTGGGCAGCCTGTCTCTCTGTGGCTTACTTAGCTCGTAATGTGTCGAGCGGGAAGCTTCTGTAAGTGAGCGCCTTGAAACACTTGTGTATAGGCGTGTTATAAATGCCATATCATATCATATCTCGTCGTCGATCCGGCGAGATTTGGCACTGGACTTCCTGGAGGTCCCTCCTGGAGGTCATTTATTCTACATACCGCCTTTTGTTGGTCAAAGTTTGTCTCACTCCATCACATAGTCGGTGTACTTTCCTGGTCTTCTTCTTTTTCTCTGTGGTCGGTTGCTCTCTGCATTCTCTTCTTCCGTCGATGCAGCCCTTTGACTGGTTCTCTCTTGTCTCATCACATTCCCCTTGGGACTGACTTCCGCTTAAGAGGGTGTCCCTATGTCTTCCGTCTTTGCATGTCCGGATTGTTCTCCTATGGTCAGCTTCTCTTTGGCCAAGCTCTCCTCTTGACTTCTGTGCTCTTGTGTCATGGGGCTGAATGCTTCTTCTGTCCTCCTTTCCATCGCTTCCCATCTTGGGTGCGTATGTGGTTTGTCCCTCGCTGCACCACTCTCAATGGTCTGCTAAACTTGGACCCAGTCTTGGGATCTCTGTACACCATTTTAATCTTTATCAGGTCTCCTTCTCGGACTGTGCTTTGTTGAGGCTTTCTCCTTTCGTCACTATATCTCATCATGTTTTCTTTGCTCTTCTTAACTCGCCATACCAATTCTTCCATGTCCACTTTTTCATCCTCTCTCACACTTGTCAACCGTGGCGGGTCCAGGGTGGAGACTGCCCTGCATCCTCTGAGAAGGTGGAACTGCAATATATTTGGACCCCATTGGGGGTGAGGCCATGAGTCGCTATTGCTTCCTTGACGGTGCTGAGCGGGTCGAGTCATGCTGCTATGGCTAACTGTAAGGCTCCCTTAATGAACCTGTTTCGCTTGTGGGTGATATAAGGCTGGTTTGATTTTCGTGATATTGTTCTCCTTCAAGAAATTGTCTATCTGCCTGGATATGAGTTGCACTCCATTGTCAGCTACCAGTTCTCTGGGCAATCCTTCTCTCTGAAAAGTTTTTTTGAGAAACTGAATCGCTAGGGTTATGTTGGATAAACAGTCCACTAACACTATGCCATACTTGCTTCCGTGTTCCATGAGTTCTAGGGGGCCCATGAAGTTCAAGCCCAATTTTTGCCACACTCCTTCTGGCACTTCTGTGGGGTGTAGTGGTGCTTGTCTTACTTTAAGTCACTTGTGGCTATTTACACACTCATGACACCTCTCCGTCATGGTCCTTATTTCCAAGTCCATACCTAACCACCAATACGCTTCTCTGACTCTCCTTCTCGTCATGTTGTTTCCAAGATGACCAACGTGTGCCCTGCATATGATGGTTCATCTCATGGCTATAGGTGGAAGAACTTGGTCGCCCCTCATGAGCATTCCCTTGTTTTCAAATATTTCTTCTGACACTTTCCAATAGGGACGCAACCCCTCTCGAATGGACCTCTCATCGGGCCACCCTTTCCTGACCCATTCTGTGATTTTTGTTGTAGTGTCATCTTTGGCTGCCTCTTCTTTCCAGTGTCTCTCACTCATTTCGAGGAATTCCCTACTCCTCAAGTCGGTGAGTGATGCGATGACACATTCATCCTGTAAGAAACTGGTTTCTGTGTCCTTGCTCTGTGGGAGTCTGGACATACAGTCCGCCTTGGGTTTTTTCCACCCCGCAATGTGGTGTATCTAGTACGTAAATTCTTGCAGCTTGGCTGTGATGCGAGCAAGGCAAGGTATAGCTGTGCGGGTCCCTCACGGCCTCAGTAGGTGCAATAGGGGTTTGTGATCTGTAATCAGCAGAAATGTTGTAGCTCAGACGTATGTGCAGAAGTAATCCATGGCCCACGCACATGCTAGGATCTCCTTTTCAATGGTGGAGTAATTTTTTTTTTATCTGCTTGCGAAAGAGCCTTGGATGCAAACGCAACAATATGTTCATCATAGCCTTTCTTTTGCGTCAGTATTGTTCCTATACCATATGCGCTGGCATCCGTGGTAATAATGGTTTTCCATTGGGGATTGAAGGGTTGTAGACAGGGCACATTCAATATTCCCTCTAATATCTTCAAATGCCTTAGCCTGTTCTGCTTTCCAATGATACTCTGTGCCTTTCTTGAGCAATTCTATCATTGAAGCAGTGGTCTCTGAAAAATGTTTTGCAAATTTTGCATAGTATTCGGATAGCCCCAAAAATGATCTGAGCTCTTCTTTGCTGGTTGGGGGAGGCGCTTTCACGATGGCTTGCAATAAATCTTTCTTGGGACTGATACCTGCCTTGGATATGGTGTATCCCAAGTATTCTACTTCGTCTGCCTGCAGTACGCATTTGTTATAGTGTAGTCACACTCCTGATTCTTGCAGTTTTGCCAACACTTTGCGGAGAGCTGTGTCATGTGTCTCCTTATATTCTGCATATATTAATATGTCATCCTGGAAGTAAGAGACATTTCTAATGGTTTTCAAGAGGGAGTCCATCATGTGTTGGAATGCAGAGGCCGCAGAGGACAACCCAAAGGGCATTCTGGTGAATTGATACTTCCAAATGGGGTTATGAATGCTGTGAGGGTCTGGATTCTTGATGTAGGGTAATCTGGTGGTAGGCATCCCTCATGTCTAATTTTGAAAAGACTTTTGCCTCCTTCATAAGCAGAATCAGCTCATTTATCATCGGTACGGGGTAACTGTTTGCCACTAACTCTAGATTTAGGCTGCGTAAGTTGATACAAATATGCAAGTCATTGGTGTCCTGTTTCTTCATGAGGACCACTGGGCTGAGCCATTCTGATGAGTCCACCATCTCTATGGTTCCTTCCGATAGCATCTTGTTGAGCTATTCTTGTAGGGCAACTCTCGCCTTTGCTGGCACATGTCTCACCCTATACTTGACCGGTACTGCTCCTTGTTTTAATTTTATCTTGTGCACATAGTTTTTGTTGCGGCCAGGCGTGTCTGAAATAATTCTGGGAATTCTTCCTTGGACATAGACGCACAATTTTTGTTTATGGACAGGACTTGTCCCTCCTGGCTGGAGTCGGGCCTGATTTGCAATTTGGCCTTGTCATCCCAGCCCAATACTGGTGGTCCTTATTCTGCAAGATACACTTTAGTTTTGGTGACCATGCTTTTGAATTCCACAGTCGCTCTGATGTACCCCAAAAGATTCACACTGGGACCTCTGTATGCCATGGGACTAATGTTTGTTTTGTACACTTCTGCTTTTCCTCTTCCCACCATGCTTTTGTACAAGTTTAACGGTAGTATGGTGAGGTCGTACCCCGAATCCGCCATCACTCTTGTTCCATGGCCATTGACTTTAATGGTCCACTGGGGTTTTTCCCTTTAAATCGTGCCGCTGTTCACCATGAGAACTGTGGCGCATGCTTCTTCATCTGAGTAGGCCTCATCTCTACCCTCTTCACTCTGGATTGCTGCCACAGTCTTCCTCGGTTTCCACGTGCACACTGACACAAAATGTCTATACCTTCTGTATTTTGAACATTCTTTATTCCTTGCCGGGCATTCTCTGCTGTTGCCTAGATGGCTTGTACTGGTGCATGTGTGGCACTATAACGGTTTACGTTTCACTGCTGTGTCATTTCTGGCCTCGCGTTGTCCTCTGTCTCTTCTGCCTGTGGATTGAACCCACTGTACTTTGGGTGATTGCACACCAATTCCCCACTCCTTATGCCTGCAGGACGTCTCCTCTAACGCCATCGCAATCAGGATTGCTTTGTCCAGCACTATTTCTTTTTCAAGTATAAATTTGTCTTGTAGCTTTCTGTTGTTCATGTGTACTATGAGCATGTCGCAAATTCTTTCATCTGACGTTGCTCCATATGTGCACAATGCAGCCAATTCTGTTAGCTTGACTACGTAGTCGTCCACAGGTTCTGCCATTTCTTGCTTCCTGCTATAGAATCTAATTCTGTGCAGCACCACGTTTTCTTTACATGAGAATCTCTTGGCCATTCTCCTTTTTGCTTCTTGATAGGCATCATCACCTTCTCCTGTCAGGGCTTCTGGGTTCAGGCCTGCAAAAGTTCTTTGTACTTCCACGCCCAGCGCATTCAGCAGCATGGCCTTCTCACGCTGCTGGATAGCCTGGTCCACCCATAGCTTCCAGATAAGTTTGGAACAAAGGCTTCCTTTGCAGCCATGGAATGGCTGGCTTGCCTGGGACTTGCAGGAATGGTGGTGGTGGCATTGCTCCTTGTATCGTAGAGCAGTTGGGCCAATCCCGTCCTCGTCACCAATGATGTTGTGGTCCTGTAAATGATCACACCGCGCAGGAGATTGAGTTAGTGTTCTTTTACTTGCACAATACACATAACTCCACTTAACCCACAAATTAGCATTCAGCACACAGTGCAGTGTTTGGTGGTATCATTAATTTAGTCCTGTTGGCAGTTCCTGTATTTAGGATATGTATGTGGGCCCCTGATTAGGAGGTAACAGGGGAGAGCATTGGGCAGCCTGCCTCTCTGTGGCTTGCCTCACTCGTAATGTGTCAAGCGGGAAACTCCCGTTAGTGATCTCGCAGTCGTTCCCGCAAGAATTGGCTAGGGACTTCCTGGAGGTCCTTTACTCTACAGTATCCCTATATGCTTTAATCCAGGGGCTGCAACCGGTGGCTCTCTAGATGTTTTGGACTACAACTCCCATGATCTTTCACATTTGACTATGCTGGCTGGGCCTCTTTGGTGTTGTAGTCCAAAACATTTGAAGAGCCAAGGGTTGCAGATCCCTGCAATCATTCACACCCTTCTAAATCCCCCTGGCACCAGGAGCTCCTTCTCTGCTTTGCTCATCTGGAAAGCTCTTGAACTAAATGGAACTTGAAGACAAACACTTGACCGGAACTGAATCCCTTTATTAATGGTCACAAAGTCCTCCAAACCGATAGGCTGAGTCTCCCAGTTGGCCTCCATTAAACCATAAAACCATCAGAATGTATTGAGCATGAATAAAGAGAAAATAAATATAAGCACAGAGGTAAATTATTGAAATTGCACTTTTTATTTACAACTAGCTAATTAAATCAGTACTTTAAGTCAAGACACGGAGGCTGCAATTTTGCATGTTCAAAGCACACAACAATAGCTATCTGTGAAGCATGCAGAAGGGGCTTGAAGTACCATGCCTTGAAGGTGGAATCGCTGAACAAAACAACCAATCTCAGAATGTCTTGGAGGGGACCATACTACTAGACCGAGAGAGTTCCGGCCGATTAGTTGCTCACCACGCTGGCTTTTGTGCTCCGAACTTACGCATTGTTCGATTGTTTTCTACCAGAAGCTTGCATTTCATCGTTGCTCCCGCGTGTAGATCAGGTAAATCATTGTCTATGATTATTTGTCTCTGGCTGAATATGTTCTCTCTTTACATTATTGCCGCCTTGTACGCTATACAGCTGCTATTTTTATAGATTCAGATCAGGAATTATTTTATTTTTTTCTTTTATTTTGCAGGACTTCCTGTTCTGTGCTGAGTATCTAGATTACTTAGCATGCTGAGGGGGTACACATACACCCCTGGGTGTACACCCTTCCTATCTTAGTGGCCTGGCATTTCTGCCAAGCCGCACCTTTAGCACGCTAGGTAAGCCTTTTAATTTAATAATTTGTTGCCTACCATTTCATCTTATCCTTCTACACACTGTCACTTAAATACCCATATGGGTCCTCCACTTATTATCAGTTAGGTACAGTGCATAGCGTGAACATTGAGAGATGACTCCCCCCGTTTTTACTGGGGTTTGTCTCTACCCTCTATTACGTTTATTCTCCACAAAGTACACAGACGTATGTCCTTAGTTAGATTTCTGCTCCTTTCTGGATGTGGAATCTTCGCTCTATTCTACTCCTCAGGCAATATATAAGTCGCAACATTGCTTATCTGCCATGCAAGATATTAGGTAAGCATAATCAATTGACCTAACCTGCATCTGGCGATAGTATTCAATGAGAGAGACAGCCAGTCTTACATAGTCATATCTATTTTTAGATCTACCATGGACCCAGTTTAATACTTAGGACAGCATCCGGAATGGCTGCTCATGGGTGCTTGTTACATGCTTTTCTTGCAAGAATTCCTGTTTTCCACATTAGTGTGGATCCCGGCCATTCCCATTAGATGAATGTCTTCCATACACCACATTTAATTTCAGGTACAACTTCCATTTCCCACTTTTGGAAAAGTATTTCATCACATGTACACTTGCAGTTCCATTGTTGGAGCCTCACCTCGAGAATTTCCACACCAGAGAACATAGATACTGTGGACAATTTGTTAACATAGAGGGATTGGGACTTTTGTAATCCCCATATTTAAGTATGTTGCTCTTTAAATCTAAGTGGACTGCATATTGGGGACACCAGCCAGTGTTGTCTCTGTGCCAATCGTTTTGGTCTTGCTTAAGGATTGATTGAGGATTCATTGAATTTGTATGCCTTTCTGAGAACTAGAATGTGTATGTCTTTCTGAGTACTAGATCTATATTGTGTAATTTTCACACTATAAAAATGCTGATAGGTTCTTTTGTACATATGTTTCTGCAGATTGTTCTGCTCCTGAAGAAGGGGTCGTTACCCCGAAACGCCTTGAGCTTGGAATTTTGCTCCATCATACTTCAATTTGCTATTTTCAGGATGGCCATTGTTTATGATATTCTGTTTTCTTTTTCTTTTTTAAATATGATGTGTATGATCTAATACCTAACTTTGTTTATGCAGAAATATAAATATATATTGTTGAATTTATATAAATATCTTTGACTGATTTATTCAGCTTGAATGGTGTGCAGGGGACACTTTTCTATCTTCCAAAACGATTTTGCGACCATGGAGCTCCTGGACAGCAGGGAAACATCAACACTAGAGAGGGACTTGACCTAGCAAACTCACCTAATAAGGTTAGGGGAAGAAACAGGGCCATAAGATTTCTTAAAAGAAATAAGTTGCTGTGGATGATGCGGATGTCGGAAATCAGCTGTTCCTGTTTGATATTGCTTTATATATCTAACCACACAAAATTGCTCTTGATCAGGAAATTCAAGGTAATTACCCGCCCAAGAAGCACATTGTCACATGTCTGATGATATTGAAACAAGCACTAAAGGGGGGAAATATCCTATTGGCCACACCTAAAAGTTAGCAGCAGGAACTCATCTAAAAGAAATAAAGCATAGCAACATGGGCAGAACTTATTAAACACAAGGAATTAAATTAAACTAAATACCATATTACCATCCCACAGGGTTGAATAACTAGGCCCAGATTTTAGCACTGAAGACCCCTTGAGTAGGCAATAAGCCAGTAGAGGAGAAATAAAGTTCATCCTGTCTACAAACTCATGTCCCGCTGAAAAAGCTGACCTACATCGTTTGAGAGTGGGAAGGTGTTAGGACCGACCTAAAATGGCCTAATCCCCAACAAAGGAATCTTTAAATCGGCTAATTTGAAAGCTGTTTTAGGCTCAGTGCTGCTAAATAGGTGGTTCTTTCTGATTTAGAGAAAGGGTAGACATAAACAAATAACTGTTTTTAAAGATAATTATAAGTCGCAGCTATTTGCGCATGAGAGGAGGCGTTTCTCTGGATAAACACCACAGAAAGATAAATGGATTGAATCGATGCAGAGTCACTGGAGATACACTGGGGCAGCTGCATGATGAGCGGATGCCGGTAGGTGAGTTGAAGGCGAGACACCAGAGACGCCATGCAAATATGACGTTAAGAAGTAGAAGAGGTATTTAAATCGGCTCAAGTCTTGCTTCAGGGTATCCCTGCTCTGCTCAGGGAGGCTGATTCAAGATGGGTGATCCTGGGCTGTCTATCTGGAAGTAAATACTGTATTTTCTTTCGATACCTAGATTCCGTTCCTTTTCTTTTTGCGACCCACTACTATGAAATCTACATAGGTGAATTTAACAAAATAATGGATATTTAGTCTGAAGAGGGTTTTCATCACTTGGTGGCATTTATACATGTAATAGACATCATGGATGACAAGCACGAAGCGATGGCAGAACAACTCTCTTCTTCTGCAAATCAGATATGTCTTCCTTTGCAATGTTACCTTAGTTGTTGGGCAAACGACTTGCTCTACATATGATTCATAAGCACACAGTGGACACCCAATCAGACAAAAAGGAAAGAAAAAGTGTGTTACAAGTACATGCCAGAAGGCTAAAAGACGTGTAGAACAATAGCGTTGGGACTTGGAACACCTAGACCACTCCCTAAAGGAACTGCGCACATCTGCCAAGGATTAGAAGAAGGAAGTCAGCAAGATAGCATTAATCTTGTTGCTGTACAAGACAATATGTTAGGCCATGAGTCAGGCCTTGGAACAGTGGCTAACTATACTATTGAAAATGTCCTTCACTCCAGCCTTGGAAATTCAAAGGGCACATCTTATGCAACTATGCAATCAAACAAAAAAAGATGCACCAAGACCCTTCATTGTGTGCTTATTAGGAAATCAACACGTACGATAGATATGACAATATTCTAATACAAATGCACACCTTTATTATGAAGGACATAAGATGTATATATCAGCAGACTTCTCCAAGGCAATGACAGCTAAAACAAAGCAATATTTTAATCTCAGACAAGAACCAAAGAAACAAAATCTGAAATAACAGTTTCTTGGAACCGGCATGTAAGCTTGCAACAAAAAAGGGCAACATAAATCCATTTTTAGGACCGTTAGAACTCTGGGACTTCCTACAATGTACTTACATAGACGCCATGGATACTGCACCTATGCAAATTACTGTGCGCCCACTTCCCAATACTCCTCATAAAAAGATTTTGTATGAAAGGCGGGAACATTTCCATTATGAACATGTAGGAAACTCTCCACACCTCTATCCTTACCATCACCCTCTTCATCGCAAGTCTATTTTCACAAGCATAGATAAGACCATCCGCGTGATAAGTCAAGATATCCATTTAAAGACCCCAGATTCTGTTATAAATTCTAAAGAAGCGTCATCCTGATTATGCACTTTACGTATGATTCTTTTTTACCTTGAAAGCAGTTCCAAGCTTAATGGGGAATTGAATCACCCTTGTTTAAAGTAGCAGTTATTTTAGGAACGTCACATTATAGTTGGGGTTTCTTAGTCCCAGAGCTTAAGATGTTTATGTAGTTTCTTTATTTGTGATTGGGCAGGTTTCTTTTTCTCTTTGCTGACTGCTTTGTAGCATCTGGCATGTAGCACCCACCCTTCTGTCTAAACACCTCAATTTATGTGGAATATGGCACAGAATCTTACAGGCTGGAAATATAAGAAATGTTAGACTACAGAATCAGGTTAGGGATAATCTATGAAAATATTTAATATCAATGAATACTAATGGATCCAAGATCTAAAGCACCCAACACAGCACTTATGGGCCATGGAAAATGGAAGAGACATTGCAATCTTCTTTATTTGTTTTAACTAAGTTCAATTATTTTACGGCAGTCTGATTACAATAGTTGATATAGTTGATATTGATAATTTGTGCTATATCATATGCACAAACATTTGTTCAAACTAACTCTCGTTTATAAAATATTGGTTTCTTTCTCATTGATGTATATATGCTCTTTATGTGTTTTGTGATGGATCCAAGCCCATGCAGCTCTTCATCAGAGGAATCTAACGATATGATGCTAAATGTTTCTTTCCCTTTTCTTGCTTGATACAAATTTTACACAGGGGTGATTGAGCTTAAAGCTGCCATTCTCCATATTTGAAATAACAATAACAGCTATTATTTTAAAAAATGCTTTACCTTGATCAAACAAATTAGTTACAAAAATGATCGTCTGCCATGGGAAGTGCTGTAATGGTATGCAATGCTGTACTCACACAAAACCCCAGCCATACATCATGAGTCAAAGAGGATATGAGGAAACATTGGAAGAAAATAGGGAACATCTATGGACATTTAGAACCCAACCTCACCTAGCATCAGCCACCACCCTGGGGTGCCTAATCCAGACATACCCCTCTTGCCTATCATCAGCGGTTACCCATTTTAGCCCAGTGTAATTTTTGCTTTCAGGTGAACCTCTCATTACACTATTGCCTTGTTCTGCACTAGCCACGCCGCACGTTGCACTCATTATGCAAATGTACCCGCGACTTGCTGTTGTGATTTGATTGATGCCCTGTCTCCATATGCTAAATGGCTTCAAGCTATTAACTTAAAGTAGCCTGTTTGAAATCTGCTTAACCATCAACTGCATATCTCTGCACTCTGAATACACTGCCTCACCCTGAACCTAGCTATTTATCTATGCCTCACTTGAATCTAGGTGATTATCCATGTATTCTTGCCAATCTGCCTCATTTCAAATCTAGGTGTTCACCCACGCATCCCTGCCTAACCGCCCATCCTTATGCTAGGCATCTATCACGCATATCTAGTATGTGTCTATTCACCACCTACCTCCTGGCCTATATTCTGATCAGCCTCAATAGTGCACCACCTACTAAGATGGCTCCACAACTACCCAACATGCCAGCTTTACCTAAATTTAATAACCAAGAACCTTATTCAGATTCAAATGACCCTCAGGTTCTGCCACCTTCCAGTCACCCTCGCATCACTATAGAAAGGAACCTAGGACTTAGAGCCAGGTTAGCCAAAATCCATGAGCCCCTGGCCCGCTCACTGACTAACACACAAAACCGTAAAATGCAACCCTTCCGACCTTACCCCGCCACACAAATCAATAACCTGTTACAAAAACCTTACTCCACACCCTCTCACAACTCCCTCACTCTGGTCACTCCTGAACCCTCACAGGACAAGCGCCACACTACCACCTCAGAAAAGTCAGATTCCACTCCCAACAACATAGTTAGTCCTACCATCAAGGGAGCTTTGATCAATGCCAGATCACTGGTAGCCCATGCTACAGAAATCGCAGACCTAATACTGGCAGAAGACCTTGACTTCCTCGCCATCACCGAAACCTGGTTACACCCAGCAGCAGGCCCTATGCTCATGCTGGCAATCCCAGATAACTATACTATCCTGAGACAAGACCGTCCCATCTCGAGAGGAGGCGGTGTCGCCATTATCTATAAGTGCAGTCTTACCATGAGACTAGCCACCCCTATAGATGCCCTCTCCTCCGAAATACTAGCAGTCAAAATACCTCTCACTAACACCCAAACTCTTAACATTTACCTGATCTACCGCCCACCAGGCCCTATTGGTACCTTCGACGAAGACCTCAACTCTATTCTATCCAGCAACCTTAAAAGCTCCACTCAAGCACTCACCCTAGGTGACTTCAACTTGGGTTACAATGACCCTGAAGACCATCCTGCCAGCATTATAGCTAATACTCTCACTGAATTAGGCTTTGTGCAAAGATGCACAGTACCAACACACTCGAAAGGCAGAACACTCGACTGGGTGACCGATCACAACTGCCTAGCGAATATTACAAATATCTCACCTTTAGCCTGGACTGACCACCACTTGATATCATTCGTGCTCTCCACCGATAGGCCACCACCACCGCCTATTATCAAAGTCCCACCTACCCTTACCAGAAACAAGAAAAACATGACAGCAGAAAGACTTATCCCTAATCTACTCCCCACTCTCAACACATTGCCAGACGATCTGGACCCCGAGTCCATGGTCGAAGAATATAATAATATCATGGCCACCTCGCTGGACCGGATCGCCCCACTCAAACTCAGATCCAGTAAACCAAAAACGCACCTCAACAAATGGTACACACCATTCCTCAAAAACCTAAGGCAACAAAAAAGAAGTTGCGAGGCCATTTGGAAAAAATCCCCCACAGTCTCAAACAAACTCAAACTCTCCAAATTAGCTGCACTGTACAAAAAAGAAATCTACCTGGCCAAACGTACCTCATTCGACTCTCGTATATCCCAAGCCAAATCCAACATGAAAGAACTCTTTTCTATCCTCAAAGAAATAGAAACCCCCACAGCAACCCCCGATACTTGCACCAAAGACAAAAGCTGGTGCACAAACATTCAAAACGCCCTAGCAAATAAGATTGTGACTCTTCAAAGTAAAATCGCCAGCAAAAGAGCTTCCCTGAATAACACTCTCAATTCAAAAATTCATGACAAACCCTTGCCCACTGACCTAGCCCGTTTCCAGTTTGCCAAAGTCAATATTTTGGAAGTGGAAAAAATCATCTTATCCCTGAAACCGTCCAATTGCCAGGGCGACCTGTGCCCTGCTCAGCTCATCAAAGATGCTGCCCGGGACCTCTCCCCTTTTATCACAAAACTGATCAATGCCTCCTTTCCCACCGGATTTATCCCTACGAATCTAAAACAATCCTGGGTACTCCCATTATTGAAAAAACCTACCCTCGACCCTGCCACTCCCACAAACTATCAACCCATAACAACCGTTCCCTTTCTCCTAAAAATTCTAGACAAGGTTGCTTATGTACAAATACAGAAGCACCTGGAAGAACACAACCTCCTAGGATCTCGACAGTCTGGGTTCCGGCCCCAACATGGGACTGAAACCGCTCTCATTGACTTAAAAGCCCAGATCGATTCGCTCAGAGACAATGGGCAAGCTGCCTTACTCCTTCTCCTTGACCTATCTGCAGCTTTCGATCTGGTCGATCACTCTGTCCTATGTTCACACCTCCACACTGCAGCTCACTTCTCAACGGAGGCCATCACGTGGATCACATCCTTCCTTAAGGGCAGGACCATGAGGGTCTTCTCCCCCACGGCTGCAGCAGACCCCATACCCATCACCTGCGGTGTCCCTCAGGGCTCCTGTGTCTCCCCCACACTATACAACATATTTACCAAGCCCCTTTTTGATGATTTGGATCATCTCGGTATCACCTACACTAATTATGCCGATGATACTCAGATCCTCCTTCCGCTTTCTGGAGATTATGGAAAGGATTTGGCCTTGTTAAATAGGGTGTACATCATCATCCAGGCATGGATGGCCACTCATGGACTATGCCTGAATGATGATAAAACAGAACTCATCATCCTAGGTACCTCACTTAATATAAAGAAGCTCGGCCCGGCCTACAATTCCTTCATGATTGATGGAAACAACATCAAAGTCGGACAGGAGGTTAAAACATTGGGATTCTATCTTGACTCCAATTTCTCCTTTAAAAGACAAGTGAGCTCCCTTGCATCCTCCACGGCTTACACCTGCAAATTAATCCGCACAGCTAAACCCTTCCTGTCGGATTCCAGCTGCCTGACACTCGCCAGAGCTCTTATTCTGTCCCGCCTTGACTACTGCAATGCCCTATACTTGGGATCTACTAAGGCTACCACCAGCAAACTGCAAACCCTTCAGAACAATGCACTAAGAGCAGCTCTGAGCATTTCCAGATGGGAACACATTACAAACTATAGCCTACAGAATAATTGGCTAACCACCAAAAATAAAATTCTATTAAAAACGGCATCTCTCACTCACAAGTCTCTGAACAATGCCGCCCCAACTTATCTGATCAACAGATTCCACAGACAGTCCTCTTCAAGACCCACCAGAACCGCATACAAAAACTGTCTAACTGTTCCCCATTTCAAGCGAGCCACCATAGGGGGCAATAGCTTCCCGGTAAAAGCTGCCTTGTTGTGGAACTCCTTGCCTCCAAACCTTAGAATTGACATGCCCTACCAGAATTTCCGCTCACTGGTAATCTCATGGTTGAAAAGCGAGACCCACTAAGACCATGAAGTGCCCAGCACCACCTGTACAAATTGTAACTACATGTGCCTTCCTGCTTACCTGCTTGTGTGCCCTGCCTACCTGTATATATTGGCCTGTAGGCCTACCACTGACTTGTATATAACACTGGTGTAGTTATTCCTGTATTATGTATATTCTTTGTACTGTAACCAAGCTTCGAATATTCTTGTAAAGGCTGCGCCCTGATACCCCCGGGTACATTTGCGCATTATAAATAATAAAAACAAACAAACAAACATTTCTAACAGAGGCAGCTATCAAGACTGAGATGGCCAAAGCGGGATCAGCAGAATCAATGACGATTTACTTTTAGGGACCCCATAAAGCATTGATTCAGCGGAAAATCGAAGGTTGGAGTCTCCTATCATTGGCGTGGCAAAGGTGCCTCAAATTCCACTCAGCCAGAGTATTGTGTACATCAGGCAGATACCCCGCCTGCAGCACAATCTGTCTGTCTAGACAAAATTGACAACATTCCCTTGCAATCTCCAGCAATAAACTTGAACGGCGCTCCTCCATTTGTTGATGTCTTGCTCAACTGAAATTTTGTCCATCCTCAAAAGAATGCAATAATCCACCCAATCCTTTGTCAGACTCTTCAGGGCAAAGGAACCCACCATCAAGTTCTAAACAATTGTTGTGAAGTTCCCTCTCCTCAGAACTTCCGTTCCCACCTGTCTTGACATCGCCCCACGGTGCACCCCTGCCCAACCGACTGGCGTCTGGTTCTATGACAAGATCTGGGGGTATTGCAAAGATTGGCACCTGGAAACACTTGTTTATATGCGCCATTCAAATGTACATTAAATAAAAATAAAATGACTTTGACCATCCAAGCTTGCATGTGATTCAACCACCACTAGAGTTGCACCCTGGCCTCTGTCGAGAGGCATATCTTGTCCGAGTAGCAGAGGCCCTTCCTGAGGTGAAGTGCCTTCAATCGCTACAAAGCCTGCTAATGAAGCGGACCCTGAATGATCGCCTGAATTAATGCTGAAAGGAGACCTAAAATCTCCACCATCGTCCACAATGAAATCCCCTGAGCTGCTTAGACCAATCTGATCTCGGTCTTGATGGCTTTGATCTTGGTTAATGATAGCTGCAAAAGAGCTCTGGATCATATCTATGCAGAAACCCTGGATCTCTATATTCTGACACCAAGTAAGATGTGATTCTCTTCAATTTATTCTGATGTGTAGGTGTACAGCTGCCACCTTCTTGGAATGGGACATCGACAAAAGGTCTTCCAGATAGAATAACCTATCATCTATCCTGATTCTCCTTGACCTATCTGTTGCCTTTGACACTGTCAATCACTCGAATTTCCTTAATACTCTCCTTCTACTTGGGATTCGTGAATTCCTACCTTGCACCTCGTCAAGTATCTGTCTCCTGGAGCAAAAACACCTCTGAACTCACTCCTCTAACTGTACGTGTTCCACAAGGCTCTGTCTTGGGCCTGCTCCTCTTTACACTTTACCCCTCTGCTCTTGGGCACTAATCTCCTCCTTTGGGTTCTCTTCCAACTCTTTGTGGACGACACCCACATCTTCTTTTCTTTTCATTAACTCTCCTCTGATCTCTGTATTAAAATGTTCAACTGTCTCTCTACCATTAAATATTGGATTGTTTTGAACTCTCTGATGTTTTAAACTCTAACAAAACAGAGATTCTCTTGTTCCCTGCCAAAAACTCACTCTCATCTCTTCCTCTTCCTATCCAGTTCCCACCTGACATTCTCCTTTACTCTTCTTCAGATAGAAACCTCAGTGTCATCTATGACCCTTCTAACACCTTCCCTACTTTCATCTTCAAAACTGGAACAGCAGCTTTCCTCAACCTCCAAAATATTAGGAAATCGGCCAGCTCATTCCTTTCAGCACTGCAGGCATCTCTTAACCATTCTTGTCTTCTCTAAACTGGGCTACTGTGCCAGCATACTCTTTGGTCTCCCCAACTATGCTTTTGTTTTTCTCGACAAGATCAATAACTTCACTACCAGGACTCTATTTGAACTCCCTCACTTCACACCTACTTACTCGTACCGTCACCAGGCTGGATGACTGATGATGCAAAACAGGGCCAGATTTAAATGTCTTCTCTGGTTCACAAATCTAGCCACGGTAAGACACCAGTGTATCTATCCTCCTGTATCCAACTCTAGAAGCCTTCCCGTAATCTCTGGTCTGCCTCCTCGACTCCCCTTGATGCTCCTCGCCCTCCCTGTGCTTCCTCTCGCTTCCGCTCTTTCTCTCTTCTTGTTCCAATTGCATTGAATTCTCTTCCCCTGGACATCTGAGAGACAGTCCACACAAATGTGTTCAAAACCAAAGTTAATGCCTACCTCCTGGCCTCCGAGTAAGGGCCAGTGCAAGGACTTTTGCCAACCTAGACGAATTGTAATTTTGCCGCCCCCACTACCAACCTCATGAATCACGACTATAAAGTCCACCCATCACAGAGGTGTCTTCACCACTTCACCTGCATGTCTTGCCTACTACGTTCTCCATCATGTTTTGGAACTTTTCATAACAAGGTCAAATTAAATTACTGTCTCTTACACACACAATATATATTATACATTGCCGTCTAGAGTAGAAACTATGACCAGACCAAGAAGGATTATTAATAGAATTATGCAAAATCTATATCAGTAGAATTAAAAATAATGACCCTCAGACTTCCCCTTCACAAAATCAACACACACACATAGCAGTCTTTGGGACTATTGTGAGCCACTTTAATAACATACAGTAGGCACCTATTTAAAGGTTGTTGGAAAGAGGCTATTGCTTCCTTCCCCAACCCCGCTGGCTCTCTGCAAGCACCCCTTATATGGAGGTGGAAATACTACTGACTTTGCTTGTCATGTTTCTGTCTCTGCCCTATCTCCACCTCCATCCCTTAAGCCTCCACTAAACCACTAATCAAGTCACTGAAAGTGAGAGGGTATTAGTGGCTGTCAGTAGCTTTGCTACCACCACCTCTAGCTCTGGGTGGTGATAGCCCCCTCACATCCTCTTTCCAGGTATCATGGATGACAAAGACACCCCTTTGCTCTGGAGCTCCTCTACTTCTTTTAATTAAGTTTTACCGTTCCTATGCTTTCATTTTAAAAAGAAACCGTTCCGGAACGGTTTCGTTTAAAAATAAAAGTGTAGGAAGAAATTGAAATGTGCACTTTTAGTGCACTGCACATGACGTTTCCTTAAAGAGCAGGCACATGTGTTTTGGGGTTTTTTAATGTGCATGGGAGGGGCGCAGCGATGGGATCTGTGGGGAGCAGTGCAAGCCAGTAGAGAACATAGTTCCCCTACTTGTACATTTCAACCACTGGGGAATAGGGGTGTCACGGTATTCGTTTTATTACGGTACAATAACCTTCTTGCCAAATGACGGTATATCATGGTTATCGCGGTATAGCAGGTGGAGTTAACTGATCTTAACAAATATTTTCTAAAAGGTCATAAATTGACAGATGTATCATCACAAACAAAACCGGGCACCCAGGGCCAGAATTGGGCTTTTCAACATACTTTCCACTGAAATGCCTTGCTTCCACCAAACACAAACACACTTGTGGAGAGGAGGGGGTGGGGTGGAGGCCTGCTGCAACTGGCAAAGCAAACTGAATAGCTTTTCTTAAGTGGTCATTTAGGCTTTTTGCTTCCCCACTGGCTACTGGTGAAGATGAACATGTTGCCATCTTGATAAGCTGCATGCCACAGATCAATGGAGGCTGATGGTAGTATACGCTTGTGCACATACACACACACACACACACATTGTTTTTCATGGTGTATGAACCTGGCGCCTATGGCGCCAGGACTGGCACCATGAGGGCTTTTGAAGAGGATGCCAGGCTCTAGAGGCCCGAGTCCTGACTCCACCTGGCCAATGGGTTTGCCAGAGGGGGTTTTGGGCAAGGGTCGTGACAGCACTCCCCCCTAAGGCCCCTCCCATGGTGGTCCTTCTGTCTGGCCCAGGTTTGGTTGGGAAGTTCTGATGGAATGTCCTGATTAGACACACACACACGCACTCTCTCTTTACGTTACAGCCTTTAGTTTACTTGCGGGCCAAAAGGTGTTCAGTAATCACTGACATGTTACCCTTTGGTATGGCAGCAGGGAATACCCACAGAGATGAGTGAATTTCGCAGTGTGACTTATTATATGTAAATTCAATGATAGAACCAGGGAAATCCCCCATCGCCATATGTTTAGAGAACATTATCCATTATAAATATATAAACCCCAAAGCCGCCACCCCAAAGTAAACCCTTTTCCTTCTTGGCACTGTATCTATTCTTCCTATTGCTAACATATTGATTTTGTGTAAGGCACGTGTGGTTTATGGAATGGCATTAAAAACTGCTCCAACTGAAACTACTTGGCAGAGGCACATCCAACAGTGCAAAACCAAGACTGCACAGCAATTGCTTACTGCAGCCTTTCCAAATCAGATTGAAAAGCACACTTAACGGTATGAACGGTATAACGGTATAAACAATGTGACAGTTATTATTGTTCAATTAAGTGGTTCACGGTATCTTTAACGGTATACTGTTATACCGTTACATCCCTACTGGGGAATTCCTTTGGCATCTCAGAGATGGAGTGGAGAACAGAAGTGAGCCAGCTGCCAGAATCCCCAAGTAGTTGGTACACTAGCCAAAGCACCATCTGGTGTTTCAGCGAATCTACCAGGTGAAATTGTTTACCCAGGCTGATTACCACTAATGGGCTGCCATTATGATCACATACAAAAATGGGACAGTGACTCTGCCTCCCAGCCAACCCGCCACGAGGAGGAGTGGAGATGTGTTGAAAGCTCTCCTTCAACCCGGTTTTCTAAACGGGGGCTTTTGCACGTTGCACAGCTCAGAGTTTTAACAAATTTTATTGGCCCAATGTTCTTTAAAATGTCCCATTTCTCACAAACTGCCCCAAAAATTTACCAATGGTACTACTGAGTCATTATTGTGTTTCATGAGTGTGGGACACGGTGCTACCTTAAAACAATGAAAAGGTAAAGTACTGGCACAAACAGGGCACACTTTATTCCCACGTAGAAAAGACAGCACACGTAGCAGAAGTTGAAAGTTCTCTGACCTACAGGAAAAGTACAATATGGAGATCTGAGCAAGGTGCCCTCACACAGAGAACAGGATTGAAAACTTCCATTACACACTGGATAGATGCATCATGGTCAGCAACACTGCAAGCTACTATCACACACATCAGACAGGTACAGCATTGGAAGAAGGTCCAAATTCCCGACGCAGGAACACAAAGATCACAGCCCAGGCAGCAGTGCTGCAGTCACAGTCTAGACACCAGTGCTGCAAAGCTTCCAAAAGTACAAGCTTTCCTCACAAATACAGCACACACTTCTACTATATGCACAGGACCAGCACCTGCTTCCCTCACAAAAAGAAAAAAAAACAGAAAAAACTTAGGCAGGGCCAGCACGGACTTTCCTCAAAAGCCATCAGGTACTACATGGGCAGGGCTAGGGGATGCTTTCCACACACAGGCACAGCTGATATAACAACCAAGTATGCATACAGCATGGGCAGGGCTGGTACAAGATCCCATCTCAAAGAGATACAGCATGTTACAGCAAGAGCAAACCTCTCTCACAGCCAGTTCAGCATGGTCAAGTGTAAGTTGCCTCACAAGAAAGTCAGTTCAAGCGTCACTTCACCTACAAATAAATGCAGGTATATTATGGAAAGGTATGTTTTCAATGAAAGCAGGTGCAAGTACAACACGGAGAAGTCTATTACATGATTCCCTAACAAATGGGTAAATGAACCACCTGGGTAGGGCCCAGCAAGTTTCTCTCACAAGCAGGTACAACATGGGCAGGGTCAGCGCAAGTCCTGTGCACAATTCATTCAATTTTTTTTTTTTCCATAACAACATTTTATTGGTCTTGCAGGATAAAGTGTTACATGCAACAATGTGATATATCACATCTTAAACATTTAATTAGTGCCTTTGTAGTCCGATGTGGGTTGGAGGATGGAGGAAATGGTGGGCAGATTCTGGATGTGGCTCTAGAGTGGGAGAGTTCTGGGAACCTGTTCCCTCAGTTCCGGTATGTTCGGGGAGTGGTCGGGAATTAGTAGAGGGGACTGCATTGGAGCCATCTAGTAAGTGGAGGTCTCCTGGTGAGGGTTGGGTATTTGGCCGCATAGTCCAAGAATGGGTCCCATATATTCAGGGTTCTGTTTAGGGAGTCCGAGCGGATTGCCGAGATCTTTTCTGCTACTGCAATCTCCCAGCATTTGGCCCACCATAGGGCAATCGAGGGGCCATTTTTGTCTTTCCATAATCGAGCCATAGCTATCTTTGCAGCTAGTAGCAGGTGGTTGCAAAGACGGGAGATGTGGCCTGAGATTGGGAAAGCTCCATCGCCGGATTTGCCCAGAAGAACAATTCCTGGGTCCCAGGGGATGGAGAGGCCAGAGATTTCTTTAATGTGTTTCAGGACTTCCATCCAGTATGTTTTTGCCTTTGGGCAGCTCCAGACTAGGTGATAGAGAGATCCGGGGGTTTGGCATCCTCGCCAGCATGTGGCGGGAAAGTCCGGGTTGGCTTTGTGGATTTGGGTGGGGGTGATGTAATATCTGTAGCATAGCTTATAGCCTCCTTCCTTGTTCGTGACGCATTATGAGCTTTTATGCAGTCTGGACCAGATTTGCCCCCAGCTCTCCGCTGTTATCTCCCGGCCGATATCCTTTTCCCAATCCGTCATATATTTTTCTTTCTTTGCTGGGTCCGTTCTTTCTAGGAGCCGGTATATGGTGGATATTTTCCCCTTGTTGGTCGGGGATGTTAATGTGAGCTCCAGGGCTGATGGTTCTCTCGAGCATTTGTCCCGGGTTCTTCTGTGTGAGATCCAGTGTCTAATTTGTGAGTATCGGAATCTTTCCCGTTCCCCCACTCCAAATTTTGATTTGCATCTCTCGAAGGTGATGGGCAGGCCTTCTTCAATAAAATCGCTAGTTTTTGCGAGGCCCCCCGCTATCCAGGCGTGAAAATCTCGGGGTGGATTTCCGGGGGTAAACTCCGGGTTGTTCCAGATGGGTGACATGGGTCCTAGGGGGCTGCAATGTCCCCATTTCCGAGCTGCGGATTTCCAGCATTGGGTTGTGTTGGTCATGGCCGATAGTGGCCCGGAGTTGGCTTGGGCTTTTAGTATTGGTAGGTGTGGGAGATCATGTAGGGGGACCGGGCACCAGGATTCCTCAATTTGACGCCATAGCGGGGGGTCTGCTTCCTGCACCCAAGCGAATGCGTATGATAGATGAGCTGCTAGCGAGTATTGGCTAGGTCAGGGACACCCATTCCTCCTAGAGGTTTGCCTTTCGTCATGATTCGTTTGTTGATCCTGGGCCTCTTCCCTCCCCAGACAAATTCCATTAGATTCTTCTGTAGTGCCCGTATGGCTGGGGGTGGGATTTGTAGTGGTAGGGCTGCGCAATGGTATATCCATCTGGGGATTAGGTTCATTTTTACAGCTGAAATTCGTCCGAACCATGAGATTTCTTGTTGTTTCCACCTTTTGAGATCATTGTGCAGGGACCTGAGTAATTGTGGGATGTTCTTTGAATATAGTCGCCTTGGGTTTTCGGTGATCTGGACTCCGAGGTATCCTATGGCGTCTTTGGCCCAGGGAATTGGTGAGAGCGGTGAGAGGGCAGCCTCGACCAGGTGGGTCAGATTAACGGGTAATGCTGAGGATTTGGTTAAGTTGACTTTAAATCCTGACATGGTGCCAAACTGCTCTATTTCTTTCCATAGTGTCCCTAGGGAGGCCGCCTGGTCTGTGATGGTTAACAGCACGTCGTCGGCATAGAGTGCGATTTTATACTCGTGGTTGCCCGCTTGGATTCCTTTTATGGTTTCATTTCGTCTGATTCTAGCGGCAAAAGGCTCCATGGATAGAGCAAAGATCAGGGGCGAGAGCGGGCAGCCTTGTCTGGTGCCTCTTGTGATGTGGATATGTTCGGACCTTGTGCCATTAACACGGAGTTGTGTGGTGGGAATTTGATAATTAGCCATGACCCATGCTGTGAAGTTGGGGCCAAAGCCGAAGCGTTGAAGGACCTCGTGGATGTATCCCCAGTCCACTCGATCAAAGGCTTTGTGCGCGTCTAATGAGATTACCGCCATTTTTGTTTCGGATTTGTGAGCGCCTTCAATTAGGTTTAGTACTCGCCGAATGTTGTCATGTGTCCCTCTGCCAGGGATAAATCCTGTTTGGTCCCGGTCGATTAGGCTAGGAAGAGTTGGGCTCAGTCTTCTGGCTAGTACCTTGGCAAAGATCTTCCCGTCATTGTTTAGGAGTGAGATGGGCCGGTAGGAATCTGGGAGTTCGGGGTCTTTTCCGGGTTTATGTAGCAGGATTGTAATTGATTCGGCCATGGATTTAGTGACGGTTTTCGTGGATAGGAAGGAGTTGAATAATGCGGATAATTGTGGGGCCAGAACTCTGGCAAATTTTTTATAGAAGGCTGCGGTTAGCCCATCTGGGCCTGGGGCAGAGGGTTTGAGGGCTTTGATGGCTTCAATAATTTCTTCTATTTCAATGGGAGCCTCCAGGTGTTCCAGCTGTGTGGGGTTG
Source organism: Ambystoma mexicanum (assembly GCF_040938575.1). Classification (NCBI taxonomy): domain Eukaryota; kingdom Metazoa; phylum Chordata; class Amphibia; order Caudata; family Ambystomatidae; genus Ambystoma; species Ambystoma mexicanum. The sequence goes on from NC_090937.1 coordinate 385,313,735, forward strand.
CGGGGCGGAAGTGCGCTCAGGTATTCTGGTAGCTCATTTAGTGTTAGTGGGTCACTGGACATTATAGATGTGTGGTATCTCAGGAGTTCGTTAATTTTCTCCGTTTGGGAGAAGAGGAGATTTCCGTTTTCCCCTTGCAGTTTAAGTATGTTGTTCCGGTTACGGAGTGCCCTCAGCTTTTGTGCCAAAATCCTGTTTGCTTTGTTTCCTTTGGCGTAGTAAAATTGTTTTGTGTACGCCAGGGATTTGGCTGTCCGGTCGGCACAGTGCATTTCCAAGGCAGTTTTCGCCTTTCTCAGGGCCCGTTCTGGTTTTCTAGTTTGGAGTAGGCAATGTTTGAGATCCTTCGCTGTTCAGCTCCGGCTCCTATTAGAACCCCCCTGACCACCGCTTTCATTGCGTTCCAGATTGTACTGATATGGGATGATTGTGTGGTGTTCTCTTCAAAGTAATTTATCAGTGTGTCCTCAACTTCGGCTCTTATGCTGATATCTAGAAGGAGTGCTTCGTTCACTTTCCAGTACCTTTGAGGGGGGGATTTCTGGCCTGAGATGGCTAGGTTTACAGATATCGGGGAGTGGTCGGAGATCATGCGTGTGTGGATTTCAGTATCAGTGACACATGGGAGCAGGACGCCGGGGACTAAGATTAGGTCGATTCTTGAGAATCCCTTATGAACGTTGGAGAAATGTGTGAAATCTCTTGAGTCGCCGTTTTGTATTCTTCATGCGTCTACAGTCTGTTTCTCTGAACAACTTAAGTAAGGCAAGGGCCTGCACGTAATCATTGTTTGTGGCTGGGAGAGTTTTGTCTAGTAGTGGGTTAGGGATGGTATTGAAATCTCCTCCGATAAATAGGTGGCCTTCTCGGAATGCTAGAATTGTTGGTAGGATGTCGTTTAGGAACTTATTTTGGGAGGAATTGGGGCTGTAGATTGAGGCTAGCGTAATGGGAAGTTCTTCAAAGGTGCCTTTGAGAAGGAGGTAACGGCCGTCTGGGTCTCTTCTTATAGTGATGTTGAGTAGTGGGATTTTGTTGCTGAGAAGAATTGCCACCCCTCTTTTCTTTGAGCCAGAGGTGGCGAAGAAGGACTGTTTGTATCTCTTGAATTTAATGCGTCGTTCATCCTCCGCGAGTAGATGCGTTTCTTGCAGCAGAACGATATCTCCGGCCAGTTGACTCAGGCGGTGCTCAACCGATCTGCGTTTCCTTGGTGAGTTCATCCCCTGAATGTTCCAGGAGAGAAATCTTAACTCGCTTGTATTAGTCATCTCTGGCGGCGTTGTGATGAGGCTGATTCTTGGAATTTATCCCTGAGCTGATCTGTGGGGGTTGTATCAGGTTTGATGAGAGTAACGAGGTATAGGCTTGTTTTTGGATGTTGTTGCATGTTGTGCTGCCGAGTCCTTGGAAGACTCTGGGACCAGTGAATGAACGAACTGAGTAGAGCATATTTGCAAGTTTTCGTACTTCTATCTAAGTCTTTTCTCCTTTCCAAACGTTTGACTGGTAGATGGAACTTCTACCTACTGCCACTGGGGAACTTGTGGCACCAATGCGCTCGGTGTGGCCAACTGGGCCGTCGAGATGAACCGGGGTAAGCTCGTCGGGGGAGGCCTCTCCGTATCTGTGCGCAAGGGTAGCTTGCGGAGTTCTCAGAGAGACTTCATTGGACTTGGGAGAACCTTGCTTGAGGGAATCATAGTTTCCTGCATCGGCGAGCTGCTGTTGAGTGTTCAGCCCCTGTCGCCGTCTTTTTTCGGGGGGCCTCTGAGTCTGCGCCGCCTGTTGGATTTGGAACATGACTCTCCTGGAGATACGTCTCGGGGAGGGTGAGATGCCTCTTCGGGTTCGGCGCTGGGGTCGGTGCCGCCCGCGCCCATGAGTTTCTCCGCCTCTTTCAATGAGTGTATTTGCCTCTGTGTTCCGTCCCATTTGAATTTCACTGAAGTGGGGAAACCCCAGTGGTATGGGATTTTCTTTTCTTGTAGCCAGGTTGTCAGGGGTCTCATTGCTTTCCGTTTCAGGAGTGTGGTGTTCGCTAGGTCTTGGTAAAGAGAGAACGTGGACCCTCTGAAGGTGATCTGTCTCATTTGTCTTGCTTCTCGCATGATGTCCTCTTTTATCTGAAAGAAGTGTATTCTGGCCAGGACATCCGGGGGGAGCGCTGAGGATTTCCTTGGGGTTGTTCTGTGTACCCGGTCCAATTCTAGGGGGGAGGTGTCTGGGAGGGTGATGATGAAACGAAAGAGATCCGTTATCTACGCTTTCAGATCTGGTTCCGGGATAGAGGATGGGATCCCTCTGATTCTGATGTTGTTCCTCCTTGATCGATTTTCCAAATCCTCCTGCTTTGCATCAAGGATGTTACATCTTGCTTCGAGGGCAGCTATCCGGTCTTTGTTGTGTTCATCTTCGAATCTTTGGTCACAGATTTCGGATTCGATTTCGGCGGTTCGTTGTTCTACTTCCCCCATTCTTTTGTCCAGTGTGTTTATTTTCTTAGTAATTTCCTCTGAGCTTTTTTGGATTTCCCTGGTTAGGGCTACTAATAGCTCTTGTAGGTCTGCTTTGGTTGCCGCTTGAGGCGGAGAGGGATCAGTTTCTGTGGTTGGTGGGGTGGTATTTTTTATAGTTTCCCCCGGAGGGTCGGGTTTCTTTGTTCTTTCGGCGGCCGCGGACGACATAAGGGATATAATGTCCGATTGCTTAGGTGCTTTCCCGCTTTTGGACATTGCCGTGTGGAGTTGCGGAGAGTGGTAGTAGCTCAGTATTAGCGAGGTGGTGAGAGTTATGAGATGCTCGGGGGGATCTGGGGTTGGAGCTCTGGGTCCAAAGACGGAGGTTGTCTGATCCGAAGGTATGGGGCCCAGTAAGAGGGGAATTGGATGTGCCGGAGACCTGAGTGGGACGGGAGGAATCTGGTGACCTCGGGCTCGGAAAGTCAAGCTAGAGAGTCGGCAAGTCCGTGAGGCCCCCCCTCTGCCACACTCCCAGGATGGGCTGGTTGTTCTCCCGTACTCCTCCCGACTCCTTACCTCCTGTCCCCTGTGCCGGAGTGTACTGCCGCTGTGTTGAATACTTGAGTTTCCTGCGACCAGGAGTAGCCTGGGAGGATGTTGGGGGTAGCAACCCCTGCCGGACTATGGAGCGACAAACCCGGGGGATTACGAGGAGCGGGTGGCAGTTGGCCTGGATGTAGTTGAGTAGTAGAAGGGGCGTCGGGTGGAGGTCGTACTCCGCCGGTGATGTGCGGAGGGCCTGACGCTGTGGTGGATGTTCCGGGCTCTGGACAGCAAGACCGCAAGATGGCCGCCGGGGCTGGGGGTGCTGTGGCAGAGGAGGCAGTCGTGCGAGAACAGGCGGGAGGTGCTGAGGTTAGATGTCCATGCCGCCGCTTGCACCGTGCACTGAGAGGGGAGGTGGAGGTCCGTGGGTCAGGGCCTCTGTGGCTCTGGTGCAGTCCTGTGAGCGGGCTTAGGGCTCGCGCTCTCCTGGTGGGCTTGATGGCTGGTTGGAGTCAGGGCCCGCGGGCTCCAGTGGCGGCGGTGATAGGGAGGTTGATGGCCTTCTGCGGCAGGTATAATACGCAGATGCAGGCCGGCTGTGCGGCGTACAGCGCCGTTCGGCGTCGGGCTCGATCGGCGGGCGGGAAGGAGAATCTGCTGAGCCTCTGCCCGGGGAACGGGGTCGTTCCGGGCGCAGGTGGGGCCGTATTCCTCGAGCCCGGAGAGTTTGGAGGGGGCCTGAGGTAGCTGGCTTCAACGTGAGCGCAGTCGATCCCACCGAGCCAGGAGTTGAGGAGCGCAGGTCGCGGTCGGCGAGGATCAGGATTGGCGACTTCGCTTTCTGGGGAGCGACGTTGTCTCCGGCATTGCTTGATGGGAGAGGCTGGGTGTTGAGTCCAGGGCAGAGGGGCTCAGCAATGGGCGACGAGCGGAGGACCCCGGATCATCACTGGCGGTAGCCGGTCGGTAGGGCTTCAGTGTCCGCTCCGCCCCCTCCTGGGTGGCCTCCGACTCTCGAAACTGCGGCGGCCATTTTGCTGCTGCGTGGGCCCCAGGGCTGATGGGGGTCTATCACGGCGGTCTCGGGATGAAGCCTGGAGTTGAACGGCCGGCGGGTGCAGTGGAGGTTCACCCGCCGGTGGCTTCAATCACGGCCGAAAACGGAGGCTGGGAGCGGGTTTTTTACGAAAAGGCGCATTGGGCCAGGCGGGAGCTCTCAGGAAGACATTCCAGATGAGTCGGCTCCCAATTCATTCAAATTTGTACATTTATGGCACAGACATGACCACTGCAAACTTCCCTCACATACTGGTCCAGGTACAGGGACAGCATGTGCAAGCCCAGTGCAGGTTTTCTAGCACAGAAAGTCCCTTCCTACTGTGTACCAAAGTAACTGTAGTTAAATTATTCAAAAAAGTACCAAAAACTGGTATCATACACTCCATAAGTACTCCATTCCTTTTTTTTATTTCTCTTTTCGTGATCCTATGAAAAGAATAATTGATTTTTTCTGTTCTATAAAAAGAATAATTGATTTTTTCTGTTCTTCAAACTAAATCCAATTTTCTATTGAGAATTATAATTCTGTGTGTTCAATTTTTTGTTATACTTTTTTGTTATTGTAAAAAAAAATTTGTTATTGGGATTTTTTCTTTGGGAAATAAATATTTCAAAAATTTTCTACAAACTTGCCCTCTTTGTTTTCAGAGAATTCCACTAAAGTGTATGATACCAGTTTTTGGTACTTTTTTGAATAATGTAACTACAGTTACTTTGGTACACAGTAGGAAGGGACTTTCTGTGCTAGTTTGGTCTCTTGTCCCCTCCCTTTCTGCTGATGGGACAAATCCCCCCTCTTTTCTTTGTATTTGTATATTCAGCAACCTGTTTGCTTGGGGATCGTTTTGCTTTATAGCCATCTTGTAATTAATGAGGATTCCTGAAGAACACACTTAATTTGTGTTTTTCAGAGGCAGGTATTTGTTACCCCTTTCTTCTTTGGCTGTGGGAGCGGCTTTCATGGCCTCCCCTTGGTAGTTCTGCATCCTCTCTGTTGGGATCCCATTGGTCAAGCAACACGGAATGGCAGAGGCACAAACTTTCAGTTATTCGCTTGAACAAACAGCTGAGATTATAGGAGGCCCTTCTTTATTTGATCAATCAGGATCAGGAGCGGGGGTTGCCCAATCCATATGTTGTGATGACATATTGAAACTTAAAAAAAAGAACTTCAGGACAGAACTGCACGGACATTTCCTCCGGGAATATTTAAGGGCTGACACCATCCCGGCGGGGTTGATAGTCCGCAATGAACCTTGCCTGTTTTTGACTGACAAGGAATACACGACTACTTTTAGCCACATTGCCATTAAATGTAGTAGGGACCTCATGGTCCTTACCATAACAACTGCCCAGCGTCTTGGGGCAGAAATACAGAAGGAGCTCGAAAAGGAAGAGAAACTATTTTTAGAAAACACCACCATTTCTAACGCCCGTGAACAATTATCAAAAACTAATAAACTCTTTGACGACTTTAAGTCGACTACTCTAAGCAAGAAAACAAAAAAACTCCAGTTTGACATACAGGAATTTAAAGTGGATAAAATATTCCCGTACATTACAGACGAATACATCGAAGCCGCTAAAAAACAGGCATCTTCCCAACCACGAAACAAAGGCAGACGTAGGTGGGTGTCTTTTTCAAATTCTAACAGCAGCAGCTCAGACGATCAGGCCAGACAAAAGCGGCAATCACAACAAACTTTTGGAAATTATCCACCTCAACAACCATTTTTACCACCACAGCCTTTTTTAGGCAGAGGTGGACCCGGAGGGCCTTTTTGGGGGCAACCATGGTTTCCCCCCTATCAACAACCGCGCCGCCAATCCCGCGGACGGCGCCGTCTGAACAAGTAGTTGAACAAAGCGACATACCAATTTTCAACCTTGCTAAAATCGACCTGACTTCTTCCCAGATTAAAGTTCTTTCGAAAGGGCTCTCATTTGTGCCTTCACAAAAAACGGATTGGTTTGAAACAGAACTTGAGGTCCCCCGGTTCCTCAGAACACTGCGCCTCAAAGTTTTCTTTAACGAACATGAAGGAAATGAGCAGGAATTAGATACTGGCTTACGAGCCCCTTCAAATTTCAAACCTCAAGACAATGAAGTCACAAAAGAAATTTTGACCTTTGAAAAATGTGTCCTTCGAGATTTGGACAAACTCAAAACCAAACAGAAATCTCTCAGACATAATCTCTCCAAACTAGAAAACTCTGCTCTTACTGAATTATCCAATAACCCCTCCATCGTCATAAAACCTGCAGACAAGGGAGGGGGAATTGTTGTTATGTCTAAGGCTCAATACATCAATATGATGGATACTTTATTACAAGATGATGTCAGCTATAAGAAACTCAGGAAGGATCCCACTCGTGACATTCGCACAGAGATTGAAAGCGTAGTACAATTTGCTCTAGACCGCAAATGGATCACGGAAAAAGAATCCAAATTTCTCACTACCAGCCAAAACCGTATCCCGACTATGTATTCTTTACCTAAGATACATAAGAATCAGGAAAATCCACCCGGAAGACCAATTGTGTCAGGCTGTGGTTCGATTCTAGAACCTCTGTGCAAATTTATTGACGTATTCCTGAAACCCATTAGTGCAAGAACCGAGACATATCTCAGAGATACGACTGATACCATCACTATCTTTGAAAATTTTGAGTTTGACAACACTACCCAATTACTGGTGACAATGGATATCCAATCCCTTTACACCAGTATTCCACAGGATCAAGCGATGGAATGTATGCGAGAAGTTCTCCTGGAATATGACACCCAGGATCGTGTTCCACACAATTTCATCTTGGAACTTATGGCCATAGCTCTCAACAAAAATTATTTTGAATTTAATGGCCAGTTTTTCTTACAAGTAAAGGGCACGGCTATGGGGGCTGCTTTTGCGCCGAGCCTAGCGATTCTTTTCATGTTCAAATTTGAAACTCTTCACATTCTATCTCCAACCAATCCCTTCCGCTATTCCATAACTAAATGGAAGAGATACATTGATGACATCATCTTTATCTGGACAGGCACCAAAGCCGAGCTAACACTTTTTTTCAATTGGCTGAACAGTGTAGATCCTAACATCAAGTTCACTATTGAGTCTAGTAACATTCAAATTCCTTTCCTAGACTTAACAATTAAAGATGAATCTGGAAAATTGAAGTGTTCGCTTTTCCGTAAAACCACAGCTCGGAATACTCTCCTACATTATTCCAGTAATCACCCTCGGAACATTAGGGACAACTTACCCTATGGACAGTTTCTCCGGATTCGGCGAAACTGTTCCAATTTATCTGATTTTTATGAACAAGCAGACAAGCTGAGCAGTCGCCTTAGAGACAGAGGTTATCCCAAACGATTGATTACACAAGCGTATAAAAGGGCTCGGTTTACTGACCGCGATAATTTGCTCACGCCCAAACAAAATTCCAACTCAGTACTGGACAAGAACAATCCACAAATGATATGTGTATTGACCCATGAGCCTCAGACCTTCGAGATAAAAAAACTTATCTCGAAATACTGGCCCATTGTCAAAATAAGCCTGCCAGATACACCTGTGCCCCGCTTCGCTTTTAAGAGGGGCAGCAATATTCGCGATAAACTTGTGCACTCTTCCCTGAAGAAAGCCGCTCCTAGAATAGGACTCTGGGACCTTAGGACCACCACAGGGCATTTCCCCTGCGGATCTTGCTCTGTCTGTCAATTCACCAGGAAAATGAAGGAGTTTAAAATTGGGCCAAGAACATGGACTTTCACCACTATGACAAACTGTAAAACCACACATGTGGTATATTGTATCCAATGTCCCTGTGGCCTTCGGTATGTTGGTCAAACTTCCCGACCGGTGCATATCAGAATATCAGAACATCGATCAAGAATTAGGTGCAAAATACTTACTGCACCTTTAGTAAATCATTACATTGAGTTACAGCACACCGCTAATGATATACTCTGGTGGATTCTGGATGTGGTCAAAAACACGGCCAACACAATCCAATGCCTCCTGCAGAAGGAGGCTCGCTGGATCTATCGTCTCTCTACCCACATCAATGGACTTAATGAGGATTTTAGTCCAATCTAACATATCTCAGCTTCCTTTTCTTTAGCGCCTATATGTCCCCTTTTTTTTTTTTTTTTTTTTTTTGGCAAATGTCACATATTTTTCGTGACAATCTCTTTATTTATTCTGTTTCATCTTTTTGTCAAGCGTTCTTTCCCTTTCTTTTTTTCTTAATTCATCTCTCTCGCACCTCTGACCAGACTCAGCTCCCAGCTGATTCATCCTTCCCTACTTTCTGGACTTAGCTCTTAGCACCCCTAGGGGTCTGAGCACACTTTCACAAGCACTTAGCACAATGTTTCACCTACTTTTCATTCTTTCCTCTTTTTGCCTACCTCCAAAATACCATTAAAGCACTTTTTTTCTTCCAGGCATCATAGTAACTACCTCCGTGGAGTAATAGTTGCTTTGTAGCATTTTAAATACTCACCATCTTTTGGTTTCCTTTGCGCCCTCGGATGTTTTTGACCCAGTGGTTTTTGGATGGCATGCGCCTGGGTTTTCTCGCGGGCGGCTGCCCCCTTCTAGCACGATGTGATCTGTTCTCCTGCCGGGCGTCTTTCCGTGGGCTTCTGTTTGCCTTTCGGCGCGGCGGTGCTCTGCATTGAGAGCGGCTCTTTCTGTTGACGTTACAGAAACCGGTGTCATGGCGCTCTTTTGTATTCACCTCCGCGAGTGACATGCAGGTGGGGTAGCGCTCAGCCTATCCACACACCCAGGCCTAAGGCCCAATGAAATGGCGTGTTTGGCTTCCCGCCCCTTTAAGGCTGTATGAGCACTCTTGCTCGCCACGCACAGAGCTGCAAGAGGTGACCAAGAGTGGCTGCTCCCCTCGTTTTTCTGCATGACACATCTGTTAAGCGGACATAGGTAAGACGCAGTCATTTGCGGCTTTCCTTAACACGTTCAGTGTTCATTGCATATATTTGTTCACCCTTCTAAGCCTCGGGGTCTCCTCTGTGTGTTTTTTCACTCAGAGGCTGCATACTATTCATGCCAGTGACAAGGGACCATACATAGAATCTGTGACCCCCTTGCGACCAACAGGTGTAAACCAGGCTACCCAACGCACGTGCTCATCGCACTCTAGACTCCACGGACTGCACCTTTCATCTGTGCACGCCATTGAGCTGCAGCATTTAACCCAAATGTGAGTATACACATTTTCATTTCCTTCCCCACTTAGTCAGCATTATTTTGCACTTTTTTCATTTTTATTCTGACAAGTTCCTTCTTCCATTTCAGTTGTTGTTTTCTCCAATGTGAATCCTAACTTGATGTAGTTACACCAAGGGCCCCACTGGTTCCGTTTTTCAGGCGTCATTGGTTTAGGGCCCCTGAGCCCGTTCACGCCTGTTTTTTCAATTTACCCACAGCCTACAAATTCAGGTAATTGCTTTTTGACTTATTCTCTTTTAAACAATAAGGGCAACTTTATTCAAAACTTGGAGTTCGCTCCTATCATGCTTTTAATTCTAAATTCCCTTTCATGTCTGCTTCCCCACAGGGTTAAACTGCTGTGAGATTTTTTCGCCCTGAGGAAGGCAACTTTCAACCATGTCATGAAGTGATGGCCAGACAGGCGGCATTTCAGCCGAAACGTTGTTGTGATGATGTCAATTTTGAATTTTTTTGAAACACTTTTTTGACACCTACACGTAGGCAGACCTGTCATTAGGAATACTGGAGTTAGAGCTAGTGTGGACACGGCTGTTCTTTGTAGAAAAGGAAGAATTTTTCCTTAAGAGCCGTCCATGTGTCTATTCTCCATAAGTACTCCATTCCTTTTTTTTATTTCTCTTTTCGTGATCCTATGAAAAGAATAATTGATTTTTTCTGTTCTATAAAAAGAATAATTGATTTTTTCTGTTCTTCAAACTAAATCCAATTTTCTATTGAGAATTATAATTCTGTGTGTTCAATTTTTTGTTATACTTTTTTGTTATTGTAAAATATTTTTTGTTATTGGGATTTTTTCTTTGGGAAATAAATATTTCAAAAATGTGCTACAAACTTGCCCTCTTTGTTTTCAGAGAATTCCACTAAAGTGTATGACACCAGTTTTTGGTACTTTTTTGAATAATTTAACTACAGTTACTTTGGTACACAGTAGGAAGGGACTTTCTGTGCTAGTTTGGTCTCTTGTCCCCTCCCTTTCTGCTGATGGGACAAATCCCCCCTCTTTTCTTTGTATCAGTGCAGGTTTTCTGCCTTAACCTGTGCATGTGCAGCATGGCACGAGCAAGGGCAAGCTCTGTCAGATTAATTGCACAAATAGTCAGTGTTAGTGCAAGTTTCACTTGCAAAGAACAGGTACAGCATGAGCGCTAGATCCATGCAGTCTGTTATCTCCCTTGCATGTGGTTAGCTCGTCTTTCATAAGTCCCTTTACCCCAATCAGCAGCTTTTACCATGTGCTGGCTCGAGAATGGGGCAGGTACAGAGTGCACTGTGCAAACATGCTTGTTTTCTTGCACCCATAAATATCTCATTACCAGAGTTATTTACATGGGAGCGTAAGGGCCAAGTGAAAAAGATGAGATGGCAAGTGTAGCTCTTGCTTGCCTACACACTCTCCCTCTCTCTCTCTCTCTCTCTCTCACACACACACACTCACTCTCTCTCACACACACACACACACACTTGCTCTCACACTCACTCTCACACTCTTTCTCACACACTCACTCTCCCTTTTTCTCTCTCTCTCTCACACACACAACACACAAACGCACCACTGTATGACCTTCTAAAATGTTCAATTTGTTTAATACTTTTCACTGTAGGTTTAAGGTTTGACCAGCATTTTAACATCTGAACATGCACATATTCTCAGCCAGATGCTTAACTTGGATTTATAACTTGCACTAGATATATATGTGCTGGCAAATATAGCAAGGCTTGACTAGTACGATTCAGTATTGCTTGGCAGCTAGCACAAAAAACCACAAAATGAATTGGACATCTTTTCGATGTTAACTTTCCAACAAATGCTAGATAATGCTTGCTAGGGAGGGGCTGAGAGGGTTATATCTCTGGGTGTTTTAGTTGTAGCCCCAGATAGAAGCTCGAGGGCTACAACCAAAAGGATAGCTAGCCCCGAGTCCTGACAGTCCTGACATTAGAGTAGCCCCAGATCTTTTTTAGACCTAGCAACACCCCTGCTTGCAGCTGTGAATTCACCCGGAAACAAATATTTTCAACTTTCAAATAGCTTCTGTGCCCAAAGTAAAGTCCACTTATCCATGAATTAGTTTAAAGTTGAATTAATAAATATGTATTACATCCACTTGAGAGCAAACACTACAACAAATCAATTGTGGGGTAAGTACTCAGTCGGCCCTTCCAGCATTGCTTAAAAAATATATATTTCAGGTTGTCAATGCTAATGAAAATGTTTCAGAGTAAAGGTGCTCCAAGCACAGCATACTCTGGCCTATTCTGAGATTATGTGGACAAGGGCCTTTTACTTCTTGTTGCTAAACTTGCTTAAAGCCCTTCACCCACCCCATCTCCCCTTGCTCCTACCTGTTAGGTGTACTTCGTCTGACTCATGCTCTGCTGATAGAAGTTCTAGGAGGGTTCTACCATGACTCTTGACTTACCAAATATCAGTGCCCTGGTCCTGACCACATTATTTCATCAATGTTTCTTCCTTTTGGGCCTTCAGTGCTTTTGTTTGAGCCAGTCCATGTACGGTGTTGTTCAAAAACATTGCAATAGCCCTGCTTCCTCTGCCATTAGAGACTCCTAGAAAGGTGAGCACTGTGATTTGCTGCAGGGCACCCCTAATTGCAGGAGTACATCATGCAGATACTTTATCTCAGACTGGTTTACATTTCAGCGTAATACATGAAATCAGAGAAAAACCCCTGCTTTTTGGCACCCATGTTGGCCAGCACCCAAGGTCGCTGCTTAGTTTGCCTAGAGCTTGCACCGGCCCGACTCAGGTTACCCTCTTAACCTACCTCAAATCTGCCTGCTAGCTATCATTTCACCTCACCTCTAACATACCTTTGTCCCTCACTTTCTCTGGCTTCACTCTAGCACCTCACCATCATGGTCACATCCCGAGCACAGCTGGCTGCACTGCCTACCTGCACTTAAAAATACCCAATGTTTGTTGTCCTTAATCTATGTATGTCCACTTATGTATTGTCCCTGGGGACTGTTCCACTTACTCCCCTCCACAACCTGGTTAGAATGTCGCTCAAACTCAACCCATTGTTAGAAGCTCACTGCGTCCCATAAAATCGGATTTCTTATCTGTTGTACGTTCTTTTGTGATCAAAAGAGTATTGTTCGTCCCGCATATGAATAAATAAATCAATAAATAATTAGCCAAATCCCACACACACTGAGAGCTGACACCACCAGCTGTATCACCTTTTTGAAACACCAAGGGCCTCATTACAAGTGAGGCGGAACGGGTTAACGGGACCAGCTAAAGGAAGCAGACCCGTTAAACCCATTCCGCCTCATTACAAGCTCCCCTCGTGGGACCCGTTAAGTAACGCCTGGTCAAACCAGGCGTGCTTACTGGGTCCCGCGAGGGGAAGAGGGAGCAAACAACCGGCTGCTCGTAATCGGCCCGTTGTTTGCTCCCTCCCCCACTCCCATTCAGCCCTATGGGGGCTGAAATGGGAATGGGGACGGTCCGGGCCCGGGTTTCTGGAGGGAGGAATTACTCTGAACCCAGAATGGCCCGGTAATTCCACATTCCGGGAACCCGGACCTGATTTTGGCGGCAGCCATGCCGCCAATAGTGGCATGGCTACCGCCAAAATCGTAATGAGGCCCCAAGAGTCAGAGACAGACAGAATGGAAAGCAAACAAATTGCAATATATTCTCCCGCAAAAATTAAATGAGATTCTGGTGGGGGCCATGAATAGGGATGGCCAGAGAATCATCTTTGATGTCGAACTTAGTCATCCATTTCCTTGGCATAAATGTGTCTCTCGGGAGGTTGCGACAGCTCTGGACAATTCTTCCCTCCTCCCCAGAGGGCAGCCACCCCCTGTGAGGCTAGGGAGGTGAGCCCCCTCTCTGCAACAAGGACTCTGAGACCATTGAGGACCTCCCTGTAAGGGCTACATTGTCCGCATAGATGTGATTGGAAAGAACTGAGTGTTCTCAGATGTTTAATATAAGTACTAGAATCCTTCTTCCTCCCTGTTGGCTTCAGGTAAAGCTGACAGTTATGTGAGAGCCACTGTAAATGAAGAATGACATACCCTGTCTGATCGTCATGATGTACGTGCACAAAATAAGAACTGTGAATGGAGAGACTCTGGGGAAGCTGTGTGCGACTCCTGCGTAGGGAGGAGAATCCACAATACCAGAGGCAAGCTTCTGGAAACACATCCTGGAGGGGCAAAGCTACACACAAGCCTGAAGCCAGCAGTGATATAGCAGGAGCAATGCCTGCTAGCTGGAGTCTACGAAGCAGGTACGCTGCCCAAACAGGAGGCCTGGAGCAGGAAAGGAGCCTAGATTGGACGCAAACTGTCTTTTCTGGTGGCACAACTACTAAAAGTCAGTGGTGGGCTGGACACCCAGCAACTGATGTCGAAACTAGACGCAAGCAAGGTGCCTGAGTCTCCGAGCTCCACACACCGAGTGCCGATCAAAGCGGGATGAGCACGAAAGGGAAGGCAAACTCTCCTGCCACGAGGACCCCAGTAAAGGTGACAAGCTATGGTTTCAGAGCCTGCCGAAACCATTCCTTGTACAAATCCCTGGGAAATCGAAACGAGCATAAGACCCAGGTAATCTAGAATGAGAGTGTTTTTTATATCACCTATCAAGATTGGAGAAGTCACCATGTGAGTGAAAGGATGAAAGCATGGAATGGGCAGGCAGAACCATATAAAAGAGTGAATAAACTACAAACACTGTAAAGCAGTCCAGAGGATCAGGGGTTCGCACCACAAATCACAGTTTAGCAGAGTACCCAGAGACCATCGAACCCTCCCATGGCAATGAGGGAGGGCTCATCTGTGGGGCAAAGCAGAACTGTCTTTTATTTTCCAAACCGACAGGGATCATACAGGAAATACACAAATCTCCAGACATCACAGCTTCTGAGTCTGTGTCATGAGCTTTTATTCCGAAATTACATCACAATCTCTAACCCTTCCCCAAAAACCTAAGAGCAAGCTCTATTGGGTATCTCGGTAATAACACCTATGGATGTCCCCTATATGAGTTTTCTTACTGGTCCTTCTATGTCAGGTGGGTTCGACTGAAACTTCCCCAAAAACTATCTATTACATTGTTGCTGGGTCACAGGACTACCATTGGCCCTTCCTGCATTAGATACCACCCCAGGATGTGTGCACCCTCATTTGCTAGAGCGGGTCTCCTTAGGCCTGGGACCCTGTTCTGTTCACAGTGTTCTGTTCACAGTCAGTGTACCTTCTCAAGGAAATAAGAAAGACTGTGTGTCCCAATTGTTGCCACCCGTATAGCCACCTAGTGAGTGCATGCAAGTTGCAATTTTCGATGCACAACACATGTAACAATTCTGTCTGTCTTTGATGGGGCCGCTTCTCTTCCCACCCCGGGTAAATGGTCATTGTTCAGCACAGCCGAGTCACATGGGTGAGGACCCAAAACTGAGCTTTTTGGTCTGCAATTATTTGGTTATTTTGCAGGTGGTTCACTGCCCTGTGAGGCAGGAATTGTCCTTGGCAGCAACCCCTGCCCTGTGTTTCATGCTGCAGAGTCTGTGTCTCTTCATCCCTTATTCTGAGGCCTGTAGCTTCATGTGAATTCACTACAGTCATTCTATGGTTTCCCTACATATATATCAGAGTTTTCTCCTTACGGGTTAGTAGTATTCGGCTCTGCCAGGTTCCTTATACATCCCTGTAGTTCCATATGGTCAGTTGCAGTGAAGCGGTTGCAAGCTTGCTTTGTGTGACTTTTGGCTTTCTTGAGTTTCTGCTTTTGGCTAGTGAAAAGGAAAAGCTTCTAACAGTATGGGCCTCATTATGAGTTTGGAGGCAGCCATGCCCTTAATAAGGCCATGGCTGCCTCCAAACTCGGGTCTGGGTTCCTTGAATGAGGAATTACCGGGCCATTCCAACCTTGGTGGACTCGGTAATTGCTCATTCAATTTACCCATCCCCATTTGAGCTCGCATAGGGCTCAATGGGAATGGGGAGGAAGCTAACAACGGGCCCGTTAAAAATAAAGGGGACCTCGTAATAGGGTGGAATGGGTTTAACGGCTCCGGCACCTTTACTGGCAACTTTAAACCCATTCCACCAGGGTTGTAATGAGGCCCTATGTGTATGTATCTGTCCTCTATCTACAGAACTGTGTATGCATGTTCTACGTGTGTGCATGTGTGTGTCTGTGCAACTTCATGCAGGAATGCAAGTTTACTTTGTGACTAATGTTACTATGTCATGGTGTCACTAATTATATCAGCAGGCTGGAGATTTATCATTAGTCCATCTGGTCCAGTGATGGGGCACCTGTATCCGAGAAGATAGGGTTTGAACGGTTGCCAAAGGGAGTATCTGCTCACATACATGGCATGAACTGGTCCACCTGGGGGTTTGCCAAACAGTGACTGGCATCTGTAATTTTTCGTCCTTCGGGCAGTGATGCGAATAGGGGACATGATGGCCATTCCAGGGACCCTCTCTTCAACGCTATCTATGAATGCTGGGGAAGCCGTGTTCAGTATCAGAAAGTATGAGATGTATATGGGTTCACGTCTTGTGGACAAGCGAGTCCAAGGAGTAAGTGGGATTAGTTTCCAGGCTGGAAAAGCCAACAAATGCATCAAAGTGCTTGATTTGAGGAGTAATAGATATACCACAGAGCCACAGCACTTTGGGGAGCCCCAGTGCAACAAGAGGTGGTAGAAAGAGAATACATGCAAAAGTAATCCTGGAGGGATTTTTACTACTGGTAAAGACTAAATTGATCCAGGGGTGTTTAGCCAGTGGTAAACAACAAGTGAGATAAAGCAAGAGGAATTGTTGTTTGTTCTCCAGAGAGGGGGAAAGCAAGAACTGTATAAAAGACACATTTTAATCGGCAAACTTCACACAAGTGCTGGATATCGAGCAGGGATATCCTCACAGAACTCTGAGACTGAGATGATGTTCCAGGCAGAAGCACAAACCGAGGTTGTTCTACAAGCCTCCTTTTCGTTTTAGATAATTTTTTGTAAGTTGTTAAGAACTCAAGACTGTTCATTTTGGACTCTGGCGAGGACCTTTTGTTTTTCTTTTAGAAGGCAGAGAATTACCCTTGCAGTGGTAGGGCCAGTTAGGCATTTTCCTTTTATTTTGAATACACACGTATATACCATGGCCCACTGTTTTTCGAGTCCTTCTTCTGGTTTGCCACAAGGTGAATACCCTCCATCTTGAAAGAATTGCCTTTGGCAAAGCTGTTGAATACCCTGAGGCTGATGACTGGCCGGACACCCTCTATTTTGTTCCATACCAGAAACATATTGCTTACAAACCCTGGCATTGCCTTGGCAATCTGATTGGTAACTCCTTTTTCCTTCCATCCCAGATTCACTGATGAACCACTCTTGTATACTTCTGAGAAAAAAAAAATAGAAGAATGGTGAAACCATGTATGGTTTGAAGAACCCATGGATCGTGAATTATACTTACCATGGTAGGGATAAACCCAGCCAACATGTTTCTAATTTGTCCTTGGAAATAATCCCGCAGCCTGGGGACACCAACCTCTTTGGAATTGTTGGTTTTGAAACCCTTGATCATTAAAGCTGGAGCAATTGCACCTACCTCTGGCATGCTGGGGAAAAGCTGTGCTGTACTGAAAGCAATCAGTCTCTGCAAAGACTGCCTGCGGAATCTACCCCTTTCCCACCTCCCAGCCCACCCCAAACCCACGCCCTCCAATCACTCTTTTCAAAGAGGCTTTAGCCTTGTCCAAGGACTTGCACAGCACCAGATATATGAAAATATCTTTAAATTGTCCCTCATATACCAAGGAGCATGCATCCACACCTGGCTCTCTGGGTGCTGAGTCGTCTAGTTGAGATCCAAGGCTAAAAAGCTGATTTTTCCAAGCTCTGCAGCAAGAGCAGCATTATAGCATTGCCCGGGAAGCACATCCCCCTATGCAGCCGCTCTCTAAGTGGAAAGGAATCCACTGCCACCTCCTTTTCCCTTGCCTCCTCAAATGTTTTAGTAAATGTTCACGAGACATCGAGAACCTTGTTCTGACACAAATGTATTGCCCTGTCCAATCCTTTCTTGGGATCCTTCTCCATCCTGTCCACAAAGATGACAACTGGGGGTTTAATTTGGGCATAACCGTTAACATACTCATAGTGGAAGGGCTGGAGTATTCTGCCTTAAGTATATTCTTCTCTTCCCTTCCCAATTGTTGACATAATCTCTTATCTGGATTGGTAGTCACGTGATGCCACATGATCTATGTGGGTCCACCACCTGGACCTAGGACGTGTAACCTCAGCTGGATCAAACAAGAGTTTGGCCAGACTATCTAGGACCCCCCAAGTGGCCTCAGGTGCTTCTTTAACAGGGGAAGCATGTCCCTCACCCACATTGGGTATGAAGGTATGAATACACCAGTGTTCACTCTTCAGAATAAAAGCCAGGTTAGAGAAATCCACGCCACACTCTGCCACACTCTCCGAGGAGGGAAAGGAGGAGAACGCCACATCCCTCTTCGTCCTGCCAGATATAATACCTTGAATCAAGGGTTCAAATGAGGAAGAGATGGCTTTTAAGAAATGAAAGTTTTTATTTTTAGGCACACTTTCTTCCCTTTGACGCCACCAAAGTCGAAGCTTTTAGGAATCGCCTTGACTTGCTCTGTCTGGGCATGTGCCTTAAAATGGGATTCCTCGGGTCCAGACTCCTCCTCCGTGTCAGGAGTTAAGTCGACCTTTTTCCTCATAGACTTACCCCATTTACCAGCCTTCCCAGATATTGAAGACCTGGTATAAGTCATACGCAAAAAAGATAGCAGGCGCCCTCCTCTGGAAAGAACATGGCATGATAACCTGCTCTGTGGTTTCTACCACTGTAAGAGCTGCAGCCATTGCTTTTAGCTCATTGCACTTTTCACAACAGAGGAATAGACATTTGCATATCAGTCTTTGTCCCACCCACATGGGCAGTCCAGCACCAAAATGCCAGGCAAACCCTCTTTGAACAAGAGTACCAACAGCAACCCCATGCACGTGTTTCAATGTGGGAAAAAACCACAGAACAGGTTATCATGCCATGTTCTTTCTGGAGAGGGGCGCCTGCTACCCTTTTTTGAAAAATGTTTGTAAGGAACTTGGTGTTGGTCACCCTGAGTTATCTGGGGGAATCCAGACGTGGACCCCCTGCTCATGTGCTCAGAGAGGCACAGCTCCACCTCTCTGATGAGGCCCAACAAGGCTGAAACACATGTATGGGGTTGCTGTTGGTACTCTTGTTCAGAAGGGAATTGCCATAGCATTTCGGTGCTGGACTCCCCATGTGGGCGGGACAAAGACTGATAAGCAAATGGATATTTCCCATCTGTGAAAGGTACAATGAGCAAAACGCGATGGCTGTGGACTCTCAATGTGGGGAAAAAACCACAGCACAGGTTATCATGCCATGTTCGTTCTGGAGAAGGGCGCCTGCTACCCTTTTTTGAAAAACGGGTATTAGTCATGGTTGGCGACAGGGGCTGAAGTGCTCCCAGCAAAAGATGAGTGCAGGTTCGCTAGATGTTGAAAGTGTTTCCTGGGTTTCTAAAGGGCACTTTCCCTGGACTAGAATGAGGGGTGGACTGTGAACCAAAAGGGGCCCTGGAAATAATGTCCAAAGTCGACCCCTATTACACATTTTCCGCAAGCCCAAGCGTTTTCCTACGAGAACAATTGGAATAAAAAACACAAAATAGGCGCAGGGTGCAGAGGCCTAACGGGAAATCTCCAGAGTTCCCTATAGGCCAGCCCACCCCTGATTCTAGAATCTGTGGAATACTGCATACTGCTCTAGCAACCTCCCAGAAGCAAACAAAAAAACATCTTGCAACAACTGTACCCACACAAGGCTAAGTAACATGATGGGGAGTCTGACACAAAGGGCCCATTATGAGTGTGCTGCCAATCTGCAGAATCACTGCCAACATCAATTACTGTTACCAACACTCGGTCCTATGGACCTTCCACGGGATTGCAAGTGATGGGCAGGCAGTGTTAATCCGCATTTCCGGAGCCCACATGGCTCCATTGGGATTTTGGCGGAATTACCACATGTGGTAATTCTGCTGTGATCATTCCACCTTTTCAAGTGGAGGCTTTACCTCCAGCACGCTGCTCTGTTTTACGTCTTTTGTACAACTTTTTTTGCAAGGAACAATGTCGTCTAGCAATTCGCAGTTAAAACATTTTCAAATAGTGTTTTGCTAGAAAAAGATTGCAAAGTAAAGTGTGAGGCACGCCTACATACAACCATGAAGGCAAAGCAATACAGGCATGAAATAGTTACACAAACGGAAACATCTCTCTGCCCTTCAATATATTTTATTCCCATCTTTCCTAATCGCGTGGGCGTGTGGGTAAGCATTGGTGTAGACTTCACAGTAACATATCATTCCAGGAACCCATTTCCTTCTTGTCCCTTCCCCTCCCTCTCTCCCCATTGGTGTGGGTTTAGAGTCGCAGTTGTCCTATCACGGGGCTCCTTTTCTACACACCCACATGTACTGACATAGATTGCAAAAGTGAAGCGAGCATTCACTACACATGTTTTTGAATTGTGGGAGTGAGAAAGTTCCACCCTGTACTGGGAACTATTTCCCCTTTAACGGAATTGGCTAATGATGGCGAAACCTTTAGGGGAAATGCAGTCAGCGGATGGCACGTTGCTCTCTTGAAAGCGAATTGGAGTCCTCGGCTGGAACAGGCTGGGGAACTGTCCAGGCGTGTTGTAATGTTGCGCCATCAGGAGTTAGCAGCAGTCAGGCTTGCGGAGGTTATCGTGTGCTTATTAGGTCTTTGCTGAGGAATCAGCGATACACTTTCACTGCGGGGCTGTGGGCGTGCAGCAGCAAAGGCAACGAAGTTCCAGCTATTACATCCACTGTTGGGGTGTAACTGCTACAGTTAGCAAGCCAAGAACATCCCAGAGGCCGAGACTTTTCAGAAATATTGGTGAACAATGATGCATTTTAATTTTGCTGCACTATTTTCTGAATACATTAGATAAATAGCCATAGGATTTACAGGCAGTTATGTAACAAGTAAACATAATATATATCAGTAATTCAAATGACTGGTCACCAACACTGTGCTACTCCTTTCCATCTGCTAATATAGCTCTGTCGGTTTAGCAGCTGCTGCAGAGATGTGTTTGTGTTCTACTGCAGGCCACGGATTCCTTTACAGGAAAGAGCCTAACACTGTGGCCCTTGCTTAGCTGCTATGCTGTTGCTCTTACACAATGATTACCCACCTGCGTCTATCCAGGGTCTTTCCAAACTGACTCTCATGCCACAGCTGCCCTCTTCACTGTGCCCATGTCCCTATCACTAAAGACGTCTAATTTCCCTCAAACCCCCAACCGCCTCATGATTGTTCCTATTTTAATCTTCCCTTCCCCCTGGCAGCACCATCCCGGTGCTCTCCTCTGACCTGTCTCCAGTTAGTGGTTCTCATTTGGCTTGTGACCTGTAGGAATGGACACAGCACCCCAGAGAATGGATGCCATTGGAGGGCCACCAGAGGTATCAGATGGGACCCCCGGCCCTGCCTTTACAAAGTCTTGATCAGGGGTACACAGGGAACTTTGAGGACCTTACAATAGCAGTGCTCAAGTTGCAATCTGTCAACAATGGCAGAAAACAGCCAAAGCACTGACAATGTTTGCGCACATCCACCCTCACTCACAACATGCTCAGCAACCACACCGACGCAACTGACCAGACAAAACCCTCACCCTCTACCAAAACAGTCAAAACTCTACATCTCTCTCTCGAATCATCTTCAGTGGAACTGGAACCCTTTGTAGAGTGGGCTGCTGGTTAATGATATCATGTCACCAGAATGATAGGGGCGTGAACAGTCCTGGTGCTAAAGGGCCAACAGGTGTAGCAAATATGCTAACTCCCTTTGGTGGAACAGTGTGGTGTGGGGAAATGCCTTCAATTCATTTTTGAACAAATGTGATCAAGTGGTGCATTGGAAGCACATTGTCCAAATATATAATCAATGTCTGATATGCCTGGTCTTGTGACTTTTTTTTTCGAGCAGGTTCCCCACTGAAATGGTCTCCTTCAGGTTGCCGTGATATGGCTATGGTAAAGAACCAAACTGCTACTGTGACTTATTGGTCAGGCTTGTTCTGCCCATTTTGATCCAACGCCAGGCAGGGCAGGGAGGAGACAGATCAGTAATTCACTTCATAAATGCATCAACTACATGTGCACATGCACATAGCAGATATCTGCAACCCATAGATTTCACATGTTTTTTGCATGCATTTGCAGAGATAATACACATTGCATGCTTATTCCGAAGTCAGTTTCTGATACTATTCCAAGTCACAAGGTACTATGCTTTACATATTTAGAGGAAGATATGAATGCTGTCAATTATGGATGAACATGTTTAATTATTGAGGTAAAAGCTAAGGCAATGGAGCAGAGCATTAAGGGCTCCTCTTTCTGCACCAGTTACAGTACATTTCATCAGTCACGTGTCTGACATAAGTCCAATGGCTAGTGCACGAAACTGAATTGTAATTATACCAGTGTCTGTCCATTAAGTGGTGCTGGTCACTGGCATGATCTCGGTGTTATGCGATAGAAGCGCAGAGACTTGCCATGTGAGATTAAACAAAAAGCATCCGTGATGCTTATCCAGCATAGTGGCAGACGGATGTGTTTCTCTCTCAGTACAGTAGCACAGGCACTTGTACCCAAAAACTACAACTGCATTATGCTGTAACATAAGATGTATTTCTTAAAGATCTATACAACTAAGTCAGTATCAGCCAAATTACCGGTATGGTAGAGGTTGTGAAATGTGCAGTTTTTATACCATATCAGTGTTTGCTCTGCTGTTTCATGACGATCAGAAGGAGCTCATATGTGGACTTTATGCTGCAAATAAAAATAAAGTGCAGAGATGCACAACTAGAAGTAAAGTAGCTCTTCTGAGGAGGCCTGCCACATTACGCTGTCTATGAAATGAGTAGCAGCCACGCTGAGAAGTCCTTCTGTCCTTTTGGGAGAGTAACAGCCATTTGAAAAGCTGAGTACTGTCCATTAGAAAGTACATCGGCCCTGCTGAAAAATGCTGCTCTCTCCTAGAGGAATGGGTGGAACATCTCGATTCCATGTAGTGTAGTGGAACGGTGCATTGGGGGCATACTGACACTCTTGGCAATTCACCCATTACCCATGTCAGGAGTGAGTAGTAAGAGAAAATCAGGTAAATATGTTGGCGCTGAGTGTGGCTGAAAGAATTTGGTTTAAGGCACTCTGTGGCCCACCGGTGTGTCTTTGGCAACGCCCTTGCTTATCTCAAGGATACAACAAAACTCTACACTCCCCAGTGTCAACTCCGGTCTGGAGTTTGGGTGGTTTGGGCGGTCTAATGTATGTTCCTAGATCTAAAAGAGCCAGGGGTCTAGGGTGCTCCTTTATCGTCTTCGCCACTCAACACTGGAATTTGCTTCCACCGGAATTACGCCTGGAAGCATGTTACCAAACATTTAGGAAACATTTGAAAACGTTATTATTTGAATAATTACTTCTGAACTGATTCTTAGACTGTGGGGGTCATTCCGAGTTGGGCCTCCCATGCTGGGTCCAAAGTCCCCATTCAACCAACCATTCCCCATTCCCATTTGAGCCCCCATAGGGCTCAACGGGAATGCGGAAGGTGCTAATTACGGGCTTGCGAGTAGCAGGCCCGTAATTAGCGCCCTGGTCCCTTAGCGGGACCAGTAAAGGACGTGCTGTCAGACCACACCTTCTGTGCGGTTCCCTCTAAGGGACCTTGGAATTGGGCGATAAGGGTTTACCGGCACCGGTCTCCTTACCGGTGCCTGGTAACCCTTACCACCCAACTCAGAAGGACCCCTTATGTTTTGTTTTTGACCTGTTCCCTTTTGTTGTCTGTATGTATTTTTAGCTCCCTGATCCCTGCAAGCTTTTGGCACTTAAGAAATAAATAAACAAATAAATAAATAAATAAAACCATGGGGCATCAAGGCGCTGGTTACAGGATTAAAACCACAAATGCTGGTTACTGTGAAAAACACAAATTATACGGTTCATAGACAGAGGTTAGAAGATCAAGCCAGGGAAGAGCCCTGGGAGAACAGCAATATCTTAAGGTGTTTTTGAAAGGACCAGTATGATTGTTCTGGTCTGAGTGCTAGGGGGGTGAGTTCCAGTTCTTGGTGGCGATGACTGGGAAGCTCTGCCCACGGGATCTCTGGATCTTGGAGTGACCCGCCGGTGAGAGTGATAGGAGCGAGTGGGTCTTGAAGGTTGAGCTCTTTTGAGTTTTTGTTTTGTGAGCGGTAGTCAGGGGCCCTGTCCAATAGATACTTGTGGGTGATGGCAAATGTTTTGAAGATAATGTGCTCACTTATAGGTAGCCAATGAGCATTTGCTCTCATCCAGTTGTTTTTTACATCCCGCAATTCAGATTTCGTGCCATGACCCAGCCTGAAATCGGATTAACACAATCCTAGAATATTGTTAGGTTTGGGGAATAGTTGAATCTTGAGGTAGGCCGCCCGATCCAAGGTTTTGAGGAGGGAAGGGACAGTGGTGATTGGGCCGCACTTAGTGGGGATGGCCAGGTTCCGGGTGGGTGGTGCTTTTCAGCAGGGAGAACCCAGGCAGCCTTCAGGTTGGTTGGCACTGAGGAGGAAGAAAATAAGGCATTGATGAATGTAGTAATGAATGGTGTGAGGGCTTTGGCACAGTCCTTGATGACTGATGAAGGTCACACATTGCCTTGGCAGCAGGAAGGTTTGAGACCTTTCATGATCAGGGTGACCTCTGCTTCCATGACTTGTTTGAAATGAAAAACAGGTAGGTTCAACAGGGTGGCCGTGGGGCAGGTGTTAGAGGAAACTGCTGTGTCACTGCTATATATATATATGTATATATATATAGTAGTGGTACAACTTTATTTTTGGTCGTGAGACCATAAAAGCAACGCATAATACATACAATACGTAATAGTTCAATATACATTACTCATTGCGAAATACTAAAGAGTTAAACCTTCATAACATTATAACATTATTTTGATCTTATTGCGATTCCATGTGCGCTAGGGGATATTCTAAGGAGAGCAAAACTCGCAACCTCAAGGTTATCTCCCCGCACATTTGTAAACCAATCTGGCCCTTTGTAGCCATGCTCTGTGGATGTATTCTGACATGGCAAATACAACAATGGCATTTTGAGGGTTGCGCAGGTATGATAGCGCCACCCTCGAATGGTGAATCCCAGTCGAGAGTAAAATTGGTTTCAAGTAACTACATCTTAACCTCAGGGTATTTTGACAGATCAGCATAAAGTGCATTACATTTTCTGTTGCTTCCTTACACATCGGACACAGGGCGGACTCTTGAGGATTCCAGAGAGAGGCAGCACTTGCAACCGCCAACGTTCCTAATCTGAAACAGAGATATAAAGATCTTTCATAGGCCGGGCTGATTAAATCGGCATAAGGTATAGCACCTTTGGACATTCTACAACTGACATAATCAAAACCACCAGACAATTTCAAGGCATCATGATTTAAATCACTCTTCGGCTGGCTGTTCATGGCAAAATTAACAGCCTTGTTCCCTATTGCCAGGCAGGTAGTCAGATTTTCCCATAGGCTACTCAGGTTCAGTTCAATTAGGCATTTCTTTTACATGGATGAACCATTTCAAGGCTCTCTCTCCCTCCAAGCTCATAAAATGTAACAGGGCCTCACAATGAGGTTGTAATCCTTCCTTGCTCCACAATCTCGACCAATATTTGATTGGTTCATACTTCGCCCTGACCATTGAAGGTAAAATGTCCAGCTCAAGATATATTAAGGGGGATGAGGTACCTGAGGCTAATAATAGCAGCTTTTAAAAAAAGTCTCTCACAGCATTGTGGCTTGTTAATAGTTGCATAGCCCCAAACTTCTGCACCGTATGAGGCATCTCGGGTTGATTGCTTTTGGAATAGATTCAGAGCAGGTGAAACTGTTCCTCTACCATGCCGCACAAAAAAGGAATTTATAGCCCCATTATATTTTTCGATACAGATACTAGGCCTCATTATGAGGCTGGCGGTTGCCGTGCTGCCGCTGTTTTTTTTTTTCCGGCGCCCCGGAATGGGCAATTACCGGGTCATTACAGTCTTGCCAGACCCAGGGATTTACCTTTTCCTGGGCGCCAGAAAATATTTTTCCCCATTACCATTTGAGCCCCATGGGGCTCAATGGGAATAGGGAAGCTGGATGCACCGGCACTGTTATCAACGGTGCCGGTGCATCCGACATGCTCTGCTCGTGGGTGCCGCGGTCAGACCTGGCAGCCGCAATGGCACCCACGAGCAGAACTCGTAGTTTACCAGGCTGGGACCTACGGTACCGGCATGCTTACTGGTACCGTAGTTCCCGGACCAGCAAACTTATAATGAGGCCCACTGGCTTTTACCACTTGTGTCACCCAACTCCCAAGTTTCTGAAACCTGATTCCCAGGTAATCAAAATAGCTAACCTGTTCTAGACTAACATTGTTAGTAATACATTTTTCTGCATTTATGCTTAAATAGATATAGGTGCATATTTCTATTTTCATTGTTTTTATTGTGACTCTAGATTTAAAACAATCTCTCACAAAGTGAGATCCTTGATATAAACTCTATGCAGGGCTTGGGTGCATTGGTGCTGTGGGCCCTCGATATCAGAAATTTACATGGATTTGTTGCTCATACTTGTTACAATAACTGACAGAGGCGTACATTTGAATATTTTGCTCCTTTTAAGCAGTATTTTACAAATCGCGCAGCACAATCAAAAGTTACACATTTTCTGTTTTTTGTTGCAGGCAAAACATTGATATGAGCTGGATAGTCTCTTTTTTGTTGCTATCCAACCCTGATTACAACACCTAGGAAATCCATGCAGGTGAAAGGTTTCCATTACAGGCAATGGGCCTCATTACAAGTTTGGAGGTAGCCTGTCTGTAGTACAAATATGCCAACTGGTTGTAGTACAGGCAGGCTACCTCCAAACTTAGGAAAAAATCTGGCACCCGTGAAGGGACAATTACCGGGTCATGCCGAATTTGGCGGACCCGGTAATTGCCCATTCACGGGTGCCTGTAATAAGGGACTCCCTATTCCCATACGGCCCCATAGGGCTGAATGGGAATGGGGAGCTCGGATGCACCGGCACCGTTCATAACCGCTCATAATGGTGCCGGTGCATCCACTAGTTGTGCTCGTGGGAGCTGCACTACCCGCCAGGTCCTACCTGGCTGGCAGATCAAGACCCGCGAGCACAACTCGTAGTATGGCAGTACAGTAGCAACGGCGCCGATAGCACTACTGGAGCCGTTGTTACTGTACCACCATGAGGCCCAATGTGAACAAGGGAAAGGGGAGGAAAAATGTAACTGCAGCCAAAGGCACATTTTTACAAAATACTACCAAAGTCTCACACAAAAAAAAAAATGCTTTTAAATATTCTCTAATGTTCGAAAATAATGTAAACACAACTATACGGAATCAATCGCTGTGCTGGAAATGAAGTGAAGGCTTGAGTTTGAAAACAAAAGTGTAAAGACTGGTAGGGGCTGTCTGTACTTCTGCTCTCTATATGGTAGAAGAGAGGCACAGAAGACCCCAGCCAAGATTCTCTATTACGGTAGCAATGGGCGAGCATTCAAGCCCCCACAAAGGAATGTCCACACACTGTATTGGTTAGAACACAGTCTTTATAGAATCAATATTCAAGGTTATGTACACTTATCATAATAACTCACTTTGTACTTAGGGAAATCAACAATGGCAAATATATACAATTCTAAAGTGGTACCACCCTTTGTATTAGATCTCATTAAAGTGAATCAACAATACTGTAACAATGTCACACAGATCAATAGAGTGAAACCAGCAATAGAGAGAGGAGAGAAAATAAGATGGTTGAGCAATAGGCAGAATACTGGCCCCTACCACTAGACACAGTTCTGTGTGGAGATCCCCCCACCTGGGCAACCTGTAAAATAAAGATATAGCACAAGCCCAGTCCATATATTGTTCCGGCAGTCTTATTCCCTCCTATAATGTT
The DNA here is from genome assembly GCF_040938575.1 of Ambystoma mexicanum. Classification (NCBI taxonomy): domain Eukaryota; kingdom Metazoa; phylum Chordata; class Amphibia; order Caudata; family Ambystomatidae; genus Ambystoma; species Ambystoma mexicanum. The sequence continues at coordinate 385,341,194 of NC_090937.1, forward strand.
TTTACCCCCCCAATGTACCTGGTGGAGTCGAGTTCTTCGAAGAGGCGTCGACAGATCCTTCTTGAGCGACCCCCTTTCAAGCGGGAGTCACGGATCGTCGAGAGGCGTCGAGAAGCGTCGAGGAACTCGGCGTCCGGCGGCGGGGAATCGACGGCCCTTCTTGAATGCCTTCCCTTTCAAGCGGGAGACACGGGGCGTCGAACGTCCGTCGACAAGCAGGGTAGAACGGCGTCGATGAGGCGGCAGCTTCGATCCAAGCGGTGCTCGTCGACGACGGAGCGTTGGCGTCCTGCAAGGCAGAGGCGTGCGGGGGACCTCGATGACAATTGTTCTGGACCACAAAGATTGTGGAGACGGGGGCCCAGCAAGGGCGTCGAGTCGTTCGAGTCTTGGTGGTCTTCGGGTGGCGGGAAACCCACCGGCAGGTTTCTCCTCTGCGCGTTGGTCGTCCTCGACTTTCTCCGGCAGGATAAGGCGGTCGACGGTGCGGACCAGGGAGTCCTTCGATTCAGATGTTCTTAGGCAAGGAGCGGACGGCTCTGGTCGTCGGCGGCGCGGCGTCAAGTGGTTCCCACGGCTGGGCAACACAACTTCGACGGGCCTCCAGTGGTTACACAGACCTGCGAACCCTGGTCGACGGCAATGGACTTCGACGGCGCCGATGTCCGGGTGCTTCACTTCCATCTCCTCGGCGGTCCCGTCTCGGGTCGGCAGCCTTTCGAAGGTCTGACTTCCAGGGTGCTTCGGCGAAGATGTAGCGGTGCTCGATGAACCCTCGGAGCACGGGAAGAGGGCGCCTTACCAGGTCCTCTCTCGGGTCAGTCCTCGACGAGTTCGGCAGCTTTCAGATCGGTCGAAGCAAGTGCAACAGCAAGTCTTCTTCTTCCAGCTGGGCGTCGAGGATCAGCAGTTCCAGTTACTCTTAGAGTGGAGACTCAGCTTCTGAACTGTTCTGAACAATTACCAGTGGTGAGAGGTCCCCAGATATACTATTCTGTCTCTCATCCACACTGCTGGCACACACTCAGCAGCCAATCATACAGAAGGGCATTCATGCAGTCAGTCAGCCAATCAGGCACACAGTCCATTCAGGCCACACTCCTCCCTTTCAGACACTCACAACAAGGAATGTGGATTGGGACAAGTACCCAGCCATTCAACACTACACACTGCATTCAGGCCAGTTTCGGGCAGGGCTGTCTCAGTCTTTGTCTCTCATGTCAGAAACCAGACAACCACAACAAGGAGTGTATATTGGTCACACACTCCATTCACCCAGGTCCCACCCACAGGAGGTACCCACAACATACAGTCACTGGGAAGGCTCCAGTCAGTCTAGCTGGGCCTTCACAACAACACCATATATGGAACTTCCACCCAACAGCCAGTCAGGGGGAAGGGACAGAGTCAGGGCTTCCCAGGACTTTGGGAAAACAAGGTAACAGGCAATAGAAAGCAAGAGGCCACAGGGGCCATCTTGTTTCCTATCAGGAATCAACTGACCCCAATGGCAGGGCCTGGGTATCCCAAAATGGAGGACACCCAGAGCACCTGTCAAATTCAGCATGGAGCTGCCACCAGCCCATACCCTGCTCTGTGGGCCACCCACAGGTGCCCAAAAACATACACTAGGGGCACAGGGTTGTACCCCTACCCATGGGTGCCATAAGGGTATCCCATGGGTCTGTTCACCAAACCAAAAGAGAGAGCTGCACTGCCAGGAGTCCCACATGGACTCCTGGGCAGAAAACATGACAGAACACACGATAAAAAGCAGTAAAGGACAAGGATTCAGAGGCCCTGTCCCTCTGATGCATTTCCAGCATCACAAAAAGGAATACAGATTCCGTGTCCATCATTAAAACTACAAGCCTCTTAAATGACCCAACTAAAGACACAGAACACCAAAGAGTGTTTTGAGGTGGTGAGTTAACAAAAACAGGTTATGCACCCTGTCTGCAACCTGCTTCTTTTGCTGTCAGCAGTAATAATTCTTGAAGTTTTATCAGGGTGCTGCAGCACCTCCAGCAGCCCTACTTCCAGCACCACTGATCACCTTGCAAAACTCCCCGACCAGCCACACAATACCAATACGTCAGACACCTACAAAACACAGCCACACAGACGCCAGTTGCTCCTGGTCCTACATGCACTATCAGTTAAACACAACTCCTTGTCTTTTACCTCTCCTCCGCTAACCAATTTCCAACCAGACTTCCCCTTTCAGATCTACGTGAGGGCTGAGGGCCATGCAAATGGCAGCAGTGCACAGTATAAATCCAAATACATGGCATAACATAACTGTGAAACTGACCCATTTGCACCTCAAAATGGCGTCAAAGCTGTAGAAATCCTGAGGTTTACTAATATTTTTCAACTCAATGCCAAGGACTCTGAAATATTTACACGTGTTTCTTTGTAGAGCCAGTGGTCTTAGTGAGCGGGAGCGGTCGGGAGCGTCATTCCACTACTTACATTTTTTTTTTACTGTTAACAGTTCCACTACTTTTTGTAACCATTTTCACCATTCTGGAACTGTTCTTTGTGAAGTTAAAGCACACATTTCAACTCAATTGGTTGTCAATCGGCATGACTGCTCACTGCAACACTTGAAAAATGGGTTACACATTGCTCCCTTCCTTCCTACTCTGTCCCCCGCCGGGGTCACAGTTCCACTACTTTATTTGGGACACTTCTAACACTGCATAGCGCACTGTTTTCAATGACTTGTCATGGAATGCTTGCTTTAGTCGGATTACATTTTATGAATATGCGGGTTATAAATGTAAGTCCTGTGTTTTGAGACATGAGAGAACATAATCGGAAAGGACCAAAACAAGCCTATACATCTGTCCTGCCACACACATTACATTCTAAGTGGTACTTTATTTTGATTGCATATCTGCAAATCTTACAAAAATACTTTAACTAAACTCTGTTGGTACTCCTCAAGGAAAAACATCTACGTGCTAGAAACATGCAATGTTTTACCAAGCTTAACATAGTTGTGGAATGTGCACAGTCATATATATATATATACATATATATATATGGTGAAAAAAATATATATATATATCCTTGAAATTCAGTGGATGTGGGAAGTCATGACCAGCACTCCCGTGAGCACATACATATTAAAAGAGAAGAGAGTCACAATGACATACAAAGTAGCATTATGGGGGACATCAATGGGAACGCGACGAGTTAAGTTGGTCATGACTTTGCACATCTACTGAATTTCAACGGTTTTGTTGCGTTAAATCTGCTCAACTTAACTACACTTTAACTCAAGTTTATTTAGTTAATTTCAAGGGTTTTGTTATACTATTGTTTTTTACAGGCCACTAGCCATGCCCTTCGGCCATGTCCATTGTACATGTTCCCCCAATATCTTTCTTTTGGACCCATTAGGTGGCCACAGGATTTGCCTGTGGCCACAATACATGCTTTTCGGGCAACAACACTAGATTTCTTTTGGGCACACTAGCCATGGCCTCTGGCCATGGCCAGTAGTCACGGGCTTTCACCATGGCCCCATGACATGTTTCCCGCTAGGGGCCATGGCCCATTGACATGTTGCCTGCTAGGTGCCGTGTCCACTGTACATGTGCCCCCAATATCTTTCTTTCAGACTCACTAGGTGCCCACGGCCAAGTATTCATGGCTTTTGGGCCCACTGGCCAGGGCCCAACCTTTAAAACTCTACCTTTCTCTCCAGCTCACTAGCCAGGGCCTTCGCCCATGACTCTTTACATGGTGTCCCAATAGTGTTCCTCCGGTCTGACTAGCCATGGCCTTCGGCCGTGCCCAGAGCTCACATCCTTTGGTTGTGGCCAACATATTGCTCCAACAGGTTTTCTGAACTGGCCCACTAGCCGTGGCCTTCAGCCATGACTAGTGGCCCAGGTCTTCGGCCATGGCCACACCACTAGCCACACTAGCCATGGCCTTTTGCGGTGGCCCCTTGACATGTTGATCACTAGGTTTCATTTGGGCCCACAAGCCATGGCCTTCGTCCGTGTCCACTTTCCACATTGCACCATTTGGTTCGTTAAAGTAACCCAGAAGCCATAGCCTTCAGCCACACCCATTACGACCCACCTAATTGTAGCTGTGAAAGGCCCCATTTTTTTTGTCGTAATCTCATTTTTTTAACTCTCATTTAAAAAAAATGTTTTTACCATAACCGCAATATCAATGTATTACAGATAACTGCAGTTATCCGTAAATGACACACAAATAACCGCGGTTATCTGTCAAAAGCTCACAAAATCCCAAACTCTTCCCTGCCCTCACAGGCACTCACCAAGTGCACCCCTCCTTGTACTATGCTCCCCCCACTCCTCCAATGTTCTTTTTCCCTCCTCATGCCTCTCCCACTCCCCCCAACACTTATCCTTTCATCTAACGCACTTTCATTCGTGATCTAGTTTTCTATCATTACCGTGATTATCCCGCCGGATAACCTCGGTTATGTGAAAACGTGCAAGCTCTGAACTTGCTCCCCAGCCCCCACTCCTCAACTCCCCAATTTCACATGGTGTCCTCTTCCCCCTCCCCACCTCTAACCTAATGCCATTTCATACTTTTTCCTCCTCCAAATATCATTTGTTCCCCTTTTTTCCGGCTAACCCCAGTTATACCCATTATAACCGTTGTTATCTCACGCATTGAGCTAAAACAAATAGCAGCATTTTCATTTCTGAAATCCTGTTGATGGATTGTGGGACACACATATAGCTATTATTTCGGGAGAAAGGTGCATCCCCTTCTCCATCAAATATTTTTACAACTACTGGATGGAATATCCGCAGACCACTCCCGGAAATTTTATTAGCCTCTTTCAGCCTCTCTGCTGCAAAGCACCAAGATGGATACAAACGTTTTAAGGAGCAGGGGGCAACCCATTGTCTGTCGAATATTTTAAAACCTAGTGGGTTGGATTTACCCCAAACTACTCAAGGAAATTAAGTCAAGGCTTTGTGCCCAAATTGTTTCTTATTTGATCCAAATCTTCCAAGTGGTTGTTATGCAACGGCTGTTCAAAAACTGCACTTTTTCTCTGGGAAAACGAAAGGGAGTAGGCTGAAAACTGTGTTTTATCTTTTCTTAATAACTTTTTAATTTTTTGATGATTGTTCCCAAATATCCAGTTTGGGGCGGCCCTTGACAAACCCTTGGCTTAGAAAATGTCAAGTCAAAGTTATTAGCTTCTCTGCCTCTCTGCTGCAAATCACCAAGACCAATATAAAGGTTTTAAGGAGGAGGGGGCACCCCGTTCTCTGTCGAATATCTTTTTTTTTAAATTTGATGGATTTACCTTAAACCAGTCAATGAAATTAAGTCAACGCTTTGTGCTCAAATTGTTTGTTATTTGGTCCAAACATGCAAACTGGTTTTCATGCTATGGCTGTCAACAACTGCACTTTTTCTCTATGGGAAGATAAATGAGAGTAGGCTGAAAACAGCATTTTTATGTTCTCTTAATAACTTTTTCATTTTCTAACAAATTGTTCCTAAAATGTCCCATTTCGTGGGGCACTTAACAAACTATTTATTTTGAAAATGTCATCCATATCCATCCAGCAAGTCAAACGTTGTTAGCCTCGTTCAGCCTCTTCGCTGTAAAAAGCACCAAAGGTGCCCCATTTTCTGTCAAATGTTTTAATAACTCCTGCTCTGAAAACTGTGAAACTGTGGTGTTTTGTTTTCTTAATAATGTATTCATTTTACAATGTTTTATTCAAAGTTCCAGTTTGGGGGGCCCTTGACAAACTCATTGTTTCAAAAATGTCATCCAAATCCATCCAACAAGTCCAACGTTATTAGCGATAGAATTTTGGGAGAAATTGCTGCTTTTTCATTTCTGAAAAGCCTGTCAGCCTCACTGCTGCAAAGCACCATGAGAGATATAGCTATAATGATGGGAGAAGAGGGCCCCCCTACCCTGTCAAATATTTGTAAATCTACTTGACGGATTAACCCCAGACCCTCCCTGGAAATCGAGTCAACTCTTCGTGCCCAAGTTGTTTCGTACTTGGTCCAATTCCATCTAGCATTTTTGGCCATGCAGTGGAGCAACATTTTGACTTTTTCTCTTTGGGGGAAAAATGAATGGGCACTAGGCTGGAACATCATTTTGTAAGACTTTCTAATACCCTTTTTATTTTTTAACAGATCATTCCCAAAATGTCCCATCTTGGGGGACCCTTGACTAACTTTTGTTTGCCGAAATTCTGTCAAATCTGTCATGTGAGCCAAAAGTTATTAGCAATTCTTTTTTTGGGTTTCCTATGTATCTTGAGACTCAACTGAAGTGCGGCAACAGCCACACTATAATATACAGGATTGTGTATACCATAAAACATGTTTCTTATACAACCTACAAACAATAGAAAAAGTGGCAAACAATCCTGTATGCCACTGTAACCGCAATGTAATCAGTTTCTTATGATGTAATAAAGGTGTGTTCCTCTGTGGAACAACGGCAACATGGACATGTCACTGTTAATATCAACGCAAGAACATCAGCATTCATGGTACTCTTGGCTGGTAGAGGTGGGGTCTGTATGAGCAAAGTGGACAATCAATGCTTCCCCGGCGCTAACCTGCAGTGCACCACATGAACATGTTTTTGAATGATCTGCTGCAATACAAGAGTCACTAAGGAAAGTCGAAAACTGGGCAGAGCTCAGTTGTGCAAACCCGTCACATAGTTACCACTTTCAAAGTTAAACAACAATTTTTGGACAGTGGATGTGAAAATACAAACATTTGATTGCTGTTCTGCACTCTGTGTTTTGATACATGCGTCCTCCACCTACAAAGCCAGAATAGGCCCCTGGATCCTGCATAACGTCCCAGTCTCAGCCTCAGTACTGAGAACTAGAGACTCTGGAGTGTGAGGGTGTCAGTGACAGAGTTGCTGGTCCTGGGTAGGGGAGGCACCTCTTCAGGGGGCAGTGATTGATTCTGGAGGAGGTAGGCATGGCAGGACGTGTGTAAGTATGTGTAGATCCTGGGGGTATGTGGTAATTATTGCAGGGGTGGGGAATGACTGGGAGCGCGAGTGCCTGAGAGTGCTTGTGAGCCACTAGGCTGAGGGTACTTATGGGGCCCCGGGGTACCAAAATGCTGCTCTTCCTGAACTCCCCCTTACAGTGTCCAACAGCACTGCATACCACAGGGCCTGACGGGGTGGTGTCATAATTGCATAACTGCACACCTTTGCCGGCTATATGTAGGCTTACTGTGTTCCGCCAATGTCTGTTGGAGAGGGCTGCAGAGGTAGAACAGGGGGTGGATGAGTTGGTGGGATAAGGGCAAGAGGAAGAACAAGGGAAGAGTGGGGAGGGGAGCAGGAGTAAGTGGTGTGATCAACAAACTGGAGGTTGAGATGGTGAGCTAGTAGTCCTAGATGACGATGAGACACACTGAGCGATGAAAGCAGACCAGGGTGAGAAGGAGTAGAAAAACAGGAAGTGGATGAGGCTAAAAGAAAAAGAAAGGGTAATTAGTGAGAAAGGCCGTGCCCTGGAACAAGAGAGGGAATTGGGGAGGTGCAGAGAGGAGGAGACAGACTATGAGAGGACAGTGAAAGAGAGACGACATAAATGCAAAGAGATGACAAGAAAGAGACTGATGGAAGAGTACAGAGAAAAAGTGTGATGGAGTAAGAAGAAAGGACAGAGGAAGAGAGGGTGCACCTAGAGAAAGATTAAACGGAGCGAGGCCAGAGGGAAAGTATGGATGAAGAAGAGCAGCCATGCAGCAAGCCAGCAGTCTCTGTTAGCTCCTGCATCATCTGACCATTGATACGCAGTTTGGCATAATAATTGCTGCAATTTGACTATCCTCGACCAGATTCCGCAGTCGGAGCAACTGCTGCTTCTTTCGAGCACAGTGCCGACGAGGGTTGTGAGTGTGTGGTGGCACACAGAGGGTCGGACGCCTGACAGGACGGACTTCAAGATGGCGCCCGGCACCTTTGGGGTAGACGCACAGGCATTCGAGGAGGCTCTGCTTGCTGGCGGGAACAATCTATCCCCGCTTTGAGGCTCGGTGGTATGCACGGTCCTGTTTTTCTCCCTCCCTGTCTGCTTGCCTGGCACTTCACTGAGCTGCAGGGCACGCTGAACTCCCGGGCTGCGTCCGTGGTCACTGGCAAGCTGGGAGCTGACTTGTGGCACCCCTGTGGTGGGACAGCAGGAGTGTGTTTCCCCTGGGGTCCCCCGGACAGTGCAGCAACTGGCACCGTCTGGGGGCTGGCATCCCTGGGATAGACGTGCTAAGGTTATGTTTCTGGAGATGCTGCAGGTTGGCATTGTGGGACACAGGAGAGCCACTGAGCCTGAGGTTCACTGCACAGAGGGAAGCAGTGCTACCTCACATACCCCACACTACCTTGATAGTGGCCTTTGGGAAGTCTCACTGAAGTGACAATTGCGGGGAGGAGCGCTGCCCGTGACCCAAAGCAGAGTATGGCTCCCCCAGGGAGCACTTTGCACATGCTATACCTCTGGTGGCCACAGTTTGACTCCCAGGGAGTTGCCACTGCTACTGGTGGACATTGCTTGCACTTGCGCCAGCTAGGAGTGCTGTGGTCTTCCCTTTCTCCTGGGCGCACTTGTCAATTGGAACCGTTGAAGGCATCATTGTTGGCGGCGGCCTGACTGTCCCAACTGCATGGCGAGACTATCAAGGTGACCTTTTTGGTGTGCCCCTCGAGGCGCCCACCCTGCACCTACTGGACACCTGTGTTCTTGACTCTGCTTGTAATCCCACCGGGTTGCAGCCCCTATATCAGCATCTTACTCCAAATACCCTCATGCCTGAGAAGCAAGGCAGGGGCAAACCCGAGCAGACTGTAATGGAGACAAATACAGGTAAAGATGGCCACAATAACAACACCCTGTCAGCGGGCCGCCAGTGGCACCGATCCCCTCCCCCCGTCCCGACCAACAGGGGGATGCTCGTGCTCTGGTTGCTGTAGCAGCACTTCAGGCGTCCCTGGAGCATAAGACTGGCACCGCCATAGTCGTTAGATCATTGGCTGAATGACTGGGCACTGTGGAAACGCAGGTCCAAGAAAACACATCGAGTATAGAGGGGGTGCTGTCAGAGGTGAGAGAATGACAGACAAGGTTAACATTTTAGAACGCTGCACTGAAAATGCAGAGCTAGACAAAACAATGTCAGCATCTTGGGATAGACGGAAGGAGAGGAGGGAGTAGATCCTACATCGCATGTGGAAAACCTATTGTTGCAAGAGGTGGGCTCGGGCAAACTCTCATAGGGTTTTGCGGTGGAACGAGCGCATAGATCCTTGGTCAGGAGACCTTCTCCCAGGGCCCCTCCCTGGCCGCTCATTGCAAAGATCCTGAATTACAGGGACAGAGAAACAATACTCACCTTCTGCAGAGAATGGGCTACGATTGAAAGGGCATCCTCAAAACTCTCCATTTATTTGGATTATACGTTGCAAGTACAAAAGCGAAGGGCCATGTTTCATCCCACCAGGGAACGACTAAGAAAGGCGAACCTACGGTATATGTTGATATTGCTGGCCAAACTCAAGGTGCTATACAAAGGCAAGTTGCACTTCTTTGAAGACACTAACGAAGCACAGACTTGGATGGATATGAATGGTATTGCTTTGCTCCAAATAAGGGGGAACAATGAATCTCTTATGCGAATTGCTGCAGTGCAGTGATGCACAAAGATTGATGTTTGAAACTGCATCAACAATCAGATGACTGCAGGATATTGGAACTCCTGCATGGCCCAGAAACTAGGACAGCCCTGGCAAGCTGGCTACTATTACTGCCACAGCACTCCGAATGATATAGAACTTTAGGACACCAGCTTGAATGGGTCTAGCTGCTGTACGCCACCCTAAAGGGATAGGAGATGAGTGGCGAGAGATGCGGCTCTGCCCGAATATGCTTGAGGATATTAGGTTGTTATTGAGGGGGTTGAAAGATGCTTCCTTTCTTTCCTCCTTCTATGTTTCCCTTTTCTTCTCTTTTGTTTTTTTCTTTCTGTCATGTTCTCCCTGCCTTCCGTGCCTTCCAAACTATACTGTTGTTGCTGTGTGGACCAGTGCGACATTGACACTGTTCACCATTCGGTGTGTGCCTATGGCCCTGTCTGCGCTGCTACTGTCCAACATCACGTCACCACTGCACTTGGGTCCGGGACACCCCCTTTGTATGTGGCACTGGTGATATGGTGAGCGCAGAGGGTGGGGGCGGTCCCTGGTGCAACGCTGACCTTATCACTGAAATTGTATGGCTCCCATTGTTAGAGCAGTCACTTGGAATGTGTGAGGCCGAAATAATTATGTGAAGAGAAACAGAGAGCTGTCCTACATGCACAGGAAAAAGATTGAGATTGCAATATTGCGGGACACCCACCTCACTGCCTAAAGGCAGAACACAACTGCCAAGAAATGGGGAGGGAAAACCTTTGGCTACACATATTGTGCATATGCTTGAGGAGTCCTTATATGAATTGCACCATCTGCGCCCTTTAGAACGCTACAGATTAAAAGAGGTGAAGAGGGCAGGTTAGTTCTTGTTCACGGCTTCCTTAAAAATAGAGAAATATGCATAATGAATACATATGTCCCTAACAACGATGTCACCACTTTATTCAACTCCTTGTATCCTAGATTGTCCCCCTACAGTGAGGTTTGTGGATCTAGGCAGAGGACTTCAATTACACACTTAAACTGGCTGTAGATAGGTCAGACGCTAAGTATACGAGACCTGCCCCACCTGCTAGTGCCTTGAGCCCCCTGTTAAAACACCTTCAACCGACTGATATCTGGAAATTGCTTCATGAGGACGTCCGTGGCTACTCATATTACTCTGCCGCTCACGTGGTACATACCCGTATTGACTACATGTTCATCGGCAATGAGACCTTAGTGAATTCATAGATGTGGATTACAAACCCAGGGTACTTTCAGATCATGCCCCTCTCCTGGTCACATTGCAATAGGCGTCGTGTAGACCGCCGATCCCTACATGGAGACCGAGAGCTGAACCATTACAGGATGAGACCTTTCAGGAACACATCAGAAATATGATAATGTACTACTCTGAAGTTAACACTGGTGTTGTGATGAAGTTTAGCACACTGTGGGATGCTTTTAAGATGGTGACTAGGGGGACAGTGATCAGTAAGATGGGAGGCATTGGGAAAGACAACCTGCAATCTCTCTGGGTCTGAACCTGAACTTGAGGCTACAGAATGCATAAACATGCATGAGTGGGAGATGACGACAGACCTTACTGAGTTGAAACAAAGGTGCATTGCTGGCTGGGACCGGCTTGTCAAGTTCGACTTTGCCAAATACACTGAGAGGCTGCATGAGGTTGGTGATAAACTCGGAGGACTACTTGCATGGTTGTAGCGCACAGAAGGTTAGAGGGAAATGATAGGAGCTATAAAGAAAAGAATGAGTGCAAAGCTACTTGACGCGCTCAAACCCAAATCAATGACACTTTCTTTAGGTACTATCATTCCGTGTAAAGTGTTGACATCTGTGGGGAGGATGTAGACTTTAATGAAGTGCTATTCCAGATTAATTTACCTCCCCATAACAGTCTGCATGCTGATGTCCTGGATGCCCCACTCTCAGTGGACGAGCTGTCCACCATCATGTCTTTGCCTTCAGGCAAGTCCCTGGAGTGGACGGATTGCTCAGCAAATTCTATAAAGAATTTTCTGAAGAGTTTGCACCTAGACATTTGGAGGCACTACAAGAGGCATATCAGGTGGGCATCCTCCCTGAAGTTTGACTTCAGTAAGAAAATTCCCCTGTCCATGGCGGGCAGGGCAGCCCTCCTGAAAATGGTCATTCTCTATCGCCTCCTTTATCATTTGTGAATGTCCCCTTCAATGTGCCTAAGCGGTTTTTCGACAGATTGGACTCCACTGTTAGGGGATTCTTATAGGGGGGGGGCGACATGAATAAATAGCTCTGAGCAAGCTTTAGAGGACGTATGAGAGAGGAAGGATTAGAGTCCAGTACATGCAATTTGTTGCAACATGGTTGGAAGATGACCAGTCGCTTAACACAACGCTTTTGCAGCCCCCGGTCGGCCGTTATTTTTTAATGGATAACTGACGCCAGTTAGCCCGGATGCTGCATCTCTTGGTGCTGGGCAAGGGGTTGTGGCACAGAGTTTGGAGGCTGTTTGGCATCAGAGACCCATACTCTCTGAAAATACCACTGGTAGCCATTTTGGCTAAACAGCAGGACAACATACAGACATTTAGAAGAAACTGGGAAGTCCATGGAATGACCACAGTGGAGGATCTGCTTCAGGACTGAAAATGTACAGATTTTGCAGCATTTGGTGAGCGGTCTGGCATACACAGAGGCCAATTTTTATTATAGGTCAGTTTGACATGGGAAATAGAAAACAGATGGCCCAGACTCCGCACTGGTATGGTAAACGACCCGGTATTAGAGATAATATATGACATGCCAGAGGGTGGGCATGCGGTTTCCAGACTCTACAAGCTGCTGTTGAGCACGAATTTAGCAGGGGACTTTGGGGGATGGACTAGGTGGGAAGTGGATCTGAACAGGACTTTTTTGGACACAGACTGGGTGCGGATATTGTTTTAAACTGAACAAGTTTCACGAAATTCCAGGTTTAAACTTACACAGCTCTACGTCATGCACAAGGTATCCATGACCCCATAGGGTATCCCAATTCCAAGGTGCTGACAAACAGGGCTGCCCAAGATTCGCAGATGTGGAGCAGACATACTTCACATGTTTTGGGCCTGCCTGGTGATAAAGCAGTTCTGTTTGGGAATAATGAACAGGGTGGTCAGAGGCAGTATAGTTATGCATTAATGGCCCACTAGGGCCTGCTTGCGTGGGCTGTTTCCACGGAAGAGGGGAGCTGTACACCTCACCAAAATGAAAGATCTTATTTGCGTCCTGGCCAAGCGCAGAATCGTTTTGGCCTGGAAATCAGCAGCAAGTCCTAGTGTCAATGCATGGTGGTCTAACCTGCAGCAACGGGCGATGGCTGATGGCTGAAACTGTTGTCTGGTACAGAGCGCTGCATAGAGGTGTGAGGGGGACATAGCGTGGATATAGCAGCATGGAATGCATGGACTCAGGAAATGTTTGCCCCACTGAGGAGAAGCCCACACCGGGGCAACTGTACTGAACTGTTGGACTCGTAATACCAGGCCTGTTGCACGACTTTGATTGTGGTGCCTGGGAGGTGTTGGGGGCGTTTGTTAAAATAAGGATGAAGACTGATTTTATGATACGGAAAGCACTGTTCATACTTTTAAAGTTGGTTTGCATTGTTTTCTATTTTGTCTGCTTGCTGTATATGCTGCAACTGCTAAATCACATCTTGTTTGTGGTGTTGTAACCACTAAACATGAGCGCAAATAAAAAATGTTTAAACAATGAAAAAGTATGGATTAAGAAGAGAAGAAGATGTGGGCAGGAAAAAGAGGAAAGCAAGAGGTGGTTTGAGTAAATAAAGGCGAGGGAGAGGAGGTAGCAGAAAAGCATGAGAAGGAATGCAGAAGGGTCAGTGAGGAAGATGTGGGATCAGACATGGGAGCATATTTAGGACTTCAGCACTTTCTAAAGTCCAATTCAAAGATTCCTGTGACTCCAGAACTTTGCTTAGCACTCCTGCTATAATATCTATAAAGAGTGTCCGGGGTGAGTCACAGTCCAAACGCACACTTGCATTTATTTAATCAGCAATCTTAGTGTCCTTCTTCTTCTTCATCGATCGAGTCTGCATGTGCTGAACTTCTTCTTGTCTTGCTTCTGAATCAACCATTGGGGGTGCATCGGTCTCACCAGTATATGGTTTTGCAACTCCAAGATGTATCCATGTGCGTCTGTTTTGGACTTTTACTGCTGAAGGAGTAACGTTCTCCACAATTAAGAGACCACTAAAACGGGACTTGTGCCACTTCCTTGTGAAGTTGCGCACAAGGACTGAATCTCCAATAAATAATTTAGGTGCAGGTAATAATTCTTGAAGTCTGGTTGCTGAATGGTCTTCATCTGTGTCCTGAGACCGACACAACTTGTGCTTGAGTTGATCTGAAATGACAGAGACTAGCGGTCATACATGTCAAATAAGTATGTAACTTATTTGCTAACAATTCTGCAGTCTTCTGGGCATCACTTCTGCTCCTCGACGGAAGAGACAGAGGCATTCTCATTCACCACCCTGTTACTAGCTCGTTGGGTGTGAGGTGGTGGTCCGACCCAGGCAGATTCCTTAATGCATATAATGCAGGGGGCAGGCATTACAGCCATTCCATCTTCAGTGTCCATTTGCATTTAGCAATTCTCTCTTTGAGAAGACCATTGAGTCGCTCACAAATTCCGTTCGCTTGTAGGTGATGAGCAGAAGAAAATGTGTGTTTTACACTGAGCAATACGCTAATCTGTTTAAATACTTCATTAATAAATTGGGGCCCATTGTCGGATCTCAGCACCTCACATACTCCCCATCTGGGAAAGACTTACGGGACTCAAAACTTTGCTGCACAAGTGGCATCAGGGTATGTACAAGGACCTCCTTCAATCCACCTAGAAAAGGCACAAACCACCACTATCATATACCTGTATCCACTACATACTTGCAGTATATCAACATAGTCAATATGTAAATGCTGAAAAAACCATTCAGTCGAGGAATCAATCCTCTGATTGTTCGCAGTGTGTGCCCAGCAGTAAACCTTTGACATATGATGCAATTTACTACATAAAATTGAACGTGTCCTAACAGGTTCGGTACAAACCAGTCCTCCTCAATAGCTGCTGCAAGGCTTTCCCCAGTTACAGGTGCAGGGTAGTGCAGCTGTTCAATCGCTACCCATAATAAGGCTACAGTCATCAACGGCTTTCCAGTGCTGTCCTGTCTCCACAATGCTTCAGAGGGGGATAAAGAACAGCCCCTTCGTTTCCACAATTCTTGCTGTTCCAGTGGTGCACTGCCTTGAACCTCCATCAACTGTGTTCTTGACAAATGTTTAAACCCTTTATTTACAATCATAATTGTGACTACTTTCTCCTTTACATCTGGTGTATCAAAACTTGAAATATCGGGTGAATATGCAACCCTTTTGGCCTCTTCGTGTGCGGCTTTATTCCAGCGAGAGATAAAGTTATTTCGCTAAGTATGTGCTGCGCATTGAACTATTGCGATGGCTACTGGGAGTTGTAGTGCCTTAATAAGCCTGTCCAATAATGCTGCGTGTTGCAAAGCATGCTCAACAAACAATGTCATAGAACCCCCATCACAATACTAGTAGACTTCTCTATTGTGAATGCGGCTGCTGCCAGCAACTGTTCGCAAGGAAAGTGCCCTCTCATAACTGGATCTAAAATCCCACTGTAATATGCCAGGGATTTGTACCCAAACGAAGTCCTATGTGTAAGCACTGCTGTCATGACTGTTCCATTCGTATGTGAAAATAAAAAGAATTCCTTGTCATAGTTGGGAAATCCTAAAACTGGTGCTGTACAAATTGCTTTCTTCAATTCTTCAAACCCTTCCTCCATTCTCTCAGTCTGTTCTATTCTTTCCTTATTTACTTGTGCTTTCTTCAGAGCCTGCAAAAGGGGTCTTGTGTATTAACTATAATCAAACCCCCACACTCTAACATAGTTGCATAAACACCAAAACGGCTGCATTTGTTTTATCGTGTGCGGTTTTACTGTTTTCATAATCGCCTCAGCACTTTCAGGTGTGACTCTCTTCCCTTCATGTGAGATTAACTGACCTATGTACAATACTTTTTCTTGACAATATTGCAACGTCTCCTTGTCCACTTTATATCCCTTGTCTTCTAGAATAATCATTAACTGAATTGAATCTTGCCTGCACTCATCTTCTGTCGTGCTATAAACCAATATGTCTTCTACGTACTGCAGCACAATGCTTTTCAAATCAATATTGCCTAAGTCCATCCGCAGGACCCTATTAAAGATCGATGGAGATTCACAGCACCCTTGGGGCAAACGAGTGCTCTTCATCTTAGTTTGATGAAACGTAAATGACGTAAATTCTTGGGAGTCCTTATGCAACAGGATTGAGAAAAATTCATTTTTCAAGTCAATCCCTGTGAAATATCGTGCCTCTGTGGGGATACTACATAGTATCAACACCGGATTCGGAAGTAAAGGAAACTCTGCCTCTACAATCTGGTTAATTGGTCTCATGTCCTGAATTAGTCTCCATGACCACCCTTAGATTTCTTCACAGGGTACACAGCGGTATTACACAGTGACTCTGACGTCACTAAGGTACCCTGTTCCATTAGTGCTGAAATAGTCTTAAAAATATACTCATACGCCTCTCGAGACAGAGGATATTGTCTTGCTTAAGGTAAAATTGCTCCTAGCTTCAGCTTAATATTAACCCCCACTACCCTCTTCAATAGGCCTACATCATAGGGGCCTGTAGTCCATAAAGAGTTTGCCACTTTTCCAAATCTTCATCAAAAGAATCTGGCTGCTGCACTGTCACCATTCGGTGTGGGATTTCTCTTCTCTCAATTCTGATCCAATATGTAATACTCATACGAATAATACTTCATCATCTGATGGATCATCTCTAAACATATCCTCGTCAGTGACATCAGTCAATCTATCCCCTTCCCCAATGGCAATCACTGTTCTCCACAGCCTGCCCTTGTCATTGGTTCCTTCGAGCATGGCCAATTCCCCTTGTACTATGGATGCATTTAACTCTAGGGGAATAGACTGTCCTCCCTCTTCCTCCATAGGTATATGTGGCCTGAACAAAAACTCATCAGGTGCTCTCATAATTTTTCCCACTAGGCCGGGTAGCCATGTCAACAAAATGCGTACCCCATAAAGAAAGACTTCTGGCTCTAATGGCATTCCACGCAGAGCCATTTACCCTTTAAACGCCAATATTAATTGGTGCACGTTCATATAATGCATCCCTGGAGTAGAACACACTATGCCTTCATTGGTAAAAGAAATCGTCATATTAAGCTTCGTCTTAAATCTTGGCCCAGTATATTAACTGGTGTCTGCCCCCGACATTGGATATTTGCCCTCTCGTATACATGAACGAGTAGCCCCAGTGTCTACTAAAAAAGAAAAAGATTTGCCTCCTATCGTACCATCAACCCTCGGTTCCTCTTGGGGGTCTAGTGTCACCGATAGTACTGAACACATCAAGTTGCTCTGTGAGCTGTCCTATTGTGGGTACATACTTATCCCTGTGCCCGTAAAAGTACTTCCTCCCACCACAGTGACACCCCCTACTCTAGGTGTCAATAAATATCCCATGTTTGCATTCTGCTGTATTTGCATGGGTGCGTGCTGTGACTGCCCTTGCAGTGGATTCAATGGTGCTTGCTGTGGTTGCAATGCCTGTTGCATTTGCAGTGCTTGTGCTTGATACACTGCCTGATCTTGGGCAAACCCATCCCTAGCTTGTGAGCTATATGCAGAAGGATAAACTGTCCCCCTCTTGAGAATTGCCAATTCTGTACATACCCTTGGCTTCCACATGTTCGCGCAATGTGCCCTGTCGTTCCACATGTCCAACATATAGGAAGAGCTCTTCTGACTATCCCTCCTTGGTTGAATCCATCTTGCACATTCTGATTATCATTCTGCATATTTTGAAAACCACCTTGATTATTCTGAAAACCACCCCTTCCTCTGTAGCCCATTCCTCTGCCTCTCGGCATAAACCCATTCCCTCTTTGGTCCATCTGGCGTTGATTTTTCACCTGTGATGCACTCACTGCTTGCTGCATTCCCAATCCTTATCCGCTTGTCAATACCACCCCTTCTATGGCATACTTTGCCAATTTCTTTGGAACTAACTTGGCTTCCTCAAGTTTTCTAGCATCTTCCTTCTTCTTATTTTTCTCTTGTAACAGCCGACAGTGATGCACTATAGTCAACTGTATCTCTGCCCATGTCTTCGCTTCCATTCCCACTAATTTCTTGAGCTGTCTCGGTACTTGTTCTTGCAATCCCTGACACAGAAAGTGGTAAAATACTGCCACTGATTCCCCCTCCGCTCCCTCATTTCAATAATAAAGGGAATTGTGTGAACCCAAATCCGCAATCAGCTACCATCGTCTGCCTATCCATAATAGGGACAATGGTTGCTGATCGCCTTCTGCCTGGTAATGACCTCAATCTGCTCACATATGTTGACGTCTTTCCCTTCTCACTATGCGACCGTCCTTTAGGGTGCTCTGGATATGCTATAGGATCTGGCGTACTATCCTTAGGATGCTCTAGATCAGACCATCTTACTTCCTTGTCTGTCTGCAGACATCCCTCGGGACCGCATGCACTTTCTCTCTCCTCCCCACAGAAGGTTTCTATCTCTTCGTCTGACATATCTAGTCCCCAGCTAGTATGGCTTTCGTCCCAATCACCCTTGTTTTAAGTCAGCCTGTCCAAGGACAAGGCTCTGTGCTCGAGACTGAACTGGTCTTTTTCTTTGCTTCATGAGCGGATGGCCAGGGATTGTTCTCCTTTCCCTCGGCTTCCCAATCTTCTGCTTTCTCTTTAGTCTTCATAGGCTTTATCGATTCTCTCCCCGATGCTCCCTATATCACAATTCTCCTGTAGGGTTATTCTAGATGGTCCTGCAATTGCTACATGTCATGGGAGGAACTTCTCTATATTGCCCCATGGTATTACTGGACTCTGTTCCATTAGCTCTTTCTGAATGCAGTCAATATCGCGTTCGCTTTGTCTTCTTTTTTGCTCTGTTTCTTCATCTAATTCTCTTTGCTTTCTCACTTCCCATCTAACCCTTTCCTCTTCTTGTCTTTTCTCTTCCCTTCTTACATTCGCTCTACGCTCTTCTTCTAACCTTCGTCTTTGCATTCTTTTATCCCTTAATTTCCATGCTTCTTCCTCTTCTCTCTTCTTTTCTTGTCTATCTCGTTCTTCGATTGCTCTCTGCCAGTTGTCATACTTCCTTTGCTCCTCTGCCCTTTCATCCTTCTTTTGCTGCTCTTCCTGATACATCTGTTCTCATTTCTGTCTATTCTTTCTCTTATGCTCATCTTCTTTCAATCTTTTCTCTCATTCCCTGTTTATTCTATCCTGTTCATTTTGATCTTCCCTTTGCCTAACTTCCTCAATACTTTTCCCACCGAGCTTGAGCAATATCTGTCCACCCATCCATTCGTTCTGTATGAGTGTTACCTCGTCAGCTTTATCCATTTCTCCTTTCCATCTCTTAATCTCTTGTTCTATGTCTGTGGATATATTCGGTCATTCACTTTTCTCCTCCTTGTCCTGTAAGACCTTAAAGATCTCCAGCTTTGTTTTAATCTCTTCTGGACTATCGTCACTGCTATAGGCAGGCAGTTCATATATCGGATTACTATATCCGGTTGCCATTTTCAGTTCCTTTAATGGATACAATCCTACATCTTCTGTACTATCGCCATTTACTTGTGGCAAGGTAAGGGGAGCAGAAGGCTCAGCACCTTCCTCCCTACACTGATTATGTATCCAATGCTCAGGAGGCAGATCTTCCTGTTCCTCCTGGTACATTTTCCAGAGCTCTAAAATAGCTAAACTCTTCTCCAATTTCTTCCCTGTGTACGCAGCTTGCAAGTATGTGGTCATGTGTTGCAAATCCGTCTTTAACAGCGATCCCCCTTGTGGCCATGGCATGAGCAATTTATCTGCTGTGCCCTTTACCCACTCTGCACTATACTGTCTGAGCTTAGGTGCGTGTCTTGCACATATGCATTAGTGGAGTAACATCCCACATTGTGACAAGTCTCAATTGACTGTCAATACTTACCGTTAGTTACACAGATTTGTTTCAGAAAAACAACAAATATGAGCGCGCTCCAACCTTGCAGCTCAAAGCCTCTACTTCTCAATTGATCTCAATCTACCTATTCAGTCGGCGATGACAATGACTAAAATAGATAACAACTTTTTATCTCTTCATTAACCTCACAGTTTGCTCTTGTCGCTCTTCGACAGCTCTTTTCTATTACAAAATACACAAACAGACAGACTAGTCGACTTTACACATATTTTACCACAGTACTCCTTTTCTCCTCACTCCTGAAATACCACGATTGGAGTTTGAGTCATTCCCTATCATAAATCTGTTTATGTGCCGCCTATTTACCCCCTTGGGGTTTTGAAATGACTCCTTCTCGACCAGCC
The DNA here is from genome assembly GCF_040938575.1 of Ambystoma mexicanum. Lineage (NCBI taxonomy): Eukaryota > Metazoa > Chordata > Amphibia > Caudata > Ambystomatidae > Ambystoma > Ambystoma mexicanum. Next base: position 385,361,412 of record NC_090937.1, read on the forward strand.
TTGAGGTAGGAAACTGGGCTTTCTAACGCTCCTCGTTATATATCTCTAACGCTCCTCGTTTATATGTTCCTTGTTTATACTCGACTATCCCCTTTTACTTTTCTATGTTACCACAATCCCATCCCTTTTATTTTGCCAGTCCCCTTAATCTACTGGCCTTTCGTTCTTCAGCTCTAGGCCTTCAGTATCGTCTCGCCTCCTCCAGTCGATCACTGTCATCTTCAGTCTGCTCAGCGCCTGTGGACACCAGGAGGGATTTCGTGAAAGAGGGCCCCGTCCCACCTGTATCGATTTTCTTGCAAGAGTTCTATATCGGCCGGTCTGCACAGGAAATTTCACAATCTTCTGGCTAAATGGCAGGGGGTACTCGATTATCTGAAAATCTCGAGACCTACTAATCGATGGATCCGATTGAATCATCCTCTGTTACAACGTGAACCTGTAGGCCCTGTAAGTGAGGTAGCCCTCTCTGGGGTGGATGGGGATGCAGATCTTACTCTTACACCAACCTTACTCTTACACCAATAATTGCAATTGTCTAAAACACGGAGTACAACGGGCGTCAACGGACAGCCCACAGCATAAGTCTCAAAGCATTTCATAAATAATGACACTTTTATTGCAAAAACTCGTCATACGTGATGTCATGCTACGTGGCAAAATAAGGAAACCTACTTGGGGTTCTGATAGGCTTAAGGGGAACATCCAGGTATACTTTCTATGGGGGGTATCATTGTGATAGGATCTCTAAAGTCAGGTGGACAGCTATGCCCACCCCTAGTGCAAGTCATCTTCGCTGTCATGAATAACACAACGTTGCATTGGCTTTCAAACTATAGGGCGCTTTGCTATGTGGCCCTCTACAATTGGTTGCCACGCTTGTATCCTTCTGGAATATTCCACTCGCTAGCAGCACCCAAGCTGGTACCCAAGGTGCTGGAGGGTTGGACTTGACCATTCCTCCCCACCCAATTAGCCCAACATCCATCATCACTCCTGCTGTCTGCCATTCAATTAGTCTTTGAACTCGTCCTTGCAAGTATCACTGCGCCTGAGAAAAGAAGGAAGTGTGAGCATGGTATTGTCTTCAAGTCTCAGTGTAGTTTGCCCAAAATCTAATTTCAACTGACCATGTGACAGGAGACTGTGTTTTGAGCACCTTCTGCGCATTTAACACTATTAAGTGAATAAATCCTGGCACTTCTAGTGTTTTCCCATTACCCCTCAACAGGAGTTTGTCTCGCTTTTCATGTTCATTGTATCTTCTCGAATAGGTAACCAGTTTCTATGCTGCCCCAACCCTTGACACTGGGACAGACAATCCTTTCTCAAATCTTCTCTCACCATCAGCTGTTTTCTTCAACTACGCCACACTTTCAGCCCTTCTGTTCAAGGGGTCCTAGTTTGCTCAAATGCATTGTGGAACATCCAGATTCTATACACATATAGATAATGGCGGCACTGCCTGCAGTCTATTCACTACTTATAGCCAGCCTTATGATTACTTAGTCTACTCGTGTTTCAGCATCTGTACAATTATAAAACGACTTTGCATTTTCTTCAGTGCTCTTCACATGTGCAATCTGCATTCCGCACATGAAATGTTGCTCAATTCTATACTTCGCCATCAGATTCTATAAAGTCTATTCACCTTATTCTTTGGCATCTCTTCTGGGTGCCTAATTTCTACCTGTGGCATCACCAGTCTTCTCATTCATTCATCTTCACACTTCTTCCGGAATCTCCTTTAAAAGACTGTCATTTCTCTGCAGGTACATCATATAAGGCTTTCTCAATGGATACCTTTTTTCAAGGACTTTTCGCCTATAGGGACAACTATTGGCGTTGTGCATGTTGCATTTTCCTGTTTCCAACATATAGGCAATATGAGGGCGGGACTTCCTGTAGAGGCACTTGGCTCCTCCTCTACAACGCTACCAATATTCTGTCCGGCGCAATTTGCGCTGGATCATGCAAAGCAGTACAGCGGTAACTCCCCATTCCCCTTTAGACCCAATGGGGGTTTCTTGGCACTATTAGCACCGATGCATTTAGCGCTGCGCTAATAGCTCCAAAAATGGGCAGGAAATTGAGAATTTTACCTTAAACCTCAAACTTTACGCCCAACTCATGATTGGTTGGACCCTTAAATGTTTCATTAATAGTGTTAACGCTGCATTTATGATATGTTATTTATAATGCACTTGATACCCAGAGGTTCCTAAGCGCGGACCCGGGGATTGAACCTGCGTTGCTCCGTGTCGTCTTGCTTCCAAGGCGAGCATGTTGGCTCTGAGCTATCCTCCCAAGACAAATGGAGGGCTACTGCCAAACTCATGATGAGGCCCAAATTGAGTTAAGGGATGACACCAATGGGGAACCAAGCTCGGAATGTTAATTGTAAGGGAAGGGGGCTAGGGGGTGAAGAGCATTGAGGATGAAGTGCAAGGGAAGAACACCAGAGAGTGTTGCGTAAAGAATTTAGGGTAAATGAGATAAAAGGACAAATCTGGAAAGGTAGCTCAGCAGTTTAAGTGACTGTTACTCAGTTTCTGTGTTTTATCTGCAAACCGCTGAAACCCAATTGTGGGGCTTGCTTAGACCCCTTACTATTTAGATGAAGTGATGCACAGCTGTTTTGTTAATGTTTTTCTATTAAGACTTTGCCTATACTTTGTCAGGTTGCTTTATCGTGTGATTTTATGCTCTGAAAGCAGATTCATGGAATCTGCATATGGTCAATGGTAATCTTACAGGGGATGTCCCTGATAACCTTACGTGGTATAGAGTGTCTATATCCTCAGCAATAGATTATACATTTGTGACTAAGATAGTTTTTGATAGCTGATGACACTTCTAAAAACAGTTCAGAGTGATTAGGTTTATCTAGTTCTGAATCATGATAAGTTTACACACTATTTCAGTTCCTGCGGGGCATGCCACTCTGGAAGTGAATCTCTTTGGTTATCACATTTTCTGGGTTTGTTCCACTATTAACAGGTTCAGTGAAGATATTCTGCCTTTTTGGAATTTCTTGTCAAATGAGCAGAGAGAACACTTATTTTCCCTGGAGGATTTCTCCAACATTTGTATCAGATACCCACTACAAATCTGCAAAATAGATTTCATTCAAACACTGTCTGCTCAAGGCCACACACCATGCTTTTAGCTTCTTAGTACAAGGCAGAAAACGTGATTTGCATCAGAATCTGAGAGCATTAGCAAAATATTCATCAATGTCTCCTAGTGAACCTCTGTCGCAAGAGATTGTTGAAGCAAACATTTAATAACTGCCTAAATTCCCATATGTATATATCATGGTGCCCCAGGCAGTCAATGCATGCTTGCGGTCGTTGCAGAGAAATGTTTGTCTGCTTTCTGGAAACTCTTGAATCAGGTGAATGACAATCAAGAATATTTTCAACTGAATCAGATTTCTGGCCATGCTCCTCTCAAGGATAGCACTGTTTCTGAGAACTGGCATCCTTGTTTTGAAAGCAATGATGTCCTTAATTTATTTGGTAGAGCAAAGAGATCCCGGGTTGCTGACCCGGATGGGCTATCCATCCTAACACTAACGTGTAATCCTGAAATCCGAGGGTCGGTCCTTGATATCCTGCTTAGACAGATTATTTGAACATCTCATATTGCAGCCTCATGGTACATTTTTTATTTTGTGACGATTTACAAAAAAGGAGATTCTGGAATTAGCAGCCCATCACCCTTCTCAATATACGTAGTAAGCTTCATTAGTTCAATATGATTTGGAAACATGGCCACCGAGACATCTAGTCTGAAAACATTCCAGACAGGATTTTGACAACAGATGGAACACCAATGAATGGCCTGGTTCTCAGTTTATCATAGCGCCAAGCCTGTTCAAAGGGTTCAGTGGCAGTCTGCTTCACAAATATAGATCTCTGTGCTGTATTTAGTCTCATTAATAGGTATCATTTGTGGATCAAATTGAGGTCCTGGAGAGTGGAGAATGCCTGAGGGTGTACTCAAAACATTAATTCTTCTTCACTTCAATACTATGATTCAGATCAGATAAAATGGGAGAGGTGTGCTTTCCGGTGCAATTGGGACATATGAGGGTGTAAGACAGGGGTGTGTATCTTAGTGCCCTTCCTATTTAATCTGTATTTCTCTGATCTGGGGGAGGCCTTAGATTCTGTAAATTCATTTCCTCAGAAAGGCTGGATGATGTAAGGATTGAATGGTTATCCTACGCTGACAACATAATTGTATTAGAATCTACTCCAATTGATTTGCAGGGCATCCAAGTCTATGGTAAAGATAATTATCTACTGACAAATTCAGTTAAAACAAAGATCTCATATTTCACAAGCCAATAAAAGTGCAACATTTAAATGGAGGTGGGATAGATAGGTTTTCAAAGTACTAACAGACCCAATAAATCGGCAATATTGTTACACTTGAAATTCAAAGCTGTTCTTATGTAGCACAAATGAAACAAAAACATAATAGCTATTGCCCATATTCTTCTTCACCGGCATTTACTTTTTATATTATGTGACGGATTGAAAGTGTTTAATTAGTTTGGAAGTGGACATATGGAGAACTGTTTTGTCACTACCACCTTGTGTCCCTCTGTTCTCGGTCCGCTACAAATTAGGTCTACTTTCATTACAAGCGACAGTAACTTGGAGGTCACTGTTTGTTTATTCCAAAATGTTGGATCCCGGGGTGACTCCTTATGTGTGGACCTGAAATGCATTACAAACTATTGATCTTTAAGGGTTATATTGGATGTAGCAGAATATTGTGAACACATTATTTAGTTGTTGGGATGCTCAGGGGCATCATTTCTATTGAAACCTCAGTCTAGTCAATGTTATGGTATCATGATTGGCGATTGATTATCGAACAACTATGAACTTTGAAATCTTATCATAAATTTGCCCAGGGCGAGAGCATTTGGCGGTTCTACCTATTTAATTAATATCCCATGGAGGAATATTTATTGCTTGTTTATGAGATGTTGCTTAGACCTGTTGCCAACTTTGGAGGTTCAGGGTCCCAGGTAAAACTTGGATTCTAACAAGTTACTTTGTGAATTTTGTAAAATGAACGGTCTGTTGGAAACCCTTAACCATCTAGTTCTACATTTTAAAATCTTAGTACGACTGAGAGATACTGCTTCCTGAAATGTTTTCTGCAATAATTCCTTGACTGTATTCACAGATAGAAGTTGGCACCGCTTTTAACTAGGAATTCAAGTCTCATTGATGTTGTCAAATATGAGGTTTGTACAAACCATACTTCCCGTTGGCGATTCTTTAGAGCAAACTGGTCAATATGTTTTTTTTAAAGGGAGAATTGATTGTTGCAGATTTTATTTGTTATTTGTTTGTTTCTTTTTTTTTGTTTATATTTACAATTTTATACTTTATGAAAGGTGTTGTTTAGTTTTGTGAAATGGGTTCTTGTATAAACCATATCACATACAAAATAAAGACATCCAGATATATTGTGCAATTTACCAGTTCAGTATTTGAATAATAACTTTTAAGAATGCATTTTGTTGGTTTTACAACTAAAGAAGGAATAAAAGGGGTTGATGTCTCCTCTGCTATTTCAATTGTAAACAGTACAACCATGAAACCAGGGTTCACACTCAGCCTTCCACCCTTCACAAATGATGCAATCCTGAAAAAATCACTTTATCTCACTGTGGCACATTTCCTGAACTATCAAAAGTAGGATTGCCTAGCACTGATTTTGTTCTGTGAATGTTGTAGGTAAATGTATCACTCATATGGGTTTATAGACTAGAGTGCTGCACCTTTTATAATTGTAATATTAACCAATGTATATTGGTGTGGAGGAAACAGGCCAGGGCTTGGTCTTGTGTTGTGTGGAGAGCACTGCCAAGTGTGGGTCAAAGATTGCCAAATAAGGGGTTTTTGCTGTGGGTACAGAGGCTCAATGCCATGTATGGGTCTTTTGACGCGCTGATTTGTGTATGGCTCTTAAACCCCCTGGATGGGCTAAGGCTCAGCTCTACCAATTAATTATCTAATTTCTCCACCTCTTTCTTCACATTGTCTAAAAACTACAGATTGAATTGGATGAGAGAACATGCAGCCTGTTATCCAATTGCAAACTGAGACAGCAGGACACCTCGGCTCAAATCACAGATTTACCATTTCTCCAAATTATATTATCCTGGTCAAATATTTTTACTAATTTGGTATGTGGGGGAAAACATTTTGGCTAATGTGTAGGTGGGAGATAGATTGGAAATGTGTTTACTTGCTCTGGAAGCTAGAGCTATTTCATGTGGGCTTGGGTCTCTACTTTCTGGGCAGATAATTGAACTTGCCCACCAGGCCAAAGGTTTCCAGTCCTTCTCTGCCCACTAATAACAGTGTTTAAGCAAATATTATCTGCAAATATGCTGGTAATTTTGATGAAATACTGACTGCTCTGCAGGAGTACAAGGCTGAGTGGTAACATGGGTAGAGGGAAGACTATAATCATAAGAGGGGTGTGAATGTGATAACAGTAGCAACCCAAACAGCAATAGTGCAAGACAAAAAAATAAAGTTAGCGCTAGAGACCTTTGGATAGCCCGCATGCAATGGATGGGATACCGAATAACTCTGACACAAAATAATCAAACCAACTCAGGAAGATGGCAAAGGTAATTTTGTTTTAATATCAATTATCTAAAACAGGGAGTTACAACGGATATCAACGGACGTCACACAACCAAGGGGCTGGGTTATGATTGGATATCTACTGTCAGGAGAACAACTTATGCCCACCTCTAGTGCAAGTCATCATTCATCATTATTTAGTACACAGTATATCATTGGGTCTCAAACTATAGGGCCCTTCGTCATATGACCCTCTACAATTAGTTGGCATACTCGTGCCAGTCTGGAACATTCAGCTCGCTAGCAGCACGTAAGCTCATACCCTGGTGCCAGGAGGTGGACATGACTTTTCCTACCCACCTAATTAGCCCAACGTCTCATCACCCATGCCTTCTGCCATGAATATTGTCTTTGAACTTGGCCTTGCAGTGTATTCTTGTCTCTGGGATGTTAGGGAGTGTGAGCATGCGATATCATAGTTCTGGAACTGCATGCCGAACTCTATTTCCATCCTTGGCTCACTTGACAGGAGAGCATAATTCGGCCCATTTTGCAGCATTTAATTGTCTCAAATTAATAAAACTTGCCACTTATGGTGTTCTTTCTTTGCACGTTACCAAGGGATGATTCAGCGTCTCACGTTCACTTATTTCACAAATAGATAAGCAGTCTTGGTTGCTTCAGCCTTGACACCAGGCCAGACAGCCCTCCCAGACTCTTCCATGATCTCAGATAATTGTTTTCTGCGACACAGCTTTCGATCTTTCTTCTCCATGGGTTTAAACTTACTAAATGTGTGACACCTATGTCCAGCTTCTATAGAATGGTGGCATGGCCTGCAGTCTATTCACTACTTATAGCCAGCTTCTAAGATTACTTAATCGACTTGCGTTGCTGCATCTATACAGTTATTGAACGTCTTGCATTTTCTGCAGTGCTTCTAACACGTGAAATATTCTTTTCTCATATGAACGTTCACTTAATTCTTTATTTCATCATCTGTTTTCTGTAAGATCCCGGCATCTTTTCTTCAGCCTATCTTATCCTGACATCACCAGCTCCCCTTTCTCTCATTTTCATATTCCTTCGGGGCACTCCTCCATTAGATTGTCTTCTCTAAGGGAATCCATTTGATATGGCTTTCTTAATGGATTCCTTTTCTCAAAGATTTGCTGCGGAATGCTCACAACTGCTGGTGTCAAAGATGGCACAATTTCAGGCTTCCAGCATATAGGTACTAGGGGGGTGGGTTTCCTGGAGATGCATTTGGTTGACCCTCTACAAAAGGACTGTCCAATCAAAGATATATATATAATATACATATATTACACTGCCTGCGCTAGCGGCTGTGTAGTTATGGTTAAGTTGCTAAACCCATAGGAAGAGCACTTTTTGGGCGGCTTATAACTTCGCTCCCCCTGGACGGATCCACACCAAACCTTGCAAAAAAAGTATATGCCCCCACGTTCTGAATCTATTTGGCAAGTTTGGTGAGGTTTCGTCAAGGAGGGGCAAAGTTATCCGTGGTCCGAAAATATTTTTTTTTTCCATAGACATAATGTAAAATGTTTTGCTCTCGCCTACAGCCCAAACCGCTGGAAGGATATTCACCAAATGTGCACTAGGAGTGGCGGCTTGGTCCCGAAAACATGCTTTTGTAAATTTGGTGTAAATCCATCCAGTCGTCTTTTTTAAAACAAGCAAAAAGTAGGTCCAAACAATTAGTGATATCTGGCTCCGCTTCATGGACTTATTTCCCTCTTCGGTCCGCAGACAGCATCCAATTGGCAAAGAAGGTGACATGATGTCCACGGAAATCGGACGCGCCCCCTGATTGGATGTTGAAAGGTGTGAAGTGCGTAAGATTTTTGGAAACACCCTCCATGTTGGATTTGCAGACATTTCAGCGATGTCCGTGGACACCGTGGTAGAAAAATATAAAAAAACACAACATTGTATTTGTCAAACTTATCAAATACTCTCTGGGGAGGTAATGGGTGTGGAGGATGGCATATGGTCATAAGAAGCCAAAAAACTGATGTTTTTCACCCTCAAAGTCTGCGAACAGTCGGGATGTTCAGGGACAGCTGTGTGATGTTCGCGAACACTTCAGATGTTCAGGGACAAATGTGCCTATTTCTGCATTACTTGGATGGTTTATAACTTTGGCGCCACTCAATGAAACTGCATGATATTTTGGAATGTTATTCTAGACTTGATTCTGAATGGTTTTGAAATGTGTTTAGCTGTTTTGTCAAGAGGGAACAAATGTAGAGGGGGTTTCCCAAAATATTGTAACAGCCTATAAATGTGGTGTCATTTGACGAATCTGCACAAAGGTTTGCAAAACAAATTTAAATCTAGATATACATGTTTTTGTAAAATTTGGTTGGATTATCTCAAGAGGGGGCTAAATTAGAGGGGGTGTCTCAACATTTTTAGATGGCTTATAACTTTGTTGCCATTTGACGAATGTGCACAAACGTTTTCAGAAAGATTATAGGCCCAACCTTCAGTGATTGTGTAAAGTCTGAATGGATTTTGTCAAGTGGGGGCTAAATTATATGACTATTGTATGTACATACATTTTGACACTTTGGAAAAAATAAAACAGCGGGGGGTTTCAAGCAAACTCATGTAAGGAGCATTGACAAGGACCTTAAATCATGGTTTTGCAAATGTGGCTGTTTTTTATTTTTTGACATTACACATAATGTAGGTACAAAAAATAGTGATATGACTTTGGTGACTGAGGTATAGCCTGTGGCCATGGGCAGTGGCCAGATTGTCCGGGTCATGGTATAAGGTCATGACCCGGACAATCTGGCTACTGGCCATGATCGCTAGGGACTGAAAATTGTGTTAAAGTGGCCATGTCCACATGGGACCGGCTATGTGGTCAAGTTATTCAAAAGTAGTGTAGGTTTGAATGGGAAAGAACATGTGCTTGTGGTAATATGGTCATAGGGTTCTGCTTTGCCTTCTGCAGGCTGCCATGGAAAGGGAAGAGGGGCTCTGTGCGGAGCCCCGCTTTCTCTTTCCATGGTAGCCATTTTGGAAAATAATGTTCCTTCCTACAGTGGGACGCCACAGGTGTCCTGCTGTAGGAAGAAAAATCTATTTTTTAGCACCCCAGGTTCCCAGTTTGATAACCAAGGGTGCTAATGGTCTTTATCACCCATTGAAGAGGCTGCAATGCAGGATAATGGTCCGGAGAACTCGTTATTTATTTATTTATTCATAACGCACCAAAGCCCACAGGCATCAGGGCGCACACAGACACTCTTCGCTTGGGCCGATAACTTGGGCTGCCGGGCCGTTATCCCCTGTTCCGGTCCCTGGAACAGGGGATGAACATCACATTATTCCCATTAGCATAACACAAAATGCTAATGGAAATGTTGGAAAAACGTTTTGAGTCTATGGCCCTCATTATAAGTCAGGCGGTGGACCATGGTGCTATTAGCACCATGGTCCATGCCGGATTCCGCCATGGTGGATGGCGGAATTACCGCCCCATTCCAAGGTGAGTGGGGCGGTAATTCCCCATTCACCATTTGCCCTTCCCCATTTCCATTTTTGCCCCATAGGGCATGATGAGGATGGGGAAGGCGCTAATTACGGCACCGTAAATTACGGTGCCGTAATTAGCACCAAGGTCGCTTAGCGCCTTGGACTTTAACGCCTGCAAAAAGCAGGCGTCAAAGTGTGAATCAGGCGTTAAGGGTTAACGGCGCCGACGGCGCCGTTAAACCATTAACACCTGACCTGTAATGAGGGCCTATGTACTTTACTGAGAAATGAAAAGTAGATGGAGTCTATAAGATTTATTTTTGTTCTATTTTTTAACTGTGAAAGGTGGTTCCTAAAGGAACCTTTCTTTTCTTGTTTTAATAATTTCTTTTTGCAGGAGAGCTTAGAACGTAAGGTGAGGAGGGAAATGAGGCAAGAGGCACCAAGCACTAATATGGAGGGGCAGGTGGACAGGGGAAGATGTTGCGTGTGTGTTCCTCCTAAGGTAGTGGGCCGTGTTTCTCATGCTCCTTGATTACAGCTTCAAACGCTCATCAAAATTGCTTCCCCCTGCAGAGTTGTATGTTGCAGTATATACAGAGGACTGTTGTCTTCCAAAGATATGGATCAACAGCCTCTTTTATTGCTTACAAGGTAGCTGGTGGGATTTTGTGTCCCACAGAAATAGGCTGTGTGGTTACAGTATTGGTTGAGGAAGATGATGTGGAGGAAGACAGCCTACTACTTGCTAAGAGAGGAACAATCTTTCTGAGAGCATTGCGGTAGTTGAATTTGGTGTGGCGGCGCATTGGAGTTGGTCCTGTAGGAGTAATGTCCAGGTAGTCCGCAACTGAGTACAAATTTGCACTAAGTGCATTTCACTTTTGTAGCTTTAGCCTTTGGTACATTCCCAACAGTAGTAAAGAACTGCCACAACCATGATTCTCTCTGGGTGGTAGAAGTAGGCACTTCCTCTACCTCATCTTCTTGGTCCTCTTCATTGTCTTTGGAAATACTGTGCTTTTTTTGTTGTGTGGGCCCTCCAGCTGGTGGTGGTGGCGGCTCTTGGGGAGGAGGGATGGCAATAGCTGATGCCATTTTTAAGATAAATAGCTGTTTTGCTACTATTCTTCCAAGTATGTGCTTTGTATTAGACTGTTAATGGATAATGAGTAAGAATAGGTGTAGGAGCTGTGTAAAGGTACATTTTCAGCTTGAAAGTTCCTAGATCAGTAGAAAATGCAGTTCCGAACTGTCGTCGAAGCAAGGACCTGAACGCAAATTACAAACGCGTTCATGGACACGTCATCATGCCGCACGCAAGCGCATGGTCACGTGGCACTTTCCAGAAGGTCCACAATGGCAACAGACATTCGCGGATGTTGACGGAAGCAAAAACAGTGGAAAAATTAAAGAAGTGTTCAAAATGATGCTAGAAGGTGGGAAAGGGCAGAGTTTTAGGATGAAATGTTGTAAATTGGACAGATACGTTGCTATATTGGGGTAAGTATGATATTAGTAAATTGTAGGAAAATAGCATGCACCGGTAAAACCCCATGGAATTCTCTGAAAAAAAGTTGTTAAAGAGACGTTATGGTTAAGTTGCACTAATACAAACCTATAAAATTCACTGGATAACGTTGTTAAAGGGACATTATGGTTAAGTTTCACTAATAAAAACCTATGAAATTCAATGAAAAAACTTTGTTGAAGGTACGTTATGGTTAAGTTGCACTAATAAAAACCTATGAAATTCAATGAACAAACATTGGTAAAGGGACGTTATGGTTACAAGTAAAACTGAAAAACCTCAGAAATGTGCCAGTTATGGTAAGCTAAGCAACCAAAACCTGTGCCACCACCGTGGGAAGAGAGCACCAAAGGCAGCACTACCATGGGTTCAGAAAGGTGCAAAGGCATTTGAATGCAGTTGACTCTGGCTCAAGGATGGCTCGAAGAACACAACAATGAAGCTGCTTTGACTTCTTCCAGTACAGGGAGGCTTGCTGGCAACTGCAAGAGACCTTTGCCACCAGTGAGGAGCCTCAGTGCGGGTGTAGCTGACAGAGAGTGCAGGTCTTGGTCCAACAGCAGTCATCCTCAATGTGGTCTAGCAGTGGGCAGGGGGCAGAGGCTGCCTATGAATTCGTGAATTCACCTTTGGCACAGGACTTTGGAATGGAGTGCTCTCCCAACAGGGTCCAAACAAATTCTTCTGTTCTTAAGAGTCTATGATGAATCAAAGAAGGAGTGGGAGAAGCCTTCCTTAGGAACGCAAAATATAAGAGGGAATTGGGTAAACGCAAGCCTGCTTCAAGAGTCAATCCCTGTTAAGGAAACAAGTGACTTTTGCCTTCTTGCATTGTACCCAACAGTGCTCTGCAGGAAGTGGAAAAGACTGGAAGGAAAGAGAAGCCCACAGAAAACAAGATGGGAAACCCATCCTCTAGTGTCCCTTCTGCTCTGACTTACTGCTCCAGCTTCCCTCCTTCCCAAGCATGCAGCTTCAAAGGTTCTTCAGTATGGAACACACTTGTATTAGGCTGGCCCTTTTGTTATTGGTGTGCCACTTTGAAGCATGGTTCCCAGGAGCCCTCCTTCTGAGATTTTGCTGAGATGGAGAGGTGTCACCCAATCCCCCAGACAGGCAGAAATACACATAGGGCCTCATTACGACCCTGGCGGAGGACCATGATGCTATTAGCACCATGGTCCATGCCGGTGTCCGCCATGGCGGAATGGGGAATTACCACCTCATTCCAAGGTTGGTGGGGCGGTAATTCCCCATGCCGCCATGACCCTTCCCCATTCCCATTTTTGCCCCATAGGGCTCAATGGGAATGGGGAAGGCGCTAATTACTGTGCCGCAAATTGCGGCACCGTACTTAGCACCAAGGTCCCTTTGCGGGTGCCTACTTTAACGGCTGGTAAAACCAGCCGTTAAGGTCGGGTCCCGCAAAGGGACCTCGTAATTAGGCGCTAATAGGTTAGCAGCGCCGCAGCCTTTTACGGCACTGTTAACCCATTAGCGCCTCGGCCGTAATGAGGCCCATAGCCTTTGCATAGCTAGCCTACACACACAGGGATGACAAGAGTACGATACAAATCTGATGTGGTTTTAATAAATATGTGGGCTATCAGCTATCACAAAAAAATCCCAGATGTGGCTTAATCTTAGATATGACCCTGCCACCAGATGGATTGCGTGCACAATTAGTATGGTTTTGGATCAGAGGTCCAGATTTAAATCTGCCTTCTGTCTGCAGAGACTTTGGTTTCACAGCTGTCAAACAGGGCACCCTCAACCTTTGAACCTGCTCTGTGCCACAGAAAAGCAGGAGCAGCAGATCAGGAGACTGATGCAGCCATGCACATGTGTGATGTGTTCACTATGCTTTTGGCATAGAGCTTTTTGGAAGGAGGGTCTCTTTAGTAGACCACCTGTTCTGATGTGGATCACCTAACTCATTTTATTAATACAAATAAAATACATCCAGGCTTTGTACACCTTTACAAAATGACAACCCTTCGCAGCAATCATGTTACCAAATAAAGGATAACGGAGCAACACAGAAAGAGGAGAGGCACAGGCAGAATATGGCTGTTATATGGAGGGGATTGACTTCCCTGTGCAGGACAATCATATGAGCATTTTCCTATGCCAATACAATGTTTCTGTAAAGGTATTTTATTGAAAGGTTGAACGTTCTGCAGCTTCAAGTAGTGAAGAACGTTAAAGTTAAAGCACATTACGAGCCTCAAGTCTTGCCCTAGAATCCAAACATGCCATGCTCAAGTTTCCATTGTATAAAATGGTGGAGTGTGTGCGCATTAAGCTGTACCATGTGAATGAGTCAGTGAGGGATGGGTGGAATGAGGAAGGGAGGGAGCATGGAAGTGTATCTTTAAAGCCCTCTGCATTGGGGTGTTTGTTATAGAGATTTTCACCTCAAAAGATTAGCGCATTGCAGTAGGGACGTCAATCTTCGATGATGGGAATGGCAAACATTTATCATGGTAGACCATGTCATTAGAGTACAAGGTTTTGCACATGTGAAGAAAATATTTTCTTACGATAAGAGGTCTGTGTCCGCTGTCTTAACTTGCACTCCGCATTTGTCTGAAAAAGGATTTGTGGTTCTTCTTAGAAGAATAGCCTAAGTTGAATAAACAATATATCCTTGTGCTTATCCATTTGTGAATCATTGGGGGTCATTCCGAGGTTGGTGCTAAGGGAAAAACGATGCCGGTAAAGGAATACCGGCATCGATTACTGCTACGGGATATTCTGACCAACCACACCGCTATTAACGGCATCGTAAAGTACGATACCGTTAATAGCGGTGTGGGCGCACACACGCGACCCACCATGCTGACATTAGCGGCATACCGTAAACCAGAATAGATCACAAGTGGGGCGGACATGCAAATAACGGCCTCCTGAAGGCGAAAAAAGTGCTTACCGGCACGCCGTAAATACCGGCATCGCCAATATGCCGTAAAAAGCCCTGATCAGTGTTCCCAACTGCCACAGGTGCACACAATCAGCACAGGTGGAGGCAATGGAGTCAGGCCCAATACAAAAGGAGCACACCCACACACCACACCCCCTCCCACACCAAGAGGATTCCAATAGTAGTAGCATTACTTTAGCTGGAGCACTTGCTTGCATTGCCACACAACAACAACAGCCGCCACCACAGAGGAGACGCAGGATGAGAAGGAGGGTGAGACAGGCCCAGCATGCCCCAACAGTGCAGCCACCGTTACCACGCTGGCAGCCCCCAATCCCTCGCATCAGAGCCAGTCCTTTCAACCTAACCCCTGAGCAGATCCACACCCTGTACCATCTGGACCACGACACTATCACCACCATAGTGGAGCTGATACATGACGACATAGTGAGCCTCATTGAAATACGCACCGCCATCCTCCCTCTACTGAAGATAGTGTCTGTGCTCTACTTCCTTGCCACAGGCACCTACCAGTACACAGTGGGGCACATGCATGGCATATCACAACCCTTATTTTCTTGGATTCTGAACCAAGTGCTGGATGCCCTCCTCAAGCACACAAGGGACTACATATCCCTCCCACGGACTCCCCAGGAGATATTTGATACCAAAGTTGCCTTCCATGCACTGGCAGGCATGCCAAATTGTGTAGGTGCCCTCGGCTGCACCCACGTGGAGTTGGTGGTCCTGCATGCCATGGAGGTGGTGTACTGCAACCGCAAGCAATACCACTCCATCAATGTGCAGATGGTATGCAACGCCAGCAAGGTCATCACACATTGTTGTGCCCGATATCCTGGATGAACTCATGACTCTCTGGTCCTGCGGAACTCCACGCTACCACGCTTCATGGAGCGACATGCTGGATGACGTGCCTGGCTGCTTGGTAATTAGTAGGACTGGCACATGGCATTGAAATGGGGGGAGAGATGTACACACCACCATGCTGCCAATGTTCATGTGACAGCACGATGTGCACATCACCGTACACTGTGCCCCAAACCATCCCAAACCGTACATGACCCCCAAATGCCATATGAATGAAGGAAGGTTGACAACTATCACTACATGACTAACAGGAAACCACCCCACATCCCACAACATGTGCACCACTCATCAGCGACCCTCAACCTCTGTAACGCCATCCTGCACCATGCAGTGCATATGCACCATGATACTGTCTCCAGAATATCACCACACGGGACAAGCATCCCTGGGAGTGCATCAAACTGACCCTACTAGGGAATCTACTGTCTGGCACGGGGCTGGCACGCTCACAGGAGTGCTGCATGTCAACATGGGAATGATCAATGCTGATTGCCCAATATTGCACAGACTACTGCCAACGCTCCCTCTAAGTAAATCTCACAGGACACAACACCTCACTAATTTGACTCCAACACTGCTGTATGCATACACGATGCATGTACAACAAGATGTCAGTGCACACCATGTATCATCTTGAAGATGCAACCCACACCATTAGTCCATGGCACAGGACACATTGAGGGACTCCAAATGTCGTCAATGCATCCAGGGACATGTGCATGTGGGCAAGGATAACCTGCAGGCATGTGTAACCACTACAGTTGTCCTTCATGATTTGCCTAACATTTCCCTTCATTTCCCTCTCATGCAGGTGATAGTGGCTATCCCTTGAAGCCGTGGCTCCTCACCCCTGTCCGAAATCCACAGAACAGGCACGAGGAGGACTACAATCGTTCCCATACCCGTACCCGTGTGGTCATCGAGCAGACCTTTGGCCTGTTGAAGGCACGCTTTCGCTGCCTCAGCTGGTCGGGTGGGGCACTCCTCTACAGGCATGAGAAGGTGGCTAAGATCATCATGGCATGTGTAATGCTGCACAATATGGCTATCCACCGGAACATGCCCCTGCCCCCTGACATGGAACTGCTACCACCTGATGATGATGAAGGAGAGGAGGAAGATGTGGCAGTTCATCATCACGGTGCCGATGCACAGGAGGGACGTGCTGTGCGCCAGTCAGTGATCGCACAATATTTCTGACATACATGTCAGCAGAGGGTGACATAATGGTTGGACATAGGGCACTGGGTGTGGGGGTACATGTACACTATGTACTGTAAATGATTAAATGACACATGCGCAATGATGACTGTCCACTCAGGTCTTGTTTTTCACACAACCGGTGTATTGAATGTAACAATAATAACGTAAGTGACAAAACCCTCCACCACCCTCACCCCCTCCCCCAGAACTCCCCCACGCACCCTCACCCCCGCCCCCCAGAACTCCCCCACACACCCTCACCCCTCTGCCCCTCCCCCCACAACTCCCCCACACACCTCCTCCCTCCCACTCCCCCCACAACTCCCCCACACAAGTCCCATGGAGTCCCCGTAGCCTACATGAGGCTGCCAAAAATGTCACTCAGTACTCCCTGACCCAGGGACAGCATGTCTTGTCGGCACTGTGAACGGGTCGACCTGCGGAGCAGGCTTGTTTGAGTGGAGCTGCAGGACGATGGTGTGGCTGCCTGCTGAGGTTGGGTGGCGAGATGCCCTGCCTCCATGGCATCCGCGATGCGCCCTAGCACCTGCCTGAGGGCCGAGACCTCCTCGCAGAGGCGGCTGGTGTTGGCTGAGAAGGAACTCACCATTGAGGCAGTGCTGTCCGTAATGGGCCGGGCCAGTGCTGCTAAATCTGTATGCCACTCCTCTCTGGCCTGACAGTTGTCCTGAACAAATTCACTAACAAGTGCAGTGAGCCGGTCAGTCCGCTGCGGCCCTGCGGGTTCACCTGTGGAAGTGCTGGGAATCTGGCTGTCATGCCCAGCCTGCTCATCCTCCCCAACACTGAAAACTGGACTGAGATGTCCCTTGGTGTGGTCTTGGCCGTACTGCTCTGGGGGTGTTGGCGTTCCCGGTATCGATCGATGATACTTGGGGAATGCAATTTGGGTTGGGGTATGGACCACATCCATTATGTCATCCTCAATGGTGCCCCAGACGTCTTCCTGGCTGTCATCCACTGT
Organism: Ambystoma mexicanum; assembly: GCF_040938575.1. NCBI lineage: Eukaryota > Metazoa > Chordata > Amphibia > Caudata > Ambystomatidae > Ambystoma > Ambystoma mexicanum. The sequence goes on from NC_090937.1 coordinate 385,379,081, forward strand.
CAGGGGTGCCGTGGCTGCCACCTCCGCAGCCACACTAGACTCCTCCGAATGGGGTGTCTCCAGGCAGAACAGTGGGTGGGGGTGGTGCTGTGCCCTCCACGGGCCTTGTTGGGACAGGTGCAATGTGTACCTGCGGTGGCTTTGATGCTGGGACACGGCGGCCCCTGGCTTGTCACCTGGAGGTTGACGGCCGGTTGCTGTCCTCCTGGGACCCCTTCCTGGATGTGGCCTGTGCAGGGGTAGCGTCCTGCCCATCGCTCTCATGGTCACTGCCTGTGGCAGTGGAAGAGAGGGACGGCATGAGTGATGTTTTGATAGGCATCATACATACATTGGGACAATTGCTCATCCACTCATCCACACAATTGGGGGTAATAGGCATTTGTGTTTGGAAGGGCACGTCATTTCATACATGGGTGGTGAATGCAGGCATATGTCGGCGTCACTCATGTTGGCTGGGAACAGTGCTGTCTGACATGCATACTATTTTGGTCATGCACGCTGTGTGCCTCGTGGAATATCCTACTTTGTGTGGTATGTGTCATGTGTACGATATTGCCTTGCACCAGGCATCAGCATGTGTCTCTGATGCTTCGCCCTACTTTACGCGGAGTTTGTTTGTGTGGCCGACTATGGCGTGACTCTTTGGACTGACATTGGCGTTGACTTACATCAGATTTGGCATAGCAGTCTTTACTTTCGACACTCACCTCCGTTGTCAAATGTTGTGGTGCCACACTCCATGTCGCCTACGCCTTCAATGGATTCCGTTCCAATCATGCTTGCGCATGTGTCCTCCCACGGGGTGAGCTTAATGGGGGAACTAGGTCCTCCTCCAGTTTCCATGGCCTGGCTGTGGTTGACTGATAATATATTGCGCACCCTTAGGCGCAGGTCATCCCATCGCTTACGGCAGTCTTTCACTGTACGTGGTGTGTTGCCCACTGTACTAACCTTCTGGGCGACAAGTGCCCATATCTCCTTCTTACGTAGCACTGCCTCTCTCCTCATGTTGCTGGAGAAGACAGTGCCTGCATGCTTGTGCAAAGTGTCCACAGCATCTGGAGCTCGTCCTAGTTAAATTAGAAGTAGAACAACCCTGAGTAGGGAGCTGAGTAGATGCTAGATAGCATCTACTCAGATGGTAAACCACCCGGACGCTCACGGACCACCGGCCCAGAAATCTGCTATCCAGCATCTACTCAGTGCCCTACTCAGGGTTGTTCTACTTCTGTTCCAAAGGGAGCCCCCACCCCAACTTCAATGCCTTGAGAAAGACTTTGGTTGAAACGCGCATCGGCTGTGTTTTCTACTGTTACGGTTCACCAACCTGGTACACTGTGCCCCAGGTGTTATGCTGCACTTGAAATAATAAATATTCCTGCACATACAAAAAAACTTCGGACTGGTTTGTGTAGTAACTGAGGGGTACCAACCCTCTTGCCAGCGCCACCAACCAACTAGGTTTTGTCAACCCACCCATTTCTCCTAGACTTCCTGGGAACTATGGAGTCTGGTTCCCTGACAAAACCATTTAGCAGGCTGCAGGCTTAACCTTGAACATAGACGACGAGTTGCGCAGGGGACCTGGCTGTCCCGACACCAAGCTCCTCACCCCTTGCAAACTATGTCGGTAGTGTTATCTGCGCTAAGCTTGATGCCGGTAAGGGCGTTTTGGGAGCCTTTTGCAGCATGGCGCTAGGTACCTTACCGGCATGGCGCAAAGCTCGTGCCTGCGAAGTCGTAATAGTCCTCTATTAACGGACTGATGCCAGCACAGACACGCTATTTGCACCATGCCGGTAAGGGATGTGACTTACCTCCAAACTCGGAATGAGGGCCATTGTCTCAATAACAATGCAGGCACGTATAAAAGAAAGTAGTATTCAGTGCAGTAACATCATAACTTACCCTTAGAGAGAGAGAGAGTGAAAGCATAAGCAAATTGGGGACAATGGTGCAAAGTAGGGAATGGGATTCTGTACTTTTTGCATAACTAAGTAGCACTAAAAAGTATACTTTGTCAACGTATCTCACCAAAATATTTTTGTAGAATGGGCCCTTTCAGATAACAAGTCACACATGCCACAGGGCCACCACGTAAGGAAAGTTCAGAGCAACTGAGCAATGCGTTGTGGGTATGTAAATTAGCTCAACCCCCTGTGTTTTGCTCTATAAATGTGTGTTTGCATATGTCTTTACGTAGAAATATGCCAAACCTATGTCTGCAAACTCTGCATGCATGGTCTTTCTTGCTTCCAGGTTGCTGATGGATTTAAGGAGCGCCACTGCTACTGTATCAGTTTTCCTTAGATTTTTTTTTAAAAAACAACAGTCAAGAATTGGCCACCCTTCTGGGCTATGTTGAGCTTCAACTGATTTCATTAAAGTGATAAATATTGAACAAAGCAGGCCTCAGTCACAGTTTTCATTTAGGAATATGTTTCGAAACTTGTTGCAAAATAAGATATGCTCCAAACAGAGAGACTATTCATTACTTCCAGGGCTCAGCTGTATTTTAGGGGGATATTTTTAATTAATTTAAATGAATTCATGTTATGGTTTATGCCTGTGTTCTCCAGCAGAGGAAAGGGCATCAGAAGCAAGGACAAGCACAGGGGACAGGGTCAGCCATGGCATGGTTCTAGAGATTAGTGCCGCTGTGTCTTGTACCTGCTGGCACCGCCTGCTTGCCATGCTGTAGATGATCCAATCTCATGGCAGCACTGATGTGCCAGGTCTCTGAAGGCCATACTCAAGGCTCTTGGAAACCAACATGGTTACTGCAACAGTGGCACCGACACTGAGGCACAATGGATACTGGGCTGCCCAGAGGACACTTTACATTACTTCACTCTCTACGCCTGTTTCTCGCTAATAAAACAGACTATTGTTACATCTTCTGTCCTAGAATTCCAACTATGATGTTTTCCACAACCTTTGAGGACAGTGACTACTTTTATGAGAACAGAACAGTAAATAACACAATCATCTGCTTGGAACGTCTGTAGTGGTTTACACCTGGGCTCAGGGTAGAGCCCTGTCAGTGGCAGCCATTTTGTTTACATATTTATTTTTAGCACCTGGCAGGGGGAAGACAGGAGCCCTGCCAGACTATCAGGAAGCTCAGAAGGGGTTCTGCACCTCATGGTTTTGCCTGCATTCCGAGCCTCCTCAGAAGCAGGAGACTGCTGTTGGTACCGGTGCACACTTCCCTCCACCCCTGCCCCTCCCCACGCCAACCCTTGCCCCACTTACCTGCGGCAGCACCAGGCCTTGCCGCTCCTGGACCACTCACTTTTCTGGGCCTTCCCCTCCACAGAAATGACTACCATGGAAAGGGAGAAGGAACTACCTGCTGTTCCCTTCTGCCTCACTCTGTGGTGGCCATTTTGTTTTGTCTTCTTTTTAAGTGGACACATGGCAACGATACGATTTCCCCAATTGAAAGAAACACTATAAGTAGCCTGAAAAGCTTGCCAGGGTGCTAATAACAAGAAACCCCTCCTTGAGAGGGCATTTGTTAGGTATAGAGGTGCCTTATCACGGAAATTTTCAACCCAGATACAGAGTAGGGATGGACTTGATGTCTGCGGGCAGGCTATACCAGTGTTGGAGAACGAGTAGGGTAAAGAAGCAAAAGTGAGAGGGCGTTCAAGGAAGAGGGGGAACAAAGAGATTGATGAGCATTTGAGATATCTGAGTGTGGGGGAGTGAGCAACAAGAGATGGAGTTGAAGAGATTTATGGGGAGGGGAAGGCCATGGACCACCAAAAAGAAGACATTTAAGAAGGCATTGATTCTGCATGGACTGCCACCTTGGCTTGAGTTGGTGTGCAGAGGGGCGAGTGAGTATCGGGAGTGGGAGTAGAGGGGGAGTCCTGTGAGGAGGCTAAACCTAGACCAGCAGTGAATCCTACACAGGGCACAGGTGGTGATAAGAGCTTTAGTGGAGTGGCAGGTGAGAAAGAGCCCCGTTTATCTGATGGTGAGGAGGTTAGACCTGGTAGTTGAAGCATTAGAGGCAATTCATTGTTTCAGATCTCTGTAAGATAGAACCCCCAGTTTATGGATGGCTGGGGTGCGTGGGTCAGGAGAAAAGATAGCGGGGATGCAGGAAGAGGGGGGCCTTAGCAGCTGGGAGGTAGATCACATGGGAGGAGTTCGGCATAAGTCAGTAAATAGCCAGCCAGTGGACTAGGACGGTCTGCTAATTAGTGCTGTGAGACATGGCATGCTTGCAGCCCCAGATAATACAGACAGCACAATAGACGACACATTATTTATTTATGTGGTTTTATGCTGCAGTGCATCCACACTGGCATATTGCACAACACAACACTGCACATTTGTGCCGGAACACTCAGGTTGACTCCATCTGCCTTTACATGGAAATTATCACACTTTCACACTATGCACATGCCTGCATCGGGGAGATCAATTTCAACATTTGACTGTGAATTATTTCTGCAGTCTATGTTGATTGACTCCTTTGAAATACTGTTTTGAAAATGAACTTAAAAGGACAGCCATTTCCTTGGTGAAAGAAAAAGGAGTGGCACTGCAGTGGCCCCATCGGAAATGCATCTTGTGATTTGCATCCTTCAGTGACCCACTTCCACTGCGTGCCGGGCCGGACTGTGGAGCAAGCAACATGCAGAGTGGTGCTCTGTGCAGTCTGCAGGTGGCAACCTGCACCAGATAATTGGTGTGCGCCGAAGGGGCCTCTTGTCTCACTATTCGGCTGCAGTAATGTGCTCCCTGAGAACTGGATTGGGCGCAGGGGACCCCAGCATAGATCACTGATGAAGTGGCATGGTGGGAAGGAACATGTTATGGAGGTGGTGGGAGCATTTTGCAGTGACCTAGGCGAACAGAGGAGGTTGATAGTTGGATGACACTTGTATAAATGGGAGAGTGGGTGTGCACGGATTTGTGAGTTCACCTTCTGACTACTGCCCACACAGTGCCCCCCCCCCCCAAGTTCTTCTGCTCTAATCTGTGCACCCCCATTCCCAATGCTGAAGCAACCCCGTTTTTAAGTTCATGGTTCAAATCATGGCTTACCATTGACATCCAAGACAACCAACCAACATGTCTTTGCTGTTTCGACTCTCAATTAGTTCTTAACTACACAACCCTACTTCATCAGGAGACGATCTGCAATCTGGATAGTGTGAAGTGCATTCTCCTTTAAGCTGAGGTTTCATTCCCCTGTCCCCTTTTTCTTTAGGAGGGTCAGGGTTGGGAATGGTAGAATCAACAAGGGGTTCTGCAGACTAATGCTGCGATGCGCCCCAAACTCAACATTGGAAGGATGCAGTCATGTGTTTCCAGACTCTTCTCCTTCACATAAATTAACGACTTAATTGATCTTTCATTACACGCTTAATACCAGAGACCAGCCTCTAAGCATGGGGCTGGGATTCGAGCCTGTGTTGCTCTGTGTTGTTTTGCTTCCAAGACCAATGCCTTGCCCCTGAGCTATCCTCCACATCCCTGTCACTGAGGCCTGAAAGGAAGAAACCAGTATGTGCCCTAAGAATATTGAGTAGTGACGAGTGGTCTAGCCTTCACCATCTTTGGTTGCATGAGAAACAGGGGTTCACGCGTACCAAGAAAGTGGAAGACCCTGAGTGCCTGCCTAACCCCACACAACTGACATCCTGGTGCTGTTATGTTTAGTGTCTTTTATACTGCATGCATCTGCATGGTAGTAGACTTACATGACTAATCATTGTCTAGGTTTTGGTTCATTGTGCCACCCTCACTGGACCCCTAGGGTAAAAACAGACTATGGTCTATGGTTGGAAATACTAAGGGGAGTAGTTGAGAGTGAAGGAGAAGCAAGAGGAGGAATGAAACGAAATAAATGAAAACAATTGACCAAACGCCATGAGGACAATTGTTAAATGTTAAATGTTAAAGCTATTTATACCTTGCACCATCACCAATGGAATTGGTCCCCAGGCGCTCTGGCGGATCTATAAATGATAAGGTGGGATAGGTTAGTAAGGTGAAGAGGGAGTAGGATAGTGAGAGGAGTGGTGTCTTGTTGGCAGCTTCAACTCGGTATACACCAGATGCTGAGCTTTGGTGCGGGTATTGGATCGGTGTCAGTCCACGTGTGCTGTTGCTCCGGCTTATGTATTGTTGCAGTGTTGTGAAGTGCATGCGGCTTGTTGTGTGAGAGATGGTTGTGTGAGTTGTTTTGAGTGAGATAAGTATTCAGAGTTCGAGTTTGTATTGGTTAGTGGAAACCCAGGGTAAAACAGACTACGATCTATGGTTGGAAATACTAAGGGGAGTATTTGAGAGTGAAGGAGAAGCAAGAGGAGGAATGAGACGAAATAAATGAAACAAATTGACCAAACGCCATGAGGACAATTGTTAAATGTTAAATGTTAAAGCTATTTATACCTTGCACCGTCACCAATGGAATTGGTCCCCAGGCGCTCTGGCGGATCTATAAATGATAAGGTGGGATAGGTTAGTAAGGTGAAGAGGGAGTAGGATAGTGAGAGGAGTGGTGTCTTGTTGGCAGCTTCAACTCGGTATACACCAGATGCTGAGCTTTGGTGCGGGTATTGGATCGGTGTCAGTCCGCGTGTGCTGTTGCTCCGGCTTATGTATTGTTGCAGTGTTGTGAAGTGCATGCGGCTTGTTGTGCGAGAGATGGTTGTGTGAGTTTTTTTGAGTGAGATAAGTATTCAGAGTTTGGGCCTCATTACGACCCAGGCGGTAAGTTACCGCCTGGGCCGTGACTTTACCACCATGGCGTAAACTATGTTTACGCCATGGTGGTTGGCGGACTTACCGCCCCATTCCGACCTTGGCGGGGCGGTAAGTCCCCAATCCCCATTTACCCTTCCCCATTCCCATTTTTGCCCCATAGGGCATAATGGAAGTGGGGAAGGCGTTAATTACGCCACCGTAAATTACGGTGGCGTAATTAACTCCATGGTCCCTTAGCACCATGGATTTTAACACCTGCTAAAAGCAGGTGTTAAGTCCGCCATGGCGCTAAGGGACCTCGTACTCAGGCGGTAAGGGTCGGCGCTGTTTACGCCGCCGTAAAACCCTTACCGCCTGGGTCGTAATGAGGCCCTTTGAGTTTATATTGGTTAGTGGAAACCCAGGGTAAAACAGACTACGGTCTATGGTTGGAAATACTAAGGGGAGTATTTGAGAGTGAAGGAGAAGCAAGAGGAGCAATGAGACGAAATAAATGAAACAAATTGACCAAACGCCATGAGGACAATTGTATCCAGGGAACCACCCATTCCAAAATGGGAAACTCTCTCAACTAAAGGAAAGGCCAGCATATATTTGACTGCATTCTCTCCGATTCAATATGTGCATCCTAAAACGAAAGGATTTTATTGCATTCCAGTGGAGCAGTAAATCATTCTTGCTAATATCCTTCTGATGAACCACTGAATACAAGTGGGGAAACACGTGTTGATTAATAAATACCATGAGGAATTAATAAAGTTCATCAAAGATAATTCGATTATATGAATGGAAACTATACAATAAACTTTCAAATTGCCGCAATTTTTGGATTCCAATTTTTCTTTCTTCTTATGGTTGGAAATAAAAAGGGGAGTGAGAAGTTGAGAGTGAAGGAGGAGCAAGAGGAGGAAAGAGACGAAATAAATTAAAAAATGACTAGATACAAACGTGGCACTTATTCGCTCCTTAAATTCTAACCATTATCATGATGAATTTCTTTTCACATGCCCTACTTTTCCTAACTGACAACACTGTCTGAGACCCAGGTGCAGCTTGTGGAAAACAACAGGCAATGCCAAACTTTTTTTTGCTTGTGACGCATAAGTGTCTAGTTTACCTCATCCGACATCCTCAACCTTGTTGCATAATCTTGGGAGTATTGCGATTGTTCCTAGGCATTTCATCCATAATTTGAACCTGTAATTATAGTATCAGGTGGCAAGGCGGAACTACTGTGATGTGTTATTCATCATGTGAGATCCCTGGTATTAGCTTCACTCAGCATTCTGTGGTTTCATCCTCTTCTGGCCTGGGATGATCTTTGCTTCTTGGTGGAAAAAAGGTTGCATGTTAAGCCCGAGATACACAGAGAAAGAATGACAGAATCTACGGAATGAGAAGTGAGAACACATGATTCAAGACAACTGGGAGACCCAAACCGAGTACGGGGTGCTATCTGACATTACATAAACTAAAGGGTAGCCCCAAACTTCAGTGGGAACAGGGGAAATAGATATTACAGATACACACAAATTGCCCCCACTGGAAATTATTATATACTTGTCACTAATTAATATGGACAGTAATTCTTAGAAGAAAAGCGTACCTGCACGAGGTGACACTGTTGCAACCCTCTGCCAAAGAGAAATAGTTCACAGAATGAATCACAATCTTAAACAATTACATCGTTGTACTTTAGTTTGGTACATGTGAAAAGACAAAAATCAATTACACAATGAAAACAATGCAATGTCAAGAATCTCGGCTTATTATTGGACCAATCAGAGAGAAATGATCATTCAAATCATACACAAATCATTATAAACACAAGAAAATCCGAACATACTAACATAAAGATACTACTCTGAAATGATATGAAACAAAACTATGCACAGAGGACTTAGTACACATGGGATGGGAGCGTGGCCCCTAGCATTGCTGTACGACTAATTAACTGAGACAAGCTACCCCTATGTATATAGGGGCCACTAAAGCCAGGGTCTACGTGTGGATGCTATTCTAAGTGGAAACCAAGGAGCTGATCCTCTGTGGAATATTGCATAGACCATATGTTTCGGTTTAACCTGAAGTTTACACCACCTTCATCAGGACCTTGAAGCGACCCTGTGATAGAATAAATCAATGATTGACAATATAGTAACATCTCTACAAACAGGTTTAGAGACATATTAGAGGACAATAGGGGTTGCAACTCCATAACCAACGCTACTTGAGGCAAACTACAACTAGAAAGACCCCACCCAGAAGTGAGAGGCACTTTCTCAACTGTCGATAATCAGCCAAACCAGAAAATCTAAGCCACACCAGCCAATCATGTGAAGAGACGACTACAAGCGGGAGAGGCCTATACATCACCCCTCAACTACAGCAATGTTAAGGTGTTCCAAAACAGGACATGAAACTCATATTGTGTTCCAAAGGGGCATTCATATTCAATATGACTGCTGCAAAGTAAGTCTTTGATGGACATATGCAAAGAGAATAGCTGGTGGGTGAGTAAACGTGCTACTTTGCAAGGTGGAGGCAAATTGAAACCAGATGGAAGTAAGAACAAACCTGACAGGTGTAGTACTGATTGAAGAAGGACTATTGGAAAAATCATGATCGGTCACTAAAGCAAATTAATTTGCCACAGTCACCAGGGTAGACACTATGAATGAATAACAAATAAAAAAGGCTCAAAGGTTGTGAAATTGCAACACATAAGTTAAATAACAAATCCTGAATCATGCGTAGCATGAAGAGAAAACATTGAGAGCTCACTTATGTTGTTTATTGATGTGATAGCTTGGGCAGGCAGTTGAAATACTTTTTATAACAGACAAGCCAGACCTAAAAACAAAAATAAAAAGTGCTAAACAAACAGGGCAGTGCCGTTTCAGTGTAAGTATAAAACAATGTGTACCAAGTATTTGTACATGGGGCATGAAACAAACACAGAGAACAGTATAGCATGTCCAATTAATGAAGTAGCCCTGTAAGGCATGTGGCTATAATGTCTCAGTGGCCATGGAGCAGGCACTAAGCGTCTGCTCCTCAAAGACGTTATAAACCCCTGGGCAGCCTCAGAGACTCACCCGAAGGCTGCAAACACAGTCAGGCCGGGAGCCACTAAACATGCAATCCGAAAAGAGTGAAAGGGGCAGTACTCGAACACCTCTTATACAGCAGAGGTAAACTCAAGGGGACGTGATGTCTAAATGCTCAAGTGGCCTCTATGCTGCCTTTGGTGATGTTCCAGGACGCAGCGGTTAGTGAAGCATTGTCTTCTGGTGGTGGGGCATGCCTTCCACCAGTCCTGTGGATGGTGCTGCACACCTCTACCACAACCTATTGATAGCTCGACTGAAAGTGCTGTACTCCATATTAAAAGTGCAAAAGGCGGGGTACTCCCATATCTTCGAGTGAAATATATAGAGCTATTAATGACCTTAAAAAAGGCAAAGCCCCAGGCCCAGATTTTTTCTCAATTGATTATTTTGCCCACTTCAAGGATATTCTGGTTCCTAAAATTAATTAATTATATACTTCCTTCATTGCTGATGAAAATGCCACTGGATCTTTCTCTGAAGCAATGCTTATTGTATCCCTAAACCCAACAAAGACCCTGAATTAGCTCAAAACTATAGACCCATATCCTTGATTAATACTGATCGTAAAGTTTTTGCCTAAATCCTAGCCAATATGTGAAAAGAGAAAAATAATATGAGGCCGGGAAACCCAAAGGAAAGACACCAAACACCGGTTACAAAGGAACATACAAAGTACTTTATTTTAAGGTCAAGCAATGACAAAGTCAATAATAGATCGGATAGCTATCGGCCCTCAGTACAACACAACAAACTTCAACGGGGTTCGATGTATTCAGTGAGAGACTGTACATTGGGACATTCAGGCTTTTATACATTTCTCCAGCCTGTTGTCCAACCCCTTCGCGGGTTAACCATTCCATGAATGTATTACTGGTCTAAGGTCTCTGCCAGGTCAATTCTAATTTATTCATCAGTATGTGCATAGATCAGTTCCGTTGATACAGGTAATCCATTTACATGCAGGTCAACAGAAGGACAAGGTCTCAGTTCATGACCCTAACAAGTGGCCTGTAGGCAAGTTAAACTAACACACAGGGATTTACCTCAACTCCACATTACCTCAAGAAGCGGGTATGTGTCCTTTCTGTTACCAAAAAGTACTATAACACACAAAACAGACTGAGGAACAGAAAAGCTTCACCAGAGCTATTTATTGTATTGTGCAATTAATGCAACCCTAACTCTTTCCCTGCAGGGAGTGCACTAAGCTACCCCTGCTTGATGTTACTAACCCTAAATGGATGCTAATATGCCGACTGTCGGCAGAATTTGCATGGGGACTATTCATACCCTATATTACAAACATGAAAAACCATATTCACAGTGAACTGCCACAATAAATTTTATACATCTAAATGTCGTTAATCCAAACAATTAAAACCAAGACAGTTACGGAAAAAAACCATTTCCCGGCTGTACCCTTGGATGAAACAGACAGGTCACGTGGGACTCGGCGTCACACTCTTCGACAATTTAATTGCCCTCCGTGAGGTGTGTCTGGTTGATCCAGGAGTTATTTATTAAAACATTTTATAAAAATATATGTATGTGTCGCACAAATTCTCAGCACAAAAATGCACTTTATATTTGATTCATTTCTTTACAAGTGCATGTACCATTCTCTTGTGCGTGACTGTTTAACATCTTTATAAATAGAGAGCATAAATTCTCTGAGATAAATTCAAACAATTTGTGTTTAAAAGTGCATAAGTCCACTTGTGTCACTCTAAATAGGGTGACATCTATATATCTGGTCGACCGGTTTCAATGATGTCTTGCGTGTATCATATTCTTCAGGACCCAATATTGCTTCTTTAGACCCAATCAGCAAGCCCCATGGAGGCGAGATTGCGACATATCCTGTCCAATTGTTTTTATATGCAAGGAACAGCACGTTCGATTTCTGTGGTATTGCCACTTTCAAATAGTAGAGTTGAAAAGCCTGAAATGGTACTTTATCTTTCTACTTGTAGACGTCCCTTCAATAAGGAGGGCTTGTTGTGGTCTCGCAGCTTTGTTCATAGCGTTTTATGAAGGAAGTCTTGTTGGATTCTCAATTCCTGAGCACGATCTCTTCCGTCACGTTGTTTCCTGGTTTCGTGATTATCGCGGGTAGCGTTCCTCGCGGTAGACGCTAAATAGCTAAATAGCGTCTACCGCGAGGAACGCTACCCGCGATAATCACGAAACCAGGAAACAACGTGACGGAAGAGATCGTGCTCAGGAATTGAGAATCCAACAAGACTTCCTTCATAAAACGCTATGAACAAAGCTGCGAGACCACAACAAGCCCTCCTTATTGAAGGGACGTCTACAAGTAGAAAGATAAAGTACCATTTCAGGCTTTTCAACTCTACTATTTGAAAGTGGCAATACCACAGAAATCGAACGTGCTGTTCCTTGCATATAAAAACAATTGGACAGGATATGTCGCAATCTCGCCTCCATGGGGCTTGCTGATTGGGTCTAAAGAAGCAATATTGGGTCCTGAAGAATATGATACACGCAAGACATCATTGAAACCGGTCGACCAGATATATAGATGTCACCCTATTTAGAGTGACACAAGTGGACTTATGCACTTTTAAACACAAATTGTTTGAATTTATCTCAGAGAATTTATGCTCTCTATTTATAAAGATGTTAAACAGTCACGCACAAGAGAATGGTACATGCACTTGTAAAGAAATGAATCAAATATAAAGTGCATTTTTGTGCTGAGAATTTGTGCGACACATACATATATTTTTATAAAATGTTTTAATAAATAACTCCTGGATCAACCAGACACACCTCACGGAGGGCAATTAAATTGTCGAAGAGTGTGACGCCGAGTCCCACGTGACCTGTCTGTTTCATCCAAGGGTACAGCCGGGAAATGGTTTTTTTCCGTAACTGTCTTGGTTTTAATTGTTTGGATTAACGACATTTAGATGTATAAAATTTATTGTGGCAGTTCACTGTGAATATGGTTTTTCATGTTTGTAATATAGGGTATGAATAGTCCCCATGCAAATTCTGCCGACAGTCGGCATATTAGCATCCATTTAGGGTTAGTAACATCAAGCAGGGGTAGCTTAGTGTACTCCCTGCAGGGAAAGAGTTAGGGTTGCATTAATTGCACAATACAATAAATAGCTCTGGTGAAGCTTTTCTGTTCCTCAGTCTGTTTTGTGTGTTACTGTAGGCAAGTTATACATTAGCTGTACGGAGGTCAAGACGATCTAGATTCTATTCGGAATGACATCGTCCACCATTTTGATGTACAGGGTGACTTTTACACAGCAAGAGAACCTAAAATGGCGGTTTGATTCAAGATGGCGGCTTACATCAATTTCTAAGGTCAAGACCTTGCCGTAGAGAGTTATTCGCGTAGAGTTTTAAGCAACTTGGCGTAGGCCAATATACATACAATCATTTACAATAGGAGGCATAATTTAATATCCAGTTTGACAAATAGACTTATCCCCTTCCTTCCAAATTTAACTAAAAATGACCAGGTGGGCTATGTCAAAAGCAGACTATCTTCAGCCAATATTAGACTCTTTACTAACATTCTTAACATCATTCAAAATTCTCCGAATCCATATGCGGCAATAGCACTGGATGCTGAAAAGGCCTTTGATAGGGTAGAATGGAACTTTACATTTGAAGCTCTTACTTGGCAAAGAATTCCCGATCCATTTAGTTTATTTATATAACGCCGATACACAATGTGTTTCAAAGTGCTTCAAGGCAAGGCAGGGAACAAGGGAAAATACAATGAGATTCTTATAAGCCATGAACAGTAAGGATGTGAAATTAACTATCGTACTCGACCTGACGACATTTCAGATTGTGCAAGTGCTAATACATAGATAAGGAAGGGGGGAGTGGGAAGGAAAGGGAAACAGACAGGCGACTACCGTACTAGGCCTGACGACATTTCTGGTAGAGCCGGAGGAAAACAAAAGATGAGGGAGAGGGGTGCAGAAGGGAGGGGAGGAACAAAACAAGCGACTAACGTACTAGGCCTGACAACGTTTCAGATAGTGTTGGAAGGGGTGGGGGGACAATAAGGGGATGGGGGAGCGACAGACGAGGTTGCTATCATACCAGGTCCAGGGACAATTCTGATAGAGTAAGTGCATAGAAGAAAGTAAGGGGAGGAGGGGAGGAGATAGGAAAAGGGAGAGGGGAGGCGAGGAGAGAACAGAGAGTAAGCAGTCAAAAAGAGTGGAGAAGCAAGAGGGGAGAGCGAATACAATTGCAGAAGTCAGTAGTAACACATAATGTTGCAAGCCAGGATACAAGATGAAGATGGGAACAGCATGATTCAGAGCCACCATAAGTACAAGATACAAAGGAAGTCCAGTATGAGAGTTTAGAAAGGGTGGCGCACAATGAATCAATGAAGTCCATAAAAGTCAAATCGAACATTGGCCACAAGACGGTGATGGTGAAACCAGAATGTATCAGGACAGACTCCTGCAGAAGTAGGCTGGAGGGGGTTGGGTGAGCAGGGTAGAAGAATCAAGCAAAACAGGCAACACCTGTGTGCGCGAATGGGGGGGGCACACAGAACATCATGGGGGGACCAGAGGTGGTGGGGATGGCCTGTGGGGACAGAGGAAGTAAACACATGTTGGTGCATGCTTACCTGCTCTCTGGGCCCTGGGTCCTCCTGGTCCGAACAGGTCAAAAGAGGAATTGCCCTTTTCTTTGTCTGCCCTTCACTTTGGACGCCCGGGGGAGAGATGCCCCTGATCTTAGAGTTAAGAGCAGGAAGGAAGAGGTGGGGCTAAGAAGGTGGGTGGTGCTTAGACACGGTGACCTAAATCCACTTGCACCTGCTCCCCATCAGCGGCAACCAGGAAGGAACCAGGTGGCCGGCGTTTGCTAAGTGGGGAAAAGAGCAGCAACCTGGAAGGCACCAGGTGGGCAGGGCTTAGGCCAGGAGACCTAGATCCACTTGCACCTGCTCCCAATCAGCAAAGGAAAAGATGCTGGAGGGCTCTTTAAGTAGGGAAAAGAGCGGCAACTAGGAAGGCACAAGGTGGGCGGGGCTTGCTAAGTGGAGAAAAAGCGGCAACCTGGAAGGCACCAGGTGGGCGGGGCTTAGGCCATGTGACCTAGATCCACTTGCACCTGCTCCCAATCAGCAAAGGAAAAGAGGCTGGAGGGCTCCTTAAGTAGAGAAAAGAGCGGCAACCAAGAAGGAACCAGGTGGGTGAGGCTTGCTAAGTGGCGAAAAGAGCGGCAACCTGGAAGGCACCAGGTGGCCGGGCTTAAGCCAGGTACCTAGATCCACTTGCACCTGCTCCCCATCAGCCAAATATGTTCAAAAACCTCTACTCTAATCTGCAACATCCTTTTTTATAAATAATCATATGTCCCCCTTTTTTCCTCTCCATAGAGGTTCTCACAAGGGTTGTCCCCTCTCTCCCCTTCTATTTATTCTGGCATTGGAACCCTTTCTAGAAGCAATAAGACAGGATGAAAATATACTTGGCATTCAGTATAAAGGCATTAAGATTAAAACAGCTGCTTATTAAGATGATGTACTACTTTTATTGAATATTATTGTCGTGGCCACAGGCCCCAGAACACAAAAACCACACCATCTAGTGATGGGGGCAATGGGTCACTTGACTCACTTATGTCCCTTTGGGACTCATAAACACAGGGGCCCTGACTGGACTCTGTCCTGGCACCTTTGGCGCCAGGATCATATAGAGATGTGAGCAGGAACACTTTATTTCAGTGCAGGAGTGCTTTTACTTTATTTCTCTGCAGGAGTGCTTTTATTTTACAAGAACTTTACAGGCGCTGAAAGCCTTTATTTAGAGAAGATCCTCATGTGCTGACTCATCGGGTGTGGCTCCCTAGGCCTGGTCTTCATGTGCTGACTCATCGGGTGTGGCAGGGTGTGGCAGGCATGCTGAACCTGGTGGGTGTGGCTTCAGAAGCTCAGCTATATAAGCTGTTCCATCTAAGGCTGGTGCTTCGCATTACTGTACACTCACGTGCAATGTGACGCTCACCGCCGCTTGGACCACTTTACTTACCTTTGAAACCAGGCGTTCTCCTGCATACTCACCTCCAGGAAACCGGTGCTTCATCGCTTCATCTGCAGACTCATCCCCTGACATCCAGTGATCTTGAACCCGACGCTGCAGCACCGCACTCTGCATCCACTCTGAACTCGGACCCTGTGAAGAAGAAGAAAGACAAGGTTAGAACATCCGTCCTAGGGTCGTGCTGCATTTGAACCCCGCTCGCCCACTAGTTAACAACTTATCAGCTACTATACTGCTGCAGCTTCGTTCCTCATTCCCTCCGGCTGCCGCCTCGAGCTCCGCAGCTTCTGCCGGACCAGCAACATCATCTGCAAGGTAAGAAAGCTAAAGAGCAAACATCAAAAGTGGAACAGACAGCAATATAAAACAACAAACTTTACAATACAACAAAAACAGACGAGGAAAGACAAAGGCAAACCGGAACACTTACCTGAAGTATAGTGGCTTAGTCGCAGCAGGACTGGACTACCACGTGCAAGGGACCAGTGAAGGAACTTGGTCCAGATCATACAAGTGCCCCTGCCAGAAGCAGCAGGATGGAGTGCTTGCCAAATCTAATCAACAGGTGAGCTTTCCAGGGACAGCACATCCCACGGGTAACACGGTTTGGGAGAAGGGGTCTGGAAGGGGATCAGGTGCACAAGCTGGCATACTCATGCCCCCTATTCTCCACATAGGAGCAGTCCAGAGCAGCATCACCTATTACCACCAGTCACCACATAAGCGCAGAAGGTGAAGTCGGACCCGAGCGACCTCACCCCAGGGAGGGCTGCAACCGTGCCCCAACAACTCAGCAGAGACCAGGTGAGTGTAACAATTATGGACTCATGTCTACACCATCTGACTCACATTATTACACAATTTTCCCTGGCATCAGGGTACAAGCTTAACACAGACAAATCAGAGATTCTACCACTTAACTTACATTGCACGAAACACCACATTTCAAGCTCTGGAATAAGATGGTGCCCTGCAGGTATTATGTATCTAGGTATTTATATAACATCCTCAATCAAAAATAGTATTAAACAAAATACAGCAAATATTCTAACTAAGGTAAAGGAGCTCACAAATATATGGTCCCCCCTTTTCCTATCTTGGTGGGTTAGACTTGAAGCTGTCCAAATGATGATCTCACCTATTATACTCTATTTTCTATATATGCTACCTATTCCTATCCTTGCTACTTTCTTCAAATCATTAGAGTCTTGTATCCTCAAATTTTTCTGGGGAAAAAAGAAACAGAGAATTTCATTGTGTAAACTCAAGAAGCTCAGAACTGAAGGAGGAATTGGCTTCCCGGATTATAAAAAATACCACTCAGCCATTGTTCTACGACAGGCTAAATTGTGGTTAATTCCCACTAATCCTAATGCGCCAAACTGGTTTCTTATAGAGAGAGCGATGGTCTCCCCCAATGTTCTTATGGACTGTCCCTACATAAAAAAATAACAACAAATGTTTCACTAGTACCAGTATTAATGTTTCTATTACCCTGTCCTGCAGTAACACCCTTTAGCCACGACCCTTGTTCTCTCTGATTAACCTGTCAAAGATGCTTTTATATTCTGCAAATCCTATGGTTCTACACTTAATTGTACATACTTCTGCTTGACAATCTAGCATGCCTTTCATTGCCATTTTGTATTCTTTGTTTTCTATGACTGTAATGTATCTGTTCTCATCTCTGTATATTTTCCTTCATATCATGTTTTTTGCCATGTAACAGTAATGTATCTGTTTTCATCTCTGTATATTATCATTCATATCATGTTTTTTGCTATGTAACTTAAGTGATGCGCCCGGATGCCCATGGGCCAGGTGCGCTTTATAAATAAGTAAAATACAAATATAAATATTTGTACCTCCGATCATACTTATTCTCGTTAAGTACAAAAAGATCCCAGTTTATATCACAGTATATTTGGATGAATCTTCTAATAAAGATTAACAAGAGAACTGTATGTTGGTGACAATGGCTATCTCTTGGTATTAAATATGTGGGGCAGCTGTTCATTCAGGGTATTCCTCTCACCTTTGATAAACTCATAAATAAATTTCATGCGCCAGTGTCTTTTCTGCAGCAACGTGTACGTTTAATAGATGCTATTATGAAAAATGATAATCTGTTAATTTGTAATACGAACAATTATCAAGCTCAAAGGTTACTTCATCTAGTTAACCCTAATGTTACCGCATCCATGTTCTTCAAAGCCTGTTCCTCCACGTCAACCGATGGAGTTCTATTCAAATGTCAAGAGGCTTGGAGCCAAGACTGCGCCCTAAATGACTCCCAACTGGCATGGCCTTCTATATGGACTAATATATCTAAAGTGATTGTCTCAGCAGGTTTACTTCAAACATTGTATTTCTTCCACCACAGGGCTTACATCACTCCACTAATGCTCTTTAAGGGTGGACTCTCCCTAGATGACAAATGTTGGAGTTGTTTTTGTATTCAGGGGTCTTTCAAACTTTGTTTTTGAATGTATTCATGTCAAAGGATTTTGGGAAAGAGTGTGGAAGTCTCTTGAGCGTATTTTTCATTTACAGTTGGATTTCTCCTTTACTGTTTTGTTTCATGGTAGCAAAGTTATCCAGCCTGCATTGATAAGAATACATGTTATCTGTTTGATCTCTTCATTGCCATAGCAATCCAGACTGTTACTTCCAACTGGATGGATCTCAAAGGTGTGCATTTCAAATTATGATGGAATTCAGTATGCAATATCCGGAAAAATGCAATGCTATATCCCCACATTCGCAATACAAGCATGAGTTAAAATGGCAATCATTTCTAGATTTTTGGGAAAATGCAATGCCTAGTTAATGGAAATGATTTGTTTTTTCACTGGTACTATATACCGTAATAATTAATGTCCCTTCCCTTCTCTTCCTTTTGTTCATGTTAGTCCTGTGTGTCTTTGTTCGTACTTAATATTTACCATAAATGCCTCATACAACTATGAGTTCACTTTAATTTGCATTTAATTCATTAGGGTATAGCATTCATATACTTTATATGAGGTTTCTATATTGTTTAAATATGTTGTAGATGAACGCCTTGCTCTAGCAAGTACGGTGTGTTTCTATTGACCTTTATATGCGGTTCTACTTAATGTATAAACCTTGTGTACATACTGATCTTAATATAAATTATTTAAACGGAAAAAAACAAGTGCAAAGGGCAAATCCTGATAAATGCTGTACTGTACACTGTGGGGGGATACATTAGTTTAGGGGAACAGCAGAATGACGCATGCAACACCTCCCTTAGAGATGGTGTCTCCTTCAGGAATACCACCACCAAGCATGAACAAAGTGCACAAAAATACCAATATGAATGGCTGAAACTTCCCAAGAATGTGCTTGCAGATCATTCATATTAGGTAAAAGGTGTGCTGAATTCATTGGGAAACTACAACAAAAGCCAAGCAATGCCTTCCCTTTTTGGTGTTAATTGAATCTAGGAGCAGTTTCACAGCTGGGCAATACTTGGCAGCTACCTAGTTCACGACTGTCAGGCCTGTCCTGGAAGGCACCAGATTTGCTACCCTAGCCACAATTCTGAGTTGGGAACTATAACATGTGACATAGCCCAAGGTAGATCAAATCCTTGCACTTGGCCTGATGAAGTCCAAGGGGTTTACACCTGGTCTGCTGGTGGGACATGGGCACACACCCCTATTGCTATATAAAAAGTATGGTGGCCCAGCCAAGAAGTGCCAGTATAATTCCACTCGAAGTAAAGATGCACAAGAATTAACGCCCTTGTTATTGCCACTGCCCGAGCCCCAATCACATAGCAAATGACTAACCAGTGTGCATGAAATGTATATACAGACCAGTGCCTGAATCTGCTTAATTAGCCCAAAATACTTGTTAAGCATGGGAGAGGTAGATGTCATGCAAGAGGTCTTCTTGAGATCGCCATGTTCAGATAACTCCTACAGCCAACAAAGTGTGCCATAGCCCTTCTCACTGTGCATCATTCCTGCTCACGGAAGGGAACTGGCATTAATCGTCCTAAATATGGCATTGAAAATAAAGAATCTCCTTTGGGAAGTGCAGGTACTGTCTTAATAGAAATCTTTGATATGCTGGCAGTGCATCACTTGAAGTACAGCGGCCCTGCTGTGAAGTTGCAGTGCTAGCCTACTGAAGGTAAAGCAGCCAGTCTGAGAAATACTTCTCCTAGAGTGCATTATTGCTGCTGAGCAGGATTAAGAGTAGTTCGTGCTGCATGCTCCTTTAATTGTTGCCCTCTTTCCTGAGGCTCCCGATGCGTACCTCCGGGGACGCCATTTCAGCAAAATGTAAGGGGTAGAAGAAGTGACATCACTTGCCTAATTGCATCAATTCCATCTACATGTCTATCGAACACTGGATGTCTACACACTGGATGTGTCTAAATAGTTCCAAAACGGAACTTATGAAATTCAGATCAACCCAGGCTAGAGCTAAACTCGACCAAAGATATTCCAAATGCATTATTGAGGACAGTAGTATTCTGGTCCTTAATAAAGACGCTTGGTATTTATCTCGAGCCTTCCCTTGGCTGCGGAGGCCCTTATTAATAACATTGCTAAAGATTCACAGTACCATCGGAGACTCCTGACAAATCAAACCGTTTGTCTCTGGCAAAAAGAGTGAAACTTTGGCTAGAGCCACGATTCTGCATAGGATTGACAATTGCAACGCCCTTTTTGATTGCTGTCCGCCAATGTAGGATTTAACAAACTCCAGGTTGTACAGAATGAAGCAGTCCGGATTGTTATAAACCTCTCGTGCACAGCTCCTATCTCTGAATTTAGAAAACAACTGCACTGGCTTCCTGTAGCTGCTGCAGTGCAGTTTAAGATGTTTACCTTGACACGCAAGTACCTATATGGTACGTCTCCTTCTTACCTCAAAAAAAGCTTACTGAAAAATGAGCCACGGAGAGTCCTGCGCTGTTGTAATACTAAACTACTTGTCCGTCTTAGAGTTAGGAGTTGTGAGAAACCCGACAGAGTTCACCACCTACTTCCTTGGGATCTTCCATTCAGGTGGCCAGGGAAGGGCCATCGCTTTTGGATCCCGACCCTGGGGGTGGACAAGTGAGGGAGGATCACCTGAGTGGAGGGTCACAAGGAATTGGGAGGAGAATACCCAAGGGTGTGACATGGTATTCCCCCTTTCCCAATTGTACACCAACCCACTCTCCCTCAGCATTAATGGGGTATTTCCAATCACACCCTGTTAGGAAAGATTTCATGTATGTGTAATTTTCCCTCCACTTATGGACCCCCCAAACCTTTTGCTTTTGTTTGGCTATCCTAACATGACATTTTGCAGTGGAGCCCAGCCTTCAGCGGAACTCCCGTGGGCTTTTGCTCACTTGTTATGGGGAAACTGACAGGTCTTTCAGATTGCCAGTACTGGGAAACTACGTTTCCTTAGGCTTTGACTATTTTGCCATTTCTTGGTAACTTTTTAACAGTGCACAATGTACCTTCCAGTACCGTGTGCTTGCGTCCCTTTTTGTTTTATGGCCTATTTTTTTGGTGATTGTATGAGTGTGCCTGGGACGAACTGGTGGCAGCAGTTACTTTTCATAGTGTTTTACTTCTTTTTACTGAGTTAAATTGCATTTACTGCGTTTGGCTCAAGACTGTGGCCAGGTCTGAAAATGGCTGAGCCACAAAGTCTTTTGTTCTGTCCCATTGCCATTTTGTCCCTTTCCTTCACCCAGGTCGAGTAACCCCGGTTTTCCTTAATTGGACACGCAGCCTCCCACGAAAACCAATCTCTTTCGCGGTCTTCTGCCATTCACGTATGTGTGCCCAGGAAGTGGGCTGGCACTGTCTCGACCCAATCCACACCACTGGTGCCAGGATGTCTGGAGTGCCTGAATGACTGAGACCACCGTGGCCGTGATTGGTCCACGTCTGGGATGCCTGCAAGAGAGCAGATCTTCTATTGGAAGTCCTCGAATTGGCCGCAAAGCTAATCTTGGATATAAGAAGGGGCCCTGCAGCCATTACAGGTTGATCACCTGTGTTCTCACTGGACTACAGAAAGAGCCAAGTCTCCTACACGAAGAAATTGACTTGTGAAACCACCAGAGACACTTTGGAAGGTGTTGGCACTCTTCACCCTCTGCAGTCCTGTCAGACCCCTGCACTTTGACCATTTGAAGTAGTGGAAACAACTACTCTATGGGCACCCTGCTTACCCACTGAACTAGCCCCTTCGGAAGTGTTCTGGGCCATCCAGTAAACTGTCCAGCTCTACCTCGGTGTAACCCGCAGTACCGCCGCCATCTCGAGTGCACACGCAAGATTTACGACTTCACTTGCTTGTGGTCTTGTGCATTCTCCCACCAACACATTTTGCAGGCCTAGCTCCTCTGGCTCCCGAATTAGGAGAGTGTGTAACGCTGCCTGCATCCATGATTCCCACATCACTACCTGGTGATGACAGTCACTATAGATCCCCTAGTTTTCTGATCTCCTGTGCCCTGAAACCAGCTGCACCAGAATTTTCTTCATATCTCCTTCGGAAGTTGAGAAAAGAGAACTGTCCGTCATGGATGATCGTTCTCCACCGCAGGCGCTGA
The DNA here is from genome assembly GCF_040938575.1 of Ambystoma mexicanum. NCBI lineage: Eukaryota > Metazoa > Chordata > Amphibia > Caudata > Ambystomatidae > Ambystoma > Ambystoma mexicanum. The sequence goes on from NC_090937.1 coordinate 385,401,589, forward strand.
GAGCCGGAGCGCTGTGAAACTGTGACACAAACCTACTGGTTACATTGACTAAACTGGCAAAGTTTGGTCCGGACTGGGCCGAGGGTTGGTGAGTACTTGCATCACTAATCGGTGGCCCCTTGGCACAACCGATCACTTTTATGCACGATATTCCCCTAAAGGTATTCAAACTTGGCTGGGTTAGCCTTTGGTCCCTAGCCATTCTCGCCATTTGAACACTGCTTTGCCATTAAGGGTAGGGCCTACTCGAATAGTGGGAACCAATTCTTCATCGCCTCAAGCCCCTGCCTGACTTGCGACAGCCCTTCCCAGAAAACCTGCTTTGTCCACATGCACAAGTGTGCTTTTTTACGCACAACTGCACTGTTGAGCACAAGGCTCCACTCTTCTTAGGGTTGGACTTGAAAGTTAGGGAACGAACTCTGAAGAATTAATTAATGCCCTTTGTGTGTTAACTTAGCCCTCTCTTTGCAGGTTATGGCTGTATTTTATCACTAAATTGCATTAGGAAATGTAATGTATATATTGTATAGTTTAAGGATTTGTGTGATAACTGTTTCTTCATTACGAAAGTTACTTCTGTCTATTTTGTCCAGCTGACAATAAATGTATAGATATTTTTCATATACACTTGTCTAAGAGTAATTTGTGGTTCGTTGCTGTGTGTGCTCATTGTGGGCTTCCGATCACTCTCATCCCTCCTGAGACTTAGTCTTGACCACCTGCCAAGCTACCTAGATTGGTCTGGCTTATCCAGAACGTTCCCCTGTTTCACTCAACTGATGGTGGCCTCCTAACCTTCTGCCCACCAGGTCGGAGTTCAGAAATCCATTTTAACACACCCCTTATCCCCTCCATTTCCAGTAAGTACTAGGACGAAGAAGAGACGATCAGGAGCAATGATAATTACCCATAGTAACAACATAGGGATACAAAGTGAGGCCTAACATGTAACACCTTTGAATTGTCCCACTAATACAGTCGGGCAAGGTCAGGCACTTTTCCCCAGCTGTGCACACCTGTGCTCCACTTGACTCCGCTGAGGACTATAAAAGGTGTGGTTCTGCACAGGTGAATGAGCGAGCAGGAGATGCAGTGTGGAGCACAGGAGCCAAGCAGCAGAAGGAAGCAGTGAGGAAGTCCGGGAGAACCTGGAGAAGAACAAAGTGCTGAGACGCTGACCCAGTATGCCAGATGGGATGCAGCGTGGCTAGGGAACTGCGTCTCCAAGGAGCTGGAGTGAGGTACTTGACTGCAAGCTGCCGGCTGTGTTTGAGGAACTGCTCATTCCCTTGGTACATGTGCCGGTCCCAAGAGTGTCAGAGGGGCAGGTCGTGAGACCCTGACCTCGACCCAAGCAGCTAGAGTAAGACCTCTTGCCAGAGCCGCACAACAGTGAGTTTCATGAGAAAAGAAAGGAAAGCGTATTGCAAGTGTTGCGAAAGGAAAGAAGACAGAAAGGAAGCAAGGTTTAATGTGCTAGAGGCGCAGAGTTAAAACGAGAAATGAACTTTGAAAGTGAAATGCGCTAGAGGCAGCGAGACTTTAAAAGTGAAAGGCGCTAGAGGCGCCGAGACAAGAAAAGAAGGGAATTTTAAAGCAAAAGAAACACAGAGAGGGTTTGAGCAGCCCGAAAGCAAGGAAAGGGTGCAAGCGACCCGAAAGCAAGGAAAGGGTGCAAGCAACCCAAAAGCAAGTGAGGGTGCGAGTGACCCAAAAGTAAGAAAGTGGTGCAAGTGACCCGAAAGCAAAAAGGGAAAGGTGCAAATGAGTACAACAAAGTGAGAAGTGTGCAAGAGGCACAGTAAAGTGAAAAGGAGCAAGAAACAGGTGCAAGTGTGTACAGGTGCACAGTAAAGCAGGAAGAAAGTATGAAAGGCACGAAAGTGTGCAAATGGCTGCAGGTAACCCCAACATAGGAAAGTTAAGAGACTTGTGAAAGTAGAGTAAAAGAGACTTGAGAAAGTAGAAGAAAAGGAGAGGGGTTATTCATCAGAGTGGTCGGGCTAAGGTGGAGCAAAGAGCCTGGCCTTCTCGAAAGTTTCTGATACTGCCCCTGAAAGAACTGTGATTAACAAATGGTGCATCCTGATAAGCGGACATTTTGTGTTACATAAAAGGGACCTAAGCTTGGGGCAGGGAACCTTGAGAAGCCTACGGAGTTACTGGAAGCGGAACTTTTGTGTGTGGCATCAAAGGGGCCTAAGCTTGGGAAAGGGAACCCTGAGAGGCCCAATAAAGTTGAATACTTCTTTTGAAACAGAGTGGCATAAGCTTGGGTAAGGGAACCCTGAGAAGTCTACGAGAAACTGTATTGCATTCTGTTTGAAACTTGGAAGAATTGAAACTTGGGGAACAGAATCTCAAGGAACCAGAGACCGTGAAAGTTGTTTGAAAATATTGCAAGAACCCTATAGAGAAGGTTTCACGAACAACCCTTTTCGATTGAACATATTTTTATGACATTGGCAGAACTACACCTGGTGGGAAAACCACCTGAAACCAGCCTTGGTTTATATTTCTTGTTTGAACCTCTATTTTTCTTTTAAGAAGACTTACAACCAGAAACACATGTGTACAGGTGCATTTTAATTGACTTATCATATCATATCATTCCACATTTTGTCAAAGAGAGGGGGCAAGCATAGGTTTAGACACAGAAAGATTTTTGCTTTGGACTTGCAGACATCGACTGCCCTTACAAACATCAGTTGAGGGAACAATCAATTCCTTTAGAGTTAGGGCCAGTTAGGTGCTGCACCAACCCAGGAACTTTATTAAATAAAGGTTTTCAAACTGTTACTTTTGAGTCTGTGTCTCTCTTGATACCATGCTTGTCTCACAGAGTGTGAATGGAAATGGCCGGCCGTATCCATTACATGCTGCCCATGCTTGGAATTCCTTGCCCATTTATTTAAGGCAGGAAAGGAATTTGCTTGAAAACTTGTTTACTTGAATAATGTATTTTTCCCCTTGGCCTCTTTCTCTGTGTCCTGTCTTTTGTGTTTTATTTGTTGGTGTGCTCCCTGGTGCCTGCGGGCACCAGCACGAAACAATAAAATAAATAAATTGCAGGACATGACAGCACATAACCTCTGACCTTGAATCATAGGAAGTCTTGTCACATGTCCCTTACACACAATGACAGACAGGCAGTGGAATTACTGATGTAAAACAAAATGGACCTCATCACGAGTTTGGCGGTAACCCTTAAATGCAGTGGTAACACTATTACTGCTGCATTTAAGGGTCTGCCAAATCACAGGCTGGGCCGATTTACCCCCATCTCTGAGCTGTAGGCAAATCTTACTGTGATTTTGCCGATTTTCGGCGCTATTACCACCAGCGGTAATACCGCTGGCAGTAATAGTACCAAACATAATGGGGAATGGGAAATTCCCGAATGGGCCCAATGGGGAATGGGGACTTACTGCCGGATCACAGGTTTGGCGGTAGGGCTAATAGCCCCGGCGGTAATACCGCCGGGTTTAGCGCCCAACTCGTGATGAGGCCCAATGAGTAGTTTGTAAAGAGAAAAAACATTATTTGGGTCATCAAAAATATGCTCACTGTTGTACTGCCTTGATATGCCCTTGACTCCAGTATTCATATTCCAGCGGGATATGCAGCAGTGCAAACATAGTTCAACGCTTCTCCCTCTATATGCCAGTACATTCTTATAGGTGCAGGTACTGCCATCTTAGCCAAGGTACAGCATCACATGAATGGTATACCATCATCATATCCAAGGTACAGTCTCTCATGCCCAGGTACTGCCATTGAGTGCTTTGTGTGCTTCGATTGCACAGTTACAGCCTGAGCTGAGCCTCAAGTCTTTCTCATTTTAGGAGACTGTGCCTTATAATCAGGTTGATGAGGGGCCATTTGCGAGTAGGGTACATAAGCCATGAATGGTTAATATATGTCACATACCTTCTAACATAATAAACATAGTGCTACTTTTTTGTATAGTACTGCATGACAGAGGATTGCAAATTCTAAATGCACTAATAATGTATTATTACTACACAACGAGCCTCATTACGTTTTCGGCAGTAACCAGTCGGTGCTACCGGCGGGTTGCCGTCAGACTCGTGACACCATTTCTGCTGTCTGATATACCGATGCCACCTGGACAAGTCCCGGCGGCCCGGGATATCAAGCGGCAGAAAGTGTACGTCCTCATTCCCAAGCAGCCCCATAGGACTCCATGGGAATGTGGACACGAAACACCGCCACTGTTACTAACGGTGCCGGTGCTTCCATGACAGCTCTGCCTAGCTGGGCCGTTGCGCCCGGCAGGTCAGACCTGCCGGGCGCAATGGCCCAGGAAGGCAGAGTTGGAGTGTGGCAATCCGAAAAGGGTGCCGGTACAGTGTGACCGCCTCCCTTATTTCCGCACCACCACACTCGGAATGTAACGATATCCATCATGTGACTGTCGGTAATGCACATATATCTTTGAGGCAAGAGGTTAACTCTCAGGAAAATCTCACCTGCTGATGTGGGGAGCTGAACTGTTTAATCAAAGCAGTGTTTTTTGATATATAGCCTATTTCATTGAGTTTAAGAAATGTTATTGCATGTTTATTATTGTGCCCTTTCAAACATACATTGTGATTCTCAAACACACGCCCTTGCTAAATCAATATTACTTTTAAATCCCAGACACCTCAGGTTATTCCATATCAGGTGTAAAACGTTTGGTTCCATCCTTGTTTTTTTCTTTGCTTTCTGGCTCATGTCATTTTATTTTCAGTGATAGGAATTCACAACGATAAGTGCAGGAATCCACATTACAACATAACTCTGGGACACCTGGAGATACCTATGCCCAAGCTCTTAAAATAATTTTACTAATTCTAAGAGACCTTTACTTGTGACTTACATCAAGTTAGTCTAAGAAAATAAAGATTGAGTCACCATCATGTAGAAGACAAAAACAACAAAAAACAGCAAAATGTGTCCCTACAGCAAGTGGTCTACGGGCAATGTGGTGTATGAATTACCTACACCCCCACTATTTTGTCTGAACGCAAAGAGCACAACATTATGAAAGATCAAGGATCACTTCTCTCTGGATATGCTAATCAATATTTACCAGATAGTGTCCTAATTGTCTGTGTATATTCAAGATAACATCACATATTTGCAGCAGCCCACAATTTAGACCTTTATCTGAACCATTTCAGTCAGTTTTTATCACCTTCACTGAACATGAACTTTAACAATCAACTCAAACATGCTTTTCATAATTTATTACAAATCTTATATCAATTCTTTATACACAAGCTCATAAAATCTTTACAAAGCATGTGACAATGTTGTTAAAACAAACTCTACGTATATGGCCTGTATTGGTATGCACATGCATATCACCCACTCCTGCTGGAAAAGTCAAAATGGCGAGGTGAAATATGTTTCGGCGTGTTGATCTGAAAGAAACCGCCTTCCTCAGGACCTAAGGTTAGATGTGTAAGAGCAATGCCCCTTTGTCAGCATTGGGCACAGTGAAACCAAATGTTTAAAGTTGAGTCTGCCAAGTTCTGCGCAGTGGTGAAAACGTGCTGCGACGTGGAGAGGTGAACTGCAATGAATGCAGGCAGCTCAACCAAACAGCAGCTGTGTCGGCACTGGGCGCAGTAAAACCAAATATTGTTTGAAGTGGAGTCCGCCAAGTTCTGCACAGTGATGCAAACGTACTGCGACGCAGGAAGGTAAACTGCAATAAATGCAGGCAGCTTGACAGAGCAGCAGCTTATATCGCTGCTGATGGAAAAGACATGTTAAATTCGCATACACCAAGGTAGTGTTTCCCAGGAGGCAAGCAACAGGCGTTCCTGAGTGTAAATCATGTGATAGAAACGCCGGAGCACTAGGCAGAGTGTTTCCTGACTGAGTATCCAAGTTGTAGGAAGACAAAAACAACGCTGCAGGAGAATTCCCATTCTTAGAGACGGAGTCTGCCCCATATTCAGGAAGTTTCAGAATTCGAGTTTCATTGAAAATCACACATTAATATCAATTTTACAGTATTTACTATTTCACATAACAGATGCATATATTAAAAAAAAGGATTTTTGAGCAAACTCCTCCCTGACAAGTTTCCCATTTCCATGCTTGACACATCGAACCAGTCCTGCTTCCAATTGTTTGTTGGAAATTGCAGTTTCGTTTATCCCATTGCAAGGGTGGGCCTACAAGTCCCAGCATGCAGTGAGAAAGAAAAAACAGGACTGCCTCAAAGATTCTGCATGGAACTGAAAGCATCAGCATACAAGCATGGCTGGAAATATGCTGGAGATGATTTCCTGCAATGTTCAGCAGGGGCTTATAATACAAACCAAACCATGTCCCTTGCCTGTCAGGAGCACTCCCCTTTGTCTGCATTATTTATAAATTAAACCAAAAATAGGGATCTCTCCGGAACTGCTGCAGTCCAGGCTGTCACCAGTCACATCCGCCAGAATTAACAAAACTGCTGTCGAAACCCCAGAACCTCGAATTGAAGTGGCAGGCACTGGTTTCTGAAAATGGAGATCCATGGCACACTTCTGAGTGGAAACAGGGTTCCTGAAGCTGATGGCTTGTCTATAATGCTATCTCATCCCAGTGCTTGGCTGCATGTTCTTAAATTCGCATGTTTCAGGCCCGGCTCCAGCAGGGGGGCCAGCGGGACCAGCCCCCCCCCAAGGCCATCCCCTCTCCCCCATTAACAAGGAGGCCTTGAATGGGGGACCCAAGGCAGTGGGGGCATTGGGGTCTGCATTTCGCTCTAAATGTGCAGCAGGAACCTCAAAGAGATTAGCATTTTGAGGGGCTGCACTACAGGAGGCCTGGCCAGGATTTGTTTACTTGCCCTGGCCAACAATCTATGCCGCACAGCCACGAAAGCACAAATAACCAGTAAGATAAAAGGGCAATTCACACCTCTAAGAGAGGTAGCACACTAACACAAGCAGGCTGCCTATAACTATTTTCTCAAACCTATAATCACAAAGTTGGTAACTGCAATTTAAAGTATGTTAATTTTTTTGTGGGAATATAACGTTTTTTCACATCATGCTTAATAAAATGCTTAACTATATCAAACAATAAATGACACAATGTTGCTTGCACACAGATTTCTGCAGAAGGTTCATCGACTGGGGGCTGTAAGAGCATCGAAGAAGGAAGCTGACACAAAGCTGGCATTGTGGCGGTTATAGACTTTTATTTGTGCATAAAGAGGCCCTCACTATTCCTATCTTCTAAGAGGGGTTTGGCTGCCTCAACACTAATATTAAATGGTCTGTCTGAATGTCTGTCAAATCAAACTCTACCGTCCTGTGTTACAACCTACTTCTATCCCTCACACTACAACTAAAGCATGATCTAACAGAAAGTCCCTACTCCAGGAGAAAGTCTCCCTTCTCCTGATGCTCGGATAGTGTTTTAAAAGAATGTTCTCTTGCAACAAGAATGCAAAGGGGAATGTCTCCTTCCCCTGGCTTGCTGGTTTCACACAGCCTTTATATAATTTCCACATCCAGGAGAATGGCTCACTTCTCCTGGTATAGGTCTATACAATGTCCAATAAAGCCAGGGGGAATGACTCCCTTCCCCTCGTGCCTCTAGTACAGCTCCATGTTTGGGACCAGGACAATGACTCCCTTCTCATGGTATTTCTTGGCACAATTCACAACAAGGCCAAGGGGAATGACTCCCTTCCCCTGGCATCTTTAGAGTTTGTCCCAAGAGCTTTAGCCCCTTCCCCAGGAGAATGACTCCCTTCTCCTGGTGTCTAAACTGTTATTTCTCACGATCTTCAGCTTGATGTACTCTTTGCTACTCTATTTTGGTGTTAGCAAAGTCCAAAATACTTCTTTGTTGATCACTGGGCTTAGTGCCACAACTGCATCGAGGAAGTTCTCTTTGCTTGCTCATTTCCCTTAGGTTGGGGTCCCAGACCCTTCTCTGGGGGCCAACGGGTTTATTACTGCCACTGCGACAGGGAAGCTCTCCTTGGATGCTTGGTTTCCAATAGTTGGGATCTCCGACCAATCTCTGGTGGTCATTGGGCTTTTTCCCATCACTGTGATGAGGAAGCTGTCCTTGGATGCTTATTTAACAATTGTTGAGGTCTCTGACCCATTTCTGGTGGTAAGTGGGCTTGTTGCTGCCACTGCAATGAGAAAACTCTCCTCTGATGCTTGGTTTGAACTGATTAGGGCCTCTGACCCGTCTCTGATGGTAAGTGGCCTTATTGTCGCCACTGTGATGAGGAAGCTCTCTTCAGAATGCTTGGTTTTGTACTGGTTGGGGTTTTTGACCCATCTCTGGTGGTCGGCAGGCTCCTTGTCCCCCCTGCAACAAGGAAACTCTTTTTGAATCCCGACCCTTCTATCTTCCACCCCTGTGTCCCCCTCTGGGTTTCTCACACCTCCTGTTACCCTCTAAGGGCTTTCAGCATGCGACTGGGACTTTCTGGGACTGGGGTTCTTCTCTCTGATGCACCAGGCTTCTCTCTCTTTGGTTTCTACAGCACTGTGACAGCTCCACGCTCTGGTATGCTTCTTGGCTCTTATCTCCTGCTTTGCATTCGTGTCTACGTCAGTTGGACCCAAAGAGAACTTCTTCTGTGCTTCGCCGGCATCCTACGCTCTCCTCCGACTCTGGTCTGCCCACAGCGTTTGAAACTCTCACTGTTTTCTGCACCTATTGCCTCTCCCAGCTGGGTTTGACAACAAGTTAAATCCTTATTCCATGTTTATAGGAGTTTTCCTGTTTGGAGAATTACAAGAGTCTTTTGTCTGTTTTACTGATGGGATCTCTATGCCTCCTATGGGCTTCCTCATTCTAGTACTACTGAACTTTAACGCGTTACAATATAGAATCTGAGTACAATAAGGCATATTTGGTGGTGTGCTGGTATGTTGAATGATGAGGTTATTAACTGGATAAGGTGTTTGTGGCCGAGAATATATGTCCTCATCCCCAAGAAGGAAGCCCTCCCCTGGAAGGACCTCCCTTCCGCCATGTCACCACCTCTAGGGGGAATATTGGTTAGGTGCCTCGCGACCCTAGCCGTACAGGGTAGGGCTACACCATGTGGAGAATTGATGTTATTCAAAGATTCGTCAGAGGGCCCTTACGAATGACATTGAAAATGTATATTCTTCTGCATCAACAACTTAAGTATAAGTGAAAAAATAAGGTTGACAGTAACACAAATGTAATTCTGGAGGGGAGAGTAGTGAAATCAAAACGTGATAGATGCAAGGATTTCAATTAAATGTTACCACTATCATTGCTCTGCACAGCATTCCATGCCATCATTTTTTAGTATGTCTGTGCCATTACAGAAGGGCAGTTATTTTACGTTTTTGTGCTCAGCTGCAAGAGGATTTGTTTATTTGATCTTGTTAGGTTGAAAACACCTCTTATGGGTACAGTTGGGGCTCTTGTGTCCCCATGTGGTCAGCCGACACGTGTTTCAACTCGTAGGTCCTTTTCAAGGCTATGTGGTGCGGTCCGGGACAGGAGCAATTTTGCCCCAAGTGAGACAGTACCCAATGTCCCGGGAAGCAGATGAAGGGATTTTTAAGACCATATCTGCTATGATGGATCAGGGCATTCTAGTGAAGTCAGAGTCACCATGCAATACTGCAGTGTACCCGATTAAGAAAAATAAGGGGGGTCGTGGCATTTAATCCAAGGTATTAGGCATATTAACCAGATTGTAGAGGCTGAGGTCCCTCGAGTACCTAATCCAGCAACAATTTTATGTAATATTCTGGTTCAAGCACGATATTTCACAGTGATTGACTTGAAAAATGCATTTTTCTCAATCCTGTTGCACAAAGACTCACAAGATCTTACCTTGTTTATGTTTCGTCAGACTAAATTGAAAAGCATGAGATTACCCCAAGGGTATTGTGAATCTTCATCTATTTTCAATAGTGTCCTGCAGATGGATTTGAGTGATATAGTTTTGCCGAGTGTTATGTTGCAATACGTAGATGACATTTTAATTTGCAGCACATCAGAAGAAGAGTGTAGACGAGACTCAGTTCAGATGATGATTATTCTTGCAGAGAAAGGATACAAGGTAGATAAAGAGAAATTGCAGTATTGTCAAGAAGAAGAAGTGCTATACATAGGACAGCTAATTTTGCATGAAGGAAAGAAAGTCACACCAGATTGAAAACAGCAAAACCGCACACGATAAAGTAAATGCAGTAATTTTTAGGATTGTGCAATTATGTTCATATACAAAGCCACTGTTGCAAGCCCTGAAAAAGGCACAACAAAGTTTGGGAAAGATTGAATGGACTGAAGAAATGGAAGAAGGATTTGATGAATTGAAAAAAGAAATTTGTACGGCTCCAGTTTTGGGAATTCCCAATTATGCAGAGGAATTCTTTTTCTTTTCACACACAAACAGAGTAGTTATGACAGCAGTGCTTATGTAGAGAACTACATTGGGGTACAAGTCACTGGCATATTACAGTGGGATTTTAGACCCAATGATGAAGGGTCACTTCCCCTGCGAACAATCACTGGCAGCCACCGCATTCGCTATTGAAAAGTCTGCTAGCATAGTGATGGGGTGCTCTATGACTTTATTTGTTGAGCATGCTCTGTGTACTGTTTTGGTGTAGCCTAGGGGTACTTTGACATCTCAGAGAGCTCCTTCTTATGTAGTAGTAATATCGAATCCAACAATGAAAATAATCACTTGTAAAACAGTGAATCCTGCTATGTTTATTGCTGAACCATTAACGCAGGGTGAACAAGTGCAAGATTGTTCGAACTATGAAGAATTGTATGACGATATCCCAAAAGTGAAAGAAAATACTCTCACTACGGGAGTAATTGTTTTTATTGACGGTTCCTACAGAATCGATCAAACTGACAGACAAAGATATACAGGTGCTGCTGTAGTGAAGCATGTGGCTAATGGGGAGTTTAAAGTAACGGCAAAGGCAAGGCTACCATCTTACTTCTCAGCACATGCTGCAGAATTGGTGGCGCTTATTGTCGCGCTTGAAAACCACGCAGACCAGGAAGTGACAGTGTATAGTAACACCGCATATGTGACTTCAAGCATGCACACAGGATTGGCACGCTGGAAAAGGAGGGGCTACCTCTGAGTGGACAGCACTCCAGTGCAACACGCTGCTCTATTGGATAAACTTATTGAAGCACTACAACTCCCAGTAGCCATTGCACTAGTTAAGTGTGCAGCACACACTAAAAGAACCCACTTTATCTTGCATGGAAATCAAGGTGCAGAAGAAGAGGTTGCATATTCATTGGATGTAATGACCTTTGATATGCCTGACGTGAAAGAGAAGATTGTGGTGATGATGATTGTGAATGAAAGTTTTAACAGTCTGTCAAAGACAGAGCTTATGGAAATTCAAAGTGGCGTTTCTCAAGAAGAGAAAGATTTATGGATACGGAAGGGGTGTTCTTTATCCCCCACCGAAGTAATATGGCGACAGAACAGCACTGGTAAACCAGTAATGCCTGTAGCCTTATTAAGGGAGGCGTTAGAGCAGCTACGCTACCCTGCGCATGTTACTAGGCAGAGCCTCGCAGCAACCATTGTGGAGGATTGGTTGGAACCGAACCTGTTAGAACACGTTGCATTTTATGTAGTAAACTGCATAGTATGTCAAAGGTTTACTGCTGGGCACACATTGCGAACAGTCAGAGGAGTCATCCCTCAACCTAATGGTCCATTTCAGCATTTACATATTGACTATGTTGATATATTGCAAGTTTGTAATAGCTATAGGCATATGATAGTTGTAGTGTGCCCGTTCTTGAGATGGATTGAAGCTGGTCCATGCACATATCCTGATGCCACTTGCGCTGTGAGATTTTTAGTTCAAGAAGTATTTCGTAGATGGGCAGTATGTGAGGTGCTGAGATCAGATAATGGCCCCCATTTTGTTAATGAAGTTTTTGAACAAATTAGCTTGCTGCTTGGCATAAAGCATATGTTTTCTTCAGCTTATCACCCGCAAGGAAATGGGATATGTGAGAGGCTCAAAGGTCTGCTTAAAGAAAGAATAGCCAAGCTCAAATTGACCCTGAAGAAGGGGTGGCTGCATTGTCTGCCCCTTGCATTATATGCACTTAGGAATCAACCGGTCTCAGACCACCATCTCGAACCCCACAAACTAGTCACTGGAAGATGAATGGGAACACCTTTAACCCCTCCATCAAGGGTTGGGAGTGATGGCCAGACAACTGCAGAATTGTTAGGAACAGAGTTGCATGATTATTTGACGTGTATGACCTCAAGTATTTCTGTCATTTCAGACAAAGTCAAGTGGACCGGGTGTAGGGCTCAGAAGACAGAACAAGACCATTCAACAACACAAGTGCAAGAACCTTCTGTACAAAAGTATTTCCGGGAGACCAGGTACTAATTTGTAACTTTACCAGAAAGTGGCATGAGCCAAGGTTTGGTGGCCCCTTTATTGTGGAAAACACAACACCATCAGCTGTAAAAGTGGCAGGAAGAAGAGCGTGGATTCATCAAGGCGACGTAAAAATCTACACTGGAGAGACTCCCGCACCACAACCCCATTTGGAAGCAAGTCAAGAAGAAGTAGTCCAGCATTGCAGACAAGATCGATGACAAGGAAGAAGGATGCAGAGACTATCTAAGGATAGACAAATAGTACATTGGACTGTGGCTCTCCTGGAGCTCTATTTGCATTTGCTACAGCAGAGAGTAGACAAAAATCTTGTTTTTAAGCCACAGAGGTTTTGATCTTTGACTTTGGATTGTAAAAGAAAGAGCAGAGAAATGCCAGATCTGGATTTTGAGTTTGACGACTGGAAAAGAGAGCAGTTTCCAGACTCATTTCAAACAGAATTTCTTTGTGCAAGATCATATGGTACTCACTGATATGGACTTACACAGACTACTTTTTGCCATTTTCATCTTTATACTCCAAGCTTTTCCCGCTCTTGTTGGCCATCATGTTGACGTTCGTACTTTTCTCCAAGATCCTAAGAACGGTCCAACGATTAGACGGCTTTTAGCAGCAATCTTAAACCAGATCAGACAATTGCCTGAACGTTTCTTTGAACATACAGATGGTTCTGCATGATAGAGACTTTTATAAACTACTTGGGTTGATTCTTCACCTCTTGGTTTGTAAGCATCCTCACCTTGTTGGACGGCGCACAAGCACTTGTGTATTTCTGAGGGATCCCAGAAATCGACCTGCAATAAATTGGCTGATACGTGAACTTTGCAATTATATTCCTTCATTCCTTGACACAGTTTCAAGAACAAATTAATGGTTCTGTCTAACGACGATGCTTATAATACTGTGTGGCATGGTCTTCCACTTCCTGATTGAAGAACATCCTCATCTTGTTGGCAGGCAAACTGATGTTTGCACATTTCTGAGAAATCCAAGGAATCCGCTTGCTCTTAATCGATTGTTGCATGATATAATGGAACAGATCCACCAAATGTATGACGTTTCATCATAAGCAAGATGAATGCGGTTGTCGCATTAAGACGTTCACAATCTATTGGAATTAACTTTTTATTACCTACGCAAAGCACATCCCTACCTCGTTTGGCAAAAGAACGATTCATTTGTCCTTTTCTGGAATGCTACTAATCGTCCAGCAATCAGCAAGTTGCATGTGAAATTGTGAAACAAATCCTGCAGCTACCAGAGGGGTTTATGAGATTGCCTGAATAAAGTATTTTTGTTTTCCTTAAAGATAATTACAGGCAAATCATGTGGTCCATAAGCAACTTAGCTATTCGACAGGGTGAGCAACGAGGACATGAAGCGCCATCACGTTGGTGGGGCATCTTCTACTGGTGCATAATCTACACCTGTTTGATGTTTTTTGCCGTCATTCTGATCTTGGTAATTCATGCTGCATACACTATAAATCCAAGGAAGGGGAAAGTCCCCTTAACTTTCCCTACACCTGAAGTTAAAAGCGAGGTTCAAATTGCAAAAGAGCCAAGGCCTTATATGATTATTCCTACTCTTGTGGTGCATGAGAAAGCACCTAGTTTTATGACAAATGTCACTAGAGATCCTTATTTTGGAAAGAATGCTAGAGAGATTTTCCTTGAGCACCAGATACAGATCTGTAAGGAGAGGCAAAGAAGGAGATCGTTTGCGACCGATCCTATACCAGTAGTACATGTAAAAACACCAAGTTTACTGACTAATGTCCCTTTGATTCCTACTGTAAGAAAGAGTTATGCTGATGTGCTTCATGTGATGATAATTAGGGCTCATGAGGGAAGAAAGAGACCTAAGAGACATGCATTAGAGCATGATTATGAGTTCAATAATTACCTTGACAGCAAGGCACACTTGGGAAACAATTTATGGTACCACCATGTGAAAGAGGTGGGTCAACAAACCTCCGAGGAGGACTGCTATGTATGTGCACTCCTACCTTATAGTATGGGAAAGTCTAAGGTGTTCATAGCTATTGAAATAGATGTTCCAACAGCACATTGTCTGTCTCACATAGCGAGCAAGAGGTCCGTTTTTGGGTTGAACAGCCTCTTTGGTATGGGCAACAGCAGGACAGATCCTGATGAAGACAATTATGTACAAAACCTGAAGAGAAAATAGCCTGAGTACACACCAAAAATCACGTGATAAGATATGAACAGCTTGGAAAGAAAGGAGCTGCAATAAGATCTGAAGTAAACAGGCGATTGGAGAGTCCAGGAAAAACTGCAGAGGTTATGTTATGTGATATTATGTTACTTTGCATTTGTATTGTGCTCTATATATCATTGGTATGATCTGAAAGTGCTGGTAGGTTGAACACCCTTGGGAACCGCAGTTCAGGTTAGTGGAGAGATGGTGTCATATGGTGTGGGTGCACCAGTTATGTGTGCTGTTGATGTAATTGCCGGATGGTAGCTGCATCCTAGCGTTAAGTGTGGTGTTGAGGTTAGCAGTTGGATGTGTGCAGTCGGGTGGATGGACATCCAGACTGGGTTTGGCTGTGTTAGGCCTGAGGGATGCTTATGTAAGCAGCTAGGCCGGAAAGACATTGGATTGCTGCGTTTTATTAGGGTGATGAGGTGTTCATGGGGTAGTGTTTGTATGTGAACAGCTTGGACGAATTTATCAGGGCTATAGCTGTGTTCTAGTTGAGTGATTGTGTATAGTAGAGAGTAGGCGTAGTGATGTGATATGATATGTTGGCTCTTTCTTAAGGGGCCCAGGACCAGGCATGTGAACGTGATGGCAGGGAGCACATCAACACACGGATACACAGTGACACAGGCAGAGCTTATGGTGACAGGACGGGGCGTACGGATATATAGGAACGGCATGGGGAACAAGAAAGCAGTGTACACAGAGACACATGGGCACAGTGGGCACAGTGGGCACATAAGGTGGTGAGAGTTTTGGGTAATTCATGGAATGCATAGCTACATCACGGGAACAGGATGCCACAGGCATAATGACAGATACTGAGAGAGGGGCCTGGGCACAGGGGAGAAGGGTACACAGAGGCACGGTGGATACACACTAGAGTGTGGGGTAATTACATCCATTCAGTCAGTCCATCTAGCCATTACATCAAGGCATCCGTCCATTTCTTCATCCATTCATTCCATCCATCCATACCGTTGATGCACCCATCCACTTCTCCCCTCTCCATCATCCATTCATTACATCGATCACATTAATCCATCCATCTATCTCCTCCATTTCACTCATCCACACATTCAATCTATCCACTCCATTGATTCATCCTTCCATTTCTTCCATTTCTTTATCTATTCATTCCATCAGTTTGTTCCGTCAATCCGATGTCCTCCATCACTTCATCACCTTCATTCATCCATTGCATCCATCCATTCCATCAGTTTTATCCACTCCATCCGTTCCATTCGCTCCATCAATCAATTCCATCCACTACAACCACTCCATTATCCATCAACTCCATATGCATCCATTCCGTCAACTCCATCCATCAACTCTGTATACATACACTCCGTTCATTCCACATGCATCTATGCCATCCATTCCATCCATTGCTTCCACATGCGTCCATCGCTTGCATCCTTTCCATTCATTCCGTCCATTCCGTCAGTCCTATCCATCCATTCCATCCATTCCATCCCATCCATCCATTCCATTCCATCCATTCCGTCAATTTTATCCACTCCATCCATTTCATCCACTCCATCCACTTCATCCACTCTATCCACTCCATCCACCTCATCCCCTGCTTCAACCTCATCCACCTCATCCACTCCATTCACTTCATCCACTGCATCCACTTCATCCACTCCATCCATTTAGTCCATTCCATACATTTCATCCACTCCATCCACTCCATCCATTCCGTCCATCCGCCCCATCCATCCGTTTCATCCATCCATTCCATCCCACCCGATGCAGTCCATCCATCCACACCATCCACTCCACTCCATTCCATCCATCAGTTCCATATAAATATATTTAATCTTTTCCTAATCAGTAGGCGTCTGAACTCTCTGGAGTTCAGACGCATCTTAACGGTTGTTCTTGGCTTTATGGAAAGAGCCATGTTTTTAGTAATTTGCAGAATGTCATATAGTCTTGGGTGTGTCAGATGTGTGGTGGAACCGAGTTCCACAGAGTCGGGGCCAATGCTGAGAACGAGGATCCTCCAATCCTGACGGAGTTGGTGGTTGGGATCACTAAAAGGAGGGCAGTGCTTGATATTAGGGTGCGGGGTGGGCGGTAAGGTTTTGTGGTCTCTTGGACCCAGTGCGAGGAGCAGTTTAGCAGCAGCGTTTTGCGCCCTTTGGAGTTTATTATGGTGGTATTCCAGGACTCCTAGGCATAGGGAGTTGGCATAGTCTAGTCTCAACATTACAATGGACATAACAACAGCAAGTCTGTTTGGGAAGGAGAGGTAAGGAAAAATGCGTCTCATAATTTTGAGATGGTAGTGACAACTTTTGGAGACGTTGTTGACCTGTCGGGAGAGGGTTAGGCCGGAGTCCATAGTGCATCCAAGGTTTTTTACTGAGATGGAGGGAGTGGGGGTTGGACCATGGAAGGGGGACAAGGAAGTGGATGAAGTAGAAGCTGAGTGTTGCCGCATACCATGATTTCGAATTTAGTGGGGTTTAGGAGGAGGTGGTTTGAGGCCATCCAATGGTCGATATCTAGGAGGCAGGCAGCGAGGTCAAACTGGGGGTTTGAGTTTGAGTTGTGGATTTTAAGGATAATTTGGGTTCTTCGGCATAGTTGTAGCACAGGATATTTTGCAGGCAGATAATTCCATGGAGGGTGGACATATAGAGGTTGAATAGGAGAGCAGATAGGACTCCTGTATTAACTGAGTGAGCAGCTGAGACAAAAGGGGAGAGGAGGGTTATTTGTTTCCTGTTGTTGAGGAAAGGGGCGATCCATTTGTGAGCGGATCCATGGATTCCATGGGAGTGGAGACGGTCAAGGAGAATTGAGTGTTTACTCGTGTCAAAGGCTACAGACAGGTGACTCAAAGATGGAAGGAAAGAACCCAGATTAATATTTTGGGATCAGTACTGTGATGCTGAAAATGCATCAGAGGGACAGGGCCTCTGTATCTTTGTCCTTTATTGCTTTTTATCATGTTTTCTGACTTATTTTCCATGCAGAAGTTCATGTGGTACTCCTGGCGGTATAGCTCTTCCACGTTTTTGTTTGGTGAATAGACCCTTGGGATACCCTTATGGCACCCATGGTTGGGCATACGACCCTGCACTCCTAGTGCATGTTTTTGGGCTCCTGAGAAAGCACCATCAAGGAATCTGAAGAGAAGCGCCCGGACATCTGTCCATCGTCGACTAAGGTACCGCTGTTATCTCGTCGACAGGAGCCAGTGTGCTCTATTGCCTAAGAACACTTTGAAACAGGGACTCTCTTGTTCATCACCTCTGACCGCTTTCCTTCTGACAGAGAAATTCAAGATCGCCGACAACTGAGGAGAATCCACCGGTGGGTTTCCCGCCACCCGAAGACCTCAAGGATGCCAGAGAAGATCCAGATGCTAGGTAGGGTCCTGTCCTGATCGCTGACGCCAGACACCGACGACCCAACGCCCTTGCTGGCCCAAAGTTCTTCATTTACTCAGACCTCAGAGATAAACTACGGTCATCGAGGTGCAACGCACGCCTCATCTGTTGGCGGACGTTTTCAACTGATCGTCAACAAGCACTGCAAGGACCGAAACTGATGCCTCAACGACAACATTCACCTTTCCTTCAACCAGGAATCTTGACGACCCATGGCTCCTCCCTTGAAGAGAGTTCACTCAAGAAGGGCCCCGTCGATGACCTGACAAAGAACTATTCACAGGTTGACCAGATGGGGGGACCCTCATACCAAACTGTCTCATTAACGTGCGATAGACTGTTCTGCCATTGCTTGATTTAACATACTTTCTTTCTGTGTCTATCATTGATTCATCTTGCAATCTGATTCATATGTCATTTGAACTGTTAGCAGTTGATGCATTTCGAAGGAATCGATATTTAAGAGTGGTACCACGTAGACTTGTATATATTTGCGATTATAGTACTAACAGAATACAAAGTGTATTATTGTGATTGTGTACATAACGTGAACCTTATTTATATAAAGAGCAGCGTTTTCACTAACATAGTCTGTGGACATTCCTTTGTGGATGCTTGGGGACTACACTGTACTTAAGAACCAGCCTGCATCACCTCCTGAGAGCTGAAACCTTTCATTGCTTGACCTTCGCTACCGAATAGAGAATCTTGGCTGGGTTGCTCTGTGTTTCTCCTCTGCCATATAGAAAGCAGGAGTACAGACCCCCCCTCCAGTCTTTACACTGGTGGCAGCAGTGGGATGCTAATGGATTTAAGAATCAGTGTGTAACCTTGCAGGGCGGAGCTGATAGCTGCCCTGGTGGACTGCCAGACTGATTGTGAAACTCTTGATGATGCGGGGGGGGGGGGTGTAACCAATGAGGACCCTGCCCACGGGGTTGTTACTGATTCTGGGAATACCACCACTCCTGCTGCCTCTGGTCTGACCTGCAGCAATGTTTCTTCAGGGAATTCCTTGGAACTTGAATTATTAAGGATGAAATCTGCCTTTGAATGTAAAAGTTTGGAAATAGAAACTGTACTTAAGAAAGAGGAGTTGGCAAGAATAGGGATCTTGAACTCAAAGACAAGGACACTGAATGTCAGCAAATCCAGCTAGAGATAGCTAGAGTGGAGACTTCAGCTAAACCAGTTGAGAGTGTCAGGTACCCTGCCACCAAGTTTATGAAAGATTTGGTTGGTGTGTGGTGAGTATGTGGAGGGTTCTGATATCCTCCAATGGAATGAAGTGATTGAGATGGCTTGTGAAATCCATGATGTTGATAAAAGGGATTGGGCGAAGTGTTTGTTAAGCAGAGTGCGTCAGAATGGATATGACTGTATTCTGAAACAGTTTCAAAAAAGGTAACAGGCGCCCCTCTCCAGAAAGAACATGGCATGATAACCTGTTCTGTGTTTTTTTTCCCACTTTGAGAGTTCGCAGCCATCGCTTTTTGCTCACTGTACCTTTCACAGATTGGAAATATCCATTTGCATATCACTCTTTGTCCCGCACACATGGGCAGTACAGCACCGAAATGCTATGGCAATTCCCTTCTGAATCAGAGTACCAACAGCAACCCCATACACATGTTTCAGCCTTGTTGGGTGGTAAGATGGATTTCTGAATTCTGACCTGGTGGGCAGAGGTTCAGAAGGCCAGCCTAGGTTCTTGGAACAGGGTAACCAGTGGACAAGCCAGACCAATCAAGGTAGCTATGGCAGGCGGTCTTGACTAGGTCTCAGGAGCGGTGAGGGTGACTGTAGGACCTCAATGAGCACACAGAGCAAGGAGACTTACAAATTACTCCCAGACAGGTGTTTATATTAAAAATATAGACACATTTATTGCAAGGCCTTTGTAACTCAGCACACAGTAAAATAATCACAGTAACACTACTTAAACCAACACAACACTATCAATACAATGTATACACAAGATCATTGGGGTCTAAAGGGTTAAAATCTAAGGTTTTCCTTTGTAAGCTATATGACCTACACATCCTTTGAGCGACATCTTTCTTTTTAAATCTATAGGAAATCTGGTTGACCAGTCCCTGAGAAGTTGGTACAACTCCTGAACCTGTGATAGGCTTTTTCAAGGGGTCCTTATAAAGGATTCCCTTAGCTCTAGAGGGGCCTCCAGGTTTCCTCACCACCTCTCTTTTGGGAGCAGGTTGTGTCTCAGGCATCTTGGTTGGAGGGGCTGGGGAAAAGCAAGGTACATGCTTCCCCTTCCTCTTAGATCTAACATTACCTACTTTAGGAGTTTTTCTCTTAGCATTAGGATTTGGGTTGGAGTCTTCTATAGAAGGTCCAACAGTTTGAAGGTTTTTGGCCTTAGACTTTTCTTTTCTGGTTTTCCACCAGCACTGAGAATTACCAGTTCTCTTAGGCCTAGAGAGGGGTCCAGTTGGTCTATCCAACTCTTCCTCAGAAGCAGGGCGAGTCAGAAACTTTAAAACTGGGGGAACAATGATGGAGCTTGGTTTGGGCTCCCATTTCCCTAACATACTTGCCTGAAATTTGCCTGGGTTAGAGGTCAACTTACTATCACCAGGGCTTGTAGTGGGGTTGTCTGTAGAGGTTCCCACAGGCTCAGATTGGTCCCTTAAGGTGGCCTCTCTAGCCAATTTGGTTTGGTTCTGCTTCTCCATACTGGGAGGCCTGGGGGTACTGGATACTTCTCCTAGAGTTTTTAGATCATTCCCCAACAGGACTCTTCCTGGCACCTCACTGTAAATACTGACAGGGATCCTCAATGTCATTTTGTTATACTGAATGAGAGCTGGTAGAATAGGAACCATTTGGACAGGGCCTCCAGCAAGTTTGGTGGGGCCTTTGGGTGACTTAGCAACATCCTCAGGCCTGAAATATCTTTTGTCCACAACTGTTCTGCTGGCCCCAGTGTCTCTCATGGCAGGGGTGTCCTGGCCATTGAAAAAAACACTGTCCACATAATACTCCCTAGAGTTTTCAGAAATGAAATCATACACATCACTATGTGGTTTCTTACCCAGACCCTTGGACTTTAAGGATACAGTTGCTTGAAGAGCCAACGGTTCTTCAGCAAACAAGTGAAAGTGAGCACTAGCCATCTGGACTTCTCCCTCTGGGGAGAAGGCTAAGGAGGTAGTGCTGACCCCTGCAGGGTTACCCTTGCATCTGGGATCTCCTCTCACATGGTCAGTTGACCCACAACTAAAGCATTTACCAAATGCTCTCTGGAATGGGGGTCTGTACTGACCTACCTCTGGTTTGGCACCAGGAGGTACACTAGCCCTATTTGGTTTTCCTTGGGGCTTACACTGGTTATGTTTGGGGACCTCTTCTGGATGGGAGGTATTGGAATTCTCCTTGTCATCTTTCTTTGGCTGCTTTCCCTCATCCTTTTTCTGAGTTGCCCCAGAATCCTTGTGAGTAGCCCTGTTGGCAACCCACAAGCCAGCAGCCTTAGCTAACTTCTTAGGATCTATCTCCTTTGAATCATTGAATCAGACAAGTGTTGTCTAAGCTCAGGAGAGCAGGCATCATAAATTGACTCCAACATAACAAGATTCCTCAAACCTTCATAAGGGTTCAATTTGTAACCCTTAACCCAACCATCTAAGTTTTTCAAACAGTCACACACCCAGGTAGCCCAAGGGGTACGATCATGCTTTTTGAAGTTCCTAAACCTCCTACGGTACTGGGAAGGGGTCTTCCCAAATCTAGCTATCAAAGCTAGCTTCACACACTCATAATCCTGTTTATCCTCATCCCCCAACTCCATTACAACATCGCTTGCAACAGGGGGATGCCTAGAGAAAAGCCAGGGAATCAGCTGAATCCCTGAGATACCTTGAATCCCATGATTGTACTCAAACATTGCTAACCAATCCAAAACATCAAGTTTAGTCTCATACATACCAATCATTTCCTTTGGCATACAGGTTCTCTTAGGGCTGGAAGACCTAAAAGATCCTGGGAGAGAAGCATTTTCTACAGACAATTTCTTCATCTCTAAAGCATGAGCCATCTCCATTTCTCTGAGCCTTAATTCTTGATGTTTCATGGCAGTTTGTGCATCAATACGTTTCACTTCCAATTCAAGTCTCATTTTCTCAAGTGCAATAAATTCAGGAGTGAGTGTAGGACCTGTGGAGGTCTCTGTGGACAGAGGGTGTGGTTTCTGAGCAGGCAAGGGAGTTGTAGGGTTTCCTAACAAGGAGTCATTTACTTCTTCTAATCTGTTAGGCAGAAACCTGTGCAGTTCCCTTAGGGACCACTGCAAAAAGTTTAAGACTACAGGAGTAAGCAGTAAACCCAATTGGTAGCAGTCTGCACCACCCAGATTTACCTGGTAGCTGTGGCTGAGCAGTCAGACTTCTCTCAAGAAGAGTTAGGCAGTATGTAGAGTATACACAATAGGGCAAAAAATACAGTAGCACAAGCAAACACTGACCAGAGCTTTGGTATTAAAAGTATATAATTATTTATATAAAACACACTTTATAAAAATACACTGGCACTAATATATCAAGCAAGTTCAAACACAGTCACTATAAGTATATACACCTCCCTAGCTAATTATTCGACAAGTCTAGGTTAAGACGCCACTTATTTAGCAAAACAGAGGTGAGCGTGTAACCTTAGATAGCACTCCAATAATTCGTTAAAAAGGGAGAGAAAAGGCAGAGCATGGAAATCACACAGTACCAACACTTTTAAGAAACCACAACAAGTCAGGAAAGGCAGGGTCTACTGTAGAGCCAAACATTCATAGGCCAGGCCCACTCTTAGAGAGAGAAAGGCGGAATGTGCCCAAGATCACACAGTGGAAATGCACTCAAAGTCTTTGCAGAAAAGGTCAAAAAGAGGTTGGATCAGTTCAGAAAGACAATGTTAGAAGGTTTGGAGGCCAACCCAGATGGAAAGTCAAGGATTTACGGGACACCTTGGACAGTCCTTTGCAATGGAGGCCAGGCGGGACACAGTACCTGAAATGGTGAGAAAGCTCCAGCGGTGGCAGTTGTTCCTGGCAGCGGGTGCAAGTCGTGGCTTCGACCAGAGGAAGAGATGATCTCAACGAGGAAGAAAGCTGGAGGTCGTTGCACTGCCAGGGAAGAAACCAGCCGCAGAGCTCCCGATTAAAAGGTACGACCCTTTTATTCGCGGTCAGTGGTGAAGCATGGCTATCCGGTTGTCGGGGTGCTTGGCACTGGCAATTCGACCACGAGACGTCCTGGAAGGCGAAAAAGGCGAACTGGTTGGTCCCACCAGCTCAAAGGGAAGAAGACTCTCCTGGAAGAAGATCTCCTCTGTCGTCGGGGAAGTGATGAGTTCGTACAGCAGGGCTCCAACGGTGGTGTCGTAGTTGTACATGGCTCAGCTTCTCCCCTCTTCAGATTCTTTAGGTCCTGTGGCGACTTCTGAAGTTCCAGTCCCCAACGCCCTGCTTTTATGCAGAAAAACCCCCATTCAACAGCCTAGCTGTCACTCAAACATGCTAAGTGGTGAGCTGGCCGGCTCACCACTGGGTCAATCACACAAGAGTGCGACTTGAGTTGCCAAGGCAACTCAGTCCAGTTTGCCTATTCCCCCTCCCACACATCCTGTAGACCCCAGACAGAGTGGCACCATTTGGTGGGCTTCTGTGCAGAAGCCCGCCAAAATGTGGAACAAAGGGCTCGACTTGGATTAGAGTTTCAGAGGCGAACACAAATGCCATTTTAAAACCGAGTCCTGGCAAAAAGACCCAACCGTGAATTTAATATTAAATAAATAAAGCAGCGGTATCTTTAACATTGCACCAAAAAGTGGTGCGTTTAAAATCAATGGGAAAATCCCATAAGAAATATTCCGGTGGAATATTTTGCGTGGTATCCAGTGCCACCAGCCAGAAACTCAACAAGGGGGGACTGCACAGTGCCCCCTTGGAAAACAGACACAGGGGCAATCGAATTACCCCTACCAGTACTTCCACAATATGATGGTTTGTACTGGTTCTGTTCACAATTTGAGACTAGTAAAGCCAATGGTGACTTTACATGCCCTGGGAGACAGTAGTCAGTCCCAGGGTATGGAGTCTATGTTTGGGGGTCACTATGACACCCCTGTGTTACTGCACTGAGGGTGCTGTGTAACACACATACCAAAAACACATGAAGCCCTATGGAGTAAAAGACCCCATAGCCCATAAAACACATTCACAGTCAAAGGATATTCTCAAATAATGCCTAACAGTGGGAGAAAAAGAGTCTCACTCTTAGCAGGAGAAAAAAATAAACCCCAAAAATCCAACAAAGCTGCTGGGGGACTCACTAGGTTTAGGAAATTAGCCTTAACAGCAGTGGCGGCTGCTTACATTGGGCCCCCAGGGCCTAGGGAGTGTGCAGATAATATTGGTGGGGCAGTGGTGGCAAATAAATATTGCAGAGCGGCAGATGAATTCTTTATTTACAGTGAATTCATCTGCCGCTCTGCATGAGACTTCTTGTGGCTGGCCGGGTTGCAGCTGAGCCTGTGACTCTTCACAGAGGGGCGCGTCCCGATTTATGTAGATTTCCCTCTGTGTAAAGTGCGTGGAGCTCGTAGGCTAGGGGGGCGCTAGAGCGGTGGCCCCGCTAGTATGTAATCTGTGTGCAAACAGCGCACCACCTGCCAGTTACACTGCAGCCTAGCCTAGCATAGCAACAGGATGAAGAATATGAATTCCATTGGCTGTTTCCCAGCCAATGGCAATTATGAGTGTGGGTGGGGACGGGCGCACGTTGCGCATGTTTTTACTTACAGGCCGATTCATGGAATAATTAGCGCGACGCAAGTGGGCAAAAACGTGCGATTCGCAGTGGAATAGCGAAAATCGCAGTGCAAGTGCGAAAATCGCACGAAAAGCAGCGCACATCGATTCATGGAAGGCCGTGCGCGAGAAAACCATCGGATGTGCGAAAAAAAAGTGTGCGGCGCACGTTGGCGCACAGGCCATCTAACAGCGTGCGCCAGGTCACAGCGAAATCGCACAGGCCACAGCGAAAATCGCACATAGCGCGGCGCACGCAACAAAAGTAGGCGGAACACGGGGCGTAACACTCGGAATGGGGAACAACTTGCCAAAACGTGGGCGTCACGGGGGAAGTACAGGGTACAAGTGCGCGGAACGCCCACACGCTCGCCTACAACACGTATTCATGGAATAGAATAGGGCAAAAAAGCGCACGCTCAAACCAGCGCACAGGCACAAACACGACCGCCACAAGAAAGCAGGCGGTAGCGTCTCTGCGCCTGGAAGAAATGTGCGCCAAAAGGTGCACCAACAAATAGCACCTATATACAGCCATGAAGAATGTCCTATACTGTGGCCCTCCAGGACAAATGACGTGCAAAGGGGTACCCACAAACACGGACACCCGCTGACAAAAAATTACGTGTGCGTGTATACCGGGGTGCGCGGGAAGTCTCACACGCGATTTCGGCAGGGTACGTGTATTACATGGGTGCGCGGGAAGTTCCACACGCAATTGGCCCAGTGCGAGCAGGGTACGTGTATTTCAGGGGTGCGCGGGAAGTTCCACACGCGATTTCAGCAGGGTACGTGTATTTCAGGGGTGCGCGGGAAGTTCCCCATGCGATTGGCCCAGTGCGAGCAGGGTACGTGTATTTCAGGGGTGCGTGGGAAGCTCCACACGCGATTTCAGCAGGGTACGTGTATTTCAGGGGTGTGCGGGAAGTTCCACACGCGATTAGCCCAGTGCAAGCAGGGTACGTGTATTTCAGGGGTGCGCGAGAAGTTCCACACGCGATTTCAGCAGGGTACGTGTATTTCAGGGGTGCGCGGGAATTTCCACACGCGATTTCAGCAGGGTATGTGTATTTCAGGGGTTCTGGGGAGTACTACACGTGAATTGGCCGTGTGGGTCCTCCGGCCCCTGCAGGCAGCCCACACCACGGGGGACTACCCTGCACCCCTGCTCATGTCCCGCAGGCAGCCCATCCACCATGGACATGCCCCCCAGCCAACCCACATGTCACCTTGCACTACTGATCAACAATGCATGTCTCCCACCACCCCCACCCCCCAGCAGTGCAGGGACAGCCTCCACCAGGTCCCCACTCATGTCTCCCACCACCCCCACCCCCCAGCAGTGCAGGGGCAGCCTCCACCAGGCCCCCACTCATGTCCCCCTGCACCCCCACCCCCCACCATCCAGGGGCACCCTCCACCAGGCCCCCACTCATGTCTCCCACCACCCCCACCCCCCAGCCACCAGGGTCAGCCTCCACCAGGCCCCCACTCATGTCTCCCACCACCCCCAACTCCCAGCAGTGCAGGGTCAGCCTCCACCAGGCCCCCACTCATGTCTCCCACCACCCCCACCCCCCAGCAGTGCAGGGGCAGCCTCCACCAGGCCCCCACTCATGTCCCCCTGCACCCCCACCCCACACCATCCAGGGGCACCCTTCACCAGGCCCCCACTCATGTCTCCCACCACCCCCACCCCCCAGCCACCAGGGTCAGCCTCCACCAGGCCCCCACTCATGTCTCCCACCACCCCCACCTCCCAGCAGTGCAGGGTCAGCCTCCACCAGGGCCCCACTCATGTCTCCCACCACCCACACCCCCCACCATCCAGGGGCACCCTCCACCAGGCCCCCACTCATGTCCCCCTGCACCCCCACCCCCCAGCATCCAGGGGCACTCTCCACCAGGCCCCCACTCATGTCTCCCACCACCCCCACCCCCCAGCAGTGCAGGGGCAGCACCACGAGGCCCCCACTCATGTCTCCCACCACCCCCACCCCCAGCAGTGCAAGGGCAGCCTCCACCAAGCCCCCACTCATGTCTCCCTGCACCCCCATCCCCCAGCATCCAGGGGCACCCTCCACCAGGCCCCCACTCATGTCTCCCACCACCCCCACCCCCCAGCAGTGCAGGGGAAGCCTCCACCAGGCCCCCACTCATGTCCCCCTGCACCCCCACCCCCCAGCAGTGCAGGGGCAGCCTCCACCAGGCCCCCACTCATGTCTCCCACCACCCCCACCCCCCCAGCAGTGCAGGGGCAGCCTCCACCAGGCCCCCACTCATGTCTCCCACCACCCCCACCCCCTAGCCACCAGGGTCAGCCTCCACCAGGCCCCCACTCATGTCTCCCACCACCCCACCCCCCACCATCCAGGGGCAGCCTCCACCAGGCCCCCACTCATGTCTCCCACCACCCCCACCCCCCAGCAGTGCAGGGGCAGCCTCCACCAGGCCCCCACTCATGTCCCCCTGCACCCCCACCCCACACCATCCAGGGGCACCCTTCACCAGGCCCCCACTCATGTCTCCCACCACCCCCACCCCCCAGCCACCAGGGTCAGCCTCCACCAGGCCCCCACTCATGTCTCCCACCACCCCCACCTCCCAGCAGTGCAGGGTCAGCCTCCACCAGGCCCCCACTCATGTCTCCCACCACCCACACCCCCCACCATCCAGGGGCACCCTCCACCAGGCCCCCACTCATGTCCCCCTGCACCCCCACCCCCCAGCATCCAGGGGCACCCTCCACCAGGCCCCCACTCATGTCTCCCACCACCCCCACCCCCCAGCAGTGCAGGGGCAGCACCACGAGGCCCCCACTCATGTCTCCCACCACCCCCACCCCCAGCAGTGCAGGGGCAGCCTCCACCAAGCCCCCACTCATGTCTCCCTGCACCCCCATCCCCCAGCATCCAGGGGCACCCTCCACCAGGCCCCCACTCATGTCTCCCACCACCCCCACCCCCCAGCAGTGCAGGGGAAGCCTCCACCAGGCCCCCACTCATGTCCCCCTGCACCCCCACCCCCCAGCAGTGCAGGGGCAGCCTCCACCAGGCCCCCACTCATGTCTCCCACCACCCCCACCCCCCCAGCAGTGCAGGGGCAGCCTCCACCAGGCCCCCACTCATGTCTCCCACCACCCCCACCCCCTAGCCACCAGGGTCAGCCTCCACCAGGCCCCCACTCATGTCTCCCACCACCCCACCCCCCACCATCCAGGGGCAGCCTCCACCAGGCCCCCACTCATGTCTCCCACCACCCCCACCCCCCAACAGTGCAGGGGCACCCTCCACCAGGCCCCCACTCATGTCTCCCACCACCCCAACCCCCCAGCAGTGCAGGGGCAGCACCACCAGGCCCCCACTCATGTCTCCCACCACCCCCACCCCCCAGCAGTGCAGGGGCAGCCTCCACCAGGCCCCCACTCATGTCCCCCTGCACCCCCACCCCCCAACATCCAGGGGCACCCTCCACCAGGCCCCCACTCATGTCCCCCACCACCCCCACCCCCCAGCAGTGCAGGGGCAGACTCCACCAGGCCCCCACTCATGTCCCCCTGCACCCCCACCCCCCAGCAGTGCAGGGGCAGCCTCCACCAGGCCCCCACTCATGTCTCCCACCACCCCCACCCCCCAGCCACCAGGGTCAGCCTCCACCAGGCCCCCACTCATGTCTCCCACCACCCCACCCCCCACCATCCAGGGGCAGCCTCCACCAGGCCCCCACTCATGTCTCCCACCACCCCCACCCCCCGCCATCCAGGGGCACCCTCCACCAGGCCCCCACTCATGTCTCCCACCACCCCCACCCCCCAGCAGTGCAGGGGCAGCCTCCACCAGGCCCCCACTCATGTCCCCCTGCACCCCCACCCCCCAGCATCCAGGGGCACCCTCCACCAGGCCCCCACCCATGTCCCCCTGCACCCCCACCCCCCAGCATCCAGGGACACCCTCCACCAGGCCCCCACTCATGTCTCCCACCACCCCCACCGCCCAACAGTGCAGGGGCACCCTCCACCAGGCCCCCACTCATGTCTCCCACCACCCCCACCCCCCAGCAGTGCAGGGGCAGCACCACCAGGCCCCCACTCATGTCTCCCACCACCCCCACCCCCCAGCAGTGCAGGGGCAGCCTCCACCAGGCCCCCACTCATGTCCCCCTGCACCCCCACCCCCCAGCATCCAGGGGCACCCTCCACCAGGCCCCCACTCATGTCCCCCACCACCCCCACCCCCCAGCAGTGCAGGGGCAGACTCCACCAGGCCCCCACTCATGTCCCCCTGCACCCCCACCCCCCAACAGTGCAGGGGCAGCCTCCACCAGGCCAACACTCATGTCTCCCACCACCCCCACCCCCAGCCACCAGGGTCAGCCTCCACCAGGCCCCCACTCATGTCTCCCACCACCCCCACCCCCCAGCAGTGCAGGGGCAGCCTCCACCAGGCCCCCACTCATGTCTCCCACCACCCCTACCCCACAGCAGTGCAGGGGCAGCCTCCACCAGGCCCCCACTCATGTCTCCCACCACCCCCACCCCCCAGCCACCAGGGTCAGCCTCCACCAGGCCCCCACTCATGTCTCCCACCACCCCCACCCCACAGCAGTGCAGGGTCAGCCTCCACCAGGCCCCCACTCATGTCTCCCACCACCCCCACCCCCCACCATCCAGGGGCACCCTCCACCAGGCCCCCACTCATGTCTCCCACCACCCCCACCCCCCAGCAGTGTTTGGGCAGCCTCCACCAGGCCACCACTCATGTCCCCCTGCATCCCCACCTCCCAGAATCCAGGGGCACCCTCCACCAGGCCCCCACTCATGTCTCCCACCACCCCCACCCCCCAGCAGTGCAGGGGCAGCCTCCACCAGGCCCCCACTCATGTCTCCCACCACCCCCACCCCCCAGCCACCAGGGTCAGCCTCCACCAGTCCCCCACTCATGTCTCCCACACCCCCACCCCCCAGCAGTGCAGGGTCAGCCTCCACCAGGCCCCCACTCATGTCCCCCACCACCCCCACCCCCCAGCAGTGCAGGAGCAGCCTCCACCAGGCCCCCACTCATGTCCCCCTGCACCCCTACCCCCCAGCAGTGCAGGGGCAGCCGCCACCAGGCCCCCACTCATGTCTCCCACCACCCCCACCCCCCAGCAGTGCAGGGGCAGCCTCCACCAGGCCCCCACTCATGTCTCCCACCACCCCCACCCCCCACCATCCAGGGGCACCCTCCACCAGGCCCCCACTCATGTCTCCCACCACCCCCACCCGCAGCAGTGCAGGGGCAGCCTCCACCAGGCCCCCACTCATGTCTCCCACCACCCCCACCCCCCACCATCCAGGGGCACCCTCCACCAGGCCCCCACTCATGTCTCCCACCACCCGCAGCAGTGCAGGGAGAGCCTCCACCAGGCCCCCACTCATGTCCCCCTGCACCCCCACCCCCCAGCAGTGCAGGGTCAGCCTCCACCAGGCCCCCACTCATGTCTCCCACCACCCCCACCCCCCAGCAGTGCAGGGGCAGCCTCCACCAGGCCCCCACTCATGTCTCCCACCACCCCCACCCCCCAGCCACCAGGGTCAGCCTCCACCAGGCCCCCACTCATGTCTCCCACCACCCCCACCCCCCAGCAGTGCAGGGGCAGCCTCCACCAGGCCCCCACTCATGTCTCCCACCACCCCCACCCCCCACCATCCAGGGGCACCCTCCACCAGGCCCCCACTCATGTCTCCCACCACCCCCACCCCCCAGCAGTGCAGGGGCAGCCTCCACCAGGCCCCCACTCATGTCTCCCACCACCCCCACCCCCCACCATCCAGGGGCACCCTCCACCAGGCCCCCACTCATGTCTCCCACCACCCCCACCCGCAGCAGTGCAGGGGCAGCCTCCACCAGGCCCCCACTCATGTCCCCCTGCACCCCCACCCCCCAGCAGTGCAGGGGCAGCCTCCACCAGGCCCCCACTCATGTCTCCCACCACCCCCACCCCCCAGCAGTGCAGGGGCAGCCTCCACCAGGCCCCCACTCATGTCTCCCACCACCCCCACCCCCCAGCCACCAGGGTCAGCCTCCACCAGGCCCCCACTCATGTCTCCCACCACCCCCACCCCCCAGCAGTGCAGGGTCAGCCTCCACCAGGCCCCCACTCATGTCTCCCACCACCCCCACCCCCCACCATCCAGGGGCACCCTCCACCAGGCCCCCACTCATGTCTCCCACCACCCCCACCCCCCAGCAGTGCAGGGTCAGCCTCCACCAGGCCCCCACTCATGTCTCCCACCACCCCCACCCCCAGCAGTGCAGGGGCAGCCTCCACCAGGCTCCCACTCATGTCCCCCTGGACCCCCACCCCCCAGCAGTGCAGGGGCAGCCTCCACCAGGCCCCCACTCATGTCTCCCACCACCCCACCCCCTAGCAGTGCAGGGGCAGCCTCCACCAGGCCCCCACTCATGTCTCCCACCACCCCCACCCCCCAGCCACCAGGGTCAGCCTCCACCAGGCCCCCACTCATGTCTCCCACCACCCCCACCCCCCAGCAGTGCAGGGTCAGCCTCCACCAGGCCCCCACTCATGTCTCCCACCACCCCCACCCCCCACCATCCAGGGGCACCCTCCACCAGGCCCCCACTCATGTCTCCCACCACCCCCACCCCCCAGCAGTGCAGGGGAAGCCTCCACCAGGCCCCCACTCATGTCTCCCACCACCCCCACCCCCCAGCAGTGCAGGGGCAGCCTCCACCAGGCCCCCACTCATGTCCCCCTGCACCCCCACCCCCCAGCATCCAGGGGCACCCTCCACCAGGCCCCCACTCATGTCTCCCACCACCCCCACCCCCCAGCAGTGCAGGGGCAGCCTCCACCAGGCCCCCACTCATGTCCCCCTGCACCCCCACCCCCCAGCAGTGCAGGGGCAGCCTCCACCAGGCCCCCACTAATGTCTCCCACCACCACCACCCCCCAGCAGTGCAGGGGCAGCCTCCACCAGGCCCCCACTCATGTCTCCCACAACCCCCACCCCCCAGCCACCAGGGTCAGCCTCCACCAGGCCCCCACTCATGTCTCCCACCACCCCCACCCCCAGCAGTGCAGGGGCAGCCTCCACCAGGCCCCCACTCATGTCCTCCTGCACCCCCACCCCCCAGCAGTGCAGGGGCAGCCTCCACCAGGCCCCCACTAATGTCTCCCACCACCACCACCCCCCAGCAGTGCAGGGGCAGCCTCCACCAGGCCCCCACTCATGTCTCCCACCACCCCCACCCCCCAGCCACCAGGGTCAGCCTCCACCAGGCCCCCACTCATGTCTCCCACAACCCCCACCCCCCACCATCCAGGGGCACCCTCCACCAGGCCCCCACTCATGTCTCCCACCACCCCCACCCTCCAGCAGTGCAGGGGCAGCCTCCACCAGGCCCCCACTCATGTCTGCCACCACCCCCACCCCCCAGCCACCAGGGTCAGCCTCCACCAGGCCCCCACTCATGTCTCCCACCACCCCCACCCCCCACCATCCAGGGGCACCCTCCACCAGGCCCCCACTCATGTCTCCCACCACCCCCCACCCCACAGCAGTGCAGGGTCAGCCTCCACCAGGCCCCCACTCATGTCTCCCACCACCCCCACCCCCCACCATCCAGGGGCACCCTCCACCAGGCCCCCACTCATGTCTCCCACCACCCCCACCCCCCAGCAGTGTTTGGGCAGCCTCCACCAGGCCACCACTCATGTCCCCCTGCACCCCCACCTCCCAGAATCCAGGGGCACCCTCCACCAGGCCCCCACTCATGTCTCCCACCACCCCCACCCCCCAGCAGTGCAGGGGCAGCCTCCACCAGGCCCCCACTCATGTCTCCCACCACCCCCACCCCCCAGCCACCAGGGTCAGCCTCCACCAGTCCCCCACTCATGTCTCCCACACCCCCACCCCCCAGCAGTGCAGGGTCAGCCTCCACCAGGCCCCCACTCATGTCCCCCACCACCCCCACCCCCCAGCAGTGCAGGAGCAGCCTCCACCAGGCCCCCACTCATGTCCCCCTGCACCCCTACCCCCCAGCAGTGCAGGGGCAGCCGCCACCAGGCCCCCACTCATGTCTCCCACCACCCCCACCCCCCAGCAGTGCAGGGGCAGCCTCCACCAGGCCCCCACTCATGTCTCCCACCCCCCCACCCCCCACCATCCAGGGGCACCCTCTACCAGGCCCCCACCCATGTCTCCCACCACCCCCACCCGCAGCAGTGCAGGGGCAGCCTCCACCAGGCCCCCACTCATGTCTCCCACCACCCCCACCCCCCACCATCCAGGGGCACCCTCCACCAGGCCCCCACTCATGTCTCCCACCACCCGCAGCAGTGCAGGGAGAGCCTCCACCAGGCCCCCACTCATGTCCCCCTGCACCCCCACCCCCCAGCAGTGCAGGGGCAGCCTCCACCAGGCCCCCACTCATGTCTCCCACCACCCCCACCCCCCAGCAGTGCAGGGGCAGCCTCCACCAGGCCCCCACTCATGTCTCCCACCACCCCCACCCCCCAGCCACCAGGGTCAGCCTCCACCAGGCCCCCACTCATGTCTCCCACCACCCCCACCCGCCAGCAGTGCAGGGGCAGCCTCCACCAGGCCCCCACTCATGTCTCCCACCACCCCCACCCCCCACCATCCAGGGGCACCCTCCACCAGGCCCCCACTCATGTCTCCCACCACCCCCACCCCCCAGCAGTGCAGGGGCAGCCTCCACCAGGCCCCCACTCATGTCTCCCACCACCCCCACCCCCCACCATCCAGGGGCACCCTCCACCAGGCCCCCACTCATGTCTCCCACCACCCCCACCCGCAGCAGTGCAGGGGCAGCCTCCACCAGGCCCCCACTCATGTCCCCCTGCCCCCCACCCCCCAGCAGTGCAGGGGCAGCCTCCACCAGGCCCCCACTCATGTCTCCCACCACCCCCACCCCCCAGCAGTGCAGGGGCAGCCTCCACCAGGCCCCCACTCATGTCTCCCACCACCCCCACCCCCCAGCCACCAGGGTCAGCCTCCACCAGGCCCCCACTCATGTCTCCCACCACCCCCACCCCCCAGCAGTGCAGGGTCAGCCTCCACCAGGCCCCCACTCATGTCTCCCACCACCCCCACCCCCCACCATCCAGGGGCACCCTCCACCAGGCCCCCACTCATGTCTCCCACCACCCCCACCCCCCAGCAGTGCAGGGTCAGCCTCCACCAGGCCCCCACTCATGTCTCCCACCACCCCCACCCCCAGCAGTGCAGGGGCAGCCTCCACCAGGCTCCCACTCATGTCCCCCTGCACCCCCACCCCCCAGCAGTGCAGGGGCAGCCTCCACCAGGCCCCCACTCATGTCTCCCACCACCCCACCCCCTAGCAGTGCAGGGGCAGCCTCCACCAGGCCCCCACTCATGTCTCCCACCACCCCCACCCCCCAGCCACCAGGGTCAGCCTCCACCAGGCCCCCACTCATGTCTCCCACCACCCCCACCCCCCAGCAGTGCAGGGTCAGCCTCCATCAGGCCCCCACTCATGTCTCCCACCACCCCCACCCCCCACCATCCAGGGGCACCCTCCACCAGGCCCCCACTCATGTCTCCCACCACCCCCACCCCCAGCAGTGCAGGGGAAGCCTCCACCAGGCCCCCACTCATGTCTCCCACCACCCCACCCCCCGGCAGTGCAGGGGCAGCCTCCACCAGGCCCCCACTCATGTCCCCCTGCACCCCCACCCCCCAGCATCCAGGGGCACCCTCCACCAGGCCCCCACTCATGTCTCCCACCACCCCCACCCCCCAGCAGTGCAGGGGCAGCCTCCACCAGGCCCCCACTCATGTCCCCCTGCACCCCCACCCCCCAGCAGTGCAGGGGCAGCCTCCACCAGGCCCCCACTAATGTCTCCCACCACCACCACCCCCCAGCAGTGCAGGGGCAGCCTCCACCAGGCCCCCACTCATGTCTCCCACCACCCCCACCCCCCAGCCACCAGGGTCAGCCTCCACCAGGCCCCCACTCATGTCTCCCACAACCCCCACCCCCCACCATCCAGGGGCACCCTCCACCAGGCCCCCACTCATGTCTCCCACCACCCCCACCCTCCAGCAGTGCAGGGGCAGCCTCCACCAGGCCCCCACTCATGTCTGCCACCACCCCCACCCCCCAGCCACCAGGGTCAGCCTCCACCAGGCCCCCACTCATGTCTCCCACCACCCCCACCCCCCACCATCCAGGGGCACCCTCCACCAGGCCCCCACTCATGTCTCCCACCACCCCCACCCCACAGCAGTGCAGGGTCAGCCTCCACCAGGCCCCCACTCATGTCTCCCACCACCCCACCCCCTAGCAGTGCAGGGGCAGCCTCCACCAGGCCCCCACTCATGTCTCCCACCACCCCCACCCCCCAGCCACCAGGGTCAGCCTCCACCAGGCCCCCACTCATGTCTCCCACCACCCCCACCCCCCAGCAGTGCAGGATCACCCTCCACCAGGCCCCCACTCATGTCTCCCACCACCCCCACCCCCCACCATCCAGGGGCACCCTCCACCAGGCCCCCACTCATGTCTCCCACCACCCCCACCCCCCAGCAGTGCAGGGTCAGCCTCCACCAGGCCCCCACTCATGTCTCCCACCACCCCCACCCCCCGGCAGTGCAGGGGCAGCCTCCACCAGGCCCCCACTCATGTCTCCCACCACCCCCACCCCCCAGCAGTGCAGGGTCAGCCTCCACCAGGCCCCCACTCATGTCTCCCACCACCCCCACCCCCAGCAGTGCAGGGGCAGCCTCCACCAGGCTCCCACTCATGTCCCCCTGCACCCCCACCCCCCAGCAGTGCAGGGGCAGCCTCCACCAGGCCCCCACTCATGTCTCCCACCACCCCACCCCCTAGCAGTGCAGGGGCAGCCTCCACCAGGCCCCCACTCATGTCTCCCACCACCCCCACCCCCCAGCCACCAGGGTCAGCCTCCACCAGGCCCCCACTCATGTCTCCCACCACCCCCACCCCCCAGCAGTGCAGGGTCAGCCTCCACCAGGCCCCCACTCATGTCTCCCACCACCCCCACCCCCCACCATCCAGGGGCACCCTCCACCAGGCCCCCACTCATGTCTCCCACCACCCCCACCCCCAGCAGTGCAGGGGAAGCCTCCACCAGGCCCCCACTCATGTCTCCCACCACCCCCACCCCCCGGCAGTGCAGGGGCAGCCTCCACCAGGCCCCCACTCATGTCCCCCTGCACCCCCCACCCCCCAGCATCCAGGGGCACCCTCCACCAGGCCCCCACTCATGTCTCCCACCACCCCCACCCCCCAGCAGTGCAGGGGCAGCCTCCACCAGGCCCCCACTCATGTCCCCTGCACCCCCACCCCCAGCAGTGCAGGGGCAGCTCCACCAGGCCCCCACTAATGTCTCCCACCACCACCACCCCCAGCAGTGCAGGGGCAGCCTCCACCAGGCCCCCACTCATGTCTCCCACCACCCCCACCCCCCAGCCACCAGGGTCAGCCTCCACCAGGCCCCCACTCATGTCTCCCACCACCCCCACCCCCCAGCAGTGCAGGGGCAGCCTCCACCAGGCCCCCACTCATGTCTCCCACAACCCCCACCCCCCACCATCCAGGGGCACCCTCCACCAGGCCCCCACTCATGTCTCCCACCACCCCCCCCTCCAGCAGTGCAGGGGCAGCCTCCACCAGGCCCCCACTCATGTCTCCCACCAACCCCACCCCCCAGCCACCAGGGTCAGCCTCCACCAGGCCCCCACTCATGTCTCCCACCACTCCCACCCCCACCATCCAGGGCACCCTCCACCAGGCCCCCACTCATGTCTCCCACCACCCCCACCCCCCAGCAGTGCAGGGGCAGCCTCCACCAGGCCCCCACTCATGTCTCCCACCACCCCCACCCCCCAGCCACCAGGGGCACCCTCCACCAGGTCCTCACAATCCCCAATCATGTGCGTTATGGTCAGCCTCCACAGCCAAAAAGCCCTACTAAGTAACCCATTCACCCACATGGAAATGAAAATTACATGTCACACCCCCAATGTTCATGAAGCAAATGAACCCATGTCCGTCACACACAATGTTTGCAATTGAATGGGAAAACACCCAACATGACATGCATGAAACCAATGAGATGATACCACACAGTGAAGTCTGAAAACAAAATTGTATTGAAAAAAAAGAAAGAATGCTAAAGAAATTAAACAAACTACAATGGGAAGTTAAAAAAATCAAGCTGCATGTCCGCATAAAAATAAAGAACTGCAAATCATAATCCAAAAAAATGTCCTCCAAAGTCAAATGTAAAAAAACTATCTATCAAATCAAGAACTATGTAAAAAACTCGAAAGGGTCCATGAGCCCAACTGTACAAAGGAAACCTAAAAAAAAACCTAACTAAAAAGCAACTATATACAAAAAGTGGAGCAGTGTCCATCGACTCCAAATCATAAGAAAAAACAAAGGAAACCTAAAAGTAAAGAACTATATACAAAGGGGGCGGGCAAGTCCAGCGGCTCACTCCGTGGTGTCCCGGGCCAGGGCATCATCGAACTCCTGTTCGATGTCCCGGAGGCGGTCCAGTTCCATGGCCCCGAGGGTCCGCAGGGACGACGCCGTGTCCTCCTCCAACCCCCTGCGGATTGCTTCGAGGCACTTGGCCCGCCTCAGGGCCCTCCGCATGGAGTTCTCCGCCCTGACCATTGTGAGCCGCGCCTCTTCCGCCCGCCGCCGCTCCGCACCTATGGCGTGGCCCAACCGCTGACACACTGAAGACACTCTCTGTCCTGGGTCCTCCTGCCCTCTGGCCGATGCCTGCCCCTCCGATGTGGAAGGCCCCGAGCCTTCATGGCTCCCACCATGTTGCTGCTGCTGCTCTGCCTCTGCCCGTGCACTGCCTCCTGCTGC
Source organism: Ambystoma mexicanum (assembly GCF_040938575.1). Taxonomy (NCBI): domain Eukaryota; kingdom Metazoa; phylum Chordata; class Amphibia; order Caudata; family Ambystomatidae; genus Ambystoma; species Ambystoma mexicanum. The sequence continues at coordinate 385,439,375 of NC_090937.1, forward strand.
CTGCACATCCTCCGCCGGCTGGGGTGCAGTTGTTGATGTGGCCACCCCTGCTGGACCTCCGACACCCGACTGTGGCAGGGATGCCTCCTCCTCCAGCCTGGCCGCACTGTCAGAGGCAGCTCCACAGGGCACCCAGGTGACTGATGGGTGGGAAGATGGCACAGAGGACGACTGGCGCGTAGGGGATCCAGTTGAGGAGGGGGTCGGAGCAAGCCCCATCAGACGGAGGAATCTGGCCTGGGTGACCTGTCCCAGCAGGCTGACGTGGTCAACGAGCCATTCGAGATGACGTGCAGTCTCTCCATGAAAAGACTGCAGGTCACCTCGCATGGCCCGTTGACGCAACGCCACACCAGCCAGGACAGGCTCAAACCGGACCTGGATAGCCACGTCCGCAGGCAGAGGAAGGCCAGTTGACGTCAGCTCATCCCCTGCCTGAAAACGGGTCTGGACGGAGGCATCCCTGCTGGTGCAAGATGATGCAGGGACAGGATCGGGGACAGAGATTGCACACAGGCACCTCCGCGGCGGCCTCTACTGCCTCCTGTCCCTGGTCCTGGACTGCACCACTAGCACCAGTGGGATCCCCACCTCCAGACCCCGTCTCTGGTGCTTGCACGGCCTCCTCCTCCACCAAACGCCCCACCAACCTGGATGACTCCGTGCCATCTTCCCTGTTGGGCCCTGTGGGGTCCCAGCTGCCCCTTCTGCTGCCGAGGAGTCCAACTCCAACCTCTGCCTCTTGGACCTCCCCCCGGCAGCTGCGGCCTGGGATGCGGCACCGGACTCCTCACTCCCCGACGAGATGACAACATGGGAGGGGAGCCGGGCCTTGCGTCTCCGGCTGGCAGTGGGATCCCCGCGCGCTGTGCTCCACAGCACCTTCTCCGCCCTCTTCATCAGTTGACGCTGCAGACAGGGAGAAACAAAAGACAGGCATCAGGGCACTGTACAATGACACATACACACATGACAGTTGCACATGAGTGGCATTGGCAAACCTCAGACATGTCATCACAATCCCCAACACACATGTCATTGCAACTCGCACACATGAGCCATACCACAGCCATATCGCAACTGCCACCACCATCCATACACATACAACAGCATGAGCAGCCAAAGGTGAGCCAGACATCACATGCAACACAGGAAGTGCACCACACATGTACACACACCACCACACATGCATGCATGTGTACACCTCTGCCAAGTGTCGCACTGTTCAGACGGGCATCCATGTCACATCTGCCAATCAGGCTTCCACATACCCGCAGTCACATCCATGTTGCATCACTGTTGCACCGTTGTCAAATACACACACATGCACATGTACACAGTGCTCATACATGCAGCGGAAAACAACATACATGCGTGACATCACGGACATGTCTACTTAAATACACATTCATCCAAACATGTGTGCACACACAACTGCATTTGGCATGCAAGCCTACACACACAAGCACCATCCATGTCTCACACATTACAGCCCTTGCATGTGTCAGCCCCACGGCCCTGGAAACCCCCACCCATACTCGACCCCATACAAACAGATGTGCAACCTGCACACTACCGAATAATCACCACACGCACTGCTCACAATCAGGATGCATGTACACTCACCCCTCGACTCCAGACGGGTCTGCTTCTCCAGGACCTGGACGTGGAGCGCTGGGGATATGCGTTCCAGGACCCTCATCTGTTCTTCCGACAAGTGGCCCCGGCGCCCCTTGGCATCCGCTGCCTTCAAGAGGCGCCGGGCCTTGTTCAGGGTCCTGGACCTGAAGTCCTCCCAGCGCTTCCTGACATGTTGGAAGTCGCGGACTGCCACCCCCTCCGCGTTGATGGCAGTCACGATGTCAGTCCAGATCCGAGTCCGTCCTTCCTTGTCAGCGCGGGAACTTCCGAAGAGGGCATCATACTGCCCCAGGACTTGCTCCACCAGGACACCAACTTCGGTGGCACTGAAGCTGGTGCCCCTCTGCCTCTCTGGCCGGGGGTTGTCAGTGGTCACATATGGTGTTTGCCCCGACATGACAACCCCAGAGGCAGGAGTGGGTGGGCAACTGGGTCGTGGGGCTGGGCTGTGGAGCGATGGAATACCAGTCGGGAGTCTTCGGTTCCAGCAGGGGTGGTCACAGCAACAGCACCCCTGGCTGATGTGCAGCAGCAAATGGCAGTGCACGTGGGCAGCAGGCAGTCAGGCAGCAGCAGATGGCAGGTGGGAGCGTGCTCGGGCCTCTGGGGGGCAGTAGTTCGGCCTTCTGGGCAGGAGCGTGGTCTTCCGTGTGCATACGCGTGGCCAGATTGATACGGAGTGATTTGGCACGTGAAAAGTCTGCACGTCAGCGTGAAATTCGAGGAAAGGCCCTTAGCGCGTAAGCGCGTCAGCACGCATACGCGATTCTATTGGACCAAAGGCCCTCAGCGCGTAAGCGTGTCTGTGACGTGACCCGCACGGGTGTTTCCCACACAGCACGTGATGACAGAGCACACGTGGAAAGACTGCACGTCAGAGTGTCATCGCGTGTCATTGGACAGCACGTCAGAGTGTCATCGCGTGTAATTGGACAAAAGTGCGCATACACGCGATTGGCCTATGTACGTGTATATCAGGGGTGCGCGGGCACTTACACACGCAAGTACGTCAGCGCCCTGTATCCCGGGGTGCGCGGGAATTTCCACACGCTATTGGACTGGGTACTGGATTTCAGGGGTGCGCGGGTCACACGCTCGCCTACAACACGCGCAACGCATTATTTGCGCGCTACAAAATAACAAGCTCAGACCCAGGATGAACATACCGTTCCTAGCAGCTGTGGGCTGAGGGCTACCAAAGGAAGAGGAGGAGGATAGTCAGGGCCAGAATATTCACACCCAGAACCAGCCTTTTCGGGATGCCTGATGACCAGGTGCATGGGAGGTACAGGTTTCCACCACACATTATACTGGACCTGGTGAGTGAGTGGGAGGATGACCTCACATCACCCACCCTGTGCTCCCAAGCACTCAGCCCCCTGGAGAAGGTTCTCAATGTACTGCACTTCTTGGCCACAGGATCATTTCAGCGGACAAGTGCCATTGTGGGTGGGGTATCACAGGCCACCCAGTCACGCTGCCTACACCAGGTCTTGAACATCATCACTGCACGTCCATCAGTCCGCAGGCACATATACCTGCCCAGACACCTGCAGAAAGGCATGCTGCCGCCCTGGATTTTTACGGTGTGGCACGATTCCCCAAAGTGCTAGGTGCCATTGACTGCACCCATGTGGCTCTACGTCCCCCCAGGGCATCAGAGCACATCTATAGGAACCGCAAGCACTGGCATTCCATCAACGTGCAGGTAGTATGTAATGCCAAGGGAATCATCACCTCAGTATTTGCCAACTATCCCGGGTCAACCAACGACAGCTTCATTTACCGAATGTCCACCCTAAGCCGGGACCTAGAAGCTGGGCGGCATGGCGATACATGGCTGCTTGGTGAGTATGAATGCCACTGCACATGCATGCATGTCAGATACTGAGCAAGGTCACAACCCCAACAATGATACCAATCACCACCTCCACAGGGGATAGTGCCTACCCTCTCAGCCCCCACATGATGACGCCAATTCGGAACCCCACCACGCCACCCCAGGTAAGATATAACACAGCCCACATTACAACCCGGGGCATAGTGGAGCGCACATTCGGAGTGCTAAAGTCACGCTTTCGCTCCCTTGACCGTTCTGGCGGGCAGCTGTTGTACGCTCCCCCAGTAGTGTGCAGGATCATAGTGGCAGCATGTGTCCTGCACAACGTTGCAACACCCCGGGGCCTGGCCGTGGACATGGTGGTGGCCCCACATCCCCAACCACATGCACAGCCGCTGCGCATGGGAGGGGAAAGGGCACGGGGGGAGGCAGCCCGTACACAGCTAGTGGCTAATTACTTCACATAGAAATCACACCCCTGTGGAGTGCACACTGCCCTGGCACATTCCATCTGACAATCAATGATGACTCAACCTGACACTGATCCTGAATGTCTGGAGAATGAACCGTGAATACCATATCAGCCTGAGATTGTTCACCTGGAAGTGTCACAATGTGTGCATCCCTACCCACACAGACACCACCAATGCAGTTTTGTGAAGTAACACATTCAAGCAGCTAAAATGAATACACACTTGCAAAATGCAACAAGAGGACAGTGCCATGTCAGCCAACCCATCCCCAGCACCGCCACACGACACACCGTGCCATATCATGCTATTTGCAGGTAAACAAACTAATCCCCACAACATGACACTAGTGTCACAATGTAGAGTGTCCCTAATTGAAACTTGCAACACTTGAAATGCTCACAGTAATGCAGGACCAACAACAAACTTGAGCAGGTACTACCATCAACATGACATCACAAATGTTATATGTTAGTAGTCTCACCACCTGGAAATGCCTGCACTCCCACCACTACCAACTGTGCAGTGTTGGCGCCATGTAGAGTTGTAGGTGCACTGCTGCCAACATGGACCCCATCTCCAAACTAGAGGGCCTTGTGTAGACATGAGGAAGGGACCTGCAAATTGGGAGGTAGACACAGATGATGAGTTACACATCAATGCAACATGCAGTGTACAACACAACAGCAATATGCACTAGGAATGTATACACAGTATTGACTAGACTACCCACACATGTAGTGGGAGTCCAATGTCACCATGTACGTCAATGTCACTTGGGCACACCCTTTGCAAGCCCATGGAAACGGGAAGCACGAGGTGTGTGTGTGTGACTCTAACCCAAGCATCTGAACCAAATACATGACAAGCCTGCATGTGCCCAGCCACAGTGCAGCGTATGCCCACAGGAACCACGGAAGCCAACAAATTGTCCCAATAAAATTGGGAAAATATAATTAAAAATAAAAATAAAAATAAAAATAAAAATAAAAAAAAATAAAAAATGGCCATTGATGGGCCCGGGGGGGTTGGGGAGGCCACCCAGGAGGTCCGAGGACAGGATGCACACCAGAAACCACCTGCGTGGATCCTGGGAAAAAAAAACACCTCCATGGGCTCATGGCCCACACGGCTACCCTATTGTGGGAGTATCACTGCTGTCGCTATTATCACCCTGTGCAGCTGCATCCGGAGGTGGTTGCACTATGGGAGGCAGCCCACGCAAGGCCCTAGTCTGCTCCTCCATGGCTGCAAGCATGCGGGTGTGGTAGGTCTGGTTCTGGAGGATGAGTGTGCGGAGGTCCCCATGCAACAACTCACGGGATGCCCGGACCTCCGCCCTCGTTGCCTGCATCTCAGCTGAGAGCGTACGGGTGAGACGCTCCAGCTGCTGTTCTGTCCTTTGGTGTGTTGAAGCCTCAAGCTCAACAAGAGTTGTCCTGAGGTGAAGGAGCTCCTGCCTCAGGGCTTCCCTGTGGCCCTGGGACTCTATGGAGATGGCCTCCTGCAGAGTCGCCAGTGCCGCCCGCCTGTCCCTGTTGGACGCCAACATGTCCTCCCTGTGTGACTGGCAGATGGAGTCGGTTGCCTGCTGTAGTCGCTCCATCAGCCTTTCAGGGGGGACAATGGAAGTGGCCACCCTATCCATGGCCTGAGCCATCATCTCGGATGATGCTGCCTGTTGGGTTGCCATACCGTAAATGGATTGCTCCCATGCGGTATTGCCAGGTGGCGTACGGCCACCACGTCGGTCGGCACCACACCTGTCTGGGGCAAGGCGAACTGCGCCTTGCTGTGCCGGCACTGCCTGAGGCTGCAGGACTGCATTCCCCCTCTGATCTGCTGGCCCAGGAACAGGATCAGATGTCGCGGAGTGTGACCCTGCATCCGTAACCACCAAAGGCGTAGCTGCCAACACTGACATCCCCATTGAGGGTTATGACCCTGGTGCAGGTGGGTGGGACAGAACAGAATCCCTCCCTGGAACACTCACCTGCGACGGCACGTAGGTCTCATCCGAATCAACACCTGAGTACAGCTCGGGGAGGTGCAGCCAGAGACACCCCTTGAGAGCACGACCTGCAGCAGTTGTGGGTTCTCGCCCACCACCACACCACGTCCCTCACTGGTGGTTGGTCGGCCCTCAGACCCCTCCTGGGTCTGCACCATCTCCACAACCCCAGCAGTATCAGGTGCGTTTTCCCCTGCAAAGACATAAAAACAAAGAAATGGAAACAGGCATTAGCACCATGGCACACAATGAGGGCTGAGAAGCAAGAGAACCAGTACTTGATTGACACATGTCCCACATGACTAAAACCCTCCCATGCATGCACCCTCACTGCATATGAAGGGCAGGCAAATGGCACACACTGATGACACCAAGATGGAAGATAAACACATTTTCTGCATGCTGCCTGGCAGTGGCATCACACATTGGCCTGTGATTGCCAGGTGAAACACACATGCCATCACACAGATGGCATGTACCATTGCTATTGAGTGAAGATGGAGAGGAGGGCAGCACCTATTCATTCAGTCCAGTTCCCGCATGTAATAGCTTTTCTAATTCAAACAGGTCAGATTTTTCACCTGGAGCTGCCAGTCCGAAATGGTCCAATTGCACAGGGACATGTGTGAACAAATGATATCCAGGTAACAAAGTCACTCCACTTTACCATAGCCATGTCAGACATGTGACTAGAGGACTGCAAAATGCCTAGTAAAAGTGGTGGAATGCATACAATCTGACTGAATGAACTGTGAAAAATAAGCAACAATGTTGTGGCAAGGTGACACTTCAAGGGCAACTGGCGTGCAGTTGGGCTAGATGTCTACTGTTGGCAGAAGGGATACTGCTATGGCCAAATGCAGCTGCGCAGGATGTATTGCATGAAGCACATGGCTGACCCATACAACTCAGGCGCACACACTCTCACCTGGCACACAAACAGAAGCCCTCACACACACCATGCACATGGATGACACACACATGCATGTGCACTCACCGGACAATGCCTCGTAATCAGGCAGATCTCCCACGCCTTGGATCTGTTCCTCCGTGACCTAGGTCCCAGCGACTGACTCATGTGGAGTGAGTTCCATGTCTACTACTGGAGACCCACCTCCAGTCACTAGAGTTGTGGCATGACTTGAGGCCAGCTTACTCTTTGCCCTGCGCTTTAGGTCATTCCAGCGCTTATAGCAATCATTGGCTGTGCGCCTCACGATTCCAAGGGCACTTACGATGTCCGCAACGGTCTGCCAGTGTGCCTGGTGTTGTGCAGGTGTGGTCTTGGATCCTGCAACAATGACCATCTCGTTGTCATGTCCGGACACACACTCGACAAGTGCATTCAGTTCGTCATCCGTGAAGCTGGGCTTCCTCGACGGGCCGGACTGTGTAGCCGTGTCTGGGGCATCAGCCTGTGCCGGACGAGCACTCTTCCTCTTCCGCTTGGAAGGTGGTGGTGATCCTGAGTGTCCTGCGCCGCTCTGGACACTAGGGGCAGGAGCCTTGGTGGACGCTGTATCAGGAGTGTGGGATTGCACACTCAGCATGGGAGTTGGTGCAGGCATTGGCTCAAGTGTGATGGTGTCAGGGGGAATGTCAGCAGGATGGACTAGGACCGACACTGTCCTGGCTGGGTGTGTGAGGGCTGGGGTGGATGGAGCCGCAGCTGCCCCTGCAGCCTCTCCGCCCTGCCTACTTGGGGCAGCAGATGACCTTGCTGCCCCAGATGCACGTGGCATGGGACATCAACGTGCACCAGCGCACGTGTCATAGGCCTGCTGACCTGGAAGTCAGCCATGGAGTCAGCCAGGTCTGGTGCCACAATGGGCTGGTCCAACAAGGGCTGAGCATGGAGGGTGTCAGCCACATCAGCCTCAACGGGGGGGGCCATTATGGGTGCCCTTGACTGGTCCTCCACACATGGGGGGACAGGCTCACCCTGCAAGTAACGACCACGTCCCCTACCGGATCCACCACGGCCACCACTTGTGGCTCTTCCACCTTTGCCACCCTTACGGAATCCTCGCCTCCCAGCCATGGCACTGATGTAAATGTGCGTATGGGAGTGGCTGTAAACTATTGTCCTGGGCAATTGGGGGTCAAAGGGGTTGGGTACCAGATGGTAATTGTACCCTAGTGCTCTTGCAAGGCTGAATGTAACCCCTGGGGAAAGATGACGGGTCACGCTACGCACAGGAGCCCCAAAAAAGGGAGATGACGTGCACGCAACCCCTCCTAGACCACGTGTGCAGAAAGAAAAAGCTGCACTACGCTGTGGCACCCAGTAACACAAGAATGAACGTATGCGTGTCACACGCAGCCTAGAATGACCTCTGAAGGGGTAGGCTACACACGGGCCAAGCACAGATGTTAGATACGTGCGTGACTCACTGTCTGCCAGGTAAAAGAGCGTGAAAAAGGAGCACGTTTGGTTGGCAACACCCCCACCAAAAGAAGATTTGTACGCTGTCTGAGGAGACAGGACAACAGTAGAAGGGAACACTGTTTGAGGGAACAGGCCCAGGTAAACCAGTAAAAGAGAAAAAAGAGAAAAAGCTGTCAGAGGTAACAGGGAATACGAACTTGAAATGCCGTGAAGTAAATCGCGTGTGAAATGACAAGAAGTACAGAATTCACCCACTCGCTCTCCACGAAAAGCACGTACAAGGAAATGGTGTTCTACACGTACCTTTTATACAGGCCCACATGTCCAGCGTCACTTACGCGGCGTGTACGCGCTAGGGCCATTTCCACCAATTACACGCTTTGTCACTTCTGCGTGTAGGGCCATTTCCACCAATTACACGCTTTGTCACTGCCGCGTGTACGCGCTAGGCCCATTCCCACCAATTACACGCGATGACACTCTGAAGTACTGTCCAATGACACGCGATGACACTCTGACGTGCAGTCTTTCCACGTGTGCTCTGTCATCACGTGCTGCGTGGGAAACACCCGTGCGGGTCACGTCACAGACGCGCTTACGCGCTGAGGGCCTTTGGTCCAATAGAATCTCGTATGCGTGCTGACGCGCTTACGCGCTAAGGGCCTTTCCTCGAATTTCACGCTGACATGCAGACTTTTCACGTGCCAAATCACTCCGTATCAAGCTGGCCACGCGTATGCACACGGAAGACCACGCTCCTGCCCAGAAGGCTGAACTACTGCCCCCCAGAGCCCCGAGCACGCTCCCACCTGCCATCTGCTGCTGCCTGACTGCCTGCTGCCCACGTGCACTGCCATTTGCTGCCTGCACATCAGCCAGGGGTGCTGTTGCTGTGACCACCCCTGCTGGAACCGAAGACTCCCGACTGGTATTCCATCGCTCCACAGCCCAGCCCCACGACCCAGTTGCCCACCCACTCCTGCCTCTGGGGTTGTCATGTCGGGGCAAACACCATCTGTGACCACTGACAACCCCCGGCCAGAGAGGCAGAGGGGCACCAGCTTCAGTGCCACCGAAGTTGGTGTCCTGGTGGAGCAAGTCCTGGGGCAGTATGATGCCCTCTTCGGAAGTTCCCGCGCCGACAAGGAAGGACGGACTCGGATCTGGACTGACATCGTGACTGCCATCAACGCGGAGGGGGTGGCAGTCCGCGACTTCCAGCATGTCAGGAAGCGCTGGGAGGACTTCAGGTCCAGGACCCTGAACAAGGCCCGGCACCTCTTGAAGGCAGCGGATGCCAAGGGGCGCCGGGGCCACTTGTCGGAAGAACAGATGAGGGTCCTGGAATGCATATCCCCAGCGCTCCACGTCTAGGTCCTGGAGAAGCAGACCCGTCTGGAGTCGAGCGGTGAGTGTACATGTATCCTGATTGTGAGCAGTGCGTGTGGTGATTATTCGGTAGTGTGCAGGTTGCACATCTGTTTGTATGGGGTCGAGTATGGGTGGGGGTGTCCAGGGCCGTGGGGCTGACACATGCGAGGGCTGTAATGTGTGAGACATGGATGGTGCTTGTGTGCGTAGGCTTGCATGCCAAATGCAGTTGTGTGTGCACACATGTTTGGATGAATGTGTATTTAAGTAGACATGTCCGTGATGTCACGCATGTATGTTGTTTTCCGCTGCATGTATGAGCACTGTGTACATGTGCATGTGTGTGTATTTGACAAGGGTGCAACAGTGATGCAACATGGATGCATGTGACTGCGGTATGTGGAAGCCTGATTGGCAGATGTGGCATGGATGCCCGTCTGAACAGTGCGACACTTGGCAGAGGTGTACACATGCATGCATGTGTGGTGGTGTGTGTACATGTGTGGTGCACTTCCTGTGTTGCATGTGATGTCTGGCTCACCTTTGGCTGCTCATGCTGTTGTATGTGTATGGATGGTGGTGGCAGTTGCGATATGGCTGTGGTATGGCTCATGTGTGCGAGTTGCAATGACATGTGTGTTGGGGATTGTGATGACATGTCTGAGGTGTGCCAATGCCACTCATGTGCAACTGTCATGTGTGTATGTGTCCATTGTACAGTGCCCTGATGCCTGTGTTTTGTTTCTCCCTGTCTGCAGCGTCAACTGATGAAGAGGGCGGAGAAGGTGCTGTGGAGCACAGCGGCGGGGATCCCACCGCCAGCCGGAGATGCAAGGCCCGGCTCCCCTCCCGTGTTGTCACCTCGTCGGGGAGTGAGGAGTCCGGTGCCGCGTCCCAGGCCGCAGCTGCCGGGGGGAGGTCCAAGAGGCGGAGGTTGGAGTTGGACTCCTCGGCAACAGAAGGGGCAGCTGGGACCCCACAGGGCCCAACAGGGGAAGATGGCACGGAGTCATCCAGGTTGGTGGGGGGTTTGGTGGAGGAGGAGGCCGTGCAAGCACCAGAGACGGGGTCTGGAGGTGGGGATCCCACTGGTGCTAGTGGTGCAGTCCAGGACCAGGGACAGGAGGCAGCACAGGCGACCGCGGAGGTGCCTGTGTGCAATCCTGTCCCCGATCCTGTCCCTGCATCATCTTGCACCAGCAGGGATGCCTCCGTCCAGACCCGTTTCCAGGCAGGGGATGAGCTGACGTCAACTGGCCTTCCTCTGCCTGCGGACGTGGCTATCCAGGTCCGGGTTGAGCCTGTCCTGGCTGGTGTGGCGTTGCGTCAATGGGCCATGCGAGGTGACCTGCAGTCTTTTCATGGAGAGACTGCACGTCATCTCGAATGGCTCGTTGACCACGTCAGCTTGCTGGGACAGGTCACCCAGGCCGGATTCCTCCGTCTGATGGGGCTTGCTCCGACCCCCTCCTCAACTGGACCCCCTACGCGCCAGTCATCCTCTGTGCCATCTTCCCACCCATCAGTCACCTGGGTGCCCTGTGGAGCTGCCTCTGACAGTGCGGCCAGGCTGGTGGAGGACGCATCCCTGCCACAGTCGGGAGTCGGAGGTCCAGCAGGGGTGGCCACATCAACAACTGCACCCCAGCCGGCGGTGGATGTGCAGGCAGCAGGAGGCAGTGCACGGGCAGAGGCAGAGCAGCAGCAGAACATGGTGGGAGCCATGAAGGCTCGGGGCCTTCGACATCGGAGGGGCAGGCATCGGCCGGAGGGCAGGAGGACCCAGGACAGAGAGTGTCTTCCGTGTGGCAGCGGTTGGGTCACGCCATAGGTGCGGAGCGGCGGCGGGCGGAAGAGGCGCGGCTCACAATGGTCAGGGCGGAGAACTCCATGCGGAGGGCCCTGAGGCGGGCCGAGTGCCTCGAGGCAATCCGCAGGGGGTTGGAGGAGGACACGGCGTCGTCCCTGCAGACCCTCGGGGCCATGGAACTGGACCGCCTCCGGGACATCAAACAGGAGTTCGATGATGCCCTGGCCCGGGACACCACGGAGTGAGCCGCTGGACTTGCCCGCCGCCTTTGTATATAGTTCTTTAGTTTTAGGTTTCCTTTGTTTTTTCTTATGATTTGGGGTCGACGGACACTGCTCCACTTTTTGTATATAGTTGCTTTTTAGTTAGGTTTTTTTTTAGGTTTCCTTTGTACAGTTGGGCTCATGGACCCTTTCGAGTTTTTTACATAGTTCTTGATTTGATAGATAGTTTTTTTACATTTGACTTTGGAGGACATTTTTTTGGATTATGATTTGCAGTTCTTTATTTTTATGCGGACATGCAGCTTGATTTTTTTAACTTCCCATTGTAGTTTGTTTCATTTCTTTAGCATTCTTTCTTTTTTTCAATACAATTTTGTTTTCAGACTTCACTGTGTGGTATCATCTCATTGGTTTCATGCTTGTCATGTTGGGTGTTTTCCCATTCAATTGCAAACATTGTGTGTGACGGACATGGGTTCATTTGCTTCATGAACATTGGGGGTGTGACATGTAATTTCCATTTCCATGTGGGTGAATGGGTTACTTGGTAGGGCTTTTTGGCTGTGGAGGCTGACCATAACGCACATGATTGGGGATTGTGAGGACCTGGTCGAGGGTGCCCCTGGTGGCTGGGGGGTGGTGGGAGACATGAGTGAGGGCCTGGTGGGGGCTGCCCCTGCACTGCTGGGGGGTGGGAGTGGTGGGAGACATGAGTGGGGGCCTGGTGGAGGGTGCCCCTGGATGGTGGGGGCTGGGGGTGCAGGGGGACATGAGTGGGGGCCTGGTGGAGGCTGCCCCTGCACTGCTGGGGGGTGGGGGTGGTGGGAGACATGAGTGGGGGCCTGGTGGTGCTGCCCCTGCACTGCTGGGGGGTGGCTGTGGTGGGAGACATGAGTGGGGGCCTGGTGGTGCTGCCCCTGCACTGCGGGGGGGTGGGGGTGGTGGGAGACATGAGTGGGGGCCTGGTGGAGGCTGACCCTGGTGGCTGGGGGGTGGGGGTGGTGGGAGACACGAGTGGGGGCATGGTGGAGGCTGCCCCTGCACTGCTGGGGGTGGGGGTGGTGGGAGACATGAGTGGAGGCCTGGTGGAGGCTGACCCTGGTGGCTGGGGGGTGGGGGTGGTGGGAGACATGAGTGGGGGCCTGGTGGAGGCTGCCCCTGCACTGCTGGGGGTGGGGGTGGTGGGAGACATGAGTGGGGGCCTGGTGGAGGCTGCCCCTGCACTGCTGGGGGGTGGGGGTGCAGGGGGACATGAGTGGGGGCCTGGTGGAGGCTGCCCCGGCACTGCTGGGGGGTGGGGGTGGTGGGAGACATGAGTGGGGGCCTGGTGGAGGGTGCCCCTGGATGCTGGGGGGTGGGGGTGCAGGGGGACATGAGTGGGGGCCTGGTGGAGGCTGCCCCTGCACTGCTGGGGAGTGGGGGTGGTGGGAGACATGAGTGGGGGCCTGGTGGAGGCTGCCCCTGCACTGCTGGGGGGTGGGGGTGGTGGGAGACATGAGTGGGGGCCTGGTGGAGGGTGCCCCTGGATGGTGGGGGGTGGGGGTGGTGGGAGACATGAGTGGGGGCCTGGTGGAGGCTGACCCTGCACTGCTGGGGGGTGGGGGTAGTGGGAGACATGATTGGGGGCCTGGTGGAGGCTGACCCTGGTGGCTGGGGGGTGGGGGTGGTGGGAGACATGAGTGGGGGCCTGGTGGAGGCTGCCCCTGCACTGCTGGGGGGTGGGGGTGGTGGGAGACATGAGTGGGGGCCTGGTGGAGGCTGCCCCTGCACTGCTGGGGGGTGGTGGGAGACATGAGTGGGGGCCTGGTGGAGGGTGCCCCTGGATGCTGGGGGGTGGGGTGGTGGGAGACATGAGTGGGGGCCTGGTGGAGGGTGCCTCTGCACTGCTGGGGTGTGGGGGTGGTGGGAGACATGAGTGGGGGCCTGGTGGAGGCTGCCCCTGCACTGCTGGGGGGTTGGGGTGGTGGGAGACATGAGTGGGGGCCTGGTGGAGGTGGCCCCTGCACTGCTGGGGGGTGGGGGTGGTGGGAGACATGAGTGGGGGCCTGGTGGAGGCTGACCCTGCACTGCTGGGGGGTGGGGATGGTGGGAGACATGAGTGGGGGCCTGGTGGAGGCTGCCCCTGCACTGCTGGGGGGTGGGGGTGGTGGGAGACATGAGTGGGGGCCTGGTGGAGGGTGCCCCTGGATGCTGGGGGGTGGGGGTGCAGGGGGACATGAGTGGGGGCCTGGTGGAGTCTGCCCCTGCACTGCTGGGGGGTGGGGGTGGTGGGAGACATGAGTGGGGGCCTGGTGGAGGCTGACCCTGCACTGCTGGGGGGTGGGGGTGGTGGGAGACATGAGTGGGGGCCCGGTGGAGGCTGCCCCTGCACTGCTGGGGGGTGGGGGCGGTGGGAGACATGAGTGGGGGCCTGGTGGAGGGTGCCCCTGGATGCTGGGGGGTGGGGGTTCAGGGGGACATGAGTGGGGGCCTGGTGGAGGCTGCCCCTGCACTGCTGGGGGGTGGGGGTGGTGGGAGACATGAGTGGGGGCCTGGTGGTGCTGCCCCTGCACTGCTGGGGGGTGGGGGTGGTGGGAAACATGAGTGGGGGCCTGGCGGAGGCTGACCCTGGTGGCTGGGGGTTGGGGGTGGTGGGAGACATGAGTGGGGGCCTGGTGGAGGCTGACCCTGCACTGCTGGGGGGTGGGGGTGGTGGGAGACATGAGTGGGGGCCTGGTGGAGGCTGACCCTGCACTGCTGGGGGGTGGGGGTGGTGGGAGACATGAGTGGGGGCCTGGTAGAGGCTGACCCTGGTGGCTAGGGGGTGGGGGTGGTGGGAGACATGAGTGGGGGCCTGGTGGAGGGTGCCCCTGGATGGTGGGGGGTGGGGTGCAGGGGGACATGAGTGGGGGCCTGGTGGAGGCTGCCCCTGCACTGCTGGGGGGTGGGGGTGGTGGGAGACATGAGTGGGGGCCTGGTGGAGGGTGCCCCTGGATGCTGGGGAGTGGGGGTGCAGGGGGACATGAGTGGGGGCCTGGTGGAGGCTGCACCTGCACTGCTGAGGGGTGGGGGTGGTGGGAGACATGAGTGGGGGCCTGGTGGAGGCTGCCCCTGCACTGCTGGGGGGTGGGGGTGGTGGGAGACATGAGTGGGGGCCTGGTGGAGGGTGCCCCTGGATGGTGGGGGGTGGGGGTGGTGGGAGACATGAGTGGGGGCCTGGTGGAGGCTGCCCCTGCACTGCTGGGGGGTGGGGGTGGTGGGAGACATGAGTGGGGGACTGGTGGAGGGTGCCCCTGGATGCTGGGGGGTGGGGGTGCAGGGGGACATGAGTGGGGGCCTGGTGGAGGCTGCCCCTGCACTGCTGGGGGGTGGGGGTGGTGGGAGACATGAGTGGGGGGCTGGTGGTGCTGCCCCTGCACTGCTGGGGGGTGGGGGTGGTGGGAGACATGAGTGGGGGCCTGGTGGAGGCTGACCCTGGTGGCTGGGGGGTGGGGGTGGTGGGAGACATGAGTGGGGGCCTGGTGGAGGGTGCCCCTGGATGGTGGGGGTGCAGGGGGACATGAGTGGGGGCCTGGTGGTGCTGCCCCTGCACTGCTGGGGGGTGGGGGTGGTGGGAGACATGCATTGTTGATCAGTAGTGCAAGGTGACATGTGGGTTGGCTGCGGGGCATGCCCATGGTGGATGGGCTGCCTGCGGGACATGAGCAGGGGTGCAGGGTAGTCCCCCGTAGTGTGGGCTGCCTGCAGGGGCCGTGGAGGTTGTGGAGCGTACACCTGGGAGGACCCACACGGCCAATTCACGTGTAGTACTCCCCAGAACCCCTGGTATTCACATACCCTGCTGAAATCGCATGTGGAACTTCCCGCGCACCCATGGAATACACGTACCCTGCTCGCACTGGGCCAATCGCGTGTGGAACTTCCCGCGCACCCCTGAAATACACGTACCCTGCTGATATTGCGTGTGGAACTTCCCGCGCACACATGGAATACACGTACCCTGCTCGCACTGGGCCAATCGCGTGTGGAACTTCCCGCGCACCCCTGAAATACACGTACCCTGCTGAAATCGCGTGTGGAACTTCCCGCGCACCCCTGAAATACACGTACCCTGCTCGCACTGGGCCAATCGCGTGTGGAACTTCCGGCGCACCCCTGAAATACACGTACCCTGCTCGCACTGGGCCAATCGCGTGTGGAACTTCCCGCGCACCCCTGGAATACACGTACCCTGCTGAAATCGCGTGTGGAACTTCCCGCGCACCCCTGAAATACACATACCCTGCTCGCACTGGGCCAATCGCGTGTGGAACTTCCCGCGCACCCCTGGAATACACGTACCCTGCTGAAGTCGCGTGTGGAACTTCCCGCGCACCCCTGAAATACACGTACCCTGCTTGCACTGGGCCAATCGCGTGTGGAAGTTCCCGCGCACCCCTGGAATACACGTACCCTGCTGAAATCGCGTGTGGAACTTCCCGCGCACCCCTGAAATACACGTTCCCCGCTTGGTGTTTGCTGTTTGCCAGCCCGGTGAACTGATCCAGGGTTAGCGCAGCCCTTTGCGATGATTTAGCGATTTTGATGGCTTTTCCTTGCGCGAGGGCGTTCTTGGGGGCGTTACTGGCGCTGCTGCAGGGTCGCTGCGATTCTCTGCGCCACGGCTGGTTTGGGAGCCTAAAATCCATGAATACGCTGTGCGCGGAAATCGGTTTTAGCGCACGTTCCTGGCGCACACAATCGCACGCGGACACTCTGCGCCAGCCGCTTGCGACACTTTTCTGCGAAATTCTATGAATTACCCTGTGAGTGTGTTGACTTGGTGGAGCATGGATGTGCGCCGTGGCCTAGATCGCTACGTACCTAACCCTCGCCAAGCGCCAACTGTAAGCAACAAACTCGCAGGCGCCTCTCTACTCCTGTCCTGTTGTGGTGCATTAAATATGCTAACGTTTGCGTTAGCATATTTAATGCCCCTCTCTGTCAAGGCAGTCGGCCTAAAGGGCGGCCTACTGCAATCTCGCACTTATATATGGTGCCATGCCATATATAGTTGATTAGTTCTGGGTAATGTTCCATAACAGTGTCAAGCTGAATTCCCTTTTGAAGGCCGGGAAGCATTTTGTGTGTGATATTGTTCCCATTTTCTGCAAAGTAGTTTTTGCATCAAATGATGTACTAGGATGGCACCGAAGGAAAACATGTTTTGTTTTGTTTAGGCGTTTGGCCGGATGGCAGGCTGCCTTTAATTAATAGTCCTGAACGGTGCTGTGCACTGCCTGGAACACTGTGCTGCTTTGAGGTGTGTCTCTGTGTGTGTGTGTTATCACAATTTACTGATGTGGAGAGCTGCCAAAGGGTGTCACAATTGTGATTGATTTGAAATAGCTCACAATAAGTAAGGCAATACGGTAGCGTGGTGGGTTAGTGTGCGGGCTGCAGAGCCGTGTGCAACAGCCACTCCACACGTTAAACGCCCTGCATCTACTGATCTCACTAAGCTAAGGGTCGCTGGACATGGCGTGAGCATAACAAAAAATAATAGCACTAAAACAAATATTTACGGTCCAGTGTTGACCATTATGTTGGGGAGTGAAAAGTGACTGCTGCTGAGGAACTATAGGTCGTCACAGAGAGAAAAGTGTTCAGTGCATTTAACATTGGCTGGAGTGATGGGACTGGATTGGCAATAGCTGAAGTGATGGCGCTGGATTGGCATTGGCTGGAGGGATGGCGCTGGATTGGCAATAGCTGAAGTGATGGCGCTGGATTGCCAATAGCTGAAGTGATGGCGCTGGATTGGCATTAGCTGGAGTGATGGCGCTGGATTGGCAATAGCTGAAGTGATGGCGCTGGATTGGCATTAGCTGGAGTGATGGCGCTGGATTGGCATTGGCTGGAGGGATGGTGCTGTGATGGTTCACTGTAAACCGTGTTTTAGAACACACTTTTGGTTAGCCTGCCTGCATCACATTACTTCAAATTGTTTTCTTCTGTGAATCTGCTTTTACAGGCAATCATACATACTAAACAATGACGCTGTCTTTTTCGACTGGTTCATGTATGCGCAAAAAGCAACATCTGCATGTTGTTTTCTTTTCAAGAAACATTATGGTGATTGTGACAATTCTTTTAAAAACAAGCTTTGGCATTTGGCAATGCCAACAGTTTGGGCTTTTATGTAGGCATAGGAAAGGCACTTCCATAGTAGCATTAACTGACCGTTGATGGTGGCAGGTACAAAATGGTGCAGCTAGTACCTGGGATTCTAATAGCAGTGCCAGGCAAATGCCTAATACTAATACACAAGCCAATACTGTTGGCTTTGCCAGTGCTTGTTTTTAACAGGAGTTCAGTGAATGTCAAATAGTGCTTCTAAATGCAGTGGCGGAAGGCAGACCTGGTTACAACATTTGTATAACACCGGTAGTACGTTTACAGCTCCAACTAAGTAATTAACTCTCAAAAGACTGTTTTGAAAAAAACACTGGCAAGCTGTGTTTGATAGTAATGCTTGATAAATCTAGCTCAAATAGTTCCCAGGAGAATGTGTTTTGCACGGGGAAGGGCAGACAGTGCGTGGTAATGGCCATAGGGATTTGCTTGGTCATGGCAAGTCAATGGGTGGGTAAATAACCAAGCAACACCTACAAGCTGTCTGTCCTTCCTCATATGCCCTTTCTCCCTAGCTGTACAAATACAATACTGGTGGTACTGCTATATTTTCAATGAACCCACTTGTCCACATTAGTATTTTAGTCAGCGGACCCAGCAGTTACATTGAAAACCAAGCCACGGTAGCGTGGGTGAGGGCCTGCAGTCACATTCCTGCGTGTGGGGGTCAAGTCATGAAGGCATTAAGTGGTTAACAAGAAATATTTTAGCTTAGTTTCTCCCCTTTCAGAAAATGCCTAAAATCCCACCTTAGTAAGAGGATGAATGCATATGCATGCCAGTAACAGCATGACACAATTATATTTTTTCATCATTACTGGCTATCTATATAATGAATTTCTTTATGCATACACCACAGTACCAGCTATTCTCAATACAAGCTGCTGTAAAATTCACCACCACACTTGCACACATAAGAATAATGTACCACCATTAGTATGTAAAACCTAATGCTTTTTGTCATATTTCGCTGTGTTTGGACAGTAAATTACACAATTTGGAAGCCATTTTTCCAAAGATTTTGCAGGGGGAGTACCGTGCCACACCCCCCTTGGTGTGGTGTGGGCTCGTTCACTGCGCTCGCTCGCTCACAAATTAGCCCCGGGAAATGTACGCCCCACCATCTTTCAAACTCACCAGCTGCCACTGCTTAACAGATAATTCTCCCTAACATAATCCAACACTCTCAGAATCAGAAACACCAGTATCCACATTTGCTGGAGGGGTAGGCCTTTCTGACCCACTCCCCACACTTTGTTTTCCCAATAATTTAGCAACCAGTTCAGATTTGTTTCCTTTACCAGAGAGGCTCCTTTCTCTACACATGGTTCTTAAAACCTCAGCAATGTAGTTTAAGAGACTCTCTTCACTGTAGTTTTCCATATTTGACATGATTTTTCAGTTAACAGATTTCTGTGGTGTTTAGCCTTGTGGTTAGGTGTCCCAAGGTAAGAGCAGCACTCTAAGTGTAATCACCAAACTTAAAAATCCCACCGCTGTACACCATTGTTAGGCAGAATCCTGGGCAGTGCCCTTAGGGACCACTACACAAGATTAAGACTACAGGTGGTAGTACATTTCACCTTTGGTACAAGCCTGTACTGCACAGTTAGAGTGGTAGCAGTAGCAGAGCAGCCAGACTTATCTCAAGAGCAAATGAGCAGTAGTAGAGATTACACAAAATACTACAATTACTGTGACTCAAGCAAACACTGACTCAAGGTTTCTGGTTAAAAAATATAAGTACATTTATTTTTAAACCATCTGTTCATAAAACACTTCACTTCTATTAAATTAAAACCACACTTCAAATATACTACACACAACCAATTCCCCTTGTGCAGATAAATTCAAGGTAAGTACATTGGATTTGACGGACCGGTGTTGTGAAACAAAGACTTTACCGTGGGTTAATACGCAATCACTTTTTGACAGTAATGACAGTTCAGTCTTACTAAAGAAAGCCGTACCCAAGACGATAAATGTTACTGAAGTCAAACACACTTAGCACATGAATTAACACAGGAAAATAGGGGATAAAAATCATAGGCAATACTTTTGTCAAGGCAGATAGAATCAGAAGACACTTTCTAAAATGTAGATAAAAGTCAATAGGCCTGCGCCAGTGACAAATGGACAGGGGTCCTGTTGTCGAGGATCACAAGGTTAGAAGAGTTCACGATTCGAGATTGCCAGGAGTACTTAGATATTGTCAAAAGGGAAGCAAAAGAGGGAAGGAAGATAAGGACACGCCTTTGGTGAGGAGAAAGGGTTCACCCCAATTCCTCGAAGTCGGACACAGTACCTTATTCGTTTGAAGAAAAGCTGGGGCTACGGCAGTTGTTCCTGGTAGTTCCTGCAGACTCACAGTTCCTGGAGCTTCAGTCGTGGGGACAAGAAGGAGGACACCTGGAGCGATCTGCACTACCCAGGGATGAGGCCAGCAAAGCAACGGTGAATAAAAGGTGCGCTCCTTTAAAACAGGAGAGGCTCTTCAGATGGCTATCTGGACCACCACAGCTGTGTGCAGCGAATTCGACCAAGAAGAGAATCCTCTGGCTGTAGAAGGTGAGCTGGTTGATCCCACCAGGCTCAAATGAAGAAGACTCCGGACTGGATCTTCTCTTGTCGTTGACAGGCAGATAGCTGAGGACTGCAGCAGGGCTTCACCGGGACTCAGGAGTTGCAGCAGCTGTCTTCTTCTCCGCTTCTCTTCGGTTCTTTGCAGTTCCAGTGGCAACTCTGACTTCCAGCCCAAGGGTCCTGGCTTTTATGCCAAAATCCCCGATTCACACAGCCTGGCTGTCAATCACTCAGCAGGGGGGTTGTCCGGCCCAGACAACCACCTCAGCCAATCGACACAAAGTGCGACTTGGGTCTCCAAGGAGACCCTGTGCAGTGGGTGACTAAACCCCTCCCTCACATTCAGCCCACCTACACACCCAGATGCCAAAGGTCGGCGAACAAAGAAGGCAAACCTGGTTTGCCACAAGAAGGGTTTTAACAAAAAGAAATGGCGATAAAACCCGACCGGAGCCAAATGAAAAAGGATTTGGTCAAGCGGGTTTAAGTTCAAGGCTATACAATAGCCTAAAACAGTACCACGTTTATATAATTTAATAGCGGTAGAAAAGATAGGGTAGGTACCACTGCCACCAGCAAGTTTTAGTGTTAAGGGAGCGAAACAAAGCTCCAGACAAAAAGGAGTAGGAATTAACCCTTTCCAGTACTCCATGTAAGATGGGGTGTACAGGGTCTCCAGTTTGAATGACTACATAAAGTAAATGGCAACTTTACCTGTTTTTTGGGGTACAGTAGTCAGCCCCAGAAAAATTGAGTCAGTGGAAAGTCTTAAAGACAACCCTGTGGCACTGCACTGAAGGTGCTGTGTAACACACATAAAAAGTTGGGCTCATGGAGTGGTGTGGCTCCAGAGCCCAAGATCACACAAACAGTAGAAACACACATGGCAAAACACATGTAAGAGTGGGAAAAAGGTTCACACTCTTACCAAGTGGAAAAAATAAACCCCAGAAATCCAGCAAAACTGATGAGGGACTCACTAGGTAAGGGAAATTAGCCATAAATGAGAATTCTCCCTAACAAGGCCTCATCCTTTAAGATGGTGGGGAGTGGGGTGGCAGGGGTCTCCAACTCTCTGAAGATGCTGAAAATGTCTTTGGTCCCTGATTTAGCATTAGCTATTCTAGTGTTGATGGATAGGACTTTGGCCTTGATGATAGTGATTTTGTAGTCTTTAGACAGGGCCTTGAAGGTGGCTTTGGGGGTCTCGTTAGGGTTGTTATTCCAAGTTGTAAGGCCATATCAGTCTTTGTCGCGCCCACATGGGCAGTACAGCACCGAAATGCTATGGCAATTCCCTTCTGAATCAGAGTACCAACAGCAACCCCATACACATGTTTCAGCCTTGTTGGGTGGTAAGATGGATTTCTGAATTCTGACCTGGTGGGCAGAGGTTCAGAAGGCCAGCCTAGGTTCTTGGAACAGGGTAACCAGTGGACAAGCCAGACCAATCAAGGTAGCTATGGCAGGCGGTCTTGACTAGGTCTCAGGAGCAGTGAGGGTGACTGTAGGACCTCAATGAGCACACAGAGCAAGGAGACTTACAAATTACTCCCAGACAGGTGTTTATATTAAAAATATAGACACATTTATTGCAAGGCCTTTGTAACTCAGCACACAGTAAAATAATCACAGTAACACTACTTAAACCAACACAACACTATCAATACAATGTATACACAAGACCATTGGGGTCTAAAGGGTTAATTACACAAAATATGTCCACAACTAAAAGAAGAAGGAAACAGGCAGTGCAGGTAGTCTTTAGTACCCTTCAACTTTCACAACACCCATAACTAAGAGGCAGTCCAAGCCCTAAGAAGAGAGAAGCCTTGCGCTCAATAGTACATGCAATGCAAACACACACGGTTGTTCAAATGGGCAAAACACGGTCTCTTCAGGGGTCTCTAGCAGCTCAGGAAGGTGGGTGAGGCAATGAAGAATAGATTCCCACTATTCAGGGAGGACCTGCACTTGATGGCAGAGGCAGTTCCAGAGTTCGGGAATAGTTTGCTAGTTTGCACTAGCAGTGGAAACGAGAGGTGCCCCCAGGGGCCACTTGTGCATAAAAATGGGCTGAGGTGCCAGGGGCCACCAGTTAGGGTTAGAAGTACTCACCGGTCCCGGGCACACTCTGGACCAAACTTCGCCAGTTGGGTCCACCGTGGTTGCAGGTTCAAATGCGACAAAAAGGACGTCTCTGCGGCTTTCAGTTCCGAAGATACAGTGTTGATTCCCAAACGGGACAGTGGCGATTTCTCCACTCTGGATAGATGAATCAAACCAGTTTTACTGCAGCAGGCTTCAGGGGCAGGAGGGTCATAAATGCAGTGCACCTGCAAAGATCGTTGCTGCGGCTGGGCAACCAGGTAACCTTGTTTACTACGGTCCTGGCTCACTCATCTCACTTCAGACCTGCTGTGGATAGAGAGCTAGCAGTATACCAAGTTTTGAGGGCCTGCTCAAAACGACAGCATTGACAGAGCAAAGCACCTGGGTAAGCTGGTCAGTCCACTGGTTGGCCCAGGGACACTTCAGAGAAAGCTTACTTGCAGGTTTTGTTGAAGGTGCAGAGAATTATTGGTCCCACTATTCTAATGGGTTGAAGCATCTTCGCAGACCTTCTAGGACGACCAGATGCAGAGTGGTCCCACAGGACGACAGCGGGCTCAGGATGCCAAACCTTCCAGTGTGTCACCAGCAGTTCTTCGACTCAGCTTCGTAGTTTCAGGATACTTGGATCCTATTCTTCGTTCAGTGAGAACTCCAGAGATCGGCATGGTATGGGTGTTTTTGGCCTCCTCTTATCCAAAGTTCCATTCGCGCCAAAAACGAAGAGGACCCAATGGGAGATCTGCTAACAAACACACACTCCATACGTGGACCAATCACGGACCACAGTGGTCCCAGTCATTCATGCCACTCCAGACTCTCTGGCACCCAGGATGTGTATTGGACTCAGACGTTCCAGCCCACATCCTGGAGGCACACACACAAGGCATGCAGAAGCCCACGAAAGCCCTGCGTTTCACGGGAAAATGCATGACCAAATAAGGACTGTCCTGGGTCGACTCGATCTGGGGAAGCTGAAGGGGCAAGATGGCCAAAGGACAGGACAAAGAACCTCGTGTCATGGCCATTTTGGAGCCAAGCCACCCATTCGTACTAAACGCGGAAATTGCGATTAACATGGCAGGAAAGGGTTCAAAATAATGCGATTCGATAGCTGCCATCAGCCCCTGACACACCTGCACATCTCATAAAAAGTCCATCGTGAGTATCTAGGGCCTTTTGAAATGACTACAGACCCAGGTGCACTGTACTGGAAGGTACATTGTGCACTTGCTACATGTTGCAGAAAAGTTGCAACATTGGAAAAGGACTGAGGGAAACAAAGTCTCCCAGTACTGACTTTCTTAAGGGCATGTCAGTTTCCCCATTTAAAGTGAGTGAAAGCCCAGAGGAGTGCAGCTGAAGGCTGTGCTTCTCTGGCAAAGTCAGTCTATGGTGTCTAAACAGCAGGAACATGTTTGGGGGTGTACAGCTGTAGGGAAAATATATACAATAATTAAATCTTTCTTAACATTGGGCCTCATCAGTGAGGTGGAGCTGTGCCTCTCTGTGCACAGTGAGCAGGGAGTATTTACATATCATTCTTTGTCCTGCCCACATGGGCAGTGCAGCACCAAAATGCCCTGGCATTTCCCTTCTGAACAAGAGTACCAACAGCAACCCCATACACGTGTTTCAGCCTTGTTAGGCCTCATCCGTGAGGTGGAGCTTAGTCTCTCTGAGCACAGTGAGCGGGGAGTCCACGTCTGGGTTCCCCCAAGTTCCTTGCAAAAGTGTTTTAAAAAAGGTAGCATGCATCCCTCTCCAGAAAGAACATGGCATGATAACCTGTTCTATGTTTTTTTCCCACTGCAAAAGTTCGCAGCCAACGCTTTTTGCTCACTGTACCATTTACAGATGGGAAATAACCATTTGCATATCACTCTTTGTCCCGCCCACGTGTTTCAGCCTTGTTGGGCCTCATCAGTGAGGTGGAGCTATGCCTCTCTGAGCACATTGAGCAGGGAGTCCACGTCTGGGTTCCCCCAAGTAACTCAGGGTGACCAACCCCAAGTTCCTTGCAAAAATATTTCAAAAAACGTAGCAGGCCCCCCTCTCCAGAAAGAACATGGCATGATAACCTGTTCTGTGGTTTTTTCCCACTTTGAGAGTTCGCAGCCACCGCTTTTTGCTCACTGTACCATTCACAGATGGGAAATACCCATTTGCATATCAGTCTTTGTCCAGCACCAAAACGCTATGGCAATTTCCTGCTGAACAAGAGTACCAACATTCTGAAACTAAGTGTGGAAGAAAGGGGTCAGAATGAGTGCATGAAGTCTCCATTGATTCCCTAGTTTGGCAAGACACCTGCCCAATACCTTAAAAGGTTTTGGGAATATAAGTAAGGAGAGAATGTGTCTTGGATTAAATGGGTGAGTGCTGCACATATGAACATGATGGGGTGTATTGATGGTTACAAAGTGAAAAGGTTTGTTGAATTGTCCCACTATTTGTTTTTTTGACCATTTTTCACGTTAACAGTTGGGGGTACTGCTAGGTACCATCCTCTTCATTATTGAGGAAATGTCCTCACATTTATGCAACTTCTCTATCATATATAATACATTTTTTTGTGAAAGAACGAGTGGGTGCTGCCCAGGACAACTTGTGGTCTGTGGGTTTTTTAAAAGATAACACACAAAAGCATGTGAAACAGAAAGGTGGCACAATACGGTGTGTAAAAAATGTTTACCCAACATCTTGTCCCACCTTAATGTTTCACATGCTTTTGTGTGTTATGTTTTAAAAAACCCACGGACCACAAGTGAAATTTTCTCAATAATGAAGAGGATGGTACCTAGCAATTCTCCCAACTGTTAAAGTGAAAAACCTGTCAGTTTTAGTGTTGATTTGTCAAAAGTAAAAATATACCTTTATGCAATTGTTTGTTTTGATATCAAATACCTCAATCTAGAACTTGCTTTTTTGATCTTTTGATCTCCCACCCTGATTATTTTGATATACTTTACAAGTTACCCCCCTGGGCATATCAGGGCATAGCCAGGCGCCCTATAATATTATTATTTTTCCACTGCAGGACCTGCCAAACTTGTCAGTTGTCTGGCAAAACTGGAGGCAGTGTCATTGCCCCACCGCAGCCATTGCCAGTGGTTGGCACACCATTTGAGAGGGTGGGCATCAACATTGTCTGTCCCCTTGACCCACCCACTTCAGGTGGACATCAGTTCATCCTGGTCTTGGTAGATCATGCCACCAGGTACCCTGAGGCTATACCCCTTCGGAAGGTTACAGCCAAGGTGGTTGCCAGGGCTCTCCTGGGCATTTTTTTACCAGAGTTGGATTCCCTAAGGGGGTTTTCTCTAGCAGAGGATCCAACTTCATGCCGAGTTACATGAAAGTAATGTGGAAAGAGTGCGGGGTAACCTACAAGTTCTCCACCTCTTACCATCCCCAGACCAATGGTCTTGTTGAGAGATTTAACAAAACTCTCAAGGGCATGCTATGTGCTTTGGAAGAGCCCCTAAATAGGAAATGGGATCTCCTCCTGCCATGCCTGCTGTTCGCTTACAAAGAAGTACCTCAAGAGGGTGTTGGTTTCAGCGCCTTTGGGTTACTCTTTGGACATCCCGTGAGGGGACCCCTTACCTTGATCAGAGAAGGTTTGGAAGCCACCCCTCCAGGTCCTGCCAAGCAAGTGGGGGACTATGTGTTAGGCCTCAGACAGAGGATGACACAAATGATAGGCCAAGTGACAGCGAACCTCAAGGCCATCCAGAAATTGAACAAGTACTGGCATGACATTAAAGCGTCATAAGTGGATTGGATTCCGGGACAGGAGATCCTTGTGATGGAGCCTCCCAAGACTTGAGCTGTGGCACACAAGTGGACTGGACCCTTCCGGATAAACTCCAAAATGGGCAAAGTCAATTATCTGGTTGACATGGAAGTCCCTGGGGTGGCTCCTCAAGTATTCCACGTCAACAGGCTCTAGCCTTTCCATAGGCGAACAGACGTCTCATGCCTCTTGCTGGCTTCAGAGCAAGAAAAGGATGAGAGTAAGCCCTTCCTGATTTGCTGCATAGCAACTCTCAGGATGGCTCAGTGGAGGGAGTTCATCTCTCTCCAGATCTGACACCAGATCAGCAGAGGGCCTGCAGTGCTTTGCTCCGGCAGTATGCCCCTCTGTTCTCGCCCTGTGGTGCAGGCATGAAATTGACACTGGTGACAGCGTATCTGTCAAAAGAAGATGCTGCAGCATATCAGACACAGTTAAGAACCACATCCAGGCTGAGGTCGCCAAGATTCTGGATGTGGGTATTATTGAACGATAACCAGTCCCTGGTCCAGTCAAGTGGTCCTTGTACCCAAGGCACATTTCCAGGCAGGCACCAAAGATTGGCGGTTCTGTGTGGACTACAGAGGGGTCAATGCTGTCACCAAAACTGACACACACACATTGCCCAGGGCTGATGACCGTGTGAACACATAGGTGCTGCCAAATTTGTGAGCACTTTTGACCTTATCTCAGGCTATTGGCAAATAGCTCTGATAGACCATGCCAAGGAAAAGACTGCATTCTCAACACCCGAGGGGTTCTACTTGTTTAGAGTCATGCCTTTTGGGTTGAAAAATGCACCTGACACCTTCCAGAGATTAAAACAATAAGTTAGCACCATGCACACCTAGGTGTATCCAGACTTTTTTGTTTTGTTTAAATGTTGTATTTTTGTGATTATTATCTGAGGTCAAGGTGCGGGGGAGAAAAATAGCAACCCTGGCATATGGGTTGAAGAAAATGTGAGAACAGGGTAAGTTCCCTGTTAGGTAACTCCTGTCCCCTGCACACTGTCTGGGGCTACAAAGCCAAGGCTTTAAAAATGTATAATTGTTGGTATTCCTTGTAATTCTTAGATAGACTTTTCAATAATATATTACTTGAATACGATTTTTTACATAACGTAGTTAGAACATAAAGTGTAATAACAGTCATTGATTCAATTTTTTAGTTCTGTACAAAAGACAACTTGTGGCTTGATTTTTAGTTCAGGATTTATTGATCCAAACAAGATTGCCCAACGCGTTTCGAGAATTGTTCTCTTCTTCAGGGGCTGTATTATGCAATTCAAAACTTTAAATCTGGTAAAGAGAGTTGAACAATATTCTAGATTAGATGCAGATTACAAAACAATAACAACATTTGTTCATTAAACAAAAAAATTATAATTACCTTTTTTTGAAAGAGTGGAACTTCATTCTTGACATCTACCGAATTTTGAAACACTGGTCATCATGTGAGAAAGTGAAGGTTTCAAATGTTAGGTATAAACACAATATAATAAAAGTAAAACAGATTGTTGTCAAAGAAACCTAGAATTAGATGACCTTGTGTCTTATTGCTTGGTGATTTTTTATTCATGGCTGTTTTCATCCAAGATATATGAGCTGAGGGGCCAACTGACTATGCTCCAAATTGGGGAAGAGAACAGATGGTGATCTCTTTCACTTCATCCTGTCTATATAAAACAAAGATGTGAAAGCTTGAGATGGTAAAAATTAAAAGAGAGCTTACCCTGTTAAAAATTGGGTAGAAGGATGGTCTTCCTCCCATGGTGGTAGGTCGGCAATAGTTAATTTCTCAGTTCTCCAAGAGTCACTAGGGTGTTTTTGTATTGCCTGTGTGAATTAATTGTGATTTTTACAAAATCTATTACTGTAATAGGTATCTTAAAAGTTCTGGTCAGAATAGGAATGATGCCCTATTTATCCATTAATGATTCGTAAAACACGTAATGGTCAAGTAGTTTTGTTTTTAAAAAAGGGATATAGCTGAATATAATTGTCCTAAATAAACAGACTGATATTGGTCTCAAAGTTTAATCAGAACAAAAATAAGGAGTATAATGCACTTACTAGGTGGTATTATTCCAAAATTGTAAAGAAGATGGTTGTCCCAAAGGTAAATATGTAGTCCACCAAGTTAGCATACTTTAAACCAATTCCTCATTGCATTAGCGCTAGTAGAAGGATGTGTTCCAAACAACCTGGGAATAGAGAAACCCTGGGTTAGAGCATGTCAATCCTGTTTTAAATAGTTAGAACAAAGGTAAGTTTGGAGCAGGAGCCGACATATAGTACTTACTGGTCTCTAGCAGGATAGCTCAACTGGAGTGAAGTGCTGCTCGGCTCCATCGGCTGTTGAAACCCAGATCGATATTCAGACAACAAGATGGCCATATTTATGGCGTATATGTGTGTGACGTCATCACGCAGCGTGCGCGTATGACGTCACGGATGTAAACAATTGAGAAAGTTATGCTTGAAAGCGGGATAGCGATCTCATTGTGACTTGTGTAAAAAGAATACCAGTGAATGCATCAATTATATAGATGAGTACAGAATGAATCTAGGGTAGCTTTTTAGAGTGTAATGATCAATATTTTTAAGAAAAAGATGATCAAATAAGTTTCGAAGATATAAAGCGGATGAGGTCTAATCAGGTGCATTGCTTTATTGTTACTACTTTTTATATCCTGTCATAGGGGTTATTCTTATGGATCATTCGTGAATGATGTCTATCATGAGATATACTATGCAAAAGGGAACATCCTCAATGGTGTATAAGGGACATGCATTTGTCTGAGGCCGTAATTATCTAATGCGCAATTTTGACGCATATTAAAATTGGAATTAGATGCATAGTGTAAATCAGAATATACAACTAGAATCATATTGTGATAATGTCAATGTCTCATTTGGAGGTAACTCTCCAAAAACGTTACTGTAAATTTCTACTACAAGATTTTTTTAGAGCATGATAAAGGAAAAAGATCTAATACAAGAAATCAATCAGGATACCAAACCAGAACATGTTTGTGATAATTTCGCTGTCTCATACGGAGTTCACAATCTCGTTATTTGTATAACCTCTAGTGCAAATTGTCATTGAGAAAACTTATTTCTCTTTGCTTATAACTCAACAAATTCATTTGATCATATATCAGTACTATGTAGGTTTCATCAGCATAGTTCTTATATTCATTTTGTAAAGAGTTCTTTAAAATGACAAAATCCTCAATATGCTATAGTGTGATAACTCCCATATGATGGGAAAGTAAAGATCAGTAAATGGGTCTGTTTTATAAAAAGGGACCCAAGTAGTATTCCTCATTGAGCCATTGAGCCCATGTGGTGCTAATGCGTCAAGTTTATGTATCCAGAACAATTCCCTCTGGGATAGTCTTTCGGCTAAATCTCCACCCCTTGGAAGTGGGTGGATTACTTCCCATATTGCCCATCTTAGTTGGGGAATATTGTGTCCATTCTCTTTGAAGTGTCTATGTACCGGTGATTTGGTATTACATGTCCTGATGTTAGACTTGTGTTCCGTCCAACGTTCCTTCACTTTCCGGATCGTTTTGCCCACGTAATATTTCCCACAGGGGCATCGGAGTGTGTAGACCAAATTTTTACTGTCACATGTTGCAAAGTCTTTCAAAGGTATTTTTTTTCCACTGCTGGGATGTCTTATGCAGTCGCCTTTTATAATGTTAGCACAATGCTGGTAATTCAAACATGGATATGTTCCAACATTTTGCTTCTTCAATGTGGTTTGGGCAGATTTTTTAGGTCTTTCAGCTCTGATTAGAGTGTCTCTGAAGTTTTTACCTCTCTTATACGCCAACATTGGCGGTTCGGGAAACAGACGATATAAATTGGGGTCAGATTTGATAAAGGCCCAGTTTTTGGTGATAATTCTTTTTATCTGAAAACTCTGGCTAGAGAATTTCAGAGTATGAATTAGTCTTGTCGCTGTTTTTTTGGGTTGTTCCTCCAGAAGTTTAGTCCGGGATATGGGTATTGTACGTTGGATAGCTTTATCTAGTATTTCATCAGGGAATCCTCTTTTTTTAATCTTTGTTTCATGTCCTCATACTCATTTTGCAGATTGCTTGAGTCAGAGGTGATTCTTTTAAGACGTAGTAGTTGGCTGTAAGGAAGGTTATCCTTTAGATGTGTCGGATGGAAACTCCCAAAATGGAGTGTGTTGTTGGTGTCTGTGGGTTTTCTGTAAATATTGGTGACTAGATCAGTGCCCACTATTGTGATGTTAACATCCAAGAAGTGCATATTAGGTTGACCGATTTCCAAGGTAAAGGTGATTCCTTTGTGGCATTTGTTTAAGTATTCAAAGAATTGTTGGAGTTCTTCTTCTGTCCCCTGCCAGATCCCAAAGATACCTTCAATGTAACATTTCCAGCAAATGATTTTGTTTTTCCATGGGTCCTTGTTCAGTACATGTGTTTGCTGCGAAGTGGAACATAAAGATGTTTGCATACGCTGGGGCCACTGCAGACCCCATCGATGTCCCTGATGTTTGCAAATAGTATTTTCCTTTGTACCAGAAATAATTGTTGTAGAGAATGATGTTTATCAACTCTATTGCAAATACTTTCTGAATCAAGATGTTGTGGTGGTTCAAAAGAAACCATTCAAGTGCCTCTATTCCCTGGTTGTGGGGAATGGATGTGTACAGGCTATTCACATCAAGAGTGAATAGGATCACAGCGGGATTGTCAATTTGTGTTTCCTTAAGAAGCCTTAAAAAATGAGCAGTGTCTTTCAGATATGTGGAAGTTTTTTGTACCAATGGTTTTAGGGCTCGATCTAAATAGATTGCCAACGGATGAAAAATGCTTTCGGTTCCTGCTACTATTGGCCTGAATGGAGGATTGGTCTTGTTTTTGTGGATTTTGGGTAATGAGTAAAATACTGGTGTAACTGGAAATTTGTTAGTTAGAAAATCACTTGTGTGGTCCGTGATCCAATCCACTTCTAGGGCTTTTTCCAAGACCAGGTAAGTGCTTTGTTCATTTAACAAGTTCAAACATCTTTTGTTGTAAAATTTGTTATCCATTAGTACTAGAGCACCCCCTTTGTCTGCTGGTTCCAAATGATTGATGGATCTTCAGCTAATTCTTTGATTATTTTTAGTTGATGTTTCCTGATGTTTATTCTTTTGGTGGAACAATATTTGATTCGTCTAAGATCTTTCCTTGTTTTGAGGTTAAAGAGATTGATTGTGGGATGGTTGATTTGTGGATGGAAAGAGCTTTTGTTTCTTCATTCCAAATAATTGCAAGTTTTCCTTTTTCAGCTGTTTATGGAAGGGAATCAAAAAATACCTTCAATTCCATTTTTCTTATTAGTTTGAACAGATTGATCTCTTCTTCATACATTGTAGTGTTATTAGTTGGAATTAAATGTGGAATTGGATAAAATGAGGAGCCTGGGATTGTTATCATTAGAAGAATCATAATCCATTGTACATGTAGAAGTAGCATCATGTTTTATTATCCATCATTGCAGCCTGCCTAGTAGTACATTGCTGAAGTAGACACTATCCACATTATTAGACTGCCACCTTTGCCATTTGCAATAGAATGACACTTGCACCATATCTGAAGTGCCATGATTGTGCTTTAGAGACATTGTATATTTGCAGCATGACAGAGAATGATTTGCTATGTATTTATGTTTGCATTAGAAATAGCGCTTAGGCTGAGAGCAGAATGAATGAATTAAGCCTGGAATGACACACACAGGCATATTTGAAATGCGCGTAGAGCCATTTAGAATGACACACATGTATGTTATGTAGAGACACATTTAAAGATGTCAGGTATGTACGTATGTATGTTGAGTCACTTAGAATGAGTTTGCATTATAGTGCTTGGATTTGCGTAAACGCTAGGAAGCATTAAACATGAGGCCTGAGCCAATTGCTGATGGAGAGACACACAGAAGTTGGTTTTGCATTGGGCCCAGCGCGAAGAAATGTTATGGTACACTGTGATAGAAAGTATTCGTAAACATTGGCAGAGAGACACAGATAACATAAACCCTTGTCCGAGAAGGAAGATAATCAGCACGAGCTCTGTGCTTCGCAGAGACAACACGAGGGTGGGGGCATGAGCACGATGGGGAGATGGAGAAGGTGCCTTTTGCATGAGAGAGACGGGGCCTAAGAGAGCATTTTTGTAATGCAGAGAGAGCCTACAGTGAAGTAATGCAGAAATATAGGGAAATAGATGGTGTTTTCACCGCACACAGAATGGCCATGAAAGAAAGATATGATGTTCAAATGTCACGTTGACAGCACACAAAGTGACAGGACATGCCGTGCAAGGAACACGCAAACACAGACTGGCAGGCATTTTGCTATATGCTGACACAGAAGGAGACATTCTTAGCTTAGGGAATGTATGTAACCATGGAGAGATATGTGCGTCATTGGAGACTATAACCAAAAGGGCTGGAGAGAAAGGAGTTAGCTAGTTCGAGGGAGATCGGGAGAGCCAGAGAGTTGGAGAGAAGTTGGTTGCTGAAGGGGAGTTGGCTGGAGTTTGTTGCTGAGAGAGATGGTGCAAGACGAGATGCGATGAGAGAGAGGTGTCTTGGTGCAGAAGACTAATAAGGCCTTGATGAGATCGATCTGGCAGAGAGAGTGCTTGGCAGTTGGCAGTTACCAGATCTTGAGGCCTGGCAAAGACAGAGCTGGAAACAACTGCAGAATGGGAAGTATGGTTTTGGCCTAGGCTGACTAATTGATTAGAACAGACACACACAAACACAAAGAGCTTTGGTTGAAGGGTAAAACCAGACAGGGATTGTTTAGAGTGAGAGTGTGAAGATGGTGTGGATTGGGGTGGATTTGCCCATGGAGGAGATGGATGCTGACGCTTGCATTTAGACTGCATTAGGCAGCACAGGCTTGCATTAGAAACCTGAAAGGCTTATAGTCATTGCATGGTAGTTTTGCACCAGAAGTATAAAAGGTGCAAATTAGACATAGCATTAGGATTGCCTGCATTGTTATGTTATGCATTATGCTTAGCTGTGTGTGTGTATAAATAAAAGTATCCCATTGTTATAAATTGAATCGATTCTTTGTGTTTTCTTTGTGTTTTGTATTATGTTATTTGTTATTCTGTTACCAGTAGTAAGATAGGAGTACCACAGTGCACATAGGGCCTGAGATATGAATGCGGCAAGGGGGGTTATAGTGATCCATAACCCCCTAGGAGGTTGTTAAAGATTGTCTGAGACCGGAGCGTGCTTGCCCGGGGGGGGCAACACGATGGTTAGGGGTTTTGTTTTTTCAGACTGACAAATGGATTGGACACCCGGATCTTCACTAAATGCTGACTGATAAGAGATAGATGTTTTGCAGCTGGTCTGCTGGCACACTTATCGGTTTCGCAGGTTGTCGAAGTTTGAACCTTTTGTGCAACTGTGTTTTTTTTTCTGTTAGTTCATCGTGGGAATAGAGATTTTTTTTGTTTCATGTTTTGTCTGTCTTGGGGATGTTATGTTATTGTCTTAGAGCATGCTGTCTGCAATTTCGTTCGTCTTAGGAAGGGGAACGTAATTGTTTGACCTTGATTGCCGGAATTGGTTGACATTAGTCACATTTGGATGACATTGACCGAGAGCAGTATTTTATGACTGGCAATGTTTTCTGAATAAATGTACATTAATTCCCCGAGTGAGAGAAACAGTTTTTTTTTCTTGAAGACGATCGGGGTATTGAAACTGCAGAATGAGTTCATTTCTTAGTGACCTGAAGGCAAAAAGAAATCGGCTTAAAAATATGCTTGAGTCCTGGGATGTATCACAGGAATCAACTGTATTGAAAGTGACATAGCTATGAGAGAGGTGTGATGCCGGAAATGCATCTGAGGGACAGGGCCTCTGAATCCTTGTCCTTTTTCTGTTTTTACCGTGTGTTCTGTCATGTTTTCTGCCCAGGAGTCCATGAGGGACTCCTGGCAGTGCAGCTCTCTTTTGGTTTGGTGAACAGACCCATGGGATACCCTTATGGCACCCATGGGTAGGGGTACAACCCTGTGCCCCTAGTGTATGTTTTTGGGCACCTGTGGGTGGCCCACAGAGCAGGGTATGGGCTGGTGGCAGCTCCATGCTGAATTTGACAGGTGCTCTGGGTGTCCTCCATTTTGGGATACCCAGGCCATGCCATTGGAATCAGTTGATTCCTGATAGGAAACAAGATGGCCCCTGTGGCCTCTTGCTTTCTATTGCCTGTTATCTTGTTTTTCCCAAAGTCCTGGGAAGCCCTGACTCTGTCCCTTCCCCCTGACTGGCTGTTGGGTGGAAGTTCCATATATGGTGTTGTTGTGAAGGCCCAGCTAGACTGACTGGAGCCTTCCCAGTGACTGTATGTTGTGGGTACCTCCTGTGGGTGGGACCTGGGTGAATGGAGTGTGTGACCAATATACACTCCTTGTTGTGGTTGTCTGGTTTCTGGCATGAGAGACAAAGACTGAGACAGCCCTGCCCGAAACTGGCCTGAATGCAGTGTGTAGTGTTGAATGGCTGGGTACTTGTCCCAATCCACATTCCTTGTTGTGAGTGTCTGAAAGGGAGGAGTGTGGCCTGAATGCACTGTGTGCCTGATTGGCTGACTGACTGCATGAATGCCCTTCTGTGTGATTGGCTGCTGTGTGTGTGCCAGCAGTGTGGATGAGAGACAGAATAGTATATCTGGGGACCTCTCACCACTGGAAATTGTTCAGAAGCATTCAGAAGCTGAGTCTCCACTCAAGAGTAACTGGATTTGCTGATCCTCGACGTCCAGCTGGAAGAAGAAGACTTGCTGTGGCATTTGCTTCGACGGAACTGAAGGTTGTCGAAATCGTCGAGGACTGACCCGAGAGAGGACCTGGTAAGGCGCCCTCTTCCCGTGCTCCGAGGGACCATCGAGCACCGCTGAATCTTCGCCGAAGCGCCCTGGAAGTCAGACCCTCGAAAGGCTGCCGACCCGAGACGGGACCGCCGAGGAGATCGAAGTGAAGCACCCGGACCTCGACGCTGTCGAAGTCCATTGCCGTCGACCAGGGTTCGCAGGTCTGTGTAACCGCTGGAGGCCCGTCGAAGTTGTGTTGCCCAGCCGTGGGAACCACTTGACGCCGTGCCGCCGACGACCGGAGCCGTCCGCTCCTTGCCTAAGAACATTTGACTCGAAGGACTCCCTCGTCCGCACCGTCGACCGCTTTTGCCCTGCCGGAGAAAGTCGAGGACGACCAACGCGCCGAGGAGAATCCGCCGGTGGGTTTCCCGCCACCTCACGATCCCAAAGACTCGAGCGACTCGACGCCCTTGCTGGGCTCCCGTCTCTACAATCTTTGCGGTCCAGAACTATTGTCATCGAGGTGCCCCGCACACCTCCGCCTTGCAGGACGCCGACGCCCCGACGCCGACGAGCACCGCTCGGACGAAGCTGCCGCCTCTTCGACATCGTTCTACCTCGTTTGTCGACGGACGTTCGACGCCCCGTGCCTCCCGCTTGAAAGGGAAGGCATTCAAGAAGGGCCGTCGATTCCCCGTCGCCGAACCCCGAGGTCTTCGACGTTTCTCGACGCCTCTCGACGATCCGTGACTCCTGCTTAAAAGGGGGTCATTCAAGAAGGATCTGTCGACGCCTCTTCGAAGAACTCGACTCCACCAGGTACATTGGGGGGGTAAAAACATTGTAGGAGAGAATAAGACTGTTGAACAATATATGGACTGGGCTTGTGTCATATCCCTTTATTTTACAGGTTGCCCAGGTGGGGGGATCTCCACACAGAACTGTGTCCAGTAGCTAGGGCCAGTATTCTGCCTATTGTATCAACCATCTTTTATCTCTCCTCTCTCTATTGCTGGTTTCCTTCTTATTGATCTGTGTGCCATTTTTACAGTATTGTGAATGCACTTTAATGAGGTCTAATATTAGTGGTACCACTTTAGAATTGTAGATATTTATCATTATTGGTTTTCCTGAGCACAAAGTGCGTTGTTGTGATAAGTGTACATAACCCTTGAATATTAATTATATAAAGACTGTGTTTTCAGTAATACAGTGTGTGGACATTCCTTTGTGGGGGGCTTGGGGATACACTGTACTTAAGAACCAGCCTGCATCACCTCCTGAGAAGCTAGGCCTTGATTGCTCGTCCATCGCTACCGTATTAGAGAATCTTGGCTGGGGTCCTCTGTGCCTCTCCTCTACCATATAGAGAGCGGGAGTACAGACCCCCCACCGGTCTTGACAAGCTGGTGGCAGCGGTGGGATGCTTATGGTTTTAAGACTCAGTGTATAACCGTGCCACTTACAAAATATCCGCACTTTATTAGATTAAGGTTTGGGTGTGTACCAAATAACTGCATTACAGGCAATGGAGCCCATTGCAAATGGTAAATTGACTCGGATGAGCTTAGAGGCTCTCCAGAGTGCTTGTGAAGCCAGGGAGTTGGACTTTGTGGATAAGTCTAGGGCTGAGCTGATAGCTGCCCTGGTGGACTACCAGACTGATGGTGAAACCCTTGATGAAGGGGGGATGCAACCAGTGAGGACTCTGCCCCTGGGGTTGTCGCTGAATCTGTTTCTGGGAATGCCACCATTCCTGCTGCCTCTGTTCCAAACCCCAGCAATTCCATGGAACTTGAGTTATTAAGGATGAAATTGGCCTTTGAATATCGCAAGTTGGAAATAGAAGCTGAGCTTAAGAAAGAGGAGCTGGCACAGCAAGTGGAACTCAAGAATAGGGATCTTGCGCTCAAAGACAAGGACACTGAATGTCAGAGAATCCAGCTAGAGAGAGCTAGAGTGGAGACTTCAGCTAGACCAATTGAGAGTGGCAGGTCCCCAGCCACCAAGTTTATGAAAGATTTGGTTGGTGTGTTTGTGGAGGGTTCAGATATCCTCCAATGGATTGAAGCGTTTGAAATGGCTTGTGCAATTCATGATGTAGATAAAAGAGATTGGGCTAAGTGTTTGTTAAGCAGAGTGCCTCAAACTGGATATGACTGTATTCTGAAGCTGAGTGTGGAGGAAAGGGGTCAGTATGAGTGTATGAAGTCTGCTTTGATTGCCAAGTTTGGCAAGACACCTACCCAATACCTTAAAAGGTTCAGGGATTTTAAGAAAAGAGAGAATGTGTCTTGGGTTGACTGGGTGAGTACTGCGCACATGAACATGATGGGGTGGATTGACGGTTACAAGGTGAAAACTTTTGTTGAGTTGTCCCACCTCTTGTTTTTTGAGCATTTTTCTGAAGCCTGTTCACCAGAGCTGCGTCAGTATGTGGCTGACCAGAACATTTTGGACCCCTTTAAGCTGGCTAGGTTGGCTGACAAGTGGGTCTCCCACCGGGTGTCCCCTAAGGACTCCAGTGGGAAGGACAAGGACAAAGAAAAGGGGACCTCTCAGAAAGCTGAGGAGTCCCAAAAGCAATCACAGTCGGGTAAACCAAAACCTTCCTCTCCTAAGACCCAAAAATCTGGTGGGGATAAGTCCTCTGTGGGTGGGAATAAGAGTAGTGGTCCACCTGCTGCAAAGCAGGTTCCCAGTGGTTCCAGTACCGTACCCCGCACTCCTGGCACTTGTTGGGATTGTGGGGCTCTGGATCACAAAAGGGGTGACCCCAAGTGTAAAGGTAAGGCACTTGGAGTACAGGCTGTCAGCCTGACCTACCCTTACCCCGTGGCTGAGGTGGAGGCCACTGTCCTCCCCTCCTCTACAGGAATCACATTTGGTGCTCCGGTAGAGATTTCCTTAGTGTCCCTTGGGGCCTGGGACCAGTACGCAGAAGTACTGGCAACTATCCCGCAGAACACCCGTAGGTTTTTGAGAAGTGTCCTCTTGAATGGCCAGCCTTCTACTGGTTTGAGAGACACTGGGGCAAGCATGACAGTGGTGGACAGGACCCTGCTCAAGCCAGAGGACTATGTAGGTGCTCCTCTGAGAACCACCAGGTTAGCTGGTGGGCCTCCCAAATTATCGCCTGTAGCCCTAGTCACACTCATGATTGGAGACAAGACAGCAAAGCTTCCTGTCCTGGTTCAGGACAATGTCCCTGCTAAC
The DNA here is from genome assembly GCF_040938575.1 of Ambystoma mexicanum. Lineage (NCBI taxonomy): Eukaryota > Metazoa > Chordata > Amphibia > Caudata > Ambystomatidae > Ambystoma > Ambystoma mexicanum. Next base: position 385,477,865 of record NC_090937.1, read on the forward strand.
ATTCTGTTAGGAAATGATCTAGTAGAGTTGGGGTTGATCTCGGATGGTCTTCCCATGACTGCTGCTGCAGTCACTAGGTCACAGGTGACACCGGGTCTGGCTGTGAGTCAGGTACCCGAGCCAAAGGCGAGGCCTAAGGCAAGAAGAAGGAAGACCAAGAAGGCCACCTCGGTGGAGGGAACACCTTCTCTTCCTGCTGTTCCGACAGCACCCATTGGGATCCATGCTCCGGACGGGCTGGGTCCAGCGGAAAACCCAAACTCAACTCCTGTGGGAGAAGAGACAGAAGACTCTCCTGTGGGAGAGGTTCTCAACCCGGAGGATCATCCCGACCTTCAATGCTTGTTAGCTGAAGGGGGACCCTCCCGGGCAGACTTCTGTAAGGGACAGAGAGAGTGCCACTCTCTCGAGGGCCTGAGGAAACAGGCCCTGTCCCAGGCACAAGGTGAAGTGCCTAGGACATTCAAGATTTATTGGGAGGGTGAGCTCCTTGTTAGTGAGCCCACTAAGCCCGAACCTGGTGCCCGCAAGAGGTTGGTGGTACCCCAGGTTTACAGGCCCTTCCTACTGCAGTTGGCGCATGAGGTGCCCTTGGCTGGTCATCTTGGGACCAAGAAGACTAAGCAGAGGCTCTCTGCCCATTTCTACTGGCCACGGATGGGAGTAGAGGTGGAGTCCCACTGCAGGACCTGCCCAACTTGTCAGTTGTCTGGCAAGACTGGAGGCAGGGTCATTGCCCCACTGCAGCCATTACCAGTGGTTGGCACACCATTTGAGAGGGTGGGCATCGACATCGTCGGTCCCCTTGACCCTCCCACTTCAGGTGGACATCGGTTCATCCTGGTCTTGGTAGATCATGCCACCAGGTACCCTGAGGCAATACCCCTTCGGACTGTTACTGCCAAGGTGGTTGCCAGGGCTCTCCTGGGCATTTTCACCCGTGTTGGATTCCCCAAGGAGGTTGTCTCTGACCGAGGATCCAACTTCATGTCTAGTTACATGAAAACCATGTGGAAAGAGTGCGGGGTAACCTACAAGTTCTCCACCTCTTACCACCCCCAGACCAATGGTCTGGTTGAGAGATTTAACAAAACTCTCAAGGGCATGCTAGGTGCTTTGGAAGAGCCCCTAAGGAGGAAATGGGATCTCCTCCTGCCATGCCTGCTGTTTGCTTACAGAGAGGTACCTCAAGAGGGTGTTGGTTTCAGCCCCTTTGAGTTACTCTTTGGACATCCCGTGAGGGGGCCCCTCGCCTTGATCCGAGAAGGCTTGGAAGCCACCCCTCCAGGTCCCGCCAAGCAAGTGGGGGACTATGTGTTAGGCCTCAGGCGGAGGATGACACAAATGATGGGTCAGGCAACAGCAAATCTCAAGGCCAGCCAGGAATTGAATAAGTACTGGCATGACCTGAAAGCTTCGCAAGTGGATTGGACTCCGGGACAGGAAATCCTTGTGATGGAGCCTACCAAGCCTAGAGCTTTGGCAGACAAGTGGACTGGACCCTTCAGGATCATCTCCAAGATGGGCGAAGTCAATTATCTGGTGGACATGGGAGCCTCTGGGGTAGCCCCCCAGGTATTCCATGTCAACAGGCTCAAGCCTTTCCACAGGCGAGCAGAGGTCTCATGTCTCTTGCTAGCTTCAGGGCAAGAAGAGGATGAGAGTGAGCCCCTTCCTGATTTGCTGCATAGCAACCCTCAGGATGGCTCAGTGGAGGGAGTACAACTCTCTCCCGATTTGACAACAGAGCAGCAGAGGGCCTGCCGGGCTTTGCTCCAGCAGTATGCCCCTCTGTTTTCACTGACACCGGGCCTTACACCGTGGTGTAAGCACGAAATTGACACTGGTGACAGTGTGCCTGTCAAAAGCAGGAGCTATCGTATGTCAGATACCGTCAAAAACCACATCCAGGCTGAGGTCGCCAAGATGTTGGATCTGGGTGTTATTGAACCCTCCACCAGTCCCTGGTCCAGTCCAGTGGTCCTTGTCCCCAAGGCAAGTTCCCCGGCGGGTACCAAGGATTGGAGGTTCTGTGTGGACTACCGAGGAGTCAATGCCGTCACCAAAACTGACGCGCACCCATTGCCCAGGGCTGATGAGCTCGTGGACACTATAGGTGCTGCCAAATTTGTGAGCACCTTTGACCTTACATCAGGCTATTGGCAAATAGCTCTGACGGACCATGCCAAGGAAAAGACGGCATTCTCCACACCTGAGGGACTCTACCAGTTTAGGGTCATGCCCTTTGGGTTGAAGAATGCTCCTGCCACCTTCCAGAGATTGGTCAACCATGCGCTCAGTGGGCTGGAAGCCTTTTGTGTGGCTTACTTAGACGACATTGCCGTCTACAGTTCCACCTGGGAAGAGCATTTGACACATCTGGATAAGGTGTTGCAGGCCTTGAAAAGGGCTAACCTCACTATCAAGGCCACCAAGTGCCAGATAGCTCAGGGGAAAGTTACCTATCTTGGTCATGAGGTAGGAGGGGGTCAAATCCAACCTCTCTCCAGTAAAGTACAGGACGTACAGAACTGGGAGACTCCCACTACTCAAACCCAGGTGAGAGCCTTTTTGGGCCTCACTGGGTACTATCGCAATTTCATGGCAGACTATGGAACCATAGCTGCACCCCTGACAGCTCTAACTTCACCCAAACAGCCTAGGAAGGTTAATTGGACTGAAGACTGTCAGAGGGCCTTTGATGGCTTGAAAGAAAGTCTGTGTAGGGCACCTGTGTTGAGTGCGCCTGACTACAGCCGACCCTTTATCGTCCAGACGGATGCCTGCGACACCGGAATTGGAGCTGTCTTGTCCCAGTTAGATGACAAAGGGAGAGAACATCCTATCATATTCATCAGTAGACAACTCAAGGGTAGAGAACTTAGGTGGGCTACTGTTGAAAAGGAATGTTTTAGTATAGTTTGGAGCCTTAGGCGTTTTAGGCCCTACCTTACGGGGTCCACCTTCAAGGTCCAAACAGATCATAAGCCCCTGAAGTGGCTTATGCAGATGAAGGGTGAGAATCCGAAATTGCTCAGGTGGTCGATTAGCCTACAAGGGCTAGACTTCACCATAGAGCACAGACCAGGGAAGAGTCACGATAATGCAGATGGCCTTTCCAGAAGGTATGTTGACCGTCTGGATGAGGGTGTCTATCCCGTGGGAGATTAGGCACCCTCCACCTCAGTCTGGGGGGGGCGACTGTGATGCCGGAAATGCATCTGAGGGACAGGGCCTCTGAATCCTTGTCCTTTTTCTGTTTTTACCGTGTGTTCTGTCATGTTTTCTGCCCAGGAGTCCATGAGGGACTCCTGGCAGTGCAGCTCTCTTTTGGTTTGGTGAACAGACCCATGGGATACCCTTATGGCACCCATGGGTAGGGGTACAACCCTGTGCCCCTAGTGTATGTTTTTGGGCACCTGTGGGTGGCCCACAGAGCAGGGTATGGGCTGGTGGCAGCTCCATGCTGAATTTGACAGGTGCTCTGGGTGTCCTCCATTTTGGGATACCCAGGCCCTGCCATTGGAATCAGTTGATTCCTGATAGGAAACAAGATGGCCCCTGTGGCCTCTTGCTTTCTATTGCCTGTTATCTTGTTTTTCCCAAAGTCCTGGGAAGCCCTGACTCTGTCCCTTCCCCCTGACTGGCTGTTGGGTGGAAGTTCCATATATGGTGTTGTTGTGAAGGCCCAGCTAGACTGACTGGAGCCTTCCCAGTGACTGTATGTTGTGGGTACCTCCTGTGGGTGGGACCTGGGTGAATGGAGTGTGTGACCAATATACACTCCTTGTTGTGGTTGTCTGGTTTCTGGCATGAGAGACAAAGACTGAGACAGCCCTGCCCGAAACTGGCCTGAATGCAGTGTGTAGTGTTGAATGGCTGGGTACTTGTCCCAATCCACATTCCTTGTTGTGAGTGTCTGAAAGGGAGGAGTGTGGCCTGAATGCACTGTGTGCCTGATTGGCTGACTGACTGCATGAATGCCCTTCTGTGTGATTGGCTGCTGTGTGTGTGCCAGCAGTGTGGATGAGAGACAGAATAGTATATCTGGGGACCTCTCACCACTGGAAATTGTTCAGAAGCATTCAGAAGCTGAGTCTCCACTCAAGAGTAACTGGATTTGCTGATCCTCGACGTCCAGCTGGAAGAAGAAGACTTGCTGTGGCATTTGCTTCGACGGAACTGAAGGTTGTCGAAATCGTCGAGGACTGACCCGAGAGAGGACCTGGTAAGGCGCCCTCTTCCCGTGCTCCGAGGGACCATCGAGCACCGCTGAATCTTCGCCGAAGCGCCCTGGAAGTCAGACCCTCGAAAGGCTGCCGACCCGAGACGGGACCGCCGAGGAGATCGAAGTGAAGCACCCGGACCTCGACGCTGTCGAAGTCCATTGCCGTCGACCAGGGTTCGCAGGTCTGTGTAACCGCTGGAGGCCCGTCGAAGTTGTGTTGCCCAGCCGTGGGAACCACTTGACGCCGTGCCGCCGACGACCGGAGCCGTCCGCTCCTTGCCTAAGAACATTTGACTCGAAGGACTCCCTCGTCCGCACCGTCGACCGCTTTTGCCCTGCCGGAGAAAGTCGAGGACGACCAACGCGCCGAGGAGAATCCGCCGGTGGGTTTCCCGCCACCTCACGATCCCAAAGACTCGAGCGACTCGACGCCCTTGCTGGGCTCCCGTCTCTACAATCTTTGCGGTCCAGAACTATTGTCATCGAGGTGCCCCGCACACCTCCGCCTTGCAGGACGCCGACGCCCCGACGCCGACGAGCACCGCTCGGACGAAGCTGCCGCCTCTTCGACATCGTTCTACCTCGTTTGTCGATGGACGTTCGACGCCCCGTGCCTCCCGCTTGAAAGGGAAGGCATTCAAGAAGGGCCGTCGATTCCCCGTCGCCGAACCCCGAGGTCTTCGACGTTTCTCGACGCCTCTCGACGATCCGTGACTCCTGCTTAAAAGGGGGTCATTCAAGAAGGATCTGTCGACGCCTCTTCGAAGAACTCGACTCCACCAGGTACATTGGGGGGGTAAAAACATTGTAGGAGAGAATAAGACTGTTGAACAATATATGGACTGGGCTTGTGTCATATCCCTTTATTTTACAGGTTGCCCAGGTGGGGGGATCTCCACACAGAACTGTGTCCAGTAGCTAGGGCCAGTATTCTGCCTATTGTATCAACCATCTTTTATCTCTCCTCTCTCTATTGCTGGTTTCCTTCTTATTGATCTGTGTGCCATTTTTACAGTATTGTGAATGCACTTTAATGAGGTCTAATATTAGTGGTACCACTTTAGAATTGTAGATATTTATCATTATTGGTTTTCCTGAGCACAAAGTGCGTTGTTGTGATAAGTGTACATAACCCTTGAATATTAATTATATAAAGACTGTGTTTTCAGTAATACAGTGTGTGGACATTCCTTTGTGGGGGGCTTGGGGATACACTGTACTTAAGAACCAGCCTGCATCACCTCCTGAGAAGCTAGGCCTTGATTGCTCGTCCATCGCTACCGTATTAGAGAATCTTGGCTGGGGTCCTCTGTGCCTCTCCTCTACCATATAGAGAGCGGGAGTACAGACCCCCCACCGGTCTTGACAAGAGGGGAGCCCATATATTGTTGATTTGCATTGAGTAATATATTGTCTAAGAGATATGATTAGTAACTGGGAAAATGTCCCATTGAAAGCAGAATCAGACCCATTGAATTCAATTTCATCAGCAGTGATGGGCGGGATATAGTTCCTATAGAAATGCATATTGTTAGTGGGGAGAAAGAGTTACCTCAGAAAAATGGGAGAGATAGTACAGATTTGACAGACATGTGCAGTGAGCCTAGAGAATTGGCTAGAGGAATGCATGAAGGGGGTGCTTATGGATGATTGAGGTATTGTGTTATTAGAGCGCATGTTGTATGAAAAGAGCTATGGGCATGAAGGTAGTTATGTGAAGGTCTTTGATTTGAACAGAGAAAATGACAGTTTTTGCACCAGTATTTTGATTCCTACGTTTTCGAGTGAGAAAAAAATATTGTCCAATGACATAGATATTTTGACAACATTGCAAGAGAACGTTGATACAGGGAATCGTGCTAAATTTGGATGTTTGGAAAACTTGAATCCCTGGAATTTTTCTAGTTTTCATGTGTGCGTGGGAAAAACGTTTGTTGCCATTGGAGATCGCACGGGACTGGCAGACTGTGTATTTGAAGCAGGAGATAGCAGTGCATTTTTCACAGGAATGCAGGAATGTGTGAATGTGAATTGCATTGTATATGAGAGGCTGTTTGAATGAAACTGATTTGATTTTTCAACATGGAATTATTCAACGTTGTGAATTCTTAATGATGAAAAATGGGGAGAGTGTTGTGACATCTACAGGACATGGGAATGACACAGAAGGATATGGAGGAGTGAAAGAGAATGCAGTTGTGAAATGTCTGGTGTATGTGAAATTGATTGTTTTGTTTTGTTTTGAAAAAGATAGGGATGGAACTGCAGGAGTCATGCATTAAGCATGCATGCATTATGAGGCATGGTTAGACAGGCAAAGACAGGCACAACAGTAGTTAGAGGCACTGACACATTGATAGAACACACAGGGGAGATAGCATTGATGTCCTTTGAGAGACATGGGAAAGAGCGTAGGACTTGCATAGATGTGCACTTCAATGCATAATGAGAAATGCTGTTTTATTTTTTTGGCTTTGAAAACACCTGAAACTAAGTAAGACTGATAATTGCACTTTTGTTTTCTTTGCATGAAATCTGGAGAGAGACCTTGACCAGACCGAGATCGCATTGCTGACCAGACCAGATGGCATCGCTGCATGAAATGACCAGATCATGATTTGGACCAGCATGACGCCTGAAACCAGCATGACCAGACCAAATGACCAGACTTTGATGATGGCTGACACCTTGTGACTTTGCATGGCTGTTTTGAAGCAGCACCAAAAAGAGACTGGCTTTTGTCACCTTGTAATGTGCCTTTGCATCACGGCTGTTTGTTTGCAGCAATGATGAGACATTGGCATCTGACCATTTGACATTTTGCAGCAGCACTTTTGGGGAATGCCGACCGACCAATATGAGGCTTTAGGGTGTGGCCTTGTCCAATGGCTGTGCTCTGAGAATGTACCCAGAAAATCTGCTTTCTACCCAGACTAAAGAGACTCTGTGGCATGACACCTATTGCCATGGGAAGTGAAGATCGTGACCGACTGTGCAGAGAGAATACACCTTGCAGCATCCTGTGCCAAGTGAACAAGCAGTGAAAAATTGTTCAGCAGAGAAAGCAGAGAGCAGGAAGAAATTCAAATTGGTTTGTGAGCAGCTTTTGTAATCTGCAGCGAGAAGAGAATCCATTTGGAATGCCTTACCTTTTGCACCAGACAAGTGTGTGCCTGAGCAGAGAAAGAGAAAAATGCAGCAATGAGCAGGAAGACAAGCTCTGAAAGCATTTCTTGTCTGATCCATGTTTGAAAGCAGTGAAGCTTTGTTCTCTTGAGTGAAGGAGATTGAGCATGGTGCTTTGAAAACATTTTGCACTGGCATTTAGCGCTGGCTGTGCCTCATTTGAAGAGCATGGATCTGGCTGGCATGGCAACGGATGACAACAGCAGACCTGGCGAGAGTAAGAAGAGAATTTGAACCTGCTAGAGATGGGCCTATGGAGAAGGGCCACTGTGTCCAGAGGAGAGTAACCACCTGCATTGGCAATGTCTTGCAAACACTCTGAATGAGTGCACCTGTCGCCTTTGTTAATGCCTAGGGAAAAAGGGAGTGTATGCATCAATTTGCATCAAATTCAAAGTCCTGACACACAGTTTTCCCTGTGCAACCTTTGAAGTGAAGGTCATATGTTGATCACCCTATGGAGATGAAATGGGGCACATATGGTACAGACACTTGCTTGCTCCTGTCTTCTTGGAACTCTGTGCAAAAAGCTTGCTGGCATTTATCAAGCGGGCCAGCCTGAATTGGCTTGTACACATTTCTGCTATCTGAACATTGATTGGCTTGAACACTTTGCTGTCTTCACACTTTGTTGCTGTGGAGAACCTTTGCTACCTGAAATTTGACCTTTTGCTGAACACTGATATGCTCATTGTGAACACATTATCCGTTTGTGAACACTTGCTTTGTTGACATTGCATCTTTGTTGACATTCCTTGGCTGAACCTTTTGCATTAGAATTGATTTGTACTAAATTTGTACTGTGCACAGTTGTGAGGACACACATACCTCATGAGTGACCTGGAAATAACTTGCACTGGAATATAACTGAATATGACTGCATGTATACACTGATATGTATGCATTGATCTATGGAATGTTTGGCCTGTTTGGCTACTGACATCTGTACTGACCTTTGACACCTGTGAAAGTGATTGTCATATTTTGTGCTTGACACATTGAATTGGAAACACCTGTATTCGCAGTACTTATGCATTGATTCTATGCATTGCATTTTCGTTTTCTGCTTGTGGAGACACTTTCACACCTTTGGCTTTTAGATACTTTGACTTGACCTTTGGCTTGACTTTTGACCTTTGGCTTGACTTTGACTTGACCTTTGGCTTGACTTTTGACCTTTGACATTTGGCTATGCTATTCTGTATCTAACACATTTGCATTTTATATTTTAGCTTGCCACTGATAGAGTGAAATGCTTGCATTTTGAAGAAGGGTTTTCTGCATCATGAAATGTATGCTTTTTCCCTTCAGTAATAATGCTCGGTATTAGCATACCACTTTTGGCGGACTACATATTTACCTCTGGCACAACCATCCTGTTTACAATTTTGGAATAATACCACCTAGTAAGTGCATTATACTCCTTATTTTTGTTCTGATTAAACTTTGAGACCAATATCAGTCTGTTTATTTAGGACACATATTCAGCTATATCCCTTTTTTAGAAAAACAAAACTACTTGACCATTAGGTGTTTTACAAATCATTAATGGATAAATAGGGCATCATCCCTATTCTGACCAGAACTTTTAAGATACCTATTACAGTAATAGATTTTGTAAAAATCACAATTTATTCACACAGGCAATACAAAAACGCCCTAGTGACTCTTGGAGAACTGAGAAATTAACTTTTGCCGACCTACCACCATGGGAGGAAGACCATCCTTCTACTCAATTTTTAAGAAATAAAAACAGGGTAAGCTCTCTTTTAATTTTTACCATCTCAAGCTTTCACATCTTTGTTGTATATAGACAGGATGAAGTGAAAGAGATCACCATCTGTGCTCTTCCCCAATTTGGAGCATAGTCAGTTGGCCCCTCAGCTCAAATATCTTGGATGAAAACAGCCATGAATAAAAAATCACCAAGAAATAAGACTCAATAAGACTCAAGGGGCCTCATTACACGGATGGCGGTAAGGGTTTACCGGTACCGGTAAGGGTACCAGTGCCGGTAAACCCTTACCACCTTACTACGAGGTCCCTTTGTGGGACCCTCCCTTAACGGCTGGTTTTCCCAGCCGTTAAGGACGCGACCCGCGAAGGGACCTTGGAGGTAATTACGGTACCGCAATTTGCGGTACAGTAATTACCGCCTTCCCCATTCCCATTGAGCCGAATGGGGGCAAAAATGGGAATGGGGAAGTGCCGTGGTGAATGGGGAATTACCGCCCCGACACACCTTGGAATAGGGCGGTAAATCCGCCATTCACCATGGCGGATTCAGTAAAATACCGGCGGCAACCATGGCGCTAATAGCGCTATGGTTACCGCCGTCCATGTAATGAGGCCCAAGGTCATCTAACTCTAGGTTTCTTTGACAACAATCTGTTTTACTTTTATTATATTGTGTTTATACCTAACATTTGAAACCTTCACTTTCTCACATGATGACCAGTGTTTCAAAATTCTGAATATGTCATGAATGAAGTCCCACTCTTTCAAAAAAACTTAATTATTTTTCTTTTGTTTAATGAACAAATGTTGTTATTGTTTTGTAATCTGCATCTAATCTAGAATCTTGTTCAACTCTCTTTACCAGATTTAAAGTTTTGAATTGCATAATATACCCCTGAAGAAGAGAACAATTCTCGAAACGCGTTGGGTAATCTTGTTTGGATCAATAAATCCTGAACTTAAAATCAAGCCACAAGTTGTCTTTTGTACAGAACTAAAAAATTGAATCAATGACTGTTATTACACTTCATGTTCTAACTACGTTATGTAAAAAATCTTATTCAAGTAATATATTGTTGAAAAGTCTATCTATGAATTACAAGGAACACCGAAATTATACATTTTTAAAGCGTTGGCTTTATAGCCCCAGACAGAGTGCAGGGGACCTTCCAGGGATTAGTCAATAATGCACTCAGTGGGCTGGAGCCTTTTGTGTGGCCTACCTAGACAACATTGCTGTCTACAGTTCTACCTGGAAAGAGCATTTGACTCACCTGGATAAGGTATTGCAGGACTTGAAAATGGCTAACCTTACTATCAAGGCCACCAAGTGCCAGATAGGTCAAGGGAAAGTCACTTATCTTGGTCATGAGATAGGAGGGGGTCGAATCCAACTTCTCCCCAGTAAAGTACAGGATGTACATGACTGGGAGACTCCCACTACTCAAACCCAGGTGAGAGCCTTTTTGGGCCTCCCTGAGTATTACCGCAACTTCATGGCAGACTATGAAACCATAGCTGCACCTCTGACACCTCTGACTTCGCCCATGCAACCAAGGAAGGTTAATTGCACCGTCGACTGTCAGAAGGCCTTTCCTGGCTAGAAGGAAAGTCTGTGTAGGGCACCTGTGTTGTGTGTGCCTGACTACAGCAAGCCCTTTATCGTTTAAACTGATGCCTGCGACGGTGGTCGGTCAAAATCTCGAAAAAAAAATCTCGAATGACAATAAGGTCGAAAAAAAAGTCGAATTACTCTTTTTTTAATTATATATTTATTTTGGGGACCGGGATTAAAAAAAAATGGGTAAAAAAAAAAAGGCGGGTTGGGGGGAACCCCCCCATTTCGAATAAAAAACGGCATAAAAAAATTTGAATTAGTGCTGCCTTGTCCCAGTTAGATGACAAAAAAAGAGAACATCCAATCATATTCACCAGTAGACAACTCAAGGGTAGAGAACTTAGGTGGGCTACTATTGTAAAGGGATGTTTTAGTATAGTCTGGAGCCTTAGGTGTTTTAGACCCTACCTTACGGGGTCTTTCTTCAAGGTCCAAACAGATCATAAGCCCTTAAAATGGCTTGTGCAGTTGAAGGGTGAAAACCCGAAACTGCTCACGTGGTCCATTAGCCTGCAAGGGCTAGACTTCACCATTGAGCCTGACCATGGAAGAGTCATGATAATGCAGATGGCCTTTCCAGAAGGTTTGTTGACCGTCTGGATGAAGGTGTCAATCTTGTGAGAGATTAGACACCCTAACCTCAGTCTGGGGGGGGCATCTGTGATGCTAGAAATGCATCGGAGGGACAGGGCCTCCGTATCGTTGTCCTTTATTGCGTTTTATCATGTGTTCTGACTTCTTTTCCGTGCAGGAGTTCGTGTGGGACTCCTGGCGGTGCAGCTCTTCCACGTTTTGTTTTGGTGAAAAGACCCTTGAGGTACCCTTACGTCACCCATGGGTGGGAGTACAACCCCGTACTCCTAGTGTATGCTTTTGGGCACCTGTGTGTGACCGACGGATCAGGATATGGGCTGGTGGCAGCTCTGTGCTGAATTGACAGGTGCCCTGAGTGTCCTCCATTTTTGGGTGCCCAGGCCCTGTCATTGGAATCAGTGGATTTCTGATGGAGACAAGATGGCCCCTCAAGCCTCTTGCCTTCCCTCGCCTGTTACCTTATTTTGCCTAAAGTCCAGGGAAGCCCTGATTCTGTTCCTTCCCCTGAATGGCTGTTGGGTGGAAGTTCCATATATGGTGTCGTGGGGAAGTCCAGGCCAAACTAACTGGAGCCTTCCCAGTGACTGTGGGTTGAGGTACACCCTTGGGGTAGGACCTGCATGAATGGAGTATATGTGACGAATACACATTTCATGTTGTGGGTGTCTACTATCTGGAATGTGGCAGAAAGACTGAGACAGCCCTGTCGGAAACTGGTATGAATGCAGTGTGGAGTGCTGAATGGCTGGGTACTTGTCCCAATACACATTTCTTGTTGTGAGTGTCTGGAGGGAGGAGAATGGCCTGAATGCACAGTGAGCTGATTGGCTGCCTGCCTGCAAGAATGCCCTTCTGAATGATTGGTTGCCTCAGTGTGACCCAACAGAGTGAACAAGAGACCAAACAGTATATCTGGGGGCCTCTCACTGATGGAAGTTGTTCAGAAGATGAAGTTGATACTTGATGCTTAACCTTGAAGCCCAGCTGGAATAGAAGAATTACTGCTGCTCTACTTCATCGATCTAAAAGCTGTTGTGTCTCCAAGAACTGATCCAAGAGAGGACCTGGCTAGGAGACCTCTTCCCGAGCTACGAGGGACCATCGTGCACCGCTAACCTTCGCTGAAAGACTGTCGATCGGAGACGGGGACTGCCGAGGGATCCGAAGAGAAGCACCTGGACATCCGTCAACGGAGGTACCACTGTTATCTTGTCGACCGGAGCCACCATGCTCCATTGCTTAAGAACACTTTGAAACAGGGACTCCCTTGTTCATCACCGCTGACTTCTTTCCTCCGGACGGAGAAAGTCAAGATCACTGATGACCGAGGAAAATCCGCCAGTGGGTTCCCCCGCCACCCCAAGACCTCAAGAATGCCACATAACATCCAGACTCCAGGTGGGGTCCCATCCCGATCGCCAACATCAGATGCTGATGACATGACACTTTTGCTGGGCCAGAGTCCTTCATTAACTCTTTACGGCAATTAACTACCGTCGTCGAGGTGCACCGCACACCTCATCTGTTGCAGGACGTTTTTGACTTATTGTCAACGAGCACCGCAAGGACCGAAGCTGCTGCCTCAACTACAACTTTCACCTTTTCTTTATCGATGAATCTTGACGACCCGTGGCTCCTGCCTTAAAGGGAGTTCACTCAAGAAGGGCCCGTCGACGACCTCGTGAAGAACTTTATAACACCAGGTACATTGGGGGTGGCAGAACCTTTAGAAAGATTCGAGATTTAATAAGCATAACTGGACTGGGCTTGTCAAATACGCTTTATTTACAGGTTGGCCAGGTGGGGGGACCCTCATACAGAACGGTCTCATTAACGTGGGCTAGACTGTTCTGCCATTGCTTGATTTAACATACTTTCTTTCTGTGTCTATTGTTTATTCATCTTGCAATCTGATTCATATGTCATTTGACCTGTTAGCAGTTGATGCACTTCAAAGGAATCAATAGTTAAGAGTGGTACCACGTAAACTTGTATATATTTGTCATTATAGTACTACCAGAGTACAAAGTGTGTTATTATGATTGTGTACATAACGTGAACCTTATTTATATACAGAGCTGTGTTTTCACTAGCATAGTGTGTAGACATTCCTTTGTGGGTGCTTGAGGACTAGACTGTACTTAAGAACGAGCCCTCATCACCTCCTGAGAGCTGAAGCCTTTCATTGCTCAACCTTTGCTACTGCATAGAGAATCTTGGCTGGGGTGCTCTGTGCTTCTCCTCTGCCATATAGAAAGCAGGAGTACAGATGAGCCCCTCCCCTCCAGTCTTTACAAGTACTCTCTCTGGATGGATGGGAAGAAGGCATAGTCCTCTGCAGAACATGGATGATAATTGGTCGACGTGGACCAACTGTTGGCGTTGCAGAGCATGGATGCAAACCATTATGGCCAAAGCTTGCAAAACTACCGACATGTGTCGAAGATAAAGGAGGGCCTTTGCAGATAGTGCCTTTGGAGAGTGCAAAGTTGTGTTTCAGAAATAATGGTTCTAGGAAAATGGGAGAAAATCAGAATCGTGGTCGAATCTTTGACGTACCAGGAATGAAAGTTGGAACAGCTGTCGTAATGGATCATTACTGGGCCTGTGGATCCAGGGCTTATATGAGGCTACCCAAGGATTGGGGAGGACTATGTTCATTGGCGAATATTCATGTTCCAGCATTGGTGATTCCAAAAAGTGATTTGAATGTTGGTGAATTCCCGAAGGCAGATGCACACTTAAGGAAAAAGAGATCTGGAACGCGAAGCACGTGAAGTTCGCAAAGTTTGGCAGTCCTGCAGTTGAGTCTGCCTTCCAGTTCGCTTGTGGGAGGATCTACAAAAGCCCAGCAGACTTCCGCGGAGCGGAACGGAACGCGGAGCACGCAAAGTTCACAAAGTTTGGCAGTCCTGCAGTTGAGTCTGCCTTCCAGTTCGCTTGTGGGAGGATCCACAAAAGCCCAGCAGACTTCCGCGGAACGCGGAGCATGCGAAGTTCGCAAAGTTTGGCAGTCCTGCAGTGGAGTCTGCCTTGCAGTTCGCTTGTGGGAGGATCCACAAAAGCCCAGCAGACTTCTGCGGAGCGGAACGCGGAGCACGCGAAGTTCGCAAAGTTTGGCAGTCCTGCAGTTGAGTCTGCCTTCCAGTTCACTTGTGGGAGGATCCACAAAAGCCCAGCAGACTTCCGCGGAGCGGAACGCGGAGCACGCGAAGTTCGCAAAGTTTGGCAGTCCTGCAGTCCTTGCAGGCAATGCAAGGAGCAGGGTCACCTCTCCCGGACGTCGGGCATTGTGAGCCAGACCCGGATCCAGAACGGGTGGATCTGCTGGAACCGTCGCCCACGCCAAGAGTTCTGCGGAGCAATTCCAAGTCAGCTCCTCCACGTGAACGGGAACGGGAACAAAGATCCCCGGTGAAAAGAAGTAAGAACCTCGAGACTGCTATGTTAGACGCTAAGCCCACGCCAGCCACAGCACCCGATACAATCCCCGGTCACAGTGGGGGGGAGGAAGAAATGCAAAGCAACGCCTGAGCAGAGACACGGCCGAGAATCCGGCGGAGATTGCTATGGCTCCCTTTCAGGAGACTGCCGCCGCCCCCCGGCGCAACCGCTCAGATGAGGTGGACCTAACACAGGACCAGAGCGCCGCCTGGGTGAGAGGTCTTCCAGCTCAGCCTGCCAGAGGGTGGACTGACCTGGACCTTGCCCTGGTCCGGTGTACCAACAAGTGCGGGGGGATCACGAAAGCTTATAAAGATCTGAAGTACAGAGAAAATACCTATATGGGAAATCCAGGAGTGAACACGATAGAGGAGCCGTTACTATTGATTTCGGCATCAGCCAAGAACGGGCAAACGAAAATGACCACAACTTTGGAGAAAAAGGGGAACTTGTCCCAATTCAGCCAGACCCCAATCATAGACACTAAAACTACAACAGAATGCTCCGGACCAAACGGGCCAGGGCCGCGCACGTTGGGGGCGTCAGGGCTGACAGAAAAACCTCTGTCAACGATTAGGGCTTTAATCCATACAAATACGTCCACATCAGAGATTGAGAAGTGGAAGCCAGATCGAAATGCCCCGTCGGGAGCAGCATGCCCCAGACAATTAAAAACAGTTGTCGAAACCTGGCCGAACTAGGTCTTTCGAAAAAAAGTCTGAGTACGGACTCCAGTGATGTGTTTGTAGAGAGCACTAATATGGAAATGAACTCAGAGCCGGGGGAATGGGTGGATTTATGCCACCCGGCAGGCAAAACACCAATGGCCCAAAAAAGATTAATAAGACAAGTGTAATAAAACGACAATACACCATGAAACAAAGGGGAAAACAAACAACTCAAAGGTGCCCTGCAGACCCAAATCGCCAAGATGAAGGAGAATCGAAGCAAAATGAGAACAACACAAGCAGTAAAGAAACAAAAAAAACGAGTGTGGTAGTCAAAAAACATGACGCGGGCACGGGCACAAGCCAGAAATCCATATTATTAAATGCTTTATTTAACTTCTTTAAGACCCACCAGAAAAAAAAAAAACTAGAGCCAGATGACGAAATATCTGACGCTGACATTTTGGAGGTCATTGAGGGATCGTTCCCGGCAATTAAAGCAAGAAAAACAGAAACAGATATCGAAGAAACAATAAGACATGAGGAGAGGGTGCCATCAACTGGGGACACGCGAGGGATAAGCCCGAGGAAAAACGAACTGCATGAGGGAAATCATGCTGAAGTATCCACGCGAACCCTCATAATCCTTAAAGAAAGGGACACTCAGAGTCAAAAACAGACCGAACAAAAAGCAGTTTCCATCGACTCGATAAACCAATCTAGAGATGTCAGAGAAAGCCACATCAATATGGGAGCTTCAAAGGAAATGGATGAGGACGTAAAGATCCCCCCAAAAATGAATGAAGCATATGGTCAACCCCAACAGAGATCAGAGGAGGCCGCCCCGTGCCCGAAATCCATCAACATTGAAAACACCAATCCTACAGAGACACTCCCCCAAACTGTAAGTCCGACGTTTAGGAGTGGAACAACGGCCGAAAGACGATCTCAGAGACTAGGGCCTCATCACGACTTGGGCGGTAAATGTGGCGGATTATCCGCCAGACCTAAATAGCGCTAACGCCAACGCACCCGGCGGATAATCCGCCAGATCACAACTAATCGTGCAGCGTAAGCGCGATTAGCGCGAACCCTTAAATCCTTAAACCCTTAAATCCGGCGCACCGTGCGCTACCGCCAGGTCGCGCTCATAGCGCACGCTATGAGCGCGCGCTTGTAGCGCGCCGGAAACGCGTCACCGCCGGAACGGGAAATAAAGCGGCGGCCATTTTGGAAATCACAATCCGTCAGATATCTCAGGCACTGGAAGCCATCCACTCCATCCGAAGGCAGTAATGAGTCAGGAGCGCACCAGGGGCAAGTCTGCCATGGATAGGGTCAGAAAACCTAAGTTTAGCGACCAAGAACTTGAGGTCCTTGTGGATGAGGCACTGACTCGCCACCACGAGCTGCAGCAGCGCAAAACAAGCGCAATGCGCAGAGGGCAAATCTGGAAAAGTGTGGCACAAAGGGTCAGTGCAGTTGGCCGCATGCCCCGGGATGGTGAAGACTGCCGCAAGCGGCTCAATGACCTGTGGGCTCGGGTGAGAGGCATCCTGTCCCAGCACAGGAGTGCAAGCAGGGCCACAGGAGGAGGCCCACCACCCCCCCCGACCTCACACCATGGGAGGAGAAACTGACGGGCCTCATTGATGTTGGGACCATTGAGGGCATCGATGGAGCGGAGGCAGGGACTGGCATTGATCCAACGGCAGGTGAGTCCCATCCCCGAATACATGCATCTGAATGAGAGTGAAGACATGTGTCTGAGGCACTGCATACACAACCGTAAGTGAGGGCCACATCCCTAGAAAGTCAGTGCTGCCTAGACGACCCTGTACATGCAGTGCATGAATGACAGGGGCAGGGGATAGACTCCCATAGCCATAGGACAGCTACGTAGAGTGGTACTGTGCATCAACACAACCACAAAAGCATGAGCGCAGTCCACCCCACCCACGCTTACCCATGCTGTGTCCCTCCATGCACATCCACAACAAGCCCCACATGTTGACTGAACAGAATGCAAGTTGAATGCGTCATTGTCACTGTCTTCATTTACACTTGTTGGCATGACCTGCATCACACAAATGTATGTAGCATTGTACTCAAACCACCCCCTATGTACCCCACAGGCACACGTCGATCCCAAGAGGTCGTTGATGATGATGATGAGGCCACACCGGCAATGCGCCCATGACACCGTGCCTCCACCAGCACCCCCCCCGAGGCCGCACCCACGGGAGAGAACACCGTGGAACACCCTCCTCACCCCAACTCAGCCCCGCCAGATAGCAGCGGCAGCCACATGGCCGCAGGGAGGCTACTGGCAGCTCACCGTAACCCTACATCCATAGCTCCGACGCCGAGGGAGAGAGGCCAGATTCGCAGCTGGATGTGGGAGTGACACCTTCACGTGGGCATCATGCCACCGCAGCACACACCCACAGCAGCAGTGATGGGGAAGGGGCATCCACAGCCCATGGAAGGCCAAGCACTGGCAGACAGCAGGCAGGGAGCCGGCATGTGGCTGTGCCCCGCTGCAGCACACCCCAGCCCGATGTCGACACCCCGTCATATGGGAGCCCTGAGGGCCATCGTTGCGAGCCAAGCAGCCCAGTCCGGTCTGGTGACATGTCACCATGCAGCCCCCCCCAACAGCGCACAATTCGCGGTCCACCACCTGACGCGCCAGGAGAGGGCCTTGTCACTGGGGCAGCAGTAATGGGCCGCCTGGACATAATTGAAGCCAAACAGGCCCGTGTTGAAGCAATGGCTAAAGTCCAGAGCCGCCATATCAAGGCTGTGAGCAACTCAATCCGGCATGGTTGCAAGTACATTGCCCGGGACAATGCACGCACGCGCCATGTCGTGCAACAATGCACTGCTGCCCTCACAGGCTTTGGCCAGAGGGTCCGTGAATTAACAGAGGCTGTGTCTGCCCTAGCAGAACAACAACGTGAGGCCAATGCCCTCATGCGCCACCACATGATGGGCAGTGCTTCCGTTCCCTTGACCTCAACAACACCAACAGAGTGTTCACTGGACCCATCTCCAAGGCGCCGGTCCTTGCGCCACCTGAGGGCACACACACCGGAGGGTCCTGGGAGAGGGAAGCGCCCGCGCCCATCATAGGGGTGCATGCATCATTGGTGTTGGACTGATTAGGCAATAGCACAGTTTTGGGTGTTCACTGGGGGGAGGGGGGATTGTTGTGTGTTCACTGGGGGGAGGGGGGATTGTTGAGTGTTCACTGGGGGGAGGGGGGATTGTTGTGTGTTCACTGGGGGCAGGGGGGATTGTTGGGTGTTCACTGGGGGGAGGGGGGATTGTTTGAGGGAAAAATAAATCACCTTAAAAAAATCACAATGCATTGGTGATTGTTACAAATGCAATTCAATGTAGAAGTGACATATTCTGTATTTACCTATTACCCATTTTGAAAAGAATCCATCAATCAATCCCTGTCTGGCCAACCTGCCTTCCCTCAGGACCACCCTTTGTGCATGTGCTACACCTTCTGGACCTTCATCGTCCTCACTGCCATCCTCAGGTGGCTGCACATGAGCATCAGGGGGCAGTGGCACATATCTGCAACAGCAGATGTTGTGCAGCATGGCACATGTCAGTGAAATTTCACGACTTCTTCTGGAGCATACATCATAGCACCTCCTGTGCGGTCGAAGCACCGGGAGCGTGCCTTCAAAAGTCCAAATGCCCTCTCCACGCAGATCCGTGTACGGGCATGGCCAAGGTTGTATGCCCGCTACGCAGCCGTGTGTGGGTGATGCACAGGGGTAATGAGCCACGCATACTGAGGATATCCAGATTCATCTGTAGGGGAGAGAAAGCCGGTATGGGGACAAGGTAAGTCCAGTGGGTGTACAGAGCCCTGTCATCAGTGTGATTTTGCCATATTTCTCATTTGGCCTATGACATTGTGTGGAGTGCGCTGTCCTATGGGCACGATTGAATCAATGGGGTAGTCTCCACTTGGTACGGCTATGTTTCGATATGTAACAGTACTCATTCACATGTCGCAGGATGAGGGGGCCCTTCCATCTACTTCTGCTTGAAAGAAGTGGCTACCTCATGTGTCATTGCTAATCCGTTGGCCTACAGTTGCATTTGCTGCTCTTCACTATTCTGTACTGTTCTCAATGCATTCCCATGGCCATTTTGGGGACAGTGTTTGTGGGATGTGCATTGTCATCACTCGGCCTACTTATGTGTGGAGCATTCGTGGATGTGCCAGGTGATGGTTTGGTATTTCTTTGCTGTCGGGTGGCCAGGGTGGGATGTCTGGAGTGTGTCAGTGTTGGGAAACATGGTGCTACTCACACTGGAGGCTTTGTTGTGGTGGGTATTCCATATGTCACGGTGCCGCTACATGACTTACATCCTGCATGGGTGTGTTCTGCTGTGTTGGACATGTCCAAGGTTCATCGTGCTTTCTGCTTGTATGTGTATGCTGCTGTGATGCTACTGACTTTTGGGAATGATGGTTTCGGTGTCAGGCAACATCAGTTGTGGATTGACATGCTTTGTGGTATACATTTGTACTCACCCAGTAGACATGTGTTTTTCCCTTGGTGCCTTTCCATGTATGCTGGCAGAGTACTGTTGCGTAGGAGCATGGAGTTGTGGGTGGATCCTGGGTGGCGGGCACAGCAGTGGCTGAAGGTGAGGTCAGGGCCACATGTCACCTGCACATTGAGGGAATGGTACTGTTTCCGGTTTCTGTAGGCAGCCTCATGTGCCTGGGGTGGTACAAGTGCCACATGTGCAGTCCAGGGCTTCTATTACATTCGGTACTTGGGCAATGGCATGGGATTGACCCTTCAGCTGGTGCACCTGTGCCTGTGTGGCTGGCAATGCAATGTGTTCGTTCACATGATTCAACAGTGCATCAAGCACCGGTACCAGCATGGCACTGAATGTGGACTGGACCATTCCATGCATCATGGCAACGGTATGGTGGTCGCTGCCAGTCCCAAGTGATAGTAGCACAGACACGAGATTCACTAGGGGAGGTACTGCCATGCTGCTGGATATGCGGCTGCATATGTCCCCCGGATTGTGTCCAGCAACTGGGTGATGGTTGCCCTGTCCAACGGATATTCTGTCACAAACTGACCATCATTTAGGGCACAGGGTGTTGGCCTGACCCTGGGGATGGCTGGGTGCCTTGCTGCTGCTCCTCTCCTCCTCCTTCTCCTCATCCCCACTGCCCCCTGCACTCCCAGGGCCCTGGCCTGGTTGACTGGCCTCTGTAGCTCCAGGCGCAGCAGGTAGTAGTCGACATCAAGGCTCTAGGTTCCAAATGGCAGCATGGTGTTGGGGAGGGGGTGTTGTGCATGGGTGGGTCCTTTGTGGGCCTCTGGATTGCATTGCTTACACCTGGGCCCTCATTGCTGTGGCCTGTGTACTGTTACCTCCAGCTTTTTGCTGGAGGTATTTTCGGCGGATTATCTGCCGCTTTCATGGCACTAATAGCGCTTACGCCGGACTCCTGATCGATGATGTTTTAGCGCTAAGGGTTCCTGGCGCTGTTATGGCGGCGCTTGTACAGCCGGCTGTCCTTGCGCCGGCTGTTAATCCGCCGGCAGTATTAGGAGTTGTGATCCGACGGACCCTTAAAATCAGCGCTATGAGTGCTACCGCCGATTTTAAGGGTTACCGCCCAAGTCGTGATGAGGCCCTTAAGTCTGGAGGCCTCTTTAAGGAATGAGGCAACAGTTGAAACTTGCTCGCAGCCACAGTCACAGCAAGAGGTGATCTCCCAACCTAAACCGGCGAAGAAATACGAAAAACAGCTCCACTCCCCACGCAAGATGCCCAGAATCGAACAGATGGAGCTACATGAGCCCAGCATTGGTGTAGGGCCCAATTTGAGATCTGAGAATTGGTGGGGAAATGGAAAAAACATGGAGTTAAGGAGATCACACGACCGTGACCCAGGTGCAAAGACGCAAATGAGTGACCAATCGTGTACAAAAGCCCATCTGCAGCCTACAGAAAGAGGTGAAAAGCAGAAAAAAACAGTCAAAGAAGGAATAACATCAAACTCGAATCCTTTCAGAACCTCGCTTAATTGCTCTGAAACATCAGAAGTCATAAATGGGCGATCGTTTGGTGTAACCTCTACACAACAATTTAACACCTGCCCCAGCAGGGAACTTCAGAATACGCCGGATAAGCACAGAAGATTCAGTGAAATTGCACCTGACTATCCAAGATCATCACCAAACAAAAAACAAGATATGACCACATTTATGGCGGCGCTTACAATTGCCCTTGCACCATTTTGTAAACTATATGAAACTATCTGAGACACAACAAAAGATAACACAACGATTCTATGTAAGATCCAATCTAAGATGGATTTCCTAGAGGGATATATCAGGGCCATAGAGGCAAAAACGAGTAAGCAGGAAACAAAATGGGCGGAAAAATGGGCCACCTTAGAGGCAGATAGGAAAGAAATTATAAGAGAAAAACAGATGGTAAAAAAGACCATGGACAGAGCATCCCAGACAACTCCACAGAAGGAGAGGGGAGAGATGGAACCAATCTTTACTAAACAGAAAACGACAAACCCCATATTGCTGCTTGGGCAACAAAAGCAGAGTATCAATCTGGGAATAACAACCTCACCGGCACTGATAAATCAAAAGAAAAAACTGGGGTTACGACTGGCAAGCGACACCAACAAAGGTGAAACAGATAAAAAGAAAACTGAGATCCCCAATTCAAAAAAAGAAGTCGAAATAATTAATCTAACACAAAGCCCTATAATACCAACCTGCACAAGCGAAGTCACAGCGAAAAGTCAGCAAAAGACAGAATAATCGCCCAAAACGGCGGAGGAATTTATGAGAACAAGCCCACTGATGATCTTTCAGTACACCTTGATACAGAAGCAAGAGAGAGAACCCCAGGGTTCTAGAGGGACTGGCAGAGGGACAGCATGGTGATCTTGACAGTGGAAGGGAAATAAGAGGTAAAAAGGTGACAGGAAAAACAGCACCAGCACCTTTAGAAGAAAAAGACTCTCGATCAACCCCATTGAAGCAACAACCACAGAGTCAGCAGGAAGATAATTTAAGGAGAAGAGATGAGCGGGAGACCAGGGCAAAGTCAGACAAACCACAGGCAGAGAAATCAAAGCTCTCACATAGCCCTCACAAGGAGCTAAGAATCTTCAAATTAGAGCAAACGTCATGTAAAACCAAATATATCGTGCTGAACAGGCAAACAGTACTTTACATATTAAGCAAAATCCACTGTCTGCAGCATTTAAAGTCGGAAGACTTCATACTAATAGAACCCTATCACAGGGACCAAAAGGCCAAAAAGTACCTCCACATTAAAAATCAGGCGATAAAAGATATCCCGGAGGAAGCATACAAGGACCTACAACAAGCAGGATTCACCCTGACAGAATTACATATGCCCAAGACAGACCGAAAAGTGCAGTCCACAAAGAAAACTGGCGACTAAAAAGTGCATTACATATCCCAAACGAGAGATCTATACAACAGTAAAAGACAGGCACCGTTGTATCACACGAGATATGAAAGCAATCACCATTATGAGTGGGAAAAACGAGAACCAAGGAATGAGAGATACAGAACGAGAGATTTCAAAGCCATTGAAGATCTAAATGAAAAGCACTTGGAGAGGGGGGGTCAGTCACGTGATAGAAGAGATAGACACATAGCTGAATCTCCCACCAAGCTCCAGGCGACCCGGCAAAGAGAGAAGTTTCAGAAAATGATGGCAGAAAAGAAAAAGATCGAGAAACAAAGAGTGGAGACACGCGAGAAAATAGAACACCAAAAGGACCATGGAACTGGCTAAAAGCGTCGTTAAAGCCACACACCGAGAAATAGCAATAACTAGGAGGTGGGTCTAGAGATCTACCCCCTTTGACGACTGATCAAGATCACGAGCAAGAAACCACAACGCAAGATTTTGTATCCATGGCCTCATGGAATACAAGAGGCCACGGGCACCTGACAAACCCGGAGAATCAGGATCTTGGGGAGTATGATTTTCTATGCCTTCAGGAGCACTGGCTAACAGAAAAACCAGCCTTAGACGGCTTTGAAATTGCATTTTCGCCAGCATCGAAAGGCCTGTTTGGGCGACCGTATTCAGGGCTCCTGATAGCCATAAAGTCAGGGGTCGGAATAGCAAGTGTAAAAACCATAGTGGAATCATATGGCATACTGGCAGTTCTAACGACATGGGCCCAGGAATAAACTCGAGGAAAGGGAACTGAAAAAGCAAAAATCGCCCTTATAACAACGTACTGGAACCCGGAAAGAACCACGACAGCAGATTTCTGTAAACAAGTAGCAAAAACAATCGATGACATCATCATGGAAGACCCGCTGGCACACATAATAATCTGTGGAGACCTAAATACAAACTGCACCATGGATAAGGGGATAACTCTGCCGAAGAAAATGAAATCCCCAGCAGAAGAAAGAGGAACATCTTGGATGAGGCTCATGAAATCGAGAAATCTCCACAATGTGGCAGCATTGAAATCTTGGATGGTAAAGATTCCCACATGGGAAAGGAGTGTATCCAGAGCTGATATTGACTATTTCTTCATCTCCCATAGTCTACTGGCAAGTATAGAAGACTACTCGGTGACCAAAACGCAAGAAAGCAATCACAATCTTGTGGCTATAAAATGGAATTCACGACGATCTGTACCCCAGAGGTACAACAATTCAATTGAATTGAACAACCAACAAACCCGCATTCGGCTCACTGCCGCAAATATTGAATTCATCATCGAAAAGTACAAAACTGGTATTCAGGCACGAGGAGATAAGAAGCAAAGCCCGGACTATCTACCTCTCTTACTCCAGTATAGGATGAAGCCGCAGGGTAAAACCCAAAAGCTACGACAAAACATACATACTTTCGACAAAGAGGTCGGAGAAAGAAAGAGAACCCTGAGAAAACTGAAGAGAAAAACTATCAAGGAGAATTCGTTAACAGCATGGAATACACTGAAACAGGAAAGCTCAAAGTACAAAACCTGGATACGAGGTCATAGACACATAATGTATCAAAAAGACGCAGAGGAAATGCTGCACACCCTAAGCACAAAAAAAAACGTTAATTTCTGGGCACTTATCAATAAACCGAATAAGAAGACTGAAAATAAATAGTAAACGCAGTGAGTGAAAGTGCTTGGGTGAAATTCTTCGAAAATGTGTTTAAGGCACAACCATATCAAATACCGAGGGCCGAAAATCCTGTTAAAACGCCTTGGATCAATATTTCGTCAACTGATGACATAAAGAATGTCATAATGAAACTAAAGAAATCCAGAGCACCGGGTCCAGATGGATTATCCAATATTGACTTAAAACAGAATCTGGAGATTTGGGCTGCCTTTATCAGTATCATCTTTGAACAGTGTAGACAGACAAGAACCCTCCCAGCGTCATGGGTAAGTGCGGTGGTGGTGCCGATTTTCAATCGTGGGAACCGAGAAGAACCGAGTAATTACAGACCCATCGCCCTACTCGACATAATAGGCAAAATCTACGCAACGCTCCTTCTGACCCACTTTCGAAACTGGGCCAGATCATCACCGGCTATTGACCCCTTTCAAATGGGTTTCCTAAAGAAGGGAAGTACAACAGTCAAAATCTTCATTCTCAACTTGATAAAAGCTAAGGTCAAGCAAGGGGTGCCAACTGTATACATGGCATTTGTGGATCTGTCACAGGCCTTTGACAGAGTGGATAGGCGGATCCTCTGGAACAAACTGGAAAAATGGAACTGCCGGGGGAACTGCTAGACCCTGTGATGGCTCTACATACTAACACCAAGTTAAGAGGTTGTTTAACCAATCAAGGCCTTTTGTCGCAAGAGATACCGGTGGAGCAAGGAGTGAAGCAAGGCTGTCCTCTGGCCCCGGCTTTGTTCATCACTTTTTTGGGGGACCTCAAAGAGTCGGAAGAAGCAGTAAGAGCCTTTCCACCAAAGCTGGGAAAGGATAACATATCACGCTTAATGTATGCAGACGACTTAATATTAGTAGCGTACAATGATACCTTTCCTCATCAAACAAGCCTTGACAGCTTTCCACGCCCCTTTAGGGCGGGATATCCGGTCCCTATGATGTCATATCCGGGGCGTGGCCCCCTGAGGCTTCCCCCGGAAGTTCTGTCTGGGCAAAACCCTGTCCCGGAAGTGATGTAGGTGTGTTTAACAGGCCCTGGGTCCTTAGCGGGGGTGTCCCATCGGATGTGACATCATGGGGGCTATCGGGAAGGTCCCCCCAAGGGTTGGGGCCCCAAGGGGACTTCCTCCGGATGCCCCCCAAAGAACCGGAAGTGTGGAGCGGGGTTTTGAAGGGTGGGGCGTGGCGTGCAGGGTGTATATATATATATAGCAGTGTTTTGGCTGCAGGTCCAAGCCCATCCTGAGGACCGGGTTGAAATTCAGATTAAACAGCATCAGCGCGACCGGGCAGGTGCGGTAAGGTATACATAAGATTGAAGCTAGGGGGGCGTTGACCAGGGGTGGCTGTGTTAAAGAGGGTCTTGAGTATAGGGTGGCAGGGTGTCTACACTTATAATAAGACAAAATGGGAAATTATTAATTATTTTTTTTTTTTATGATTAGAACAATTAATATTTCATAATTTTTCGGCCAGTTATGCTGGGGAGAAATCTTTTTTTCTTCATATTTTTATGAAATATTAATTTTAATATATAATTTTCCAATCGCTTATGCTGGGTAGGAAACATTTAAAAAAAAAACATTTTTTTTTTTATGAATTATAATATTCATAATAAATGTAGGGGTGATGGATCTGAGTCCAACAGGCTTGTGAAGCAAGACCCGGTGGTTCTGCAAGGGTCCGTGTGTGGATCCTGGGCCATCAGTGGAGGTCTCTGTCCTTTTCAAGGCACTCAGGCTGCAAAATGGCATGCACAAGGGTCTGCGCAAGCCATGTTCACCCCACACCCCAGCCAGCCATCTATATATATAGAGAGAGCTCAAAAGCAGATGTTGGGCCCAGCCGCGTGGTGTTATAGCTGTAATCTAACAGGAACAGGCCCAGCAGACAGGCTGTTGAAGTACATTTCTGAAATTCCAGGGGAGGCCGGAAATGGCCTTGGTGCCCGCATGGCCTGTTCTTGCAGCCCTCAGCAGGATGGGAGGGGTGGAAGTGCTGTGGTCTGAGCCCCGAGGGGCAGCTCGGATGGATCACTGTGAATCTCCGGGGGATGTTGCCACACCCATGCAGCCCCAGGCGGTGGAGGAGCCCTTGAAATTTCCGGGAGGATGGTATCCGGCTGACCAGGCATCCCCCAGCCCTCCCCTTCCCCCAACACCCTTAGATCTGGTCTCAAAGTCCTAGGGCCTTATCTTGAGTGGCAGAAGCTGGTGACCATCTGGAGTTAATTTCACAGATATCTGCAAAGCCTGCCACTTTTGAGATACCATTATAAAGAGGGGTGGCTTAACTGTTGTCAGCCCTTGTGCGATGCCTGTTAAGAATTAACCAGCTGCAGACCCAGTGCGTGTGTGAATTCATCGTGCTCGTTACAGCTACCATGCAGGAGCAGGATCAGACAAGCTATCAGGTAAGGGGTCTATAAACTCTGACATGCTGCAGCCTCCATTAGTTTTATGTAAAATGCTAAATTTTCCTAATTTATCTACAGGACCTCTTCCCGGACCTTTCACTAGGGGCTGTGCTAGATTTTAGTCCTGCCCCAGGTACTATCTTTTATATTCAATTATTGACGTGCCACTGTGTTTAAAAATATATACATGTGCATAGGTACAAAATATGTTTGTTTGTTAGACTCTGGGGTTAATGCTGGGGGCCGCTATGTTTAAAACAATGGTCAGCGTGTGGTGCTTTAAAGACATATGTGTAGTTGCACCGTATTAGCTTTTTAAAAAACAATTGCCAGTCTGGCCTGTCTTTTGAAAAAATAATAATAATAATAATGATAATAATAATGTGGCCCTTTGTATTGTGCATGCATAGCCATGGGCCCCGTGGAGGGGTGTGCTGAGGGGCCCCAGTTTTGCGGGTGTCTTTGTCTGTATTTGGGGCTCTGGTTCCCCTTTGCCATGATTATGCGCCCATTGGAACACTGATAAAAGTGTGCTCACAAACGACTACAAAACATTACCCTACGGTTACTGAAAAGGAAGCATCGTGTATGATGGACACGCGCCTTCAACACCCTTTTTCATGCGTGCTAGCGGGTCCTTCCAGCTGCGGTAAAAGTTATTTTATCAAACAGCTCCTAGAAAATGCCCGCACCACCATGTCGGCCCCACCTGATAATGTCATCTGGTTTTATTTGTGCTGGCAGAACTTGTATAACGAACTGGCCTCTAAAATACCGCATCTGAAGTTTGTGGAGGGGTTACCAGAGACTCTGAATGATGATCGGTTGCTACCACCAAACCTTATTAACATGATTATCGTAGATGATCTCATGATGGAGGGCGGTCAGAGCCCCGAATTGGAAAAGGCTTTTACCCAATACTCACATCATAGGAGCCTTAGTATCTGCTACATTGTACAGAATTTATTCTACAAGGGCAAGGGCAACCGCTCGATAACTCTAAACGCCAGTTATATCATTCTGTTTAAGAACCCCAGAGATAAACAACAACTCTCGGTTCTAGCACGCCAGATGTATCCGGGTAACAGCCGATTTTTCATGGAGGCCTTTGAAGACGCTACCCGTAAACCTTATGGCTACTTATTGGTGGATTTAAAGACAAACACCTTAGAGGACTACCGACTGCGCACGGGTATTTTCCATCCGGATTTACCGGTCGTCTACATACAGAAGCCCTCTAGAAAAACCCGGTGAGGTGCAAAACAGACCTCATTAGTACCAGCGACCGACCATCATGACGGCACGTATACGCCGGAACTATGCTCTCCTTAAAATGCTAGTAACGGCACCGCCCCAGCAATGCAGGGCCATTCTGTGCTCGGCGTCTGATGATCTAGTATCGGCTATAGCCTTCAATACCGTCAGGGGGAACGTACCGCTATCTGTCCGTTAACTAGGTGTCTTAAAAAAGAAGAAGCTAATCCTCAAGAAGCTGGGTAACAAGCGGGCCTCCGTAAAAGTTAAAAGAAAGCTTTTAAAACAATCTGGAGGTTTCATAGGAGCACTCCTAGGCCTTGCATTGCCTCTGATCACCAGGCTTCTAGGAGGCGGTTAATGGAGCACAGTCAGAAGATGTATCTGGTTGACAAACGTCAGCTGGATGGTCTGAGCACCCATAACAGGGACGAGCCTGATATTCGAAAATCAGCAACCCTCCGGATCGATTCTGAAATGCAAGATGTCCTACGTCGGCATGATTTTTCAGACTACGACAAGGTTACCCTCTATTCCGCGATTCTCCAGAAATACTTAACACATTTTAGACAAGCCACCAATGAGAAGAACAAACTAACATTGTACATGCCCCCTGAAGAGCCTACGAGTCTCGGCAACACAAATCCCGGACACCCCGTTTCTGATCCCCTGGTCTCTGAAATCCTGAATACCATTAACCCCCGTTATCGTAAGAATGCAGAATTATTGTTGAACAAGATGACCGGTGAGCAGGGGCTGGTACCCTGGAACGCAAAGGGGGAGTTTGTATATAAAGGTACGCCTGTCAAAGGTTCACATGTCCATGATTTAGTTCGCAGCATTACCAACCCACAGGCCTTTGGAAGACACAAAAAGCCTAGAGGCTGGGATCTGTTCATGCAATCTGCTGCAGACTTAAACATTCCTGCCACTTTAGTGGGAAACATGGGGCATCGCGAGCTGCTTGAGACATTGAAAGACACTGGTGTTAAAACCACGTCCGAGGATGTTGAGTCCCTAGATATTTCCGTAAAGAGAAGAAGAAAGAAAAATAAACCCAAACACGAGGCCTGGTTTAGTGTGTAACTGTTTTTTCTCTTAATTTTAAGAACAGTTTTTAACCTTTGTCATATGTATATGTATATGGTTTATGTATCTGTTTTTTATAAGTATACGCACACCTGTTGATTAAACAAATGCGCTGTTTGTAATAAAATACGTGTTTATGTAAATGTCTTTATATCTATACCCACTACAGCCTGTATAAACAAAGGTTCTGTTTGTAATAAAAGAACATTATTATTTATACCAACCATACGTTTTGCATCTAATTATTTCAAGCATGGCTAGTACAACATTTTGTTTGTTTAAAAAAAAAAAAAAAAAAAATTAAACATGACACAAGTAAGAAGGAGACGGTTGTTTAAAAGTACAAGATGTTTTTATTTAGCCCTGTACACATATCTACTGATTATTAACACACTTACATTTCTGGCAAAAACTATATACATTTACAGGTGGCCGGCGATATTTACGTTTGTTCACAAAAGCCGTCACCATCCGATCATTCTGCCTGAGATCAAGAAAGTAGGTTTGCATAACAGCCCGCAGTGCCTGTTTCTCAGACATTTTAGATACAAAGTAGCAAGCATGCTGCCCACATGTCACGGCTTCAGAATGCTGCACCTGTGCTCTATTATAATGTACTATGGGTGCTATATGTTTAACATAGTCCAGTAGATCGCCGTCATATATAGGGTGGCTTGGGAAACACCCCAGACTATCAAAAACAGTTATTGCAACAGTGTCTATAAACATAGCTATCCAATGTGTTCCTTCTTGATGCTGGGGGTCGGTGTTCACAACAAAGCTGATGGGCAGCTTCCCCGGTATACCCCGTGGAATGTTATCACACGAATAAACGCCTCGAAATGTTTTCACAGCATGTTTGTCTTTTCGCAGGAAACGCATGATCTGGTAGGTATCCATTACATATCGTACAGCACCTGTCGCTGGTTGTTGAGTTCTATGACAGAGTCAAATAGGGCCATAATAATGAGATTCACAGTACTTGGTAAATTTGCAGCAAACCGGACCTCAAGTCGTAAATTACCATTCCTAATCAGATTATAATGTCCTGATGATGCATTATCGGGTCTCAAATCAAAAGCCAGCAAGGTGTAGCCACCATCATAGTCGTCACGTGGTATCACAAATCCTTTATCGCGCATGTGCTTGCCGCTGATGGAGACTAGTCCCAGATACTCCCTAATTGTATTTTTCTGTTGAAAACTAGGGCTGTAGGCTTTGGCGGGGATGACAACCCATCCTTAAAAAGGGCGGCGTAGTTAATGTTGTAATGTTTAAAATTAAAAGGATTGCTTGCGTAATCCCCTGAAAAAGCGGTGTTATCCACAAAGCCAATAAGAATTATTTTAGGTAGCTGTCCCAAGAATAAGTTATCTTGACTGGCGACACGGCTGCCCGCTGGTACACTGAAGATTTTCAAGGAGGTCCTCTCCACAGGGTATTTCAAGTTAGATACTTGTAGAGCATCAGCATGCGCAAGTCTGATCATCGGTGACACGTTGACCCTTTTAATGAATAAACTCGCTGATACTATTACCAGTTTGTAGGCTTCGGCATCATCACTGTTCAAACAGAAAGCATCTTTATTTCGCGAGAGCTTAATTTTCAGATCAACACCATTCACCATCAGCTTCTCCTGGAAAAACAGATCCGAGTGTAGACGCCCTAGTAAATCAAAGTTTCTGCTACCTGTCGCATACGCTGATCTCTTTATAAAGCCCTTGGTGTTTCCATTTAGAGCATAATCCTCCATATGCCCCGCCGTGTCCTTATAAAAAAGCCCTGCAGTCAGCTGGGTGTCCAAAGTGTCATTGCTGTAGTTCAGAATGCTTTCAATATACGCTCTATAGGCATACATATTGTCGCTCTGTGTAATCATGCGATCACCTAGAGTGATGTCCACCTGGTTGAAAAGGGTGGCCACCGGATAGGCAATCGTGGCCACCTTCGCCGCTGCACTGATAACCGTCCCATCCTCTTTTGTTATTCTGCAAGTTAGGTAGAGCAAGGTGTCATTCAAATCCAGGTACGTCTCTGTTGAGCCCGATATGTAAAACTCAATGGGGGCTAATGGTGATAGTGCCGCTAGGGGCGCAACTTCCATGAAAAAACTGTTTTCGATGCTTGTCTGTGTCGGGGGCACGACAAACAGATCTAGTTCCGATTTCACACATTCCCCCGAGGCACAGTGGATAAAGGCCATCTTTTAGAAAATATTGATGCCGGGTCTGTTTTTATTTCGCTTGACCCGTCTGTTCTTTGACGTGCGCTTTCTCTTCTGAGCGGCTTTGGTGGTTGTTCTTCGTTTTTTATGCGGCTTCGGAGGCCCCCGCCGGCGCGAAGCTCGCCTTTTTCTTTTTGCAGGGCTTTTACCCACGTAAACCAGACCAGAACCCTCTTGTGCTGGTTGGTTGAAACGATTTGCGATGGAGGTTGTTGCAGTAGATACCACATCCTTAGCAATGTTTGTAGCAGCTTTTTTTTACATATGCGGCTCGGCTAATTCAAACCCTTTGCGCAGGAAGGGCATGGCTCTCCGAAAAAGACTTCTAAAAATACTTCCTAGCCCCTCACCATACATCACAGGCGCACCTTGGAAGTAGGGCTGATTTCCATAACCGGCCTGTCTGCGGTAATAATCCCTATAAGCGTGCGGCTCCCCGTAATTCTTCATAATTACCATGTTCTAATTGTCTCTCTCGCGTCTAGGGCGCAGGTGTAGTTTCACCAGGACCTTCCCGTATTTAAATGAGACCAGATCTCCCTGATCGTCCCTTATCTGGATGTTGATGGTATCAAAATGACACTTAGAAACAGGAATATAATCAGGCTTCATGTATTGTATATTAACAATGCCGTTATTTTCGCCCTTGACTTGTGCGGTCCGCATCAGGGGGGCATATGAGTCACCAACCTTTTGGTATTCTACCATATCGCTGTAGATCATGAGGCTGTAAAATCCACCATCAATATCTGCACGTGTTTTGTCCGTATTTTTAGTATTATTTTTTATATGCTCAACGTTCCCCAACACCATCGAAAGTTTCCCGCTACATATAAACTCCACGGTAAGATCGGGTGATCTTACAAATACTTTACGGCGTGAGTTATTTAGAAACAGGTGTATATCTGCATAGCGCTCGAGACTCGCGATTGATTTGTTGATAGTATCTAGCAGCGCCTGTATTGTGGGGTAGAAGCCGTGAGGAAAACCCACATTTATCAATTCAGCAGGTTCTACACGTCTGATGGTATACCAGGAATCTCTTTTGTCCAGGGTGTCCCATGTATGGGGGTACTGAATCTCCATCAACCCCGCTTCCCACGGACCTTGTAAATTAACGGGTTTAGCCAGTTTAACAGAATAATCCGATATTTCGTTTTTGGGGAATATATCTAAAGAGGTGTTACTGGGCAAGGTGATATAAAAGCCAGTGTTTTCCATCTTCTTCTTCTTCTCAGGGATCGTCTCTGCTTTTTAGATCCTCTAGAGAGGCCGCGTTGACCCAACTGTTGAATTTCTCAGGCCATCCGTGCCATTTTACCAGGTGCTGTTTCTTAGACCCCTTACCTTTACTCTGAATAATTTTCTCAACCCTATAAAGACGCTGGGGATCGGCGATCACCTTTTGTAACTCCTCTGTGTAGAAATTACCGCTTACAACTTCACCAGCATAATCATTCAGCTGATATATGTATACCCCCTCTTTCACAGATGCTTTTGCCACTATGAAAATTTCATCAGTAAAGGACTGTTGGTAGCCTTTTGTAAAGACACCTTTTAACTTGGATACTCGGACGTGGTCCCCTACGCGAAAGGATGCTTTCTTGATCTTCTCCGATAGCCATCCAGCCTACAGGTTTCGCCACGCTGATAATGAGTTTTCAGAGGTTACAGCCCGGGGAGGCATTTTAATAGACCGGTGGTAGCTGTCATTATACACATCGATAAATGTCTGTAATATATCCACATAGCGTTGTGTATTATAGGCTGTGAAATATCTCCATAGTTTAGATTTTAGGGTTCTATTAAAACGCTCAACAACCGCCGCTTTAACTTCCGTGTGGGTTATAAAATGATGCACGCCGTGGTGCTTTAGAAGGTTTTGCAGGGGCCTATTCAGAAATTCCTTACCGGCATCAGTTTGTAATTTTACAGGTACGCGACCCTTGCTGAAGATATGTTTGAAGGCCGCCGCCACTCTTGAACCAGTCTTATCCCGCAAGGCCTCTGCAAATGCATATTTTGATAAAACATCTATCACTGTCAGAATGTACCGCGCACCATCGTTCTGCTTTTCAAGGTTAGAAACATCCGCCAGGTCTGCCTGCCACTGCATACCTGCCGACGCGACAATGGTCATTCTTCTTTTAAAAGGTTTTCTAGCATTTTTATGAAGGGTATACGTCTCCTGGCCGGATAGCCATGTCTTAATAGCTCCACGCATGATGGGGTGTTTATCACGCTGTAATTTTCGATAAAGCGCATCAACACCCCCATAACTCCCAACACCAGATTTATCATAATAGCATTCATGCAATCTTGAACGTGTGTTGTTAGCCATTGATGCACTACAAAAAAATAAGCAGACGCAGGGTTGGTGTATGGCGTTTTATTTAATTTTTCTTTATACTGTTTGGTATACATGTACGGGGTGTCGAACAGTTACCACCCCTGATATTTTATTGGACACATCATATAACAGGCTATACACATCAAAGTGGTTACCCCGCCTGTAACTCTGTAGACACCAGACACTTGTAGCATTTAATAGTTCAGATAGTTCAGAGGCCTGTAAAACAAGACCTTTAAGGCGTAGGAATCTTGCATACATTTCAGCCACGTGGTGCCTCAAAATGGTTCTAGGGCCCATGTATAAAGAACCCCAGTTGTATCGGAATACAGAACCGTATTCATCACACACCGACATCTTGATGGTGCTACAAATTACACTTTGACACATCCGTGCATCTTGAAATCTCGGTACATCAAAACGCCACAGCCGGGGTGGGGTGTTTACCGCTATTCTCGCCTTCCACATAGCGTATAAAAGTTTTTGCCCACACAGCCGTACAGGCATCAGATAGCTCTCCACACGTCCAGTTTTTCCTCCAGAAACGTTACCCTAGAAACAACGGTACACATATAAGGAGCAGTATTATTGTGTTTTCATCTTTTTAAAAAACAAGCTTTTGCGGAACCGGACACCTCTGCGGGTTACTCCTCAACCTGTACAGGTTAGAAAAGTCTCTCTGTATTAAATGGGTTATATGGTTTCTAAAAATCACGGGGCCTACCAGGCGTAAAGATTTCATTTTTTTCTCAGGCTTGCGACACGTTTGAATTTCCAAGATTGTTTTTGTTAGCAGGCCCCCACACTTGCATGTACACGCATACCCATGGTTTTATAAACCCTTTTAAGCATCTGATAAACGTTATATGACTTCAACATCTGACATATCGCCCGTATTGCTACAGATTGATAATTCGGGAGTAAACAATCATGAGCATCCTGTTGCGGGTATCCGTATTTATGCCCTCCACACCATCGGTAATAGTCCCGCTTCACACACGTTTTCACAATAGCCGCCGCAAACGCTTGAGCCGTTACAGTCTCCAAAAGGGTTATATTATCATCTTCTTCCTCATCAGAACTTTCAAAACGTTTAAAAGTATCGCATTTCTTACACTTATCACCGACTGGGAATGCTGAACTTTCGATCCTTTTTGAACAGCACACGCAATAATAATTGACGGCGTTAAACAAGTTGTTCAGGCCCACAGTTCCGTTATGGTTATCTGGCGTTTTCTACAATTCAAAAAAGAAAGAAGTTTAGCTCTTGAGCATGTGTTTTCACAGGTTTTTTCACACACACAAACACCCACATCGTCATACTTCATTACTTACCATAGCCAATGTTTCAGAACCAACATCTTCCAGCATAGAGGAGCTAGTAACGTCCATAAACAGCTTGTCTTCATCAGATGCTGTGTCTACCGTCGAGGTTATTGCGGCCTCTGGAAACAGTTGCTCTAAAACATTCAGATCTTCATACAGGGTCTCCTCCAGAGCCTTAACAGCCTCATCCATATCCACATAGTCTGCATTGGTGTAGGCGTCATCCACACCGGAGTCGATGACACCCGGCTGTTTCCCACTCCCAAGATTCAGCATATCAAAATGCTCACATAATGTACCCACAGCCGTTGCGTCATCAGGACCCTCATCGACGGATAGCGCCGGTGCCGGCGGACTTTCAGGGCTGTAATATTTTTGAAGGGTTTTCAAATACTCAGCAGCTGTATTGTCCTTAGAGTAGTAGCTGTAGCGCTTCATAATTCCTGGTATTGAGGTCTTTTGAGTTTTTTTTTTTTTTTTCCAAGGCTTCAGGAACGGCTTGTACATCCCCCAATATGTATCTGTATATATACACCCTGCACGCCACGCACCACCCTTCAAAACCCCGCTCCACACTTCCGGTTCTTTGGGGGGCATCCGGAGGAAGTCCCCTTGGGGCCCCAACCCTTGGGGGGACCTTCCCGATAGCCCCCATGATGTCACATCCGGTGGGACACCCCCACTAAGGACCCGGGGCCTGTTAAACACATCTACATCACTTTCGGGACAGGATTTTGCCCAGGCAGAACTTCCGGGGGAAGCCTCAGGGGGCCACGCCCAGGATATGACATCATAGGGACCGGATATACCGCCCTAAAGGGGCGTGGAAAGCTGTCAAGGCTTGTTTGATGAGGAAAGGTATCATTGTACACTACTAATATTACAAGACCAAACCCAAATCGGCCTACAACGCCAACTTGCCAACTTGGCGCAATATATGGAGTGGAACAACCTACAAATAAATAAATCGAAAACGAAAATACTGATTTTTGGGAAAAGTGCCAAGAAGATCCAGGCGGGCTTCAATTGGGCGTTGGACAAAGTAGAAATCGAAGTGGTCCAAAGTTTTAAATACTTAGGAGTCCACATCGACCACTCGACAAAGGAAGTAATAATGCAGGGGATCTTATGGGGAAAAAACAAAAAACCTTGCGACACAAATGAAAACCGTAGACCGAAAATATGGCAAATACTCCTTAGTCCCAACAATAGAGTTCTATAAAGGGAAGGTGGTGCCAACCTTGACCTATAGCATGGGAGCTACTCTGAGCATGCCAAAGGACATCTGGCGGAAATTAGAGAGCCATATCTGGAAAACGGTCCTAGGACTGCCCAACGCTACCTCAATGGTACTTATCAGAAGAGACTTGGGTCTACTTTCCCTAGAAGCGACAGTGGGGTTAAACGCTATGCAACTCTGGAGGAACACTCTTATACAGGACAGCTTGCCTATCTATAAGATACTCGCTGACGAAATGACAAACCGTCACTTAGATATCTTAAACAAATGGACAGATAACCTGAGAGAAAAGCTTACTGAGATTGCGTGCACTGAAGAGGATCTAAAAAACAACCCTACGACAGTGAAATCAAAATTGGAAGCTCAGGATTGGATAGAAACTTTGGAAAAAGCCCAGATGAATAAACTGACTAAAGATCTCCCACCAAATTTCAACACATTAAAGGAACCAATGGGATACTGTAACAGATTTCCAAATAAGCAACTCAGAAAACTGTTCATGAGAGCGCGCTTCAATCTCTTTCCGACACGTGAAATCCAAGCTATCAGGAGACAAACTAATGAAAAGGCCTGTCGACTCTGCAACCAACCAGACGAGCTAGAATCGATAAATCATCTTCTGATATACTGTCCAGACTTAGGAAAAGCAAGAGCCCCATACCTGACTAGCCTGTGTACAGATCTTTCGGGAACATTAGAAGATGCAGACATAACGTGGTGGAACAGGCTTATGTCAGGGGAGAAAACAAAATGGACTATAGCAACTGTAAAAATCTTGGAAAGTGCATTTGAATTAATTTCCTCAAAAACTTCGATGATGACCAACCACGAGGTCCCTGATGTGGAGCAAGGACTTTAACAGGGAAGTTTTGGCGGCCAGGGAGAAATTGTCCCCCGTCAGAGCTTCATCTGTCTGTTGTATTTTTCCATCTCATCGCGTGGCTCTTGTAAGATGACCAGCATCACTTTTGTAAAAATTGCTAAGGCAATTACACACGAATAAATAAAAAAATTTAAAAAAAAAAAGAGATCTGCTGAATTCTGAATCGAATGAAGGGAGATAATTATTTCTCAGCTAAATCAATAGAAGCCTTTGATTCTATTCCATATGAGCACCAATTGTTTAGTCACACTTCTTCAAAATTCACGACACACTTCATACTTACGATCTAGACTGCAGCAAACACCAAATGGCTGCAGATCACCAGATGGGAACTCCTGCAGACGATTAACACTAGCATAAAGGGATTCAAAGGAAGAGCTGAGAGCCATACGACTGATGACACTCCAGAATAGGTATGTCCTAGACATGATTACAGCCATGGATAGTGGTGTTTCTACCAAAATCGGATGAATTTTGTAGCACATTTATACCTTCTCACGATGATGAGAATGGCACCTTGACAGAGGCCATATCGATGCTGACAGACATATACACCCAGATGATTGATGAAGTTGAAGACATTACTGATGACAGCTGGTTTGGATCAGACTTCTCATGGGTTCCACAGTGGATGGCAGATATGTTCAAGTTTCTTGGAGCCCTGTTGGTGATGATCATGCATGGATTCTGTGTGATCAGAGTTATAATTACTCAATACAAGAAGACTGCAAAGAAAGCAGTGGCAATGAATGTTATAATTGATGCTGAATCTGGAGGAACACTTAAGGAACTGACAGATGAGATCAGAGACTATGTAAAAGGCAGCATAAATGCACCTGAAGGTACAACGTTCTTGTATCCAAGACACCGGAAGAAGTATGTGGGATTATGGATCTACTGCAGCCCCAGTGGACAATGCACACTTATGACCTGGAATGTTGACGAACGTGTAAAGTCAGTAGGATGCCTGAAAGGAGTTGTGAAGATTTGGATCCCAAAGAAACAGTTTTACAGACAAGGATGTCTTGATGTAAAGGTTGATGATGAAGTGGTCAATGAATCGCCCGAAGTGGAGAGTGTAGAGGTGCAATCAGACATCCTCACTCAAAGCTCTGCCTCTATTCTGCCTACATGCTGGGAACCGGAGATGACGACATGTGCAGTCCCAGTAAGAGTGCCAATATCACACAAAACGGTGGGCAGTCATAATGTCGACAGTAAAAATGTCGACAGTCAAAATTTCGAAAAATAAATGTAGAAAAAAATAATGTCGACAAACAATAATGTCGACATTTTTTCGATATTTTTGAAATTTTCTATTTATTGTATAAAAAAATAAATAATTATATATATATAACTAAAATGTGTTGAGTATGAGGGGTGAGAGGGTGGTGGGGGGTGTGGGGGGTGGCAGGGGGTGTTGGGTGAGGGGGGTTGGGGGGGGGACACCACCATAGTAAATGATACTCTTTTTATTTATTTAATTATTGAATAAATAAATAAATAAATAAATAAATAAATATATAATTACTATGTGTTGAGAATGAGGGGTGAGAGGGTGGTGGGGGGAAGTGGGGGGTTGCAGGGGGGTGTTGGGTGAGGGGGTTTTGGGGGGACCCCCCCATAGTAAATGATACTCTTTTTGTTTATTTATTTATTGAATAAATAAATAAATAAATAAATATATGATTAGAATGTGTGGTTATGAGGGGTGAGAGGGTGGTGGGGGGGTGGCAGGGAGGTGTTGGGTGAGGGGGGATTGGGGGGGACCCCCCCATAGTAAATGATACTCTTTTTGTTTAATTATTTATTGAAAAAATAAATAAATAAATAAATATATAATTATAATGTGTTGAGTATGAGGGGTGAGAGGGTGGTGGGGGGTGTGTGGGAAGGTGGCAGGGGGTGTTGGGTGAGGTGTTGATAGTGCTAATTGACATTTTTTTGTCGACATTTTTTTTTCTAAAAAATGACTTTTTACATTATATGTATAGGATGTCGACATTATTGTTTTCGACATTTTTTTTCGACATTTTTGTTTGTCGACATTTTTTTTTCGACATTATGAATATAAACCACACAAAACATTTGAAGCAAGATACCCATTTAGGAAACCATACCTAAATACACTCAGACATAGTATTATTTTGGATGAAGTGACAGAAGATATGTGTATCTGAACAGAAAAAGGAGCCTGATGATTTCATAGGAAATGGGAAGCTGACATATCCAAAGGAATAATGGAGAACAGTAACGTAAATATTCTCTAAGAACTGGAAAATAGACGGTAAAGATGGGCAACCTTTCGGGCTCGAAATGCAGCTGCTCATGCTACAGAAACACTGAAGAATATATAAGTCAGTTTACACGTTTATGTTAGGAAAGATTTCCATTTTATGTGTATTTTTCCCTCCAGTTGTGAACCGCCCCAACATTTTGCTTTGATTTGAACA
Organism: Ambystoma mexicanum; assembly: GCF_040938575.1. NCBI lineage: Eukaryota > Metazoa > Chordata > Amphibia > Caudata > Ambystomatidae > Ambystoma > Ambystoma mexicanum. The sequence goes on from NC_090937.1 coordinate 385,517,792, forward strand.
CCATAGTCTGATTTTGCCAGAGGAGCACAGCCTTATGCTGCACTTCCCTGGGCTTTTGCTCACTTCGTTATGGGGAAAATGACATGCCCTTAAAGACAGTCAGTACTGGGAGACTTTGTTTCCCTTAGTCCTTGTGCATGTTGCAACTTTTTAGCAACATGTTACCAATGCACAAAGTACCTTACAGTACAGTGCATTGGGGGTCTATAGTAATTTCCAAAGGCCCTAGATACTCTCGAAGGGATGTTTAGGAGAAGTGTGGATGTGCTATGGACAGGGCTGGTGGCAGCTTATCTTTTAATATATGTTTAACCCTTTCCTACCATGTTAACCGGGTTGGACACGGATCGGTGGCCTGACTCCAAAATGGCCATGCCACAAGGTTCTTTGTCCTTTCCTTTGGCCATCTTGCTCCTTCATCTTCCCAAGGCCGAGTTGACCCAGGTCAGTCCTTATTTGGGCATGCATTTTCCTACGAAACGCCAAGCTTTCGTGGGCTTCTGCATGCCTTCTGTGTGTGCTTCCAGGATGTGGGCTGGAACGGTTGGTTCCAATACACATCCTGGGTGCCAGAGAGTCTAGAGTGTGGTGAATGCCTGGGACCACCGTGGTCCGTGATTGGTCCACCTATGGTGTGCCTGTATGTGAGCAGATCTCCCATTGGGTCACCTTCGTTTTGGCGTGAAGGAGACTTTGGATAAGAGAGGCCCCCAAACAGCCATACCATGTCAATCTCTGGAGTTCTCACTAAACGAAGGATAGGATACGAGTATCCTGAAACTACAAAGCTGAGTCAAGGAACCGCTGGTGACCTGCTGCAAGGGGGTACCCTGAGCCCACTGTCGTCCCGCTGGATCCCTCTACATCTGATCATCCTAGAAGGTCCCTGATGACGCTTAGACCCATTAGAATAGTGGGACCAGCTATTCTCGGCACCTTCATCAAACCCTGCAAGTAAGCGTTCTCGGAAGTGTCCCTGGGCCAACCAGTGGGCTAACCAGTTTACGCAGGACCTTTGCCCTGATACCGCCGCCATTTCGAGGAGGCCCTCGAAACTTGGTACATCGCTAGCTCGGTATTCCTGGCACGCTCACACCGAATTTCATACATATGGCATTCCCAGGTCTGAAGTGAGATGAGTGCGCCAGAACCGGAGCATACGCAGTTACCGTGTCGCTCAGCTGTGGTGATGAACTTTGCAGGCATGCTGCATTTGTGCCCCTCTTGCCCTTGAAACCTGATGCAGTGAAACTGGTCTATCCATCCACCAGGAGTGGAGAAAACACCATTGTCCCGTTTGGGAACCATCACTGTATCTTCGCCGCTGGAAGCCGCATAGCCACAGAAATTATCGCATTTGAACCTGCAACCGAATTGGACTCGACTGTTTGTTTGGTCCGGAGTGCGCCTAGGGGCGGTAAGTACCAACAGCCCTTACCGGTGGACCCTAGTGCATCCAACCCTTTTTACGCATGAGTGGCCCCTGAGGGCCCCTCTCCTTTCCCCTGCTAGTGAGAACTAGCTAACTATACCCAACTCCTGGAAACGACTCTGCCCTCAAGTGGAAACCCTACTCAAATAGTGGGAATCTATTCTTCATCGCCTCACCCACCTTCCTGAGCTGCTAGAGCCCCCTGAAGAGACCCCGTTTTTGTCCATCTGCACTACCGCTTGCGCCAGCATTGCAAATACATTTGAGCACTAGGCTCCCCTCACCTTAGGGACTGAATTGCCTTTCAGTTAGGATTGTGATTGATGTTGAATTGCCTAAAGACTCTGTGCACTGTCTGCTTCCTTCCCTTCTTAGGTTGTGGACCCATTCTGTGCATTAACCCTTTAGGCCACTTTGTCTTGTATATTTATGTATTTAGATAGGATTGTATTGATCTAAAAGTATTACTGTGATTATTATTGTGTGTTGACCTTTCAAAGGCCTTGAAATAAATGTACATAAGTTTTATTTATACACCTCACTGGGAGTGATTTGTAAGTGTCCTTTATTCTGTGTGCTCATTGAAGTCTTTCAGTCACCCTCACCCCTCCTGAGACCTAGTCTTGATGGCCGCCAAGCTACCTTTATTGGTCTGGCTTGTCCAGAAGGTTGCCCTGTTCCAAGAAACTAGGCTGGCCTTCTGAACTTCTGCCCACCAGGTCAGAGTTCAGAAATCCGTCTTAACAAATTGGTGTACAGCGGGGGGATAGGACTGAAGGTATCCAGTGTTGCACACTTGTGGAGGCATTTCAAGTTATTCCTACCCAAGACACATGGTTATTGAATAGTGATAACTGTAAAGGCCATAGACCTATCTAATATAATGGAAACAAGTACCTTTATAAACTTAAATGCTCCTAGATCAGAAACATTGAGAAAGATGTGTGCTGAGAGAAGTTTACTTACTCAAGGCACAACATTGGAAATGATTCAGAGAATCATGAGTGGCAAGAGTTGCAACTCTGTGACATAGCTTCAGATGAAGGTGCAGAAGGAGGTAGAGCTGCTTCCACTGACAGAACTAACAGTTCTGTTGCTGCCCTACACCATAGGGCCCATGAGGTTAGGGAGGATGCTATGTCTAATGTTTCCTCTGCTAGTTCTGATGCTGAGGCCATGTTGGAATTCAAGAAGCAAGAGCTGCTGTTTAAGCAGAAGGAGATTGAATTTCACATGGCCAAGTTGAAGATAGAGCAAACAGAAAAACAGAAAGACAGGGACCACCAGTTGAAACTGGGCAGGCTTCAAGTTTCAAATGGATCCAATGGAACTGTACATGGGTACGGATCCTCCTCTCATCCAAGGTTTCCTAAAGATCAGCTCAGTGTGTATGATGAGAGGATTGACATTATGGACTGGCTGAGTGCATTTGAGTATGCATGTGAAGTTCAAGAGGTTGTAAATGCTGATAGGATTGCTTGGTTGCTCAGCAGACTACCCCATTCTGGCTGCAGTGCCATTATGGAGATGTCAAAAGCTGAAAGAGTTGATTTTGCAACGTTAAAGCAAACTCTCATTTTGAAATTTGGGAAGACTCCTGCCCAAAACCTTAAAAGGTTTAGAGAGTAAAAAAAGAAAGAAGGAAGAAATTGGGTATCATATGTGACTGACTTGTTAAAAAACTTGACTGGTTGGATTGAAGTTGACAAGGTCCACACCTTTGAGGGTATGATATGTCTTGTCATGCTTGAACATATTTTTGCATCTTGTTCCCCTGAGCTAAATCGGCACTTGGCAGATTCAAAGGAGTTAGATCCTAAGAAGCTGGACATAGCAGCAGATTTGTAGGTTTCACAAAGGGTGTCCCATAAGAACAATACCCATCCTGGTAAGCAGGAGGGGGGGGGCAGTTCCAAAGATAAAGAGGATGGAGGGTCTGATAAATCTTCCTCCCAAAAGAGCCATAAAAAGAAATGTAAAGGAAAGTCACAAGAGGGTACACAGGGTAGTGGAGGTAGTCTTGACTGTCTGCCATAGCTACCTTGATTAGTCTGGCTTTTCCAGAGGTTACCCTGTTCCAAGAACCTATGCTGGCCTTCTGAACCTCTGCCCACCAGGTCAGAGTTCAGAAATCCATCTTAACAAATTGGTGTACAGCGGTGGGATAGGACTGAAGGTATCCTGTGTTGCACACTAGTGAAGCCATTTCAAGTTATTCCTACCCAGGATACATAGTGAATTGTTGTAGTATAACTGAAAAAGGCCATAGTCTTATCTAACAATATGGAAACAAGTACCTTGTTGACCTTAAATGCTTCTAAATCAGAAACATTGAGAAAGAGGTGTGCTGAGAGAGGTGTCTCTGCTCATGGCACAAACATTGAAATGATCCAAGGAATCATGGAATGGCAAGAAGCCCAGCTTAGTGCCATAGCTTCTGATGACAGTGCATAAGGAGGTGGGGCTGCTCCCACTGGCAGAACTGACAATTATGTTGCTGCACTTGTTCATGGGACCCATGAGGATATAGATGATGTGATGTCCAATGTTTCCTCTGCCAGTGCTGATGGTGAGGCCATGCTTGAATTCAAGAAGCAAGAGCTGCTCTTTAGGCAGAAAGAGCTTGAATTTAACATGGCCAAGCTGAAGATAGAGCAGGCAGAAAAACAGAAAGACAGGGATCACCAGTTGGAACTGGCCAAGATTCAGGTTTCCAATGGATCCAAGGGTCCTGAACATGAGTCTGGGTACTCCTCTCATCCAAGGTTTCCTAAAGATCTGCTCAGTGTGTATGATTAAAAGAATGATATTATGGACTGGCTGAATGCTATTGATTGTGCATGTGAAGTTCAACAGGTTGACAATGCTGATAGAATTGCATGGTTACTTAGCAGATTGTCCAATTCTGGCTGCAATTCCATTATGGAAATGTCAAAAGCTGGGAGAGCAGATTTTGCAATGTTGAAGCAAACTCTCATCTTAAAGTTTGGAAAGACTCCTGCCCAATACATAAAGAGATTCAGCGAGTACAAAAAGAAAGAAGGAGGTACTTGGGTGTCTTATGTAACTGAATCCTTAAAAAACTTGACTGGATGGGTTGAAGGTTATAAGGTCTCCACCTCTGAAGGTATGATATTTCTTGTCATGCTTGAACATATTTTTGCATCTTGTTCCCCTGAGCTAAATCAGCACTTGGAAGATTAAAAAGAGTTAGATCCTAAGAAGCTGGACATAGCAGCAGATTTGTGGGTTTCACACAGAGTGTCCCATAAGGACAATACCCATCCTGGTAAGCAGGAGGGGGGGACAATTCCAAAGATAAAGAGGATGGAGGGTCTGATAAAACTTCCTCCCAGAAGGGCCACAAAAAGAGAAATAAGGGTAAGTCACAAGAGAACTTACTGGGTAATGGAGGTTATCCTCGAAAACAGAACTCTGGTTACAGTAAGCCTCCCTATGTCAACAGACCCAGTGGATCTTGTGTGGCTTGTGGAACAAGTGACCATGTGAAGGTGGACCCCAGATGTAAGGTCAAAAGCTTGGGGGTCCAGTCTGCTAATCTGGACTTCTACTCCTATGAGGAAGAGGAGATTACAGGGGCATTCTTCTCCTCAGACTCCTTCCCCAGTGGGATAGATTCTGAGGTAGTTTTAGTTTCCCTGGGATCCTGGGAGCCTAAAGTCTCAGAGGCTTGTGCTAGGATTCCTGATAATACCAAGCGCTACTTTAAGGACAGTGTGCTGATCAATGGAGTAGATACTCCTGCCCTTAGGGATAGTTCGTACAGCAGGACTGTAGTGGATTCTACCTTGGTATGTCGAACGTAAAATTATATCGTGCCTCCTATTTGATGAATATATGCATATTGGCCTACGCCAAGCTGATTATAAGCCACTTACAAAGAAATCCGCGTTGGAAGGTCTTGACCTTAGATCAATGTAAACCGCCATTTTAGGTCTATCCGCCATTTTAGATTCTCTCTGTAAAGTCACCCTGAGAGCTAAAATGGTGGACAGTGTCATTCCGAATGTAACATGGCCGTCTTGACCTCTGTGTACGAACTAATGTGTAACTTGCCTGCAGGCCACATGTTAGGGTCATGAACTGAGACCTTGTCCTTCACTGACCTGTGTGTAGAGGATTACCTATGCCAATGAAGCTAATCCGCGAGCACATGTTGAACATAATACATTCAAATATTGAAATGTGAACGATTGTTTGACTACATTGTATAAAACTGTTTGAGAAGGTTTAACATGAAATCCTAAGGTATACTGTTGCCATTGAGGCTTGTTGGTGAATGTATTAAAGGCAAACCCTAAATGTACAGATGTATGAACTCGGCACGAACCCTAGATCTGTGATGTATTAACTTGTATTAACTTTCAGGAGGGTTGAACATCATGTTTTTGAGAGTATATAGGGTGTGACTATTCTAATGTACAGTCGCACTCACTGAGCACACCGAACCACACTGGAGTTTGCTGTGTTGTACTGAGGGCCGATAGCTATCTGATGCCTTGTCCTTTGAAACTGTTCAGTATAAAATAAAGATCTTTGTGTGTTCCTTTGTAACCCGTGTTCAGTGTATTTCCTTTTGGGGTACTCAGCCACGATATCTTCTTTTTGTTTTCACAGTTGGCTCCCGAATAGGGACCCTCAAGATTGATGCCAGCTTGTCGAAGGTTGACGCACGCTATCGGACCGGGATCGGACGGTGTAACAAAATAAAAGGGGCCTCTTTTCGAATGAGACGCGACACCTCAGCTGCGCTGCACGACCCGATCCCTGGGTGATTAGCTTGTGGTCCGAGACGGCATCTTGACGAGGCTCCACTTATCGAGGTGGGCAGATTTGTTGAAATCACCAAACACGAGGTAAGATTAGTTAGAAAAGAATCTTTGAAATCCGATCGGACCTCCTTAGGATTGATCAGGTGAGTCGTGACCCGATTCTTAAGTATCCTGATAATTTGTTTTGGCGCATTGTATCTGCAAATACAATTATTGACCTGGTAACACCAATATTTTGATATGCCTGGGAAATTGTCAACCTGCTTCAGGGCGTTATTCCGCAGCGATAGGCAATCTTTAGAATTTAGCCATCCGGCACCACAGGAGGGGTCGCCGGCTTGTACTATGTACTGTAAGCATGGCATTGGTAGTATAGTGTTTAATGATATTTGGCACAGACAAACCAGACATGCTTTCGAACTTCAGTGGCCAATCAATGGTAGTTTTGAAATCCCTCGTATTGAGTATTTAGAGTCAATTTTGTTAAAGAAAAAGGCTAGACCTGCAGCATTCAATGTTTTGCAGAATTGAAAAAAGGAAGCTTTACAGCAGTTTAAGAGTAGAGAAAAACATGCGCGCCGTCATAAGACAAACGCAGAAAAAGCATTGTTATATGACCAAGATAAACAGTCTGAGTCGGCTAGGAATATGGATAGGGCTTTCTCACTTGGCATTCAGAAAATCTATCCTTCTAAAGACTTTCATTTTTCTGACAAATTTATTGATAAATTGTTAAATGAACGAAGGCCTGGTGCCACTGCGCCACCTCTGTATGTTCCTCTTCCTGCTGCTTTGCCTCTTCCTGCTGTTATTCCTGCTCTTCCTGCTCCACCTGTTGTTCCTGCTCCTCCTGTTGTTCCTCTTCCTCCATTCATTGTTCCTCCACCTTTTCCTCCGCCTCTTCCTATTGCACCAGTAGCAGTTCCTCCATTGAACCGGCCTACTCTTTCTCTTCCAAGTGGTCCTGCACCGCTTGCAGTCGATCAGGGAGCGAGATCACGGGTTGTCACTCGCAATACTGTACCTCCACAAAAGAAACGTGATTTGATCGCATGGGCTAAGCATTGTATGGGGAGAGATGATTGAGCTAATGTTTTTGCCACACTTTCTAATATGGCCAATTTTCCTGAGAAAAATGTTTTTATTGAAGGGTTAGGGATTCACTTATGTGTAATGTGGGACAGATTAAATAATGCAGACCTCCCACAAGGGCTGAGGGATCTGAACACTTTAGCGTTTTCAAGAGACACTGTGGCGAATGTACAAGAGCATGTTGAGAGGATATTTGAGTATAGAAAGGAGTTAGAAAGTTTACAGAACGAGGATGATGATGAGGATAGTATGTATGTACAGAAATGGTTCCTTCCTTGTCGTAAATCGATATCCGAGGAAGCACGAATTTGTACGAAAGACAGGATTAAATGGATCTCAGACATGTCGATAACTCCAGTTGAAGTATATGACACGTATAGTCAGTATACGCCAGAAATGCAGAGGAAAGTGATACAGGTAATGGTAGAATACCAACAGGATGAGTGCGTAAAAAGAAAGATTAGTTGTCCCACAGAGTTATTGAGTATTTATAAGAGAGCTTTTGCTTTTGACACTTCTTCGGCTGCTTTAGCACTTGATTTGGCTCTGTTGCTTAGTATGCATTCGGAGTTGCCTACTTCTCAGTTGCCTATGAGAGAGGTTCCTCCAACATCTTTCCCGAAAATTGAGATTGCGGCTAATGCTGTAACGGATGCAGCTGCTGTGGATATTCCGGCACATTATGTGTTGCAGTTTGTTCACGTCCCGTTCTCAAGACAGGAAGTGAATACCATTAGACAATCTATTCCTGACATTAGGAAAAATCCGACAGGACTCTATAAAGAAATAGAGTCTGTCTTGCAATCCTCAGTATTCACCTTAGGTGATATTGATCTGTTGTTTCCTGTACTACTGCCCGTAGAATTGTGGAAACAGGTTAGGACTATAGACGACATGCCAGGGTTGGGAGATACGTGGGCTAACATAATTAGACTCGATGGGGAAAGGCCAGCTGGTGAGAAACCGCCACAGGTAATACTAACTTTACCCGACAGAATCGTTGTGAAATTAAAAACTATAACTCCCGAAAAGAGAATTATTTGGGATAAGCTTACGGCCTGTGTCCAAGGGAAGTCTGAGGGTGATACAGAGTTCTTTAATCGGTTCGAGCAGGTATTCTCGGATTTCAGTGGACAAGATTTAGGCACAGAGTCTGGGAAAAGACTATTCGTAGTCAAATTTGTGTGTGGATTGCTGCCTGACATCCAGTCACAAATTATGTCTTCTGAGAGCGCTTGGCAAGCGAAGTCTCAATCGGAAGTACTACACATGGCTCAGTACTATGAAAATAGTGTCAATAATGAAAAGGAAAGAGTCGAGAAGAGAAAAGGTGATTTGAAGACAAAAGTATTATTACAACAAATTGTTAGAGGCCCTAGAGGGGGTAGTTCGCAGATTAGAGGTCAGTATGTTCCACAAGGAAATGTGCCCTTGGGTCCTGTAAACATTAATCAGTGTGCCTATTGTCGGCAAGAGGGTCATTGGCGTGCACAATGCCCGATCCTTCGACAAAGGTCAAATAACACATTTGGAAATATGGGTAGACGATCCAGAGGTCTCCCGGGTGTAGGGGGCCCTGGTAGAGGTCAGTTTGCACAGGATCCACAGCAACCTTTTTCGCAGGATAATCAGGTACCAAGTGTGGATACTAGAAACATATTTGATCATCCTTCTGCCGCTTACCTCTCTGAAGAACTTCCTTTTGACAATATTCTGTTTCATTAGGATTGCCCGAAGCAGAGTTTGGAACAGACGCCTATTCCCGTTAAACAGAAAGGTCCCTACGTTGAAATGGTAGTGGGAAATAGGAAACATCTATTCTTGATAGATACTGGAGCACAGAAGTGTTCCATTGACCATTCATGGGTTCCAAACATCCCACTGTCAGGGCAAACCAATGTTCTGTAGGCTTTTCTGGCACACCAGTTGTCTGCCCGGTTTCTTCGCCGGTACCTATTTCTTTGGGTCCCTTCACGAACCACTGTCCATTCTTTTTGACTTTGAATTGTGGAGAGAATTTGCTGGGGTTGAATCTGTTGAAGGAATTAAATGCGGTAATTAATTGTTCTTCTGATGGAGTGCGTTTGACGATTTCACCACAGCAACTTTCTGTTTCTAAATTCTTGACGAGACCTTTACCGCCAGAATTCAGTGATGTACCAGAGAGTTTATGGGCAATTGACGACAATGATGTCGGTGTTTTGCAGATTGAGCCTGTTAAAATAGTCTTGAAACATGGGATAAAGCTGCCACGTATTCCACAACATAAGATTTCATTTGAGGGTGAGCAAGCTTTGAAATGCATCGTTTCCGATTTTTTGCATCGAGGGGTGATTGAGGAAATTGCAGGTAGTTTGTGCAATAGTCCAATTTTGCCTGTGTACAAAAAAGGCGATAATGCAATTCCTTTTCGTTTCATAATTGATTTGCGTGCCATTAATAAGGTCGTCGCTCCGCAATTTCCAATTGTGCCTGATGTGACGACAATATTAACTATGATTCCGGCTACAGCTACTTACTTTAGTGTCGTGGATCTGAAGAATGCTTTCTTTAGTATTCGTATACACAAGGACAGTAGATACTTGCGTTCACCTTAGGGGGACGCTCGTTCAACTTTACCCATGCACTTCAAGGTTTTCACAGAAAGTCCTAGCATCTACAGTAGGGCTTTGAAAGAACAGCCTGATGCTCTTGAGTTGCCCTCTATTTCTACACTGCTTCAGTATGTTGATGACTTGCTTTAAGCTGCCGACTCAGAGAGCGCTCGTAAGGAGGGCATTGTCTTGTTGCTTATACACCTGGCTAAACATGGTCACAAAGCTTTGCTTAAAAAGTTTCAATATTGTTGTCAGGAGGTCGCCTACTTAGGCTATCTGCTGTCAAAGGAGGGAAGAAGATTGACATCCGAACGGATAAAACTCATTTCTGGCATGTCTGTCCCAAATACACAGAAAGAAGTTAGAGCCTTGATAGGTATGGCTTCTTACTGTAGGTTGTGGATTCTGAACTTCTCACTAGTGATTAAGCCGATGTTGGCTCTGACAAAGAAGGGCATTTCTTCGCCATTGCCGTGGAACCAGCAATCATTTGATCTGCTCAAGACTGCATTGTGCTCTGCACCGGTTTTGGGCACACCAAACTGTGAAAAGGCATTTGTGTTGTTTATGCATGAATGTGATGGATGTGCTTTGGCTGTGTTATCGCAGGAACATGGAGGGAAGAATAGGCCATGCGGTTACTTTTCTTCCGCCCTTGATCCTGTAGCATGCGCTTTGCCAATATGTTTGCGAGCTGTCGCTGCTGCTGCTGTGTCTGTAAAACAGAGTGAGGGAATAGTCCTAGGCCATGATCTAACCCTGATGGTGCCTCACTCTGTAGATGTTCTATTGAACAGAACTCAAACACAACACCTCACTTCCGCACGGTTGACGAGATATTAATTGATTTTGTTTGCTCCCCACATACAAATTAAGAGGTGTTGTGTTCTTAATCCGGCTGAACTCTTACCTTTCCTGCAAGGTACTGCTTGCAGTGACGAAGAGTCACATGATTGTCTGTACACTTATGAACAAGAGACAAAGGGTAGAATTGATCTAAAAGACACGCCTTTTAATAATCCACAAGGGGAACTGTTTTGTGATGGCTCCTGCTTCAAACTCCCGGATGGTACATCCACAGCTGCTTATGTAATCACCACATTAAGCACGGTCGTGGAAACCAAGAGAATCACGCATAACTCCGCGCAGGCCACAGAGATTATAGCATTGACTCGAGCTTGTGAATTTTCCGAAGGGTTTACAGTAAACATATATACTGACAGTCAGTATGCTTTTGGGGTGGTTCACAACTTTGGGAGACTTTGGTCAGAAATCGCTCAAAACTGTAATCCAACCCCCGGGCTATGTGAGGGGGAGGTCCCCCCTCACTGCCAGGGGGCTGGATTACCTTCAGTTTCACGTCGGCATGCGTAACGCACGTCGGCGTGAAACTGAAAGTAAATCCACCGCAGCAGCCATTTTCGGCTGCTGCGGTGGATAAAGAAGGTGAGTTCCCTTCTTTGTCAGCCTCGATCTCCGGCTGTATTTCAAGCCAGAGATCGAGGCGGGTATCGTTGGAAAGGGGAGGGCCCCAAAATGGAGAGCCCCACCTCATGCAACCCTTCCTGGTGGCAGATAGGGAGGCCCCACCTCTTGGATCCCTCCCTGGGGTCAGATGCCCCTTCCTAGGAGCAGATATCAGCCCCCAGGGAGGGTTGCATGAGGTGGGGCCCTCCATTTGGGGTGGGGGGGGCTGAGGGCCACCCCCCGTTGCAGTACATCATTCGCTGCCAATTTAGGGTGCCCCTCAGCCCCCCCTAAAAAGCAGCTTATGAATTTGTATTATTCTTTTTGTTTACCCAACTTCGCTTGGTGCAGATGGCCACATTAGTGTGGCAATCTGCCCCCAGGGTGCCCAAACCCTACTGCCCCATCTATTGGGGGTTCTGCCCCACCTTTTGTGGTGGCCCTCTCCCCCCCACCCCAAATGGAGGTGGGGTGTACCTCACGCAGCTGTTTGTAGGAGGCCCGGGGAGGCCTGCATGAGGTGCCCCCACCAGCCATTTGGGGTGAGGGGGGGAGAGGGCCCCCAAAAATGGTGGGACAGGCCCCCCCAGTGGGTGGGGCAGTAAGGTTTGGGCACCCCGGCGCCAGATTGGCACACCAATGTGACCCTCTCCACCAAGGGGAGTTGGGTCACCTAAGGAAAAAAATGAAAATGGTGGACGCTTTTTAGGGGGGGGGGGCGGTGGGTCACCCGAAAGGGTCAGGGAATTTTCTAATGGGATGGGGCGTTGACCCCCTCACTCCCCACCCGCAATGGAGTGGGTGCCAAGTCATGCAGCCCTCCCTGGGACCAGATATCTGCTCCTAGGGACGGACACCTGAGCCCAGGGAGGAGTGCAGGACAGCCCCCTCCCTTATCTGCCCCCGGGGAGGGCTACATTTTGCTGGTGTGACCGTAGGTAACACATGTTCTTTGTTTTGTTTACAGCTTTTTCTACCCGAGCAGCTGCAACGTTATGTGAGTACTGTTTTTTATTATTCTATGGTTAGGGCCCACTGTCAGTGGGGTGGGTGAGACTGGGGCTGGATTGTTGGTGGTGTGGGTGGGAATGGCCCGTCTGGGCAGATCACCTCCAACTGTCCTGGAGTTGCGGCTGGGCTGCATTACAGCTTTTCCCTTCGGGGAGGTATTGGCACACTGCCGAGACTCCTTGGTGGGGAGAAGCTGTAACGCAGGGCAGCCAGGGCTCCAGCAAAGTCGGCGGTAATATCCCTGGCCTTGGGCACCCTTCTCTCATGTGGGTCTTTGCTGGTGGTTCTGGGTATTACATTCTGGGCCAATTTGCGTAAGTCAGACCTCTGTGGATTCCCACGGGTGTCCTCTTTTGGGAAATGCATGGGGTTCCCTGTTTTCCTTGCTGGCTTCGACACCCCAGGCCCAAATCTGTAGGTTGCCCACATGAACAAAATGGGCAGTGGCGAAAGGCTTGGGGTTCCCAGTGGGTTACCCTTTTCCTTTTGCACCCCCGGTAGGTGCACCCACACATGTGAGGTACCGTTTTCATCGAGACACATGTGGGGACGCGGGAAGGTAAGCCACGTGTTGTTGGCGGTGTGTTTCGGTGGGTGGCCAGAGCGAAATGTCTGAGAATTGTCTTCATTTCCGGCCAATTTCAGAGACATTTCCTTGTGTCCACTCACCGAAACACGTCGCCAACTGCAGATGTCATACCTTCTCGTGTTCCCACAGGTGTCCCAACGAAAAAGGTACCTCGCATGTGTGGGTGCACCTACCTGGGGTGCAAAAGGAAAAGGGTAACCCGCTGGTAATCCCAAGCCTTTCGCCACAGCACTATTTGTTCATGTGGACAACCTACAGATTTGGGCCTAGGGTGTCGAAGCCAGCAAGGAAAACAGGGAACCCCATGCATTTCCCAAAAGAGGACACCCGTGGGAATGCACAGAGGTCTGATTTGCGCAAAGCGGCCCAGAATTTATTACCCAGAATCCCAGACAAAGTGAACATTGTGTTTTTCCCCACCAAATATCACACTTTGTCGGGGATTGCAGCTAATAAAAACTGAGGCAATTTGCGCAAGGCAGACCTCTGTGGATTCCCACCGGTGTCCTCTTTTGGGAAATGCATGGGGTTCCCTGTTTACCTTGCTGGCTTCGACACCCTAGGCACAAATCTGTAGGTTGCCCACATGAACAAAATGGGCAGTGACGAATGGCTTGGGGTTCCCAGTCGGTTACCCTTTTCCTTTTGCGCCCCCGGTAGGTGCACCCACACATGTGAGGTACCGTTTTCATCGGGACACGTGTGGCGACGCGGGAAAGTAAACCATGTGTTGTTGGCGGTGTGTTTCGGTGGGTGGCCAGAGCGAAATGTCTGAGAATTGTCTTCATTTCCGGCCAATTTCAGAGACATTTCCTTGTGTCCACTCACCGAAACACGTCGCCAACTGCAGATGTCATACCTTCTCGTGTTCCCACAGGTGTCCCGACGAAAAAGGTACCTCGCATGTGTGGGTGCACCTACCGGGGGCGCAAAAGGAAAAGGGTAACCCGCTGGTAACCCCAAGCCTTTCGCCACAGAACAATTTGTTCATGTGGGCAACCTACAGATTTGGGTCTAGGGTGTCGAAGCCAGCAAGGAAAACACGGAACCCCATGCATTTCCCAAAAGAGGACACCCGTGGGAATGCACAGAGGTCTGATTTGCGCAAAGCGGCCCAGAATTTATTACCCAGAACCCCAGACAAAGTGAACATTGTGTTTTTTTCCCCACCAAATATCACACTTTGTCGTGGATTGCGGCTAATAAAAACTGGGGCAATTTGCGCAAGGCAGACCTCTGTGGATTCACACAGGTGTCCTCTTTTGGGAAATGCATGGGGTTCCCTGTTTCCCTTGCTGGCTTCGACACCCTAGGCTCAAATCTGTAGGTTGCCCACATGAACAAAATGGGCAGTGGCGAATGGCTTGGGGTTCCCAGTCGGTTACCCTTTTCCTTTTGCGCCCCCGGTAGGTGCACCCACACATGTGAGGTACAGTTTTCATCGGGACACGTGTGGGGACGCGGGAAGGTAGGCCACGTTGGTGGCCAGAGCGAAATGTCTGAGAATTGTCTTCATTTCCGGCCAATTTCAGAGACATTTCCCTGTGTCCACTCACCGAAACACATCACCAACAGCAGATGTCATACCTTCTCGTGTTCCCACAGGTGTCCCGACGAAAAAGGTACCTCGCATGTGTGGGTGCACCTACCTGGCTGGCAAGGGGCAAGCCGAAAACGCAAGCAACCCCCAGTCTGTTTGCAGAGGGGAATCTCAGCCAGCCAGGTAGGTGCACCCACACATGTGAGGTACTGTTTTCATCGGGACACCTGTGGGAACGCGGGACGGTAGGCCATGTGTTGTTGGGGGCGTGTTTTGATGGGTGCGCCGAGCGAAATGTGCGGAAAATGCGTTTTTTTCCCCACATTTCGGACTTTGTGGGGGTGTCTGGGTAATAAATTCTGGGGTGATGTGCACAAATCATATCTCTACGGATTCCCACGGGTGTCCTCTTTTCGGAAATGCATGGGGTTCCCTGTTTTCCTTGGTGGCTTTGACACCCGAGGCCCATATCTGTATGTTGTGCCGGTCGGCAGAATGGCTGAGATTCCCCTCTGCAAACAGACTGGGGGTTGCTTGCGTTTTCGGCTTGCCCCTTGCCAGCCAGGTAGGTGCACCCACGCATGTGAGGTACCGTTTTCATTGGGACACCTGTGGGAACGCGGGACGGTAGGCCATGTGTTGTTGGGGGCGTGTTTCGATGGGTGCGCCGAGCGAAATGTGCGAAAAATGCGTTTTTTTCCCCACATTTCAGACTTTGCGGGGGTGTCTGGGTAATAAATTCTGGGGCGATGTGCGCAAATCATATCTCTACGGATTCCCACGGGTGTCCTCTTTTCGGAAATGCATGGGGTTCCCTGTTTTCCTTGGTGGCTTTGACACCCGAGGCCCATATCTGTTTGTTGTGCCGGTCGGCAGAATGGCTGAGATTCCCCTCTGCAAACAGACTTGGGGTTGCTTGCGTTTTCGGCTTGCCCCTTGCCAGCCAGGTAGGTGCACCCACACATGTGAGGTACCGTTTTTATTGGGACACCTGTGGGAACGCGTGACGGTAGGCCATGTGTTGTTGGGGGCTTGTTTCGATGGGTGCGTCGAGCGAAATGTGCGGAAAAAGCATTTTTTTCCCCACATTTCGGACTTTGCAGGGCTGTCTGGGTAATAAATTCTGGGGCGATGTGCGCAAATCATACCTCTGCGGATTCCCACGGTGTCCTCTTTTCGGAAATGCATGGGGTTCCCTGTTTTCCTCGGTGGCTTGGACACCCGAGGCCCATATCTGTACGTTGTGCCGGTCGGCAGAATGTCTGAGATTTCGCTCTGAAAACAGACTTGGGGTTACTTGTGTTTTAGGCTTTCCCCTTGGCGGCCAGGTAGGTGCACCCACACATGTGAGGTACCGTTTTCATCAGGGCACCTTTGGGAACACGTGACGGTAGGCCATGTGTTGTTGGGGGCGTGTTTTGAAGGGTGCGTCAAGCGAAATGTGCGGAAAAACTGTTTTTTTCCCGACATTTCGGACTTTGCAGGGCTGTCTGGGTAATAAATTCTGGGGCGATGTGCGGAAATCATACCTCTGCGGATTACCACGGGTGTCCTCTTTTCGGAAATGCATGGGGTTCCCTGTTTTCCTCAGTGGCTTGGACACCCGAGGCCCATATCTATACGTTGTGCCGGTCGGCAGAATGTCTGAGATTTCCCTCTGAAAACAGACTTGGGGTTACTTGTGTTTTAGGCTTTCCCCTTGGCGGCCAGGTAGGTGCACCCACACATGTGAGGTACTGTTTTCATCGGGACACCTGTGGGAACGCGTGACGGTAGGCCATGTGTTGTTGGGGGCGTGTTTTGAAGGGTGCGTCAAGCGAAATGTGCGGAAAAACTGTTTTTTTCCCGACATTTCGGACTTTGCAGGGCTGTCTGGGTAATAAATTCTGGGGCGATGTGCGGAAATCATACCTCTGCGGATTCCCACGGGTGTCCTCTTTTCGGAAATGCATGGGGTTCCCTGTTTTCCTCAGTGGCTTGGACACCCGAGGCCCATATCTATACGTTGTGCCGGTCGGCAGAATGTCTGAGATTTCCCTCTGAAAACAGACTTGGGGTTACTTGTGTTTTAGGCTTTCCCCTTGGCGGCCAGGTAGGTGCACCCACACATGTGAGGTACCGTTTTCATCGGGACACCTGTGGGAACGTGTGACGGTAGGCCATGTGTTGTTGGGGGCGTGTTTCAATTGGTGCATCGAGCGAAATGTGCGGAAAATGTGTTTTTTTCCCGACTTTTCAGAATTTGCAGGGCTGTCTGGGTCATAAAATCTGGGGCGATGTGTGCAAATCATACCTCTGCGGATTCCCACGGGTGTCCTCTTTTTGGAAATGCATGGGTTTCCCTGTTTTCCTCGGTGGCTTGGACACCCGAAGCCCATATCTGTACGTTGTGCCGGTCGGCAGAATGTCTGAGATTTCGCCATGAAAACAGACTTGGGGTTACTTGTGTTTTAGGCTTTCCCCTTGGCGGCCAGGTAGGTGCACCCACACATGTGAGGTACCGTTTTCATCGGGACACCTGTGGGTACGCGTGACGGTAGGCCATGTGTTGTTGGGGGCGTGTTTTGAAGGGTGCGTCAAGCGAAATGTGCGGAAAAACTGTTTTTTTCCCGACATTTCGGACTTTGCGGGGCTGTCTGGGTAAAAAATTCGGGGGCGATGTGCGCAAATCATACCTCTGCGGATTCCCACGCATGTCCTCTTTTGGGAAATGCATGGGGTTCCCTGTTTTCCTCATTGGCTTGGACACCCGAGGCCCATATCTGTACGTTGTGCCGGTCGGCAGAATGTCTGAGATTTCGCTCTGAAAACAGACTTGGGGTTACTTGTGTTTTAGGCTTTCCCCTTGGCGGCCAGGTAGGTGCACCCACACATGTGAGGTACCGTTTTCATCAGGGCACCTTTGGGAACACGTGACGGTAGGCCATGTGTTGTTGGGGGCGTGTTTTGAAGGGTGCGTCAAGCGAAATGTGCGGAAAAACTGTTTTTTTCCCGACATTTCGGACTTTGCAGGGCTGTCTGGGTAATAAATTCTGGGGCGATGTGCGGAAATCATACCTCTGCGGATTCCCACGGGTGTCCTCTTTTCGGAAATGCATGGGGTTCCCTGTTTTCCTCAGTGGCTTGGACACCCGAGGCCCATATCTATACGTTGTGCCGGTCGGCAGAATGTCTGAGATTTCCCTCTGAAAACAGACTTGGGGTTACTTGTGTTTTAGGCTTTCCCCTTGGCGGCCAGGTAGGTGCACCCACACATGTGAGGTACTGTTTTCATCGGGACACCTGTGGGAACGCGTGACGGTAGGCCATGTGTTGTTGGGGGCGTGTTTTGAAGGGTGCGTCAAGCGAAATGTGCGGAAAAACTGTTTTTTTCCCGACATTTCGGACTTTGCAGGGCTGTCTGGGTAATAAATTCTGGGGCGATGTGCGGAAATCATACCTCTGCGGATTCCCACGGGTGTCCTCTTTTTGGAAATGCATGGGGTTCCCTGTTTTCCTCAGTGGCTTGGACACCCGAGGCCCATATCTATACGTTGTGCCGGTCGGCAGAATGTCTGAGATTTCCCTCTGAAAACAGACTTGGGGTTACTTGTGTTTTAGGCTTTCCCCTTGGCGGCCAGGTAGGTGCACCCACACATGTGAGGTACCGTTTTCATCGGGACACCTGTGGGAACGTGTGACGGTAGGCCATGTGTTGTTGGGGGCGTGTTTCAATTGGTGCATCGAGCGAAATGTGCGGAAAATGTGTTTTTTTCCCGACTTTTCAGAATTTGCAGGGCTGTCTGGGTCATAAAATCTGGGGCGATGTGTGCAAATCATACCTCTGCGGATTCCCACGGGTGTCCTCTTTTTGGAAATGCATGGGTTTCCCTGTTTTCCTCGGTGGCTTGGACACCCGAAGCCCATATCTGTACGTTGTGCCGGTCGGCAGAATGTCTGAGATTTCGCCATGAAAACAGACTTGGGGTTACTTGTGTTTTAGGCTTTCCCCTTGGCGGCCAGGTAGGTGCACCCACACATGTGAGGTACCGTTTTCATCGGGACACCTGTGGGTACGCGTGACGGTAGGCCATGTGTTGTTGGGGGCGTGTTTTGAAGGGTGCGTCAAGCGAAATGTGCAGAAAAACTGTTTTTTTCCCGACATTTCGGACTTTGCGGGGCTGTCTGGGTAAAAAATTCGGGGGCGATGTGCGCAAATCATACCTCTGCGGATTCCCACGCATGTCCTCTTTTGGGAAATGCATGGGGTTCCCTGTTTTCCTCATTGGCTTGGACACCCGAGGCCCATATCTGTACGTTGTGCCGGTCGGCAGAATGTCTGAGATTTCGCTCTGAAAACAGACTTGGGGTTACTTGTGTTTTAGGCTTTCCCCTTGGCGGCCAGGTAGGTGCACCCACACATGTGAGGTACCGTTTTCATCGGGACACCTGTGGGAACGCGTGACGGTAGGCCAAGTGTTGTTGGGGGCGTGTTTCGATGGGTGCGTCGAGCGAAATGTGCGTAAAAAGCGTTTTTTCCCCACATTTCGGACTTTGCAGGGCTGTCTGGGTAATACATTCTGGGGCGATGTGCGGAAATCATACGTCTGCGGATTACCACAGGTGTCCTCTTTTCGGAAATGCATGGGGTTCCCTGTTTTCCTCAGTGGCTTGGACACCCGAGGCCCATATCTATACGTTGTGCCGGTCGGCAGAATGTCTGAGATTTCCCTCTGAAAACAGACTTGAGGTTACTTGTGTTTTAGGCTTTCCCCTTGGCGGCCAGGTAGGTGCACCCACACATGTGAGGTACCGTTTTCATCGGGACACCTGTGGGAACATGTGACGGTAGGCCATGTGTTGTTGGGGGCGTGTTTCAATTGGTGCGTCGAGCGAAATGTGCGGAAAAAGCATTTTTTTCCCGACTTTTCAGACTTTGCGGGGCTGTCTGGGTAATAAAATCTGGGGCGATGTGTGCAAATCATACCTCTGTGGATTCCCACGGGTGTCCTCTTTTCGGAAATGCATGGGGTTCCCTGTTTTCCTTGGTGGCTTGGACACCCGAGGTCCATATCTGTACGTTGTGCTGGTCGGCAGAATGTCTGAGATTTCGCTCTGAAAACAGACTTGGGGTTTCTTGTGTTTTAGGCTTTCCCCTTGGCGGCCAGGTAGGTGCACCCACACATGTGAGGTACCGTTGTCATCGGGACACCGGTGGGAATGGGTGACGGTAGGCCATGTGTTGTTGGGGGCATGTTTCGATGGGTGCATCAAGCGAAATGTGCGGAAAAGGCTTTTTTTCCCGATATTTCAGACTTTGCGGGGCTGTCTGGGTAATAAAATCTGGGGGGATGTGCGCAAATCATACCTCTGCATATTCCCACGGCTGTCCTCTTTTCGGAAATGCATGGGGTTCCCTGTTTTCCTTGGTGGCTTGAACACCCGAGGCCCATATCTGTACGTTGTGCCGGTCGGCAGAATGTCTGAGATTTCACTCTGAAAACAGACTTGGGGTTACTTGTGTTTTAGGCTTTCCCCTTGGGGGCCAGGTAGGTGCACCCACACATGTGGGGTACCGTTTTCATTGGGACACCTGTGGGAATGCGGGACGGTAGGCAATGTGTTGTTGGGGGCGTGTTTCGATGGGTGCGTCGAGCGAAATGTGCAGAAAAAGCGTTTTTTTCCCCACATTTCAGACTTTGCAGTGCTGTCTGGGTAATAAATTCTGGGGCGATGTGCGCAAATCATACCTCTGCGGATTCCCACGGGTGTCCTCTTTTTGGAAATGCATGGGGTTCCCTGTTTTCCTCAGTGGCTTGGACACCCGAGGCCCAGATCTGTACGTTGTGCCGGTCAGCAGAATGTCTGAGATTTCCTTCTGAAAACAGACATGGGGTTACTTGTGTTTTTGGCTTTCCCCTTGGCGGCCAGGTATGTGCACCCACACATGTGAGGTACCGTTTTCATCGGGACACCTGTGGGAATGCGTGACAGTAGGCCCTGTGTTATTGGGGGTGTGTTTCGATGGGTGCGTCGAGCGAAATGTGCGGAAAATGTGTTTTTTTCCCCACATTTCGGACTTTGCAGAGGTGTCTGGGTAATGAATTCTGGGGCGATGTGCGCAAATCATACCTCTGCGGATTCCCACGGGTGTCCTCTTTTCGGAAATGCATGGGGTTCCCTGTTTTCCTTGGTCCCTTGGACACCAGAGGCCCATATCTGTATGTTGTGCCAGTCGGCAGAATGGCTGAGATTCCCCTCTGCAAACAGACTGGGGGTTGCTTGCGTTTTCGGCTTGCCCCTTGCCAGCCAGGTAGGTGCACCCACACATGTGAGGTACCGTTTTCATCGGGACAGCTATGGGAAAGCATGACGGTAGGGCATGTGTTGTTGGGGGCGTGTTTCGATGGGTGCGTCGAGCGAAATGTGCGGAAAAAGCATTTTTTTCACCACATTTCCGACTTTGCAGGGCTGTCTAGGTAATAAATTCTGGGGCGATGTGCGCAAATCATACCTCTGAGGATTCCCACGGGTGTCCTCTTTTCAGAAATGCATGGGGTTCCCTGTTTTCCTCGGTGGCTTGGACACCCGAGGCCCATATCTGTACGTTGTGCCGGTCGGCAGAATGTCTGAGATTTCCCTTTGAAAACAGACTTGGGGTTACTTGTGTTTTAGACTTTCCCCTTGGCGGCCAGGTAGGTGCACCCACACATGTGAGGTACCGTTTTCATCGGGACAACTGCGGGAACGCGTGACGGTAGGCCACATGTTGTTGGGGGCGTGTTTCGATGGGTGCCTCGAGTGAAATGTGCTGAAAAAGTGTTTTTTTCCCGACATTTCAGACTTTGCGTGGCTGTCTGGGTACTAAAATCTGGGGCGATGTGGTCCAATCATACCTCTGCGGATTCCCACAGGTGTCCTCTTTTCGGAAATGCATGGGGTTCCCCATTTTCCTTGGTGGCTTGGACACCCGAGGCAAATATCTGTACGTTGTGCCGGTCGGCAGCATGTCTGAGATTTCGCTCTGAAAACAGACTTGGGGTTACTTGTGTTTTAGGCTTTCCCCTTGGCGGCCAGGTAGGTGCACCCACACATGTGAGGTACCGTTTTCATTGGGATACCTGTGGGAACGGGTGACGGTAGGCCATGTGTTGTTGGGGGCATGTTTCGATGGGTGCATCAAGCGAAATGTGCGGAAAAGGTGTTTTTTTCCTGACATTTCAGACTTTGTGGGGCTGTCTGGGCAATAAAATCTGGGGGGATGTGCGCAAATCATACCTCTGCGTATTCCCACGGATGTCCTCTTTTCGGAAATGCATGGGGTTCCCTGTTTTCATTGGTGGCTTGGACACCCGAGGCCCATATCTGTACGTTGTGCCGGTCAGCAGAATCTCTGAGATTTCGCTCTGAAAACAGACTTGGGGTTACTTGTGTTTGTGGCTTTCCCCTTGGCAGCCAGGTAGGTGCACCCACACATGTGAGGTACAATTTTCATCGGGACACCTGTGGGAACGTGTGACGGTAGGCAATGTGTTCTTGGGGGCGTGTTTCGATGGGTGCGTCGAGCGAAATGTGCGGAAAAAGTGTTTTTTTCCCGACATTTCAGACTTTGCGGGGCTGTCTTGGTAAAAAATTCTGGGGCGATGTGCGCAAATCATACCTCTGCGGATTCCCACGCGTGTCCTCTTTTCGGAAATGCATGGGGTTCCCTGTTTTCCTCGGTGGCTTGGACACCCGTGGCCCTTATCTGTACGTTGTGCCGGTCTGCAGAATGTCTGAGATTTCGCTCTGAAAACAGACTTGGGGTTACTTGTGTTTTAGGCTTTCCCCTTGGCGGCCAGGTAGGTGCACCCACACATGTGAGGTACCGTTTTCATTGGGACACCTGTGGGAACGCGTGACGGTAGGCCATGTGTTATTGGGGGCGTGTTTCGATGGGTGCGTTGAGCGAAATGTGCGGAAAAAGTGTTTTTTTCCCGACATTTCAGACTTTGCGGGGCTGTCTTGGTAAAAAATTCTGGGGCGATGTGTGCAAATCATACCTCTGCGGATTCCCACAGGCGTCCTCTTTTCGGAAATGCATGGGGTTCCCTGTTTTCCTTGGTGGCTTTGACACCCGAGGCCCATATCTGTATGTTGTGCCGGTCGGCAGAATGGCTGAGATTCCCCTCTGCAAACAGACTGGGGGTTGCTTGCGTTTTCAGCTTGCCCCTTGCCAGCCAGGTAGGTGCACCCACACATGTGAGGTACCGTTTTCATTGGGATACCTGTGGGAACGGGTGACGGTAGGCCATGTGTTGTTGGGGGCATGTTTCGATGGGTGCATCAAGCGAAATGTGCGGAAAAGGTGTTTTTTTCCTGACATTTCAGACTTTGCGGGGCTGTCTGGGCAATAAAATCTGGGGGGATGTGCGCAAATCATACCTCTGCGTATTCCCACGGATGTCCTCTTTTCGGAAATGCATGGGGTTCCCTGTTTTCATTGGTGGCTTGGACACCCGAGGCCCATATCTGTACGTTGTGCCGGTCGGCAGAATCTCTGAGATTTCGCTCTGAAAACAGACTTGGGGTTACTTGTGTTTGTGGCTTTCCCCTTGGCAGCCAGGTAGGTGCACCCACACATGTGAGGTACAATTTTCATCGGGACACCTGTGGGAACGTGTGACGGTAGGCAATGTGTTGTTGGGGGCGTGTTTCGATGGGTGCGTCGAGCTAAATGTGCGGAAAAAGTGTTTTTTTCCCGACATTTCAGACTTTGCGGGGCTGTCTTGGTAAAAAATTCTGGGGCGATGTGCGCAAATCATACCTCTGCGGATTCCCACGCGTGTCCTCTTTTCGGAAATGCATGGGGTTCCCTGTTTTCCTCGGTGGCTTGGACACCCGCGGCCCTTATCTGTACGTTGTGCCGGTCTGCAGAATGTCTGAGATTTCGCTCTGAAAACAGACTTGGGGTTACTTGTGTTTTAGGCTTTCCCCTTGGCGGCCAGGTAGGTGCACCCACACATGTGAGGTACCGTTTTCATCGGGACACCTGTGGGAACGTGTGACGGTAGGCAATGTGTTGTTGGGGGCGTGTTTCGATGGGTGCGTCGAGCTAAATGTGCGGAAAAAGTGTTTTTTTCCCGACATTTCAGACTTTGCGGGGCTGTCTTGGTAAAAAATTCTGGGGCGATGTGTGCAAATCATACCTCTGCGGATTCCCACAGGCGTCCTCTTTTCGGAAATGCATGGGGTTCCCTGTTTTCCTTGGTGGCTTTGACACCCGAGGCCCATATCTGTATGTTGTGCCGGTCGGCAGAATGGCTGAGATTCCCCTCTGCAAACAGACTGGGGGTTGCTTGCGTTTTCAGCTTGCCCCTTGCCAGCCAGGTAGGTGCACCCACGCATGTGAGGTACCGTTTTCATTGGGGAACCTGTGGGAACGCGGGACGGTAGGCCATGTGTTGTTGGGGGCGTGTTTCAATGGGTGCGCCGAGCTAAATGTGCAGAAAATGCGTTTTTTTCCCCACATTTCGGACTTTGCGGGGGTGTCTGGGTAACAAATTCTGGGGCGATGTGCGCAAATCATACCTCTGCGGACTCCCACAGGTGTCCTCTTTTCGGAAATGCATGGGGTTCCCTGTTTTCCTTGGTGGCTTGGACACCCGAGGCCCATATCTGTATGTTGTGCCGGTTGGCAGAATGGCTGAGATTCCCCTCTGCAAACAGACTGGGGGTTGCTTGCGTTTTCAGCTTGCCCCTTGCCAGCCAGGTAGGTGCACCCACGCATGTGAGGTACCGTTTTCATTGGGACACCTGTGGGAACGCGGGACGGTAGGCCATGTGTTGTTGGGGGCGTGTTTCAATGGGTGCGCCGAGCTAAATGTGCGGAAAATGCGTTTTTTTCCCCAAATTTGGAATTTGCGGGGGTGTCTGGGTAATAAATTCTGGGGCGATGTGCGCAAATCATACCTCTGTGGATTCCCACGGGTGTCCTCTTTTCGGAAATGCATGGGGTTCTCTGTTTTCCTTGGTGGCTTGGACACCCGAGGCCCATATCTGTATGTTGTGCCGGTCGGCAGAATGGCTGAGATTCCCCTCTGCAAACAGACTGGGGGTTGCTTGCGTTTTCGGCTTGCCCCTTGCCAGCCAGGTAGGTGCACCCACACATGTGAGGTACCGTTTTTATTGGGACACCTGTGGGAACGCGTGACGGTAGGCCATGTGTTGTTGGGGGCTTGTTTCGATGGGTGCGTCGAGCGAAATCTGCGGAAAATGTGTTTTTTTCCCCACATTTCGGATTTGCGGGGGTGTCTGGGTAATAAATTCTGGGGCGATGTGCGCAAATCATACCTCTGTGGATTCCCACGGGTGTCCTCTTTTCGGAAATGCATGGGGTTCCCTGTTTTCCTTGGTGGCTTGGACACCCGAGGCCCATATCTGTATGTTGTGCCGGTCGGCAGAATGGCTGAGATTCCCCTCTGCAAACAGACTGGGGGTTGCTTGCGTTTTCGGCTTGCCCCTTGCCAGCCAGGTAGGTGCACCCACGCATGTGAGGTACCGTTTTCATTGGGACACCTGTGGGAACGCGGGACGGTAGGCCATGTGTTGTTGGGGGCGTGTTTCGATGGGTGCGCCGAGCGAAATGTGCGAAAAATGCGTTTTTTTCCCCACATTTCAGACTTTGCGGGGGTGTCTGGGTAATAAATTCTGGGGCGATGTGCGGAAATCATACCTCTGCGGATTCCCACGGGTGTTCTCTTTTCGGAAATGCATGGGGTTCCCTGTTTTCCTCAGTGGCTTGGACACCCGAGGCCCATATCTATACGTTGTGCCGGTCGGCAGAATGTCTGAGATTTCCCTCTGAAAACAGACTTGGGGTTACTTGTGTTTTAGGCTTTCCCCTTGGTGGCCAGGTAGGTGCACCCACACATGTGAGGTACCGTTTTCATCGGGACACCTGTGGGAAAGTGTGACGGTAGGCCATGTGTTGTTGGGGGCGTGTTTCAATTGGTGCGTTGAGCGAAATGTGCGGAAAAAGAATTTTTTTCCCGACTTTTCAGACTTTGCGGGGCTGTCTGGGTAATAAAATCTGGGGCGATGTGTGCAAATCATATCTCTGCGGATTCCCAGGGGTGTCCTCTTTTTGGAAATGCATGGGGTTCCCCGTTTTCCTTGGTGGCTTGGACACCCGAGGCCCATATCTGTACGTTGTGCCGGTCGGCAGAATGTCTGAGATTTCGCTCTGAAAACAGACTTGGGGTTACTTGTGTTTTAGTCTTTCCCCTTGGCGGCCAGGTAGGTGCACCCACACATGTGAGGTACCGTTGTCATCGGGACACCTGTGGGAACGGGTGACGGTAGGCCATGTGTTGTTGGGGGCATGTTTCGATGGGTGCATCAAGCGAAATGTGCGGAAAAGGCTTTTTTTCCCGATATTTCGGACTTTGCGGGGCTGTCTGGAATATAAAATCTGGGGGGATGTGCGCAAATCATACCTCTGCGTATTCCCACAGGTGTCCTCTTTTCGGAAATGCATGGGGTTCCCTGTTTTCCTTGGTGGCTTGAACACCCGAGGCCCATATCTGTACGTTGTGCCGGTCGGCAGAATGTCTGAGATTTCACTCTGAAAACAGACTTGGGGTTACTTGTGTTTTAGGCTTTCCCCTTGGCGGCCAGGTAGGTGCACCCACACATGTGAGGTACCATTTTCATCGGGACACCTGTGGGAATGCGTGATAGTAGGCCCTGTGTTATTTGGGGCGTGTTTCGATGGGTGCGTCGAGCGAAATGTGCGGAAAATGCGTTTTTTCCCCACATTTCGGACTTTGCGGAGGTGTCTGGGTAATAAATTCTGGGGCGATGTGCGCAAATCATACCTCTGCAGATTCCCACGGGTGTCCTCTTTTTGGAAATGCATGGGGTTCCCTGTTTTCCTCGGTGGCTTGGACATCCGAGGCCCAGATCTGTACGTTGTGCCGGTCAGCAGAATGTCTGAGATTTCCATCTGAAAACAGACATGGGGTTACTTGTGTTTTTGGCTTTCCCCTTGGCGGCCAGGTAGGTGCACCCACACATGTGAGGTACCGTTTTCATCGGGACACCTGTGGGAATGCGTGACAGTAGGCCCTGTGTTCTTGGGGGCGTGTTTCGATGGGTGCGTCGAGCGAAATGTGCGGAAAATGTGTTTTTTTCCCCACATTTCAGACTTTGCAGAGGTGTCTGGGTAATGAATTCTGGGGCGATGTGCGCAAATCATACCTCTGCGGATTCCCACGGGTGTCCTCTTTTCGGAAATGCATGGGGTTCCCTGTTTTCCTTGGTCCCTTGGACACCAGAGGCCCATATCTGTATGTTGTGCTAGTCGGCAGAATGGCTGAGATTCCCCTCTGCAAACAGACTGGGGGTTGCTTGCATTTTCGGCTTGCCCCTTGCCAGCCAGGTAGGTGCACCCACACATGTGAGGTACCGTTTTCATCGGGACAGCTATGGGAAAGGATGACGGTAGGGCATGTGTTGTTGGGGGCGTGTTTCGATGGGTGCATCGAGTGAAATGTGCGGAAAAAGCATTTTTTTCACCACATTTCCGACTTTGCAGGGCTGTCTAGGTAATAAATTCTGGGGCGATGTGCGCAAATCATACCTCTGAGGATTCCCACGGGTGTCCTCTTTTCAGAAATGCATGGGGTTCCCTGTTTTCCTCGGTGGCTTGGACACCCGAGGCCCATATCTGTACGTTGTGCCGGTCAGCAGAATGTCTGAGATTTCCCTCAGAAAACAGACTTGGGGTTACTTGTGTTTTAGACTTTCCCCTTGGCGGCCAGTTAGGTGCACCCACACATGTGAGGTACCGTTTTCATCGGGACACCTGTGGGAACGCGTGACGGTAGGCCACATGTTGTTGGGGGCGTGTTTCGATGGGTGCCTCGAGCGAAATGTGCGGAAAAAGTGTTTTTTTCCCGACATTTCGGACTTTGCGTGGCTGTCTGGGTACTAAAATCTGGGGCGATGTGCTCCAATCATACCTCTGCGGATTGCCACAGGTGTCCTCTTTTCGGAAATGCATGGGGTTCCCCGTTTTCCTTGGTTGCTTGGACACCCGAGGCAAATATCTGTACGTTGTGCCAGTCGGCAGCATGTCTGAGATTTCGCTCTGAAAACAGACTTGGGGTTACTTGTGTTTTAGGCTTTCCCCTTGGCGGCCAGGTAGGTGCACCCACACATGTGAGGTACCGTTTTCATTGGGATACCTGTGGGAACGGGTGACGGTAGGCCATGTGTTGTTGGGGGCATGTTTCGATGGGTGCATCAAGCGAAATGTGCGGAAAAGGTGTTTTTTCCTGACATTTCGGACTTTGCGGGGCTGTCTGGGTAATAAAATCTGGGGGGATGTGCGCAAATCATACCTCTGCGTATTCCCATGGATGTCCTCTTTTCGGAAATGCATGGGGTTCCCTGTTTTCATTGGTGGCTTGGACACCCGAGGCCCATATCTGTACGTTGTGCCGGTCGGCAGAATGTCTGAGATTTCGCTCTGAAAACAGACTTGGGGTTACTTGTGTTTGAGGCTTTCCCCTTGGCAGCCAGGTAGGTTCACCCACACATGTGAGGTACAATTTTCATCGGACACCTGTGGGAACGTGTGACGGTAGGCCATGTGTTGTTGGGGGCGTGTTTCGATGGGTGCGTCGAGCGAAATGTGCGGAAAAAGTGTTTTTTTCCCGACATTTCGGACTTTGCGGGGCTGTCTGGGTAAAAAATTCTGGGGCGATGTGCGCAAATCATACCTCTGCGGATTCCCACGCATGTCCTCTTTTCCGAAATGCATGGGGTTCCCTGTTTTCCTCGGTGGCTTGGACACCCGAGGCCCTTATCTGTACGTTGTGCCGGTCTGCAGAATGTCTGAGATTTCGCTCTGAAAACAGACTTGGGGTTACTTGTGTTTTAGGCTTTCCCCTTGGCGGCCAGGTAGGTGCACCCACACATGTGAGGTACCGTTTTCATTGGGACACCTGTGGGAACGCGTGACGGTAGGCCATGTGTTATTGGGGGCGTGTTTCGATGGGTGCGTTGAGCGAAATGTGCGGAAAAAGTGTTTTTTTCCCGACATTTCAGACTTTGCGGGGCTGTCTTGGTAAAAAATTCTGGGGCGATGTGCGCAAATCATACCTCTGCGGATTCCCACAGGTGTCCTCTTTTCGGAAATGCATGGGGTTCCCTGTTTTCCTCGGTGGCTTGGACACCCGAGGCCCATATCTGTACGTTGTGCCGGTCGGCAGAATGTCTGAGATTTCGCTCTGAAAACAGACTGGGGGTTACTTGTGTTTTAGTCTTTCCCCTTGGCGGCCAGGTAGGTGCACCCACACATGTGAGGTACCGTTTTCATCGGGACACCTGTGGAAACGCGTGACGGTAGGCCATGTGTTGTTGGGGGCGTGTTTCGATGGGTGCGTCAAGCGAAATCTGCGGAAAAAGTGTTTTTTTCCCCACATATCGGACTTTGCGGGGCTGTCTGGGTAAAAAATTCTGGGGCGATGTGCGCAAATTATACCTCTGCGGATTCCCACCGGTGTCCTCTTTTCGGAAATGCATGGGGTTCCCTGTTTTCCTCTGTGGCTTGGACACCCGAGGCCCATATCTGTACGTTGTGCCGGTCGGCAGAATGTCTGAGATTTCGCTCTGAAAACAGACTTGGGGTTACTTGTGTTTTAGGCTTTCCCCTTGGCGGCCAGGTAGGTGCACCCACACATGTGAGGTACCGTTTTCATCGGGACACCTGTGGGAATGCGTGACGGTAGGCCATGTGTTGTTGGGGGCGTGTTTCGATGGGTGTGTCGAGCAAAATCTGCGGAAAAAGTGTTTTTTTCCCCCACATATCGGACTTTGCGGGGCTGTCTGGGTAAATAATTCTGGGGCGATGTGCACAAATCATACCTCTGCGGATTCCCACGGGTGTCCTCTTTTCGGAAATGCATGGGGTTCCCTGTTTTCCTGGGTGGCTTGGACACCCGAGGCCCATATCTGTACGTTGTGCCGGTCGGCAGAATGTCTGAGATTTCGCTCTGAAAACAGACTTGGGGTTACTTGTGTTTTAGGCTTTCCCCTTGGCGGCCAGGTAGGTGCACCCACACATGTGAGGTACCGTTTTCATCGGGACACCTGTGGGAATGCGTGACGGTAGGCCATGTGTTGTTGGGGGCGTGTTTTGATGGGTGTGTCGAGCGAAATCTGCGGAAAAAGTGTTTTTTTCCCCACATATCGGACTTTGCGGGGCTGTCTGGGTAAATAATTCTGGGGCGATGTGCGCAAATCATACCTCTGCGGATTCCCACGGGTGTCCTCTTTTCGGAAATGCATGGGGTTCCCTGTTTTCCTTGCTGGCTTCGACACCCTAGGCACAAATCTGTAGGTTGCCCACATGAACAAAATGGGCAGTGACGAATGGCTTGGGGCTCCCAGTCGGTTACCCTTTTCCTTTTGCGCCCCCGGTAGGTGCACCCACACATGTGAGGTACCGTTTTAATCGGGACACGTGTGGCGACACGGGAAGGTAGGCCATGTGTTGTTGGCGGTGTGTTTCGGTGGGTGGCCAGAGCGAAATGTCTGAGAATTGTCTTCATTTCCGGCCAATTTCAGAGACATTTCCCTGTGTCCACTCACCGAAACACGTCGCCAACAGCAGATGTCATACCTTCTCGTGTTCCCACAGGTGTCCCGACGAAAAAGGTACCTCGCATGTGTGGGTGCACCTACCGGGGCCAAAAGGAAAAGGGTAACCCGCTGGTAACCCCAAGCCTTTCGCCACAGCACAATTTGTTTATGTGGGCAACCTACAGATTTGGGTTTAGGGTGTCGAAGCCAGCAAGGAAAACAGGGAACCCCATGCATTTCCCAAAAGAGGACACCCGTGGGAATGCATAGAGGTCTGATTTGCGCGAAGCGGCCCAGAATGTATTACCCAGAACCCCAGACAAAGTGAACATTGTGTTTTTTCCCCACCAAATGTCACACTTTGTCGGGGATTGTGGCTAATAAAAACTGGGGCAATTTGAGAATGCAGACCTCTGTGGATTCCCACGGGTTTCCTCTTTTGGGAAATGCATGGGGTTCCCTGTTTCCCTTGCTGGCTTCGACACCCTAGGCCCAAATCTGTAGGTTGCCCACATGAACAAAATGGGCAGTGGCGAATGGCTTGGGGTTCCCAGTCGGTTACCCTTTTCCTTTTGCGCCCCCGGTAGGTGCACCTACACATGTGAGGTACCGTTTTCATCGGGACACGTGTGGGGACGCGGGAAGGTAGGCCACGTGTTGTTGGCGCTGTGTTTCGGTGGGTGGCCAGAGCGAAATGTCTGAAAATTGTCTTCATTTCCGGCCAATTTCAGAGACATTTCCCTGTGTCCACTCACCGAAACACGTCGCCAACAGCAGATGTCATACCTTCTCGTGTTCCCACAGGTGTCCCGACGAAAATGGTACATCGCATGTGTGGGTGCACCTACCGGGGGTGCAAAAGGAAAAGGGTAACCCGCTGGTAACCCCAAGCCTTTCGCCACAGCACAATTTGTTCATGTGAGCAACCTACAGATTTGGGCCTAGGGTGTCGAAGCAGCAAGGAAAACAGGGAACCCCATGCATTTCCCAAAAGAGGACACCTGTGGGAATGCACAGAGGTCTGACTTGCGCGAAGCGGCCCAGAATTTATTACCCAGAATCCCAGACAAAGTGAACATTGTGTTTTTTCCCCACCAAATATCACACTTTGTTGGGGATTGCGGCTAATAAAAACTGGGGCAATTTGCGCAAGGCACCTCTGTGGATTCCCACGGGTGTCCTCTTTTGGGAAATGCATGGGGTTCCCTGTTTCCCTTGCTGGCTTCGACACCCTTGTGATGCTGGAAATGCATCTGAGGGACAGGGCCTCTGAGTCCTTGTCCTTTTTCTGTTTTTACCGTGTGTTCTGTTATGTTTTCTGCCCCGGAGTCCATGTGGGACTCCTGGCAGTGCAGCTCTCTCTTTTGGTTTGGTGAACAGACCCATGGGATACCCTTATGGCACCCATGGGTACGGGTACAACCCTGTGCCCCTAGTGTATGTTTTTGGGCACCTGTGGGTGACCCCAGAGCAGGGTATGGGCTGGTGGCAGCTCTGTGCTGAATTTGACAGGTGCTCCGGGTGTCCTCCATTTTGGGATACCCTGGCCCTGCCATTGGGATCTGTTGATTCCTAATAGAAAACAAGATGGCCCCTGTGGCCTCTTGCTTTATATTGCCTGATATCTTGTTTTCCCAAAGTCCTGGGAAGCCCTGTCTCTGTCCGATCCCCCTGACTGGCTGTTGGGTGGAAGCTCCATGTATGGTATTGTTGTGAAGGCCCAGCTAGACTGACTGGAGCCTTCCCGGTGACTGTATGTTGTGGGTACCTCCTGTGGGTGGGACCTGGGTGAATGGAGTGTGTGACCAATATACACTTCTTGTTGTGGTTGTCTGGTTTCTGGCATGAGAGACAAAGACTGAGCCAGCCCTGCCCGAAACTGGCCTGAATGCAGTGTGTAGTGTTGAATGGCTGGGTACTTGTCCCAATCCACATTCCCTGTTGTGAGTGTCTGGAAGGGAGGAGTGTGGCCTGAATGCACTGTGTGCCTGATTGGCTGACTGACTGCATGAATGCCCTGCAGTATGATTGGCTGCTGAGTGTGTGCCAGCAGCGTGGATGAGAGAGAGGATAGTATATCTGGGGACCTCTCACCACTGGAAAAGTGTTCAGAAGGGACCTTTGGTTGAGAAGCGACCATTGTGCTCCTGAAGCAGCCAGGGAGCTGAGTTTCCACTCTACGAGTAACTGGAACTGCTGATCCTCGACGTCCAGCTGGAAGAAGAAGACTTGCTGTGGCATTTGCTTCGACCGATCCGAAGGCTGACGAGATCGTCGAGGGCTGACCCGAGAGAGGACCTGGTAAGGCGCCCTCTTCCCGTGCTCCGAGGGACCATCGAGCACCGCTCCATCTTCGCCGAAGCGCCCTGGAAGACGGACCCTCGAAAGGTTGTCGACCCGAGACGGGACCGCTGAGGAGATCGAAGTGAAGCACCCGGACATCGACGCCGTCGAAGTCCATTGCCGTCGACCAGGGTTCGCAGGTTTGTGAAACTGCTGGAGGCCCGTCAAAGTTGTGTTACCCAGCCGTGGGAACCACTCGACGCCGTGCCGCCGACGACCGGAGCCGTCTGCTCCTTTGCCTAAGAACATTCAATCGAAGGACTCTCTCGACCGCTTCCTCGACCGCTTATCCTGCCGGAGAAAGTCGAGGACGACCAACGCGCCGAGGAGAAACCTGCCGGTGGGTTTCCCGCCACCCGACGACCTCAAAGACCCGGACGACTCGACGCCCTTGCTGGGCTCCCGTCTCTACAATCTTTGCGGTCCAGAACTATTGTCATCGAGGTGCCCCGCACACCTCCGCCTTGCAGGACGCCGACGCCCCGACGCCGACGAGCACCGCTCGGACGAAGCTGCCGCCTCTTCGACATCGTTCTACCTCGTTCGTCGACGGACATTCGACGCCCCGTGCCTCCCGCTTGAAAGGGAAGGCATTCAAGAAGGGCCGTCGATTCCCCGTCGCCGAACAGCGAGTCCCTCGACGTTTGTCGACGCCTTCGAGGAGCTCAACTCCACCAGGTACATTGGGGGGGTAAAAACATTATAGGAGAGAATAAGACTTGCAGAGCAATATATGGACTGGGCTGGTACTATATCTTTCTTTACAGGTTGCCCAGGTGGGGGGATCTCCACACAGAACTGTGCCTAGTGGTAGGGGTCAGTATTCTGCCTATTGCTCAACCATCTTATTTTCTCTCCTCTCTCTATTGCTGGTTTCACTCTATTGGTCTGTGTGATATTGTACAGTATTGTTCATGCACTTCAATGAGATCTAGGGTGGTACCACTTTAGGATTGTAAATATTTGTCATTGTAGATTTTGCCAGAGTACAAAGTGAGTTATCATGATAAATGTACATAACCTTAACTTTTGATTATATAAAGACTGTGTTCTAACCAATACAGAGTGTGGATATTCCTTTGTGGGGGCTTGGGGGATACACTGTACTTAAGAACCAGCCTGCATCACCTCCTGAGAAGCTAGGCCTTGATTGCTCGACCATTGCTACCGAATAGAGAATCTTGGCTGGGGTCTCCTGTGCCTCTCCTCCACCATATAGGGAGCGGAAGTACAGACACCCCCCACCAGTCGTAGAGGCCCGTCTCTCACAACCCTAGGCCCAAATCTGTAGGTTGCCCACATGAACAAAATGGGCAGTGGCGAATGGCTTGGGGTTCCCAGTTGGTTACCCTTTTCCTTTTGCGCCCCCGGTAGGTGCACCCACACATGTGAGGTACCATTTTCATTGGGACACGTGTGGGGACGCGGGAAGGTAGGCCACGTGTTGTTGGCGGTGTGTTTCGGTGGGTGGCCAGAGCGAAATGTCTGAGAATTGTCTTCATTTCCGGCCAATTTCAGAGACATTTCCCTGTGTCCACTCACCGAAACACGTCGCCAACAGCAGATGTCATACCTTCTCGTGTTCCCACAGGTGTCCCGACGAAAAAGGTACCTCGCATGTGTGGGTGCACCTACCGGGGCCAAAAGGAAAAGGGTAACCCGCTGGTAACCCCAAGCCTTTCGCCACAGCACAATTTGTTTATGTGGGCAACCTACAGATTTGGGTTTAGGGTGTCGAAGCCAGCAAGGAAAACAGGGAACCCCATGCATTTCCCAAAAGAGGACACCCGTGGGAATGCATAGAGGTCTGATTTGCGCGAAGCGGCCCAGAATGTATTACCCAGAACCCCAGACAAAGTGAACATTTTGTTTTTTCCCCACCAAATGTCACACTTTGTCGGGGATTGTGGCTAATAAAAACTGGGGCAATTTGAGAATGCAGACCTCTGTGGATTCCCACGGGTGTCCTCTTTTGGGAAATGCATGGGGTTCCCTGTTTCCCTTGCTGGCTTCGACACCCTAGGCCCAAATCTGTAGGTTGCCCACATGAACAAAATGGGCAGTGGCGAATGGCTTGGGGTTCCCAGTCGGTTACCCTTTTCCTTTTGCGCCCCCGGTAGGTGCACCTACACATGTGAGGTACCGTTTTCATCGGGACACGTGTGGAGACGCGGGAAGGTAGGCCACGTGTTGTTGGCGCTGTGTTTCGGTGGGTGGCCAGAGCGAAATGTCTGAAAATTGTCTTCATTTCCGGCCAATTTCAGAGACATTTCCCTGTGTCCACTCACCGAAACACGTCGCCAACAGCAGATGTCATACCTTCTCGTATTCCCACAGGTGTCCCGACGAAAATGGTACATCGCATGTGTGGGTGCACCTACCGGGGGCGCAAAAGGAAAAGGGTAACCCGCTGGTAACCCCAAGCCTTTCGCCACAGCACAATTTGTTCATGTGAGCAACCTACAGATTTGGGCCTAGGGTGTCGAAGCAGCAAGGAAAACAGGGAACCCCATGCATTTCCCAAAAGAGGACACCTGTGGGAATGCACAGAGGTCTGACTTGCGCGAAGCGGCCCAGAATTTATTACCCAGAATCCCAGACAAAGTGAACATTGTGTTTTTTCCCCACCAAATATCACACTTTGTTGGGGATTGCGGCTAATAAAAACTGGGGCAATTTGCGCAAGGCAGACCTCTGTGGATTCCCACGGGTGTCCTCTTTTGGGAAATGCATGGGGTTCCCTGTTTCCCTTGCTGGCTTCGACACCCTTGTGATGCTGGAAATGCATCTGAGGGACAGGGCCTCTGAGTCCTTGTCCTTTTTCTGTTTTTACACTGTGTTCTGTTATGTTTTCTGCCCCGGAGTCCATGTGGGACTCCTGGCAGTGCAGCTCTCTCTTTTGGTTTGGTGAACAGACCCATGGGATACCCTTATGGCACCCATGGGTACGGGTACAACCCTGTGCCCCTAGTGTATGTATTTGGGCACCTGTGGGTGACCCCAGAGCAGGGTATGGGCTGGTGGCAGCTCTGTGCTGAATTTGACAGGTGCTCCGGGTGTCCTCCATTTTGGGATACCCTGGCCCTGCCATTGGGATCTGTTGATTCCTAATAGAAAACAAGATGGCCCCTGTGGCCTCTTGCTTTCTATTGCCTGATATCTTGTTTTCCCAAAGTCCTGGGAAGCCCTGTCTCTGTCCCTTCCCCCTGACTGGCTGTTGGGTGGAAGCTCCATGTATGGTATTGTTGTGAAGGCCCAGCTAGACTGACTGGAGCCTTCCCGGTGACTGTATGTTGTGGGTACCTCCTGTGGGTGGGACCTGGGTGAATGGAGTGTGTGACCAATATACACTTCTTGTTGTGGTTGTCTGGTTTCTGGCATGAGAGACAAAGACTGAGACAGCCCTGCCCGAAACTGGCCTGAATGCAGTGTGTAGTGTTGAATGGCTGGGTACTTGTCCCAATCCACATTCCCTGTTGTGAGTGTCTGGAAGGGAGGAGTGTGGCCTGAATGCACTGTGTGCCTGATTGGCTGACTGACTGCATGAATGCCCTGCAGTATGATTGGCTGCTGAGTGTGTGCCAGCAGCGTGGATGAGAGAGAGGATAGTATATCTGGGGACCTCTCACCACTGGAAAAGTGTTCAGAAGGGACCTTTGGTTGAGAAGCGACCATTGTGCTCCTGAAGCAGCCAGGGAGCTGAGTTTCCACTCTACGAGTAACTGGAACTGCTGATCCTCGACGTCCAGCTGGAAGAAGAAGACTTGCTGTGGCATTTGCTTCGACCGATCCGAAGGCTGACGAGATCGTCGAGGGCTGACCCGAGAGAGGACCTGGTAAGGCGCCCTCTTCCCGTGCTCCGAGGGACCATCGAGCACCGCTCCATCTTCGCCGAAGCGCCCTGGAAGACAGACCCTCGAAAGGTTGTCGACCCGAGACGGGACCGCTGAGGAGATCGAAGTGAAGCACCCGGACATCGACGCCGTCGAAGTCCATTGCCGTCGACCAGGGTTCGCAGGTTTGTGAAACCGCTGGAGGCCCGTCGAAGTTGTGTTACCCAGCCGTGGGAACCACTCGACGCCGTGCCGCCGACGACCGGAGCCGTCTGCTCCTTTGCCTAAGAACATTCAATCGAAGGACTCTCTCGACCCTTCCTCGACCGCTTATCCTGCCGGAGAAAGTCGAGGACGACCAACGTGCCGAGGAGAAACCTGCCGGTGGGTTTCCCGCCACCCGACGACCTCAAAGACCCGGACGACTGTTAGGCAGAAACCTGTGCAGTTCCCTTAGGGAACACTGCAAAAGATTTAAGACTACAGGTATAGAAGTAAACCCACTTGGTAGCAGTCTGCACCACCCAGATTTACCTGGTAGCTGTGGCTGAGCAGTCAGACTTCCCTCAAGAAGAGTTAGGCAGTATGTAAAGTATACACAATAGGTACTCAAATACAATAGCACAAGCAAACACTGACCGGAGCTTGGTTTCAAAAGTATATAGTTATTTATTTATTAACCACACATAAGTTGAAATCACTCTAGCAAAATATAGTAAAATCACTTCAAACACAGTTATAATGAAAGCAGTTCCAACCCTTACTCCTATCTAGACAACTCTAAGTTAACATCACATAATTAAAACAGAGGTGAGCGCTTAACGTTAGATGACACTCTAGTAGGTTCAAGGAAGGGATAAAAAGAAACAGAAATAGGTTAAACACACCACTCTAAGGTCCAGAACACTTGCAATAGGCTCAAAGAAGCACAAAGTCACAGGTGAGCAAAAGTCACTAGGCAGGGCCCACTCTTAGAGTAGCCGGAGCGAAAATGTGCCCAAGATCACACTGTTATTAGGGATTCAAAGTCTTGCAAAGAGTTAGAAAGAGTTGAGAGTGGCTTAGAAAGTTTAGCCAGGGTGTCCCAGGCACTCCCAGGGTCGAAAGCCGGGGGCTAAATCTACCCCGTACAGTCGGTGGCAAGGGAAGCCAGGCGGAACACGGTACCTTAAGCGGAAAGGATCCTCCAGCGGTGGCAGTTGTTCCAGGCAGTGGCAGCAAGGCTCGACGTCGGTCAGGGGAGAAGAAGTTCTCGCTGAAGAGCAGAAGAAGAAGGTTGTTGCACTGCCCGGGAAGAAACCAGCCGCGGAGTCCTCCGGTGAAAGGGTTGTACCGACTTTCGCGGTTAGGGGTAAAAGTGTGGTATTCCGGTTGCCGGGGTGCTTGGCACGGGCAAGGCGGCCACGAGATACCTCAAGGAGCGAAAAGAAGGTGAAAACTGGTTGTCCCCACCAGTCAAGGGAAGGAGCCACTCCGTTAAGAGTTCTCCTCGGTCGTCGGGAAAAGTGGTGAGACGGTTCAGCAGGGCTCCACCGGGTGGTGTCGTCGAAGCAGGTCGGCTCAGCTCTTCCCTCGTCGGATTCTTGGTCCTGTGGCGACTTCTGAAGTTCCAGTCCCCAAAGTCCTGCTTTTATGCAGCAAACCCCCATTCACCCAGCCTAGCTGTCACTCAAACATGCTAAGTGGTGAGCCGGCCGGCTCACCACTTGGGCCAATCAGGACGGAGTGCGACTTGAGTTACCAAGGTAACTCAGTCCAGGGTGCCTAAATCCCCCTCCACCCCTCCTAAGTACCCCAGACAGAGTGGCACCACTTTGGAGGGCTTCTGTGGAGAAGCCCGCCAAAAGTGGAACAAAGGGCTCCACTTTGGGTCAGAGTTACAGAGGCGAACGCCAACGCCATTTTAGAATCAAGTTTTGGCAAAAAGTCCCAACCGGAGTTATAATAATAAATATATAAACCGGCGGTATGTTTAAGGCTACCGTAAATAAATAATTAAATGTGTTAGCCTAAAACAATGGGAAATCCCATAGGAAAATATTCGCGGTCGAATATAAAAAGTAGTTTCCACTGCCACCAGCCAAAACTCGATCAGGGGGGACGGAGACGTGCCCCCTCGACTAACAGACCCTGGGGCAATCAAATTGCCCCAGCCAGTACGTCCACAATATGATGGTTTGTACTGGTTCTGTTCAGGATTCAAGACTAGCAAAGTCTTTGGTGACTTTACATGCCCTGGGAGACAGTAGTCAGTCCCAGGGTATGGAGTCTATGTTGGGGGGTCCCTAGGACACCCCTGGGTTACGGCACAGAGGGTGCTGTGTAACCCACATCACAAAAATACATGAAGCCCTATGGAGTAAAAGACCCCATAGCCCCTTCAACACAAGGTTTAACCAAGAAAACACACTTCAACATGTCCAAGAGTGAGGGTAAAAGAGTCTCACTCTTGGCAGGAGAAAAAAAGAAACCCCAGAAATCCAGCAAAGCTGCTGGGGGACTCACTAGGTAGGGAAATTCAGCCTAAACAGAGAATTCTCCCTAACACTCGCCCCCCCCAGACTAAGGGACAGGAGGATTTAATCCACTCCTGGATGAACCTCATACCTCTAGTCGATGATATACATCCTAGAGAGTCCATCAGCATTTTGATGGTGACACCTTGACCTATGTTCAATGGAGAACTCAAAGGTTTTCTCTGCAAGCTAACGGACCTACAGACCCTTTGAGGAACATCAGTCTTTTTGTTATAGGGGATCTGGTTGACCAGTCCCTCAGAAGTTGGTACAACTTCTGAACCTAGGTTAGGCTTTTTGAAGGGGTCCTTATAAAGGATTCCCTTAGATCTAGAGGGGCCTCCAAGGTTCCTCACCACCTCTCTTGTGGGAGCAGGTTGGGTCTTAGGCCTCTTGGTTGGAGGGGTTGGGGTTAGGCAATGTACCTGCTTCCCCTTCCTCTTAGATCTACCCTTACCTATTTTAGGAGTTTCCCCCCTAATATTAGGATTTGAGTTGGGGTCTTCAGTAGAAGGTCCAACAGTCTGAAGGTTTTTGGCCTTAGACTTTTCTTTTCTGGTTTTCCACCAGCACTGAGAATTACCAGTTCTCTCAGGTCCAGATAGGGGCCTAGTTGGTCTATCCACCTCTTCCTCAGAAGCAGGGGGAGTCAGAGACTCTGAGACTAGGGGAACAATGATGGAGCTTGGTTGGGGCTCCCATGTTCCTAGCATACTATCCTGAAAGGTGCCTGGGTCAGAGGTCAACTTACTAAACCCAAGGCTTGTAGTGGGGTTCTCAGTAGAGGGTCCCACAGGCTTAGAAGGGTCCTTCAAGGTAGCCTTTCTAGCCAATTTGGTTAAGTTCTGCTTCTCCATACTGGGAGGCCTGGGGGTATGTGACACTACTCCTAGAGTTCTTAGGTCATTCCCCAACAGGACCTTCCCAGGTACCTCAGTCTGAACACTGACAGGGATCCTCACTGTCATGTTGTTACACTGAATGAGGGCTGGTAGAATAGGAACCATTTGGACAGGGCCTCCAGACATCTTAGTGGGACCTTTGGGTGCTTTGGCCACATCCTCAGGTTGAAAGAAGCTTTCATCCACTACTGTTCTGCTGGCCCCAGTGTCTCTCCTGGCAGGAGTATCCTGGCCATTGACAAGAACACTGTCCACATAATACACCTTAGAGTTAACAGGTAGGGAGTTATACACAACCCTATTCTGGGGACTAACCAGACCCATAGGCTCTAAGTTTACAGTTGCTTGAAGACCCAAGGGTTCTTCAGCAAAGAGTTCAAAGTGGGCACTAGCCATCTGTACTTCATCCTCAGGAGTGAAGGCTAAGGAGACTGTGCTGATCCCTGCAGGTTTACCCTTGCACTTGGGATCTCCTTTGATATGGTCAGTACCCTGACAGACATAGCATTGTCCAAATGCTCTCTGGAAGGGTGGCTTGTTCTGACCTCCTTCTGGCTTGTGGCCAGTAGGTACAGTAGCCTGAATAGGTTTCCCATGTGGCTTACCCTGGTTATTTTGTGGTTTGGGGCCCTCTTTGGGATAGGAATTATTAGAATTCTCTTTGGAGTCTGTTTTTGGCTGTTTCTCCCCATCCTTCTTCTGAGTTACCCCAGAATCCTTGTGAGTGGCCCTGTTGGCAACCCACAAGTCAGCAGCCCTAGCCAGTTTCCGGGAATCTAATTCCTTGGAATCAGCCAAGTGTTGTCTGAGCTCAGGAGAGCAGGCATCATAAATAGTCTCCAACATAAACAAATTCTTCATACCTTCATAAGTGTTCACCTTGTAACCCTTAATCCATCCCTCTAAGTTTTTCAACCCTTCACTCACCCAGGTAGCCCAAGGGGTACCATCATGCTTTTTGAGGCTCCTAAACCTCTTAAGATACTGGGAAGGGGTTTTCCCAAACCTAGCTATCAAAGCTAGTTTCACACATTCATAGTCCTTCCTATCCTCCTCCCCCATCTCCATTACCACATCAGTTGCAACAGGGGGAAGCCTAGAGAACAACCAGGTGAGTAAGTCATTTCCTGTGATGTTCTGGAGCCCATGATTATATTCAAACAGAGACAACCAATCCAACACATCCAACTTAGGCTCATACATACCAATCAATTCTTTAGGCATCCGGGGTCTTTTAGGACTGGAACTTCTAGAGGAGCCAGAGAGAGAAACATTCTCAACAGATAATTTCTTCATTTCTAAGTCATACTTGAGCTCCATTTCCCTTAGCCTTAGTTCTTTGTCAGTTTGAGCATTAAGTTTCTTATACTCCAATTCTAGTTTCATTTTCTCCAGTTCAAAGTACTGAGGACTAAATGTGGGACCTGGTAAAGGTCCAGTAGGTACAGCAGGTAGAGCAGGCAGAGGCCTAGGGGGGACAGTCACAACAGCCTCACCCTCCTCTTCTGACTCTTCCTCAGAATCATCAACATTTTGCTCCATGTTAACTTCAATAGTGTCATCTACAGTTGCTGGAGTGATAGGTTCCTCTGAACCATCACCCAGACTTTGGTTAGCTAACAATCTTTCAATCAGCTCCATTTTCTTGCCCTTAGTCAGGAGATCCTTATGTTTACAGAGCACTCTTAAACAATCAGCAGTTTTGGCTGCAAGGGACTCTTGACTATAGCTTTCTATAACTGACATGTTAGAGGTTTACTTTTACAGTGCTAAGCTTTGTGGTTAGTTGCACTAAGGTATTTAAAGCACAATAAAATGTATACTCAATACAAATCCCACCGCTGTACACCAGTGTTAGGCAGAAACCTGTGCAGTTCACTTAGGGAACACTGCAAAAGATTTAAGACTACAGGTATAGAAGTAAACCCACTTGGTAGCAGTCTGCACCACCCAGA
The DNA here is from genome assembly GCF_040938575.1 of Ambystoma mexicanum. Lineage (NCBI taxonomy): Eukaryota > Metazoa > Chordata > Amphibia > Caudata > Ambystomatidae > Ambystoma > Ambystoma mexicanum. The sequence goes on from NC_090937.1 coordinate 385,559,471, forward strand.
TTTACCTGGTAGCTGTGGCTGAGCAGTCAGACTTCCCTCAAGAAGAGTTAGGCAGTATGTAAAGTATACACAATAGGTACTCAAATACAATAGCACAAGAAAACACTGACCGGAGCTTGGTTTCAAAAGTATATAGTTATTTATTTATTAACCACACATAAGTTGAAATCACTCTAGCAAAATATAGTAAAATCACTTCAAACACAGTTATAATGAAAGCAGTTCCAACCCTTACTCCTATCTAGACAACTCTAAGTTAACATCACATAATTAAAACAGAGGTGAGCGCTTAACGTTAGATGACACTCTAGTAGGTTCAAGGAAGGGATAAAAAGAAACAGAAATAGGTTAAACACACCACTCTAAGGTCCAGAACACTTGCAATAGGCTCAAAGAAGCACAAAGTCACAGGTGAGCAAAAGTCACTAGGCAGGGCCCACTCTTAGAGTAGCCGGAGCGAAAATGTGCCCAAGATCACACTGTTATTAGGGATTCAAAGTCTTGCAAAGAGTTAGAAAGAGTTGAGAGTGGCTTAGAAAGTTTAGCCAGGGTGTCCCAGGCACTCCCAGGGTCGAAAGCCGGGGGCTAAATCTACCCCGTACAGTCGGTGGCAAGGGAAGCCAGGCGGAACACGGTACCTTAAGCAGAAAGGATCCTCCAGCGGTGGCAGTTGTTCCAGGCAGTGGCAGCAAGGCTCGACGTCGGTCAGGGGAGAAGAAGTTCTCGCTGAAGAGCAGAAGAAGAAGGTCGTTGCACTGCCCGGGAAGAAACCAGCCGCGGAGTCCTCCGGTGAAAGGGTTGTACCGACTTTCGCGGTTAGGGGTAAAAGTGTGGTATTCCGGTTGCCGGGGTGCTTGGCACGGGCAAGGCGGCCACGAGATACCTCGAGGAGCGAAAAGAAGGTGAAAACTGGTTGTCCCCACCAGTCAAGGGAAGGAGCCACTCCGTTAAGAGTTCTCCTCGGTCGTCGGGAAAAGTGGTGAGACGGTTCAGCAGGGCTCCACCGGGTGGTGTCGTCGAAGCAGGTCGGCTCAGCTCTTCCCTCGTCGGATTCTTGGTCCTGTGGCGACTTCTGAAGTTCCAGTCCCCAAAGTCCTGCTTTTATGCAGCAAACCCCCATTCACCCAGCCTAGCTGTCACTCAAACATGCTAAGTGGTGAGCCGGCCGGCTCACCACTTGGGCCAATCAGGACGGAGTGCGACTTGAGTTACCAAGGTAACTCAGTCCAGGGTGCCTAAATCCCCCTCCACCCCTCCTAAGTACCCCAGACAGAGTGGCACCACTTTGGAGGGCTTCTGTGGAGAAGCCCGCCAAAAGTGGAACAAAGGGCTCCACTTTGGGTCAGAGTTACAGAGGCGAACGCCAACGCCATTTTAGAATCAAGTTTTGGCAAAAAGTCCCAACCGGAGTTATAATAATAAATATATAAACCGCCGGTATGTTTAAGGCTACCGTAAATAAATAATTAAATGTGTTAGCCTAAAACAATGGGAAATCCCATAGGGAAATATTCGCGGTCGAATATAAAAAGTAGTTTCCACTGCCACCAGCCAAAACTCGATCAGGGGGGACGGAGACGTGCCCCCTCGACTAACAGACCCTGGGGCAATCGAATTGCCCCAGCCAGTACGTCCACAATATGATGGTTTGTACTGGTTCTGTTCAGGATTCAAGACTAGCAAAGTCTTTGGTGACTTTACATGCCCTGGGAGACAGTAGTCAGTCCCAGGGTATGGAGTCTATGTTGGGGGGTCCCTAGGACACCCTTGGGTTACGGCACAGAGGGTGCTGTGTAACCCACATCACAAAAATACATGAAGCCCTATGGAGTAAAAGACCCCATAGCCCCTTCAACACAAGGTTTAACCAAGAAAACACACTTCAACATGTCCAAGAGTGAGGGTAAAAGAGTCTCACTCTTGGCAGGAGAAAAAAAGAAACCCCAGAAATCCAGCAAAGCTGCTGGGGGACTCACTAGGTAGGGAAATTCAGCCTAAACAGAGAATTCTCCCTAACAACGACTCGACGCCCTTGCTGGGCTCCCGTCTCTACAATCTTTGCGGTCCAGAACTATTGTCATCGAGGTGCCCCGCACACCTCCGCCTTGCAGGACGCCGACGCCCCGACGCCGACGAGCACCGCTCGGACGAAGCTGCCGCCTCTTCGACATCGTTCTACCTCGTTCGTCGACGGACGTTCGACGCCCCGTGCCTCCCGCTTGAAAGGGAAGGCATTCAAGAAGGGCCGTCGATTCCCCGTCGCCGAACAGCGAGTCCCTCGACTTTTGTCGACGCCTTCGAGGAGCTCAACTCCACCAGGTACATTGGGGGGGTAAAAACATTATAGGAGGGAATAAGACTTGCAGAGCAATATATGGACTGGGCTGGTACTATATCTTTCTTTACAGGTTGCCCAGGTGGGGGGATCTCCACACAGAACTGTGCCTAGTGGTAGGGGTCAGTATTCTGCCTATTGCTCAACCATCTTATTTTCTCTCCTCTCTCTATTGCTGGTTTCACTCTATTGGTCTGTGTGATATTGTACAGTATTGTTCATGCACTTCAATGAGATCTAGGGTGGTACCACTTTAGGATTGTAAATATTTGTCATTGTAGATTTTGCCAGAGTACAAAGTGAGTTATCATGATAAATGTACATAACCTTAACTTTTGATTATATAAAGACTGTGTTCTAACCAATACAGAGTGTGGATATTCCTTTGTGGGGGCTTGGGGGATACACTGTACTTAAGAACCAGCCTGCATCACCTCCTGAGAATCTAGGCCTTGATTGCTCGACCATTGCTACCGAATAGAGAATCTTGGCTGGGGTCTCCTGTGCCTCTCCTCCACCATATAGGGAGCGGAAGTACAGACACCCCCCACCGGTCGTAGAGGCCCGTCTCTCACAACCCTAGGCCCAAATCTGTAGGTTGCCCACATGAACAAAATGGGCAGTGGCGAATGGCTTGGGGTTCCCAGTTGGTTACCCTTTTCCTTTTGCGCCCCCGGTAGGTGCACCCACACATGTGAGGTACCATTTTCATTGGGACACGTGTGGGGACGCGGGAAGGTAGGCCACGTGTTGTTGGCGGTGTGTTTCGGTGGGTGGCCAGAGCGAAATGTCTGAGAATTGTCTTCATTTCCGGCCAATTTCAGAGACATTTCCCTGTGTCCACTCACCGAAACACGTCGCCAACAGCAGATGTCATACCTTCTCGTGTTCCCACAGGTGTCCCGACGAAAAAGGTACCTCGCATGTGTGGGTGCACCTACCTGGCTGGCAAGGGGCAAGCCGAAAACGCAAGCAACCCCCAGTCTGTTCGCAGAGGGGAATCTCAGCCATTCTGCCGACCGGCACAACATACAGATATGGGCCTCGGGTGTCCAAGCCACCAAGGAAAACAGGGAGCCCCATGCATTTCCGAAAAGAGGACACCCATGGAAATCTGCAGAGGTATGATTTGCGCACTTCGCCCCAGAATTTTTTACCCAGACACCCCCGCAAAGTCCAAAATGTGGGGAAAAAAACGCATTTTCCGCACAAAGTTGCGGGGGTGTCTGGGTAATAAATTCTGGGGCGATGTGCGCAAATAATACCTCTGCGGATTCCCACGGGTGTCCTCTTTTCGAAATACATGGGATTCCCTGTTTTCCTTTATTGGCTTGGACACCCGAGGCCCATATCTGTATGTTGTGCCGGTCGGCAGAATGGCTGAGATTCCCCTCTGCAAACAGACTGGGGGTTGCTTGCGTTTTCGGCTTGCCCCTTGCCAGCCAGGTAGGTGCACCCACACATGTGAGGTACCGTTTTCATCGGGACACCTGTGGAAACGCGGGACGGTAGGCCATGTGTTGTTGGGGGCGTGTTTCGATGGGTGCGCCGAGCGAAATGTGCGGAAAATGCATTTTTTTCCCCACATTTCGGGCTTTGCGGGGGTGTCTGGGTAATAAATTCTGGGGCGATGTGCGCAAATCATATCTCTGCGGATTCCCACGGGTGTCCTCTTTTTGGAAATGCATGGGGTTCCCTGTTTTCCTTGGTGGCTTTGACACCCGAGGCCCATATCTGTATGTTGTGTCGGTCGGCAGAATGGCTGAGATTCCCCTCTGCAAACAGACTGGGGGTTGCTTGCGTTTTCGGCTTACCCCTTGCCAGCCAGGTAGGTGCAAACACGCATGTGAGGTACCGTTTTCATTGGGACACCTGTGGGAACGCGGGACGGTAGGCCATGTGTTGTTGGGGGCGTGTTTCGAAGGGTGCGCCGAGCGAAATGTGCGGAAAATGCGTTTTTTTCCCCACATTTCGGACTTTGCGGGGGTGTCTGGGTAATAAATTCTGGGGCGATGTGCGCAAATCATATCTCTGCGGATTCCCACGGGTGTCCTCTTTTCGGAAATGCATGGGGTTACCTGTTTTCCTTGGTGGCTTTGAAACCCGAGGCCTATATGTGTATGTTGTGCCGGTCGGCAGAATGGCTGAGATTCCCCTCTGCAAACAGACAGGGGGTTGCTTGCGTTTTCGGCTTGCCCCTTGGCAGCCAGGTAGGTGCACCCACGCATGTGAGGTACCGTTTTCATTGGGACACCTGTGGGAACACGGGACGGTAGGCCATGTGTTGTTGGGGGCGTGTTTCAATGGGTGCGCCGAGCTAAATGTGTGGAAAATGCGTTTTTTTCCCCACATTTCGGACTTTGCGGGGGTGTCTGGGTAATAAATTCTGGGGCGATGTGCGCAAATCATACCTCTGCGGATTCCCACAGGTGTCCTCTTTTCGGAAATGCATGGGGTTCCCTGTTTTCCTTGGTGGCTTGGACACCCGAGGCCCATATCTGTATGTTGTGCCGGTCGGCAGAATGGCTGAGATTCCCCTCTGCAAACAGACTGGGGGTTGCTTGCGTTTTCGGCTTGCCCCTTGCCAGCCAGGTAGGTGCACCCACACATGTGAGGTACCGTTTTCATTGCGACACCTGTGGAAACGCGGGACGGTAGGCCATGTGTTGTTGGGGGCGTGTTTCGATGGGTGCGCCGAGCGAAATGTGCGGAAAATGCATTTTTTTCCCCACATTTCGGGGTTTGCGGGGGTGTCTGGGTAATAAATTCTGGGGCGATGTGCGCAAATCATATCTCTGCGGATTCCCACGGGTGTCCTCTTTTTGGAAATGCATGGGGTTCCCTGTTTTCCTTGGTGGCTTTGACACCCGAGGCCCATATCTGTATGTTGTGTCGGTCGGCAGAATGGCTGAGATTCCCCTCTGCAAACAGACTGGGGGTTGCTTGCGTTTTCGGCTTACCCCTTGCCAGCCAGGTAGGTGCAAACACGCATGTGAGGTACCGTTTTCATTGGGACACCTGTGGGAACGCGGGACGGTAGGCCATGTGTTGTTGGGGGCGTGTTTCGAAGGGTGCGCCGAGCGAAATGTGCGGAAAATGCGTTTTTTTCCCCACATTTCGGACTTTGCGGGGGTGTCTGGGTAATAAATTCTGGGGCGATGTGCGCAAAATATATATCTCTGCGGATTCAACGGGTGTCCTCTTTTCGGAAATGCATGGGGTTACCTGTTTTCCTTGGTGGCTTTGACACCCGAGGCCTATATGTGTATGTTGTGCCGGTCGGCAGAATGGCTGAGATTCCCCTCTGCAAACAGACTGGGGGTTGCTTGCGTTTTCGGCTTGCCCCTTGGCAGCCAGGTAGGTGCACCCACGCATGTGAGGTACCGTTTTCATTGGGACACCTGTGGGAACACGGGACGGTAGGCCATGTGTTGTTGGGGGCGTGTTTCAATGGGTGCGCCGAGCTAAATGTGTGGAAAATGCATTTTTTTCCCCACATTTCGGACTTTGCGGGGGTGTCTGGGTAATAAATTCTGGGGCGATGTGCGCAAATCATACCTCTGCGGATTCCCACAGGTGTCCTCTTTTCGGAAATGCATGGGGTTCCCTGTTTTCCTTGGTGGCTTGGACACCCGAGGCCCATATCTGTATGTTGTGCCGGTCGGCAGAATGGCTGAGATTCCCCTCTGCAAACAGACTGGGGGTTGCTTGCGTTTTCGGCTTGCCCCTTGGCAGCCAGGTAGGTGCACCCACGCATGTGAGGTACCGTTTTCATTGGGACACCTGTGGGAACACGGGACGGTAGGCCATGTGTTGTTGGGGGCGTGTTTCAATGGGTGCGCCGAGCTAAATGTGTGGAAAATGCATTTTTTTCCCCACATTTCGGACTTTGCGGGGGTGTCTGGGTAATAAATTCTGGGGCGATGTGCGCAAATCATACCTCTGCGGATTCCCACAGGTGTCCTCTTTTCGGAAATGCATGGGGTTCCCTGTTTTCCTTGGTGGCTTGGACACCCGAGGCCCATATCTGTATGTTGTGCCGGTCGGCAGAATGGCTGAGATTCCCCTCTGCAAACAGACTGGGGGTTGCTTGCGTTTTCGGCTTGCCCCTTGCCAGCCAGGTAGGTGCACCCACACATGTGAGGTACCGTTTTCATCGGGACACCTGTGGAAACGCGGGACGGTAGGCCATGTGTTGTTGGGGGCGTGTTTCGATGGGTGCGCCGAGCGAAATGTGCGGAAAATGCATTTTTTTCCCCACATTTCGGGCTTTGCGGGGGTGTCTGGGTAATAAATTCTGGGGCGATGTGCGCAAATCATATCTCTGCGGATTCCCACGGGTGTCCTCTTTTTGGAAATGCATGGGGTTCCCTGTTTTCCTTGGTGGCTTTGACACCCGAGGCCCATATCTGTATGTTGTGTCGGTCGGCAGAATGGCTGAGATTCCCCTCTGCAAACAGACTGGGGGTTGCTTGCGTTTTCGGCTTACCCCTTGCCAGCCAGGTAGGTGCAAACACGCATGTGAGGTACCGTTTTCATTGGGACACCTGTGGGAACGCGGGACGGTAGGCCATGTGTTGTTGGGGGCGTGTTTCGAAGGGTGCGCCGAGCGAAATGTGCGGAAAATGCGTTTTTTTCCCCACATTTCGGACTTTGCGGGGGTGTCTGGGTAATAAATTCTGGGGCGATGTGCGCAAATCATATCTCTGCGGATTCCCACGGGTGTCCTCTTTTCGGAAATGCATGGGGTTACCTGTTTTCCTTGGTGGCTTTGACACCCGAGGCCTATATGTGTATGTTGTGCCGGTCGGCAGAATGGCTGAGATTCCCCTCTGCAAACAGACTGGGGGTTGCTTGCGTTTTCGGCTTGCCCCTTGGCAGCCAGGTAGGTGCACCCACGCATGTGAGGTACCGTTTTCATTGGGACACCTGTGGGAACACGGGACGGTAGGCCATGTGTTGTTGGGGGCGTGTTTCAATGGGTGCGCCGAGCTAAATGTGTGGAAAATGCGTTTTTTTCCCCACATTTCGGACTTTGCGGGGGTGTCTGGGTAATAAATTCTGGGGCGATGTGCGCAAATCATACCTCTGCGGATTCCCACAGGTGTCCTCTTTTCGGAAATGCATGGGGTTCCCTGTTTTCCTTGGTGGCTTGGACACCCGAGGCCCATATCTGTATGTTGTGCTGGTCGGCAGAATGGCTGAGATTCCCCTCTGCAAACAGACTGGGGGTTGCTTGCGTTTTCGGCTTGCCCCTTGCCAGCCAAGTAGGTGCACCCACACATGTGAGGTACCGTTTTTATTGGGACACCTGTGGGAACACGTGACGGTAGGCCATGTGTTGTTGGGGGCTTGTTTCGATGGGTGCGTCGAGCGAAATGTGCGGAAAAAGCGTTTTTTCCCCACATTTCGGACTTTGCAGGGCTGTCTGGGTAATAAATTCTGGGGCGATGTGTGCAAATCATACCTCTGCGGATTCCCACGGGTGTCCTCTTTTCGGAAATGCATGGGGTTCCCTGTTTTCCTCGGTGGCTTGGACACCCGAGGCCCATATCTGTACATTGTGCCGGTCGGCAGAATTTCTGAGATTTCGCTCTGAAAACAGACTTGGGGTTACTTGTGTTTTAGGCTTTCCCCTTGGCGGCCAGGTAGGTGCACCCACACATGTGAGGTACCGTTTTCATCAAGGCATCTTTGGGAACACGTGACGGTAGGCCATGTGTTGTTGGGGGCGTGTTTCAATGGGTGCGTCGAGCGAAATCTGCGGAAAAAGTGTTTTTTTTCCCCACATTTCGGACTTTGCGGGGCTGTCTGGGTAATAAATTCTGGGGCGATGTGCGCAAATCATACCTCTGCGGATTCCCACAGGTGTCCTCTTTTCGGAAATGCATGGGGTTCCCTGTTTTCCTTGGTGGCTTGGACACCTGAGGCCCATATCTGTATGTTGTGCCGGTCGGCAGAATGGCTGAGATTCCCCTCTGCAAACAGACTGGGGGTTGCTTGCGTTTTCGGCTTGCCCCTTGCCAGCCAGGTAGGTGCACCCACACATGTGAGGTACCGTTTTCATCGGGACACCTGTGGAAACGCGGGACGGTAGGCCATGTGTTGTTGGGGGCGTGTTTCGATGGGTGCGTCGAGCGAAATGTGCGGAAAAAGCGTTTTTTCCCCACATTTCGGGCTTTGCAGGGCTGTCTGGGTAATAAATTCTGGGGCGATGTGCGCAAATCATATCTCTGCGGATTCCCACGGGTGTCCTCTTTTTGGAAATGCATGGGGTTCCCTGTTTTCCTTGGTGGCTTTGACACCCGAGGCCCATATCTGTATGTTGTGTCGGTCGGCAGAATGGCTGAGATTCCCCTCTGCAAACAGACTGGGGGTTGCTTGCGTTTTCGGCTTACCCCTTGCCAGCCAGGTAGGTGCAAACACGCATGTGAGGTACCGTTTTCATTGGGACACCTGTGGGAACGCGGGACAGTAGGCCATGTGTTGTTGGGGGCGTGTTTCGAAGGGTGCGCCGAGCGAAATGTGCGGAAAATGCGTTTTTTTCCCCACATTTCGGACTTTGCGGGGGTGTCTGGGTAATAAATTCTGGGGCGATGTGCGCAAATCATATCTCTGCGGATTCCCACGGGTGTCCTCTTTTCGGAAATGCATGGGGTTACCTGTTTTCCTTGGTGGCTTTGACACCCGAGGCCTATATGTGTATGTTGTGCCGGTCGGCAGAATGGCTGAGATTCCCCTCTGCAAACAGACTGGGGGTTGCTTGCGTTTTCGGCTTGCCCCTTGGCAGCCAGGTAGGTGCACCCACGCATGTGAGGTACCGTTTTCATTGGGACACCTGTGGGAACACGGGACGGTAGGCCATGTGTTGTTGGGGGCGTGTTTCAATGGGTGCGCCGAGCTAAATGTGTGGAAAATGCGTTTTTTTCCCCACATTTCGGACTTTGCGGGGGTGTCTGGGTAATAAATTCTGGGGCGATGTGCGCAAATCATACCTCTGCGGATTCCCACAGGTGTCCTCTTTTCGGAAATGCATGGGGTTCCCTGTTTTCCTTGGTGGCTTGGACACCCGAGGCCCATATCTGTATGTTGTGCTGGTCGGCAGAATGGCTGAGATTCCCCTCTGCAAACAGACTGGGGGTTGCTTGCGTTTTCGGCTTGCCCCTTGCCAGCCAAGTAGGTGCACCCACACATGTGAGGTACCGTTTTTATTGGGACACCTGTGGGAACACGTGACGGTAGGCCATGTGTTGTTGGGGGCTTGTTTCGATGGGTGCGTCGAGCGAAATGTGCGGAAAAAGCGTTTTTTCCCCACATTTCGGACTTTGCAGGGCTGTGTGGGTAATAAATTCTGGGGCGATGTGTGCAAATCATACCTCTGCGGATTCCCACGGGTGTCCTCTTTTCGGAAATGCATGGGGTTCCCTGTTTTCCTCGGTGGCTTGGACACCCGAGGCCCATATCTGTACATTGTGCCGGTCGGCAGAATTTCTGAGATTTCGCTCTGAAAACAGACTTGGGGTTACTTGTGTTTTAGGCTTTCCCCTTGGCGGCCAGGTAGGTGCACCCACACATGTGAGGTACCGTTTTCATCAAGGCATCTTTGGGAACACGTGACGGTAGGCCATGTGTTGTTGGGGGCGTGTTTCAATGGGTGCGTCGAGCGAAATCTGCGGAAAAAGTGTTTTTTTTCCCCACATTTCGGACTTTGCGGGGCTGTCTGGGTAAAAAATTCTGGGGCGATGTGCGCAAATCATACCTCTGCGGATTCCCACGCGTATCCTCTTTTTGGAAATGCATGGGTTTCCCTGTTTTCCTCGGTGGCTTGGACACCCGATGCCTATATCTGTACGTTGTGCCGGTCGGCAGAATGTCTGAGATTTCGACATGAAAACAGACTTGGGGTTACTTGTGTTTTAGGCTTTCCCCTTGGCGGCCAGGTAGGTGCACCCACACATGTGAGGTACCGTTTTCATGGGGACACCTGTGGGAACGCGTGACGGTAGGCCATGTGTTGTTGGGGGCGTGTTTTGATGGGTGCGTCAAGCGAAATGTGCGGAAAAGGTTTTTTTCCCGTTATTTCGGACTTTGCGGGGCTTTCTGGGTAAAAAATTCTGGGGCGATGTGCGCAAATCATACCTCTGCGGATTCCCACGCGTATCCTCTTTTTGGAAATGCATGGGTTTCCCTGTTTTCCTCGGTGGCTTGGACACCCGATGCCTATATCTGTACGTTGTGCCGGTCGGCAGAATGTCTGAGATTTCGACATGAAAACAGACTTGGGGTTACTTGTGTTTTAGGCTTTCCCCTTGGCGGCCAGGTAGGTGCACCCACACATGTGAGGTACCGTTGTCATCGGGACACCTGTGGGAATGGGTGATGGTAGGCCATGTGTTGTTGGGGGCATGTTTCGATGGGTGCATCAAGCGAAATGTGCGGAAAAGGTTTTTTTCCCGTTATTTCGGACTTTGCGGGGCTTTCTGGGTAATAAAATCTGGGGGATCTGCGCAAATCATACCTCTGCGTATTCCCACGGGTGTCCTCTTTTCGGAAATGCATGGGGTTCCCTGTTTTCCTTGGTGGCTTGGACACCCGAGGCCCATATCTGTACGTTGTGCCGGTCGGCAGAATGTCTGAGATTTCACTCTGAAAACAGACTTAGGGTTACTTGTGTTTTAGGCTTAGCTCTTGGCGGCCAGGTAGGTGCACCCACACATGTGAGGTACTGTTTTCATCGGGACACCTGTGGGAATGCGTGACAGTAGGCCCTGTGTTATAGGGGGCGTGTTTCGATGGGTGCGTCGAGCGAAATGTGCGGAAAATGCATTTTTTTCCCCACATTTCGGACTTTGCGGAGGTGTCTGGGTAATAAATTCTGGGGCGATGTGCGCAAATCATACCTCTGCGGATTCCCACGGAAATCCTCTTTTTGGAAATGCATGGGGTTCCCTGTTTTCCTCGGTGGCTTGGACACCCGAGGCCCAGATCTGTACGTTGTGCCGGTCAGCAGAATGTCTGAGATTTCTCGCTGAAAACAGACATGGGGTTACTTGTGTTTTTGACTTTCCCCTTGGCGGCCAGGTAGGTGCACCCACACATGTGAGGTACTGTTTTCATCGGGACTCCTGTTGGAATGCGTGACAGTAGGCCCTGTGTTATTTGGGGCGTGTTTCGATGGGTGCGTCGAGCGAAATGTGCGGAAAATGTGTTTTTTTCCCCACATTTCGGACTTTGCAGAGGTGTCTGGGTAATGAATTCTGGGGCGATGTGCGCAAATCATACCTCTGCGGATTCCCACGGGTGTCCTCTTTTCGGAAATGCATGGGGTTCCCTGTTTTCCTTGGTCCCTTGGACACCAGAGGCCCATATCTGTATGTTATGCCAGTCGGCAGAATGGCTGAGATTCCCCTCTGCAAACAGACTGGGGGTTGCTTGCGTTTTCGGCTTGCCCCTTGCCAGCCAGGTAGGTGCACCCACACATGTGAGGTACCGTTTTCATCGGGACAGCTATGGGAAAGCATGACGGTAGGGCATGTGTTGTTGGGGGTGTGTTTCGATGGGTGCGTCGAGCGAAATGTGCAGAAAAAGTATTTTTTTCCCGACATTTCGAACTTTGCGGGGCTGTCTGGGTACTAAAATCTGGGGCGATGTGCTCCAATCATACCTCTGCGGATTCCCACTGGTGTCCTCTTTTCGGAAATGCATGGGGTTCCCTGTTTTCCTCGGTGGCTTGGACACCCGAGGCCCATATCTGTACGTTGTGCCGGTCGGCAGAATGTCTGAGATTTCGCTCTGAAAACAGACTTGGGGTTACTTGTGTTTTAGGCTTTCCCCTTGGCGGCCAGGTAGGTGCACCCACACATGTGAGGTACCGTTTTCATCAGGGCACCTTTGGGAACACGTGACGGTAGGCCATGTGTTGTTGGGGGCGTGTTTCGATGGGTGCGTCGAGCGAAATCTGCGGAAAAAGTGTTTTTTTCCCCCACATTTCGGACTTTGCGGGGCTGTCTGGGTAAAAAATTCTGGGGCGATATGCGCAAATCATACCTCCGCGGATTCCCACTGGTGTCCTCTTTTTGGAAATGCATGGGTTTCCCTGTTTTCCTCGGTGGCTTGGACACCCGAGGCCCATATCTGTACGTTGTGCCGGTCGGCAGAATGTCTGAGATTTCGCCATGAAAACAGACTTGGGGTTACTTGTGTTTTAGGCTTTCCCCTTGGCGGCCAGGTAGGTGCACCCACACATGTGAGGTACCGTTTTCATCGGGACACCTGTGGGAACGCGGGAACGGTGGGCAATGTGTTGTTGGGGGCGTGTTTCGATGGGTGCGCCGAGCGAAATGTGCAGAAAATGCGTTTTTTTCCCCACATTTCGGACTTTGCGGGGGTGTCTGGGTAATAAATTCTGGGGCGATGTGCGCAAATCATATCTCTGCGGATTCCCACGGGTGTCCTCTTTTCGGAAATGCATGGGGTTCCCTGTTTTCCTTGGTGGCTTTGACACCCGAGGCCCATATCTGTATGTTGTGCCGGTCGGCAGAATGGCTGAGATTCCCCTCTGCAAACAGACTGGGGGTTGCTTGTGTTTTCGGCTTGCCCTTTGCCAGCCAGGTAGGTGCACGCACGCATGTGAGGTACCGTTTTCATTGGGACACCTGTGGGAATGCGGGACGGTAGGCCATGTGTTGTTGGGGGCGTGTTTCAATGGGTGCGCCGAGCGAAATGTGCGGAAAATGCGTTTTTTTCCCCACATTTCGGACTTTGCGGGGGTGTCTGGGTAATACATTCTGGGGTGATGTGTGCAAATCATACCTCTGCGGATTCCCACGGGTGTCCTCTTTTCGGAAATGCATGGGGTTCCCTGTTTTCCTTGGTGGCTTGGACACCCGAGGCTCATATCTGTATGTTGTGCCGGTCGGCAGAATGTCTGAGATTCCCCTCTGCAAACAGACTGGGGGTTGCTTGCGTTTTCGGCTTGCCCCTTGCCAGCCAGGTAGGTGCACCCACACATGTGAGGTACAGTTTTTATTGGGACACCTGTGGGAACGCGTGACGGTAGGCCATGTGTTGTTGGGGGCTTGTTTCGATGGGTGCGTCGAGCGAAATGTGCGGAAAAAGCGTTTTTTTCCCGACATTTCGGACTTTACAGGGCTGTCTGGGTAATAAATTCTGGGGCGATGTGCGCAAATCATACCTCTGCGGATTCCCACGGGTGTCCTCTTTTCGGAAATGCATGGGGTTCCCTGTTTTCCTTGGTGGCTTGGACACCCGAGGCCCATATCTGTACGTTGTGCCGGTCGGCAGAATGTCTGAGATTTCGCTCTGAAAACAGACTTGGGGTTACTTGTGTTTTAGGCTTTCCCCTTGGCGGCCAGGTAGGTGCACCCACACATGTGAGGTACCGTTTTCATCAGGGCTCCTTTGGGAACACGTGACGGTAGGCCATGTGTTGTTGGGGGCGTGTTTCGATGGGTGCATCGAGCAAAATCTGCGGAAAAAGTGTTTTTTTTCCCCACATTTCGGACTTTGCGGGGCTGTCTGGATAATAAATTCTGGGGCCATGTGCGCAAATCATACCTCTGCGGATTCCCATGGGTGTCCTCTTTTTGGAAATGCATAGGTTTCCCTGTTTTCCTCGGTGGCTTGGACACCCGAGGCCCATATCTGTATGTTGTGCCGGTCGGCAGAATGGCTGAGATTCCCCTCTGCAAACAGACTGGGGGTTGCTTGCGTTTTCGGCTTGCCCCTTGCCAGCCAGGTAGGTGCACCCACACATGTGAGGTACCGTTTTTATTGGGACACCTGTGGGAACGCGTGACGGTAGGCCATGTGTTGTTGGGGGCTTGTTTCGATGGGTGCGTCGAGCGAAATGTGCGGAAAAAGCGTTTTTTCCCCACATTTCGGACTTTGCAGGGCTGTCTGGGTAATAAATTCTGGGGCGATGTGCGCAAATCATACCTCTGCGGATTCCCACGGTCGTCCTCTTTTCGGAAATGCATGGGGTTCCCTGTTTTCCTCGGTGGCTTGGACACCCGAGGCCCATATCTGTACGTTGTGCCGGTCGGCAGAATGTCTGAGATTTCGCTCTGAAAACAGACTTGGGGTTACTTGTGTTTTAGGCTTTCCCCTTGGCGGCCAGGTAGGTGCACCCACACATGTGAGGTACCGTTTTCATCAGGGCACCTTTGGGAACACGTGACGGTAGGCCATGTGTTGTTGGGGGCGTGTTTCGATGGGTGCGTCGAGCGAAATCTGCGGAAAAAGTGTTTTTTTTCCCCACATTTCGGACTTTGCGGGGCTGTCTGGGTAAAAAATTCTGGGGCGATATGCGCAAATCATACCTCTGCGGATTCCCACGGGTGTCCTCTTTTTGGAAATTCATGGGTTTCCCTGTTTTCCTCGGTGGCTTGGACACCCGAGGCCCATATCTGTACGTTGTGCCGGTCGGCAGAATGTCTGAGATTTCGCCATGAAAACAGACTTGGGGTTACTTGTGTTTTAGGCTTTCCCCTTGGCGGCCAGGTAGGTGCACCCACACATGTGAGGTACCGTTTTCATCGGGACACCTGTGGGAACGCGTGACGGTAGGCCATGTGTTGTTGGGGGCGTGTTTTGATGGGTGCGTCAAGCGAAATGTGCGGGAAAACGTGTTTTTTTCCTGACATTTTGGACTTTGCGGGGCTGTCTGGGTAAAAAATTCAGGGGGATGTGCGCAAATCATACCTCTGCGGATTCCCATGCGTGTCCTCTTTTTGGAAATGCATGGGGTTCCCTGTTTTCCTCGGTGACTTGGACACCCAAGGCCCATATCTGTACGTTGTGCCGGTCGGCAGAATGTCTGAGATTTCGCTCTGAAAACAGACTTGGGGTTACTTGTGTTTTAGGCTTTCCCCTTGGCGGCCAGGTAGGTGCATCCACACATGTGAGGTACCGTTGTCATCGGGACACATGTGGGAACGGGTGACGGTAGGCCATGTGTTGTTGGGGGCATGTTTCGATGGGTGCATCAAGCGAAATGTGCGGAAAAGGCTTTTTTTCCCGATATTTCGGACTTTGCGGGGCTGTCTGGGTAATAAAATCTGGGGGGATGTGCGCAAATCATACCTCTGCGTATTCCCACGGGTGTCCTGTATTCGGAAATGCATGGGGTTCCCTGTTTTCCTTGGTGGCTTGGACACCCGAGGCCCATATCTGTACGTTGTGCCGGTCGGCAGAATGTCTGAGATTTCACTCTGAAAACAGACTTGGGGTTACTTGTGTTTTAGGCTTTCCCCTTGGCTGCCAGGTAGGTGCACCCACACATGTGGGGTACCGTTTTCATTGGTACACCTGTGGGAATGCGGGACGGTAGGCAATGTGTTGTTGGGGGCGTGTTTCGATGGGTGCATCAAGCGAAATGTGCAGAAAAAGCATTTTTTTCCCCCACATTTCAGACTTTGCAGTGCTGTCTGGGTAATAAATTCTGGGGCGATGTGCGCAAATCATACCTCTGCAGATTCCCACGGGTGTCCTCTTTTTGGAAATGCATGGGTTTCCCTTTTTTCCTCGGTGGCTTGGACACCCGAGGCCCAGATCTGTACGTTGTGCCGGTCAGCAGAATGTCTGAGATTTCCCTCTGAAAACAGACTTGGGGTTACTTGTGTTTTAGGCTTTCCCCTTGGCGGCCAGGTAGGTGCACCCACGCATGTGAGGTACCGTTTTCATCGGGACACCTGTGGGAACGCGGGACGGTAGGCAATGTGTTGTTGGGGGCGTGTTTCGATGGATGCCACGAGCGAAATGTGCGGAAATTGTGTTTTTTTCCCCACATTTCGGACTTTGCAGAGGTGTCTGGGTACTAAATTCTGGGGCGATGTGCGCAAATCATACCTCTGCGGATTCCCACAGGTGTCCTCTTTTCGGAAATGCATGGGGTTCCCTGTTTTCCTTGGTCCCTTGGACACCTGAGGCCCATAACTATATGTTGTGCCAGTCGGCAGAATGGCTGAGATTCCCCTCTGCAAACAGACTGGGGGTTGCTTGCGTTTTCGGCTTGCCCCTTGCCAGCCAGGTAGGTGCACCCACACATGTGAGGTACCGTTTTCATCGGGACACCTGTGCGAAAGCATGACGATAGGGCATGTGTTGTTGGGGGCGTGTTTCTATGGGTGCGTCGAGCGAAATGTGCGGAAAAAGCATTTTTTTCACCACATTTCCGACTTTGCAGGGCTGTCTAGGTAATAAATTCTGGGGCGATGTGCGCAAATCATATCTCTGAGGATTCCCACGGGTGTCCTCTTTTCAGAAATGCATGGGGTTCCCTGTTTTCCTCGGTGGCTTGGACACCCGAGGCCCATATCTGTACGTTGTGCCGGTCGGCAGAATGTCTGAGATTTCCCTCTGAAAACAGACTTGGGGTTATTTGTGTTTTAGACTTTCCCCTTGGCGGCCAGGTAGGTGCACCCACGCATGTGAGGTACCGTTTTCATCGGGACACCTGTGGGAACGCGTGACGGTAGGCCACATGTTGTTGGGTGCGTGTTTCGATGGGTGCCTCGAGCAAAATGTGCAGAAAAAGTGTTTTTTTCCCGACATTTCGGACTTTGCGGGGCTGTCTGGGTACTAAAATCTGGGGCAATGTGCTCCAATCATACCTCTGCGGATTCCCACAGGTGTCCTCTTTTCGGAAATGCATGGGGTTCCCCGTTTTCCTTGGGTGCTTGGACACCCGAGGCCCATATCTGTACGTTGTGCCGGTGTGATGCTGGAAATGCACCTGAGGGACAGGGCCTCTGAATCCTTGTCCTTTTTCTGTTTCTACCGTGTGTTCTGTCATGTTTTCTGCCCAGGAGTCCATGTGGGACTCCTGGCAGTGCAGCTCTCTCTTTTGGTTTGGTGAACAGACCCATGGGATACCCTTATGGCACCCATGGGTAGGGGTACAACCCTGTGCCCCTAGTGTATGTTTTTGGGCACCTGTGGGTGGCCCACAGAGCAGGGTATGGGCTGGTGGCAGCTCCATGCTGAATCTGCCAGGTGCTCTGAGTGTCCTCCATTTTGGGACACCCAGGCCCTGCCATTGGGATCAGTTGATTCCTGATAGAAACAAGATGGCCCCTGTGGCCTCTTGCTTTCTATTGCCTGTTGTCTTGTTTTTCCCAAAGTCCTGGGAAGCCCTGACTCTGTCCCTTCCCCCTGACTGGCTGTTGGGTGGAAGTTCCATATATGGTGTTGTTGTGAAGGCCCAGCTAGACTGACTGGAGCCTTCCCACTGACTGTATGTTGTGGGTACCTCCTGTGGGTGGGACCTGGGTGAATGGAGTGGGTGACCAATATACACTCCTTGTTGTGGTTGTCTGGTTTCTGGCATGTGAGACAAAGACTGAGACAGCCCTGCCCGAAACTGGCCTGAATGCAGTGTGTAGTGTTGAATGGCTGGGTACTTGTCCCAATCCACATTTCTTGTTGTGAGTGTCTGGAAGGGAGGAGTGTGGCCTGAATGCACTGTGTGCCTGATTGGCTGACTGACTGCATGAATGCCCTGCAGTATGATTGGCTGCTGAGTGTGTGCCAGCAGCGTGGATGAGAGAGAGGATAGTATATCTGGGGACCTCTCACCACTGGAAAAGTGTTCAGAAGGGACCTTTGGTTGAGAAGCGACCATTGTGCTCCTAAAGCAGCCAGGGAGCTGAGTCTCCACTCTCCGAGTAACTGGAACTGCTGATCCTCGACGTCCAGCTGGAAGAAGAAGACTTGCTGTGGCATTTGCTTCGACCGATCCGAAGGCTGACGAGATCGTCGAGGGCTGACCCGAGAGAGGACCTGGTAAGGCGCCCTCTTCCCGTGCTCTGAGGGACCATCGAGCACCGCTCCATCTTCGCCGAAGCGCCCTGGAAGACAGATCCTCGAAAGGCTGTCGACCCGAGACGGGACCGCCGAGGAGATCGAAGTGAAGCACCCGGACATCGACGCCGTCGAAGTCCATTGTCGTCGACCAGGGTTCGCAGGTTTGTGGAACCGCTGGAGGCCCGTCGAAGTTGTGTTGCCCAGCCGTGGGAACCACTTGACGCCGTGCCGCCGACGACCGGAGCCGTCCGCTCCTTTGCCTAAGAACATCCAATCGAAGGACTCTCTCGACCGCTTCGTCGACCTCTTATCCTGCCGGAGAAAGTCGAGGACGACCAACGCGCCGAGGAGAAACCTGCCGGTGGGTTTCCCGCCACCCGACGACCTCAAAGACTCGGACGACTCGACGCCCTTGCTGGGCTCCCGTCTCTACAATCTTTGCGGTCCAGAACTATTGTCATCGAGATGCCGCGCACACCTCCGCCTTGCAAGACGCCGACGCCCCGACGCCGACGAGCACCGCTCGGACGAAGCTGCCGCCTATTCGACATCGTTCTACCTCGTTTGTCGACGGACGTTCGACGCCCCGTGCCTCCCGCTTGAAAGGGAAGGCATTCAAGAAGGGCCGTCGATTCCCCGTCGCCGAACAGCGAGTCCCTCGACGTTTGTCGACGCCTTTTCGAGGAACTCGACTCCACCAGGTACATTGGGGGGGTAAAAACATTATAGGGGAAAATAAGACTTGCAGAGCAATATATGGACTGGGCTTGTGCTATATCTTTCTTTACAGGTTGCCCAGGTGGGGGGATCTCCACACAGAACTGTGCCTAGTGGTAGGGGTCAGTATTATGCCTATTGCTCAACCATCTTATTTTCTCTCCTCTCTCTATTGCTGGTTTCACTCTATTGGTCTGTGTGACATTGTACAGTATTGTTCATGCACTTCAATGAGATCTAGGGTGGTACCACTTTAGGATTGTAAATATTTGTCATTGTAGATTTTGCCAGAGTACAAAGTGAGTTATCATGATGAATGTACATAACCTTAACTATTGATTATATAAAGACTGTGTTCTAACCAATACAGAGTGTGGATATTCCTTTGTGGGGGCTTGGGGTTACACTGTACTTGAGAACCAGCCTGCATCACCTCCTGAGAAGCTAGGCCTTGATTGCTCGACCATTGCTACCGAATAGAGAATCTTGGCTGGGGTCTCCTGTGCCTCCCCTCCACCATATAGGGAGCGGAAGTACAGACACCCCCCACCGGTCGTTGAGATCCGTTCTCTCACACTGGTGGCAGAGGTGGGATGCTTATGGTTTTAAGAATCAGTGTATAACCGTGCCACTTACAAAGGATATTTGCCCTTTATTGAATTAAGGTTTAGTTGTGTACAAGGTAACTGCATTACAAACAATGGAGTCTATTGCGAATGGCAAATTAACTCGGATGAGCTTGGAGGCTCTCCAGAGTGCTTGTGAAGCTAGGGAGTTAGACTTTGTGGATAAGTCTAGGGCTGAGCTGATAGCTGCCCTGGTGGACTACCAGACTGATAGTGAAACTCTTGATGAGGGGGGGAATGCAACCAATGAGGACTCTGCCCCTGGGGTTTCAGCTGAATCTGTTTCTGGGAATGCCACCATTCCTGCTGCCTCTGTTCCAAACTCCAGCAATTCCTTAGAACTTGAGTTATTGAGGATGAAATTGGCCTTTGAATACCGCAAGTTGGAAATAGATGCTGAGCTTAAGAAAGAGGAATTGGCTCAACAAGTGGAGCTCAAGAATAGGGATCTTGAACTCAAAAATAAGGACCTTGAACTCAAGAGCCAGGACACTGAATGTCAGAGGATCCAGCTAGAGAAAGCTAGAGTGGAGACTTCAGCTAGAACCAGTGAGAGTGTCAGGTCCCCAGCCACCAAGTTTATGAAAGATTTGGTTGGTGTATTTGTGGAGGGTTCGGATATCCTCCAATGGATTGAAGCGTTTGAAATGGCTTGTGAGATTCATGATGTGGATAAAAGAGATTGGGCGAAGTGTTTGTTAAGCAGAGTGCCTCAAACCGGGTATGACTGTATTCTGAAGCTGAGTGTGGAAGAAAGGGGTCAGTACGAGTGTATGAAGTCTGCTTTGATTGCCAAGTTTGGCAAGACACCTACCCAATACCTTAGAAGGTTCAGGGATTTTAAGAAAAAGGAGAATATGTCTTGGGTTGACTGGGTGAGTGCTGCGCACATGAACATGATGGGGTGGATTGATGGATACAAGGTTAAGACTTTTGTTGAATTGTCCCACCTCTTGTTTTTTGAGCATTTCTCTGAAGCCTGTTCACCAGAGCTGCGTCAGTATGTGGCTGACCAGAACATTTTGGACCCCTTTAAGCTGGCTAGGTTGGCTGACAAGTGGGTCTCCCACCGGGTGTCCCCTAAGGACTCCAGTGGGAAGGACAAGGACAAAGAGAAGGGGGCCTCTCAGAAAGCTGAGGAGTCCCCCAAGCAATCACAGTCGGGTAAACCAAAACCTTCCTCTCCTAAGACCCAAAAATCTAGTGGGGATAAGTCATCTGGGGGTGGGAATAAGAGTAGTGGTCCACCTGCTGCAAAGCAGGCTCCCAGTGGTTCCAGTACCGTACCCCGCACTCCTGGCGCTTGTTGGGACTGTGGGGCTCTGGATCACAAAAGGGGTGACCCCAAGTGTAAAGGTAAGGCACTTGGAGTACAGGCTGTCAGCCTGACCTACCCTTACCCCGTGTCTGAGGTGGAGGCCACTGTCCTCCCCTCCTCTGCCGGTATCGCATTTGGTGCTCCGGTAGAGATTTCCTTAGTGTCCCTTGGGGCCTGGGACCAGTACGCAGAAGTACTGGCGACTATCCCACAGAACACCCGTAGATTTTTGAGAAGTGTCCTCTTGAATGGCCAGCCTTCTACTGGTTTGAGAGACACTGGGGCAAGCATGACAGTGGTGGACAGGACCCTGCTCACGCCAGAGGACTATGAAGGTGCTCCTCTGCAAACCACCAGGTTAGCTGGTGGGCCTCCCAAATTATCCCCTGTAGCCTTAGTCACACTCATGATTGGCGACAAGACAGCGAAGCTTCCTGTCCTGGTTCAGGACAATGTCCCTGCTAACATTTTGTTAGGGAATGATCTAGTAGAGTTGGGGTTGATCTCGGATGGTCTTCCCATGACTGCTGCTGCCGTCACTAGATCACAGGTGACATCGGGTCTGGCTGTGGGTCAGATACCCGAGCCAAAGGCGAGGCCTAAGGCAAGAAGGAGGAAGACCAAGAAGGCCACCTCTGTGGAGGGAGCACCTTCTCTTCCTGCCGCACCCATTGGGATCCATGCTCCGGACGGGCTGGGTCCAGTGGAAAACCCAAACTCAACTCCTTTGGGAGAAGAGGCAGAAGACTCTCCTGTGGGAGAGGTTCTCAACCCAGAGGATCATCCCGACCTTCAATGCTTGTTAGCTGAAGGGGGACCCTCCCGGGCGGACTTCTGTAAGGGACAGAGAGAGTGCCACTCTCTCGAGGGACTGAGGAAACAGGCCCTGGCCCAGGCACAAGGAGAGGTGCC
This sequence comes from Ambystoma mexicanum, assembly GCF_040938575.1. NCBI lineage: Eukaryota > Metazoa > Chordata > Amphibia > Caudata > Ambystomatidae > Ambystoma > Ambystoma mexicanum. The sequence goes on from NC_090937.1 coordinate 385,581,204, forward strand.
TAGGAATTTCCGGATTTATTGGGAGGGTGAGCTCCTTGTTAGTGAGCCCACTAAGCCTGAACCTGGTGCCCGCAAGAGGTTGGTGGTACCCCAGGTTTACAGGCCCTTCCTACTGCAGTTGGCGCATGAGGTGCCCTTGGCTGGTCATCTTGGGACCAAGAAGACTAAGCAGAGGCTCTCTGCCCATTTCTACTGGCCACGGATGGGAGTAGAAGTGGAGTCCCACTGCAGGACCTGCCCAACTTGTCAGTTGTCTGGCAAGACTGGAGGCAGTGTCATTGCCCCACTGCAGCCGTTGCCAGTGGTTGGCACCCCATTTGAGAGGGTGGGCATCGACATCGTCGGTCCCCTTGACCCTCCCACTTCAGGTCGACATCGGTTCATCCTGGTCTTGGTAGATCATGCCACCAGGTACCCTGAGGCGATACCCCTTCGGACGGTTACGGCCAAGGTGGTTGCCAGGGCTCTCCTGGGTATTTTCACCCGTGTTGGATTCCCCAAGGAAGTTGTCTCTGACAGAGGATCCAACTTCATGTCGAGTTACATGAAAACCATGTGGAAAGAGTGCGGGGTAACCTACAAGTTCTCCACCTCTTACCACCCCCAGACCAATGGTCTGGTTGAGAGATTTGATAAAACTCTCAAGGGCATGCTAGGTGCTTTGGAAGAGCCCCTAAGAAGGAAATGGGATCTCCTCCTGCCATGCCTGCTGTTTGCTTACAGAGAGGTACCTCAAGAGGGTGTTGGTTTCAGCCCCTTTGAGTTACTCTTTGGACATCCCGTGAGGGGGCCCCTCGCCTTGATCCGAGAAGGCTGGGATCCACCCCTCCAGGTCCCGCCAAGCAAGTGGGGGACTATGTGTTAGGCCTCAGGCGGAGGATGACACAGATGAAGGGTCAGGCAACAGCAAATCTCAAGGCCAGCCAGGAATTGAATAAGTACTGGCATGACCTTAAAGCCTCGCAAGTGGATTGGACTCCGGGACAGGAAATCCTTGTGATGGAGCCTACCAAGCCTAGGGCTTTGGCAGACAAGTGGACTGGACCCTTCAGGATCATCTCCAAGATGGGCGAAGTCAACTATCTGGTTGACATGGGAGCCCCTGGGGTAGCTCCTCAGCTATTCCATGTCAACAGGCTCAAGCCTTTCCACAGGCGAGCGGAAGTCTCATGTCTCTTGCTAGCTTCTGGGCAAGAAGAGGATGAGAGTGAGCCCCTTCCTGACTTGCTGCATAGCAACCCTCAGGATGGCTCAGTGGAGGGAGTACATCTCTCTCCAGATTTGACAACAGAGCAACAGAGGGCCTGTAGGGCTTTGCTCCAACACTACGCCTCTCTGTTTTCACTGAAGCCAGGCCTTACACCGTGGTGTAAGCACGAAATTGACACTGGTGACAGTGTGCCTGTCAAAAGCAGGTGCTACCGTATGTCAGATACCGTTAAGAACCACATCCAGGCTGAGGTCGCCAAGATGTTGGATCTGGGTGTTATTGAACCCTCAACCAGTCCCTGGTCCAGTCCAGTGGTCCTTGTCCCCAAGGCAAGTTCCCAGGCGGGCACCAAGGATTGGAGGTTCTGTGTGGACTACCGAGGAGTCAATGCCGTCACCAAAACTGACGCGCACCCATTACCCAGGGCTGATGAGCTCGTGGACACCATCGGTGCTGCCAAGTTTGTGAGCACCTTTGACCTCACTTCAGGCTATTGGCAAATAGCTCTGACGGACCATGCCAAGGAAAAGACGGCCTTCTCAACACCTGAGGGACTCTACCAGTTTAGAGTCATGCCTTTTGGGTTGAAGAATGCCCCTGCCACCTTCCAGAGATTGGTCAATCATGCGCTCAGTGGGCTGGAAGCCTTTTGTGTGGCTTACTTAGACGACATTGCCGTCTACAGTTCCACCTGGGAAGAGCATTTGACACATCTGGATAGGGTGTTGCAGGCCTTGAAAAGGGCTAACCTCACTATCAAGGCCACCAAGTGCCAGATAGCTCAGGGGAAAGTTACCTATCTTGGTCATGAGGTAGGACGGGGTCAAATCCAACCTCTCGCCAGTAAAGTACAGGATGTACAGAACTGGGAGACTCCCACTACTCAAACCCAGGTGAGAGCCTTTTTGGGCCTCACTGGGTACTATCGCAATTTCATGGCAGACTATGGAACCATAGCTGCACCTCTGACCGCTCTAACGTCACCCAAGCAGCCTAGGAAGGTTAATTGGACCGAAGACTGTCAGAGGGCCTTTGATGGCTTGAAAGCAAGTCTGTGTCGGGCACCTGTGTTGAGTGCGCCTGACTACAGCCGACCCTTTATCGTCCAGACGGATGCCTGCGACACCGGAATTGGAGCTGTCTTGTCCCAGTTAGATGACAAAGGGAGAGAACACCCTATCATATTCATCAGTAGACAACTCAAGGGTAGAGAACTTAGGTGGGCTACTGTTGAAAAGGAGTGTTTTAGTATAGTTTGGAGCCTTAGGCGTTTTAGGCCCTACCTTACGGGGTCTACCTTCAAGGTCCAAACAGATCATAAGCCCCTGAAGTGGCTTATGCAGATGAAGGGTGAGAACCCGAAATTGCTCAGGTGGTCCATTAGCCTGCAAGGGCTAGACTTCACCATAGAGCACAGACCAGGGAAGAGTCACGATAATGCAGATGGCCTTTCCAGAAGGTATGTTGACCGTCTGGATGAGGGTGTCTATCCCGTGGGAGATTAGACACCCTCCACCTCAGTCTGGGGGGGGCGACTGTGATGCTGGAAATGCATCTGAGGGACAGGGCCTCTGAATCCTTGTCCTTTTTCTGTTTCTACCGTGTGTTCTGTCATGTTTTCTGCCCAGGAGTCCATGTGGGACTCCTGGCAGTGCAGCTCTCTCTTTTGGTTTGGTGAACAGACCCATGGGATACCCTTATGGCACCCATGGGTAGGGGTACAACCCTGTGCCCCTAGTGTATGTTTTTGGGCACCTGTGGGTGGCCAACAGAGCAGGGTATGGGCTGGTGGCAGCTCCATGCTGAATCTGCCAGGTGCTCTGAGTGTCCTCCATTTTGGGACACCCAGGCCCTGCCATTGGGATCAGTTGATTCCTGATAGAAACAAGATGGCCCCTGTGGCCTCTTGCTTTCTATTGCCTGTTGTCTTGTTTTTCCCAAAGTCCTGGGAAGCCCTGACTCTGTCCCTTCCCCCTGACTGGCTGTTGGGTGGAAGTTCCATATATGGTGTTGTTGTGAAGGCCCAGCTAGACTGACTGGAGCCTTCCCACTGACTGTATGTTGTGGGTACCTCCTGTGGGTGGGACCTGGGTGAATGGAGTGGGTGACCAATATACACTCCTTGTTGTGGTTGTCTGGTTTCTGGCATGTGAGACAAAGACTGAGACAGCCCTGCCCGAAACTGGCCTGAATCCAGTGTGTAGTGTTGAATGGCTGGGTACTTGTCCCAATCCACATTTCTTGTTGTGAGTGTCTGGAAGGGAGGAGTGTGGCCTGAATGCACTGTGTGCCTGATTGGCTGACTGACTGCATGAATGCCCTGCAGTATGATTGGCTGCTGAGTGTGTGCCAGCAGCGTGGATGAGAGAGAGGATAGTATATCTGGGGACCTCTCACCACTGGAAAAGTGTTCAGAAGGGACCTTTGGTTGAGAAGCGACCATTGTGCTCCTAAAGCAGCCAGGGAGCTGAGTCTCCACTCTACGAGTAACTGGAACTGCTGATCCTCGACGTCCAGCTGGAAGAAGAAGACTTGCTGTGGCATTTGCTTCGACCGATCCGAAGGCTGTCGAATTCGTCGAGGGCTGACCCGAGAGAGGACCTGGTAAGGCGCCCTCTTCCCGTGCTCCGAGGGACCATCGAGCACCGCTCCATCTTCACCGAAGCGCCCTGGAAGACAGATCCTCGAAAGGCTGTCGACCCGAGACAGGACCGCCGAGGAGATCGAAGTGAAGCACCCGGACATCGACGCCGTCGAAGTCCATTGTCGTCGACCAGGGTTCGCAGGTTTGTGGAACCGCTGGAGGCCCGTCGAAGTTGTGTTGCCCAGCCGTGGGAACCACTTGACGCCGTGCCGCCGACGACCGGAGCCGTCCGCTCCTTTGCCTAAGAACATCCAATCGAAGGACTCTCTCGACCGCTTCGTCGACCTCTTATCCTGCCGGAGAAAGTCGAGGACGACCAACGCGCCGAGGAGAAACCTGCCGGTGGGTTTCCTGCCACCCGACGACCTCAAAGACTCGGACGACTCGACGCCCTTGCTGGGCTCCCGTCTCTACAATCTTTGCGGTCCAGAACTATTGTCATCGAGGTGCCCCGCACACCTCCGCCTTGCAGGACGCCGACGCCCCGACGCCGACGAGCACCGCTCGGACGAAGCTGCCGCCTCTTCGACATCTTTCTACCTCGTTTGTCGACGGACGTTCGACGCCCCGTGCCTCCCGCTTGAAAGGGAAGGCATTCAAGAAGGGCCGTCGATTCCCCGTCGCCGAACAGCGAGTCCCTCGACGTTTGTCGACGCCTTTTTTCGAGGAACTCGACTCCACCAGGTACATTGGGGGGGTAAAAACATTATAGGGGAAAATAAGACTTGCAGAGCAATATATGGACTGGGCTTGTGCTATATCTTTCTTTACAGGTTGCCCAGGTGGGGGGATCTCCACACAGAACTGTGCCTAGTGGTAGGGGTCAGTATTCTGCCTATTGCTCAACCATCTTATTTTCTCTCCTCTCTCTATTGCTGGTTTCACTCTATTGGTCTGTGTGACATTGTACAGTATTGTTCATGCACTTCAATGAGATCTAGGGTGGTACCACTTTAGGATTGTAAATATTTGTCATTGTAGATTTTGCCAGAGTACAAAGTGAGTTATCATGATGAATGTACATAACCTTAACTATTGATTATATAAAGACTGTGTTCTAACCAATACAGAGTGTGGATATTCCTTTGTGGGGGCTTGGGGTTACACTGTACTTGAGAACCAGCCTGCATCACCTCCTGAGAAGCTAGGCCTTGATTGCTCGACCATTGCTACCGAATAGAGAATCTTGGCTGGGGTCTCCTGTGCCTCCCCTCCACCATATAGGGAGCGTAAGTACAGACACCCCCCACCGGTCGTTGAGATCCGTTCTCTCACAGCCGGTCGGCAGCATGTCTGAGATTTCGCTCTGAAAACGGACTTGGGGTTACTTGTGTTTTAAGCTTTCCCCTTGGCGGCCAGGTAGGTGCACCCACACATGTGAGGTACCGTTTTCATCGGGACACATGTGGGAACGGGTGACAGTAGGCCATGTGTTGTTGGGGGCATGTTTCAATGGGTGCATCAAGCGAAATGTGCGGAAAAGGTGTTCTTTTCCCGACATTTCGGACTTTGCGGGGCTGTCTGGGTAATAAAATCTGGGGGGATGTGCGCAAATCATACCTCTGCGTATTCCCACAGATGTCCTCTTTTCGGAAATGCATGGGGTTCCCTGTTTTCCTTGGTGGCTTGGACACCCGAGGCCCATATCTGTACGTTGTGCCGGTCGGCAGAATGTCTGAGATTTCGCTCTGAAAACAGACTTGGGGTTACTTGTGTTTGAGGCTTTCCCCTTGGCAGCCAGGTAGGTGCACCCACACATGTGAGGTACAATTTTCATCGGGACGCCTGTGGGAACGTGTGACGGTAGGCCATGTGTTGTTGGGGGCGTGTTTCGATGGGTGCCTCGAGCGAAATGTGCAGAAAAAGCATATTATTCCCCACATTTCAGACTTTGCAGTGCTGTCTGGGTAATACATTCTGGGGCGATGTGCGCAAATCATACCTCTGCAGATTCCCACGGGTGTCCTCTTTTTGGAAATGCATGTGGTTCCCTGTTTTCCTCGGTGGCTTGGACACCCGAGGCCCAGATCTGTACGTTGTGCCGGTCAGCAGAATGTCTGAAATTTCCCTCTGAAAACAGACATGGGGTTACTTGTGTTTTTGGCTTTCCCCTTGGCGGCCAGGTAGGTGCACCCACACACGTGAGGTACCGTTTTCATCGGGACACCTGTGGGAATGCGTGACAGTAGGCCCTGTGTTATTGGGGGCGTGTTTCGATGGGTGCGTCGAGCAAAATGTGCGGAAAATGTGTTTTTTTCCCCACATTTCGGACTTTGCAGAGGTGTCTGGGTAATAAATTCTGGGGCGATGTGCGCAAATCATACCTCTGCGGATTCCCACGGGTGTCCTCTTTTCGGAAATGCATGGGGTTCCCTGTTTTCCTTGGTCCCTTGGACACCTGAGGCCCATATCTGTATGTTGTGCCAGTCGGCAGAATGGCTGAGATTCCCCTCTGCAAACAGACTGGGGGTTGCTTGCGTTTTCGGCTTGCCCCTTGCCAGCCAGGTAGGTGCACCCACACATGTGAGGTACCGTTTTCATCGGGACACCTGTGGGAAAGCATGACGATAGGGCATGTGTTGTTGGGGGCGTGTTTCTATGGGTGCGTCGAGCGAAATGTGCGGAAAAAGCATTTTTTTCACCATATTTCCGACTTTGCAGGGCTGTCTAGGTAATAAATTCTGGGGCGATGTGCGCAAATCATATCTCTGAGGATTCCCACGGGTGTCCTCTTTTCAGAAATGCATCGGGTTCCCTGTTTTCCTCGGTGGCTTGGACACCCGAGGCCCATATCTGTACGTTGTGCCGGTCGGCAGAATGTCTGAGATTTCCCTCTGAAAACAGACTTGGGGTTACTTGTGTTTTAGACTTTCCCCTTGGCGGCCAGGTAGGTGCACCCACGCATGTGAGGTACCGTTTTCATCGGGACACCTGTGGGAACGCGTGACGGTAGGCCACATGTTGTTGGGGGCGTGTTTCGATGGGTGCCTCGAGCGAAATGTGCAGAAAAAGTGTTTTTTTCCTGACATTTCGGACTTTGCGGGGCTGTCTGGGAACTAAAATCTGGGGCGATGTGCTCCAATCATACCTCTGCGGTTTCCCACAGGTGTCCTCTTTTCGGAAATCCATGGGGTTCCCCGTTTTCCTTGGTGGCTTGGACACCCGAGGCCCATATCTGTACGTTGTGCCGGTCGGCAGCATGTCTGAGATTTCGCTCTGAAAACAGACTTGGGGTTACTTGTGTTTTAGGCTTTCCCCTTGGCAGCCAGGTACGTGCACCCACACATGTGAGGTACCGTTTTCATCGGGACACCTGTGGGAATGGGTGACGGTAGGCCATGTGTTGTTGGGGGCATGTTTCGATGGGTGCATTGTTAGGCAGAAACCTGTGCAGTTCCCTTGGGGAACACTGCAAAAGATTTAAGACTACAGGTAGAGCAGTAAACCCCTTTGGTAGCAGTCTGTACCACCCAGATTTACCTGGTAGCTGTGGCTGAGCAGTCAGACTTCTCTCAAGAAGAGTTAGGCAGTATGTAAAGTATACACAATATGTACCAAAACACAATAGCACAAGCAAACACTGACCAGAGCTTGGTTTCAAAAGTATATAGTTATTTATTTAAAATACACATAAGTTAAAAACACTCTAGCAAAAATATAGTAAAAGTACTTCAACACAGTTATAATGAAAGTAGATTCAATCCTTTCTCCTATCTAGACAACTCTAGGTAAAACACCACTTAATTAAAACAGAGGTGAGTGCTTAACGTTAGATGACACTCTAGTAGTTTCCAAGAAAGGGAGAGAAAAAGCAGAAATGGGTTAGACACACCACTCTAAGGTCCAGAGCACTTGCAATAGGCTTACAGAAGAATAAAGTCACAGGTGAGCAAAAGTCACTAGGCAGGGCCCACTCTTAGAGTAGCCGGAGCGAAAATGTGCCCAAGATCACACTGTTAGTTAGAGATTCAAAGTCTTGCAAAGAGTCAAAAAGAGGTTAGAGTGGCTCAGAAAGTTTAGCCAAAGTGTCCCAGGCACTCCCAGGTTCGAAAGCCGGGGACTAAATCTACCCCGTACAGTCGGTAGCAAGGGAAGCCAGGCAGAACACAGTACCTTAAGCGGAAAGGATCCTCCAGCGGTGGCAGTTGTTCCAGGCAGTGGCAGCAGGGCTCGACGTCGGTCAGGGGAGAAGAAGTTCTCGCTGAAGAGCAGAAGAAGAGGGTCGTTGCACTGCCCGGGAAGAAACCAGCCGCGGAGTCCTCCGGTTAAAGGGTTGGTGCCGACTTTCGCGGTATGGGGGTAAAGTGTGGTATTCCGGTTGCCGGGGTGCTTGGCACAGGCAAGGCGGCCACGAGATACCTCAAAGAACGGAAAGAAGGCGAAAACTGGTTGTCCCCACCAGTCAAGGGAAGGAGCCACTCCGTTAAGAGTTCTCCTCGGTCGTCGGGAAAAAGTGGTGAGACGGTTCAGCAGGGCTCCACCGGGTGGTGTCGTCGAAGCAGGTCGGCTCAGCTCTTCCCTCGTCGGATTCTTGGTCCTGTGGCGACTTCTGAAGTCCCAGTCCCCAAAGCCCTGCTTTTATGCAGCAAACCCCCATTCACCCAGCCTAGCTGTCACTCAACCATGCTAAGTGGTGAGCCGGGCGGCTCACCACTTGGGCCAATCAGGACGGAGTGCGACTTGAGTTACCAAGGTAACTCAGTCCAGGGTGCCTAAATCCCCCTCCACCCCTCCTAAGTACCCCAGACAGAGTGGCACCACTTTGGAGGGCTTCTGTGGAGAAGCCCGCCAAAAGTGGAACAAAGGGCTCCACTTTGGGTCAGAGTTACAGAGGCGAACACCAACGCCATTTTAGAATCAAGTTTTGGCAAAAAGTCCCAACCGGAGTTATAAAAATAAATATATAAACCGGCGGTATGTTTAAGGCTACCGTAAATAAATAATTAAATGTGTTAGCCTAAAACAATGGGAAATCCCATAGGGAAATATTCGCGGTCGAATATAAAAAGTAGTTTCCACTGCCACCAGCCAAAACTCGATCAGGGGGGACGGAGACGTGCCCCCTCGACTAACAGACCCTGGGGCAATCGAATTGCCCCAGCCAGTACGTCCACAATATGATGGTTTGTACTGGTTCTGTTCAGGATTCAAGACTAGTAAAGTCTTTGGTGACTTTACATGCCCTGGGAGACAGTAGTCAGTCCCAGGGTATGGAGTCTATGTTGGGGAGTCCCTAGGACACCCCTGGGTCACGGCACAGAGGGTGCTGTGTAACCCACATCACAAAAATACATGAGGCCCTATGGAGTAAGAGACCCCATAGCCCATTCAACACAAGGTTTAACCAAGAAAACACACTTCAACATGTCCAAGAGTGAGGGTAAAAGAGTCTCACTCTTGGCAGGAGAAAAAAATTAAACCCCAGAAATCCAGCAAAGCTGCTGGGGGACTCACTAGGTAGGGAAATTCAGCCTAAACAGAGAATTCTCCCTAACACTCGCCCCCCCCAGACTAAGGGACAGGAGGATTTAATCCACTCCTGGATGAACCTCATACCTCTAGTCGATGATATACATCCTAGAGAGTCCATCAGCATTTTGATGGTGACACCTTGACCTATGTTCAATGGAGAACTCAAAGGTTTTCTTTTGCAAGCTAACGGACCTACAGACCCTTTGAGGAACATCAGTCTTTTTGTTATAGGGGATCTGGTTGACCAGTCCCTCAGAAGTTGGTACAACTTCTGAACCTATGTTAGGCTTTTTCAAGGGGTCCTTATAAAGGATTCCCTTAGATCTAGAGGGGCCTCCAAGGTTCCTCACCACCTCTCTTGTGGGAGCAGGTTGGGTCTTAGGCCTCTTGGTTGGAGGGGTTGGGGTTAGGCAATGCACCTGCTTCCCCTTCCTCTTAGATCTACCCTTACCTATTTTAGGAGTTTCCCCCCTAATATTAGGATTTGAGTTGGGGTCTTCAGTAGAAGGTCCAACAGTCTGAAGGTTTTTGGCCTTAGACTTTTCTTTTCTGGTTTTCCACCAGCACTGAGAATTACCAGTTCTCTCGGGTCCAGATAGGGGCCTAGTTGGTCTATCCACCTCTTCCTCAGAAGCAGGGGGAGTCAGAGACTCTGAGACTAGGGGAACAATGATGGAGCTTGGTTGGGGCTCCCATGTTCCTAGCATACTATCCTGAAAGGTGCCTGGGTCAGAGGTCAACTTACTAAACCCAGGGCTTGTAGTGGGGTTCTCAGTAGAGGGTCCCACAGGCTTAGAAGGGTCCTTCAAGGTAGCCTGTCTAGCCAATTTGGTTAAGTTCTGCTTCTCCATACTGGGAGGCCTGGGGGTATGTGACACTACTCCTAGAGTTCTTAGGTCATTCCCTAACAGGACCTTCCCAGGTACCTCAGTCTGAACACTGACAGGGATCCTTACTGTCATGTTGTTACATTGAATGAGGGCTGGTAGAATAGGAACCATTTGGACAGGGCCTCCAGACATCCTAGTGGGACCTTTGGGTGCTTTGGCCACATCTTCAGGTTGAAAGAAGCTTTCATCCACTACTGTTCTGCTGGCCCCAGTGTCTCTCCTGGCAGGAGTATCCTGGCCATTGACAAGAACACTGTCCACATAATACACCTTAGAGTTAACAGGTAGGGAGTTATACACAACCCTATTCTGGGGACTAACCAGACCCATAGGCTCTAAGTTTACAGTTGCTTGAAGACCCAAGGGTTCTTCAGCAAAGAGTTCAAAGTGGGCACTAGCCATCTGTACTTCATCCTCAGGAGTGAAGGCTAAGGAGACTGTGCTGATCCCTGCAGGTTTACCCTTGCACTTGGGATCTCCTTTGATATGGTCAGTACCCTGACAGACATAGCATTGTCCAAATGCTCTATGGAAGGGTGGCTTGTTCTGACCTCCTTCTGGCTTGTGGCCAGAAGGTACAGTAGCCTGACTAGGTTTCCCATGTGGCTTACCCTGGTTATTTTGTGGTTTGGGGCCCTCTTTGGGATAGGAATTATTAGAATTCTCTTTGGAGTCTTTTTTAGGCTGTTTCTCCCCATCCTTCTTCTGAGTTACCCCAGAATCCTTGTGAGTGGCCCTGTTGGCAACCCACAAGTCAGCAGCCTTAGCTAGTTTCCGGGAATCTAATTCCTTGGAATCAGCCAAGTGTTGTCTGAGCTCAGGAGAGCAGGCATCATAAATAGTCTCCAACATAAACAAATTCTTCATACCTTCATAAGTGTTCACCTTGTAACCCTTAATCCATCCCTCTAAGTTTTTCAAACATTCACTCACCCAGGTAGCCCAAGGGGTACCATCATGCTTTTTGAGGCTCCTAAACCTCTTAAGATACTGGGAAGGGGTCTTCCCAAACCTAGCTATCAAAGCTAGTTTCACACATTCATAGTCCTTCCTATCCTCCTCCCCCATCTCCATTACCACATCAGTTGCAACAGGGGGAAGCCTAGAGAACAACCAGGTGAGTAAGTCATTTCCTGTGATGTTCTGGAGCCCATGATTATATTCAAACAGAGACAACCAATCCAACACATCCAACTTAGGCTCATACATACCAACCAATTCTTTAGGCATCCGGGGTCTTTTAGGACTGGAACTTCTAGAGGAGCCAGAGAGAGAAACATTCTCAACAGATAATTTCTTCATTTCTAAGTCATACTTGAGCTCCATTTCCCTTAGCCTTAGTTCTTTGTCAGTTTGAGCATTAAGTTTCTTATACTCCAATTCTAGCTTCATTTTCTCCAGTTCAAAGTACTGAGGACTAAATGTGGGACCTGGTAAAGGTCCAGTAGGCACAGCAGGTAGAGCAGGCAGAGGCCTAGGGGGGACAGTTACAACAGCCTCACCCTCCTCTTCTGACTCTTCCTCAGAAACATCAACATTTTGCTCCATGTTAACTTCAACACTGTCATCTACAGTCGCTGGAGTGGTAGGTTCCTCTGAACCATCACCCAGACTTTGGTTAGCTAACAATCTTTCAATCAGCTCCATTTTCTTGCCCTTAGTCAGGAGATCCTTATGTTTACAGAGCACTCTTAAACAATCAGCAGTTTTGGCTGCAAGGGACTCTTGACTATAGCTTTCTATAACTGACATGTTAGAGGTTTTACTTTTTCAGTGCTAAGCTTTGTGGTTAGTTGCACTAAGGTATCTAAAGCACAATAAAATGTATACTCAATACAAATCCCACCGCTGTACACCAGTGTTAGGCAGAAACCTGTGCAGTTCCCTTGGGGAACACTGCAAAAGATTTAAGACTACAGGTAGAGCAGTAAACCCCTTTGGTAGCAGTCTGTACCACCCAGATTTACCTGGTAGCTGTGGCTGAGCAGTCAGACTTCTCTCAAGAAGAGTTAGGCAGTATGTAAAGTATACACAATATGTACCAAAACACAATAGCACAAGCAAACACTGACCAGAGCTTGGTTTCAAAAGTATATAGTTATTTATTTAAAATACACATAAGTTAAAAACACTCTAGCAAAAATATAGTAAAAGTACTTCAACACAGTTATAATGAAAGTAGATTCAATCCTTTCTCCTATCTAGACAACTCTAGGTAAAACACCACTTAATTAAAACAGAGGTGAGTGCTTAACGTTAGATGACACTCTAGTAGTTTCCAAGAAAGGGAGAGAAAAAGCAGAAATGGGTTAGACACACCACTCTAAGGTCCAGAGCACTTGCAATAGGCTTACAGAAGAATAAAGTCACAGGTGAGCAAAAGTCACTAGGCAGGGCCCACTCTTAGAGTAGCCGGAGCGAAAATGTGCCCAAGATCACACTGTTAGTTAGAGATTCAAAGTCTTGCAAAGAGTCAAAAAGAGGTTAGAGTGGCTCAGAAAGTTTAGCCAAAGTGTCCCAGGCACTCCCAGGTTCGAAAGCCGGGGACTAAATCTACCCCGTACAGTCGGTAGCAAGGGAAGCCAGGCAGAACACAGTACCTTAAGCGGAAAGGATCCTCCAGCGGTGGCAGTTGTTCCAGGCAGTGGCAGCAGGGCTCGACGTCGGTCAGGGGAGAAGAAGTTCTCGCTGAAGAGCAGAAGAAGAGGGTCGTTGCACTGCCCGGGAAGAAACCAGCCGCGGAGTCCTCCGGTTAAAGGGTTGGTGCCGACTTTCGCGGTATGGGGGTAAAGTGTGGTATTCCGGTTGCCGGGGTGCTTGGCACAGGCAAGGCGGCCACGAGATACCTCAAAGAACGGAAAGAAGGCGAAAACTGGTTGTCCCCACCAGTCAAGGGAAGGAGCCACTCCGTTAAGAGTTCTCCTCGGTCGTCGGGAAAAAGTGGTGAGACGGTTCAGCAGGGCTCCACCGGGTGGTGTCGTCGAAGCAGGTCGGCTCAGCTCTTCCCTCGTCGGATTCTTGGTCCTGTGGCGACTTCTGAAGTCCCAGTCCCCAAAGCCCTGCTTTTATGCAGCAAACCCCCATTCACCCAGCCTAGCTGTCACTCAACCATGCTAAGTGGTGAGCCGGGCGGCTCACCACTTGGGCCAATCAGGACGGAGTGCGACTTGAGTTACCAAGGTAACTCAGTCCAGGGTGCCTAAATCCCCCTCCACCCCTCCTAAGTACCCCAGACAGAGTGGCACCACTTTGGAGGGCTTCTGTGGAGAAGCCCGCCAAAAGTGGAACAAAGGGCTCCACTTTGGGTCAGAGTTACAGAGGCGAACACCAACGCCATTTTAGAATCAAGTTTTGGCAAAAAGTCCCAACCGGAGTTATAAAAATAAATATATAAACCGGCGGTATGTTTAAGGCTACCGTAAATAAATAATTAAATGTGTTAGCCTAAAACAATGGGAAATCCCATAGGGAAATATTCGCGGTCGAATATAAAAAGTAGTTTCCACTGCCACCAGCCAAAACTCGATCAGGGGGGACGGAGACGTGCCCCCTCGACTAACAGACCCTGGGGCAATCGAATTGCCCCAGCCAGTACGTCCACAATATGATGGTTTGTACTGGTTCTGTTCAGGATTCAAGACTAGTAAAGTCTTTGGTGACTTTACATGCCCTGGGAGACAGTAGTCAGTCCCAGGGTATGGAGTCTATGTTGGGGAGTCCCTAGGACACCCCTGGGTCACGGCACAGAGGGTGCTGTGTAACCCACATCACAAAAATACATGAGGCCCTATGGAGTAAGAGACCCCATAGCCCATTCAACACAAGGTTTAACCAAGAAAACACACTTCAACATGTCCAAGAGTGAGGGTAAAAGAGTCTCACTCTTGGCAGGAGAAAAAAATTAAACCCCAGAAATCCAGCAAAGCTGCTGGGGGACTCACTAGGTAGGGAAATTCAGCCTAAACAGAGAATTCTCCCTAACATGCATCAAGCAAAATGTACGGAAAAGGTGTTTTTTTCCCGACATTTCGGACTTTGCGGGGCTGTCTTGGTAATAAAATCTGGGGGGATGTGCGCAAATCATACCTCTGCGTATTCCCACAGATGTCCTCTTTTCGGAAATGCATGGGGTTCCCTGTTTTCCTTGGTGGCTTGGACACCCGAGGCCCATATCTGTACGTTGTGCCGGTCGGCAGAATGTCTGAGATTTCGCTCTGAAAACAGACTTGGGGTTACTTGTGTTTGAGGCTTTCTCCTTGGCAGCCAGGTAGGTGCACCCACACATGTGAGGTACAATTTTCATCGGGACACCTTTGGGAACGTGTGACGGTAGGCCATGTGTTGTTGGGGGCATGTTTCGATGGGTGCGTCGAGTGAAATGTGCAGAAAAAGTGTTTTTTTCCCGACATTTCAGAGTTTGCGGGGCTGTCTGGGTAATAAATTCTGGGGCAATGTGCGCAAATCATACCTCTGCGGATTCCCACGGGTGTCCTCTTTTTGGAAATGCATGGGTTTCCCTGTTTTCCTCGGTGGCTTCGACACCCGAGGCCCATATCTGTACGTTGTGCCGGTCGGCAGAATGTCTGAAATTTCGCTCTGAAAACAGACTTGGGGTTACTTGTGTTTTAGGCTTTCCCCTTGGCGGCCAGGTAGGTGCACCCACACATGTGAGGTACCGTTTTCATTGAGACACCTGTGGGAACGTGTGACGGTAGGCCATGTTTTGTTGGGGGCTTGTTTCGATGGGTGCGTCGAGCGAAATGGGCGGAAAAAGCGTTTTTTTTACCCACATTTCGGATTTTGCAGGGCTGTCTGGGTAAAAAATTCTGGGGCGATGTGCGCAAATCATACCTCTGAGGATTCCCATGGGTGTCCTCTTTTCAGAAATGCATGAGGTTCCCTGTTTTCCTCAGTGGCTTGGACACCCGAGGCCCATATCTGTACGTTGTGCAGGTCGGCAGAATGTCTGAGATTTCCCTCTGAAAACAGACTTGGGGTTACTTGTGTTTTAGACTTTCCCCTTGGCGGCCAGGTAGGTGCACCCACACATGTGAGGTACCGTTTTTATCGGGACACCTGTGGGAACGCGTGACGGTAGGCCACGTGTTGTTGGGGGCGTGTTTCAATGGGTGCCTCAAGCAAAATGTGCGGAAAAAGTGTTTTTTTTCCCGACATTTCGGACTTTGCATGGCTCTCTGGGTACTAAACTCTGGGGCGATGTGCTCCAATCATACCTCTGCGGATTCCCACAGGTGTCCTCTTTTCGGAAATGCATGAGGTTCCCCGTTTTCCTTGGTGGCTTGGACACCCGAGGCCCATATCTGTTCGTTGTGCCGGTCGGCAGAATGTCTGAGATTTCGCTCTGAAAACAGACTTGGGGTTACTTGTGTTTTAGGCTTTCCCCTTGGCGGCCAGGTAGGTACACCCACACATGTGAGGTACCGTTTTCATCGGGACACCTGTAGGAACATGTGACGGTAGGCCATGTGTTGTTGGGGGCGTGTTTCGATGGGTGCGTCGAGCGAAATGTGCGGAAAAAGTGTTTTTTTCCCGACATTTCGGACTTTGCGGGGCTGTCTGGGTAAAAAATTCTGGGGCGATGTGCACAAATCATACCTCTGCAGATTCCCACGCGTGTCCTCTTTTCGGAAATGCATGGGGTTCCCTGTTTTCCTTGGTGGCTTGGACACCCGAGGCCCTTATCTGTACGTTGTGCCGGTATGCAGAATGTCTGAGATTTCGCTCTGAAAACAGACTTGGGGTTACTTGTGTTTTAGGCTTTCCCCTTGGCGGCCAGGTAGGTGCACCCACACATGTGAGGTACCGTTTTCATCAGGACACCTGTGGGAACGCGTGACGGTAGGCCATGTGTTGTTGGGGTCGTGTTTCGATGGGTGCGTCGAGCGAAATCTGCGGAAAAAGTGTTTTTTTCCCCACATATCGGACTTTGCCGGGCTGTCTGGGTAAAAAATTCTGGGGCGATGTGCACAAATCATACCTCTGCGGATTCCCACGGCTGTCCTCTTTTCGGAAATGCATGGGGTTCCCTGTTTTCCTCGGTGGCTTGGACACCCGAGGCCCATATCTGTACGTTGTGCCGGTCGGCAGAATGTCTGAGATTTCGCCATGAAAACAGAGTTGGGGTTACTTGTGTTTTAGGCTTTCCCCTTGGCGGCCAGGTAGGTGCACCCACACATGTGAGGTACCATTTTCATCGGGACACCTGTGGGAACGCGTGACGGTAGGCCATGTGTTGTTGGGGGCGTGTTTTGATGGGTGCGTCGAGCGAAATGTGCGGAAAAAGTGTGTTTTTCCCAACATTTCGGACTTTGCGGGGCTGTCTGGGTAAACAATTCTGGGGCGATGTGCGCAAATCATACCTCTGCGGATTCCCACGGGTGTCCTCTTTTCGGAAATGCATGGGGTTCCCTGTTTTCCTCGGTGGCTTGGACACCCGAGGCCCATATCTGTACGTTGTGCCGGTCGGCAGAATGTCTGAGATTTCGCTCTGAAAACAGACTTGGGGTTACTTGTGTTTTAGGCTTTCCCCTTGGCGGCCAGGTAGGTGCACCCACACATGTGAGGTACTGTTTTCATCGGGACACATGTGGGAACGCGTGACAGTAGGCCATGTGTTGTTGGGGGCGTGTTTCGATGGGTGCGTCGAGCGAAATGTGCGGAAAAAGCGTTTTTTTCCCCACATTTCGGACTTTGCAGGGCTGACTGGGTAATAAATTCTGGGGCGATGTGTGCAAATCATACCTCTGCGGATTCCCACGGGTGTCCTCTTTTCGGAAATGCATGGGATTCCCTGTTTTCCTCGTGACTTGGACACCCGAGGCCCATATCTGTACGTTGTGCCGGTCGGCAGAATGTCAGAGCTTTCCCTCTGAAAACAGACTTGGGGTTACTTGTGTTTTAGGCTTTCCCCTTGGTGGCCAGGTAGGTGCACCCACACATGTGAGGTACCGTTTTCATCGGGACACCTGTGGGAACGTTTGACGGTAGGCCATGTGTTGTTGGGGGCGTGTTTCGATTGGTGCGTCGAGCGTAACGTGCGGAAAAAGCATTTTTTTCCCCACATTTCAGACTTTGCTGGGCTGTCTGGGTAATAAATTCTGGGCGATGTGCGCAAATCATACCTCTGCGGATTCCCACGGGTGTCCTCTTTTCGGAAATGCATGGGGTTCCCTGTTTTTCTCGGTGGCTTGGACACCCGAGGCCCATATCTGTACGTTGTGCCGGTCGGCAGAATGTCTGAGATTTCGCTCTGAAAACAGACTTGGGGTTACTTGTGTTTTAGGCTTTCCCCTTGGCGGCCAGGTAGGTGCACCCACACATGTGAGGTACCGTTGTCATCGGGACACCTGTGGGAACGGGTGACGGTAGGCCATGTGTTGTTGGGGGCATGTTTCGATGGGTGCATCAAGCGAAATGTGCGGAAAAGGCATTTTTTTCCCGACATTTCGGACTTTGCGGGGCTGTCTGGGTAAAAAATTCTGGGGCGATGTGCGCAAATCATACCTCTGCGGATTGCCACGGGTGTCCTCTTTTCGGAAATGCATGGGGTTCCCTGTTTTCCTTGGTGGCTTGGACACCCGAGGCCCATATCTGTACGTTGTGCCGGTCGGCAGAATGTCTGAGATTTCGCTCTGAAAACAGACTTGGGGTTACTTGTGTTTTAGGCTTTCCCCTTGGCGGCCAGGTAGGTGCACCCACACATGTGAGGTACCGTTTTCATCGGGACACCTGTAGGAACGGGTGACGGTAGGCCATGTGTTGTTGGGGGCGTGTTTCGATTGGTGCGTCGAGCAAAATGTGCGGAAAAAGTGTTTTTTTCCCGACATTTCGGACTTTGCGGGGCTGTCTGGGTAAAAAATTCTGGGGCGATGTGCGCAAATCATACCTCTGTGCATTCCCACGGGTATCCTCTGTTTGGAAATGCATGGGGTTCCCTGTTTTCCTCGGTGGCTTGGACACCCGAGGCCCAAATCTGTACGTTGTGCCGGTCGGCAGAATGTCTGAGATTTCGCTCTGAAAACAGACTTGGGGTTACTTGTGTTTTAGGCTTTTCCCTTGGCGGCCAGGTAGGTGCACCCACACACGTGAGGTACCGTTTTCATTGGGACACCTGTGGGAACGCGTGACGGTAGGCCATGTGTTGTTGGGGGCGTGTTTTGATGGGTGTGTCGAGCGAAATGTGCGGAAAAAGTGTTTTTTTTCCCGACATTTCAGACTTTGCGGGGCTGTCTGGTTCTAAAATCTGGGGCGATGTGCTCCAATCATACCTCTGCGGATTCCCACAGGTGTCCTCTATTCGGAAATGCATGGGGTTCCCCGTTTTCCTTAGTGGCTTGGACACCCGAGGCCCATATCTGTACGTTGTGCCGGTCGGCAGAATGTCTGAGATTTCGCTCGGAAAATAGACTTGGGGTTACTTGTGTTTTAGGCTTTCCCCTTGGCGGCCAGGTAGGTGCACCCACACATGTGAGGTACCGTTGTCATCGGGACACCTGTGGGAATGGGTGACGGTAGGCCATGTGTTGTTGGGGGTATGTTTCGATGGGTGCATCAAGCGAAATGTGCGGAAAAGGCATTTTTTTCCCGACATTTCGGACTTTGCGGGGCTGTCTGGGTAAAAAATTCTGGGGCGATGTGCGCAAATCATACCTCTGCGTATTCCCACGGGTGTCCTCTTTTTGGAAATGCATGGGGTTCCCTGTTTTCCTTGGTGGCTTGGACACCCGAGGCCCATATCTGTACGTTGTGCCGGTCGGCAGAATGTCTGAGATTTCGCTCTGAAAACAGACTTGGGGTTACTTGTGTTTTAGGCTTTCCCCTTGGTGGCCAGGTAGGTGCACCCACACATGTGAGGTACCGTTTTCATCGGGACACCTGTAGGAACGTGTGACGGTAGGCCATGTGTTGTTGGGGGTGTGTTTCGATGGGTGCGTCGAGCAAAATGTGCGGAAAAAGTGTTTTTTTCCCGACATTTCGGACTTTCCAGGGCTGTCTGGGTAAAAAATTCTGGGGCGATGTGCGCAAATCATACCTCTGCGGATTCCCACGGGTGTCCTCTTTTCGGAAATGCATGGGGTTCCCTGTTTTCCTCGGTGGCTTGGACACCCGAGGCCCATATCTGTATGTTGTGCCGGTCGGCAGAATGGCTGAGATTCCCCTCTGCAAACAGACTGGGGGTTACTTGCGTTTTAGGCTTTCCCCTTGGCGGCCAGGTAGGTGCACCCACACATGTGAGGTACTGTTTTCATCAGGACACCTGTGGGAACGCGTGACAGTAGGCCCTGTGTTGTTGGGGGCGTGTTTCGATGGGTGCGTCGAGCGAAATGTGCGGAAAAAGCGTTTTTTTCCCCACATTTCGGACTTTGCAGGGCTGTCTGGGTAATAAATTCTGGGGCAATGTGTGCAAATCATACCTCTGCGGATTCCCACGGGTGTCCTCTTTTCGGAAATGCATGGGGTTCCCTGTTTTCCTCGGTGGCTTGGACACCCGAGGCCCATATCTGTACGTTGTGCCGGTCGGCAGAATGTCTGAGATTTCCCTCTGAAAACAGACTTGGGGTTACTTGTGTTTTAGGCTTTCCCCTTGGCGGCCAGGTAGGTGCACCCACACATGTGAGGTACCGTTTTCATCGGGACACCTGTGGGAACGTGTGACGGTAGGCAATGTGTTGTTGGGGGCGTGTTTCGATGGGTGCGTCGAGCGAAATGTGTGCAAAAAGCGTTTTTTTCCCCACATTTCAGACTTTGCAGGGCTGTCTGGGTAATACATTCTGGGCGATGTGCGCAAATCATACCTCTGCGGATTCCCACGGGTGTCCTCTTTTTGGAAATGCATGGGGTTCCCTGTTTTCCTCGGTGGCTTGGATACCCGAGGCCCAGATTTGTACGTTGTGCCAGTCGGCAGAATGTCTGAGATTTCCCTCTGAAAACAGACATGGGGTTACTTGTGATTTCGGCTTGCCCCTTGCCGGCCAGGTAGGTGCACCCACACATGTGAGGTACCGTTTTCATCGGGACACCTGTGGGAACGCGTGACGGTAGGCCATGTGTTGTTGGGGGAGTGTTTTGATGGGTGCGCTGAGCGAAATGTACGGAAAATGCGTTTATTTCCCCACATTTCGGACTTTGCCAGGGTGTCTGGGTAATACATTTTGGGGCGATGTGCGCAAATCATACCTCTGCGGATTCCCACGGGTGTCCTCTTTTCATAAATGCATGGGGTTCCCTGTTTTCCTTGGTGGCTTGGACACCCGAGGCCCATATCTGTATGTTGTGCCGGTCGGCAGAATGGCTGAGATTCCCCCCTGCAAACAGACTGGGGTTTGCTTGCGTTTTCGGCTTGCTCCTTGCCAGCCAGGTAGGTGCACCCACGCATGTGAGGTACCGTTTTCATCGGGACACCTGTGGGAAAGCGGGACGGTAGGCCATGTGTTGTTGGGGGCGTGTTTCGATGGAAGCGTCGAGCGAAATGTACGGAAAATGCGTTTTTTTTCCCACATTTCGGACTTTGCGGGGGTGTCTGGGTAATACATTTTGGGGCGATGTGCGCAAATCATACCTCTGCGGATTCCCACGGGTGTCCTCTTTTCAGAAATGCATGGGGTTCCCTGTTTTCCTTGGTGGCTTGGACACCCGAGGCCCATATCTGTATGTTGTGCCGGTCGGCAGAATGGCTGAGATTCCCCCCTGCAAACAGACTGGGGTTTGCTTGCGTTTTCGGCTTGCCCCTTGCCAGCCAGGTAGGTGCACCCACGCATGTGAGGTACCGTTTTCATCGGGACACCTGTGGGAAAGCGGGACGGTAGGCCATGTGTTGTTGGGGGCGTGTTTCGATGGAAGCGTGGAGCGAAATGTGCGGAAAAAGTGTTTTTTCCCGACTTTTCAGACTTTGCAGGGCTCTCTGGGTAATAAATTCTAGGGCGATGTGCGCAAATCATACCTCTGTGGATTCCCACGGGTGTCCTCTTTTCGGAAATGCATGGGGTTCCCCATTTTCCTTGGTGGCTTGGACACCCGAGGCCCATATCTGTACGTTGTGCCGGTCGGCAGAATGTCTGAGATTTCGCTCTGAAAACAAACTTGGGGTTACTTGTGTTTTAGGCTTTCCCCTTGGTGGCCAGGTAGGTGCACCCACACATGTGAGGTACCGTTTTCATCGGGACACCTGTGGGAACGCGAGACGGTAGGCCATGTGTTGTTTGGGGCGTGTTTCGATGGGTGCGTCGAGGGAAATGTGCAGAAAAAGTGTTTTTTTCCCGACATTTTGGATTTTGCGGGGCTGTCTGGGTAAAAAATTCTGGGGCGATGTGCGCAAATCATACCTCTGCGGATTCCCACGGGTGTCCTCTTTTCAGAAATGCATGGGGTTCCCTGTTTTCCTCGGTGGCTTGCTCACCCGAGGCCCATATCTGTACGTTGTGCCGGTCGGCAGAATGTCTGAGATTTTGCTCTGAAAACAGACTTGGGGTTACTTGTGTTTTAGTCTTTCCCCTTGGCGGCCAGGTAGGTGCACCCACACATGTGAGGTACCGTTTTCATCGGTACACCTGTGGGAGCGCGTGACGGTATGCCACGTGTTGTTGGGGGCGTGTTTCGATGGGTGCCTCGAGCGAAATGTGCGGAAAAAGTGTTTTTTTCCCACATTTCGGACTTTGCGGGGGTGTCTGGGTACTAAAATCTGGGGCGATGTGCTCCAATCATACCTCTGCGGATTCCCACAGGTGTCCTCTTTTTGGAAATGCATGGGGTTCCCCGTTGTCCTCGGTGGCTTGGACACCCGAGGCCCATATCTGTACGTTGTGCCGGTCGGCAGAATGTCTGAGATTTCGCTCTGAAAAGATTTCGCTCTGAAAACAGACTTGGGGTTACTTGTGTTTTAGGCTTTCCCCTTGGCGGCCAGGTAGGTGCACCCACACATGTGAGGTACCATTTTCATCGGACACCTGTGGGAACGTGTGACGGTAGGCCATTTGTGTTTGGGGCGTGTTTTGATGGGTGCGTCGAGCGAAATGTGCAGAAAAAGTGTTTTTTTCCCGACATTTCAGACTTTGCGGGGCTGTCTGGGTAAAATATTCTGGGCCGATGTGCGCAAATCATACCTCTGCGGATTCCCACGGGTGTCCTCTTTTCGGAAATGCATGGGATTCCCTGTTTTCCTCGGTGGCTTGGACACCCGAGGCCCATATCTGTACGTTGTGCCGGTCTGCAGAATGTCTGAGATTTCGCTCTGAAAACAGACTTGGGGTTACTTGTGTTTTAGTCTTTCCCTTTGGCGGCCAGGTAGGTGCACCCACACATGTGAGGTACCATTTTCATCGGGACACCTGTGGGAACCCGTGACGGTAGGCCATGTGTTGTTGGGGGCGTGTTTCGATGGGTGCGTCGAGCGAAATCTGCGGAAAAAGTGTTTTTTTACCCACATTTCGGACTTTGCAGGGCTGTCTGGTTAAAAAATTCTGGGGCGATGTGCGCAAATCATACCTCTGCGGATTCCCACGGGTGTCCTCTTTTCGGAAATGCATGGGGTTCCCTGTTTTCCTTGGTGGCTTGGACACCCGAGGCCCATATGTGTACGTTGTGCCGGTCGGCAGAATGGCTGAGATTTCGCTCTGAAAACAGACTTGGGTTACTTGTGTTTTAGTCTTTCCCCTTGGCGGCCAGGTAGGTGCACCCACACATGTGAGGTACCGTTTTCATCGGGACACCTGTGGGAACGCGTGACGGTAGGCCATGTGTTGTTGGGGGCGTTTTTCGATGGGTGCGTCGAGCGAAATCTGCGGAAAAAGTGTTTTTTTCCCCACATATCGGACTTTGTGGGGCTGTCTGGGTAAAAAATTCTGGGGCGATGTGCGCAAATCATACCTCTGCGGATTCCCACGGGTGTCCCCTTTTCGGAAATGCATGGGGTTCCCTGTTTCACTTGGTGGCTTGGACACCCGAGGCCCATATCTGTATGTTGTGCCGGTCGGCAGAATGGCTGAGATTCCCCTCTGCAAACAGACTGGGGGTTGCTTGCATTTTCGGCTTGCCTCTTGCCGGCCAGGTAGGTGCACCCACACATGTGAGGTACCGTTTTCATTGGGACACCTGTGGGAACACGTGACGGTAGGCCATGTGTTGTTGGGGGCGTGTTTCGATGGGTGCGCTGATCGAAATGTGCGGAAAATGCGTTTTTTTCCCCACATTTCGGACTTTGCAGGGGTATCTGGGTAATACATTTTGGGGCGATGTGCGCAAATCATACCTCTGCGGATTCCCACAGGTGTCCTCTTTTTGGAAATGCATGGGGTTCCCTGTTTTCCTCGGTGGCTTGGACACCCGAGGCCCATATCTGTATGTTGTGCCGGTCGGCAGAATGGCTGAGATTCCCCTCTGCAAACAGACTGGGGGTTGCTTGTGTTTTCGGCTTGCCCCTTGCCAGCCAGGTAGGTGCACCCACGCATGTGAGGTACCGTTTTCATCGGGACACCTGTGGGAACGCGGGACGGTAGGCCATCTGTTGTTGGGGCGTGTTTCAATGGAAGCGTCGAGCGAAATCTGCGGAAAAAGTGTTTTTTTACCCACATTTCGGACTTTGCAGGGCTGTCTGGTTAAAAAATTCTGGGGCGATGTGCGCAAATCATACCTCTGCGGATTCCCACGGGTGTCCTCTTTTCGGAAATGCATGGGGTTCCCTGTTTTCCTTGGTGGCTTGGACACCCGAGGCCCATATGTGTACGTTGTGCCGGTCGGCAGAATGGCTGAGATTTCGCTCTGAAAACAGACTTGGGTTACTTGTGTTTTAGTCTTTCCCCTTGGCGGCCAGGTAGGTGCACCCACACATGTGAGGTACCGTTTTCATCGGGACACCTGTGGGAACGCGTGACGGTAGGCCATGTGTTGTTGGGGGCGTTTTTCGATGGGTGCGTCGAGCGAAATCTGCGGAAAAAGTGTTTTTTTCCCCACATATCGGACTTTGTGGGGCTGTCTGGGTAAAAAATTCTGGGGCGATGTGCGCAAATCATACCTCTGCGGATTCCCACGGGTGTCCCCTTTTCGGAAATGCATGGGGTTCCCTGTTTCACTTGGTGGCTTGGACACCCGAGGCCCATATCTGTATGTTGTGCCGGTCGGCAGAATGGCTGAGATTCCCCTCTGCAAACAGACTGGGGGTTGCTTGCATTTTCGGCTTGCCTCTTGCCGGCCAGGTAGGTGCACCCACACATGTGAGGTACCGTTTTCATTGGGACACCTGTGGGAACACGTGACGGTAGGCCATGTGTTGTTGGGGGCGTGTTTCGATGGGTGCGCTGATCGAAATGTGCGGAAAATGCGTTTTTTTCCCCACATTTCGGACTTTGCAGGGGTATCTGGGTAATACATTTTGGGGCGATGTGCGCAAATCATACCTCTGCGGATTCCCACAGGTGTCCTCTTTTTGGAAATGCATGGGGTTCCCTGTTTTCCTCGGTGGCTTGGACACCCGAGGCCCATATCTGTATGTTGTGCCGGTCGGCAGAATGGCTGAGATTCCCCTCTGCAAACAGACTGGGGGTTGCTTGCGTTTTCGGCTTGCCCCTTGCCAGCCAGGTAGGTGCACCCACGCATGTGAGGTACCGTTTTCATCGGGACACCTGTGGGAACGCGGGACGGTAGGCCATCTGTTGTTGGGGCGTGTTTCAATGGAAGCGTTGAGCGAAATGTGCGGAAAAAGCGTTTTTTCCCGACTTTTCAGACTTTGCAGGGCTCTCTGGGTAATAAATTCTAGGGCGATGTGCGCAAATCATACCTCAGTGGATTCCCACGGGTGTCCTCTTTTCGGAAATGCATGGGGTTCCCCGTTTTCCTTGGTGGCTTGGACACCCGAAGCCCATATCTGTACGTTGTGCCGGTCGGCAGAATGTCTGAGATTTCGCTCTGAAAACAGACTTGGGGTTACTTGTGTTTTAGTCTTTCACCTTGGCGGCCAGGTAGGTGCACCCACACATGTGAGGTACTGTTTTCATCGGGACACCTGTGGGAACGTGTGACGGTAGGCCATGTGTTGTTGGGGTCGTGTTTTGACGGGTGCGTCGAGCGAAATCTATGGAAAAAGTGTTTTTTTCCCGACATTTCGGAATTTGCGGGGCTGTCTGGGTAAAAAATTCTGGGGCGATGTGCGCAAATCATACCTCTGCGGATTCCCACGGGTGTCCTCTTTTCGGAAATGCATGGGGTTCCCTGTTTTCCTCAGTGGCTTGGACACCCGAGGCCCATATCTGTACGTTGTGCCGGTCGGCAGAATGTCTGAGATTTCGCTCTGAAAACAGACTTGGGGTTACTTGTGTTTTAGTCTTTCCCCTTGGTGGCCAGGTAGGTGCACCCACACATGTGAGTTACCGTTTTCATCAGGACACCTGTGGGAACGCGTGACGGTAGGCCATGTGTTGTTGGGGGCGTGTTTTGATGGGTGCGTCGAGCGAAATCTGCGGAAAAAGTGTTTTTTTACCCACATTTCGGACTTTGCAGGGCTGTCTGGTTAAAAAATTCTGGGGCGATGTGCGCAAATCATACCTCTGCGGATTCCCACGGGTGTCCTCTTTTCGGAAATGCATGGGGTTCCCTGTTTTCCTTGGTGGCTTGGACACCCGAGGCCCATATGTGTACGTTGTGCCGGTCGGCAGAATGGCTGAGATTTCGCTCTGAAAACAGACTTGGGTTACTTGTGTTTTAGTCTTTCCCCTTGGCGGCCAGGTAGGTGCACCCACACATGTGAGGTACCGTTTTCATCGGGACACCTGTGGGAACGCGTGACGGTAGGCCATGTGTTGTTGGGGGCGTTTTTCGATGGGTGCGTCGAGCGAAATCTGCGGAAAAAGTGTTTTTTTCCCCACATATCGGACTTTGTGGGGCTGTCTGGGTAAAAAATTCTGGGGCGATGTGCGCAAATCATACCTCTGCGGATTCCCACGGGTGTCCCCTTTTCGGAAATGCATGGGGTTCCCTGTTTCACTTGGTGGCTTGGACACCCGAGGCCCATATCTGTATGTTGTGCCGGTCGGCAGAATGGCTGAGATTCCCCTCTGCAAACAGACTGGGGGTTGCTTGCATTTTCGGCTTGCCTCTTGCCGGCCAGGTAGGTGCACCCACACATGTGAGGTACCGTTTTCATTGGGACACCTGTGGGAACACGTGACGGTAGGCCATGTGTTGTTGGGGGCGTGTTTCGATGGGTGCGCTGATCGAAATGTGCGGAAAATGCGTTTTTTTCCCCACATTTCGGACTTTGCAGGGGTATCTGGGTAATACATTTTGGGGCGATGTGCGCAAATCATACCTCTGCGGATTCCCACAGGTGTCCTCTTTTTGGAAATGCATGGGGTTCCCTGTTTTCCTCGGTGGCTTGGACACCCGAGGCCCATATCTGTATGTTGTGCCGGTCGGCAGAATGGCTGAGATTCCCCTCTGCAAACAGACTGGGGGTTGCTTGCGTTTTCGGCTTGCCCCTTGCCAGCCAGGTAGGTGCACCCACGCATGTGAGGTACCGTTTTCATCGGGACACCTGTGGGAACGCGGGACGGTAGGCCATCTGTTGTTGGGGCGTGTTTCAATGGAAGCGTTGAGCGAAATGTGCGGAAAAAGCGTTTTTTTCCCGACTTTTCGGACTTTGCAGGGCTCTCTGGGTAATAAATTCTAGGGCGATGTGCGCAAATCATACCTCAGTGGATTCCCACGGGTGTCCTCTTTTCGGAAATGCATGGGGTTCCCCGTTTTCCTTGGTGGCTTGGACACCCGAAGCCCATATCTGTACGTTGTGCCGGTCGGCAGAATGTCTGAGATTTCGCTCTGAAAACAGACTTGGGGTTACTTGTGTTTTAGTCTTTCACCTTGGCGGCCAGGTAGGTGCACCCACACATGTGAGGTACTGTTTTCATCGGGACACCTGTGGGAACGTGTGACGGTAGGCCATGTGTTGTTGGGGTCGTGTTTTGACGGGTGCGTCGAGCGAAATCTATGGAAAAAGTGTTTTTTTCCCGACATTTCGGAATTTGCGGGGCAGTCTGGGTAAAAAATTCTGGGGCGATGTGCGCAAATCATACCTCTGCGGATTCCCACGGGTGTCCTCTTTTCGGAAATGCATGGGGTTCCCTGTTTTCCTCAGTGGCTTGGACACCCGAGGCCCATATCTGTACGTTGTGCCGGTCGGCAGAATGTCTGAGATTTCGCTCTGAAAACAGACTTGGGGTTACTTGTGTTTTAGTCTTTCCCCTTGGTGGCCAGGTAGGTGCACCCACACATGTGAGTTACCGTTTTCATCAGGACACCTGTGGGAACGCGTGACGGTAGGCCATGTGTTGTTGGGGGCGTGTTTTGATGGGTGCGTCGAGCGAAATCTGCGGAAAAAGTGTTTTTATCCCCACATATCGGACTTTGCGGGGCTGTCTGGGTCAAAAATTCTGGGGCGATGTGCGCAAATCATACCTCTGCGGATTCCCACGGGTGTCCTCTTTTCGGAAATGCATGGGGTTCCCTGTTTTCCTCGGTGGCTTGGACACCCGAGGCCCATATCTGTACGTTGTGCCGGTGGGCAGAATGTCTGAGATTTCGCCATGAAAACAGACTTGGGGTTACTTGTGTTTTAGGCTTTCCCCTTGGCGGCCAGGTAGGTGCACCCACACATGTGAGGTACCGTTTTCATCGGGACACCTGTGGGAACGCGTGACGGTAGGCCATGTGTTGTTGGGGGCATGTTTTGATGGGTGCGTCGAGCGAAATGTGCGGAAAAAGTGTATTTTTCCCGACATTTCGGACTTTGCGGGGCTGTCTGGGTAAAACATTCTGGGGCGATGTACGCATATCATACTTCTGCGGATTCCCACGGGTGTCCTCTTTTCGGAAATGCATGGGGTTCCCTGTTTTCCTTGGTAGCTTGGAAACCCGAGGCCCATATCTGTACGTTGTGCCGGTCGGCAGAATGTCTGAGATTTCCCTCTGAAAACAGACTTGGGGTTACTTGTGTTTTAGGCTTTCCCCTTGGCGGCCAGGTAGGTGCACCCACACATGTGAGGTACTGTTTTCATCGGGACATCTGTGGGAACGTTTGACGGTAGGCCATGTGTTGTTGGGGCATGTTTCGATTGGTGCGTCGAGCGAAACGTGCGGAAAAAGCATTTTTTTCCCTACTTTTCGGACTTTGCGATGCTGTCTGGGTAATAAAATCTGGGGCGATGTGCTCAAATCATACCTCTGCGGATTCCCACGGGTGTCCTCTTTTCGGAAATGCATGGGTTTCCACGTTTTCCTTGGTGGCTTGGACACCCGCGGCCCATATCTGTACGTTGTGGCGGTCGGCAGAATGTCTGAGATTTCGCTCTGAAAACAGACTTGGGGTGACTTGTGTTTTAGGCTTTCCCCTTGGCGGCCAGGTAGGTGCACTCACTCATGTGAGGTACCGTTTTCATCGGGAAACCTGTGGGAACGCGTGACAGTAGGCCATGCGTTGTTGGGGCATGTTTCGATGGGTGCGTCGAGCGAAATGTGCGGAAAAAAGTGTTTTTTTCCCGACATTTCAGAGTTTGCGGGGCTGTCTGGGTAAAAAATTCTGGGGCAATGTGCGCAAATCATACCTCTGCGGATTCCCACGGGTGTCCTCTTTTCGGAAATGCATGGGTTTCCCTGTTTTCCTCGGTGGCTTGGACACCCGAGGCCCATATCTGTACGTTGTGCCGGTTGGCACAATGTCTGAGATTTCGCTCTGAAAACAGACTTGGGGTTACTTGTGTTTTAGGCTTTCCCCTTGGCGGCCAGGTAGGTGCACCCACACATGTGAGGTACCGTTTTCATCGGGACACCTGTGGGAACGCGGGACGGTAGGCAATGTGTTGTTGGGGGCGTGTTTCGATGGGTGCGATGAGCAAATGTGCGCAAAAAGCATTTTTTTCCCCACATTTCAGACTTTGCTGGGCTGTCTGGGTAATAAATTCTGGGCGATGTGCGCAAATCATACCTCTGCGGATTCCCACGGGTGTCCTCTTTTCGGAAATGCATGGGGTTCCCTGTTTTTCTCGGTGGCTTGGACACCCGAGGCCCATATCTGTACGTTCTGCCGGTCGGCAGAATGTCTGAGATTTCCCTCTGAAAACAGACATGGGGTTACTTGTGTTTTTGGCTTTCCCCTTGGCGGCCAGGTAGGTGCAACCACACATGTGAGGTACCGTTTTCATCGGGACACCTGTGGGAACGCGGTGTCGTTGGGGGCGTGTTTCGATGGGTGCCTCGAGTGAAATGTGCGGAAAAAGTGTTTTTTTCCCGACATTTCAGACTTTGCGGGGCTGTCTGGGTAATAAAATCTGGGGCGATGTGCTCCAATCATACCTCTGCGGATTCCCACAGGTGTCCTCTATTTGGAAATGCATGGGGTTCCTCGTTTTCATTGGTGGCTTGGACACCCGAGGCCCATATCTGTACGTTGTGCCGGTCGGCAGAATGTCTGAGATTTCGCTCGGAAAACAGACTTGGGGTTACTTGTGTTTTAGGCTTTCCCCTTGGCAGCCAGGTAGGTGCACCCACACATGTGAGGTACCGTTGTCATTGGGACACCTGTGGGAATGGGTGACGGTAGGCCATGTGTTGTTGGGGGCATTTTCGATGGGTGCATCAAGCGAAATGTGCGGAAAAGGCGTTTTTTTCCCGACATTTCGGACTTTGCGGGGCTGTCTGGGTAAAAAATTCTGGGGCGATGTGCGCAAATCATACCTCTGCGTATTCCCACGGGTGTCCTCTTTTCGGAAATGCATGGGGTTCCCTGTTTTCCTTGGTGGCTTGGACACCCGAGGCCCATATCTGTACATTGTGCCGGTCGGCAGAATGTCTGAGATTTCGCTCTGAAAACAGACTTGGGGTTACTTGTGTTTTAGGCTTTCCCCTTGGCGGCCAGGTAGGTGCATCCACACATGTGAGGTACTGTTTTCATCGGGACACCTGTAGGAACGGGTGACGGTAGGCCATGTGTTGTTGGGGGCGTGTTTCGATTGGTGCGGCGAGCAAAATGTGCGGAAAAAGTGTTTTTTTCCCGACATTTCAGACTTTGCGGGGCTGTCTGGGTAAAAAATTCTGGGGCGATGTGCGCAAATCATACCTCTGCGTATTGCCACGGGTGTCCTCTTTTCGGAAATGCATGGGGTTCCCTGTTTTCCTTGGTGGCTTGGACACCCGAGGCCCATATCTGTACGTTGTGCCGGTCGGCAGAATGTCTGAAATTTCGCTCTGAAAACAGACTTGGGGTTACTTGTGTTTTAGGCTTTCCCCTTGGCAGCCAGGTAGGTGCACCCACACATGTGAGGTACCGTTTTCATCGGGACACCTGTGGGAACGGGTGACGGTAGGCCATGTGTTGTTGGGGGCATGTTTCGATGGGTGCATCAAGCGAAATGTGCGGAAAAGGCGTTTTTTTCCCGACATTTCGGACTTTGCGGGCTATCTGGGTAATACAATCTGGGGCGATGTACGCAAATCATACCTCTGTGGATTCCCACGGGTGTCCTCTTTTCGGAAATGCATGGGGTTCCCTGTTTTCCTCGGTGGCTTGGACACCCGAGGCCCATATCTGTACGTTGTGCCGGTCTGCAGAATGTCTGAGATTTCGCTCTGAAAACAGACTTGGGGTTACTTGTGTTTTAGTCTTTCCCCTTGGCGGCCAGGTAGGTGCACCCACACATGTGAGGTACCGTTTTCATCGGAACACCTGTGGGAACGCATGACGTTAGGCCATGTGTTGTTGGGGGCATTTTTCGATGGGTGCGTCGAGCGAAATCTGCGGAATAAGTGTTTTTTTCCCCACATATCGGACTTTGCGGGGCTGTCTGGGTAAAAAATTCTGGGGCGATGTGCGCAAATCATACCTCTGCGGATTCCCACGGATGTCCTCTTTTCGGAAATGCATGGGTTTCCCTGTTTTCCTCGGTGGCTTGGACACCCGAGGCCCATATCTGTACGTTGTGCCGGTCGGCAGAATGTCTGAGATTTCGCTTTGAAAACAGACTTGGGGTTACTTGTGTTTTAGTCTTTCCCCTTGGCGGCCAGGTAGGTGCACCCACACATGTGAGGTACCATTTTCATCGGGACACCTGTGGGAACCCGTGACGGTAGGCCATGTGTTGTTGGGGGCGTGTTTCGATGGGTGCGTCGAGCGAAATCTGCGGAAAAAGTGTTTTTTTACCCACATTTCGGACTTTGCAGGGCTGTCTGGGTAAAAAATTCTGGGGCGATGTGCGCAAATCATACCTCAGCGGATTCCCACGGGTGTCCTCTTTTCGGAAATGCATGGGGTTCCCTGTTTTCCTTGGTGGCTTGGACACCCGAGGCCCATATGTGTACGTTGTGCCGGTCGGCAGAATGGCTGAGATTTCGCTCTGAAAACAGACTTGGGGTTACTTGTGTTTTAGTCTTTCCCCTTGGCGGCCAGGTAGGTGCACCCACACATGTGAGGTACCGTTTTCATCGGGACACCTGTGGGAACGCGTGACGGTAGGCCATGTGTTGTTGGGGGCGTTTTTCGATGGGTGCGTCGAGCGAAATCTGCGGAAAAAGTGTTTTTTTCCCCACATATCGGACTTTGCGGGGCTGTCTGGGTAAAAAATTCTGGGGCGATGTGCGCAAATCATACCTCTGCGGATTCCCACGGGTGTCCTCTTTTCGGAAATGCATGGGGTTCCCTGTTTCCCTTGGTGGCTTGGACACCCGAGGCCCATATCTGTATGTTGTGCCGGTCGGCAGAATGGCTGAGATTCCCCTCTGCAAACAGACTGGGGGTTGCTTGCGTTTTCGGCTTGCCTCTTGCCGGCCAGGTAGGTGCACCCACACATGTGAGGTACCGTTTTCATTGGGACACCTGTGGGAACACGTGACGGTAGGCCATGTGTTGTTGGGGGCGTGTTTCGATGGGTGCGCTGATCGAAATGTGCGGAAAATGCGTTTTTTTCCCCACATTTCGGACTTTGCAGGGCTCTCTGGGTAATACATTTTGGGGCGATGTGCGCAAATCATACCTCTGCGGATTCCCACGGGTGTCCTCTTTTCGGAAATGCATGGGGTTCCCTGTTTTCCTCGGTGGCTTGGACACCCGAGGCCCATATCTGTATGTTGTGCCGGTCGGCAGAATGGCTGAGATTCCCCTCTGCAAACAGACTGGGGGTTGCTTGCGTTTTCGGCTTGCCCCTTGCCAGCCAGGTAGGTGCACCCACGCATGTGAGGTACCGTTTTCATCGGGACACCTGTGGGAACGCGGGACGGTAGGCCATCTGTTGTTGGGGCGTGTTTCAATGGAAGCGTTGAGCGAAATGTGCGGAAAAAAGCGTTTTTTTCCCGACTTTTCGGACTTTGCAGGGCTCTCTGGGTAATAAATTCTAGGGCGATGTAAGCAAATCATACCTCAGTGGATTCCCACAGGTGTCCTCTTTTCGGAAATGCATGGGGCTCCCCGTTTTCCTTGGTGGCTTGGACACCCGAAGCCCATATCTGTACGTTGTGCCGGTCGGCAGAATGTCTGAGATTTCGCTCTGAAAACAGACTTGGGGTTACTTGTGTTTTAGTCTTTCACCTTGGCGGCCAGGTAGGTGCACCCACACATGTGAGGTACTGTTTTCATCGGGACACCTGTGGGAACGTGTGACGGTAGGCCATGTGTTGTTGGGGTCGTGTTTTGACGGGTGCGTCGAGCGAAATCTATGGAAAAAGTGTTTTTTTCCCCACATATCGGACTTTGCGGGGCTGTCTGGGTAAAAAATTCTGGGGCGATGTGCGCAAATCATACCTCTGCGGATTCCCACGGGTGTCCTCTTTTCGGAAATGGATGGGGTTCCCTGTTTTCCTCAGTGGCTTGGACACCCGAGGCCCATATCTGTACGTTGTGCCGGTCGGCAGAATGTCTGAGATTTCGCTCTGAAAACAGACTTGGGGTTACTTGTGTTTCAGGCTTTCCCCTTGGCGGCCAGGTAGGTGCACCCACACATGTGAGGTACCATTTTCATCGGGACACCTGTGGGAACGCGTGACGGTAGGCCATGTGTTGTTGGGGGTGTGTTTCGATGGGTGCGTCAAGCGAAATGTGCGGAAAAAGTGTTTTTTTCCCGACATTTCGGAATTTGCGGGGCTGTCTGGGTAAAAAATTCTGGGGCGATGTGCGCAAATCATACCTCTGCGGATTCCCACGGGTGTCCTCTTTTCGGAAATGCATGGGGTTCCCTGTTTTCCTCAGTGGCTTGGACACCCGAGGCCCATATCTGTACGTTGTGCCGGTCGGCAGAATGTCTGAGATTTCGCTCTGAAAACAGACTTGGGGTTACTTGTGTTTTAGTCTTTCCCCTTGGTGGCCAGGTAGGTGCACCCACACATGTGAGTTACCGTTTTCATCAGGACACCTGTGGGAACGCGTGACGGTAGGCCATGTGTTGTTGGGGGCGTGTTTTGATGGGTGCGTCGAGCGAAATCTGCAGAAAAAGTGTTTTTATCCCCACATATCGGACTTTGCGGGGCTGTCTGGGTCAAAAATTCTGGGGCGATGTGCGCAAATCATACCTCTGCGGATTCCCACGGGTGTCCTCTTTTCGGAAATGCATGGGGTTCCCTGTTTTCCTCGGTGGCTTGGACACCCGAGGCCCATATCTGTACGTTGTGCCGGTGGGCAGAATGTCTGAGATTTCGCCATGAAAACAGACTTGGGGTTACTTGTGTTTTAGGCTTTCCCCTTGGCGGCCAGGTAGGTGCACCCACACATGTGAGGTACCGTTTTCATCGGGACACCTGTGGGAACGCGTGACGGTAGGCCATGTGTTGTTGGGGGCATGTTTTGATGGGTGCGTCGAGCGAAATGTGCGGAAAAAGTGTATTTTTCCCGACATTTCGGACTTTGCGGGGCTGTCTGGGTAAAACATTCTGGGGCGATGTACGCAAATCATACTTCTGTGGATTCCCACGGGTGTCCTCTTTTCGGAAATGCATGGGGTTCCCTGTTTTCCTTGGTAGCTTGGAAACCCGAGGCCCATATCTGTACGTTGTGCCGGTCGGCAGAATGTCTGAGATTTCCCTCTGAAAACAGACTTGGGGTTACTTGTGTTTTAGGCTTTCCCCTTGGCGGCCAGGTAGGTGCACCCACACATGTGAGGTACTGTTTTCATCGGGACACCTGTGGGAACGTTTGACGGTAGGCCATGTGTTGTTGGGGCATGTTTCGATTGGTGCGTCGAGCGAAACGTGCGGAAAAAGCATTTTTTTCCCTACTTTTCGGACTTTGCGATGCTGTCTGGGTACTAAAATCTGGGGCGATGTGCTCAAATCATACCTCTGCGGATTCCCACAAGTGTCCTCTTTTCGGAAATGCATGGGGTTCCACGTTTTCCTTGGTGGCTTGGACACCCGCGGCCCATATCTGTACGTTGTGCCGGTTGGCACAATGTCTGAGATTTCGCTCTGAAAACAGACTTGGGGTTACTTGTGTTTTAGGCTTTCCCCTTGGCGGCCAGGTAGGTGCACCCACACATGTGAGGTACCGTTTTCATCGGGACACCTGTGGGAACGCGGGACGGTAGGCAATGTGTTGTTGGGGGCGTGTTTCGATGGGTGCGATGAGCAAATGTGCGCAAAAAGCATTTTTTTCCCCACATTTCAGACTTTGCTGGGCTGTCTGGGTAATAAATTCTGGGCGATGTGCGCAAATCATACCTCTGCGGATTCCCACGGGGGTCCTCTTTTCGGAAATGCATGGGGTTCCCTGTTTTTCTCGGTGGCTTGGACACCCGAGGCCCATATCTGTACGTTGTGCCGGTCGGCAGAATGTCTGAGATTTCCCTCTGAAAACAGACATGGGGTTACTTGTGTTTTTGGCTTTCCCCTTGGCGGCCAGGTAGGTGCAACCACACATGTGAGGTACCGTTTTCATCGGGACACCTGTGGGAACGCGGTGTCATTGAGGGCGTGTTTCGATGGGTGCCTCGAGTGAAATGTGCGGAAAAAGTGTTTTTTTCCCGACATTTCAGACTTTGCGGGGCTGTCTGGGTAATAAAATCTGGGGCGATGTGCTCCAATCATACCTCTGCGGATTCCCACAGGTGTCCTCTATTTGGAAATGCATGGGGTTCCTCGTTTTCATTGGTGGCTTGGACACCCGAGGCCCATATCTGTACGTTGTGCCGGTCGGCAGAATGTCTGAGATTTCGCTCGGAAAACAGACTTGGGGTTACTTGTGTTTTAGGCTTTCCCCTTGGCGGCCAGGTAGGTGCACCCACACATGTGAGGTACCGTTGTCATTGGGACACCTGTGGGAACGGGCGACGGTAGGCCATGTGTTGTTGGGGGCATGTTTCGATGGGTGCATCAAGCGAAATGTGCGGAAAAGGCGTTTTTTTCCCGACATATCGGACTTTGCGGGGCTGTCTGGGTAAAAAATTCTGGGGCGATGTGCGCAAATCATACCTCTGCGTATTCCCACGGGTGTCCTCTTTTCGGAAATGCATGGGGTTCCCTGTTTTCCTTGGTGGCTTGGACACCCGAGGCCCATATCTGTACGTTGTGCCGGTCGGCAGAATGTCTGAGATTTCGCTCTGAAAACAGACTTGGGGTTACTTGTGTTTTAGGCTTTCCCCTTGGCGGCCAGGTAGGTGCATCCACACATGTGAGGTACTGTTTTCATCGGGACACCTGTAGGAACGGGTGACGGTAGGCCATGTGTTGTTGGGGGCGTGTTTCGATTGGTGCGGCGAGCAAAATGTGCGGAAAAAGTGTTTTTTTCCCGACATTTCGGACTTTGCGGGGCTGTCTGGGTAAAAAATTCTGGGGCGATGAGCGCAAATCATACCTCTGCGTATTGCCACGGGTGTCCTCTTTTCGGAAATGCATGGGGTTCCCTGTTTTCCTTGGTGGCTTGGACACCCGAGGCCCATATCTGTACGTTGTGCCGGTCGGCAGAATGTCTGAGATTTCGCTCTGAAAACAGACTTGGGGTTACTTGTGTTTTAGGCTTTCCCCTTGGCGGCCAGGTAGGTGCACCCACACATGTGAGGTACTGTTTTCATCGGGACACCTGTGGGAACGCGTGACGGTAGGCCATGTGTTGTTGGGGGCGTGTTTCGATGGGTGCGTCGAGCGAAATGTGCTGAAAAAGCGTTTTTTTCCCCACATTTCGGACTTTGCAGGGCTGTCTGGGTAATAAATTCTGGGGCAATGTGTGCAAATCATACCTCTGCGGATTCCCAGGGTGTCCTCTTTTTGGAAATGCATGGGATTCCCTGTTTTCCTCGGTGGCTTGGACACCCGAGGCCCATATCTGTACGTTGTGCCGGTCGGCAGAATGTCTGAGATTTCCCTCTGAAAACAGACTTGGGGTTACTTGCGTTTTCGGCTTGCCCCTTGCCAGCCAGGTAGGTGCACCCAGGCATGTGAGGTACCGTTTTCATCGGGACACCTGTGGGAACGCGGGACGGTAGGCCATCTGTTGTTGGGGGCGTGTTTCAATGGAAGCGTTGAGCGAAATGTGCTGAAAAAGCGTTTTTTTCCCGACTTTTCAGACTTTGCGGGGCTGTCTGGGTAAAAAATTCTGGGGCGATGTGCGCAAATCATACCTCTGCGCATTCCCACGGGTGTCCTCTTTTCGGAAATGCATGGGGTTCCCCGTTTTCCTCGGTGGCTTGGACACCCGAGGCCCAAATCTGTACGTTGTGCCGGTCGGCAGAATGTCTGAGATTTCGCTCTGAAAACAGACTTGGGGTTACTTGTGTTTTAGGCTTTCCCCTTGGCGGCCAGGTAGGTGCACCCACACATGTGAGGTACCGTTTTCATCGGGACACCTGTGGGAACGCGGGACGGTAGGCAATGTGTTGTTGGGGGCGTGTTTCGATGGGTGCGATGAGCAAATGTGCGCAAAAAGCATTTTTTTCCCCACATTTCAGACTTTGCTGGGCTGTCTGGGTAATAAATTCTGGGCGATGTGCGCAAATCATACCTCTGCGGATTCCCACGGGTGTCCTCTTTTCGGAAATGCATGGGGTTCCTTGTTTTTCTCGGTGGCTTGGACACCCGAGGCCCATATCTGTACGTTGTGCCGGTCGGCAGAATGTCTGAGATTTCCCTCTGAAAACAGACATGGGGTTACTTGTGTTTTTGGCTTTCCCCTTGGCGGCCAGGTAGGTGCAACCACACATGTGAGGTACCGTTTTCATCGGGACACCTGTGGGAACGCGGTGTCGTTGGGGGCGTGTTTCGATGGGTGCCTCGAGTGAAATGTGCGGAAAAAGTGTTTTTTTCCCGACATTTCAGACTTTGCGGGGCTGTCTGGGTAATAAAATCTGGGGCGATGTGCTCCAATCATACCTCTGCGGATTCCCACAGGTGTCCTCTATTTGGAAATGCATGGGGTTCCTCGTTTTCATTGGTGGCTTGGACACCCGAGGCCCATATCTGTACGTTGTGCCGGTCGGCAGAATGTCTGAGATTTCGCTCGGAAAACAGACTTGGGGTTACTTGTGTTTTAGGCTTTCCCCTTGGCGGCCAGGTAGGTGCACCCACACATGTGAGGTACCGTTGTCATTGGGACACCTGTGGGAACGGGTGACGGTAGGCCATGTGTTGTTGGGGGCATGTTTCGATGGGTGCATCAAGCGAAATGTGCGGAAAAGGTGTTTTTTTCCCGACATTTCGGACTTTGCGGGGCTGTCTGGGTAAAAAATTCTGGGGCGATGTGCGCAAATCATACCTCTGCGTATTCCCACGGGTGTCCTCTTTTCGAAAATGCATGGGGTTCCCTGTTTTCCTTGGTGGCTTGGACACCCGAGGCCCATATCTGTACGTTGTGCCGGTCGGCAGAATGTCTGAGATTTCGCTCTGAAAACAGACTTGGGGTTACTTGTGTTTTAGGCTTTCCCCTTGGCGGCCAGGTAGGTGCATCCACACATGTGAGGTACTGTTTTCATCGGGACACCTGTAGGAACGGGTGACAGTAGGCCATGTGTTGTTGGGGGCGTGTTTCGATTGGTGCGGCGAGCAAAATGTGCGGAAAAAGTGTTTTTTTCCCGACATTTCGGACTTTGCGGGGCTGTCTGGGTAAAAAATTCTGGGGCGATGTGCGCAAATCATACCTCTGCGTATTGCCACGGGTGTCCTCTTTTCGGAAATGCATGGGGTTCCCTGTTTTCCTTGGTGGCTTGGACACCCGAGGCCCATATCTGTACGTTGTGCCGGTCGGCAGAATGTCTGAGATTTCGCTCTGAAAACAGACTTGGGGTTACTTGTGTTTTAGGCTTTCCCCTTGGCGGGCAGGTAGGTGCACCCACACATGTGAGGTACTGTTTTCATCGGGACACCTGTGGGAACGCGTGACGGTAGGCCATGTGTTGTTGGGGGCGTGTTTCGATGGGTGCGTCGAGCGAAATGTGCTGAAAAAGCGTTTTTTTCCCCACATTTCGGACTTTGCAGGGCTGTCTGGGTAATAAATTCTGGGGCAATGTGTGCAAATCATACCTCTGCGGATTCCCAGGGTGTCTTCTTTTTGGAAATGCATGGGATTCCCTGTTTTCCTCGGTGGCTTGGACACCCGAGGCCCATATCTGTACGTTGTGCCGGTCGGCAGAATGTCTGAGATTTCCCTCTGAAAACAGACTTGGGGTTACTTGCGTTTTCGGCTTGCCCCTTGCCAGCCAGGTAGGTGCACCCACGCATGTGAGGTACCATTTTCATCGGGACACCTGTGGGAACGCGGGACGGTAGGCCATCTGTTGTTGGGGGCGTGTTTCAATGGAAGCGTTGAGCGAAATGTGCTGAAAAAGCGTTTTTTTCCCGACTTTTCGGACTTTGCAGGGCTCTCTGGGTAATAAATTCTAGGGCGATGTGCGCAAATCATACCTCAGTGGATTCCCACGGGTGTCCTCTTTTCGGAAATGCATGGGGTTCCCCGTTTTCCTTGGTGGCTTGGACACCCGAAGCCCCTATCTGTACGTTGTGCCGGTCGGCAGAATGTCTGAGATTTCGCTCTGAAAACAGACTTGGGTTACTTGTGTTTTAGTCTTTCACCTTGGCGGCCAGGTAGGTGCACCCACACATGTGAGGTACCGTTTTCATCGGGACACCTGTGGGAACGTGTGACGGTAGGCCATGTGTTGTTGGGGTCGTGTTTTGACGGGTGCGTCGAGCGAAATCTATGGAAAAAGTGTTTTTTTCCCCACATATAGGACTTTGCGGTGCTGTCTGGGTAAAAAATTCTGGGGCGATGTGCGCAAATCATACCTCTGCGGATTCCCACGGGTGTCCTCTTTTCGGAAATGGATGGGGTTCCCTGTTTTCCTCAGTGGCTTGGACACCCGAGGCCTATATCTGTACGTTGTGCCGGTCGGCAGAATGTCTGAGATTTCGCTCTGAAAACAGACTTGGGGTTACTTGTGTTTCAGGCTTTCCCCTTGGCGGCCAGGTAGGTGCACCCACACATGTGAGGTACCATTTTCATCGGGACACCTGTGGGAACGCGTGACGGTAGGCCATGTGTTGTTGGGGGTGTGTTTCGATGGGTGCGTCAAGCGAAATGTGCGGAAAAAGTGTTTTTTTCCCGACATTTCGGAATTTGCGGGGCTGTCTGGGTAAAAAATTCTGGGGCGATGTGCGCAAATCATACCTCTGCGGATTCCCAAGGGTGTCCTCTTTTCGGAAATGCATGGGGTTCCCTGTTTTCCTCAGTGGCTTGGACACCCGAGGCCCATATCTGTACGTTGTGCCGGTCGGCAGAATGTCTGAGATATCGCTCTGAAAACAGACTTGGGGTTACTTGTGTTTTAGTCTTTCCCCTTGGTGGCCAGGTAGGTGCACCCACACATGTGAGTTACCGTTTTCATCAGGACACCTGTGGGAACGCGTGACGGTAGGCCATGTGTTGTTGGGGGCATGTTTTGATGGGTGCGTCGAGCGAAATCTGCGGAAAAAGTGTTTTTATCCCCACATATCGGACTTTGCGGGGCTGTCTGGGTAAAAAATTCTGGGGCGATGTGCGCAAATCATACCTCTGCGGATTCCCACGGGTGTCCTCTTTTCGGAAATGCATGGGGTTCCCTGTTTTCCTTGGTAGCTTGGACACCCGAGGCCCATATCTGTACGTTGTGCCGGTGGGCAGAATGTCTGAGATTTCGCCATGAAAACAGACTTGGGGTTACTTGTGTTTTAGGCTTTCCCCTTGCCGGCCAGGTAGGTGCACCCACACATGTTAGGTACCGTTTTCATCGGGACACCTGTGGGAATGCGTGACGGTAGGCCATGTGTTGTTGGGGGCATGTTTTGATGGGTGCGTCGAGCGAAATGTGCGGAAAAAGTGTATTTTTCCCGACATTTCGGACTTTGCGGGGCTGTCTGGGTAAAACATTCTGGGGCGATGTACGCAAATCATACTTCTGCGGATTCCCACGGGTGTCCTCTTTTCGGAAATGCATGGGGTTCCCTGTTTTCCTTGG
This sequence comes from Ambystoma mexicanum, assembly GCF_040938575.1. Classification (NCBI taxonomy): domain Eukaryota; kingdom Metazoa; phylum Chordata; class Amphibia; order Caudata; family Ambystomatidae; genus Ambystoma; species Ambystoma mexicanum. The sequence continues at coordinate 385,621,875 of NC_090937.1, forward strand.
TAGCTTGGAAACCCGAGGCCCATATCTGTACGTTGTGCCGGTCGGCAGAATGTCTGAGATTTCCCTCTGAAAACAGACTTAGGGTTACTTGTGTTTTAGGCTTTCCCCTTGGCGGCCAGGTAGGTGCACCCACACATGTGAGGTACTGTTTTCATCGGGACACCTGTAGGAACGTTTGACGGTAGGCCATGTGTTGTTGGGGCGTGTTTCGATTGGTGCGTCGAGCGAAACGTGCGGAAAAAGCATTTTTTCCCTACTTTTCGGACTTTGCGATGCTGTCTGGGTAATAAAATCTGGGGCGATGTGCGCAAATCATACCTCTGCGGATTCCCACGGGTGTCCTCTTTTCGGAAATGCATGGGGTTCCACGTTTTCCTTGGTGGCTTGGACACCCGCGGCCCATATCTGTACGTTGTGGCGGTCGGCAGAATGTCTGAGATTTCGCTCTGAAAACAGACTTGGGGTGACTTGTGTTTTAGGCTTTCACCTTGGCGGCCAGGTAGGTGCACTCACACATGTGAGGTACCGTTTTCATCGGGAAACCTGTGGGAACGCGTGACGGTAGGCCATGCGTTGTTGGGGCATGTTTCGATGGGTGCGTCGAGCGAAATGTGCGGAAAAAAGTGTTTTTTTCCCGACATTTCGGAGTTTGCGGGGCTGTCTGGGTAAAAAATTCTGGGGCAATGTGCGCAAATCATACCTCTGCGGATTCAAACGGGTGTCCTCTTTTCGGAAATGCATGGGGTTCCCTGTTTTTCTCGGTGGCTTGGACACCCGAGGCCCATATCTGTACGTTGTGCCGGTCGGCAGAATGTCTGAGATTTCCCTCTGAAAACAGACATGGGGTTACTTGTGTTTTTGGCTTTCCCCTTGGCGGCCAGGTAGGTGCAACCACACATGTGAGGTACCGTTTTCATCGGGACACCTGTGGGAACGCGGTGTCGTTGGGGGCGTGCTTCGATGGGTGCCTCGAGTGAAATGTGCGGAAAAAGTGTTTTTTTCCCGACATTTCAGACTTTGCGGGGCTGTCTGGGTAATAAAATCTGGGGCGATGTGCTCCAATCATACCTCTGCGGATTCCCACAGGTGTCCTCTATTTGGAAATGCATGGGGTTCCTCGTTTTCATTGGTGGCTTGGACACCCGAGGCCCATATCTGTACGTTGTGCCGGTCGGCAGAATGTCTGAGATTTCGCTCGGAAAACAGACTTGGGGTTACTTGTGTTTTAGGCTTTCCCCTTGGCGGCCAGGTAGGTGCACCCACACATGTGAGGTACCGTTGTCATTGGGACACCTGTGGGAACGGGTGACGGTAGGCCATGTGTTGTTGGGGGCATGTTTCGATGGGTGCATCAAGCGAAATGTGCGGAAAAGGCGTTTTTTTCCCGACATTTCGGACTTTGCGGGGCTGTCTGGGTAAAAAATTCTGGGGCGATGTGCGCAAATCATACCTCTGCGTATTCCCACGGGTGTCCTCTTTTCGGAAATGCATGGGGTTCCCTGTTTTCCTTGGTGGCTTGGACACCCGAGGCCCATATCTGTACGTTGTGCCGGTCGGCAGAATGTCTGAGATTTCGCTCTGAAAACAGACTTGGGGTTACTTGTGTTTTAGGCTTTCCCCTTGGCGGCCAGGTAGGTGCATCCACACATGTGAGGTACTGTTTTCATCGGGACACCTGTAGGAACGGGTGACAGTAGGCCATGTGTTGTTGGGGGCGTGTTTCGATGGGTGCGTCGAGCGAAATGTGCGGAAAAAGTGTTTTTTTCCCCACATTTCGGACTTTGCAGGGCTGTCTGGGTAATAAATTCTGGGGCAATGTGTGCAAATCATACCTCTGCGGATTCCCAGGGTGTCCTCTTTTTGGAAATGCATGGATTTCCCTGTTTTCCTCGGTGGCTTGGACACCCGAGGCCCATATCTGTACGTTGTGCCGGTCGGCAGAATGTCTGAGATTTCCCTCTGAAAACAGACTTGGGGTTACTTGCCTTTTCGGCTTGCCCCTTGCCAGCCAGGTAGGTGCACCCACGCATGTGAGGTACCATTTTCATCGGGACACCTGTGGGAACGCGGGACGGTAGGCCATCTGTTGTTGGGGGCGTGTTTCAATGGAAGCGTTGAGCGAAATGTGCTGAAAAAGCGTTTTTTTCCCGACTTTTCGGACTTTGCAGGGCTCTCTGGGTAATAAATTCTAGGGCGATGTGCGCAAATCATACCTCAGTGGATTCCCACGGGTGTCCTCTTTTCGGAAATGCATGGGGTTCCCCGTTTTCCTTGGTGGCTTGGACACCCGAAGCCCCTATCTGTACGTTGTGCCGGTCGGCAGAATGTCTGAGATTTCGCTCTGAAAACAGACTTGGGGTTACTTGTGTTTTAGTCTTTCACCTTGGCGGCCAGGTAGGTGCACCCACACATGTGAGGTACCATTTTCATCGGGACACCTGTGGGAACGTGTGACGGTAGGGCATGTGTTGTTGGGGTCGTGTTTTGACGGGTGCGTCGAGCGAAATCTATGGAAAAAGTGTTTTTTTCCCCACATATCGGACTTTGCGGTGCTGTCTGGGTAAAAAATTCTGGGGCGATGTGCGCAAATCATACCTCTGCGGATTTCCACGGGTGTCCTCTTTTCGGAAATGGATGGGGTTCCCTGTTTTCCTCAGTGGCTTGGACACCCGAGGCCTATATCTGTACGTTGTGCCGGTCGGCAGAATGTCTGAGATTTCGCTCTGAAAACAGACTTGGGGTTACTTGTGTTTCAGGCTTTCCCCTTGGCGGCCAGGTAGGTGCACCCACACATGTGAGGTACCATTTTCATCGGGACACCTGTGGGAACGCGTGACGGTAGGCCATGTGTTGTTGGGGGTGTGTTTCGATGGGTGCGTCAAGCGAAATGTGCGGAAAAAGTGTTTTTTTCCCGACATTTCGGAATTTGCGGGGCTGTCTGGGTAAAAAATTCTGGGGCGATGTGCGCAAATCATACCTCTGCGGATTCCCACGGGTGTCCTCTTTTCGGAAATGCATGGGGTTCCCTGTTTTCCTCAGTGGCTTGGACACCCGAGGCCCATATCTGTACGTTGTGCCGGTCGGCAGAATGTCTGAGATTTCGCTCTGAAAACAGACTTGGGGTTACTTGTGTTTTAGTCTTTCCCCTTGGTGGCCAGGTAGGTGCACCCACACATGTGAGTTACCGTTTTCATCAGGACACCTGTGGGAACGCGTGACGGTAGGCCATGTGTTGTTGGGGGCATGTTTTGATGGGTGCGTCGAGCGAAATCTGCGGAAAAAGTGTTTTTATCCCCACATATCGGACTTTGCGGGGCTGTCTGGGTAAAAAATTCTGGGGCGATGTGCGCAAATCATACCTCTGCGGATTCCCACGGTGTCCTCTTTTCGGAAATGCATGGGGTTCCCTGTTTTCCTCGGTGGCTTGGACACCCGAGGCCCATATCTGTACGTTGTGCCGGTGGGCAGAATGTCTGAGATTTCGCCATGAAAACAGACTTGGGGTTACTTGTGTTTTAGGCTTTCCCCTTGGCGGCCAGGTAGGTGCACCCACACATGTTAGGTACCGTTTTCATCGGGACACCTGTGGGAATGCGTGACGGTAGGCCATGTGTTGTTGGGGGCATGTTTTGATGGGTGCGTCGAGCGAAATGTGCGGAAAAAGTGTATTTTTCCCGACATTTCGGACTTTGCGGGGCTGTCTGGGTAAAACATTCTGGGGCGATGTACGCAAATCATACTTCTGCGGATTCCCACGGGTGTCCTCTTTTCGGAAATGCATGGGGTTCCCTGTTTTCCTTGGTAGCTTGGAAACCCGAGGCCCATATCTGTACGTTGTGCCGGTCGGCAGAATGTCTGAGATTTCCCTCTGAAAACAGACTTGGGGTTACTTGTGTTTTAGGCTTTCCCCTTGGCGGCCAGGTAGGTGCACCCACACATGTGAGGTACTGTTTTCATCGGGACACCTGTGGGAACGTTTGACGGTAGGCCATGTGTTGTTGGGGCGTGTTTCGATTGGTGCGTCGAGCGAAACGTGCGGAAAAAGCATTTTTTTCCCTACTTTTCGGACTTTGCGATGCTGTCTGGGTAATAAAATCTGGGGCGATGTGCGCAAATCATACCTCTGCGGATTCCCACGGGTGTCCTCTTTTCGGAAATGCATGGGGTTCCACGTTTTCCTTGGTGGCTTGGACACCCGCGGCCCATATCTGTACGTTGTGGCGGTCGGCAGAATGTCTGAGATTTCGCTCTGAAAACAGACTTGGGGTGACTTGTGTTTTAGGCTTTCCCCTTGGCGGCCAGGTAGGTGCACTCACACATGTGAGGTACCGATTTCATCGGGAAACCTGTGGGAACGCGTGACGGTAGGCCATGCGTTGTTGGGGCATGTTTCGATGGGTGCGTCGAGCGAAATGTGCGGAAAAAAGTGTTTTTTTCCCGACATTTCGGAGTTTGCGGGGCTGTCTGGGTAAAAAATTCTGGGGCAATGTGCGCAAATCATACCTCTGCGGATTCCCACGAGTGTCCTCTTTTCGGAAATGCATGGGTTTCCCTGTTTTCCTCGGTGGCTTGGACACCCGAGGCCCATATCTGTACGTTGTGCCGGTCGGCACAATGTCTGAGATTTCGCTCTGAAAACAGACTTGGGGTTACTTGTGTTTTAGGCTTTCCCCTTGGCGGCCAGGTAGGTGCACCCACACATGTGAGGTCCCGTTTTCATCGGGACACCTGTGGGAACGCGGGACGGTAGGTAATGTGTTGTTGGGGGCGTGTTTCGATGGGTGCGATGAGCAAATGTGCGCAAAAAGCATTTTTTTCCCCACATTTCAGACTTTGCTGGGCTGTCTGGGTAATAAATTCTGGGCGATGTGCGCAAATCATACCTCTGCGGATTCCCACGGGTGTCCTCTTTTCGGAAATGCATGGGGTTCCCTGTTTTTCTCGGTGGCTTGGACACCCGAGGCCCATATCTGTACGTTGTGCCGGTCGGCAGAATGTCTGAGATTTCCCTCTGAAAACAGACATGGGGTTACTTGTGTTTTTGGCTTTCCCCTTGGCGGCCAGGTAGGTGCAACCACACATGTGAGGTACCGTTTTCATCGGGACACCTGTGGGAACGCGTGACGGTAGGCCACGTGTTGTTGGGGGCGTGTTTCGATGGGTGCCTCGAGTGAAATGTGCGGAAAAAGTGTTTTTTTCCCGACATTTCAGACTTTGCGGGGCTGTCTGGGTAATAAAATCTGGGGCGATGTGCTCCAATCATACCTCTGCGGATTCCCACAGGTGTCCTCTATTTGGAAATGCATGGGGTTCCTCGTTTTCATTGGTGGCTTGGACACCCGAGGCCCATATCTGTACGTTGTGCCGGTCGGCAGAATGTCTGAGATTTCGCTCGGAAAACAGACTTGGGTTTACTTGTGTTTTAGGCTTTCCCCTTGGCGGCCAGGTAGGTGCACCCACACATGTGAGGTACCGTTGTCATTGGGACACCTGTGGGAACGGGTGACGGTAGGCCATGTGTTGTTGGGGGCATGTTTCGATGGGTGCATCAAGCGAAATGTGCGGAAAAGGCGTTTTTTTCCCGACATTTCGGACTTTGCGGGGCTGTCTGGGTAAAAAATTCTGGGGCGATGTGCGCAAATCATACCTCTGCGTATTCCCACGGGTGTCCTCTTTTCGGAAATGCATGGGGTTCCCTGTTTTCCTTGGTGGCTTGGACACCCGAGGCCCATATCTGTACGTTGTGCCGGTCGGCAGAATGTCTGAGATTTCGCTCTGAAAACAGACTTGGGGTTACTTGTGTTTTAGGCTTTCCCCTTGGCGGCCAGGTAGGTGCATCCACACATGTGAGGTACCGTTTTCATCGGGACACCTGAAGGAACGGGTGACGGTAGGCCATGTGTTGTTGGGGGCGTGTTTCGATTGGTGCGTCGAGCAAAATGTGCGGAAAAAGTGTTTTTTTCCCGACATTTCGAACTTTGCGGGGCTGTCTGGGTAAAAAATTCTGGGGCGATGTGCGCAAATCATACCTCTGCGCATTCCCACGGGTGTCCTCTGTTCGGAAATGCATGGGGTTCCCTGTTTTCCTCGGTGGCTTGGACACCCGAGGCCCAAATCTGTACGTTGTGCCGGTCGGCAGAATGTCTGAGATTTCGCTCTGAAAACAGACTTGGGGTTACTTGTGTTTTAGGCTTTCCCCTTGGCGGCCAGGTAGGTGCACCCACACATGTGAGGTACTGTTTTCATCGGGACACCTGTGGGAACGCGTGACGGTAGGCCATGTGTTGTTGGGGGCGTGTTTCGATGGGTGCGTCGAGCGAAATGTGCTGAAAAAGCTTTTTTTTCCCCACATTTTGGACTTTGCAGGGCTGTCTGGGTAATAAATTCTGGGGCAATGTGTGCAAATCATACCTCTGCGGATTCCCAGGGTGTCCTCTTTTTGGAAATGCATGGGATTCCCTGTTTTCCTCGGTGGCTTGGACACCCGAGGCCCATATCTGTACGTTGTGCCGGTCGGCAGAATGTCTGAGATTTCCCTCTGAAAACAGACTTGGGGTTACTTGTGTTTTAGGCTTTCCCCTTGGCGGCCAGGTAGGTGCACCCACACATGTGAGGTACCGTTTTCATCGGGACACCTGTGGGAACGTGTGACGGTAGGCCATGTGTTGTTGGGGGCGTGTTTCGATTGGTGCGTCGAGCGAAATGTGCGGAAAAAGCATTTTTTTCCCGACTTTCGACTTTTCGGACTTTGCGGGGCTGTCTGGGTAATAAAATCTGGGGCGATGTGCGCAAATCATACCTCTGCGGATTCCCACGGGTGTCCTCTTTTTGGAAATGCATGGGGTTCCCCGTTTTCCTTGGTGGCTTGGACACCCGCGGCCCATATCTGTATGTTGTGGAGGTCGGCAGAATGTCTGAGATTTCGCTCTGAAAACAGACTTGGGGTTACTTGTGTTTTAGGCTTTCCCCTTGGCGGCCAGGTAGGTGCACCCACACATGTGAGGTACCGTTTTCATCGGGACACCTGTGGGAACGCGGGAACGGTAGGCAATGTGTTGTTGGGGGTGTGTTTCGATGGGTGCGTCGAGCGAAATGTGTGCAAAAAGCGTTTTTTTCCCCACATTTCAGACTTTGCAGGGCTGTCTGGGTAATAAATTCTGGGCGATGTGCGCAAATCATACCTCTGCGGATTCCCACGGGTGTCCTCTTTTCGGAAATGCATGGGGTTCCCTGTTTTCCTCGGTGGCTTGGATACCCGAGGCCCAGATTTGTACGTTGTGCCGGTCGGCAGAATGTCTGAGATTTCCCTCTGAAAACAGACATGGGGTTACTTGTGATTTCGGCTTGCCCCTTGCCGGCCAGGTAGGTGCACCCACACATGTGAGGTACCGTTTTCATCAGGACACCTGTGGGAACGCGTGACGGTAGGCCATGTGTTGTTGGGGGAGTGTTTTGATGGGTGCGCTGAGCGAAATGTACGGAAAATGTGTTTTTTTCCCCACATTTCGGACTTTGCCAGGGTGTCTGGGTAATACATTTTGGGGCGATGTGCGCAAATCATACCTCTGCAGATTCCCACGGGTGTCCTCTTTTCAGAAATGCATGGGGTTCCCTGTTTTCCTTGGTGGCTTGGACACCCGAGGCCCATATCCGTATGTTGTGCCGGTCGGCAGAATGGCTGAGATTCCCCCCTGCAAACAGACTGGGGTTTGCTTGCGTTTTCGGCTTGCCCCTGGCCAGCCAGGAAGGTGCACCCACGCATGTGAGGTACCGTTTTCATCGGGACACCAGTCGGAAAGCGGGACGGTAGGCCATGTGTTGTTGGTGGCGTGTTTCGATGGAAGCGCCGAGCGAAATGTACGGAAAATGCGTTTTTTTCCCCACATTTTGGACTTTGCGGGGGTGTCTGGGTAATACATTTTGGGGCGATGTGCGCAAATCATACCTCTGCGGATTCCCACGGGTGTCCTCTTTTCAGAAATGCATGGGGTTCCCTGTTTTCCTTGGTGGCTTGGACACCCGAGGCCCATATCTGTGTGTTGTGCCGGTCGGCAGAATGGCTGAGATTCCCCCCTGCAAACAGACTGGGGTTTGCTTGCGTTTTCGGCTTGCCCCTTGCCAGCCAGGTAGGTGCACCCACGCATGTGAGGTACCGTTTTCATCGGGACACCTGTGGGAACGCGGGACGGTAGGCCATGTGTTGTTGGGGGCGTGTTTCGATGGGTGCGTCGAGGGAAATGTGCAGAAAAAGTGTTTTTTTTCCGACATTTCGGATTTTGCGGGGCTGTCTGGGTAAAAAATTCTGGGGCGATGTGCGCAAATCATACCTCTGCGGATTCCCACGGGTGTCCTCTTTTCGGAAATGCATGGGGTTCCCTGTTTTTCTCGGTGGCTTGGACACCCGAGGCCCATATCTGTACGTTGTGCCGGTCGGCAGAATGTCTGAGATTTCGCTCTGAAAACAGACTTGGGGTTACTTGTGTTTTAGTCTTTCCCCTTGGCGGCCAGGTAGGTGCACCCACACATGTGAGGTACCGTTTTCATCGGTACACCTGTGGGAGCGCGTGACGGTAGGCCACGTGTTGTTGGGGGCGTGTTTCGATGGGTGCCTCGAGCGAAATGTGCGGAAAAAGTGTTTTTTTTCCCACATTTCGGACTTTGCGGGGCTGTCTGGGTCAAAAATTCTGGGGCGATGTGCGCAAATCATACCTCTGCGGATTCCCACGGGTGTCCTCTTTTCGGAAATGCATGGGGTTCCCTGTTTTCCTCGGTGGCTTGGACACCCGAGGCCCATATCTGTACGTTGTGCCGGTGGGCAGAATGTCTGAGATTTCGCCATGAAAACAGACTTGGGGTTACTTGTGTTTTAGGCTTTCCCCTTGGCGGCCAGGTAGGTGCACCCACACATGTGAGGTACCGTTTTCATCAGGACACCTGTGGGAACGCGTGACTGTAGGCCATGTGTTGCTGGGGGCATGTTTTGATGGGTGCGTCGAGCGAAATGTGCGGAAAAAGTGTATTTTTCCAGACATTTCGGACTTTGCGGGGCTGTCTGGGTAAAACATTCTGGGGCGATGTACGCAAATCATACTTCTGCGGATTCCCACGGGTGTCCTCTTTTCGGAAATGCATGGGGTTCCCTGTTTTCCTTGGTAGCTTGGAAACCCGAGGCCCATATCTGTACGTTGTGCCGGTCGGCAGAATGTCTGAGATTTCCCTCTGAAAACAGACTTGGGGTTACTTGTGTTTTAGGCTTTCCCCTTGGCGGCCAGGTAGGTGCACCCACACATGTGAGGTACTGTTTTCATCGGGACACCTGGGGGAACGTTTGACGGTAGGCCATGTGTTGTTGGGGCATGTTTCGATTGGTGCGTCGAGCGAAATGTGCGGAAAAAGCATTTTTTTCCCTACTTTTCGGACTTTGCGATGCTGTCTGGGTAATAAAATCTGGGGCAATGTGCTCAAATCATACCTCTGCGGATTCCCACGGGTGTCCTCTTTTCGGAAATGCATGGGGTTCCACGTTGTCCTCGGTGGCTTGGACACCCGAGGCCCATATCTGTACGTTGTGCCGGTCGGCAGAATGTCTGAGATTTCGCTCTGAAAAGATTTCGCTCTGAAAACAGACTTGGGGTTACTTGTGTTTTAGTCTTTCCCCTTGGTGGCCAGGTAGGTGCACCCACACATGTGAGTTACCGTTTTCATCAGGACACCTGTGGGAACGCGTGACGGTAGGCCATGTGTTGTTGGGGGCGTGTTTTGATGGGTGCGTCGAGCGAAATCTGCGGAAAAAGTGTTTTTATCCCCACATATCGGACTTTGCGGGGCTGTCTGGGTCAAAAATTCTGGGGCGATGTGCGCAAATCATACCTCTGCGGATTCCCACGGGTGTCCTCTTTTCGGAAATGCATGGGGTTCCCTGTTTTCCTCGGTGGCTTGGACACCCGAGGCCCATATCTGTACGTTGTGCCGGTGGGCAGAATGTCTGAGATTTCGCCATGAAAACAGACTTGGGGTTACTTGTGTTTTAGGCTTTCCCCTTGGCGGCCAGGTAGGTGCACCCACACATGTGAGGTACCGTTTTCATCGGGACACCTGTGGGAACGCGTGACGGTAGGCCATGTGTTGCTGGGGGCATGTTTTGATGGGTGCGTCGAGCGAAATGTGCCTAAAAAGTGTATTTTTCCCGACATTTCGGATTTTGCGGGGCTGTCTGGGTAAAACATTCTGGGGCGATGTACGCAAATCATACTTCTGCGGATTCCCACGGGTGTCCTCTTTTCAGAAATGCATGGGGTTCCCTGTTTTCCTTGGTAGCTTGGAAACCCGAGGCCCATATCTGTACGTTGTGCCGGTCGGCAGAATGTCTGAGATTTCCCTCTGAAAACAGACTTGGGGTTACTTGTGTTTTAGGCTTTCCCCTTGGCGGCCAGGTAGGTGCACCCACACATGTGAGGTACTGTTTTCATCGGGACACCTGGGGGAACCTTTGACGGTAGGCCATGTGTTGTTGGGGCATGTTTCGATTGGTGCGTCGAGCGAAACGTGCGGAAAAAGCATTTTTTTCCCTACTTTTCGGACTTTGCGATGCTGTCTGGGTAATAAAATCTGGGGCGATGTGCTCAAATCATACCTCTGCGGATTCCCACGGGTGTCCTCTTTTCGGAAATGCATGGGGTTCCACGTTTTCCTTGGTGGCTTGGACACCCGCGGCCCATATCTGTATGTTGTGGCGGTCGGCAGAATGTCTGAGATTTCGCTCTGAAAACAGACTTGGGGTGACTTGTGTTTTAGGCTTTCCCCTTGGCGGCCAGGTAGGTGCACTCACACATGTGAGGTACCGTTTTCATCGGGAAACCTGTGGGAACGCGTGACGGTAGGCCATGCGTTGTTGGGGCATGTTTCGATGGGTGCGTCGAGCGAAATGTGCGGAAAAAAGTGTTTTTTTCCCGACATTTCGGAGTTTGCGGGGCTGTCTGGGTAAAAAATTCTGGGGCAATGTGCGCAAATCATACCTCTGAGGATTCCCACGGGTGTCCTCTTTTCGGAAATGCATGGGTTTCCCTGTTTTCCTCGGTGGCTTGGACACCCGAGGCCCATATCTGTACGTTGTGCCGGTTGGCACAATGTCTGAGATTTCGCTCTGAAAACAGACTTGGGGTTACTTGTGTTTTAGGCTTTCCCCTTGGCGGCCAGGTAGGTGCACCCACACATGTGAGGTACTGTTTTCATCGGGACACCTGTGGGAACGCGGGACGGTAGGCAATGTGTTGTTTGGGGCGTGTTTCGATGGGTGCGATGAGCAAATGTGCGCAAAAAGCATTTTTTTCCCCACATTTCAGACTTTGCTGGGCTGTCTGGGTAATAAATTCTGGGCGATGTGCGCAAATCATACCTCTGCGGATTCCCACGGGTGTCCTCTTTTCGGAAATGCATGGGGTTCCCTGTTTTTCTCGGTGGCTTGGACACCCGAGGCCCATATCTGTACGTTGTGCCGGTCGGCAGAATGTCTGAGATTTCCCTCTGAAAACAGACATGGGGTTACTTGTGTTTTTGGCTTTCCCCTTGGCGGCCAGGTAGGTGCAACCACACATGTGAGGTACCGTTTTCATCGGGACACCTGTGGGAACGCGGTGTCGTTGGGGGCGTGTTTCGATGGGTGCCTCGAGTGAAATGTGCGGAAAAAGTGTTTTTTTCCCGACATTTCAGACTTTGCGGGGCTGTCTGGGTAATAAAATCTGGGGCGATGTGCTCCAATCATACCTCTGCGGATTCCCACAGGTGTCCTCTATTTGGAAATGCATGGGGTTCCTCGTTTTCATTGGTGGCTTGGACACCCGAGGCCCATATCTGTACGTTGTGCCGGTCGGCAGAATGTCTGAGATTTCGCTCGGAAAACAGACTTGGGGTTACTTGTGTTTTAGGCTTTCCCCTTGGCGGCCAGGTAGGTGCACCCACACATGTGAGGTACTGTTTTCATCGGGACACCTGGGGGAACGTTTGACGGTAGGCCATGTGTTGTTGGGGCATGTTTCGATTGGTGCGTCGAGCGAAACGTGCGGAAAAAGCATTTTTTTCCCTACTTTTCGGACTTTGCGATGCTGTCTGGGTAATAAAATCTGGGGCGATGTGCTCAAATCATACCTCTGCGGATTCCCACGGGTGTCCTCTTTTCGGAAATGCATGGGGTTCCACGTTTTCCTTGGTGGCTTGGACACCCGCGGCCCATATCTGTATGTTGTGGCGGTCGGCAGAATGTCTGAGATTTCGCTCTGAAAACAGACTTGGGGTGACTTGTGTTTTAGGCTTTCCCCTTGGCGGCCAGGTAGGTGCACTCACACATGTGAGGTACCGTTTTTATCGGGAAACCTGTGGGAACGCGTGACGGTAGGCCATGCGTTGTTGGGGCATGTTTCGATGGGTGCGTCGAGCGAAATGTGCGGAAAAAAGTGTTTTTTTCCCGACATTTCGGAGTTTGCGGGGCTGTCTGGGTAAAAAATTCTGGGGCAATGTGCGCAAATCATACCTCTGAGGATTCCCACGGGTGTCCTCTTTTCGGAAATGCATGGGTTTCCCTGTTTTCCTCGGTGGCTTGGACACCCGAGGCCCATATCTGTACGTTGTGCCGGTTGGCACAATGTCTGAGATTTCGCTCTGAAAACAGACTTGGGGTTACTTGTGTTTTAGGCTTTCCCCTTGGCGGCCAGGTAGGTGCACCCACACATGTGAGGTACCGTTTTCATCGGGACACCTGTGGGAACGCGGGACGGTAGGCAATGTGTTGTTGGGGGCGTGTTTCGATGGGTGCGATGAGCAAATGTGCGCAAAAAGCATTTTTTTCCCCACATTTCAGACTTTGCTGGGCTGTCTGGGTAATAAATTCTGGGCGATGTGCGCAAATCATACCTCTGCGGATTCCCACGGGTGTCCTCTTTTCGGAAATGCATGGGGTTCCCTGTTTTTCTCGGTGGCTTGGACACCCGAGGCCCATATCTGTACGTTGTGCCGGTCGGCAGAATGTCTGAGATTTCCCTCTGAAAACAGACATGGGGTTACTTGTGTTTTTGGCTTTCCCCTTGGCGGCCAGGTAGGTGCAACCACACATGTGAGGTACCGTTTTCATCGGGACACCTGTGGGAACGCGGTGTCGTTGGGGGCGTGTTTCGATGGGTGCCTCGAGTGAAATGTGCAGAAAAAGTGTTTTTTTCCCGACATTTCAGACTTTGCGGGGCTGTCTGGGTAATACAATCTGGGGCGATGTGCTCCAATCATACCTCTGCGGATTCCCACAGGTGTCCTCTATTTGGAAATGCATGGGGTTCCTCGTTTTCATTGGTGGCTTGGACACCCGAGGCCCATATCTGTACGTTGTGCCGGTCGGCAGAATGTCTGAGATTTCGCTCGGAAAACAGACTTGGGGTTACTTGTGTTTTAGGCTTTCCCCTTGGCGGCCAGGTAGGTGCACCCACACATGTGAGGTACCGTTGTCATTGGGACACCTGTGGGAACGGGTGACGGTAGGCCATGTGTTGTTGGGGGCATGTTTCGATGGGTGCATCAAGCGAAATGTGCGGAAAAGGCGTTTTTTTCCCGACATTTCGGACTTTGCGGGGCTGTCTGGGTAAAAAATTCTGGGGCGATGTGCGCAAATCATACCTCTGCGTATTCCCACGGGTGTCCTCTTTTCGGAAATGCATGGGGTTCCCTGTTTTCCTTGGTGGCTTGGACACCCGAGGCCCATATCTGTACGTTGTGCCGGTCGGCAGAATGTCTGAGATTTCGCTCTGAAAACAGACTTGGGGTTACTTGTGTTTTAGGCTTTCCCCTTGGCGGCCAGGTAGGTGCATCCACACATGTGAGGTACTGTTTTCATCGGGACACCTGTAGGAACGGGTGACGGTAGGCCATGTGTTGTTGGGGGCGTGTTTCGATTGGTGCGGCGAGCAAAATGTGCGGAAAAAGTGTTTTTTTCCCGACATTTCGGACTTTGCGGGGCTGTCTGGGTAAAAAATTCTGGGGCGATGTGCGCAAATCATACCTCTGCGTATTGCCACGGGTGTCCTCTTTTCGGAAATGCATGGGGTTCCCTGTTTTCCTTGGTGGCTTGGACACCCGAGGCCCATATCTGTACGTTGTGCCGGTCGGCAGAATGTCTGAGATTTCGCTCTGAAAACAGACTTGGGGTTACTTGTGTTTTAGGCTTTCCCCTTGGCGGCCGGTAGGTGCACCCACACATGTGAGGTACCGTTTTCATCGGGACACCTGTGGGAACGGGTGACGGTAGGCCATGTGTTGTTGGGGGCATGTTTCGATGGGTGCATCAAGCGAAATGTGCGGAAAAGGCGTTTTTTTCCCGACATTTCGGACTTTGCGGGCTATCTGGGTAATACAATCTGGGGGGATGTGCGCAAATCATACCTCTACGTATTCCCACGGGTGTCCTCTTTTCGGAAATGCATGGGGTTCCCTGTTTTCCTTGGTGGCTTGGACACCCGAGGCCCATATCTGTACGTTGTGCCGGTCGGCAGAATGTCTGAAATTTCGCTCTGAAAACAGACTTGGGGTTACTTGTGTTTTAGGCTTTCCCCTTGGCGGCCAGGTAGGTGCACCCACACATGTGAGGTACCGTTTTCATCGGGACACCTGTGGGAACGGGTGACGGTAGGCCATGTGTTGTTGGGGGCATGTTTCGATGGGTGCATCAAGCGAAATGTGCGGAAAAGGCGTTTTTTTCCCGACATTTCGGACTTTGCGGGGCTGTCTGGGTAAAAAATTCTGGGGCGATGTGCGCAAATCATACCTCTGCGTATTCCCACGGGTGTCCTCTTTTCGGAAATGCATGGGGTTCCCTGTTTTCCTTGGTGGCTTGGACACCCGAGGCCCATATCTGTACGTTGTGCCGGTCGGCAGAATGTCTGAGATTTCGCTCTGAAAACAGACTTGGGGTTACTTGTGTTTTAGGCTTTCCCCTTGGCGGCCAGGTAGGTGCATCCACACATGTGAGGTACTGTTTTCATCGGGACACCTGTAGGAACGGGTGACGGTAGGCCATGTGTTGTTGGGGGCGTGTTTCGATTGGTGCGGCGAGCAAAATGTGCGGAAAAAGTGTTTTTTTCCCGACATTTCGGACTTTGCGGGGCTGTCTGGGTAAAAAATTCTGGGGCGATGTGCGCAAATCATACCTCTGCGTATTGCCACGGGTGTCCTCTTTTCGGAAATGCATGGGGTTCCCTGTTTTCCTTGGTGGCTTGGACACCCGAGGCCCATATCTGTACGTTGTGCCGGTCGGCAGAATGTCTGAGATTTCGCTCTGAAAACAGACTTGGGGTTACTTGTGTTTTAGGCTTTCCCCTTGGCGGCCGGTAGGTGCACCCACACATGTGAGGTACCGTTTTCATCGGGACACCTGTGGGAACGGGTGACGGTAGGCCATGTGTTGTTGGGGGCATGTTTCGATGGGTGCATCAAGCGAAATGTGCGGAAAAGGCGTTTTTTTCCCGACATTTCGGACTTTGCGGGCTATCTGGGTAATACAATCTGGGGGGATGTGCGCAAATCATACCTCTACGTATTCCCACGGGTGTCCTCTTTTCGGAAATGCATGGGGTTCCCTGTTTTCCTTGGTGGCTTGGACACCCGAGGCCCATATCTGTACGTTGTGCCGGTCGGCAGAATGTCTGAAATTTCGCTCTGAAAACAGACTTGGGGTTACTTGTGTTTTAGGCTTTCCCCTTGGCGGCCAGGTAGGTGCACCCACACATGTGAGGTACCGTTTTCATCGGGACACCTGTGGGAACGGGTGACGGTAGGCCATGTGTTGTTGGGGGCATGTTTCGATGGGTGCATCAAGCGAAATGTGCGGAAAAGGCGTTTTTTTCCCGACATTTCGGACTTTGCGGGCTATCTGGGTAATACAATCTGGGGCGATGTACGCAAATCATACCTCTGTGGATTCCCACGGGTGTCCTCTTTTCGGAAATGCATGGGGTTCCCTGTTTTCCTCGGTGGCTTGGACACCCGAGGCCCATATCTGTACGTTGTGCCGGTCTGCAGAATGTCTGAGATTTCGCTCTGAAAACAGACTTGGGGTTACTTGTGTTTTAGTCTTTCCCCTTGGCGGCCAGGTAGGTGCACCCACACATGTGAGGTACCGTTTTCATCGGAACACCTGTGGGAACGCATGACGGTAGGCCATGTGTTGTTGGGGGCATTTTTCGATGGGTGCGTCGAGCGAAATCTGCGGAATAAGTGTTTTTTTCCCCACATATCGGACTTTGCGGGGCTGTCTGGGTAAAAAATTCTGGGGGGATGTGCGCAAATCATACCTCTGCGGATTCCCACGGATGTCCTCTTTTCGGAAATGCATGGGTTTCCCTGTTTTCCTCGGTGGCTTGGACACCCGAGTCCCAAATCTGTACGTTGTGCCGGTCGGCAGAATGTCTGAGATTTCGCTCTGAAAACAGACTTGGGGTTACTTGTGTTTTAGTCTTTCCCCTTGGCGGCCAGGTAGGTGCACCCACACATGTGAGGTACCATTTTCATCGAGACACCTGTGGGAACCCGTGACGGTAGGCCATGTGTTGTTGGGGGCGTGTTTCGATGGGTGAGTCGAGCGAAATCTGCGGAAAAAGTGTTTTTTTACCCACATTTCGGACTTTGCAGGGCTGTCTGGGTAAAAAATTCTGGGGCGATGTGCGCAAATCATACCTCTGCGGATTCCCACGGGTGTCCTCTTTTCGGAAATGCATGGGGTTCCCTGTTTTCCTTGGTGGCTTGGACACCCGAGGCCCATATGTGTACGTTGTGCCGGTCGGCAGAATGGCTGAGATTTCGCTCTGAAAACAGACTTGGGGTTACTTGTGTTTTAGTCTTTCCCCTTGGCGGCCAGGTAGGTGCACCCACACATGTGAGGTACCGTTTTCATCGGGACACCTGTGGGAACGCGTGACGGTAGGCCATGTGTTGTTGGGGGCGTTTTTCGATGGGTGCGTCGAGCAAAATCTGCAGAAAAAGTGTTTTTTTCCCCACATATCGGACTTTGCGGGGCTGTCTGGGTAAAAAATTCTGGGGCGATGTGCGCAAATCATACCTCTGCGGATTCCCACGGGTGTCCTCTTTTCGGAAATGCATGGGGTTCCCTGTTTCCCTTGGTGGCTTGGACACCCGAGGCCCATATCTGTATGTTGTGCCGGTCGGCAGAATGGCTGAGATTCCCCTCTGCAAACAGACTGGGGGTTGCTTGCGTTTTCGGCTTGCCTCTTGCCGGCCAGGTAGGTGCACCCACACATGTGAGGTACCGTTTTCATTGGGACACCTGTGGGAACACGTGACGGTAGGCCATGTGTTGTTGGGGGCGTGTTTCGATGGGTGCGCTGATCGAAATGTGCGGAAAATGCGTTTTTTTCCCCACATTTCGACTTTGCAGGGGTATCTGGGTAATACATTTTGGGGCGATGTGCGCAAATCATACCTCTGCGGATTCCCACGGGTGTCCTCTTTTCGGAAATGCATGGGGTTCCCTGTTTTCCTCGGTGGCTTGGACACCCGAGGCCCATATCTGTATGTTGTGCCGGTCGGCAGAATGGCTGAGATTCCCCTCTGCAAACAGACTGGGGGTTGCTTGCGTTTTCGGCTTGCCCCTTGCCAGCCAGGTAGGTGCACCCACGCATGTGAGGTACTGTTTTCATCGGGACACCTGTGGGAACGCGGGACGGTAGGCCATCTGTTGTTGGGGCGTGTTTCAATGGAAGCGTTGAGCGAAATGTGCGGAAAAAGCGTTTTTTTCCCGACTTTTCGGACTTTGCAGGGCTCTCTGGGTAATAAATTCTAGGGCGATGTGCGCAAATCATACCTCAGTGGATTCCCACGGGTGTCCTCTTTTCGGAAATGCATGGGGTTCCCCGTTTTCCTTGGTGGCTTGGACACCCGAAGCCCATATCTGTACGTTGTGCCGGTCGGCAGAATGTCTGAGATTTCACTCTGAAAACAGACTTGGGGTTACTGGTGTTTTAGTCTTTCACCTTGGCGGCCAGGTAGGTGCACCCTCACATGTGAGGTACTGTTTTCATCGGGACACCTGTGGGAACGTGTGACGGTAGGCCATGTGTTGTTGGGGTCGTGTTTTGACGGGTGCGTCGAGCGAAATCTATGGAAAAAGTGTTTTTTTCCCCACATATCGGACTTTGCGGGGCTGTCTGGGTAAAAAATTCTGGGGCGATGTGCGCAAATCATACCTCTGCGGATTCCCACGGGTGTCCTCTTTTCGGAAATGGATGGGGTTCCCTGTTTTCCTCAGTGGCTTGGACACCCGAGGCCCATATCTGTACGTTGTGCCGGTCGGCAGAATGTCTGAGATTTCGCTCTGAAAACAGACTTGGGGTTACTTGTGTTTCAGGCTTTCCCCTTGGCGGCCAGGTAGGTGCACCCACACATGTGAGGTACCATTTTCATCGGGATACCTGTGGGAACGCGTGACGGTAGGCCATGTGTTGTTGGGGGTGTGTTTCGATGGGTGCGTCAAGCGAAATGTGCGGAAAAAGTGTTTTTTTCCCGACATTTCGGACTTTGCGGGGCTGTCTGGGTAAAAAATTCTGGGGCGATGTGCGCAAATCATACCTCTGCGGATTCCCACGGATGTCCTCTTTTCGGAAATGCATGGGTTTCCCTGTTTTCCTCGGTGGCTTGGACACCCGAGTCCCAAATCTGTACGTTGTGCCGGTCGGCAGAATGTCTGAGATTTCGCTCTGAAAACAGACTTGGGGTTACTTGTGTTTTAGTCTTTCCCCTTGGCGGCCAGGTAGGTGCACCCACACATGTGAGGTACCATTTTCATCGGGACACCTGTGGGAACCCGTGACGGTAGGCCATGTGTTGTTGGGGGCGTGTTTCGATGGGTGCGTCGAGCGAAATCTGCGGAAAAAGTGTTTTTTTACCCACATTTCGGACTTTGCAGGGCTGTCTGGGTAAAAAATTCTGGGGCGATGTGCGCAAATCATACCTCTGCGGATTCCCACGGGTGTCCTCTTTTCGGAAATGCATGGGGTTCCCTGTTTTCCTTGGTGGCTTGGACACCCGAGGCCCATATGTGTACGTTGTGCCGGTCGGCAGAATGGCTGAGATTTCGCTCTGAAAACAGACTTGGGGTTACTTGTGTTTTAGTCTTTCCCCTTGGCGGCCAGGTAGGTGCACCCACACATGTGAGGTACCGTTTTCATCGGGACACCTGTGGGAACGCGTGACGGTAGGCCATGTGTTGTTGGGGGCGTTTTTCGATGGGTGCGTCGAGCGAAATCTGCGGAAAAAGTGTTTTTTTTCCCCACATATCGGACTTTGCGGGGCTGTCTGGGTAAAAAATTCTGGGGCGATGTGCGCAAATCATACCTCTGCGGATTCCCACGGGTGTCCTCTTTTCGGAAATGCATGGGGTTCCCTGTTTCCCTTGGTGGCTTGGACACCCGAGGCCCATATCTGTATGTTATGCCGGTCGGCAGAATGGCTGAGATTCCCCTCTGCAAACAGACTGGGGGTTGCTTGCGTTTTCAGCTTGCCTCTTGCCGGCCAGGTAGGTGCACCCACACATGTGAGGTACCGTTTTCATTGGGACACCTGTGGGAACACGTAACGGTAGGCCATGTGTTGTTGGGGGCGTGTTTCAATGGAAGCGTTGAGCGAAATGTGCGGAAAAAGCGTTTTTTTCCCGACTTTTCGGACTTTGCAGGGCTCTCTGGGTAATAAATTCTAGGGCGATGTGCGCAAATCATACCTCAGTGGATTCCCACGGGTGTCCTCTTTTCGGAAATGCATGGGGTTCCCCGTTTTCCTTGGTGGCTTGGACACCCGAAGCCCATATCTGTACGTTGTGCCCGTCGGCAGAATGTCTGAGATTTCGCTCTGAAAACAGACTTGGGGTTACTTGTGTTTTAGTCTTTCACCTTGGCGGCCAGGTAGGTGCACCCTCACATGTGAGGTACTGTTTTCATCGGGACACCTGTGGGAACGTGTGACGGTAGGCCATGTGTTGTTGGGGTCGTGTTTTGACGGGTGCGTCGAGCGAAATCTATGGAAAAAGTGTTTTTTTCCCCACATATCGGACTTTGCGGGGCTGTCTGGGTAAAAAATTCTGGGGCGATGTGCGCAAATCATACCTCTGCGGATTCCCACGGGTGTCCTCTTTTCGGAAATGGATGGGGTTCCCTGTTTTCCTCAGTGGCTTGGACACCCGAGGCCCATATCTGTACGTTGTGCCGGTCGGCAGAATGTCTGAGATTTCGCTCTGAAAACAGACTTGGGGTTACTTGTGTTTCAGGCTTTCCCCTTGGCGGCCAGGTAGGTGCACCCACACATGTGAGGTACCATTTTCATCGGGATACCTGTGGGAACGCGTGACGGTAGGCCATGTGTTGTTGGGGGTGTGTTTCGATGGGTGCGTCAAGCGAAATGTGCGGAAAAAGTGTTTTTTTCCTGACATTTCGGAATTTGCGGGGCTGTCTGGGTAAAAAATTCTGGGGCGATGTGCGCAAATCATACCTCTGCGGATTCCCACGGGTGTCCTCTTTTCGGAAATGCATGGGGTTCCCTGTTTTCCTCAGTGGCTTGAACACCCGAGGCCCATATCTGTACGTTGTGCCGGTCGGCAGAATGTCTGAGATTTCGCTCTGAAAACAGACTTGGGGTTACTTGTGTTTTAGTCTTTCCCCTTGGTGGCCAGGTAGGTGCACCCACACATGTGAGTTATCGTTTTCATCAGGACACCTGTGGGAACGCGTGACGGTAGGCCATGTGTTGTTGGGGGCGTGTTTTGATGGGTGCGTCGAGCGAAATCTGCGGAACAAGTGTTTTTATCCCCACATATCGGACTTTGCGGGGCTGTCTGGGTCAAAAATTCTGGGGCGATGTGCGCAAATCATACCTCTGCGGATTCCCACGGGTGTCCTCTTTTCGGAAATGCATGGGGTTCCCTGTTTTCCTCGGTGGCTTGGACACCCGAGGCCCATATCTGTACGTTGTGCCGGTGTGCAGAATGTCTGAGATTTCGCCATGAAAACAGACTTGGGGTTACTTGTGTTTTAGGCTTTCCCCTTGGCGGCCAGGTAGGTGCATCCACACATGTGAGGTACTGTTTTCATCGGGACACCAGTAGGAACGGGTGACGGTAGGCCATGTGTTGTTGGGGGCGTGTTTCGATTGGTGCGGCGAGCAAAATGTGCGGAAAAAGTGTTTTTTTCCCGACATTTCGGACTTTGCGGGGCTGTCTGGGTAAAAAATTCTGGGGCGATGTGCGCAAATCATACCTCTGCGTATTGCCACGGGTGTCCTCTTTTCGGAAATGCATGGGGTTCCCTGTTTTCCTTGGTGGCTTGGACACCCGAGGCCCATATCTGTACGTTGTGCCGGTCGGCAGAATGTCTGAGATTTCGCTCTGAAAACAGACTTGGGGTTACTTGTGTTTTAGGCTTTCCCCTTGGCGGCCGGTAGGTGCACCCACACATGTGAGGTACCGTTTTCATCGGGACACCTGTGGGAACGGGTGACGGTAGGCCATGTGTTGTTGGGGGCATGTTTCGATGGGTGCATCAAGCGAAATGTGCGGAAAAGGCGTTTTTTTCCCGACATTTCGGACTTTGCGGGCTATCTGGGTAATACAATCTGGGGGGATGTGCGCAAATCATACCTCTACGTATTCCCACGGGTGTCCTCTTTTCGGAAATGCATGGGGTTCCCTGTTTTCCTTGGTGGCTTGGACACCCGAGGCCCATATCTGTACGTTGTGCCGGTCGGCAGAATGTCTGAAATTTCGCTCTGAAAACAGACTTGGGGTTACTTGTGTTTTAGGCTTTCCCCTTGGCGGCCAGGTAGGTGCACCCACACATGTGAGGTACCGTTTTCATCGGGACACCTGTGGGAACGGGTGACGGTAGGCCATGTGTTGTTGGGGGCATGTTTCGATGGGTGCATCAAGCGAAATGTGCGGAAAAGGCGTTTTTTTCCCGACATTTCGGACTTTGCGGGCTATCTGGGTAATACAATCTGGGGCGATGTACGCAAATCATACCTCTGTGGATTCCCACAGGTGTCCTCTTTTCGGAAATGCATGGGGTTCCCTGTTTTCCTCGGTGGCTTGGACACCCGAGGCCCATATCTGTACGTTGTGCCGGTCTGCAGAATGTCTGAGATTTCGCTCTGAAAATAGACTTGGGGTTACTTGTGTTTTAGTCTTTCCCCTTGGCGGCCAGGTAGGTGCACCCACACATGTGAGGTACCATTTTCATCGGGAAATGGGCCTCGGGTGTCCAAGCCACCAAGGAAACAGGGAACCCCATGCATTTCCGAAAAGAGGACACCCGTGGGAATCCGCAGAGGTATGATTTGCGCACATCGCCCCAGAATTTTTTACCCAGACAGCCCTGCAAAGTCCGAAATGTGGGTAAAAAAACACTTTTTCCGCAGATTTCGCTCGACACACCCATCGAAACACGCCCCCAACAACACATGGCCTACCGTCACAGGTTCCCACAGGTGTCCTCTTTTCGGAAATGGATGGGGTTCCCTGTTTTCCTCAGTGGCTTGGACACCCGAGGCCCATATCTGTACGTTGTGCCGGTCGGCAGAATGTCTGAGATTTCGCTCTGAAAACAGACTTGGGGTTACTTGTGTTTCAGGCTTTCCCCTTGGCGGCCAGGTAGGTGCACCCACACATGTGAGGTACCATTTTCATCGGGATACCTGTGGGAACGCGTGACGGTAGGCCATGTGTTGTTGGGGGTGTGTTTCGATGGGTGCGTCAAGCGAAATGTGCGGAAAAAGTGTTTTTTTCCCGACATTTCGGAATTTGCGGGGCTGTCTGGGTAAAAAATTCTGGGGCGATGTGCGCAAATCATACCTCTGCGGATTCCCACGGGTGTCCTCTTTTCGGAAATGCATGGGGTTCCCTGTTTTCCTCAGTGGCTTGGACACCCGAGGCCCATATCTGTACGTTGTGCCGGTCGGCAGAATGTCTGAGATTTCGCTCTGAAAACAGACTTGGGGTTACTTGTGTTTTAGTCTTTCCCCTTGGTGGCCAGGTAGGTGCACCCACACATGTGAGTTATCGTTTTCATCAGGACACCTGTGGGAACGCGTGACGGTAGGCCATGTGTTGTTGGGGGCGTGTTTTGATGGGTGCGTCGAGCGAAATCTGCGGAAAAAGTGTTTTTATCCCCACATATCGGACTTTGCGGGGCTGTCTGGGTCAAAAATTCTGGGGCGATGTGCGCAAATCATACCTCTGCGGATTCCCACGGGTGTCCTCTTTTCGGAAATGCATGGGGTTCCCTGTTTTCCTCGGTGGCTTGGACACCCGAGGCCCATATCTGTACGTTGTGCCGGTGTGCAGAATGTCTGAGATTTCGCCATGAAAACAGACTTGGGGTTACTTGTGTTTTAGGCTTTCCCCTTGGCGGCCAGGTAGGTGCACCCACACATGTGAGGTACCGTTTTCATCGGGACACCTGTGGGAACGCGTGACGGTAGGCCATGTGTTGTTGGGGGCATGTTTTGATGGGTGCGTCGAGCGAAATGTGCGGAAAAAGTGTATTTTTCCCGACATTTCGGACTTTGCGGGGCTGTCTGGGTAAAACATTCTGGGGCGATGTACGCAAATCATACTTCTGCGGATTCCCACGGGTGTCCTCTTTTCGGAAATGCATGGGGTTCCCTGTTTTCCTTGGTAGCTTGGAAACCCGAGGCCCATATCTGTACGTTGTGCCGGTCGGCAGAATGTCTGAGATTTCCCTCTGAAAAGAGACTTGGGGTTACTTGTGTTTTAGGCTTTCCCCTTGGCGGCCAGGTAGGTGCACCCACACATGTGAGGTACTGTTTTCATCGGGACACCTGTGGGAATGTTTGACGGTAGGCCATGTGTTGTTGGGGCATGTTTCGATTGGTGCGTCGAGCGAAACGTGCGGAAAAAGCATTTTTTTCCCTACTTTACGGACTTTGCGATGCTGTCTGGGTAATAAAATCTGGGGCGATGTGCTCAAATCATACCTCTGCGGATTCCCACGGGTGTCCTCTTTTCGGAAATGCATGGGGTTCCACGTTTTCCTTGGTGGCTTGGACACCCGAGGCCCATATCTGTACGTTGTGCCGGTCGGCACAATGTCTGAGATTTCGCTCTGAAAACAGACTTGGGGTTACTTGTGTTTTAGGCTTTCCCCTTGGCGGCCAGGTAGGTGCACCCACACATGTGAGGTACCGTTTTCATCGGGACACCTGTGGGAACGCGGGACGGTAGGCAATGTGTTGTTGGAGGCGTGTTTCGATGGGTGCGATGAGCAAATGTGCGCAAAAAGCATT
This sequence comes from Ambystoma mexicanum, assembly GCF_040938575.1. Classification (NCBI taxonomy): domain Eukaryota; kingdom Metazoa; phylum Chordata; class Amphibia; order Caudata; family Ambystomatidae; genus Ambystoma; species Ambystoma mexicanum. Next base: position 385,646,208 of record NC_090937.1, read on the forward strand.
TTTTTCCCCACATTTCAGACTTTGCTGGGCTGTCTGGGTAATAAATTCTGGGCGATGTGCGCAAATCATACCTCTGCGAATTCCCACGGGTGTCCTCTTTTCGGAAATGCATGGGGTTCCCTGTTTTTCTCGGTGGCTTGGACACCCGAGGCCCATATCTGTACGTTGTGCCGGTCGGCAGAATGTCTGAGATTTCCCTCTGAAAACAGACATGGGGTTACTTGTGTTTTTGGCTTTCCCCTTGGCGGCCAGGTAGGTGCAACCACACATGTGAGGTACCGTTTTCATCGGGACACCTGTGGGAACGCGGTGTCGTTGGGGGCGTGTTTCGATGGGTGCCTCGAGTGAAATGTGCGGAAAAAGTGTTTTTTTCCCGACATTTCAGACTTTGCGGGGCTGTCTGGGTAATAAAATCTGGGGCGATGTGCTCCAATCATACCTCTGCGGATTCCCACAGGTGTCCTCTATTTGGAAATGCATGGGGTTCCTCGTTTTCATTGGTGGCTTGGACACCCGAGGCCCATATCTGTACGTTGTGCCGGTCGGCAGAATGTCTGAGATTTCGCTCGGAAAACAGACTTGGGGTTACTTGTGTTTTAGGCTTTCCCCTTGGCGGCCAGGTAGGTGCACCCACACATGTGAGGTACCGTTGTCATTGGGACACCTGTGGGAACGGGTGACGGTAGGCCATGTGTTGTTGGGGGCATGTTTCGATGGGTGCATCAAGCGAAATGTGCGGAAAAGGCGTTTTTTTCCCGACATTTCGGACTTTGCGGGGCTGTCTGGGTAAAAAATTCTGGGGCGATGTGCGCAAATCATACCTCTGCGTATTCCCACAGGTGTCCTCTTTTCGGAAATGCATGGGGTTCCCTGTTTTCCTTGGTGGCTTGGACACCCGAGGCCCATATCTGTACGTTGTGCCGGTCGGCAGAATGTCTGAGATTTCGCTCTGAAAACAGACTTGGGGTTACTTGTGTTTTAGGCTTTCCCGTTAGCGGCCAGGTAGGTGCATCCACACATGTGAGGTACTGTTTTCATCGGGACACCTGTAGGAACGGGTGACGGTAGGCCATGTGTTGTTGGGGGCGTGTTTCGATTGGTGCGGCGAGCAAAATGTGCAGAAAAAGTGTTTTTTTCCCGACATTTCGGACTTTGCGGGGCTGTCTGGGTAAAAAATTCTGGGGCGATGTGCGCAAATCATACCTCTGCGTATTGCCACGGGTGTCCTCTTTTCGGAAATGCATGGGGTTCCCTGTTTTCCTTGGTGGCTTGGACACCCGAGGCCCATATCTGTACGTTGTGCCGGTCGGCAGAATGTCTGAGATTTCGCTCTGAAAACAGACTTGGGGTTACTTGTGTTTTAGGCTTTCCCCTTGGCGGCCAGGTAGGTGCACCCACACATGTGAGGTACTGTTTTCATCGGGACACCTGTGGGAACGCGTGACGGTAGGCCATGTGTTGTTGGGGGCGTGTTTCGATGGGTGCGTCGAGCGAAATGTGCTGAAAAAGCGTTTTTTTCCCCACATTTCGGACTTTGCAGGGCTGTCTGGGTAATAAATTCTGGGGCAATGTGTGCAAATCATACCTCTGCGGATTCCCAGGGTGTCCTCTTTTTGGAAATGCATGGGATTCCCTGTTTTCCTCGGTGGCTTGGACACCCGAGGCCCATATCTGTACGTTGTGCCGGTCGGCAGAATGTCTGAGATTTCCCTCTGAAAACAGACTTCGGGTTACTTGCGTTTTCGGCTTGCCCCTTGCCAGCCAGGTAGGTGCACCCACGCATGTGGGGTACCGTTTTCATCGGGACACCTGTGGGAACGCGGGACGGTAGGCCATCTGTTGTTGGGGGCGTGTTTCAATGGAAGCGTTGAGCGAAATGTGCTGAAAAAGCGTTTTTTTCCCGACTTTTCGGACTTTGCGGGGCTGTCTGGGTAAAAAATTCTGGGGCGATGTGCGCAAATCATACCTCTGCGCATTCCCACGGGTGTCCTCTTTTCGGAAATGCATGGGGTTCCCCGTTTTCCTCGGTGGCTTGGACACCCGAGTCCCAAATCTGTACGTTGTGCCGGTCGTCAGAATGTCTGAGATTTCGCTCTGAAAACAGACTTGGGGTTACTTGTGTTTTAGGCTTTCCCCTTGGCGGCCAGGTAGGTGCACCCACACATGTGAGGTACCGTTTTCATCGGGACACCTGTGGGAACGCGGGACGGTAGGCAATGTGTTGTTGGGGGCGTGTTTCGATGGGTGCGATGAGCAAATGTGCGCAAAAAGCATTTTTTCCCCACATTTCAGACTTTGCTGGGCTGTCTGGGTAATAAATTCTGGGCGATGTGCGCAAATCATACCTCTGCGGATTCCCACGGGTGTCCTCTTTTCGGAAATGCATGGGGTTCCCTGTTTTTCTCGGTGGCTTGGACACCCGAGGCCCATATCTGTACGTTGTGCCGGTCGGCAGAATGTCTGAGATTTCCCTCTGAAAACAGACATGGGGTTACTTGTGTTTTTGGCTTTCCCCTTGGCGGCCAGGTAGGTGCAACCACACATGTGAGGTACCGTTTTCATCGGGACACCTGTGGGAACGCGGTGTCGTTGGGGGCGTGTTTCGATGGGTGCCTCGAGTGAAATGTGCGGAAAAAGTGTTTTTTTCCCGACATTTCAGACTTTGCGGGGCTGTCTGGGTAATAAAATCTGGGGCGATGTGCTCCAATCATACCTCTGCGGATTCCCACAGGTGTCCTCTATTTGGAAATGCATGGGGTTCCTCGTTTTCATTGGTGGCTTGGACACCCGAGGCCCATATCTGTACGTTGTGCCGGTCGGCAGAATGTCTGAGATTTCGCTCGGAAAACAGACTTGGGGTTACTTGTGTTTTAGGCTTTCCCCTTGGCGGCCAGGTAGGTGCACCCACACATGTGAGGTACCGTTGTCATTGGGACACCTGTGGGAACGGGTGACGGTAGGCCATGTGTTGTTGGGGGCATGTTTCGATGGGTGCATCAAGCGAAATGTGCGGAAAAGGCGTTTTTTTCCCGACTTTTCGGACTTTGCGGGGCTGTCTGGGTAAAAAATTCTGGGGCGATGTGCGCAAATCATACCTCTGCGTATTCCCACGGGTGTCCTCTTTTCGGAAATGCATGGGGTTCCCTGTTTTCCTTGGTGGCTTGGACACCCGAGGCCCATATCTGTACGTTGTGCCGGTCGGCAGAATGTCTGAGATTTCGCTCTGAAAACAGACTTGGGGTTACTTGTGTTTTAGGCTTTCCCCTTGGCGGCCAGGTAGGTGCATCCACACATGTGAGGTACTGTTTTCATCGGGACACCTGTAGGAACGGGTGACGGTAGGCCATGTGTTGTTGGGGGCGTGTTTCGATTGGTGCGGCGAGCAAAATGTGCGGAAAAAGTGTTTTTTTCCCGACATTTCGGACTTTGCGGGGCTGTCTGGGTAAAAAATTCTGGGGCGATGTGCGCAAATCATACCTCTGCGTATTGCCACGGGTGTCCTCTTTTCGGAAATGCATGGGGTTCCCTGTTTTCCTTGGTGGCTTGGACACCCGAGGCCCATATCTGTACGTTGTGCCGGTCGGCAGAATGTCTGAGATTTCGCTCTGAAAACAGACTTGGGGTTACTTGTGTTTTAGGCTTTCCCCTTGGCGGCCAGGTAGGTGCACCCACACATGTGAGGTACTGTTTTCATCGGGACACCTGTGGGAACGCGTGACGGTAGGCCATGTGTTGTTGGGGGCGTGTTTCGATGGGTGCGTCGAGCGAAATGTGCTGAAAAAGCGTTTTTTTCCCCACATTTCGGACTTTGCAGGGCTGTCTGGGTAATAAATTCTGGGGCAATGTGTGCAAATCATACCTCTGCGGATTCCCAGGGTGTCCTCTTTTTGGAAATGCATGGGATTCCCTGTTTTCCTCGGTGGCTTGGACACCCGAGTCCCAAATCTGTACGTTGTGCCGGTCGTCAGAATGTCTGAGATTTCGCTCTGAAAACAGACTTGGGGTTACTTGTGTTTTAGGCTTTCCCCTTGGCGGCCAGGTAGGTGCACCCACACATGTGAGGTACCGTTTTCATCGGGACACCTGTGGGAACGCGGGACGGTAGGCAATGTGTTGTTGGGGGCGTGTTTCGATGGGTGCGATGAGCAAATGTGCGCAAAAAGCATTTTTTCCCCACATTTCAGACTTTGCTGGGCTGTCTGGGTAATAAATTCTGGGCGATGTGCGCAAATCATACCTCTGCGGATTCCCACGGGTGTCCTCTTTTCGGAAATGCATGGGGTTCCCTGTTTTTCTCGGTGGCTTGGACACCCGAGGCCCATATCTGTACGTTGTGCCGGTCGGCAGAATGTCTGAGATTTCCCTCTGAAAACAGACATGGGGTTACTTGTGTTTTTGGCTTTCCCCTTGGCGGCCAGGTAGGTGCAACCACACATGTGAGGTACCGTTTTCATCGGGACACCTGTGGGAACGCGGTGTCGTTGGGGGCGTGTTTCGATGGGTGCCTCGAGTGAAATGTGCGGAAAAAGTGTTTTTTTCCCGACATTTCAGACTTTGCGGGGCTGTCTGGGTAATAAAATCCGGGGCGATGTGCTCCAATCATACCTCTGCGGATTCCCACAGGTGTCCTCTATTTGGAAATGCATGGGGTTCCTCGTTTTCATTGGTGGCTTGGACACCCGAGGCCCATATCTGTACGTTGTGCCGGTCGGCAGAATGTCTGAGATTTCGCTCGGAAAACAGACTTGGGGTTACTTGTGTTTTAGGCTTTCCCCTTGGCGGCCAGGTAGGTGCACCCACACATGTGAGGTACCGTTGTCATTGGGACACCTGTGGGAACGGGTGACGGTAGGCCATGTGTTGTTGGGGGCATGTTTCGATGGGTGCATCAAGCGAAATGTGCGGAAAAGGCATTTTTTTCCCGACATTTCGGACTCTGCGGGGCTGTCTGGGTAAAAAATTCTGGGGCGATGTGCGCAAATCATACCTCTGCGTATTCCCACGGGTGTCCTCTTTTCGGAAATGCATGGGGTTCCCTGTTTTCCTTGGTGGCTTGGACACCCGAGGCCCATATCTGTACGTTGTGCCGGTCGGCAGAATGTCTGAGATTTCGCTCTGAAAACAGACTTGGGGTTACTTGTGTTTTAGGCTTTCCCCTTTGCGGCCAGGTAGGTGCATCCACACATGTGAGGTACTGTTTTCATCGGGACACCTGTAGGAACGGGTGACGGTAGGCCATGTGTTGTTGGGGGCGTGTTTCGATTGGTGCGGCGAGCAAAATGTGCGGAAAAAGTGTTTTTTTCCCGACATTTCGGACTTTGCGGGGCTGTCTGGGTAAAAAATTCTGGGGCGATGTGCGCAAATCATACCTCTGCGTATTGCCACGGGTGTCCTCTTTTCGGAAATGCATGGGGTTCCCTGTTTTCCTTGGTGGCTTGGACACCCAAGGCCCATATCTGTACGTTGTGCCGGTCGGCAGAATGTCTGAGATTTCGCTCTGAAAACAGACTTGGGGTTACTTGTGTTTTAGGCTTTCCCCTTGGCGGCCAGGTAGGTGCACCCACACATGTGAGGTACTGTTTTCATCGGGACACCTGTGGGAACGCGTGACGGTAGGCCATGTGTTGTTGGGGGCGTGTTTCGATGGGTGCGTCGAGCAAAATGTGCTGAAAAAGCGTTTTTTTCCCCACATTTCGGACTTTGCAGGGCTGTCTGGGTAATAAATTCTGGGGCAATGTGTGCAAATCATACCTCTGCGGATTCCCAGGGTGTCCTCTTTTTGGAAATGCATGGGATTCCCTGTTTTCCTCGGTGGCTTGGACACCCGAGGCCCATATCTGTACGTTGTGCCGGTCGGCAGAATGTCTGAGATTTCCCTCTGAAAACAGACTTGGGGTTACTTGTGTTTTAGGCTTTCCCCTTGGCGGCCAGGTAGGTGCACCCACACATGTGAGGTACCGTTTTCATCGGGACACCTGTGGGAACGTGTGACGGTAGGCCATGTGTTGTTGGGGGCGTGTTTCGATTGGTGCGTCGAGCGAAATGTGCGGAAAAAGCATTTTTTTCCCGACTTTCGACTTTTCGGACTTTGCAGGGCTGTCTGGGTAATAAATTCTGGGCGATGTGCGCAAATCATACCTCTGCGGATTCCCACGGGTGTCCTCTTTTCGGAAATGCATGGGGTTCCCTGTTTTCCTCGGTGGCTTGGATACCCGAGGCCCAGATTTGTACGTTGTGCCGGTCGGCAGAATGTCTGAGATTTCCCTCTGAAAACAGACATGGGGTTACTTGTGATTTCGGCTTGCCCCTTGCCGGCCAGGTAGGTGCACCCACACATGTGAGGTACCGTTTTCATCGGGACACCTGTGGGAACGCGTGACGGTAGGCCATGTGTTGTTGGGGGAGTGTTTTGATGGGTGCGCTGAGCGAAATGTACGGAAAATGTGTTTTTTTCCCCACATTTCGGACTTTGCCAGGGTGTCTAGGTAATACATTTTGGGGCGATGTGCGCAAATCATACCTCTGCAGATTCCCACGGGTGTCCTCTTTTCAGAAATGCATGGGGTTCCCTGTTTTCCTTAGTGGCTTGGACACCCGAGGCCCATATCCGTATGTTGTGCCGGTCGGCAGAATGGCTGAGATTCCCCCCTGCAAACAGACTGGGGTTTGCTTGCGTTTTCGGCTTGCCCCTGGCCAGCCAGGTAGGTGCACCCACGCATGTGAGGTACCGTTTTCATCGGGACACCAGTGGGAAAGCGGGACGGTAGGCCATGTGTTGTTGGGGGCGTGTTTCGATGGAAGCGCCGAGCGAAATGTACGGAAAATGGGTTTTTTTCCCCACATTTTGGACTTTGCGGGGGTGTCTGGGTAATACATTTTGGGGCGATGTGCGCAAATCATACCTCTGCGGATTCCCACGGGTGTCCTCTTTTCAGAAATGCATGGGGTTCCCTGTTTTCCTTGGTGGCTTGGACACCCGAGGCCCATATCTGTGTGTTGTGCCGGTCGGCAGAATGGCTGAGATTCCCCCCTGCAAACAGACTGGGGTTTGCTTGCGTTTTCGGCTTGCCCCTTGCCAGCCAGGTAGGTGCACCCACGCATGTGAGGTACCGTTTTCATCGGGACACCTGTGGGAAAGCGGGACGGTAGGCCATGTGTTGTTGGGGGCGTGTTTCGATGGAAGCGTGGAGCGAAATGTGCGGAAAAAGCGTTTTTTCCCGACTTTTCGGACTTTGCAGGGCTCTCTGGGTAATAAATTCTAGGGCGATGTGCGCAAATCATACCTCTGTGGATTCCCACGGGTGTCCTCTTTTCGGAAATGCATGGGGTTCCCCATTTTCCTTGGTGGCTTGGACACCCGAGGCCCATATCTGTACGTTGTGCCGGTCGGCAGAATGTCTGAGATTTCGCTCTGAAAACAGACTTGGGGTTACTTGTGTTTTAGGCTTTCCCCTTGGTGGCCAGGTAGGTGCACCCACACATGTGAGGTACCGTTTTCATCGGGACACCTGTGGGAATGCGAGACGGTAGGCCATGTGTTGTTGGGGGCGTGTTTCGATGGGTGCGTCGAGGGAAATGTGCAGAAAAAGTGTTTTTTTCCTGACATTTCGGATTTTGCGGGGCTGTCTGGGTAAAAAATTCTGGGGCGATGTGCGCAAATCATACCTCTGCGTATTCCCACGGGTGTCCTCTTTTCGGAAATGCATGGGGTTCCCTGTTTTCCTTGGTGGCTTGGACACCCGAGGCCCATATCTGTACGTTGTGCCGGTCGGCAGAATGTCTGAGATTTCGCTCTGAAAACAGACTTGGGGTTACTTGTGTTTTAGGCTTTCCCCTTTGCGGCCAGGTAGGTGCATCCACACATGTGAGGTACTGTTTTCATCGGGACACCTGTAGGAACGGGTGACGGTAGGCCATGTGTTGTTGGGGGCGTGTTTCGATTGGTGCGGCGAGCAAAATGTGCGGAAAAAGTGTTTTTTTCCCGACATTTCGGACTTTGCGGGGCTGTCTGGGTAAAAAATTCTGGGGCGATGTGCGCAAATCATACCTCTGCGTATTGCCACGGGTGTCCTCTTTTCGGAAATGCATGGGGTTCCCTGTTTTCCTTGGTGGCTTGGACACCCAAGGCCCATATCTGTACGTTGTGCCGGTCGGCAGAATGTCTGAGATTTCGCTCTGAAAACAGACTTGGGGTTACTTGTGTTTTAGGCTTTCCCCTTGGCGGCCAGGTAGGTGCACCCACACATGTGAGGTACTGTTTTCATCGGGACACCTGTGGGAACGCGTGACGGTAGGCCATGTGTTGTTGGGGGCGTGTTTCGATGGGTGCGTCGAGCGAAATGTGCTGAAAAAGCGTTTTTTTCCCCACATTTCGGACTTTGCAGGGCTGTCTGGGTAATAAATTCTGGGGCAATGTGTGCAAATCATACCTCTGCGGATTCCCAGGGTGTCCTCTTTTTGGAAATGCATGGGATTCCCTGTTTTCCTCGGTGGCTTGGACACCCGAGGCCCATATCTGTACGTTGTGCCGGTCGGCAGAATGTCTGAGATTTCCCTCTGAAAACAGACTTGGGGTTACTTGTGTTTTAGGCTTTCCCCTTGGCGGCCAGGTAGGTGCACCCACACATGTGAGGTACCGTTTTCATCGGGACACCTGTGGGAACGTGTGACGGTAGGCCATGTGTTGTTGGGGGCGTGTTTCGATTGGTGCGTCGAGCGAAATGTGCGGAAAAAGCATTTTTTTCCCGACTTTCGACTTTTCGGACTTTGCAGGGCTGTCTGGGTAATAAATTCTGGGCGATGTGCGCAAATCATACCTCTGCGGATTCCCACGGGTGTCCTCTTTTCGGAAATGCATGGGGTTCCCTGTTTTCCTCGGTGGCTTGGATACCCGAGGCCCAGATTTGTACGTTGTGCCGGTCGGCAGAATGTCTGAGATTTCCCTCTGAAAACAGACATGGGGTTACTTGTGATTTCGGCTTGCCCCTTGCCGGCCAGGTAGGTGCACCCACACATGTGAGGTACCGTTTTCATCGGGACACCTGTGGGAACGCGTGACGGTAGGCCATGTGTTGTTGGGGGAGTGTTTTGATGGGTGCGCTGAGCGAAATGTACGGAAAATGTGTTTTTTTCCCCACATTTCGGACTTTGCCAGGGTGTCTAGGTAATACATTTTGGGGCGATGTGCGCAAATCATACCTCTGCAGATTCCCACGGGTGTCCTCTTTTCAGAAATGCATGGGGTTCCCTGTTTTCCTTAGTGGCTTGGACACCCGAGGCCCATATCCGTATGTTGTGCCGGTCGGCAGAATGGCTGAGATTCCCCCCTGCAAACAGACTGGGGTTTGCTTGCGTTTTCGGCTTGCCCCTGGCCAGCCAGGTAGGTGCACCCACGCATGTGAGGTACCGTTTTCATCGGGACACCAGTGGGAAAGCGGGACGGTAGGCCATGTGTTGTTGGGGGCGTGTTTCGATGGAAGCGCCGAGCGAAATGTACGGAAAATGGGTTTTTTTCCCCACATTTTGGACTTTGCGGGGGTGTCTGGGTAATACATTTTGGGGCGATGTGCGCAAATCATACCTCTGCGGATTCCCACGGGTGTCCTCTTTTCAGAAATGCATGGGGTTCCCTGTTTTCCTTGGTGGCTTGGACACCCGAGGCCCATATCTGTGTGTTGTGCCGGTCGGCAGAATGGCTGAGATTCCCCCCTGCAAACAGACTGGGGTTTGCTTGCGTTTTCGGCTTGCCCCTTGCCAGCCAGGTAGGTGCACCCACGCATGTGAGGTACCGTTTTCATCGGGACACCTGTGGGAAAGCGGGACGGTAGGCCATGTGTTGTTGGGGGCGTGTTTCGATGGAAGCGTGGAGCGAAATGTGCGGAAAAAGCGTTTTTTCCCGACTTTTCGGACTTTGCAGGGCTCTCTGGGTAATAAATTCTAGGGCGATGTGCGCAAATCATACCTCTGTGGATTCCCACGGGTGTCCTCTTTTCGGAAATGCATGGGGTTCCCCATTTTCCTTGGTGGCTTGGACACCCGAGGCCCATATCTGTACGTTGTGCCGGTCGGCAGAATGTCTGAGATTTCGCTCTGAAAACAGACTTGGGGTTACTTGTGTTTTAGGCTTTCCCCTTGGTGGCCAGGTAGGTGCACCCACACATGTGAGGTACCGTTTTCATCGGGACACCTGTGGGAATGCGAGACGGTAGGCCATGTGTTGTTGGGGGCGTGTTTCGATGGGTGCGTCGAGGGAAATGTGCAGAAAAAGTGTTTTTTTCCTGACATTTCGGATTTTGCGGGGCTGTCTGGGTAAAAAATTCTGGGGCGATGTGCGCAAATCATACCTCTGCGGATTCCCACGGGTGTCCTCTTTTCGGAAATGCATGGGGTTCCCTGTTTTCCTCGGTGGCTTGGACACCCGAGGCCCATATCTGTACGTTGTGCCGGTCGGCAGAATGTCTGAGATTTCGCTCTGAAAACAGACTTGGGGTTACTTGTGTTTTAGTCTTTCCCCTTGGCGGCCAGGTAGGTGCACCCACACATGTGAGGTACCATTTTCATCGGTACACCTGTGGGAGCGCGTGACGGTAGGCCACGTGTTGTTGGGGGCGTGTTTCGATGGGTGCCTCGAGCGAAATGTGCGGAAAAAGTGTTTTTTTCCCCACATTTCGGACTTTGCGGGGCTGTCTGGGTACTAAAATCTGGGGCGATGTGCTCCAATCATACCTCTGCGGATTCCCACAGGTGTCCTCTTTTCGGAAATGCATGGGGTTCCCCGTTGTCCTCGGTGGCTTGGACACCCGAGGCCCATATCTGTACGTTGTGCCGGTCGGCAGAATGTCTGAGATTTCGCTCTGAAAAGATTTCGCTCTGAAAACAGACTTGGGGTTACTTGTGTTTTAGGCTTTCCCCTTGGCGGCCAGGTAGGTGCACCCACACATGTGAGGTACCATTTTCATCGGACACCTGTGGGAACGTGTGACGGTAGGCCATTTGTGTTGGGGGCGTGTTTTGATGGGTGCGTCGAGCGAAATGTGCAGAAAAAGTGTTTTTTTCCCGACATTTCGGACTTTGCGGGCCTGTCTGGGTAAAAAATTCTGGGCCGATGTGCGCAAATCATACCTCTGCGGATTCCCACGGGTGTCCTCTTTTCGGAAATGCATGGGGTTCCCTGTTTTCCTCGGTGGCTTGGACACCCGAGGCCCATATCTGTACGTTGTGCCGGTCGGCAGAATGTCTGAGCTTTCCCTCTGAAAACAGACATGGGGTTACTTGTGTTTTTGGCTTTCCCCTTGGCGGCCAGATAGGTGCAACCACTCATGTGAGGTACCGTTTTCATCGGGACACCTGTGGGAACGCGTGACGGTAGGCCACGTGTTGTTGGGGGCGTGTTTCGATGGGTGCCTTGAGCAAAATGTGCGGAAAAAGTGTTTTTTTCCCCACATTTCGGACTTTGCGGGGCTGTCTGGGTACTAAAATCTGGGGCGATGTGCTCCAATCATACCTCTGCGGATTCCCACGGTTGTCCTCTTTTCGAAAATGCATGGGGTTCCCCGTTTTCCTTGGTGGCTTGGACACCCGAGGCCCATATCTGTACGTTGTGCCGGTCGGCAGAATGTCTGAGATTTCGCTCGGAAAACAGACTTGGGGTTACTTGTGTTTTAGGCTTTCCCCTTGGCGGCCGGTAGGTGCACCCACACACGTGAGGTACCGTTTTCATCGGGACACCTGTGGGAACGGGTGACGGTAGGCCATGTGTTGTTGGGGCCATGTTTCAATGGGTGCATCAAGCGAAATGTGCGGAAAAGGCGTTTTTTTCCCGACATTTCGGACTTTGCGGGCTATCTGGGTAATAAAATCTGGGGGGATGTGCGCAAATCATACCTCTACGTATTCCCACGGGTGTCCTCTTTTCGGAAATGCATGGGGTTCCCTGTTTTCCTTGGTGGCTTGGACACCCGAGGCCCATATCTGTACGTTGTGCCGGTCGGCAGAATGTCTGAAATTTCGCTCTGAAAACAGACTTGGGGTTACTTGTGTTTTAGGCTTTCCCCTTGGCGGCCAGGTAGGTGCACCCACACATGTGAGGTACCGTTTTCATTGGGACACCTGTGGGAACGCGTGACGGTAGGCCATGTGTTGTTGGGGGCTTGTTTCTATGGGTGCGTCGAGCGAAATGTGCGGAAAAAGCGTTTTTTTACCCACATTTCGGACTTTGCAGGGCTGTCTGGGTAATAAATTCTGGGGCGATGTACGCAAATCATACCTCTGTGGATTCCCACGGGTGTCCTCTTTTCGGAAATGCATGGGGTTCCCTGTTTTCCTCGGTGGCTTGGACACCCGAGGCCCATATCTGTACGTTGTGCCGGTGGGCAGAATGTCTGAGATTTCGCCATGAAAACAGACTTGGGGTTACTTGTGTTTTAGGCTTTCCCCTTGGCGGCCAGGTAGGTGCACCCACACATGTGAGGTACCGTTTTCATCGGGACACCTGTGGGAACGCGTGACAGTAGGCCATGTGTTGTTGGGGGCATGTTTTGATGGGTGCGTCGAGCGAAATGTGCGGAAAAAGTGTATTTTTCCCGACATTTCGGACTTTGCGGGGCTGTCTGGGTAAAACATTCTGGGGCGATGTACGCAAATCATACTTCTGCGGATTCCCACGGGTGTCCTCGTTTCGGAAATGCATGGGGTTCCCTGTTTTCCTTGGTAGCTTCGAAACCCGAGGCCCATATCTGTACGTTGTGCCGGTCGGCAGAATGTCTGAGATTTCCCTCTGAAAACAGACTTGGGGTTACTTGTGTTTTAGGCTTTCCCCTTGGCGGCCAGGTAGGTGCACCCACACATGTGAGGTACTGTTTTCATCGGGACACCTGTGGGAACGTTTGACGGTAGGCCATGTGTTGTTGGGGCGTGTTTCGATTGGTGCGTCGAGCGAAACGTGCGGAAAAAGCATTTTTTTCCCTACTTTTCAGACTTTGCGATGCTGTCTGGGTAATAAAATCTGGGGCGATGTGCGCAAATCATACCTCTGCGGATTCCCACGGGTGTCCTCTTTTCGGAAATGCATGGGGTTCCACGTTTTCCTTGGTGGCTTGGACACCCGCGGCCCATATCTGTACGTTGTGGCGGTCGGCAGAATGTCTGAGATTTCGCTCTGAAAACAGACTTGGGGTGACTTGTGTTTTAGGCTTTCCCCTTGGCGGCCAGGTAGGTGCACTCACACATGTGAGGTACCGTTTTCATCGGGAAACCTGTGGGAACGCGTGACGGTAGGCCATGCGTTGTTGGGGCATGTTTCGATGGGTGCGTCGAGCGAAATGTGCGGAAAAAAGTGTTTTTTTCCCGACATTTCGGAGTTTGCGGGGCTGTCTGGGTAAAAAATTCTGGGGCAATGTGCGCAAATCATACCTCTGCGGATTCCCACGGGTGTCCTCTTTTCGGAAATGCATGGGTTTCCCTGTTTTCCTCGGTGGCTTGGACACCCGAGGCCCATATCTGTACGTTGTGCCGGTCGGCACAATGTCTGAGATTTCGCTCTGAAAACAGACTTGGGGTTACTTGTGTTTTAGGCTTTCCCCTTGGCGGCCAGGTAGGTGCACCCACACATGTGAGGTCCCGTTTTCATCGGGACACCTGTGGGAACGCGGGACGGTAGGTAATGTGTTGTTGGGGGCGTGTTTCGATGGGTGCGATGAGCAAATGTGCGCAAAAAGCATTTTTTTCCCCACATTTCAGACTTTGCTGGGCTGTCTGGGTAATAAATTCTGGGCGATGTGCGCAAATCATACCTCTGCGGATTCCCACGGGTGTCCTCTTTTCGGAAATGCATGGGGTTCCCTGTTTTTCTCGGTGGCTTGGACACCCGAGGCCCATATCTGTACGTTGTGCCGGTCGGCAGAATGTCTGAGATTTCCCTCTGAAAACAGACATGGGGTTACTTGTGTTTTTGGCTTTCCCCTTGGCGGCCAGGTAGGTGCAACCACACATGTGAGGTACCGTTTTCATCGGGACACCTGTGGGAACGCGTGATGGTAGGCCACGTGTTGTTGGGGGCGTGTTTCGATGGGTGCCTCGAGTGAAATGTGCGGAAAAAGTGTTTTTTTCCCGACATTTCAGACTTTGCGGGGCTGTCTGGGTAATAAAATCTGGGGCGATGTGCTCCAATCATACCTCTGCGGATTCCCACAGGTGTCCTCTATTTGGAAATGCATGGGGTTCCTCGTTTTCATTGGTGGCTTGGACACCCGAGGCCCATATCTGTACATTGTGCCGGTCGGCAGAATGTCTGAGATTTCGCTCGGAAAACAGACTTGGGTTTACTTGTGTTTTTGGCTTTCCCCTTGGCGGCCAGGTAGGTGCACCCACACATGTGAGGTACCGTTGTCATTGGGACACCTGTGGGAACGGGTGACGGTAGGCCATGTGTTGTTGGGGGCATGTTTCGATGGGTGCATCAAGCGAAATGTGCGGAAAAGGCGTTTTTTTCCCGACATTTCGGACTTTGCGGGGCTGTCTGGGTAAAAAATTCTGGGGCGATGTGCGCAAATCATACCTCTGCGTATTCCCACGGGTGTCCTGTTTTCGGAAATGCATGGGGTTCCCTGTTTTCCTTGGTGGCTTGGACACCCGAGGCCCATATCTGTACGTTGTGCCGGTCGGCAGAATGTCTGAGATTTCGCTCTGAAAACAGACTTGGGGTTACTTGTGTTTTAGGCTTTCCCCTTGGCGGCCAGGTAGGTGCATCCACACATGTGAGGTACCGTTTTCATCGGGACACCTGAAGGAACGGGTGACGGTAGACCATGTGTTGTTGGGGGCGTGTTTCGATTGGTGCGTCGAGCAAAATGTGCGGAAAAAGTGTTTTTTTCCCGACATTTCGGACTTTGCGGGGCTGTCTGGGTAAAAAATTCTGGGGCGATGTGCGCAAATCATACCTCTGCGCATTCCCACGGGTGTCCTCTGTTCGGAAATGCATGGGGTTCCCTGTTTTCCTCAGTGGCTTGGACACCCGAGGCCCAAATCTGTACGTTGTGCCGGTCGGCAGAATGTCTGAGATTTCGCTCTGAAAACAGACTTGGGGTTACTTGTGTTTTAGGCTTTCCCCTTGGCGGCCAGGTAGGTGCACCCACACATGTGAGGTACTGTTTTCATTGGGACACCTGTGGGAACGCGTGACGGTAGGCCATGTGTTGTTGGGGGCGTGTTTCGATGGGTGCGTCGAGCGAAATGTGCTGAAAAAGCGTTTTTTTCCCCACATTTCGGACTTTGCAGGGCTGTCTGGGTAATAAATTCTGGGGCAATGTGTGCAAATCATACCTCTGCGGATTCCCAGGGTGTCCTCTTTTTGGAAATGCATGGGATTCCCTGTTTTCCTCGGTGGCTTGGACACCCAAGGCCCATATCTGTATGTTGTGCCGGTCGGCAGAATGTCTGAGATTTCCCTCTGAAAACAGACTTGGGGTTACTTGTGTTTTAGGCTTTCCCCTTGGCGGCCAGGTAGGTGCACCCACACATGTGAGGTACCGTTTTCATCGGGACACCTGTGGGAACGTGTGACGGTAGGCCATGTGTTGTTGGGGGCGTGTTTCGATTGGTGCGTCGAGCGAAATGTGCGGAAAAAGCATTTTTTTCCCGACTTTCGACTTTTCGGACTTTGCGGGGCTGTCTGGGTAATAAAATCTGGGGCGATGTGCGCAAATCATACCTCTGCGGATTCCCACGGGTGTCCTCTTTTTGGAAATGCATGGGGTTCCCCGTTTTCCTTGGTGGCTTGGACACCCGCGGCCCATATCTGTACGTTGTGGCGGTCGGCAGAATGTCTGAGATTTCGCTCTCAAAACAGACTTGGGGTTACTTGTGTTTTAGGCTTTCCCCTTGGCGGCCAGGTAGGTGCACCCACACATGTGAGGTACCGTTTTCATCGGGACACCTGTGGGAACGCGGGAACGGTAGGCAATGTGTTGTTGGGGGTGTGTTTCGATGGGTGCGTCGAGCGAAATGTGTGCAAAAAGCGTTTTTTTCCCCACATTTCAGACTTTGCAGGGCTGTCTGGGTAATAAATTCTGGGCGATGTGCGCAAATCATACCTCTGCGGATTCCCACGGGTGTCCTCTTTTCGGAAATGCATGGGGTTCCCTGTTTTCCTCGGTGGCTTGGATACCCGAGGCCCAGATTTGTACGTTGTGCCGGTCGGCAGAATGTCTGAGATTTCCCTCTGAAAACAGACATGGGGTTACTTGTGATTTCGGCTTGCCCCTTGCCGGCCAGGTAGGTGCACCCACACATGTGAGGTACCGTTTTCATCGGGACACCTGTGGGAACGCGTGACGGTAGGCCATGTGTTGTTGGGGGAGTGTTTTGATGGGTGCGCTGAGCGAAATGTACGGAAAATGTGTTTTTTTCCCCACATTTCGGACTTTGCCAGGGTGTCTGGGTAATACATTTTGGGGCGATGTGCGCAAATCATACCTCTGCAGATTCCGACGGGTGTCCTCTTTTCAGAAATGCATGGGGTTCCCTGTTTTCCTTGGTGGCTTGGACACCCGAGGCCCATATCCGTATGTTGTGCCGGTCGGCAGAATGGCTGAGATTCCCCCCTGCAAACAGACTGGGGTTTGCTTGCGTTTTCGGCTTGCCCCTGGCCAGCCAGGTAGGTGCACCCACGCATGTGAGGTACCGTTTTCATCGGGACACCAGTGGGAAAGCGGGACGGTAGGCCATGTGTTGTTGGGGGCGTGTTTCGATGGAAGCGTGGAGCGAAATGTGCGGAAAAAGGGTTTTTTTCCCCACATTTTGGACTTTGCGGGGGTGTCTGGGTAATACATTTTGGGGCGATGTGCGCAAATCATAACTCTCCGGATTCACACGGGTGTCCTCTTTTCAGAAATGCATGGGGTTCCCTGTTTTCCTTGGTGGCTTGGACACCCGAGGCCCATATCTGTGTGTTGTGCCGGTCGGCAGAATGGCTGAGATTCCCCCCTGCAAACAGACTGGGGTTTGCTTGCGTTTTCGGCTTGCCCCTTGCCAGCCAGGTAGGTGCACCCACGCATGTGAGGTACCGTTTTCATCGGGACACCTGTGGGAAAGCGGGACGGTAGGCCATGTGTTGTTGGGGGCGTGTTTCGATGGAAGCGTGGAGCGAAATGTGCGGAAAAAGCGTTTTTTCCCGACTTTTCGGACTTTGCAGGGCTCTCTGGGTAATAAATTCTAGGGCGATGTGCGCAAATCATACCTCTGTGGATTCCCACGGGTGTCCTCTTTTCGGAAATGCATGGGGTTCCCCATTTTCCTTGGTGGCTTGGACACCCGAGGCCCATATCTGTACGTTGTGCCGGTCGGCAGAATGTCTGAGATTTCGCTCTGAAAACAGACTTGGGGTTACTTGTGTTTTAGGCTTTCCCCTTGGTGGCCAGGTAGGTGCACCCACACATGTGAGGTACCGTTTTCATTGGGACACCTGTGGGAACGCGAGACGGTAGGCCATGTGTTGTTGGGGGCGTGTTTCGATGGGTGCGTCGAGGGAAATGTGCAGAAAAAGTGTTTTTTTCCCGACATTTCGGATTTTGCGGGGCTGTCTGGGTAAAAAATTCTGGGGCGATGTGCGCAAATCATACCTCTGCGGATTCCCACGGGTGTCCTCTTTTCGGAAATGCATGGGGTTCCCTGTTTTCCTCGGTGGCTTGGACACCCGAGGCCCATATCTGTACGTTGTGCAAGTCGGCAGAATGTCTGAGATTTCGCTCTGAAAAGATTTCGCTCTGAAAACAGACTTGGGGTTACTTGTGTTTTAGGCTTTCCCCTTGGCGGCCAGGTAGGTGCACCCACACATGTGAGGTACCATTTTCATCGGACACCTGTGGGAACGTGTGACCGTAGGCCATTTGTGTTGGGGGCGTGTTTTGATGGGTGCGTCGAGCGAAATGTGCAGAAAAAGTGTTTTTTTCCCGACATTTCGGACTTTGCGGGCCTGTCTGGGTAAAAAATTCTGGGCCGATGTGCGCAAATCATACCTCTGCGGATTCCCACGGGTGTCCTCTTTTCGGAAATGCATGGGGTTCCCTGTTTTCCTCGGTGGCTTGGACACCCGAGGCCCATATCTGTACGTTGTGCCGGTCGGCAGAATGTCTGAGATTTCCCTCTGAAAACAGACATGGGGTTACTTGTGTTTTTGGCTTTCCCCTTGACGGCCAGATAGGTGCAACCACTCATGTGAGGTACCGTTTTCATCGGGACACCTGTGGGAACATGTGACGGTAGGCCACGTGTTGTTGGGGGTGTGTTTCGATGGGTGCCTTGAGCAAAATGTGCGGAAAAAGTGTTTTTTTCCCCACATTTCGGACTTTGCGGGGCTGTCTGGGTACTAAAATCTGGGGCGATGTGCTCCAATCATACCTCTGCGGATTCCCACAGTTGTCCTCTTTTCGGAAATGCAAGGGGTTCCCCGTTTTCCTTGGTGGCTTGGACACCCGAGGCCCATATCTGTACGTTGTGCCGGTCGGCAGAATGTCTGAGATTTCGCTCGGAAAACAGACTTGGGGTTACTTGTGTTTTAGGCTTTCCACTTGGCGGCCGGTAGGTGCACCCACACACGTGAGGTACCGTTTTCATCGGGACACCTGTGGGAACGGGTGACGGTAGGCCATGTGTTGTTGGGGGCATGTTTCAATGGGTGCATCAAGCGAAATGTGCGGAAAAGGTGTTTTTTTCCCGACATTTCGGACTTTGCGGGCTATCTGGGTAAAAAAATCTGGGGGGATGTGCGCAAATCATACCTCTACGTATTCCCACGGGTGTCCTCTTTTCGGAAATGCATGGGGTTCCCTGTTTTCCTTGGTGGCTTGGACACCCGAGGCCCATATCTGTACGTTGTGCCGGTCGGCAGAATGTCTGAAATTTCGCTCTGAAAACAGACTTGGGGTTACTTGTGTTTTAGGCTTTCCCCTTGGCGGCCAGGTAGGTGCACCCACACATGTGAGGTACCGTTTTCATTGAGACACCTGTGGGAACGCGTGACGGTAGGCCATGTGTTGTTGGGGGCTTGTTTCTATGGGTGCGTCGAGCGAAATGTGCGGAAAAAGCATTTTTTTACCCACATTTCGGACTTTGCAGGGCTGTCTGGGTAATAAATTCTGGGGCGATGTACGCAAATCATACCTCTGTGGATTCCCACGGGTGTCCTCTTTTCGGAAATGCATGGGGTTCCCTGTTTTCCTCGGTGGCTTGGACACCCGAGGCCCATATCTGTACGTTGTGCCGGTCGGCAGAATGTCTGAGATTTCGCTCTGAAAACAGACTTGGGGTTACTTGTGTTTTAGTCTTTCCCCTTGGCGGCCAGGTAGGTGCACCCACACATGTGAGGTACCGTTTTCATCGGAACACCTGTGGGAACGCATGACGGTAGGCCATGTGTTGTTGGGGGCGTTTTTCAAAGGGTGCGTCGAGCGAAATCTGCGGAAAAAGTGTTTTTTTCCCCACATATCGGACTTTGCGGGGCTGTCTGGGTAAAAAATTCTGCGGCGATGTGCGCAAATCATACCTCTGCGGATTCCCACGGATGTCCTCTTTTCGGAAATGCATGGGTTTCCCTGTTTTCCTCGGTGGCTTGGACACCCGAGGCCCATATCTGTACGTTGTGCCGGTCGGCAGAATGTTTGAGATTTCGCTCTGAAAACAGACTTGGGGTTACTTGTGTTTTAGTCTTTCCCCTTGGCGGCCAGGTAGGTGCACCCACACATGTGAGGTACCGTTTTCATCGGGACACCTGTGGGAACCCGTGATGGTAGGCCATGTGTTCTTGGGGGCGTGTTTCGATGGGTGCATCGAGCGAAATCTGCGGAAAAAGTGTTTTTTTCCCCACATATCGGACTTTGCGGGGCTGTCTGGGTAAAAAATTCTGGGGCGATGTGCACAAATCATACCTCTGCGGATTCCCATGGGTGTCCTCTTTTCGGAAATGCATGGGGTTCCCTGTTTTCCTTGGTGGCTTGGACACCCGAGGCCCATATCTGTATGTTGTGCCGGTCGGCAGAATGGCTGAGATTCCCCTCTGCAAACAGACTGGGGGTTGCTTGCGTTTTCGGCTTGCCTCTTGCCGGCCAGGTAGGTGCACCCACACATGTGAGGTACCATTTTCATTGGGACACCTGTGGGAACACGTGACGGTAGGCCATGTGTTGTTGGGGGCGTGTTTCGATGGGTGCGCTGATCAAAATGTGCGGAAAATGCGTTTTTTCCCCACATTTCGGACTTTGCAGGGGTATCTGGGTAATACATTTTGGGGCGATGTGCGCAAATCATACCTCTGCGGATTCCCACGGGTGTCCTCTTTTCGGAAATGCATGGGGTTCCCTGTTTTCCTTGGTGGCTTGGACACCCAAGGCCCATATCTGTATGTTGTGCCGGTCGGCAGAATGGCTGAGATTCCCCTCTGCAAACAGACTGGGGGTTGCTTGCGTTTTCGGCTTGCCCCTTGCCAGCCAGGTAGGTGCACCCACGCATGTGAGGTACCGTTTTCATCGGGACACCTGTGGGAACGCGGGACGGTAGGCCATCTGTTGTTGGGGGCGTGTTTCAATGGAAGCGTTGAGCGAAATGTGCGGAAAAAGCGTTTTTTTCCCGACTTTTCGGACTTTGCAGGGCTCTCTGGGTAATAAATTCTAGGGCGATGTGCGCAAATCATACCTCAGTGGATTCCCACGGGTGTCCTCTTTTCGGAAATGCATGGGGTTCCCCGTTTCCCTTGGTGGCTTGGACACCCGAAGCCCATATCTGTACGTTGTGCCGGTCGGCAGAATGTCTGAGATTTCGCTCTGAAAACAGACTTGGGGTTACTTGTGTTTTAGTCTTTCACCTTGGCGGCCAGGTAGGTGCACCCACACATGTGAGGTACCGTTTTCATCGGGACACCTGTGGGAACGTGTGACGGTAGGCCATGTGTTGTTGGGGTCGTGTTTTGGCGGGTGCGTCGAGCGAAATCTATGGAAAAAGTGTTTTTTTCCCCACATATCGGACTTTGCGGGGCTGTCTGGGTAAAAAATTCTGGGGCGATGTGCGCAAATCATACCTCTGCGGATTCCCACGGGTGTCCTCTTTTCGGAAATGGATGGGGTTCCCTGTTTTCCTCAGTGGCTTGGACACCCGAGGCCCATATCTGTACGTTGTGCCGGTCGGCAGAATGTCTGAGATTTCGCTCTGAAAACAGACTTGGGGTTACTTGTGTTTCAGGCTTTCCCCTTGGCGGCCAGGTAGGTGCACCCACACATGTGAGGTACCGTTTTCATCGGGACACCTGTGGGAACCCGTGATGGTAGGCCATGTGTTGTTGGGGGCGTGTTTCGATGGGTGCATCGAGCGAAATCTGCGGAAAAAGTGTTTTTTTCCCCACATATCGGACTTTGCGGGGCTGTCTGGGTAAAAAATTCTGGGGCGATGTGCGCAAATCATACCTCTGCGGATTCCCACGGGTGTCCTCTTTTCGGAAATGCATGGGGTTCCCTGTTTTCCTTGGTGGCTTGGACACCCGAGGCCCATATCTGTATGTTGTGCCGGTCGGCAGAATGGCTGAGATTCCCCTCTGCAAACAGACTGGGGGTTGCTTGCGTTTTCGGCTTGCCTCTTGCCGGCCAGGTAGGTGCACCCACACATGTGAGGTACCGTTTTCATTGGGACACCTGTGGGAACATGTGACGGTAGGCCATGTGTTGTTGGGGGCGTGTTTCAATGGGTGCGCTGATCAAAATGTGCGGAAAATGCGTTTTTTTCCCCACATTTCGGACTTTGCAGGGGTATCTGGGTAATACATTTTGGGGCGATGTGCGCAAATCATACCTCTGCGGATTCCCACGGGTGTCCTCTTTTCGGAAATGCATGGGGTTCCCTGTTTTCCTTGGTGGCTTGGACACCCGAGGCCCATATCTGTATGTTGTGCCGGTCGGCAGAATGGCTGAGATTCCCCTCTGCAAACAGACTGGGGGTTGCTTGCGTTTTCGGCTTGCCCCTTGCCAGCCAGGTAGGTGCACCCACGCATGTGAGGTACCGTTTTCATCGGGACACCTGTGGGAACGCGGGACGGTAGGCCATCTGTTGTTGGGGGCGTGTTTCAATGGAAGCGTTGAGCGAAATGTGCGGAAAAAGCGTTTTTTTCCCGACTTTTCGGACTTTGCAGGGCTCTCTGGGTAATAAATTCTAGGGCGATGTGCGCAAATCATACCTCAGTGGATTCCCACGGGTGTCCTCTTTTCGGAAATGCATGGGGTTCCCCGTTTTCCTTGGTGGCTTGGACACCCGAAGCCCATATCTGTACGTTGTGCCGGTCGGCAGAATGTCTGAGATTTCGCTCTGAAAACAGACTTGGGGTTACTTGTGTTTTAGTCTTTCACCTTGGCGGCCAGGTAGGTGCACCCACACATGTGAGGT
Source organism: Ambystoma mexicanum (assembly GCF_040938575.1). Taxonomy (NCBI): domain Eukaryota; kingdom Metazoa; phylum Chordata; class Amphibia; order Caudata; family Ambystomatidae; genus Ambystoma; species Ambystoma mexicanum. Next base: position 385,668,624 of record NC_090937.1, read on the forward strand.
ACCGTTTTCATCGGGACACCTGTGGGAACGTGTGACGGTAGGCCATGTGTTGTTGGGGTCGTGTTTTGACGGGTGCGTCGAGCGAAATCTATGTAAAAAGTGTTTTTTTCCCCACATATCGGACTTTGCGGGGCTGTCTGGGTAAAAAATTCTGGGGCGATGTGCGCAAATCATACCTCTGCGGATTCCCACGGGTGTCCTCTTTTCGGAAATGGATGGGGTTCCCTGTTTTCCTCAGTGGCTTGGACACCCGAGGCCCATATCTGTACGTTGTGCCGGTCGGCAGAATGTCTGAGATTTCGCTCTGAAAACAGACTTGGGGTTACTTGTGTTTCAGGCTTTCCCCTTGGCGGCCAGGTAGGTGCACCCACACATGTGAGGTACCATTTTCATCGGGACACCTGTGGGAACGCGTGACGGTAGGCCATGTGTTGTTGGGGGTGTGTTTCGATGGCTGCGTCAAGCGAAATGTGCGGAAAAAGTGTTTTTTTCCCGACATTTCGGACTTTGCGGGGCTGTCTGGGTAAAAGATTCTGGGGCGATGTGCGCAAATCATACCTCTGCGGATTCCCACGGGTGTCCTCTTTTCGGAAATGCATGGGGTTCCCTGTTTTCCTCAGTGGCTTGGACACCCGAGGCCCATATCTGTACGTTGTGCCGGTCGGCAGAATGTCTGAGATTTCGCTCTGAAAACAGACTTGGGGTTACTTGTGTTTTAGTCTTTCCCCTTGGTGGCCAGGTAGGTGCACCCACACATGTGAGTTACCGTTTTCATCAGGACACCTGTGGGAACGCGTGACGGTAGGCCATGTGTTGTTGGGGGCGTGTTTCGATGGGTGCGTCGAGCGAAATCTGCGGAAAAAGTGTTTTTATCCCCACATATCGGACTTTGCGGGGCTGTCTGGGTAAAAAATTCTGGGGCGATGTGCGCAAATCATACCTCTGCGGATTCCCACGGGTGTCCTCTTTTCGGAAATGCATGGGGTTCCCCGTTTTCCTTGGTGGCTTGGACACCCGAAGCCCATATCTGTACGTTGTGCCGGTCGGCAGAATGTCTGAGATTTCGCTCTGAAAACAGACTTGGGGTTACTTGTGTTTTAGTCTTTCACCTTGGCGGCCAGGTAGGTGCACCCACACATGTGAGGTACCGTTTTCATCGGGACACCTGTGGGAACGTGTGACGGTAGGCCATGTGTTGTTGGGGTCGTGTTTTGACGGGTGCGTCGAGCGAAATCTATGTAAAAAGTGTTTTTTTCCCCACATATCGGACTTTGCGGGGCTGTCTGGGTAAAAAATTCTGGGGCGATGTGCGCAAATCATACCTCTGCGGATTCCCACGGGTGTCCTCTTTTCGGAAATGGATGGGGTTCCCTGTTTTCCTCAGTGGCTTGGACACCCGAGGCCCATATCTGTACGTTGTGCCGGTCGGCAGAATGTCTGAGATTTCGCTCTGAAAACAGACTTGGGGTTACTTGTGTTTCAGGCTTTCCCCTTGGCGGCCAGGTAGGTGCACCCACACATGTGAGGTACCATTTTCATCGGGACACCTGTGGGAACGCGTGACGGTAGGCCATGTGTTGTTGGGGGTGTGTTTCGATGGCTGCGTCAAGCGAAATGTGCGGAAAAAGTGTTTTTTTCCCGACATTTCGGACTTTGCGGGGCTGTCTGGGTAAAAGATTCTGGGGCGATGTGCGCAAATCATACCTCTGCGGATTCCCACGGGTGTCCTCTTTTCGGAAATGCATGGGGTTCCCTGTTTTCCTCAGTGGCTTGGACACCCGAGGCCCATATCTGTACGTTGTGCCGGTCGGCAGAATGTCTGAGATTTCGCTCTGAAAACAGACTTGGGGTTACTTGTGTTTTAGTCTTTCCCCTTGGTGGCCAGGTAGGTGCACCCACACATGTGAGTTACCGTTTTCATCAGGACACCTGTGGGAACGCGTGACGGTAGGCCATGTGTTGTTGGGGGCGTGTTTCGATGGGTGCGTCGAGCGAAATCTGCGGAAAAAGTGTTTTTATCCCCACATATCGGACTTTGCGGGGCTGTCTGGGTAAAAAATTCTGGGGCGATGTGCGCAAATCATACCTCTGCGGATTCCCACGGGTGTCCTCTTTTCGGAAATGCATGGGGTTCCCTGTTTTCCTCGGTGGCTTGGACACCCGAGGCCCATATCTGTACGTTGTGCCGGTGGGCAGAATGTCTGAGATTTCGCCATGAAAACAGACTTGGGGTTACTTGTGTTTCAGGCTTTCCCCTTGGCGGCCAGGTAGGTGCACCCACACATGTGAGGTACCGTTTTCATCGGGACACCTGTGGGAACGCGTGACGGTAGGCCATGTGTTGTTGGGGGCATGTTTTGATGGGTGCGTCGAGCGAAATGTGCGGAAAAAGTGTTTTTTTCCCGACATTTCGGACTTTGCGGGGCTGTCTGGGTAAAAAATTCTGGGGCGATGTACGCAAATCATACTTCTGCGGATTCCCACGAGTGTCCTCTTTTCGGAAATGCATGGGGTTCCCTGTTTTCCTTGGTAGCTTGGAAACCCGAGGCCCATATCTGTACGTTGTGCCGGTCGGCAGAATGTCTGAGATTTCCCTCTGAAAACAGACTTGGGGTTACTTGTGTTTTAGGCTTTCCCCTTGGCGGCCAGGTAGGTGCACCCACACATGTGAGGTACTGTTTTCATCAGGACACCTGTGGGAACGTTTGACGGTAGGCCATGTGTTGTTGGGGCGTGTTTCGATTGGTGCGTCGAGCGAAACGTGCGGAAAAAGCATTTTTTTCCTTACTTTTCGGACTTTGCGATGCTGTCTGGGTAATAAAATCTGGGGCGATGTGCGCAAATCATACCTCTGCGGATTCCCACGGGTGTCCTCTTTTCGGAAATGCATGGGGTTCCACGTTTTCCTTGGTGGCTTGGACACCCGCGGCCCATATCTGTACGTTGTGGCGGTCGGCAGAATGTCTGAGATTTCGCTCTGAAAACAGACTTGGGGTGACTTGTGTTTTAGGCTTTCCCCTTGGCGGCCAGGTAGGTGCATGCACACATGTGAGGTACCATTTTCATCGGGAAACCTGTGGGAACGCGTGACGGTAGGCCATGCGTTGTTGGGGCATGTTTCGATGGGTGCGTCGAGCGAAATGTGCGGAATAAAGTGTTTTTTTCCCGACATTTCGGAGTTTGCGGGGCTGTCTGGGTAAAAAATTCTGGGGCAATGTGCGCAAATCATACCTCTGCGGATTCCCACGGGTGTCCTCTTTTCGGAAATGCATGGGTTTCCCTGTTTTCCTCGGTGGCTTGGACACCCGAGGCCCATATCTGTACGTTGTGCCGGTCGGCAGAATGTCTGAGATTTCGCTCTGAAAACAGACTTGGGGTTACTTGTGTTTTAGTCTTTCCCCTTGGCGGCCAGGTAGGTGCACCCACACATGTGAGGTACCATTTTCATCGGGACACCTGTGGGAACGTGTGACGGTAGGCCATGTGTTGTTGGGGGCTTTTTTCGATGGGTGCGTCGAGCGAAATGTGCGGAAAAAAGTGTTTTTTTCCCGACATTTCGGAGTTTGCGGGGCTGTCTGGGTAAAAAATTCTGGGGCGATGTGCGCAAATCATACCTCTGCGGATTCCCACGGGTTTCCTCTTTTCGGAAATGCATGGGGTTCCCTGTTTTCCTCAGTGGCTTGGACACCCGAGGCCCATATCTGTACGTTGTGCCGGTCGGCAGAATGTCTGAGATTTCGCTCTGAAAACAGACTTGGGGTTACTTGTGTTTTAGTCTTTCCCCTTGGTGGCCAGGTAGGTGCACCCACACATGTGAGTTACCGTTTTCATCAGGACAACTGTGGGAATGCGTGACGGTAGGCCATGTGTTGTTGGGGGCGTGTTTCGATGGGTGCGTCGAGCGAAATCTGCGGAAAAAGTGTTTATATCCCCACATATCGGACTTTGCGGGGCTGTCTGGGTAATAAAATCTGGGGCGATGTGCGCAAATCATACCTCTGCGGATTCCCACGGGTGTCCTCTTTTCGGAAATGCATGGGGTTCCACGTTTTCCTTGGTGGCTTGGACACCCGCGGCCCATATCTGTACGTTGTGGCGGTCGGCAGAATGTCTGAGATTTCGCTCTGAAAACAGACTTGGGGTGACTTGTGTTTTAGGCTTTCCCCTTGGCGGCCAGGTAGGTGCATGCACACATGTGAGGTACCATTTTCATCGGGAAACCTGTGGGAACGCGTGACGGTAGGCCATGCGTTGTTGGGGCATGTTTCGATGGGTGCGTCGAGCGAAATGTGCGGAATAAAGTGTTTTTTTCCCGACATTTCGGAGTTTGCGGGGCTGTCTGGGTAAAAAATTCTGGGGCAATGTGCGCAAATCATACCTCTGCGGATTCCCACGGGTGTCCTCTTTTCGGAAATGCATGGGTTTCCCTGTTTTCCTCGGTGGCTTGGACACCCGAGGCCCATATCTGTACGTTGTGCCGGTCGGCAGAATGTCTGAGATTTCGCTCTGAAAACAGACTTGGGGTTACTTGTGTTTTAGTCTTTCCCCTTGGCGGCCAGGTAGGTGCACCCACACATGTGAGGTACCATTTTCATCGGGACACCTGTGGGAACGTGTGACGGTAGGCCATGTGTTGTTGGGGGCTTTTTTCGATGGGTGCGTCGAGCGAAATGTGCGGAAAAAAGTGTTTTTTTCCCGACATTTCGGAGTTTGCGGGGCTGTCTGGGTAAAAAATTCTGGGGCGATGTGCGCAAATCATACCTCTGCGGATTCCCACGGGTTTCCTCTTTTCGGAAATGCATGGGGTTCCCTGTTTTCCTCAGTGGCTTGGACACCCGAGGCCCATATCTGTACGTTGTGCCGGTCGGCAGAATGTCTGAGATTTCGCTCTGAAAACAGACTTGGGGTTACTTGTGTTTTAGTCTTTCCCCTTGGTGGCCAGGTAGGTGCACCCACACATGTGAGTTACCGTTTTCATCAGGACAACTGTGGGAATGCGTGACGGTAGGCCATGTGTTGTTGGGGGCGTGTTTCGATGGGTGCGTCGAGCGAAATCTGCGGAAAAAGTGTTTATATCCCCACATATCGGACTTTGCGGGGCTGTCTGGGTAAAAAATTCTGGGGCGATGTGCGCAAATCATACCTCTGCGGATTCCCACGGGTGTCCTCTTTTCGGAAATGCATGGGGTTCCCTGTTTTCCTCGGTGGCTTGGACACCCGAGGCCCATATCTGTACGTTGTGCCGGTGGGCAGAATGTCTGAGATTTCGCCATGAAAACAGACTTGGGGTTACTTGTGTTTTAGGCTTTCCCCTTGGCGGCCAGGTAGGTGCACCCACACATGTGAGGTACCGTTTTCATCGGGACACCTGTGGGAACACGTGACGGTAGGCCATGTGTTGTTGGGGTCATGTTTTGATGGGTGCGTCAAGCGAAATATGCGGAAAAAGTGTTTTTTTCCCGACATTTCGGACTTTGCGGGGCTGTCTGGGTAAAAAATTCTGGGGCGATGTACGCAAATCATACTTCTGCGGATTCCCACGAGTGTCCTCTTTTCGGAAATGCATGGGGTTCCCTGTTTTCCTTGGTAGCTTGGAAACCCGAGGCCCATATCTGTACGTTGTGCCGGTCGGCAGAATGTCTGAGATTTCCCTCTGAAAACAGACTTGGGGTTACTTGTGTTTTAGGCTTTTCCCTTGGCGGCCAGGTAGGTGCACACACACATGTGAGGTACTGTTTTCATCGGGACACCTGTGGGAACGTTTGACGGTAGGCCATGTGTTGTTGGGGCGTGTTTCGATTGGTGCGTCGAGCGAAACGTGCGGAAAAAGCATTTTTTTCCCTACTTTTCGGACTTTGCACTGCTGTCTGGGTAATAAAATCTGGGGCGATGTGCGCAAATCATACCTCTGCGGATTCCCACGGGTGTCCTCTTTTCGGAAATGCATGGGGTTCCACGTTTTCCTTGGTGGCTTGGACACCCGCGGCCCATATCTGTACGTTGTGGCGGTCGGCAGAATGTCTGAGATTTCGCTCTGAAAACAGACTTGGGGTGACTTGTGTTTTAGGCTTTCCCCTTGGCGGCCAGGTAGGTGCACTCACACATGTGAGGTACCGTTTTCATCGGGAAACCTGTGGGAACGCGTGACGGTAGGCCATGCGTTGTTGGGGCATGTTTCGATGGGTGCGTCGAGCGAAATGTGCGGAAAAAATGTTTTTTTCCCGACATTTCGGAGTTTGCGGGGCTGTCTGGGTAAAAAATTCTGGGGCAATGTGCGCAAATCATACCTCTGCGGATTCCCACGGGTGTCCTCTTTTCGGAAATGCATGGGTTTCCCTGTTTTCCTCGGTGGCTTGGACACCCGAGGCCCATATCTGTACGTTGTGCCGGTCGGCACAATGTCTGAGATTTCGCTCTGAAAACAGACTTGGGGTTACTTGTGTTTTAGGCTTTCCCCTTGGCGGCCAGGTAGGTGCACCCACACATGTGAGGTACCATTTTCATCGGGACACCTGTGGGAACGCGGGACGGTAGGCAAGGTGTTGTTGGGGGCGTGTTTCGATGGGTGCGATGAGCAAATGTGCGCAAAAAGCATTTTTTTCCCCACATTTCAGACTTTGCTGGGCTGTCTGGGTAATAAATTCTGGGCGATGTGCGCAAATCATACCTCTGCGGATTCCCACGGGTGTCCTCTTTTCGGAAATGCATGGGGTTCCCTGTTTTTCTCGGTGGCTTGGACACCCGAGGCCCATATCTGTACGTTGTGCCGGTCGGCAGAATGTCTGAGATTTCCCTCTGAAAACAGACATGGGGTTACTTGTGTTTTTGGCTTTCCCCTTGGCGGCCAGGTAGGTGCAACCACACATGCGAGGTACCGTTTTCATCGGGACACCTGTCGGAACGCGTGACGGTAGGCCACGTGTTGTTGGGGGCGTGTTTCGATGGGTGCCTCGAGTGAAATGTGCGGAAAAAGTGTTTTTTTCCCGACATTTCAGACATTGCGGGGCTGTCTGGGTAATAAAATCTGGGGCAATGTGCTCCAATCATACCTCTGCGGATTCCCACAGGTGTCCTCTATTTGGAAATGCATGGGGTTCCTCGTTTTCATTGGTGGCTTGGACACCCGAGGCCCATATCTGTACGTTGTGCCGGTCGGCAGAATGTCTGAGATTTCGCTCTGAAAACAGACTTGGGGTTACTTGTGTTTTAGGCTTTCCCCTTGGCGTCCAGGTAGGTGCACTCACACATGTGAGGTACCGTTTTCATCGGGACACCTGTGGGAACGGGTGACGGTAGGCCATGTGTTGTTGGGGGCATGTTTCGATGGGTGCATCAAGCGAAATGTGCGGAAAAGGCGTTTTTTTCCCGACATTTCGGACTTTGCGGGCTGTCTGGGTAATAAAATCTGGGGGGATGTGCGCAAATCATACCTCTACGTATTCCCACGGGTGTCCTCTTTTCGGAAATGCATGGGGTTCCCTGTTTTCCTTGGTGGCTTGGACACCCGAGGCCCATATCTGTACGTTGTGCCGGTCGGCAGAATGAATGAAATTTCGCTCTGAAAACAGACTTGGGGTTACTTGTGTTTTAGGCTTTCCCCGTGGTGGCCAGGTAGGTGCACCCACACATGTGAGGTACCATTTTCATTGGGACACCTGTGGGAACGCGTGACGTTAGGCCATGTGTTGTTGGGGGCTTGTTTCGATGGGTGCGTCGAACGAAATGTGTGGAAAAAGTTTTTTTTTACCCACATTTCGGACTTTGCAGGGCTGTCTGGGTAATAAATTCTGGGGCGTTGTGCGCAAATCATACCTCTGTGGATTCCCACGGGTGTCCTATTTTCGGAAATGCATGGGGTTCCCTATTTTCCTCGGTGGCTTGGACACCCGAGGCCCATATCTGTACGTTGTGCCGGTCGGCAGAATGTCTGAGATTTCGCTCTGAAAACAGACTTGGGGTTACTTGTGTTTTAGTCTTTCCCCTTGGCGGCCAGGTAGGTGCACCCACACATGTGAGGTACCATTTTCATCGGGACACCTGTGGGAACGTGTGACGGTAGGCCATGTGTTGTTGGGGGCGTTTTTCGATGGGTGCGTTGAGCGAAATCTGTGGAAAAAGTGTTTTTTTCCCCACATATCAGACTTTGCGGGGCTGTCTGGGTAAAAAATTCTGGGGCGATGTGCGCAAATCATACCTCTGCGGATTCCCACGGGTGTCCTCTTTTCGGAAATGCATGGGTTTGCCTGTTTTCCTCGGTGGCTTGGACACCCGAGGCCCATATGTGTACGTTGTGCCGGTCGGCAGAATGTCTGAGATTTCGCTCTGAAAACAGACTTGGGGTTACTTGTGTTTTAGTCTTTCCCCTTGGCGGCCAGGTAGGTGCACCCACACATGTGAGGTACCGTTTTCATCGGGACACCTGTGGGAACGCGTGACGGTAGGCCATGTGTTGTTGGGGGCGTGTTTCGATGGGTGCGTCGAGCGAAATCTGCGGAAAAAGTGTTTTTTTCCCCACATATCGGACTTTGCGGGGCTGTCTGGGTAAAAAATTCTGGGGCGATGTGCGCAAATCATACCTCTACGGATTCCCACGGGTGTCCTCTTTTCGGAAATTCATGGGGTTCCCTGTTTTCCTTGGTGGCTTGGACACCCGAGGCCCATATCTGTATGTTGTGCCGGTCGGCAGAATGGCTGAGATTCCCCTCTGCAAACAGACTGGGGGTTGCTTGCGTTTTCGGCTTGCCCCTTGCCGGCCAGGTAGGTGCACCCACACATGTGAGGTACCGTTTTCATCGGGACACCTGTGGGAACGCGTGACGGTAGGCCATGTGTTGTTGGGGGCGTGTTTCGATGGGTGCGCTGATCGAAATGTGGGGAAAATGCGTTTTTTTCCCCACATTTCGGACTTTGCGGGGGTGTCTGGGTAATACATTTTGGGGCGATGTGCGCAAATCATACCTCTGCGGATTCCCACGGGCGTCCTCTTTTCGGAAATGCATGGGGTTTCCTGTTTTCCTTGGTGGCTTGGACACCCGAGGCCCATATCTGTATGTTGTGCCGTTCGGCAAAATGGCTGAGATTCCCCTCTGCAAACAGACTGGGGGTTGCTTGCGTTTTCGGCTTGCCCCTTGCCAGCCAGGTAGGTGCACCCATGCATGTGAGGTACCGTTTTCATCGGGACACCTGTGGGAACGCGGGACGGTAGGCCATGTGTCGTTGGGGGCGTGTTTCGATGGAAGCGTCGAGCGAAATGTGCGGAAAAAGCGTTTTTTTCCCGACTTTTCGGACTTTGCAGGGCTCTCTGGGTAATAAATTCTAGGGCGATGTGCGCAAATCATACCTCTGTGGATTCCCACGGGTGTCCTCTTTTCGGAAATACATGGGGTTCCCCATTTTCCTTTGTGGCTTGGACACCCGAGGCCCATATCTGTACGTTGTGCCGGTCGGCAGAATGTCTGAGATTTCGCTCTGAAAACAGACTTGGGGTTACTTGTGTTTTAGTCTTTCCCCTTGGCCGTCAGGTAGGTGCACCCACACATGTGAGGTACTGTTTTCATCGGGACACCTGTGGGAACGTGTGACGGTAGGCCATGTGTTGTTGGGGGCGTGTTTTGATGGGTGCGTCGAGCGAAATCTGCGGAAAAAGTGTTTTTTTCCCCACATATCGGACTTTGTGGGGCTGTCTGGGTAAAAAATTCTGGGGCGATGTGCGCAAATCATACCTCTGCGGATTCCCACGGGTGTCCTCTTTTCGGAAATGCATGGGGTTCCCTGTTTTCCTCGGTGGCTTGGACACCCGAGGCCCATATCTGTACGTTGTGCCGGTCGGCAGAATGTCTGAGATTTCGCTCTGAAAACAGACTTGCGGTTACTTGTGTTTCAGGCTTTCCCCTTGGCGGCCAGGTAGGTGCACCCACACATGTGAGGTACCATTTTCATCGGGACACCTGTGGGAACGCGTGACGGTAGGCCATGTGTTGTTGGAGGTGTGTTTCGATGGGTGCGTCGAGCGAAATGTGCGGAAAAAGTGTTTTTTTCCCGACATTTCGAACTTTGTGGGGCTGTCTGGGTAAAAAATTCTGGGGCGATGGGCGCAAATCATACCTCTGTGGATTCCCACGGGTGTCCTCTTTTCGGAAATGCATGGGGTTCCCCGTTTTCCTTTGTGGCTTGGACACCCGAGGCCCATATCTGTACGTTGTGCCGGTCGGCAGAATGTCTGAGATTTCGCTCTGAAAACAGACTTGGGGTTACTTGTGTTTTAGTCTTTCCCCTTGGCGGCCAGGTAGGTGCACCCACACATGTGAGGTACCGTTTTCATCGGGACACCTGTGGGAACCTGTGACAGTAGGCAATGTGTTGTTGGGGGCGTGTTTTGATGGGTGCGTCGAGCGAAATCTGCGGAAAAAGTGTTTTTTTCCCCACATATCGGACTTTGTGGGGCTGTCTGGGTAAAAAATTCTGGGGCGATGTGCGCAAATCATACCTCTGCGGATTCCCACGGGTGTCCTCTTTTCGGAAATGCATAGGGGTCCCTGTTTTCCTCGGTGGCTTGGACACCCGAGGCCCATATCTGTACGTTGTGCCGGTCGGCAGAATGTCTGAGATTTCGCTCTGAAAACAGACTTGGGGTTACTTGTGTTTCAGGCTTTCCCCTTGGCGGCCAGGTAGGTGCACCCACACATGTGAGGTACCATTTTCATCGGGACACCTGTGGGAACACGTGACAGTAGGCCATGTGTTGTTGGGGGTGTGTTTCGATGGGTGCGTCGAGCGAAATGTGCGAAAAAAGTGTTTTTTTCCCGACATTTCGGACTTTGCGGGGCTGTCTGGGTAAAAAATTCTGGGGCGACGTGCGCAAATCATACCTCTGCGGATTCCCACGGGTGTCCTCTTTTCGGAAATGCATGGGGTTCCCTGTTTTCCTCGGTGGCTTGGACACCCGAGGCCCATATCTGTACTTTGTGCGGTCAGCAGAATGTCTGATATTTCGCTCTGAAAACAGACTTGGGGTTACTTGTGTTTTAGTCTTTCCCCTTGGCGGCCAGGTAGGTGCACCCACACATGTGAGGTACCGTTTTCATCAGGACACCTGTGGGAACGCGTGACAGTAGGCCATGTGTTGTTGGGGGCGTGTTTCGATGGGTGCGTCGAGCGAAATCTGCGGAAAAAGTGTTTTTATCCCCACATATCGGATTTTGCGGGGCTGTCTGGGTAAAAAATTCTGGGGCGATGTGCGCAAATCATACCTCTGCGGATTCCCACGGGTGTCCTCTTTTCGGAAATGCATGGGGTTCCCTGTTTTCCTCCGTGGCTTGGACACCCGAGGCCCATATCTGTACGTTGTGCCGGTGGGCAGAATGTCTGAGATTTCGCCATGAAAACAGACTTGGGGTTACTTGTGTTTTAGGCTTTCCCCTTGGCGGCCAGGTAGGTGCACCCACACATGTGAGGTACCGTTTTCATCGGGACACCTGTGGGAACGCGTGACGGTAGGCCATGTGTTGTTGGGGGCGTGTTTTGATGGGTGCGTCGAGCGAAATGTGCGGAAAAAGCGTTTTTTTCCCCACATTTCGGACTTTTCAGGGCTGTCTGGGTAATAAATTCTGGGGCGATGTGTGCAAATCATACCTCTGCGGATTCCCACGGGTGTCCTCTTTTCGGAAATGCATGGGTTTCCCTGTTTTCCTCGGTGGCTTGGACACCCGAGGCCCATATCTGTACGTTGTGCCGGTCGGCAGAATGTCTGAGATTTCGCTCTGAAAACAGACTTGGGGTTACTTGTGTTTTAGTCTTTCCCCTTGGCGGCCAGGTAGGTGCACCCACACATATGAGGTACCGTTTTCATCGGGACACCTGTGGGAACGCGTGACGGTAGGCCATGTGTTGTTGGGGGCGTGTTTCGATGGGTGCGTCGAGCGAAATCTGCGGAAAAAGTGTTTTTTCCCCACATATCGGACTTTGCGGGGCTGTCTGGGTAAAAAATTCAGGGGCAATGTGCGCAAATCATACCTCTGCGGATTCCCACGGGTGTCCTCTTTTTGGAAATGCATGGGGTTCCCTGTTTTCCTTGGTGGCTTGGACACCTGAGGCCCATATCTGTATGTTGTGCCGGTCGGCAGAATGGCTGAGATGCCCCTCTGCAAACAGACTGGGGGTTGCTTGCGTTTTCGGCTTGCCCCTTGCCGGCCAGGTAGGTGCACCCACACATGTGAGGTACCGTTTTCATCGGGACACCTGTGGGAAGGCGTGACGGTAGGCCATGTGTTGTTGGGGGCGTGTTTCGATGGGTGCGCTGATCGAAATGTGCGGAAAATGCGTTTTTTTCCCCACATTTCGGACTTTGCGGGGGTGTCTGGGTAATACATTTTGGGGCGATGTGCGCAAATCATACCTCTGCGGATTCCCACGGGTGTCCTCTTTTCGGAAATGCATGGGGTTCCCTGTTTTCCTTGGTGGCTTGGACACCCGAGGCCCATATCTGTATGTTGTGCCGGTTGGCAGAATGGCTGAGATTCCCCTCTGCAAACAGACTGGGGGTTGCTTGCGTTTTCGGCTTGCCCCTTGCCAGCCAGGTAGGTGCACCCACGCATGTGAGGTACCGTTTTCATCGGGACACCTGTGGGAACGCGGGACGGTAGGCCATGTGTTGTTGGGGGCGTGTTTCGATGGAAGCGTCGAGCGAAATGTGCGGAAAAAGAGTTTTTTTCCCGACTTTTCGGACTTTGCAGGGCTCTCTGGGTAATAAATTCTAGGGCGATGTGCGCAAATCATACCTCTGTGGATTCCCACAGGTGTCCTCTTTTCGGAAATGCATGGGGTTCCCCGTTTTCCTTGGTGGCTTGGACACCCGAGGCCCATATCTGTACGTTGTGCCGGTCGGCAGGATGTCTGAGATTTCGCTCTGAAAACAGACTTGGGGTTACTTGTGTTTTAGTCTTTCCCCTTGGCGGCCAGGTAGGTGCACCCACACATGTGAGGTACCATTTTCATCAGGACACCTGTGGGAACGTGTGACGGTAGGCCATGTGTTGTTGGGTGCGTGTTTTGATGGGTGCGTCGAGCGAAATCTGCTGAAAAAGTGTTTTTTTCCCCACATATCGGAGTTTGCGGGGCTGTCTGGGTAAAAAATTCTGGGGCGATGTGCGCAAATCATACCTCTGCGGATTCCCACGGGTGTCCTCTTTTCGGAAATGCATGGGGTTCCCTGTTTTCCTCGGTGGCTTGGACACCCGAGGCCCATATCTGTACATTGTGCCGGTGGGCAGAATGTCTGAGATTTCGCCATGAAAACAGACTTGGGGTTACTTGTGTTTTAGGCTTTCCCCTTGGCGGCCAGGTAGGTGCACCCACACATGTGAGGTACCGTTTTCATCGGGACACCTGTGGGAACGCGTGACGGTAGGCCATGTGTTGTTGGGGGCGTGTTTCGATGGGTGCGTCGAGCGAAATGTGCGGAAAAAGTGTTTTTTTCCCGACATTTCAGACTTTGCGGGGCTGTCTGGGTAAAAAATTCTGGGGCGATGTGCGCAAATCATACCTCTGCGGATTCCCACGGGTGTCCTCTTTTCGGAAATGCATGTGGGTTCCCTGTTTTCCTCGGTGACTTGGACACCCGAGGCCCATATCTGTACGTTGTGCCGGTCGGCAGAATGTCTGAGATTTCGCTCTGAAAACAGACTTGGGGTTACTTGTGTTTTAGTCTTTCCCCTTGGCGGCCAGGTAGGTGCACCCACACATGTGAGGTACCGTTTTCATCAGGACACCTGTGGGAACGCGTGACGGTAGGCCATGTGTTGTTGGGGGCGTGTTTCGATGGGTGCGTCGAGCGAAATCTGCGGAAAAAGTGTTTTTATCCCCACATATCGGACTTTGCGGGGCTGTCTGGGTAAAAAATTCTGGGGCGATGTGCGCAAATCATACCTCTGCGGATTCCCACAGGTGTCCTCTTTTCGGAAATGCATGGGGTTCCCTGTTTTCCTCGGTGGCTTGGACACCCGAGGCCCATATCTGTACATTGTGCCGGTGGGCAGAATGTCTGAGATTTCGCCATGAAAACAGACTTGGGGTTACTTGTGTTTTAGGCTTTCCCCTTGGCGGCCAGGTAGGTGCACCCACACATGTGAGGTACCGTTTTCATCGGGACACCTGTGGGAACGCGTGACGGTAGGCCATGTGTTGTTGGGGGCGTGTTTTGATGGGTGCGTCGAGCGAAATGTGCGGAAAAAGTGTTTTTTTCCCGACATTTCGGACTTTGCGGGGCTGTCTGGGTAAAAAATTCTGGGGCGATGTGCGCAAATCATACTTCTGCGGATTCCCACGGGTGTCCTCTTTTCGGAAATGCATGGGGTTCCCTGTTTTCCTCTGTAGCTTGGAAACCCGAGGCCCATATCTGTACGTTGTGCCGGTCGGCAGAATGTCTGAGATTTCGCTCTGAAAACAGACTTGGGGTTACTTGTGTTTTAGGCTTTCCCCTTGGCGGCCAGGTAGGTGCACCCACACACGTGAGGTACTGTTTTCATCGGGACACCTGTGGGAACGTGTGACAGTAGGGCATGTGTTGTTGGGGGCGTGTTTCGATGGGTGCGTCGAGCGAAATGTGCGGAAAAAGCATTTTTTTCCCCACATTTCGGACTTTTCAGGGCTGTCTGGGTAAAAAATTCTGGGGCGATGTGTGCAAATCATACCTCTGCGGATTCCCACGGGTGTCCTCTTTTAGGAAATGCATGGGATTCCCTGTTTTCCTCGGTGGCTTGGACACCCGAGGCCCATATCTGTACGTTGTGCCGGTCGGCAGAATGTCTGAGATTTCGCTCTGAAAACAGACTTGGGGTTGCTTGTGTTTTAGGCTTTCCCCTTTGCGGCCAGGTAGGTGCAACCACACATGTGAGGTACCGTTTTCATCGGGACACCTGTGGGAATGCGGGACGGTAGGCAATGTGTTGTTGGGGGCGTGTTTCGATGTGTGCGTCGAGCGAAATGTGCGCAAAAAGCGTTTTTTTCCCTACATTTCAGACTTTGCAGGGCTTTCTGGGTAATAAATTCTGGGCGATGTGCGCAAATCATACCTCTGCAGATTCCCACGGGTGTCCTCTTTTCCGAAATGCATGGGGTTCCCTGTTTTCCTCGGTGGCTTGGACACCCGAGGCCCATATCTGTACCTTGTGCCGGTCGGCAGAATGTCTGAGATTTCCCTCTGAAAACAGACATGGGGTTACTTGTGTTTTTGGCTTTCCCCTTGGCGGCCAGGTAGGTGCAACCACACATGTGAGGTATCGTTTTCATCGGGACACCTGTGGGAATGCGTGACGGTAGGCCACGTGTTGTTGGGGGCCTGTTTCGATGGGTGCCTCGAGCGAAATGTGCGGAAAAGGCGTTTTTTTTTCCAACATTTCGGACTTTGCGCTGCTGTCTGGGTAATAAATTCTGGGGCAATGTGCGCAAATCATACCTCTGCGGATTCCCACGGGTCTCCTCTTTTTGGAAATGCATGGGTTTCCCTGTTTTCCTCTGTGGCTTGGACACCCGAGGCCCATATCTGTACGTTGTGCCGGTCGGCAGAATGTCTGAGATTTCGCTCGGAAAACAGACTTGTGGTTACTTGTGTTTTAGGCTTTCCCCTTGGTGGCCAGGTAGGTGCACCCACACATATGAGGTACCGTTTTCATCGGGACACCTGTGGGAACGGGTGACGGTAGGCCATGTGTTGTTGGGGGCATGTTTCAATGGGTGCATCAAGCGAAATGTGCGGAAAAGGCGTTTTTTTTTCCGACATTTTGGACTTTGCGGGGCTGACTGGGTAATAAATTCTGGGGCAATGTGCGCCAATCATACCTCTGCGCATTCCCACGGGTGTCCGCTTTTTGGAAATGCATGGGTTTCCCTGTTTTCCTCGGTGGCTTGGACACCCGAGGCCCATATCTGTACGTTGTGCCGGTCGGCAGAATGTCTGAGATTTCGCTCTGAAAACAGACTTGGGGTTACTTGTGTTTTAGGCTTTCCCCTTGGCGGCCAGGTAGGTGCACCCACGCATGTGAGGTACCGTTTTCATCGGGACACCTGTGGGAACGCGGGACGGTAGGCAATGTGTTGTTGGGGGCGTGTTTCGATGGGTGCGTCGAGCAAATGTGTGCAAAAACCGTTTTTTTCCCCACATTTCAGACTTTGCTGGGCTGTCTGGGTAATAAATTCTGGGCGATGTGCGCAAATCATACCTCTGCGGATTCCCACGGGTGTCCTCTTTTTGGAAATGCATGGGTTTCCCTGTTTTCCTCGGTGGCTTGGACACCCGAGGCCCATATCTGTACATTGTGCCGGTCGGCAGAATGTCTGAAATTTCGCTCTGAAAACAGACTTGGGGTTACTTGTGTTTTAGGCTTTCCCCTTGGCGGCCAGGTAGGTGCACCCACACATGTGAGGTACCGTTTTCATTGGGACACCTGTGGGAATGTGTGACGGTAGGCCATGTGTTGTTGGGGGCTTGTTTCGATGGGTGCGTCGAGCGAAATGTGCGCAAAAAGCGTTTTTTTCCCCACATTTCAGACTTTGCAGGGCTGTCTGGGTAATAAATTCTGGGCGATGTGCGCAAATCATACCTCTGCGGATTCCCACGGATGTCCTCTTTTCGGAAATGCATGGGGTTCCCTGTTTTCCTCGGTGGCTTGGACACCCGAGGCCCAGATCTGTACGTTGTGCCGGTCGGCAGAATGTCTGAGATTTCGCTCTGAAAACAGACTTGGGGTTGCTTGTGTTTTAGGCTTTCCCCTTGGCGGCCAGGTAGGTGCACCCACACATGTGAGGTACCGTTTTCATCGGGACACCTGTGGGAACGCGTGACGGTAGGCCATGTGTTGTTGGGGGCGTGTTTTGATGGGTGCGTCGAGCGAAATGTGCGGAAAAAGTGTTTTTTTCCCGACATTTCGGACTTTGCGGGGCTGTCTGGGTAAAAAATTCTGGGGCGATGTGCGCAAATCATACTTCTGCGGATTCCCACGGGTGTCCTCTTTTCGGAAATGCATGGGGTTCCCTGTTTTCCTCTGTAGCTTGGAAACCCGAGGCCCATATCTGTACGTTGTGCCGGTCGGCAGAATGTCTGAGATTTCGCTCTGAAAACAGACTTGGGGTTACTTGTGTTTTAGGCTTTCCCCTTGGCGGCCAGGTAGGTGCACCCACACACGTGAGGTACTGTTTTCATCGGGACACCTGTGGGAACGTGTGACAGTAGGGCATGTGTTGTTGGGGGCGTGTTTCGATGGGTGCGTCGAGCGAAATGTGCGGAAAAAGCATTTTTTTCCCCACATTTCGGACTTTTCAGGGCTGTCTGGGTAAAAAATTCTGGGGCGATGTGTGCAAATCATACCTCTGCGGATTCCCACGGGTGTCCTCTTTTAGGAAATGCATGGGATTCCCTGTTTTCCTCGGTGGCTTGGACACCCGAGGCCCATATCTGTACGTTGTGCCGGTCGGCAGAATGTCTGAGATTTCGCTCTGAAAACAGACTTGGGGTTGCTTGTGTTTTAGGCTTTCCCCTTTGCGGCCAGGTAGGTGCAACCACACATGTGAGGTATCGTTTTCATCGGGACACCTGTGGGAATGCGGGACGGTAGGCAATGTGTTGTTGGGGGCGTGTTTCGATGGGTGCGTCGAGCGAAATGTGCGCAAAAAGCGTTTTTTTCCCTACATTTCAGACTTTGCAGGGCTTTCTGGGTAATAAATTCTGGGCGATGTGCGCAAATCATACCTCTGCAGATTCCCACGGGTGTCCTCTTTTCCGAAATGCATGGGGTTCCCTGTTTTCCTCGGTGGCTTGGACACCCGAGGCCCATATCTGTACCTTGTGCCGGTCGGCAGAATGTCTGAGATTTCCCTCTGAAAACAGACATGGGGTTACTTGTGTTTTTGGCTTTCCCCTTGGCGGCCAGGTAGGTGCAACCACACATGTGAGGTATCGTTTTCATCGGGACACCTGTGGGAATGCGTGACGGTAGGCCACGTGTTGTTGGGGGCCTGTTTCGATGGGTGCCTCGAGCGAAATGTGCGGAAAAGGCGTTTTTTTTTCCAACATTTCGGACTTTGCGCTGCTGTCTGGGTAATAAATTCTGGGGCAATGTGCGCAAATCATACCTCTGCGGATTCCCACGGGTCTCCTCTTTTTGGAAATGCATGGGTTTCCCTGTTTTCCTCTGTGGCTTGGACACCCGAGGCCCATATCTGTACGTTGTGCCGGTCGGCAGAATGTCTGAGATTTCGCTCGGAAAACAGACTTGTGGTTACTTGTGTTTTAGGCTTTCCCCTTGGTGGCCAGGTAGGTGCACCCACACATATGAGGTACCGTTTTCATCGGGACACCTGTGGGAACGGGTGACGGTAGGCCATGTGTTGTTGGGGGCATGTTTCAATGGGTGCATCAAGCGAAATGTGCGGAAAAGGCGTTTTTTTTTCCGACATTTTGGACTTTGCGGGGCTGACTGGGTAATAAATTCTGGGGCAATGTGCGCCAATCATACCTCTGCGCATTCCCACGGGTGTCCGCTTTTTGGAAATGCATGGGTTTCCCTGTTTTCCTCGGTGGCTTGGACACCCGAGGCCCATATCTGTACATTGTGCCGGTCGGCAGAATGTCTGAGATTTCGCTCTGAAAACAGACTTGGGGTTACTTGTGTTTTAGGCTTTCCCCTTGGCGGCCAGGTAGGTGCACCCACGCATGTGAGGTACCGTTTTCATCGGGACACCTGTGGGAACGCGGGACGGTAGGCAATGTGTTGTTGGGGGCGTGTTTCGATGGGTGCGTCGAGCAAATGTGTGCAAAAACCGTTTTTTTCCCCACATTTCAGACTTTGCTGGGCTGTCTGGGTAATAAATTCTGGGCGATGTGCGCAAATCATACCTCTGCGGATTCCCACGGGTGTCCTCTTTTTGGAAATGCATGGGTTTCCCTGTTTTCCTCGGTGGCTTGGACACCCGAGGCCCATATCTGTACATTGTGCCGGTCGGCAGAATGTCTGAAATTTCGCTCTGAAAACAGACTTGGGGTTACTTGTGTTTTAGGCTTTCCCCTTGGCGGCCAGGTAGGTGCACCCACACATGTGAGGTACCGTTTTCATTGGGACACCTGTGGGAATGTGTGACGGTAGGCCATGTGTTGTTGGGGGCTTGTTTCGATGGGTGCGTCGAGCCAAATGTGCGCAAAAAGCGTTTTTTTCCCCACATTTCAGACTTTGCAGGGCTGTCTGGGTAATAAATTCTGGGCGATGTGCGCAAATCATACCTCTGCGGATTCCCACGGATGTCCTCTTTTCGGAAATGCATGGGGTTCCCTGTTTTCCTCGGTGGCTTGGACACCCGAGGCCCAGATCTGTACGTTGTGCCGGTCGGCAGAATGTCTGAGATTTCCCTCTGAAAACAGACATGGGGTTACTTGTGTTTTTGGCTTTCCCCTTGGCGGCCAGGTAGGTGCAACCACACATGTGAGGTACCGTTTTCATCGGGACACCTGTGGGAATGCGTGACGGTAGGCCATGTGTTGTTGGGGGCGTGTTTCGGTGGGTGCGTCGAGCGAAATGTGCGGAAAATGCGTTTTTTTCCCCACATTTCGGACTTTGCGGAGGTGTCTGGGTAATAAATTCTGGGGCGATGTGCGCAAATCATACCTCTGCGGATTGCCACGGGTGTCCTCTTTTCGAAAATGCATGGGGTTCCCTGTTTTCTGTGGTCCCTTGGACACCCGAGGCCCATATCTGTATGTTGTGCCGGTCGGCAGAATGGCTGAGATTCCCCTCTGCAAACAGACTGGGGGTTGCTCGCGTTTTCGGCTTGCCCCTTGCCGGCCAGGTAGGTGCACCCACACACGTGAGGTACTGTTTTCATCGGGACACCTGTGGGAACGTGTGACAGTAGGGCATGTGTTGTTGGGGGCGTGTTTCGATGGGTGCGTCGAGCGAAATGTGCGGAAAAAGCATTTTTTTCCCCACATTTCGGACTTTTCAGGGCTGTCTGGGTAAAAAATTCTGGGGCGATGTGTGCAAATCATACCTCTGCGGATTCCCACGGGTGTCCTCTTTTAGGAAATGCATGGGATTCCCTGTTTTCCTCGGTGGCTTGGACACCCGAGGCCCATATCTGTACGTTGTGCCGGTCGGCAGAATGTCTGAGATTTCGCTCTGAAAACAGACTTGGGGTTGCTTGTGTTTTAGGCTTTCCCCTTTGCGGCCAGGTAGGTGCAACCACACATGTGAGGTATCGTTTTCATCGGAACACCTGTGGGAATGCGGGACGGTAGGCAATGTGTTGTTGGGGGCGTGTTTCGATGGGTGCGTCGAGCGAAATGTGCGCAAAAAGCGTTTTTTTCCCTACATTTCAGACTTTGCAGGGCTTTCTGGGTAATAAATTCTGGGCGATGTGCGCAAATCATACCTCTGCAGATTCCCACGGGTGTCCTCTTTTCCGAAATGCATGGGGTTCCCTGTTTTCCTCGGTGGCTTGGACACCCGAGGCCCATATCTGTACCTTGTGCCGGTCGGCAGAATGTCTGAGATTTCCCTCTGAAAACAGACATGGGGTTACTTGTGTTTTTGGCTTTCCCCTTGGCGGCCAGGTAGGTGCAACCACACATGTGAGGTATCGTTTTCATCGGGACACCTGTGGGAATGCGTGACGGTAGGCCACGTGTTGTTGGGGGCCTGTTTCGATGGGTGCCTCGAGCGAAATGTGCGGAAAAGGCGTTTTTTTTTCCAACATTTCGGACTTTGCGCTGCTGTCTGGGTAATAAATTCTGGGGCAATGTGCGCAAATCATACCTCTGCGGATTCCCACGGGTCTCCTCTTTTTGGAAATGCATGGGTTTCCCTGTTTTCCTCTGTGGCTTGGACACCCGAGGCCCATATCTGTACGTTGTGCCGGTCGGCAGAATGTCTGAGATTTCGCTCGGAAAACAGACTTGTGGTTACTTGTGTTTTAGGCTTTCCCCTTGGTGGCCAGGTAGGTGCACCCACACATATGAGGTACCGTTTTCATCGGGACACCTGTGGGAACGGGTGACGGTAGGCCATGTGTTGTTGGGGGCATGTTTCAATGGGTGCATCAAGCGAAATGTGCGGAAAAGGCGTTTTTTTTTCCGACATTTTGGACTTTGCGGGGCTGACTGGGTAATAAATTCTGGGGCAATGTGCGCCAATCATACCTCTGCGCATTCCCACGGGTGTCCGCTTTTTGGAAATGCATGGGTTTCCCTGTTTTCCTCGGTGGCTTGGACACCCGAGGCCCATATCTGTACATTGTGCCGGTCGGCAGAATGTCTGAGATTTCGCTCTGAAAACAGACTTGGGGTTACTTGTGTTTTAGGCTTTCCCCTTGGCGGCCAGGTAGGTGCACCCACGCATGTGAGGTACCGTTTTCATCGGGACACCTGTGGGAACGCGGGACGGTAGGCAATGTGTTGTTGGGGGCGTGTTTCGATGGGTGCGTCGAGCAAATGTGTGCAAAAACCGTTTTTTTCCCCACATTTCAGACTTTGCTGGGCTGTCTGGGTAATAAATTCTGGGCGATGTGCGCAAATCATACCTCTGCGGATTCCCACGGGTGTCCTCTTTTTGGAAATGCATGGGTTTCCCTGTTTTCCTCGGTGGCTTGGACACCCGAGGCCCATATCTGTACATTGTGCCGGTCGGCAGAATGTCTGAAATTTCGCTCTGAAAACAGACTTGGGGTTACTTGTGTTTTAGGCTTTCCCCTTGGCGGCCAGGTAGGTGCACCCACACATGTGAGGTACCGTTTTCATTGGGACACCTGTGGGAATGTGTGACGGTAGGCCATGTGTTGTTGGGGGCTTGTTTCGATGGGTGCGTCGAGCGAAATGTGCGCAAAAAGCGTTTTTTTCCCCACATTTCAGACTTTGCAGGGCTGTCTGGGTAATAAATTCTGGGCGATGTGCGCAAATCATACCTCTGCGGATTCCCACGGATGTCCTCTTTTCGGAAATGCATGGGGTTCCCTGTTTTCCTCGGTGGCTTGGACACCCGAGGCCCAGATCTGTACGTTGTGCCGGTCGGCAGAATGTCTGAGATTTCCCTCTGAAAACAGACATGGGGTTACTTGTGTTTTTGGCTTTCCCCTTGGCGGCCAGGTAGGTGCAACCACACATGTGAGGTACCGTTTTCATCGGGACACCTGTGGGAATGCGTGACGGTAGGCCATGTGTTGTTGGGGGCGTGTTTCGGTGGGTGCGTCGAGCGAAATGTGCGGAAAATGCGTTTTTTTCCCCACATTTCGGACTTTGCGGAGGTGTCTGGGTAATAAATTCTGGGGCGATGTGCGCAAATCATACCTCTGCGGATTGCCACGGGTGTCCTCTTTTCGAAAATGCATGGGGTTCCCTGTTTTCTGTGGTCCCTTGGACACCCGAGGCCCATATCTGTATGTTGTGCCGGTCGGCAGAATGGCTGAGATTCCCCTCTGCAAACAGACTGGGGGTTGCTCGCGTTTTCGGCTTGCCCCTTGCCGGCCAGGTAGGTGCACCCACACATGTGAGGTACCGTTTTCATCGGGACACCTGTGGGAACGCGTGACGGTAGGCCATGTGTTGTTGGGGGCGTGTTTCCAAGGGTGCGCCGAGTGAAATGTGCGGAAAATGCGTTTTTTTCCCCACATTTCGGACTTTGCGGGGGTGTCTGGGTAATACATTTTGGGGCGATGTGCGCAAATCAAACCTCTGCGGATTCCCACGGGTGTCCTCTTTTCGGAAATTCATGGGGTTCCCTGTTTTCCTTGGTGGCTTGGACACCCGAGGCCCATATCTGCATGTTGTGCCGGTCGGCAGAATGGCTGAGATTCCCCTCTGCAAACAGACTGGGGGTTACTTGCGTTTTCGGCTTGCCCCTTGCCAGCCAGGTAGGTGCACCCAGACATGTGAGGTACCGTTTTCATCGGGACACCTGTGGGAACACGGCACGGTAGGCCATGTGTTGTTGGGGGCATGTTTCGATGGGTGCGTCGAGCGAAATGTGCGGAAAAAGTGTTTTTTTCCTGACATTTGGGAGTTTGCGGGGCTGTCTGGGTAAAAAATTCTGGGGCACTGTGCGCAAATCATACCTCTGCGGATTCCCACGGGTGTCCTCTTTTCGGAAATGCATGGGTTTCCCTGTTTTCCTCGGTGGCTTGGACACCCGAGGCCCATATCTGTATGTTGTGCCGGTCGGCAGAATGTCTGAGATTTCGCTCTGAAAACAGACTTGGGGTTACTTGTGTTTTAGGCTTTCCCCTTGGCGGTCATATAGGTGCACCCACAAATGTGAGGTACTGTTTTCATTGGGACACCTGTGGGAACGCGTGACGGTAGGCCATGTGTTGTTGGGGGCTTGTTTCGATGGGTGCGTCGAGCGAAATGTGCGCGAAATGCATTTTTTTCCCCACATTTCAGACTTTGCAGGTGTGAGAGAACGGATCTCAACGACCGGTGGGGGGTGTCTGTACTTCCGCTCCCTATATGGTGGAGGGGAGGCACAGGAGACCCCAGCCAAGATTCTCTATTCGGTAGCAATGGTCGAGCAATCAAGGCCTAGCTTCTCAGGAGGTGATGCAGGCTGGTTCTTAAGTACAGTGTAACCCCAAGCCCCCACAAAGGAATATCCACACTCTGTATTGGTTAGAACACAGTCTTTATATAATCAATAGTTAAGGTTATGTACATTCATCATGATAACTCACTTTGTACTCCGGCAAAATCTACAATGACAAATATTTACAATCCTAAAGTGGTACCACCCTAGATCTCATTGAAGTGCATGAACAATACTGTACAATGTCACACAGACCAATAGAGTGAAACCAGCAATAGAGAGAGGAGAGAAAATAAGATGGTTGAGCAATAGGCAGAATACTGACCCCTACCACTAGGCACAGTTCTGTGTGGAGATCCCCCCACCCGGGCAACCTGTAAAGAAAGATATAGCACAAGCCCAGTCCATATATTGCTCTGCAAGTCTTATTTTCCCCTATAATGTTTTTACCCCCCCAATGTACCTGGTGGAGTCGAGTTCCTCGAAAAGGTGTCGACAAACGTCGAGGGACTCGCTGTTCGGCGACGGGGAATCGACGGCCCTTCTTGAATGCCTTCCCTTTCAAGCGGGAGGCACGGGGCGTCGAACGTCCGTCGACAAACGAGGTAGAACGATGTCGAAGAGGCGGCAGCTTCGTCCGAGCGGTGCTCGTCGGCGTCGGGGCGTCGGCGTCCTGCAAGGCGGAGGTGTGCGGGGCACCTCGATGACAATAGTTCTGGACCGCAAAGATTGTAGAGATGGGAGCCCAGCAAGGGCGTCGAGTCGTCCGAGTCTTTGAGGTCGTCGGGTGGCGGGAAACCCACCGGCAGGTTACTCCTCGGCGCGTTGGTCGTCCTCGACTTTCTCCGGCAGGATAAGAGGTCGACGAAGCGGTCGAGAGAGTCCTTCGATTGAATGTTCTTAGGCAAAGGAGCGGACGGCTCCGGTCGTCGGCGGCACGGCGTCAAGTGGTTCCCACGGCTGGGCAACACAACTTCGACGGGCCTCCAGCGGTTCCACAAACCTGCGAACCCTGGTCGACGGCAATGGACTTCGACGGTGTCGATGTCCGGGTGCTTCACTTCGATCTCCTCGGCGGTCACGTCTCGGGTCGACAGCCTTTCGAGGATCTGTCTTCCAGGGCGCTTCGGCAAAGATGGAGCGGTGCTCGATGGTCCCTCGGAGCACGGGAAGAGGGCGCCTTACCAGGTCCTCTCTCGGGTCAGCCCTCGACGAATTCGACAGCCTTCGGATCGGTCGAAGCAAATGCCACAGCAAGTCTTCTTCTTCCAGCTGGACGTCGAGGATCAGCAGTTCCAGTTACTTGTAGAGTGGAGACTCAGCTCCCTGGCTGCTTTAGGAGAACAATGGTCACTTCTCAACCAAAGGTCCCTTCTGAACACTTTTCCAGTGGTGAGAGGTCCCCAGATATACTATCCTCTCTCTCATCCACTCTGCTGGCACACACTCAGCAGCCAATCATACTGCAGGGCATTCATGCAGTCAGTCAGCCAATCAGGCACACAGTGCATTCAGGCCACACTCCTCCCTTTCAGACACTCACAACAAGGAATGTGGATTGGGACAAGTACCCAGCCATTCAACACTACACACTGCATTCAGGCCAGTTTCGGGCAGGGCTGTCTCAGTCTTTGTCTCACATGCCAGAAACCAGACAACCACAACAAGGAGTGTATATTGGTCACCCACTCCATTCACCCAGGTCCCACCCACAGGAGGTACCCACAACATACAGTCAGTGGGAAGGCTCCAGTCAGTCTAGCTGGGCCTTCACAACAACACCATATATGGAACTTCCACCCAACAGCCAGTCAGGGGGAAGGGACAGAGTCAGGGCTTCCCAGGACTTTGGGAAAAACAAGACAACAGGCAATAGAAAGCAAGAGGCCACAGGGGCCATCTTGTTTCTATCAGGAATCAACTGATCCCAATGGCAGGGCCTGGGTGTCCCAAAATGGAGGACACTCAGAGCACCTGGCAGATTCAGCATGGAGCTGCCACCAGCCCATACCCTGCTCTGTGGGCCACCCACAGGTGCCCAAAAACATACACTAGGGGCACAGGGTTGTACACCTACCCATGGGTGCCATAAGGGTATCCCATGGGTCTGTTCACCAAACCAAAAGAGAGAGCTGCACTGCCAGGAGTCCCACATGGACTCCTGGGCAGAAAACATGACAGAACACACGGTAGAAACAGAAAAAGGACAAGGATTCAGAGGCCCTGTCCCTCAGATGCATTTCCAGCATCACAGTCGCCCCCCCCAGACTGAGGTGGAGGGTGTCTAATCTCCCACGGGATAGACACCCTCATCCAGACGGTGAACATACCTTCTGGAAAGGCCATCTGCATTATCGTGACTCTTCCCTGGTCTGTGCTCTATGGTGAAGTCTAGCCCTTGCAGGCTAATGGACCACCTGAGCAATTTCGGGTTCTCACCCTTCATCTGCATAAGCCACTTCAGGGGCTTATGATCTGTTTGGACCTTGAAGGTAGACCCCGTAAGGTAGGGCCTAAAACGCCTAAGGCTCCAAACTATACTAAAACACTCCTTTTCAACAGTAGCCCACCTAAGTTCTCTACCCTTGAGTTGTCTACTGATGAATATGATAGGGTGTTCTCTCCCTTTGTCATCTAACTGGGACAAGACAGCTCCAATTCCGGTGTCGCAGGCATCCGTCTGGACGATAAAGGGTCGGCTGTAGTCAGGCGCACTCAACACAGGTGCCCTACACAGACTTTCTTTCAAGCCATCAAAGGCCCTCTGACAGTCTTCGGTCCAAGTAACCTTCCTAGGCTGCTTGGGTGACGTTAGAGCTGTCAGAGGTGCAGCTATGGTCCCATAGTCTGCCATGAAATTGCGATAGTACCCAGTGAGACCAAAAAAGGCCCTCACCTGGGTTTGAGTAGTGGGAGTCTCCCAGTTCTGTACATCCTGTACTTTACTGGCGAGAGGTTGGATTTGACCCCCTCCTACCTCATGACCAAGATAGGTAACTTTCCCCTGAGCTATCTGGCACTTGGTGGCCTTGATAGTGAGGTTAGCCCTTTTTAAGGCCTGCAACACCTTATCCAGATGTGTCAAATGCTCTTCCCAGGTGGAACTGTAGACGGCAATGTCGTCTAAGTAAGCCACACAAAAGGCTTCCAGCCCACTGAGCGCATGATTGACCAATCTCTGGAAGGTGGCAGGGGCATTCTTCAACCCAAAAGGCATGACCCTAAACTGGTAGAGTCCCTCAGGTGTTGAGAAGGCCGCCTTTTCCTTGGCATGGTCCGTCAGAGCTATTTGCCAATAGCCTGAAGTGAGGTCAAAGGTGCTCACAAACTTGGCAGCACCGATGGTGTCCACGAGCTCATCAGCCCTGGGTAATGGGTGCGCGTCAGTTTTGGTGATGGCATTGACTCCTCGGTAGTCCACACAGAACCTCCAATCCTTGGTGCCCGCCTGGGAACTTGCCTTGGGGACAAGGACCACTGGACTGGACCAGGGACTGGTTGAGGGTTCAATAACACCCAGATCCAACATCTTGGCGACCTCAGCCTGGATGTGGTTCTTAACGGTATCTGACATACGGTAGCAATTGCTTTTGACAGGCACACTGTCACCAGTGTCAATTTCGTGCTTACACCACGGTGTAAGGCCTGGCTTCAGTGAAAACAGAGAGGCGTACTGTTGGAGCAAAGCCCTACAGGCCCTCTGTTGCTCTGTTGTCAAATCTGGAGAGAGATGTACTCCCTCCACTGAGCCATCCTGAGGGTTGCTATGCAGCAAGTCAGGAAGGGGCTCACTCTCATCCTCTTCTTGCCCAAAAGCTAGCAAGAGACATGAGACTTCCGCTCGCCTGTGGAAAGGCTTGAGCCTGTTGACATGGATTAGCTGAGGAGCTACCCCAGGGGCTCCCATGTCAACCAGATAGTTGACTTCGCCCATCTTGGAGATGATCCTGAAGGGTCCAGTCCACTTGTCTGCCAAAGCCCTAGGCTTGGTAGGCTCCATCACAAGGATTTCCTGTCCCGGAGTCCAATCCACTTGCGAGGCTTTAAGGTCATGCCAGTACTTATTCAATTCCTGGCTGGCCTTGAGATTTGCTGTTGCCTGGCCCATCATCTGTGTCATCCTCCGCCTGAGGCCTAACACATAGTCCCCCACTTGCTTGGCGGGACCTGGAGGGGTGGCTTCCCAGCCTTCTCGGATCAAGGCGAGGGGCCCCCTCACGGGATGTCCAAAGAGTAACTCAAAGGGGCTGAAACCAACACCCTCTTGAGGTACCTCTCTGTAAGGAAACAGCAGGCATGGCAGGAGGAGATCCCATTTCCTCCTTAGGGGCTCTTCCAAAGCACCTAGCATGCCCTTGAGAGTTTTGTTAAATCTCTCAACCAGACCATTGGTCTGGGGGTGGTAAGAGGTGGAGAACTTGTAGGTTCCCCCGCACTCTTTCCACATGGTTTTCATGTAACTAGACATGAAGTTGGATCCTCTGTCAGAGACAACCTCCTTGGGGAATCCAACACGGGTAAAAATGCCCAGGAGAGCCCGGGCAACCACCTTGGCCGTAACCGTCCGAAGGGGTATCGCCTCAGGGTACCTGGTGGCATGATCTACCAAGACCAGGATGAACCGATGTCCACCTGAAGTGGGAGGGTCAAGGGGACCGACGATGTCGATGCCCACCCTCTCAAATGGGGTGCCAACCACTGGCAACGGCTGCAGTGGGGCAATGACACTGCCTCCAGTCTTGCCAGACAACTGACAAGTTGGGCAGGTCCTGCAGTGGGACTCCACTTATACTCCCATCCGTGGCCAGTATAAATGGGCAGAGAGCCTCTGCTTAGTCTTCTTGGTCCCAAGATGACCAGCCAAGGGCACCTCATGCGCCAACTGCAGTAGGAAGGGCCTGTAAACCTGGGGTACCACCAACCTCTTGCGGGCACCAGGTTCAGGCTTAGTGGGCTCACTAACAAGGAGCTCACCCTCCCAATAAATCCGGAAATTCCTAGGCACCTCTCCTTGTGCCTGGGCCAGGGCCTGTTTCCTCAGTCCCTCGAGAGAGTGGCACTCTCTCTGTCCCTTACAGAAGTCCGCCCGGGAGGGTCCCCCTTCAGCTAACAAGCATTGAAGGTCGGGATGATCCTCCGGGTTAAGAACCTCTCCCACAGGAGAGTCTTCTGCCTCTTCTCCCAAAGGAGTTGAGTTTGGGTTTTCCACTGGACCCAGCCCGTCCGGAGCATGGATCCCAATGGGTGCGGCAGGAAGAGAAGGTGCTCCCTCCACAGGGGTGGCCTTCTTGGTCTTCCTCCTTCTTGCCTTAGGCCTCGCCTTTGGCTCGGGTATCTGACCCACAGCCAGACCCGATGTCACCTGTGATCTAGTGACGGCAGCAGCAGTCATGGGAAGACCATCCGAGATCAACCCCAACTCTACTAGATCATTCCCTAACAAAATGTTAGCAGGGACATTGTCCTGAACCAGGACAGGAAGCTTCGCTGTCTTGTCGCCAATCATGAGTGTGACTAAGGCTACAGGGGATAATTTGGGAGGCCCACCAGCTAACCTGGTGGTTTGCAGAGGAGCACCTTCATAGTCCTCTGGCCTGAGCAGGGTCCTGTCCACCACTGTCATGCTTGCCCCAGTGTCTCTCAAACCAGTAGAAGGCTGGCCATTGAAGAGGACACTTCTGAAAAATCTACGGGTGTTCTGTGGGATAGTCGCCAGTACTTCTGCGTACTGGTCCCAGGCCCCAAGGGACACTAAGGAAATCTCCACCGGAGCACCAAATGTGATACCGGCAGAGGAGGGGAGGACAGTGGCCTCCACCTCAGACACGGGGTAAGGGTAGGTCAGGCTGACAGCCTGTACTCCAAGTGCCTTACCTTTACACTTGGGGTCACCCCTTTTGTGATCCAGAGCCCCACAGTCCCAACAAGCGCCAGGAGTGCGGGGTACGGTACTGGAACCACTGGGAGCCTGCTTCGCAGCAGGTGGACCACTACTCTTATTCCCACCCCCAGATGACTTATCCCCACTAGATTTTTGGGTCTTAGGAGAGGAAGGTTTTGGTTTACCCGACTGTGATTGCTTGGGGGACTCCTCAGCTTTCTGAGAGGCCCCCTTCTCTTTGTCCTTGTCCTTCCCACTGGAGTCCTTAGGGGACACCCGGTGGGAGACCCACTTGTCAGCCAACCTAGCCAGCTTAAAGGGGTCCAAAATGTTCTGGTCAGCCACATACTGACGCAGCTCTGGTGAACAGGCTTCAGAGAAATGCTCAAAAAACAAGAGGTGGGACAATTCAACAAAAGTCTTAACCTTGTATCCATCGATCCACCCCATCATGTTCATGTGCGCAGCACTCACCCAGTCAACCCAAGACATATTCTCCTTTTTCTTAAAATCCCTGAACCTTCTATGGTATTGGGTAGGTGTCTTGCCGAACTTGGCAATCAAAGCAGACTTCATACACTCGTACTGACCCCTTTCTTCCACACTCAGCTTCAGAATACAGTCATACCCGGTTTGAGGCACTCTGCTTAACAAACACTTCGCCCAATCTCTTTTATCCACATCATGAATCTCACAAGCCATTTCAAACACTTCAATCCATTGGAGGATATCCGAACCCTCCACAAATACACCAACCAAATCTTTCATAAACTTGGTGGCTGGGGACCTGACACTCTCACTGGTTCTAGCTGAAGTCTCCACTCTAGCTTTCTCTAGCTGGATCCTCTGACATTCAGTGTCCTGGCTCTTGAGTTCAAGGTCCTTATTTTTGAGTTCAAGATCCCTATTCTTGAGCTCCACTTGTTGAGCCAATTCCTCTTTCTTAAGCTCAGCATCTATTTCCAACTTGCGGTATTCAAAGGCCAATTTCATCCTCAATAACTCAAGTTCTAAGGAATTGCTGGAGTTTGGAACAGAGGCAGCAGGAATGGCGGCATTCCCAGAAACAGATTCAGCTGAAACCCCAGGGGCAGAGTCCTCATTGGTTGCATTCCCCCCCTCATCAAGAGTTTCACTATCAGTCTGGTAGTCCACCAGGGCAGCTATCAGCTCAGCCCTAGACTTATCCACAAAGTCTAACTCCCTAGCTTCACAAGCACTCTGGAGAGCCTCCAAGCTCATCCGAGTTAATTTGCCATTCGCAATAGACTCCATTGTTTGTAATGCAGTTACCTTGTACACAACTAAACCTTAATTCAATAAAGGGCAAATATCCTTTGTAAGTGGCACGGTTATACACTGATTCTTAAAACCATAAGCATCCCACCGCTTGCCACCATTGTGAGAGAACGGATCTCAACGACCGGTGGGGGGTGTCTGTACTTCCGCTCCCTATATGGTGGAGGGGAGGCACAGGAGACCCCAGCCAAGATTCTCTATTCAGTAGCAATGGTCGAGCAATCAAGGCCTAGCTTCTCAGGAGGTGATGCAGGCTGGTTCTTAAGTACAGTGTAACCCCAAGCCCCCACAAAGGAATATCCACACTCTGTATTGGTTAGAACACAGTCTTTATATAATCAATAGTTAAGGTTATGTACATTCATCATGATAACTCACTTTGTACTCCGGCAAAATCTACAATGACAAATATTTACAATCCTAAAGTGGTACCACCCTAGATCTCATTGAAGTGCATGAACAATACTGTACAATGTCACACAGACCAATAGAGTGAAACCAGCAATAGAGAGAGGAGAGAAAATAAGATGGTTGAGCAATAGGCAGAATACTGACCCCTACCACTAGGCACAGTTCTGTGTGGAGATCCCCCCACCTGGGCAACCTGTAAAGAAAGATATAGCACAAGCCCAGTCCATATATTGCTCTGCAAGTCTTATTTTCCCCTATAATGTTTTTACCCCCCCAATGTACCTGGTGGAGTCGAGTTCCTCGAAAAGGCGTCGACAAGCGTCGAGGGACTCGCTGTTCGGCGACGGGGAATCGACGGCCCTTCTTGAATGCCTTCCCTTTCAAGCGGGAGGCACGGGGCGTCGAACGTCTGTCGACAAACGAGGTAGAACGATGTCGAAGAGGCGGCAGCTTCGTCCGAGCGGTGCTCGTCGGCGTCGGGGCGTCGGCGTCCTGCAAGGCGGAGGTGTGCGGGGCACCTCGATGACAATAGTTCTGGACCGCAAAGATTGTAGAGACGGGAGCCCAGCAAGGGCGTCGAGTCGTCCGAGTCTTTGAGGTCGTCGGGTGGCGGGAAACCCACCGGCAGGTTTCTCCTCGGCGCGTTGGTCGTCCTCGACTTTTTCCGGCAGGATAAGAGGTCGACGAAGCGGTCGAGAGAGTCCTTCGATTGAATGTTCTTAGGCAAAGGAGCGGACGGCTCCGGTCGTCGGCGGCACGGCGTCAAGTGGTTCCCACGGCTGGGCAACACAACTTCGACGGGCCTCCAGCGGTTCCACAAACCTGCGAACCCTGGTCGACGGCAATGGACTTCGACGGCGTCGATGTCCGGGTGCTTCACTTCGATCTCCTCGGCGGTCCCGTCTCGGGTCGACAGCCTTTCGAGGATCTGTCTTCCAGGGCGCTTCGGCGAAGATGGAGCGGTGCTCGATGGTCCCTCGGAGCACGGGAAGAGGGCGCCTTACCAGGTCCTCTCTCGGGTCAGCCCTCGACGATCTCGTCAGCCTTCGGATCGGTCGAAGCAAATGCCACAGCAAGTCTTCTTCTTCCAGCTGGACGTCGAGGATCAGCAGTTCCAGTTACTCGGAGAGTGGAGACTCAGCTCCCTGGCTGCTTTAGGAGCACAATGGTCGCTTCTCAACCAAAGGTCCCTTCTGAACACTTTTCCAGTGGTGAGAGGTCCCCAGATATACTATCCTCTCTCTCATCCACGCTGCTGGCACACACTCAGCAGCCAATCATACTGCAGGGCATTCATGCAGTCAGTGAGCCAATCAGGCACACAGTGCATTCAGGCCACACTCCTCTCTTTCAGACACTCACAACAAGGAATGTGGATTGGGACAAGTACCCAGCCATTCAACACTACACACTGCATTCAGGCCAGTTTCGGGCAGGGCTGTCTCAGTCTTTGTCTCACATGCCAGAAACCAGACAACCACAACAAGGAGTGTATATTGGTCACCCGCTCCATTCACCCAGGTCCCACCCACAGGAGGTACCCACAACATACAGTCAGTGGGAAGGCTCCAGTCAGTCTAGCTGGGCCTTCACAACAACACCATATATGGAACTTCCACCCAACAGCCAGTCAGGGGGAAGGGACAGAGTCAGGGCTTCCCAGGACTTTGGGAAAAACAAGATAACAGGCAATAGAAAGCAAGAGGCCACAGGGGCCATCTTGTTTCCATCAGGAATCAACTGATCCCAATGGCAGGGCCTGGGTGTCCCAAAATGGAGGACACTCAGAGCACCTGGCAGATTCAGCATGGAGCTGCCACCAGCCCATACCCTTCTCTGTGGGCCACCCACAGGTGCCCAAAAACATACACTAGGGGCACAGGGTTGTACCCCTACCCATGGGTGCCATAAGGGTATCCCATGGGTCTGTTCACCAAACCAAAAGAGAGAGCTGCACTGCCAGGAGTCCCACATGGACTCCTGGGCAGAAAACATGACAGAACACACGGTAGAAACAGAAAAAGGACAATGATTCAGAGGCCCTGTCCCTCAGATGCATTTCCAGCATCACAGCAGGGCTGTCTGGGTAATAAATTCTGGGCGATGTGCGCAAATCATACCTCTGCGGATTCCCACGGATGTCCTCTTTTCGGAAATGCATGGGGTTCCCTGTTTTCCTCGGTGGCTTGGACACCCGAGGCCCAGATCTGTACGTTGTGCCGGTCGGCAGAATATCTGAGATTTCCCTCTGAAAACAGACATGGGGTTACTTGTGTTTTTGGCTTTCCCCTTGGCGGCCAGGTAGGTGCAACCACACATGTGAGGTACCGTTTTCATCGGGACACCTGTGGGACTGCGTGACAGTAGGCCATGTGTTGTTGGGGGCGTGTTTCGGTGGGTGGTCGAGCGAAATGTGCGGAAAATGCGTTTTTTTCCCCACATTTCGGACTTTGCAGAGGTGTCTGGGTAATAAATTCTGGGGCGATGTGCGCAAATCATACCTCTGCGGATTGCCACGGGTGTCCTCTTTTCGGAAATGCATTGGGTTCCCTGTTTTCCGTGGTCCCTTGGACACCCGAGGCCCATATCTGTATGTTGTGCCGGTCGGCAGAATGGCTGAGATTCCCCTCTGCAAACAGACTGGGGGTTGCTCGCGTTTTCGGCTTGCCCCTTGCCGGCCAGGTAGGTGCACCCACACATGTGAGGTACCGTTTTCATCGGGACACCTGAGGGAACGCGTGACGGTAGGCCATGTGTTGTTGGGGGCGTGTTTCCATGGGTGCGCCGAGCGAAATGTGCGGAAAATGCGTTTTTTTCCCCACATTTCGGACTTTGCGGGGGTGTCTGGGTAATACATTTTGGGGCGATTGTGCGCAAATCATACCTCTGCGGATTCCCACGGGTGTCCTCTTTTCGGAAATTCATGGGGTTCCCTGTTTTCCTTGGTGGCTTGGACACCCGAGGCCCATATCTGTATGTTGTGCCGGTCGGCAGAATGGCTGAGATTCCCCTCTGCAAACAGACTGGGGGTTACTTGCGTTTTCGGCTTGCCCCTTGCCAGCCAGGTAGGTGCATGTTAGGGAGAATTCTCTGTTTAGGCTGAATTTCCCTACCTAGTGAGTCCCCCAGCAGCTTTGCTGGATTTCTGGGGTTTCTTTTTTTCTCCTGCCAAGAGTGAGACTCTTTTACCCTCACTCTTGGACATGTTGAAGTGTGTTTTCTTGGTTAAACCTTGTGTTGAATGGGCTATGGGGTCTTTTACTCCATAGGGCCTCATGTATTTTTGTGATGTGGGTTACACAGCACCCTCTGTGCCGTAACCCAGGGGTGTCCTAGGGACTCCCCAACATAGACTCCATACCCTGGGACTGACTACTGTCTCCCAGGGCATGTAAAGTCACCAAAGACTTTGCTAGTCTTGAATCCTGAACAGAACCAGTACAAACCATCATATTGTGGACGTACTGGCTGGGGCAATTCGATTGCCCCAGGGTCTGTTAGTCGAGGGGGCACGTCTCCGTCCCCCCTGATCGAGTTTTGGCTGGTGGCAGTGGAAACTACGTTTTATATTCAACCGCGAATATTTTCCTATGGGATTTCCCATTGTTTTAGGCTAACACATTTAATTATTTATTTACGGTAGCCTTAAACATACCGCCGGTTTATATATTTATTATTATGACTCCGGTTGGGACTTTTTGCCAAAACTTGATTCTAAAATGGCGTTGGCGTTCGCCTCTGTAACTCTGACCCAAAGTGGAGCCCTTTGTTCCACTTTTGGCGGGCTTCTCCACAGAAGCCCTCCAAAGTGGTGCCACTCTGTCTGGGGTACTTAGGAGGGGTGGAGGGGGGTTTAGGCACCCTGGACTGAGTTACCTTGGTAACTCAAGTCGCACTCCGTCCTGATTGGCCCAAGTAGTGAGCCGGCCGGCTCACCACTTAGCATGTTTGAGTGACAGCTAGGCTGGGTGAATGGGGGTTTGCTGCATAAAAGCAGGGCTTTGGGGACTGGAACTTTAGAAGTCGCCACAGGACCAAGAATCCGACGAGGGAAGAGCTGAGCCGACCTGCTTCGACGACACCACCCGGTGGAGCCCTGCTGAACCGTCTCACCACTTTTCCCGACGACCGAGGAGAACTCTTAATGGAGTGGCTCCTTCCCTTGACTGGTGGGGACAACCAGTTTTCGCCTTCTTTTCGCTTCTCGAGGTATCTCGTGGCCGCCTTGCCAGTGCCAAGCACCCCGGCAACCGGAACCCCACCACTTTTACCCCAACCACGAAAGTCGGTACAACCCTTTGACCGGAGGACTCCGCGGCTGGTTTCTTCCCGGGCAGTGCAACGACCTTCTTCTTCTGCTCTTCTGCGAGAACTTCTTCTCCCCTGACCGACGTCGAGCCTTGCTGCCACTGCCTGGAACAACTGCCACCGCTGGAGGATCCTTTCCGCTTAAGGTACCGTGTTCCGCCTGGCTTCCCTTGCCACCGACTGTACGGGGTAGATTTAGCCCCCGGCTTTCGAACCTGGGAGTGCCTGGAATACCCTGGCTAAACTTCTAAGCCACTCTAAACTCTTTCTAACTCTCTGCAGGACTTTGAATCCCTAATAACAGTGTGATCTTGGGCACATTTTCGCTCCGGCTACTCTAAGAGTGGGCCCTGCCTAGTGACTTTTGCTCACCTGTGACTTTGTGCTTCTTTGAGTCTATTGCAAGTGTTCTGGACCTTAGAGTGGTGTGTTTAACCCATTTCTGTTTCTTTTTATCCCTTTCTTGAACCTACTAGAGTGTCATCTAACGTTAAGCGCTCACCTCTGTTTTAATTATGTGGTGTTAACTTAGAGTTGTCTAGATCGGAGTAAGGGTTGAAACTGCTTTCATTATAACTGTGTTTTAAGTGTTTTTACTATACTTTGCTAGAGTGTTTTCAACTTATGTGTTCTTAAAAATAAATAACTATATACTTTTGAAACCAGGCTCTGGTCCGTGTTTGCTTGTGCTATTGTATTTGAGTACCTATTGTGTATACTTTACATACTGCCTAACTCTTCTTGAGGGAAGTCTGACTGCTCAGCCACAGCTACCAGGTAAATCTGGGTGGTGCGGACTGCTACCAAGTGGGTTTACTGCTATACCTGTAGTCTTAAATCTTTTGCAGTGTTCCCCAAGGGAACTGCACAGGTTTCTGCCTAACACTGGTGTACAGCGGTGGGATTGTATTGAGTATACATTTTATTGTACTTTAGATACCTTAGTGCAACTAACCACAAAGCTTAGCACTGTAAAAGTAATCCTCTAACATGTCAGTTATGGAAAGCTATAGTCAAGAGTCCCTTGCAGCCAAAACTGCTGATTGTTTAAGAGTGCTCTGTAAACATAAGGATCTCCTGACTAAGGGCAAGAAAATGGAGCTGATTGAAAGATTGTTAGCTAACCAAAGCCTGGGTGATGGTTCAGAGGAACCTACCACTCCGGCAACTGTAGATGACAGTATTGAAGTTAACATGGAGCAAAATGTTGATGATTCTGAGGAAGAGTCAGAAGAGGAGGGTGAGGCTGTTGTAACTGTCCCCCCTAGGCCTCTGCCTGCTCTACCTGCTGTACCTACTGGACCTTTACCAGGTCCCACATTTAGCCCTCAGTACTTTGAACTGGAGAAAATGAAACTAGAATTGGAGTATAAGAAACTTAATGCTCAAACTGACAAAGAACTAAGGCTAAGGGAAATGGAGCTCAAGTATGACTTTGAAATGAAGAAATTATCTGTTGAGAATGCTTCTCTCTCTGGCTCCTCTAGAAGTTCCAGTCCTAAAAGACCCCGGATGCCTAAAGAATTGGTTGGTATGTATGAGCCTAAGTTGGATGTGTTGGATTGGTTGTCTCTGTTTGAATATAATCATGGGCTCCAGAACATCACAGGAAATGACTTACTCACCTGGTTGTTCTCTAGGCTTCCCCCTGTTGCAACTGATGTGGTAATGGAGATGGGGGAGGAGGATAGGAAGGACTATGAATGTGTGAAACTAGCTTTGATAGCTAGGTTTGGGAAGACCCCTTCCCAGTATCTTAAGAGGTTTAGGAGCCTCAAAAAGCATGATGGTACCCCTTGGGCTACCTGGGTGAATGAATGTTTGAAAAACTTAGAGGGATGGATTAAGGGTTACAAGGTGAACACTTATGAAGGTATGAAGAATTTGTTTATGTTGGAGACTATTTATGATGCCTGCTCTCCTGAGCTCAGACAACACTTGGCTGATTCCAGGGAATTAGATTCCCGGAAACTAGCTAAGGCTGCTGACTTGTGGGTTGCCAACAGGGCCACTCACAAGGATTCTGGGGTAACTCAGAAGAAGGATGGGGAGAAACAGTCTAAAAAGGACTCTAAAGAGAATTCTAATACTACAAATTCCAAAGAGGGCCCCAAACAAAACTATAAGGGTAAGCCACAAGGAAAACCAAATCAGGCTAGTGTACCTCCTGGTCCCAGACCAGAAGGAGGTCAGAACAAGCCTCCATTCCAGCGAGCCTTTGGCTCATGCTTTGTTTGTAAGGCTACTGACCATGTGAAAGGAGATCCCAGATGTAAGGGTAAACCTTCAGGGGTCCAGCTTGCCTCCTTAGCCTTCGCTCCAGAGGAGGAAGTACATATGGCAAGTGGAAACTTTCTCTTACTAGCTGATGAACCCACTGGAGTCTCAGCTAGTGTTTCTTTAGTTTCTCTGGGGTTGTGGGAACAACAGAATTTAGATGTCTATAACTCTATCCCAGATAATACTAAAGAGTATTATAAGGACAGTGTCCAGGTGAATGGTCAGGAGACTCCTGCCATTAGGGACACTGGAGCCAGCATAACTGTGGTGGATGAATCATTTTTCAAGGCAGAGGATGTTGCTAAGGCACCCAAATGCCTCACCAAGTTAGCTGGTGGGCCTGTGCAGATGTGTCCCCAGTTACCAGTTCTCATCCAATGTAATGATATGGCTGTAAAAATACCTGTCAGTGTACAATGTGAAGTGCCAGGTAGGGTTCTGTTGGGTAATGACCTCAAAGCTCTTGGAGTTGTATCTCATACCCCCAGACCTCCTAGCAAAAGGTTACAGGAACTCACAAAACCTGCAAGAGAGAAAACCCTGAGAGGGTTATCTCAGGAGATGATGACAGAAATCACTCCTCTCCCACTGGAGCAACTTACTGCAGTAACTACCAGATCAGGAGCAAAGGGGCAACCCAAGACTCCTAGGAAAAAGCCAGCAGCAAGCACTCCAGTGCTTCCAACAAGGACTTCCCCTAGGTTGTCCAAAGTTACACCTGTAACTCCACCTCCAGCTGAGGCTGAGAGGGAGGTACAACCCTGTGTGGTTGAGCTAGACTCTGAGGAAGAGCTAGAAGGAGGCCCCAACCTTATTGGAGATTTGGACCCTGAGGACCATCCTGAGCTGCAGTCTTTACTGGCAGAAGGTGGGCCTAGCAGGGCAGCTTTTCGTAAGGGGCAAAGAGAATGTCCAACTCTGGAGGGTCTCCGCCACCAGGCAGCTTCTCAAGCTGATGGGCAAGAGCCTGGGAAGTATAGGTTACACTGGGAAGATGGCCTCTTCTACAGTGAACCCACTGCGTCTGAACCTGGAGACTACAAACGCCTTGTAGTCCCACAAGAGAACAGACAACAGTTCTTACAACTAGCCCATGAGATACCTTTGGCTGGTCACTTGAGTTTCAAGAAGACCAAGGAAAGGCTCTCACTCTACTTTTATTGGCCAAAGATGGGGGCTGAAGTAGATAGATATTGTAAGAGCTGCCATACCTGCCAGACTTCTGGTAAGGTTGGTTCCAAGAATGTGGCACCTTTAGTGCCTCTCCCAGTTGTGGGAGTCCCATTTGAGAGGGTAGGGATTGATATTGTTGGTCCCCTTGATCCTCCAACCTCCTCAGGCAACAGGTTTATCCTTGTTGTAGTAGACCATGCTACTAGGTACCCTGAGGCAATTCCTATGAGGACTGTTACAGCTCCGGCTGTGGCTAAGGCCCTCCTCGGTATTTTTACCAGGGTTGGGTTTCCTAAGGAGGTAATCTCTGACAGAGGGTCAAACTTTATGTCCCACTACATGAAAGCCATGTGGAAAACCTGTGGAGTTACCTACAAGTTCTCAACCGCTTACCACCCTCAGACAAACGGGTTGGTTGAAAGGTTTAACAGAACCATGAAGAGCATGATAGGTGCTTTAGAAGAACCCCTTAAGAAAAAGTGGGACCTTCTACTGCCATGCCTTCTCTTTGCTTATAGAGAAGTCCCTCAGGAGGGAGTAGGTTATTCTCCCTTTGAGCTTCTCTATGG
The DNA here is from genome assembly GCF_040938575.1 of Ambystoma mexicanum. Classification (NCBI taxonomy): domain Eukaryota; kingdom Metazoa; phylum Chordata; class Amphibia; order Caudata; family Ambystomatidae; genus Ambystoma; species Ambystoma mexicanum. The sequence continues at coordinate 385,708,097 of NC_090937.1, forward strand.
CCATCCAGTCAGAGGTCCATTGGCCCTGATTAAGGAGGGATTGGAAGGTGCTCCTCCCCTCAAGCCAGTCAGAGTGACTGACTATGTGATAGGTCTCCGGAGGAGAATGTCACACATGATGGCAGAAGCAAGTGACAACTTGAAAGCTGGTCAAGCTCTGGTCAAACATTGGCACGACCAGAAGGCTAACATGGTTGAGTTTACTCAAGACCAGCTAGTTCTAGTTATGCTCCCAACAAGGCAGAGGGCCTTGCAAGACAAATGGATGGGACCCTTCAAGATTGTGGGAAAACTTGGAGAGGTCAACTATCTGGTGGATCTGGGCAGACCCAGGGAAGCTCCTAGAGTCTTCCACACCAACCGACTAAAAGCATACATCTCCAGACCTGATGTAGGAGCCTTGCTTCTAGCTTCAGCTGCAGAGGAAGAAGAGAGTGAATCTCTCCCTGATCTCCTCAGAGGTGTGCCTTTAGACGAAAAAGTTGAAGGAGTCAATCTCTCTTCAGACCTGACACCTGAGCAACAAGAGGAGTGCAAATCTATGTTAAATCAGTTTGCCTCCCTGTTCTCACTGTCACCAGGCTTGACCCCTTGGGGTCAGCATGAGATACTCACTGGTGACTGTCTGCCAGTCAAAAGCAGAGGATACAGAATGTCAGAACATGTCAGAACCCACATCAAAGGAGAGGTCAAGAAGATGCTTGATCTCGGGGTAATAGAGCCCTCTACTAGTCCATGGTCTAGCCCAGTTGTGTTAGTACCAAAGGCAGGATCCAAAGACTTGAGATTCTGTGTGGACTATAGAGCTCTAAATGCAGTCACCAAGACTGATGCCCACCCTTTGCCCAGGACAGATGAGTTGGTGGATAAACTTGGTGCAGCCAAGTACCTCAGCACATTTGACCTGACGTCAGGCTATTGGCAAATAGCCCTGACAGACCATGCCAAGGAGAAAACTGCATTTTCAACCCCAGTTGGCTTGTACCAGTTTAAGGTCATGCCTTTTGGACTAAGAAATGCACCTGCCACATTCCAAAGGATGGTGAACCAAGTTCTGGCTGGGATGGAAGACTTCTGCATGGCATACTTGGATGACATTGCAGTCTTCAGCCACTCCTGGGAAGAACATGTGACCCACCTAGGACATGTGTTGCAGGCTCTGGAACAGGCCCAATTGACAATCAAAGCCAGTAAGTGCCAGATTGGTCAAAGTAAAGTGGTCTACCTTGGACATGAGGTAGGAGGTGGAGAAATAAGGCCTTTGCCCAGCAAGATTGAAGCTGTGCAAAATTGGACAACACCAACTACTCAAACCCAAGTGAGAGCTTTTCTAGGCCTCACTGGATATTACAGGAATTTCATCGAGAACTATGGAACCATAGCTTCTCCACTGAATGTAATCTCCTCTCCCAAATTCCCTAAAAAGGTAAAATGGAATGAGGAGTGCAATCAGGCCTTTGAAAAACTGAAGGGAGCTCTTTGCCAAGCTCCAGTTTTGAGAGCTCCTGACTACCACCAACCTTTCATTGTACAAACTGATGCTTCCAATGTAGGTATAGGTGCAGTTCTAAGCCAACTGGATGAGAAGGGTAGGGAGCACCCCATTTGCTTCATCAGTAGAAAACTGAAGGATCCTGAGACAAGGTGGGCAACTATCGAAAGAGAATGCTTTGCTATTGTGTGGGCACTGAAGAAGTTTAGGCCATACTTGTATGGTTAAACTTTTGTTATTCAGACTGACCACCAACCCTTGAGATGGTTAATGCAAATGAAAGGGGAAAATCCAAAACTATTGAGATGGTCAATCTGCCTGCAAGGGTTTGATTTCACCATTGAGCACAGGTCAGGGTGTCACCATCAAAATGCTGATGGACTCTCTAGGATGTATATCATCGACTAGAGGTATGAGGTTCATCCAGGAGTGGATTAAATCCTCCTGTCCCTTAGTCTGGGGGGGGCGAGTGTTAGGGAGAATTCTCTGTTTAGGCTGAATTTGCCTACCTAGTGAGTCCCCCAGCAGCTTTGCTGGATTTCTGGGGTTTCTTTTTTTCTCCTGCCAAGAGTGAGACTCTTTTACCCTCACTCTTGGACATGTTGAAGTGTGTTTTCTTGGTTAAACCTTGTGTTGAATGGGCTATGGGGTCTTTTACTCCATAGGGCCTCATGTATTTTTGTGATGTGGGTTACACAGCACCCTCTGTGCCGTAACCCAGGGGTGTCCTAGGGACTCCCCAACATAGACTCCATACCCTGGGACTGACTACTGTCTCCCAGGGCATGTAAAGTCACCAAAGACTTTGCTAGTCTTGAATCCTGAACAGAACCAGTACAAACCATCATATTGTGGACGTACTGGCTGGGGCAATTCGATTGCCCCAGGGTCTGTTAGTCGAGGGGGCACGTCTCCGTCCCCCCTGATCGAGTTTTGGCTGGTGGCAGTGGAAACTACGTTTTATATTCAACCGCGAATATTTTCCTATGGGATTTCCCATTGTTTTAGGCTAACACATTTAATTATTTATTTACGGTAGTCTTAAACATACCGCTGGTTTATATATTTATTATTATGACTCCGGTTGGGACTTTTTGCCAAAACTTGATTCTAAAATGGCGTTGGCGTTCGCCTCTGTAACTCTGACCCAAAGTGGAGCCCTTTGTTCCACTTTTGGCGGGCTTCTCCACAGAAGCCCTCCAAAGTGGTGCCACTCTGTCTGGGGTACTTAGGAGGGGTGGAGGGGGGTTTAGGCACCCTGGACTGAGTTACCTTGGTAACTCAAGTCGCACTCCGTCCTGATTGGCCCAAGTAGTGAGCCGGCCGGCTCACCACTTAGCATGTTTGAGTGACAGCTAGGCTGGGTGAATGGGGGTTTGCTGCATAAAAGCAGGGCTTTGGGGACTGGAACTTTAGAAGTCGCCACAGGACCAAGAATCCGACGAGGGAAGAGCTGAGCCGACCTGCTTCGACGACACCACCCGGTGGAGCCCTGCTGAACCGTCTCACCACTTTTCCCGACGACCGAGGAGAACTCTTAACGGAGTGGCTCCTTCCCTTGACTGGTGGGGACAACCAGTTTTCGCCTTCTTTTCGCTTCTCGAGGTATCTCGTGGCCGCCTTGCCAGTGCCAAGCACCCCGGCAACCGGAACCCCACCACTTTTACCCCAACCACGAAAGTCGGTACAACCCTTTGACCGGAGGACTCCTCGGCTGGTTTCTTCCCGGGCAGTGCAACGACCTTCTTCTTCTGCTCTTCTGCGAGAACTTCTTCTCCCCTGACCGACGTCGAGCCTTGCTGCCACTGCCTGGAACAACTGCCACCGCTGGAGGATCCTTTCCGCTTAAGGTACCGTGTTCCGCCTGGCTTCCCTTGCCACCGACTGTACGGGGTAGATTTAGCCCCCGGCTTTCGAACCTGGGAGTGCCTGGAATACCCTGGCTAAACTTCTAAGCCACTCTAAACTCTTTCTAACTCTCTGCAGGACTTTGAATCCCTAATAACAGTGTGATCTTGGGCACATTTTCGCTCCGGCTACTCTAAGAGTGGGCCCTGCCTAGTGACTTTTGCTCACCTGTGACTTTGTGCTTCTTTGAGTCTATTGCAAGTGTTCTGGACCTTAGAGTGGTGTGTTTAACCCATTTCTGTTTCTTTTTATCCCTTTCTTGAACCTACTAGAGTGTCATCTAACGTTAAGCGCTCACCTCTGTTTTAATTATGTGGTGTTAACTTAGAGTTGTCTAGATCGGAGTAAGGGTTGAAACTGCTTTCATTATAACTGTGTTTTAAGTGTTTTTACTATACTTTGCTAGAGTGTTTTCAACTTATGTGTTCTTAAAAATAAATAACTATATACTTTTGAAACCAGGCTCTGGTCCGTGTTTGCTTGTGCTATTGTATTTGAGTACCTATTGTGTATACTTTACATACTGCCTAACTCTTCTTGAGGGAAGTCTGACTGCTCAGCCACAGCTACCAGGTAAATCTGGGTGGTGCGGACTGCTACCAAGTGGGTTTACTGCTATACCTGTAGTCTTAAATCTTTTGCAGTGTTCCCCAAGGGAACTGCTCAGGTTTCTGCCTAACAGTGCACCCAGACATGTGAGGTACCGTTTTCATCGGGACACCTGTGGGAACACAGCACGGTAGGCCATGTGTTGTTGGGGGCATGTTTCGATGGGTGCGTCGAGCGAAATGTGCAGAAAAAGTGTTTTTTTCCCGACATTTTGGAGTTTGCGGGGCTGTCTGGGTAATAAATTCTGGGGCAATGTGCGCAAATCATACCTCTGCGGATTCCCACGGGTGTCCTCTTTTTGGAAATGCATGGGTTTCCCTTTTTTCCTCGGTGGCTTGGACACCCGAGGCCCATATCTGTACGTTGTGCCGGTCGGCAGAATGTCTAAGATTTCGCTATGAAAACAGACTTGGGGTTACTTGTGTTTTAGGCTTTCCCCTTGGCGACCAGGTAGGTGCAACCACACATGTGAGGTACCATTTTCATTGGGACACCTGTGGGAACGCGTGACGGTAGGCCATGTGTTGTTGGGGGCTTGTTTCGATGGGTGCGTCGAGCGAAATGTGCGGAAAAAGCGTTTTTTTACCCACATTTCGGATTTTGCAGGGCTGTCTGGGTAATAAATTCTGGTGCGATGTGCGCAAATCATACCTCTGCGGATTCCCACGGGTGTCCTCTTTTCGGAAATGCATGGGGTTCCCTGTTTTCCTCGGTGGCTTGGACACCCGAGGCCCATATCTGTACATTTTTGCCGGTCGGCAGAATGTCTGAGATTTCGCTCTGAAAACAGACTTGGGGTTACTTGTGTTTTAGGCTTTCCCCTTGGCGGCCACGTAGGTGCACCCAAACAATTGAGGTACCGTTTTCATCGGGACACCTGTGGGAACGCGTGACGGTAGGCCATGTGTTGTTGGGGGCTTGTTTCGATGGGTGCGTCGAGCGAAATGTGCGGAAAAAGCGTTTTTTTACCCACATTTCGGATTTTGCAGGGCTGTCTGGGTAATAAATTCTGGTGCGATGTGCGCAAATCATACCTCTGCGGATTCCCACGGGTGTCCTCTTTTCGGAAATGCATGGGGTTCCCTGTTTTCCTCGGTGGCTTGGACACCCGAGGCCCATATCTGTACATTTTTGCCGGTCGGCAGAATGTCTGAGATTTCGCTCTGAAAACAGACTTGGGGTTACTTGTGTTTTAGGCTTTCCCCTTGGCGGCCACGTAGGTGCACCCAAACAATTGAGGTACCGTTTTCATCGGGACACCTGTGGGAACGTGTGACGGTAGGCCATGTGTTGTTGGGGGCGTGTTTCGATGGGTGCGTCGAGCGAAATCTGCGGAAAAAGTGTTTTTTTCCCGACATTTCGAACTTTGCAGGGCTGTCTGGGTAAAAAATTCCAGGGCGATGTGCGCAAATCATACCTCTGTGGATTCCCACGGGTGTCCTCTTTTCGGAAATGCATGGGGTTCCCTGTTTTCCTCGGTGGCTTGGACACTCGAGGCCCATACCTGTACGTTGTGCCGGTCGGCAGAATGTCTGAGAGTTCGCTCTGAAAACAGACTTGGGGTTACTTGTGTTTTAGGCTTTCCCCTTGGCGGCCAGGTAGGTGCACCCACACATGTGAGGTACCGTTTTCATCGGGACACCTGTGGGAACGTGTGACGGTAGGCCATGTGTTGTTGGGGGCGTGCTTCGATGGGTGCATCGAGCGAAATGTGCGGAAAAAGTGTTTTTTCCTGACATTTCGGACTTTGCGGGGCTGTCTGGGTAAAAATTTCTGGGGCGATGTGCGCAAATCATACCTCTGCGGATTCCCACGGGTGTCCTCTTTTCGGAAATGCATGGGGTTCCCTGTTTTCCTTGGTGGCTTGGACACCCGAGGCCCATATCTGTACGTTGTGCCGGTCGGCAGAATGTCTGAGATTTCGCTCTGAAAACAGACTTGGGGTTACTTGTGTTTTAGTCTTTCCCCTTTGCGGCCAGGTAGGTGCACCCACACATGTGAGGTACTGTTTTCATCGGGACACCTGTGGGAAGGGGTGACGGTAGGCCATGTGTTGTTGGGGACGTGTTTCGATTGGTGCGTCGAGCGAAATGTGCGGAAAAAGCATTTTTTTCCCGACTTTTCGGACTTTGCGGGGCTGTCTGGGTAATAAAATCTTGGGAGATGTGCGCAAGTCATACCTCTGCGGATTCCCACGGGTGTACTCTTTTCGGAAATGCATGGGGTTCCCCGTTTTCCTTGGTGGCTTGGACACCCGCGGCCCATATCTGTACTTTGTGGCAGTCGGCAGAATGTCTGAGATTTTGCTCTGAAAACAGACTTGGGGTTACTTGTGTTTTAGGCTTTCCCCTTGGCGGCCAGGTAGGTGCGCTCACACATGTGAGGTACCATTTTCATCGAGACACCTGTGGGAACGCGTGACGGTAGGCCATGTGTTGTTGGGGGCATGTTTCGATGGGTGCGTCGAGCGAAATGTGCGGAAAAAGTGTTTTTTTCCCGACATTTCGGAGTTTGCGGGGCTGTCTGGGTAAAAAATTCTGGGGCACTGTGCGCAAATCATACCTCTGTGGATTCCCACGGGTGTCCTCTTTTCGGAAATGCATGGGGTTCCCTGTTTTCCTCGGTGGCTTGGACACCCGAGGCCCATATCTGTACATTTTTGCCGGTCGGCAGAATGTCTGAGATTTCGCTCTGAAAACAGACTTGGGGTTACTTGTGTTTTAGGCTTTCCCCTTGGCGGCCACGTAGGTGCACCCAAACAATTGAGGTACCGTTTTCATCGGGACACCTGTGGGAACGTGTGACGGTAGGCCATGTGTTGTTGGGGGCGTGTTTCGATGGGTGCGTCGAGCGAAATCTGCGGAAAAAGTGTTTTTTTCCCGACATTTCGAACTTTGCAGGGCTGTCTGGGTAAAAAATTCCAGGGCGATGTGCGCAAATCATACCTCTGTGGATTCCCACGGGTGTCCTCTTTTCGGAAATGCATGGGGTTCCCTGTTTTCCTCGGTGGCTTGGACACTCGAGGCCCATACCTGTACGTTGTGCCGGTCGGCAGAATGTCTGAGAGTTCGCTCTGAAAACAGACTTGGGGTTACTTGTGTTTTAGGCTTTCCCCTTGGCGGCCAGGTAGGTGCACCCACACATGTGAGGTACCGTTTTCATCGGGACACCTGTGGGAACGTGTGACGGTAGGCCATGTGTTGTTGGGGGCGTGCTTCGATGGGTGCATCGAGCGAAATGTGCGGAAAAAGTGTTTTTTCCTGACATTTCGGACTTTGCGGGGCTGTCTGGGTAAAAATTTCTGGGGCGATGTGCGCAAATCATACCTCTGCGGATTCCCACGGGTGTCCTCTTTTCGGAAATGCATGGGGTTCCCTGTTTTCCTTGGTGGCTTGGACACCCGAGGCCCATATCTGTACGTTGTGCCGGTCGGCAGAATGTCTGAGATTTCGCTCTGAAAACAGACTTGGGGTTACTTGTGTTTTAGTCTTTCCCCTTTGCGGCCAGGTAGGTGCACCCACACATGTGAGGTACTGTTTTCATCGGGACACCTGTGGGAAGGGGTGACGGTAGGCCATGTGTTGTTGGGGACGTGTTTCGATTGGTGCGTCGAGCGAAATGTGCGGAAAAAGCATTTTTTTCCCGACTTTTCGGACTTTGCGGGGCTGTCTGGGTAATAAAATCTTGGGAGATGTGCGCAAGTCATACCTCTGCGGATTCCCACGGGTGTACTCTTTTCGGAAATGCATGGGGTTCCCCGTTTTCCTTGGTGGCTTGGACACCCGCGGCCCATATCTGTACTTTGTGGCAGTCGGCAGAATGTCTGAGATTTTGCTCTGAAAACAGACTTGGGGTTACTTGTGTTTTAGGCTTTCCCCTTGGCGGCCAGGTAGGTGCGCTCACACATGTGAGGTACCATTTTCATCGAGACACCTGTGGGAACGCGTGACGGTAGGCCATGTGTTGTTGGGGGCATGTTTCGATGGGTGCGTCGAGCGAAATGTGCGGAAAAAGTGTTTTTTTCCCGACATTTCGGAGTTTGCGGGGCTGTCTGGGTAAAAAATTCTGGGGCACTGTGCGCAAATCATACCTCTGTGGATTCCCACGGGTGTCCTCTTTTCGGAAATGCATGGGTTTCCCTGTTTTCCTCGGTGGCTTGGACACCCGAGGCCCATATCTGTACGTTGTGCCGGTCGGCAGAATGTCTGAGATTTCGCTCTGAAAACAGACTTGGGGTTACTTGTGTTTTAGGCTTTCCCCTTGGCGGCCATGTAGGTGCACCCACACATGTGAGGTACCGTTTTCATCGGGACACCTGTGGGAACGCGGGACGGTAGGCAATGTGTTGTTGGGGGGGTGTTTCGATGGGTGCGTCGAGCGAAATGTGCGCAAAAAGCATTTTTTCCCCAATTTCAGACTTTGCAGGGCTGTCTGGGTAATAAATTCTGGGCGATGTGCGCAAATCATACCTCTGCGGATTCCCACGGGTGTCCTTTTTTCGGAAATGCATGGGGTTCCCTGTTTTCCTTGGTGGCTTGGACACCCGAGGCCCATATCTGTATGTTGTGCCGGTCGGCAGAATGGCTGAGATTCCCCTCTGCAAACAGACTGGGGGTTACTTGAGTTTTCGGCTTGCCCCTTGCCAGCCAGGTAGGTGCACCCATGCATGTGAGGTACCGTTTTCATCGGGACACCTGTGGGAACACGGGACGGTAGGCCATGTGTTGTTGGGGGCGTGTTTCGATGGAAGCGTCGAGCGAAATGTGCGGAAAAACCGTTTTTTTACCCACATTTCGGACTTTGCAGGGCTGTCTGGGTAATAAATTCTGGGGCGATGTGCGCAAATCATACCTCTGCGGATTCCCACGGGTGTCCTCTTTTCGGAAATGCATGGGGTTCCCTGTTTTCCTCGGTGGCTTGGACACCCGAGGCCCATATCTGTACGTTGTGCCGGTCGGCAGAATGTCTGAGATTTCGCTCTGAAAACAGACTTGGGGTTACTTGTGTTTTAGGCTTTCCCCTTGGCGGCCAGGTAGGTGCACCCACACATGTGAGGTACCGTTTTCATTGGGACACCTGTGGGAATGTGTGACGGTAGGCCATGTGTTGTTGGGGGCGTGTTTCGATGGGTGCGCCGAGCGAAATGTGCGGTAAAAGTGTTTATTCCCGACATTTCGGACTTTGCGGGGCTGTCTGGGTAAAAAATTCTGGGGTGATGTGCGCAAATCATACCTCTGCGGATTCCCACGGGTGTCCTCTTTTTGGAAATCCATGGGGTTCCCCGTTTTCCTTGGTGGCTTGGACACCCGAGGCCCATATCTGTACGCTGTGCCGGTCGGCAGAATGTCTGAGATTTCGCTCTGAAAACAGACTTGGGGTTACCTGTGTTTTAGGCTTTCCCCTTGGCGGCCAGGTATGTCATGTACAGGCGTGCAAGCATGGCTAAGCAACGGATGCATGGCCCTTTAAGAACACTACAACCAGGTGCTTGGAAGTTGGCATGGCAACGCTGGCGTCCTCTTGGCGTTTCCCACGGTCGACGCTGGAAGCCGCGGAACGCTGTCATGTGACCTCTCCTTCTTAGTCTCCGCCTTCACTTCGTATCGGTGCTTCTGATTGCGAGTGGTGGCCCCTCGTACCTAGCTCATTGTATCCTGCTCCCTTAAATTCCGTTCTCTGTAACCCTTTCCCCCCCCGTTTCCTCCTGTATACCTGATTGCCTCGTTTCCTCGACCCGGACCGTTACCTGGCCTTGATTTTGGACTGCTTGGTTCTCGTCTACTGCCTGCATCGTTCTTCGACCTCGGACTGCATACGGACTTCTAGCCTTCGCCCTTCTGTTGTGGTTGCTCTTCGTTTATGTCTTCTGGATCCTCACTCACCTGGACTGCGTGTGGTCAATATTGTGGAACTTTTGGAAACTTTCGATATTTGGATTCTTGACCTTGGAACACTTGGAGTTTTGGATTGTTGAACTTTGGAACTTTTCGAACTTGCGACGCACTCTAACAAGTGTGCCCTAGGCATCCTCGTGCCGGCGGGATAGGTGGTTGGGTTCTTCTTGGACTTGGCATCGTGGACTTCGGAGTTCCTTCCCTTCCCTGTCCCATCTGGTTCTCCCCGGTGTTGATCCGCATAAAACACGGTAAGCCATAGTCTCATAGGGGAAAGGGGTGGTTATCAGAATTTGTGGAACGTATTTTGTCACTATTTTTCGAGTCTTGTTCAGAAGGGTGGTTGGTTATACTTTCTGTATTGTGTTAACTCCTCACTTGCAGATCCAACGCCTGTCCTCGACTACCCGTACCACCCATACTCTGCATTTACAACTCCTGCGGCACGTGTCTACTTCTGGGTCATCTGGATCTCATCAGGTATCCTTTCTTTCCTCTGATTGATCGCTCTGGCTGTCCATTTCTGGAGCCAGAGGGTTCCATCAGGTGGAAGAATTCTTCGGCTACACGACGTGGGCAACTGGATTCTGACATAATCAGAAGCCTTTAAAATGGATACCAATGAGACGCTGTCCACTATTTTACAATTGGTGGCCGATTTACGTAATGACATGATTGCGGCTCACTCAGCCACGCAGCGACGCATTGATGAGTTGCAGGCAGGGTTCCAACCCCTTGGGGCAGCAGCGCCTTCCTTGGCTAGTGTCTCTGGGGCAGGTGCTGGTCCTCCCCAACAGGGTGCTGGACCGGTTTATATGACTGCCCAGTTCCCTTTGGCTCCGCCGGAACGGTTCAATGGAGACCCCAAGACATTTAGGACCTTTTTGAACCAATGTAGACTGCAATTTCTGTGCCGTCCTGCTTCTTTTCCGGATTCCACTACCAAGGCGGCGTTTCTGTTATCCCATTTAGGGGGTACCGCAGCTGCTTGGGCTAATCCGTTGCTGGAAGACGGCAGCCATCTTCTTTACAACTGTGATGCCCTAATCGAGGCTATGAGTCGTGTGTTCGACACACGTTATGCCACACAAGCTACTGATTTGGAACTACTCGGTCTCCAACAAGGCAGTTCGCCTCTTTTGTCCTACCTAGCCAAGTTCAATCAGTTGGTGGCGGAAACCAGTTGGCCCGAAGAGAAGAAGGCCTCTCTCTTCTATAAAGGGCTATCCGATTCCCTGAAAGATACACTGGCCACCGTTCCGGTAATACCTACAGCTTTTTCGGAACTATTGGATTTGGTTCTCCAGATTGATTCCCGACAAGCAGCCCGGAGGGGTGAGAAGAGAACGACTCCCCCTGTTGCTCTTTCCGTCCCTTTACCTGCCGCCGGGTCCTCGGAGCCCATGCAGATCGGGGCACTTAGATCTCCTCTGTCGGCTGAAGTTAGGGAACATCGGAGAAAGAATGGTCTATGTTTCTACTGCGGAGGATCCGATCACTTACTCCGAGAATGTAGCAAAAAACCTGCTAAGAAACAGGGAAATGCCAAAACCCGGTGACTGGAGGGGTCCGGATGCCGGGTATTTCTTCAAGAGACCCAACAGGTTGCAGTCCTTATTGTCTTTCTGTCTCCCTGTCGTTCCCCGGTTCTGAGAAATGGGCCGTGATGATGGTCCTGGACTCAGGAGCCACGGGGAATTACGTGGATGCTGCCTATGCCCGGGAGTTGGGTCTGCCGGTTATGCACAAAACATGTCCTGAAGTGGTGAATTCGGTGGATGGCTCTTCCTTGGTCTCTGGGTTAGTGACGAAGCGAACTACTGACCTCACCATGATCACAGACTGCGGTCATCAAGAGGACATATACTTCGATCTCATCGCAGCACCACAGTTCAAGTTCATTCTTGGCTTGCCATGGTTAAAGTTGCATAATCCCTCTGTGGATTGGCATTCTGGGGAGGTATGTTTTCCATCAGAATACTGTGAAAGTAATTGCCTAACTATCAGCTCAGTGATCACCAGCCCTAGTCAGGCTCTTGCTGAAACTACCCGTACTGTGGGGGCAGTAGTCAACACTGTCCTTCCTATGGTGTACAGGGATTATCATGACGTATTCGACGCACGTGGGGCAGAGATACTTCCACCACACAGGCCCTATGATTGCCCTATTGAATTGATCCCTGGAGCCAAGATTCCGTCTGGGCGCATATATTCCCTAACCCCTCAAGAGGACGTGATTTTGAAGGAATATATTGACAAATCCTTGAGTACTGGCTTTATTCGTCCTTCTCGCTCGCCTGCTGCCTCACCCATGTTCTTTGCCCCTAAGAAGGAGAGGGACCTGCGTCCTTGCATCGATTATCGTGCTTTAAATGCCGTCACGATCAGGAATCAATATCCGATACCTCTGATTTCAGTCTTATTGCACCAATTGGGTGCAGCTAAGGTATTCACTAAATTGGATTTGAGGGGGGCCTACAATCTCGTACGGATTCGCAAAGGCGACGAGTGGAAGACGGCCTTCAAAACCAAATATGGCCTCTTCGAATACTGCGTTATGCCCTTTGGCCTGTGTAACGCTCCAGCGACCTTTCAATACTTTATCAACGACGTATTTCATGACATGCTAGACCAATATGTAGTCGTTTACTTAGACGACATCTTGATCTACTCTCCTTCAGTTGACACTCACGTCGTCCATGTATCTAACGTTTTGCAACGTTTAAGGGAGAACCATTTGTATGCCAAGTTGGACAAATGCAAGTTTCATGAAACCGAGGTGGAGTTCCTAGGCTATGACATCACTAGCCGGGGAGTGCAGATGAGCCAGTCTAAGATTGCCGCGATATTGGAGTGGCCTTGTCCTAATACCTTGAAGGCTCTGCAATCCTTTTTAGGCTTTGCGAATTTCTATCGGCGGTTTATCCAAGACTTCTCAGCCATTGCCTCTCCACTCACTAAACTAAGCAGCACCAAATGTGTGTTTAAATGGAACAAGGACGCTCAACGGGCTTTTGAGACCTTAAAGTCTGCCTTTACCACGGCTCCCGTCCTTCAACATCCGGATCCGTCTTTGCCTTTCATTGTAGAAGCAGATGCGTCAGATGTTGCACTGGGAGCTATCCTGTCCCAGCTTTGCCCGGAGTCCACTGGTTTACATCCTGTTGCGTATCACTCCAGAAAACTCACCTCTTATGAGAGGAACTATACGATCACCGAACGGGAATTGTTAGCAGTGAGGGACGCCTTTATGGTATGGAGACATCATCTTTTGGGGTCCTCCGAACCGGTTCGAGTGTTTACTGATCATCGAAACCTCTTGGCACTGCAATCGGTGAAGTGTACCACGGCGCGTCATGCCAGGTGGCATGAATTCTTCGCCATGTTCAACTTCACTATTACCTATCGCCCCGGTTCCCTGAACTCGAAGGCAGATGCTCTTTCCCGCATCCATGGAGTCCCCGAACCATCCGAGCTTAAGGGCGCTCTTCTACTGCCCAATCAAGTGGTGTGTGGGTGTACCTTGCGCCCCTCTCTGAAAACAAGGATCCAAGACTGGGTGAGAACCAACCCCTCCGAGATTGCTGGCCTGGGATTGGAGATCATCCATACATTGCCTTATAAGAAGGATAAGATATATGTACCTGATTCCGACACAAGACACACAGCCATACAATGGTGTCACGATTCAGCGATAGCTGCACATCCAGGTACTGGGAAAACTGTTGACCTTTTGAGAAGGTGGTGCTGGTGGCCCTCCATGTCACGCGACGTTAGGGAATACATTGTTTCTTGTGCCACTTGTGCACAGTGCAAACATCAACCGGGCAAACCTGTGGGCCTACTTCAACCCATGCCTATACCAGAGAGATCTTGGCTTATGGTTTCTATGGATTTCGTAGTAGAGCTTCCAGTGGTCGACGGCTACGACACTATATGGGTGGTCGTGGACTATTTCACTAAATCAGCCTTGTTCGTACCCTGCCAGGGGATTCCTTCTGCTCCGGTGTTGGCGGAACTGTTCTTGAAGAACGTCTACCGAAGATTCGGTCTGCCCTCCATTCTCGTTACTGACCGGGGACCACAGTTCACTTCTCGTTTTTGGAGAGCAGTAACTTCAACGTTGGGTATAGACGGCAGGTACTCCAGTGCATACCATCCACAAACCGATGGGCAAACTGAAAGGCTTAATGCCACCATGGAGCAGTATCTACGATGTCTTACCCACCAACGCCAAGATACGTGGGTTTCCGTTCTTCCTCTGGCGGAGTTCGCCTACAATAACTCTATGCACACAGCGACAGGTGTTTCTCCGTATTTTGCCCTGTATGGCCAACACCCCCGTTCTTTGCCCAGTATTGCTGATTGGCCGTTACACAATCCGGCTGCCTCTGGTTGTCTTAGGAATCTATCCGATACCCACACTATGGTCAAGAATCAGCTGTTACTGGCCCAGTCTCGTACTAAGTCTTCTGCTGATGCACATCGCTCCCCGGCTCCTAGCTACCGACCGGGGATGAAGGTCTGGCTGTCCACAAGGAACCTACGTTTGACTGGTCGACGAGCCCTGTTGCCGCGGTTTGTGGGTCCCTACAGCATCCTGCAGGTTATTAACCCTGCTGCCCTCCGATTGGCCCTTCCTGCTAATTGGAAGGTACACCCGGTATTCCATGTCTCTCTAGTGAAACCATGCCACCCATCTACCAGACTACCTGCTCGTCCCCCGCCGGTTAAGGTACGCGGGTTTGATGAATTCGAGGTGGGTGCGATCTTGGATACCAAGGTTCGAAGGGGCAGGCGACTCTATCTGGTCGATTGGAAGGGCTATGGTCCCGAAGACCGTACGTGGGAACCTGCGGTAAACATCCATGCTCCGGCCCTTCTGTCTCATTTCTGGTCTGCTCGGGGGGTGAGACCCACTTTGAGGGAGGATACTGTCATGTACAGGCGTGCAAGCAGGGCTAAGCAACGGATGCATGGCCCTTTAAGAACACTACAACCAGGTGCTTGGAAGTTGGCATGGGCAACGCTGGCGTCCTCATGGCGTTTCCCACGGTCGGCGCTGGAAGCCGCGGAACGCTGTCATGTGACCTCTCCTTCTTAGTCTCCGCCTTCACTTCGTATCGGTGCTTCTGATTGCGAGTGGTGGCCCCTCGTACCTAGCTCATTGTATCCTGATCCCTTGAATTCCGGTCTCTGTAACCCTTTCCCCCCCCCGTTTCCTCCTGTATACCTGATTGCCTCGTTTCCTCGACCCGGACCGTTACCTGGCCTTGATTTTGGACTGCTTGGTTCTCGTCTACTGCCTGCATCGTTCTTCGACCTCGGACTGCATACGGACTTCTAGCCTTCGCCCTTCTGTTGTGGTTGCTCTTCGTTTATGTCTTCTGGATCCTCACTCACCTGGACTGCGTGTGGTCAATATTGTGGAACTTTTGGAAACTTTCGATATTTGGATTCTTGACCTTGGAACACTTGGAGTTTTGGATTGTTGAACTTTGGAACTTTTCGAACTTGCGACGCACTCTAACAAGTGTGCCCTAGGCGTCCTCGTGCCGGCGGGATAGGTGGTTGGGTTCTTCTTGGACTTGGCATCGTGGACTTCGGAGTTCCTTCCCTTCCCTGTCCCATCTGGTTCTCCCCGGTGTTGATCCGCATAAAACACGGTAAGCCATAGTCTCATAGGGGAAAGGGGTGGTTATCAGAATTTGTGGAACGTATTTTGTCACTATTTTTCGGGTCTTGTTCAGAAGGGCGGTTGGTTATACTTTCTGTATTGTGTTAACTCCTCACTTGCAGATCCAACGCCTGTCCTCGACTACCCGTACCACCCATACTCTGCATTTACAACTCCTGCGGCACGTGTCTACTTCTGGGTCATCTGGATCTCATCAGGTATCCTTTCTTTCCTCTGATTGATCGCTCTGGCTGTCCATTTCTGGAGCCAGAGGGTTCCATCAGGTGGAAGAATTCTTCGGCTACACGACGTGGGCAACTGGATTCTGACAAGGTAGGTGCACCCACACATGTGAGGTACCGTTTTCATCGGGACACCTGTGGGAATGGGTGACGGTAGGCCATGTGTTGTTGGGGGCATGTTTCGATGGGTGCATCAAGCGAAATGTGCGGAAAAGGCGTTTTTTTCCCGACATTTCGGACTTTGCGGGGCTGTCTGGGTAATAAAATCTGGGGGGATGTGCGCAAATCATACCTCTGCGTATTCCCACGGGTGTCCTCTTTTCGGAAATGCATGGGGTTCCCTGTTTTCCTTGGTGGCTTGGACACCCGAGGCCCATATCTGTACGTTGTGCCGGTCGGCAGAATGTCTGAGATTTCGCTCTGAAAACAGACTTGGGGTTACTTGTGTTTGAGGCTTTCTCCTTGGCAGCCAGGTAGGTGCACCCACACATGTGAGGTACAATTTTCATCGGGACACCTGTGGGAACGTGTGACGGTAGGCCATGTGTTGTTGGGGGCATGTTTCGATGGGTGCGTCGAGCGAAATGTGCGGAAAAAGTGTTTTTTTCCCGACATTTCGGAGTTTGCGGGGCTGTCTGGGTAATAAATTCTGGGGCAATGTGCGCAAATCATACCTCTGCGGATTCCCACGGGTGTCCTCTTTTTGGAAATGCATGGGTTTCCCTGTTTTCCTCGGTGGCTTGGACACCCGAGGCCCATATCTGTACGTTGTGCCGGTCGGCAGAATGTCTGAAATTTCGCTCTGAAAACAGACTTGGGGTTACTTTTGTTTTAGGCTTTCCCCTTGGCGGCCAGGTAGGTGCACCCACACATGTGAGGTACCGTTTTCATTGGGACACCTGTGGGAACGTGTGACGATAGGCCATGTGTTGTTGGGGTCTTGTTTCGATGGGTGCGTCGAGCAAAATGTGCGGAAAAAGCGTTTTTTTACCCACATTTCGGACTTTGCAGGGCTGTCTGGGTAATAAATTCTGGGGCGATGTGCGCAAATCATACCTCTGCGGATTCCCACAGGTGTCCTCCTTTCGGAAATACATGGTGTTCCCTGTTTTCCTCGGTGGCTTGGACACCCGAGGCCCATATCTGTACGTTGTGCCGGTCGGCAGAATGTCTGAGATTTCGCTCTGAAAACAGACTTGGGGTTACTTGTGTTTTAGGCTTTCCCCTTGGCGGCCAGGTAGGTGCACCCACACATGTGAGGTAACGTTTTCATCGGGACACCTGTAGGAACGTGTGACGGTAGGCCATGTGTTGTTGGGGGCGTGTTTCGATGGGTGCGTCGAGCGAAATGTGCGGAAAAATTGTTTTTTTCCCGACATTTCGGACTTTGCGGGGCTGTCTGGGTAAAAAATTCTGGGGCGATGTGCGCAAATCATACCTCTGCGGATTCCCACGCGTGTCCTCTTTTCGGAAATGCATGGGGTCCCTGTTTTCCTCGGTGGCTTGGACACCCGAGGCCCATATCTGTACGTTGTGCCGGTCGGCAGAATGTCTGAGATTTCGCTCTGAAAACAGACTTGGGGTTACTTGTGTTTTAGGCTTTCCCCTTGGCGGCCAGGTAGGTGCACCCACACATGTGAGGTACCGTTTTCATCGGGACACCTGTGGGAACACGTGACAGTAGGCCATGTGTTGTTGGGGGCGTGTTTCGATGGGTGCGTCGAGCGAAATGTGCGGAAAAAGTGTTTTTTTCCCAACATTTCGGATTTTGCGGGGCTGTCTGGGTAAAAATATCTGGGGCGATGTGCGCAAATCATACCTCTGCGGATTCCCACGGGTGTCCTCTTTTCGGAAATGCATGGGGTTCCCTGTTTTCCTCGGTGGCTTGGACACCCGAGGCCCACATCTGTACGTTGTGCCGGTCGGCAGAATGTCTGAGATTTCGCTCTGAAAACAGACTTGGGGTTACTTGTGTTTTAGTCTTTCCCCTTGGCGGCCAGATAGGTGCACCCACACATGTGAGGTACCGTTTTCATTGGGACACCTGTGGGAACGCGCACAGGTAGGCCATGTGTTGTTGGGGGCTTGTTTCGATGGGTGCGTCGAGCGAAATGTGCGGAAAAAGCGTTTTTTTACCCACATTTCAGACTTTGCAGGGCTGTCTGGGTAATAAATTCTGGGGCGATGTGCGCAAATCATACCTCTGCGGATTCCCACGGGTGTCCTCTTTTCGGAAATGCATGGGGTTCCCTGTTTTCCTCGGTGGCTTGGACACCCGAGGCCCATATCTGTACGTTGTGCCGGTCGGCAGAATGTCTGAGATTTCGCTCTGAAAACAGACTTGGGGTTACTTGTGTTTTAGGCTTTCCCCTTGGCGGCCAGGTAGGTGCACCCACACATGTGAGGTACCGTTTTCATTGGGACACATGTGGGAACGCGCACAGGTAGGCCATGTGTTGTTGGGGGCTTGTTTCGATGGGTGCGTCGAGCGAAATGTGCGGAAAAAGCGTTTTTTTACCCACATTTCGGACTTTGCAGGGCTGTCAGGTAATAAATTTTGGGGCGATGTGCGCAAATCATACCTCTGCGGATTCCCACGGGTGTCCTCTTTTCGTAAATGCATGGGGTTCCCTGTTTTCCTCGGTGGCTTGGACACCCGAGGCCCATATCTGTACGTTGTGCCGGTCGGCAGAATGTCTGAGATTTCGCTCTGAAAACAGACTTGGGGTTACTTGTGTTTTAGGCTTTCCCCTTGGCAGCCAGGTAGGTGCACCCACACATGTGAGGTACCGTTTTCATCAGAACACCTGTGGGAATGGGTTACGGTAGACCATGTGTTGTTGGGGGCATGTTTCGATGGGTGCATCAAGCGAAATGTGCGGAAAAGGCGTTTTTTTCCCGACATTTCGAACTTTGCGGGGCTGTCTGGGTAATAAAATCTCGGGGGATGTGCGCAAATGATACCTCTGCGTATTCCCACGGGTGTCCTCTTTTCGGAAATGCATGGGGTTCCCTGTTTTCCTAGGTGGCTTGGACACCCGAGGCCCATATCTGTACGTTGTGCCGGTCGGCAGAATGTCTGAGATTTTGCTCTGAAAACAGACTTGGGGTTACTTGTGTTTTAGGCTTTTCCCTTGGCAGCCAGGTAGGTGCACCCACACGTGTGAGGTACAATTTTCATCGGGACACCTGTGGGAACGTGTGACGGTAGGCCATGTGTTGTTGGGGGCATGTCTCGATGGGTGCATCAAGCAAAGTGTGCGGAAAAGGCGTTTTTTTCCCGACATTTCGGACTTTGCGTGGCTGTCTGGGTAATAAAATCTCGGGGGATGTGCGCAAATGATACCTCTGCGTATTCCCACGTGTGTCCTCTTTTCGTAAATGCATGGGGTTCCCTGTTTTCCTAGGTGGCTTGGACACCCGAGGCCCATATCTGTACGTTGTGCCGGTCGGCAGAATGTCTGAGATTTTGCTCTGAAAACAGACTTGGGGTTACTTGTGTTTTAGGCTTTCCCCTTGGCAGCCAGGTAGGTGCACCCACACGTGTGAGGTACAATTTTCATCGGGACACCTGTGGGAACGTGTGACGGTAGGCCATGTGCTGTTGGGGGCATGTTTCGATGGGTGCGTCGAGCGAAATGTGCGGAAAAAGTGTTTTTTTCCCGACATTTCGGAGTTTGCGGGGCTGTCTAGGTAATAAATTCTGGAGCAATGTGCGCAAATCATACCTCTGCGGATTCCCACGGGTGTCCTCTTTTTGTAAATGCATGGGTTTCCCTGTTTTCCTCGGTGGCATGGACACCCGAGGCCCATATCTGTACGTTGTGCCAGTCGGCAGAATGTCTGAAATTTCGCTCTGAAAACAGACTTGGGGTTACTTGTGTTTTAGGCTTTCCCCTTGGCGGCCAGGTAGGTGCACCCACACATGTGAGGTACCGTTTTCATTGGGACACCTGTGGGAACACGTGACGGTAGGCCATGTGTTGTTGGGGTCTTGTTTCGATGGGTGCATCGAGCGAAATGTGCGGAAAAAGCGTTTTTTTACCCACATTTCGGACTTTGCAGGGCTGTCTGTGTAATAAATTCTGGGGCGATGTGCGCAAATCATACCTCTGCGGATTCCCACGGGTGTCCTCTTTTCGGAAATGCATGGTGTTCCCTATTTTCCTCGGTGGCTTGGACACCCGAGGCCCATATCTGTACGTTGTGCCGGTCGGCAGAATGTCTGAGATTTCGCTCTGAAAACAGACTTGGGGTTACTTGTGTTTTAGGCTTTCCCCTTGGCGGCCAGGTAGGTGCACCCACACATGTGAGGTACTGTTTTCATCGGACACCTGTGGGAACGCGTGACAGTAGGCCATGTGTTGTTGGGGGCGTGTTTCGATGGGTGCGTCGAGCGAAATGTGCGGAAAAAGCATTTTTTTCCCCACATTTCGGACTTTGCAGGGCTGTCTGGGTAATAAATTCAGGGGCGATGTGTGCAAATCATACCTCTGCGGATTCCCACGGGTGTCCTCTTTTCGGAAATGCATGGGGTTCCCTGTTTTCCTTGGTGGCTTGGACACCCGAGGCCCATATCTGTACGTTGTGCCGGTCGGCAAAATGTCTGAGATTTCCCTCTGAAAACAGACTTGCGGTTACTTTTTTTTAGGCTTTCCCCTTGGCGGCCATGTAGGTGCACCCACACATGTGAGGTACCGTTTTCATCGGGACACCTGTGGGAACATGTGACGGTAGGCCATGTGTTGTTGGGGGCGTGTTTCGATGGGTGCGTCAAGCAAAATGTGCGGAAAAAGCATTTTTTTCCCGACTTTTCGGACTTTGCGGGGCTGTCTGGGTAATAAAATCTGGGGCGATGTGCGCAAATCATACCTCTACGGATTCCCACAGGTGTCCTCTTTTCGGAAATGCATGGGGTTCCCCGTTTTCCTTGGTGGCTTGAACACCGCGGCCCATATCTGTACGTTGTGGCGGTCGGCAGAATGTCTGAGATTTTGCTCTGAAAACAGACTTGGGGTTACTTGTGTTTTAGGCTTTCCCCTTGGCGGCCAGGTAGGTGCACTCACACATGTGAGGTACCGTTTTCATCGGGAAACCTGTGGGAACGCGTGACGGTAGGCCATGTGTTGTTGGGGGCATGTTTCGATGGGTGCATCGAGCAAAATGTGCGGAAAAAGTGTTTTTTTCCCGACATTTCGGAGTTTGCGGGGCTGTCTGGGTAAAAAATTCTGGGGCAATGTGCTTAAATCATACCCATGCGGATTCCCACGGGTGTCCTCTTTTCGGAAATGCATGGGTTTCCCTGTTTTCCTCGGTGGCTTTGACACCCGAGGCCCATAATCTGTACGTTGTGCCGGTCGGCAGAATGTCTGAGATTTCGCTCTGAAAACAGACTTGGGGTTACTTGTGTTTTAGGCTTTCCCCTTGGCGGCCAGGTAGGTGCACCCACACATGTGAGGTACTGTTTTCATCGGAACACCTGTGGGAACGCGGGACGGTAGGCAATGTGTTGTTGGGGGCGTGTTTCGATGGGTGCGTCGAGCGAAATGTGCGCAAAAACTGTTTTTTTCCGCACATTTCAGACTTTGCAGGGCTGTCTGGGTAATAAATTCTGGGCGATGTGCGCAAATCATACCTCTGCGGATTCCCACGGGTGTCCTCTTTTCGGAAATGCATGGGGTTCCCTGTTTTTCTCGGTGGCTTGAACACCCGAGGCCCAGATCTGTACGGTGTGCCGGTCGGCAGAATGTCTGAGATTTCCCTCTGAAAACAGACATGGGGTTACTTGTGTTTTTGGCTTTCCCCTTGGCGTCCAGGTAGGTGCAACCACACATGTGAGGTACCGTTTTCATCGGGACACCTGTGGGAACGTGTGACAGTAGGCCATGTGTTGTTGGGGGCGTGTTTCGATGGGTGCGTCGAGCGAAATGTGCGGAAAATGCGTTTTTTTCCCCACATTTCGGACTTTGCGGAGGTGTCTGGGTAATAAATTCTGGGGCGATGTGCGCAAATCATACCTCTGTGGATTCCCACGGGTGTCCTCTTTTCAGAAATGCATGGGGTTCCCTGTTTTCCTTGGTCCCTTGGACACCCGAGGCCCATATCTGTACGTTGTGCCGGTCGGCAGAATGGCTGAGATTCCCCTCTGCAAACAGACTGGGGGTTGCTTGCGTTTTCGGCTTGCCCCTTGCCAGCCAGGTAGGTGCACCCACGCATGTTAGGTACCGTTTTCATCGGGACACCTGTGGGATCGCGGGACAGTAGGGCATGTGTTGTTGGGGGCGTGTTTCGATGGAAGCGTCGAGCGAAATGTGCGGAAAAAGCGTTTTTTTCCCAACTTTTCGGACTTTGCAGGGCTCTCTGGGTAATAAATTCTAGGGCGATGTTCGCAAATCATACCTCTGTGGATTCCCACGGGTGTCCTCTTTTCGGAAATGCATGGGGTTCCCCGTTTTCCTTGGTGGCTTGGACACCCGAGGCCCATATCTGTACGTTGTGCCGGTCGGCAGAATGTCTGAGATTTCGCTCTGAAAACAGACTTGGGGTTACTTGTGTTTTAGTCTTTCCCCTTGGCGGCCAGGTAGGTGCACCCACACATGTGAGGTACCATTTTCATCAGGACACCTGTGGGAACGTGTGACGGTAGGCCATGTGTTGTTGGGGGCGTGTTTTGATGGGTGCGTCGAGCGAAATCTGCGGAAAAAGTGTTTTTTACCCCACATATCGGACTTTGCGGGGCTGTCTGGGTAAAAAATTCTGGGGCGATGTGCGCAAATCATACCTCTGCAGATTCCCACGGGTGTCCTCTTTTCGGAAATGCATGGGGTTCCCTGTTTTCCTCGGTGGCTTGGACACCCGAGGCCCATATCTGTACGTTGTGCCGGTCGGCAGAATGTCTGAGATTTCGCTCTGAAAACAGACTTGGGGTTACTTGTGTTTTAGGCTTTCCCCTTGGCGGCCAGGTAGGTGCACCCACACATGTGAGGTACCGTTTTCATTGGGACACCTGTGGGAACGCGTGACGGTAGGCCATGAGTTGTTGTGGTCTTGTTTCGATGGGTGCGTCGAGCGAAATGTGCGGAAAAAGCGTTTTTTTCCCGACATTTCGGACTTTGCGGGGCTGTCTGGGTAAAAAATTCTGGGTCGATGTGACAAATCATACCTCTGTGGATTCCCACGGGTGTCCTCTTTTCGGAAATGCTCGGGGTTCCCTGTTTTCCTCGGTGGCTTGGACACCCGTGGCCCATATATGTACATTGTGCCGGTCGGCAGAATGTCTGAGATTTCGCCATGAAAACAGACTTGGGGTTACTTGTGTTTTAGGCTTTCCCCTTGGCGGCCAGGTAGGTGCAACCACACATGTGAGGTACTGTTTTCATCGGGACACCTGTGGGAACGCGTGACGGTAGGCCATGTGTTGTTGGGGGCTTGTTTCGATGGGTGCGTCGAGCGAAATGTGCGGAAAAAGCGTTTTTTTACCCACATTTCGGACTTTGCAGGGCTGTCTGGGTAATAAATTCTGGGGCGATGTGCGCAAATCATACCTCTGCGGATTCCCACGGGTGTCCTCTTTTCGGAAATGCATGGGGTTCCCTGTTTTCCTCAGTGGCTTGGACACCCGAGGCCCATATCTGTACATTTTTGCTGGTCGGCAGAATGTCTGAGATTTCGCTCTGAAAACAGACTTGGGGTTACTTGTGTTTTAGGCTTTCCCCTTGGCGGCCAGGTAGGTGCACCCAAACATGTGAGGTACAGTTTTCATCGGGACAGCTGTGGGAACGTGTGACGGTAGGCCATGTGTTGTTGGGGGCGTGTTTCGATGGGTGCGTCGAGCAAAATCTGCGGAAAAAGTGTTTTTTTCCCGACATTTCGGACTTTGCAGGGCTGTCTGGGTAAAAAACTCTGGGCCGATGTGCGCAAATCATACCTCTGTGGATTCCCACGGGTGTCTCTTTTCGGAAATGCATGGGGTTCCCTGTTTTCCTCGGTGGCTTGGACACTCGAGGCCCATATCTGTACGTTGTGCCGGTCGGCAGAATGTCTGAGATTTCGCTCTGAAAACAGACTTGGGGTTACTTGTGTTTTAGGCTTTCCCCTTGGCGGCCAGGTAGGTGCACCCACACATGTGAGGTACCGTTTTCATCGGGACACCTGTGGGAACGCGTGACGGTAGGCCATGTGTTGTTGGGGGCGTGCTTCGATGGGTGCATCGAGCGAAATGTGCGGAAAAAGTGTTTTTTCCTGACATTTCGGACTTTGCGGGGCTGTCTGGGTAAAAAATTCTGGGGCGATGTGCGCAAATCATACCTCTGCGGATTCCCACGGGTGTCCTCTTTTCGGAAATGCATGGGGTTCCCTGTTTTCCTCGGTGGCTTGGACACCCGAGGCCCCTATCTGTACGTTGTGCCGGTCGGCAGAATGTCTGAGATTTCGCTCTGAAAACAGACTTGGGGTTACTTGTGTTTTAGTCTTTCCCCTTTACGGCCAGGTAGGTGCACCCACACATGTGAGGTACCGTTTTCATCTGGACACCTGTGGGAACGGGTGACGGTAGGCCATGTGTTGTTGGGGGTGTGTTTCGATTGGTGCGTCGAGCGAAATGTGCGGAAAAAGCATTTTTTCCCGACTTTTCGGACTTTGCGGGGCTGTCTGGGTAATAAAATCTTGGGAGATATGCGCAAGTCATACCTCTGCGGATTCCCACGGGTGTCCTCTTTTCGGAAATGCATGGGGTTCCCTGTTTTCCTCGGTGGCTTGGACACCCGAGGCCCAGATCTGTACGTTGTGCCGGTCGGCAGAATGTCTGAGATTTCCCTCTGAAAACAGACATGGGGTTACTTGTGTTTTTGGCTTTCCCCTTGGCGGCCAGGTAGGTGCAACCACACATGTGAGGTACCGTTTTCATCGGGACACCTGTGGGAATGCGTGACGGTAGGCCATGTGTTGTTGGGGGCGTGTTTCAGTGGGTGCGTCGAGCGAAATGTGCGGAAAATGCGTTTTTTTCCCCACATTTCGGACTTTGCGAAGGTGTCTGGGTAATAAATTCTGGTGCGATGTGCGCAAATCATACCTCTGCGGATTGCCACGGGTGTCCTCTTTTCGGAAATGCATGGGGTTCCCTGTTTTCCGTGGTCCCTTGGACACCCGAGGCCCATATCTGTATGTTGTGCCGGTCGGCAGAATGGCTGAGATTCCCCTCTGCAAACAGACTGGGGGTTGCTCGAGTTTTCGGCTTGCCCCTTGCCAGCCAGGTAGGTGCACCCACACAAGTGAGGTACCGTTTTCATCGGGACACCTGTGGGAACACGTGACGGTAGGCCATGCGTTGTTGGGGGCGTGTTTCCATGGGTGCGCCGAGCGAAATGTGCGGAAAATGCGTTTTTTTCCCCACATTTCGGACTTTGCGGGGGTGTCTGGGTAATACATTTTGGGGCGATGTGCGCAAATCATACCTCTGCGGATTCCCACGGGTGTCCTCTTTTCGGAAATTCATGGGGTTCCCTGTTTTCCTTGGTGGCTTGGACACCCGAGGCCCATATCTGTATGTTGTGCCAGTCGGCAGAATGGCTGAGATTCCCCTCTGCAAACAGACTGGGGGTTACTTGCGTTTTCGGCTTGCCCCTTGCCAGCCAGGTAGGTGCACCCAGACATGTGAGGTACAGTTTTCATCGGGACACCTGTGGGAACACGGCACGGTAGGCCATGTGTTGTTGGGGGCATGTTTCGATGGGTGCGTCGAGCGAAATGTGCAGAAAAAGTGTTTTTTTCCCGACATTTTGGAGTTTGCGGGGCTGTCTGGGTAATAAATTCTGGGGCAATGTGCGCAAATCATACCTCTGCGGATTCCCACGGGTCTCCTCTTTTTGGAAATGCATGGGTTTCCCTTTTTTCCTCGGTGGCTTGGACACCCGAGGCCCATATCTGTACGTTGTGCCGGTCGGCAGAATGTCTAAGATTTCGCTCTGAAAACAGACTTGGGGTTACTTGTGTTTTAGGCTTTCCCCTTGGCGGCCAGGTAGGTGCAACCACACATGTGAGGTACCATTTTCATTGGGACACCTGTGGGAACGCGTGACGGTAGGCCATGTGTTGTTGGGGGCTTGTTTCGATGGGTGCGTCGAGCGAAATGTGTGGAAAAAGCGTTTTTTTAACCACATTTCGGACTTTGCAGGGCTGTCTGGGTAATAAATTCTGGGGCGATGTGCGCAAATCATACCTCTGTGGATTCCCACGGGTGTCCTCTTTTCGTAAATGCATGGGGTTCCCTGTTTTCCTCGGTGGCTTGGACACCCGAGGCCCATATCTGTACATTTTTGCCGGTCGGCAGAATGTCTGAGATTTCGCTCTGAAAACAGACTTGGGGTTACTTGTGTTTTAGGCTTTCCCCTTGGCGGCCATGTAGGGGCACCCAAGCATGTGAGGTACCGTTTTCATCGGGACACCTGTGGGAACGTGTGACGGTAGGCCATGTGTTGTTGGGGGTGTGTTTCGATGGGTGCGTCGAGCGAAATCTGAGGAAAAAGTGTTTTTTTCCCGACATTTCGGACTTTGCAGGGCTGTCTGGGTAAAAAATTCTGGGGCGATGTGCGCAAATCATACCTCTGTGGATTCACACGGGTGTCCTCTTTTCGGAAATGCATGGGGTTCCCTGTTTTCCTCAGTGGCTTGGACACTCGAGGCCCATACCTGTACTTTGTGCCGGTCGGCAGAATGTCTGAGATTTCGCTCTGAAAACAGACTTGGGGTTACTTGTGTTTTAGGCTTTCCCCTTTGCGGCCAGGTAGGTGCATCCACACATGTGAGGTACCGTTTTCATCGGGACACCTGTGGGAACGGGTGACGGTAGGCCATGTGTTGTTGGGGGCGTGTTTCGATTGGTGCGTCGAGCGAAATGTGCGGAAAAAGCATTTTTTTCCTGACTTTTCGGACTTTGCGGGGCTGTCTGGGTAATAAAATCTTGGGAGATGTGCGCAAGTCATACCTCTGCGGATTCCCACGGGTGTCCTCTTTTTGGAAATGCATGGGGTTCCCCGTTTTCCTTGGTGGCTTGGACACCCGCGGCCCATATCTGTACTTTGTGGCGGTCGGCAGAATGTCTGAGATTTTGCTCTGAAAACAGAATTGGGGTTACTTGTGTTTTAGGCTTTCCCCTTGGCGGCCAGGTAGGTGCGCTCACACATGTGAGGTACCGTTTTCATCGGGACACCTGTGGGAACGCGTGACGGTAGGCCATGTGTTGTTGGGGGCATGTTTCAATGGGTGCGTCGAGCGAAATGTGCGGAAAAAGTGTTTTTTTCCCGACATTTCGGAGTTTGCGGGGCTGTCTGGGTAAAAAATTCTGGGGCACTGTGCGCAAATCATACCTCTGCGGATTCCCACGGGTGTCCTCTTTTCGGAAATGCATGGGTTTCCCTGTTTTCCTCGGTGGCTTGGACACCCGAGGCCCATATCTGTACGTTGTGCCGGTCGGCAGAATGTCTGAGATTTCTCTCTGAAAACAGACTTGGGGTTAGTTGTGTTTTAGGCTTTCCCCTTGGCGGCCATGTAGGTGCACCCACACATGTGAGGTACCGTTTTCATCGGGACACCTGTGGGAACGCGGGACGGTAGGCAATGTGTTGTTGGGGGCGTGTTTCGATGGGTGCGTCGAGTGAAATGTGCGGAAAAAGCGTTTTTTTCCGCACATTTCGGACTTTGCAGGGCTGTCTGGGTAATAAAATCTGGGGCGATGTGCACAAATCATACCTCTGCGGATTCCCACGGGTGTCCTCTTTTCGGAAATGCATGGGTTTCCCTGTTTTCCTCGGTGGCTTGGACACCCGAGGCCCATATCTGTACGTTGTGCCGGTCGGCAGAATGTCTGAGATTTCTCTCTGAAAACAGACTTGGGGTTACTTGTGTTTTAGGCTTTCCCCTTGGCGGCCAGGTAGGTCCACACACACATGTGAGGTGCCGTTTTCATCGGGACACCTGTGGGAACGGGTGACGGTAGGACATGTGTTGTTGGGGGCATTTTCCATGGGTGCATCAAGCGAAATGTGCGGAAAAGGTGTTTTTTTCCCGACATTTCGGACTTTGCGGGGCTGTCTGGGTAATAAAATCTGGGGGGATGTGCGCAAATCATACCTCTGCGTATTCCCACGGGTGTCCTCTTTTCGGAAATGCATGGGGTTCCCTGTTTTCCTCGGTGGCTTGGACACCCGAGGCCCATATCTGTACGTTGTGCCGGTCGGCAGAATGTCTGAGATTTCGTTCTGAAAACAGACTTGGGGTTACTTGTGTTTTAGGCTTTCCCCTTGGCGGCCAGGTACGTGCACCCACACATGTGAGGTACTGTCTTCATCGGGACACCTTTGGGAACGCGTGACGGTAGGCCATGTGTTGTTGGGGTCATGTTTCGATGGGTGCGTTGAGCGAAATGTGCGGAAAAAGCGTTTTTTTCCCGACATTTCGGACTTTGCGGGGCTGTCTGGGTAATAAAATCTGGGGGGATGTGCGCAAATCATACCTCTGCGTATTCCCACGGGTGTCCTCTTTTCGGAAATGCATGGGGTTCCCTGTTTTCCTCGGTGGCTTGGACACCCGAGGCCCATATCTGTACGTTGTGCCGGTCGGCAGAATGTCTGAGATTTCGCTCTGAAAACAGACTTGGGGTTACTTGTGTTTTAGGCTTTCCCCTTGGCGGCCAGGTAGGTGCACCCACACATGTGAGGTACTGTTTTCATCGGGACACCTGTGGGAACGCGTGACGGTAGGCCATGTGTTGTTGGGGGTGTGTTTCGATGGGTGCGTCGAGTGAAATGTGCGGAAAAAGCGTTTTTTCCGCACATTTCGGACTTTGCAGGGCTGTCTGGGTAATAAAATCTGGGGCGATGTGCACAAATCATACCTCTGCGGATTCCCACGGGTGTCCTCTTTTCGGAAATGCATGGGGTTCCCTCTTTTCCTCAGTGGCTTGGACACCAGAGGCCCATATCTGTACGTTGTGCCGGTTGGCAGAATTTCTCAGATTTCACTCTGAAAACAGACTTGGGGTTACTTGTGTTTTAGGCTTTCCCCTTGGCGGCCAGGTAGGTGCACCCACACATGTGAGGTACCGTTTTCATAGGGGCACCTGTGGGAGCGCGGGACGGTAGGCAATGTGTTGTTGGGGGCGTGTTTCGATGGGTGCGTCGAGCGAAATGTGCGGAAAAAGCGTTTTTTTCCCCACATTTCGGAATTTGCAGGGCTGTCTGGGTAATAAATTCTGGGCGATGTGCGCAAATCATACCTCTGCGGATTCCCACGGGTGTCCTCTTTTCGGAAATGCATGAGGTTCCCTGTTTTCCTCGATGGCTTGGACACCCGAGGCCCAGATCTGTGCATTGTGCCGGTCGGCAGAATGTCTGAGATTTCCCTCTGAAAACAGACATGGGGTTACTTGTGTTTTAGGCTTTCCCCTTGGCGGCCAGGTAGGTGCACCCACACATGTGAGGTACCGTTTTCATCGGGACACCTGTGGGAATGCGTGACGGTAGGCCATGTGTTGTTGCGGGCGTGTTTCGATGGGTGCGCCGAGCGAAATGTGCGGAAAATGCGTTTTTTTCCCCACATTTCGGATTTTGCGGGGGTGTCTGGGTATTACATTTTGGGGCGATGTGCGCAAATCATACCTCTGTGGATTCCCACGGGTGTCCTCTTTTTGGAAATGCATGGGGTTCCCTGTTTTCCTTGGTGGCTTGGACACCCGAGACCCATATCTGTATGTTGTGCCGGTCGGCAGAATGGCTGAGATTCCCCTCTGCAAACAGACTGGGGGTTACTTGCGTTTTCGGCTTGCCCCTTGCCAGCCAGGTAGGTGCACCCAGACATGTGAGGTACAGTTTTCATCGGGACACCTGTGGGAACACAGCACGGTAGGCCATGTGTTGTTGGGGGCATGTTTCGATGGGTGCGTCGAGCGAAATGTGCGGAAAAAGTGTTTTTTTCCCGACTTTTTGGACTTTGCAGGGCTCTCAGGGTAATAAATTCTAGGGCGATGTGCGCAAATCATACCTCTGTGGATTCCCACGGGTGTCCTCTTTTCGGAAATGCATGGGTTTCCCTGTTTTCCTTGGTGGCTTGGACACCCGAGGCCCAGATCTGTATGTTGTGCCGGTCGGCAGAATGTCTGAGATTTCCCTCTGAAAACAGACATCGGGTTACTTGTGTTTTTGGCTTTCCCCTTGGCGGCCAGGTAGGTGCACCCACACATGTGAGGTACCGTTTTCATCGGGACACCTGTGGGAACACGTGACGGTAGGCCATGTGTTGTTGGGGGCGTGTTTTGATGGGTGCGTCGAGCGAAATGTGCGGAAAAAGTGTTTTCTCCCGACATTTCGGACTTTGCGGGGCTGTCTGGGTAAAAAATTCTGGGGCGATGTGCGCAAATCATACCTCTGCGGATTCCCACGGGTGTCCTCTTTTCGGAAATGCATGGGGTTCCCTGTTTTCCTCGGTGGCTTGGACACCCGAGGCCCATATCTGTACGTTGTGCCGGTCGGCAGAATGTCTGAGATTTTGCTCTGAAAACAGACTTGGGTTTACTTGTGTTTTAGGCTTTCCCCTTGGCGGCCAGGTAGGTGCACCCACACATGTGAGGTACTGTTTTCATCGGGAAACCTCTGGGAACGTGTGACGGTAGGCCATGTGTTGTTGGGGGCGTGTTTCTATGGGTGCGTCGAGCGAAATGTGCGGAAAAAACCCTTTTTTCTCCACATTTCGGACTTTGCAGGGCTGTCTGGGTAATAAATTCTGGGGCGATGTGCGCAAATCATACCTCTGTGGATTCCCACGGGTGTCCTCTTTTCGGAAATGCATGGGGTTCCCTGTTTTTCTCGGTGGCTTGGACACCCGAGGCCCATATCTGTACGTTGTGCTGGTCGGCAGAATGACTGAGATTTCCCTCTGAAAACAGACTTGGGGTTACTTGTGTTTTAGGCTTTCCCCTTGGCGGCCAGGTAGGTGCACCCACACATGTGAGGTACTGTTTTCATCGGGACACCTGTGGGAACATGTGATGGTAGGCCATGTGTTGTTGGGGGCGTGTTTCGATTGGTGCGTCGAGCGAAATGTGCGGAAAAAGCATTTTTTTCCTGACTTTTCGGACTTTGCGGGGCTGTCTGGGTAATAAAATCTGGGGCGATGTGCACAAATCATACCTCTGCGTATTCCCACGGGTGTCCTCTTTTCGGAAATGCATGGGGTTCCCCGTTTTCCTTGGTGGCTTGGACACCCGAGGCCCATATCTGTACGTTGTGCCGGTCGGCAGAATGTCTGAGATTTCGCTCTGAAAACAGACTTGGGGTTACTTGTGTTTTAGGCTTTCCCCTTGGCGGCCAGGTAGGTGCACCCACACATGTGAGGTGCCGTTTTCATCGGGACACCTGTGGGAACGGGTGACGGTAGGACATGTGTTGTTGGGGGCATGTTTCGATGGGTGCGTCGAGCGAAATGTGCGGAAAAAACGTTTTTTTCCCGACATTTCGGACTTTGCGGGGCTGTCTGGGTAATAAAATCGGGGGGGATGTGCGCAAATCATACCTCTGCGTATTCCCACGGGTGTCCTCTTTTCGGAAATGCATGGGGTTCCCTGTTTTCCTCGGTGGCTTGGACACCCGAGGCCCATATCTGTACGTTGTGCCAGTCGGCAGAATGTCTGAGATTTCGCTCTGAAAACAGACTTGGGGTTACTTGTGTTTTAGGCTTTCCCCTTGGCGGCCAGGTAGGTGCACCCACACATGTGAGGTACTGTCCTCATCGGGACACCTGTGGGAACGTGTGATGGTAGGCCATGTGTTGTTGGGGGCGTGTTTTGATGGGTGCGTCGAGCGAAATGTGCGGAAAAAGTGTTTTTTCCTGACATTTCGGACTTTGCGGGGCTGTCTGGGTAAAAAATTCTGGGGCGATGTGCGCAAATCATACCTCTGCGGATTCCCACGGGTGTCCTCTTTTCGGAAATGCATGGGGTTCCCTGTTTTCCTCGGTGGCTTGGACACCCGAGGCCCATATCTGTACGTTGTGCCGGTCGGCAGAATGTCTGAGATTTCGCTCTGAAAACAGACTTGGGTTTACTTGTGTTTTAGGCTTTCCCCTTGGCGGCCAGATAGGTGCACCCACACATGTGAGGTACTGTTTTCATCGGGAAACCTGTGGGAACGTGTGACGGTAGGCCATGTGTTGTTGGGGGCGTGTTTCTATGGGTGCGTTGAGCGAAATGTGCGGAAAAAACCCTTTTTTCTCCACATTTCGGACTTTGCCGGGCTGTCTGGGTAATAAATTCTGGGGCGATGTGCGCAAATCATACCTCTGTGGATTCCCACGGGTGTCCTCTTTTCGGAAATGCATGGGGTTCCCTGTTTTTCTCGATGGCTTGGACACCCGAGGCCCATATCTGTACGTTGTGCTGGTCGGCAGAATGTCTGAGATTTCCCTCTGAAAACAGACTTGGGGTTACTTGTGTTTTAGGCTTTCCCCTTGGCGGCCAGGTAGGTGCACCCACACATGTGAGGTACTGTTTTCATCGGGACACGTGTGGGAACATGTGATGGTAGGCCATGTGTTGTTGGGGGCGTGTTTCGATTGGTGCGTCGAGCGAAATGTGCGGAAAAAGCATTTTTTTCCTGACTTTTCGGACTTTGCGGGGCTGTCTGGGTAATAAAATCTGGGGCGATGTGCACAAATCATACCTCTGCGGATTCCCACGGGTGTCCTCTTTTCGGAAATGCATGGGGTTCCCCGTTTTCATTGGTGGCTTGGACACCCGAGGCCCATATCTGTACGTTGTGCCGGTCGGCAGAATGTCTGAGATTTCGCTCTGAAAACAGACTTGGGGTTACTTGTGTTTTAGGCTTTCCCCTTGGCGGCCAGGTAGGTGCACCCACACATGTGAGGTGCCGTTTTCATCGGGACACCTGTGGGAACGGGTGACGGTAGGACATGTGTTGTTGGGGCATGTTTCGATGTGTGCGTCGAGCGAAATGTGCGGAAAAAACGTTTTTTTCCCGACATTTCGGACTTTGCGGGGATGTCTGGGTAATAAAATCGGGGGGGATGTGCGCAAATCATACCTCTGCGTATTCCCACGGGTGTCCTCTTTTCGGAAATGCATGGGGTTCCCTGTTTTCCTCGGTGGCTTGGACACCCGAGGCCCATATCTGTACGTTGTGCCAGTCGGCAGAATGTCTGAGATTTCGCTCTGAAAACAGACTTGGGGTTACTTGTGTTTTAGGCTTTCCCCTTGGCGGCCAGGTAGGTGCACCCACACATGTGAGGTACTGTCCTCATCGGGACACCTGTGGGAACGTGTGATGGTAGGCCATGTGTTGTTGGGGGCATGTTTCGATGGGTGCGTCGAGCAAAATGTGTGGAAAAAGTGTTTTTTTCCCGACATTTCGGAGTTTGCGGGGCTGTCTGGGTAAAAAATTCTGGGGCAATGTGCGCAAATCACACCTCTGCGGATTCCCACGGGTGTCCTCTTTTCGGAAATGCATGGGTTTCCTTGTTTTCCTTGGTGGCTTGGACACCCGAGGCCCACATCTGTACGTTGTGCCGGTCAGCAGAATGTCTGAGATTTCGCTCTGAAAACAGACTTGGGGTTACTTGTGTTTTAGGCTTTCCCCTTGGCGGCCAGGTAGGTGCACCCACACATGTGGGGTACCGTTTTCATCGGGGCACCTGTGGGAATGTGGGACGGTAGGCAATATGTTGTTCGGGGCGTGTTTCGATGGGTGCGTCGAGCGAAATGTGCGGAAAAAGCATTTTTTTCCCCACATTTCGGACTTTGCAGGGCTGTCTGGGTAATAAATTCTGGGGCGATGTGCGCAAATCATACCTCTGCGGATTCCCACGGGTGTCCTCTTTTCTGAAATGCATGGGGTTCCCTGTTTTCCTCGGTGGCTTGGACACCCGAGGCCCAGATCTGTACGTTGTGCCGGTCGGCAGAATGTCTGAGATTTCCCTCTGAAAACAGACACGGGGTTACTTGTGTTTTTGGCTTTCACCTTGGCGGCCAGGTAGGTGCACCTACACATGTGAGGTACCGTTTTCATCGGGACACCTGTGGGAACGCGTGACAGTAGGCCATGTGTTGTTAGGGGTGTGTTTCGATGGGTGCGTCGAGTGAAATGTGCGGAAAAAGCGTTTTTTTCCCCACATTTCGGACTTTGCAGGGCTGTCTGGGTAATAAATTCTGGGGCGATGTGCGCAAATCATACCTCTGCAGATTCCCACAGGTGTCCTCTTTTCGGAAATGTATGGGGTTCCCTGTTTTCCTCGGTGGCTTGGACACCCGAGGCCCATATCTGTATGTTGTGCCGGTCGGCAGAATGTCTGAGATTTCGCTCTGAAAACAGACTTGGTGTTACTTGTGTTTTAGGCTTTCCCCTTGGCGGCCAGGTAGGTGCACCCACACATATGAGGTACCGTTTTCATCGGGACACCTGTGGGAATGTGGGACGGTAGGCAATATGTTTTTCGGGGCGTGTTTCGATGGGTGCGTCAAGCGAAATGTGCGGAAAAAGCATTTTTTTCCCCACATTTCGGACTTTGCAGGGCTGTCTGGGTAATAAAATCTGGGGGGATGTGCGCAAATCATACCTCTGCGTATTCCCACGGGTGTCCTCTTTTCGGAAATGCATGGGGTTCCCTGTTTTCCTCGGTGGCTTGGACACCCGAGGCCCATATCTGTACGTTGTGCCGGTCGGCAGAATGTCTGAGATTTCGCTCTGAAAACAGACTTGGGGTTACTTGTGTTTTAGGCTTTCCCCTTGGCGGCCAGGTAGGTGCACCCACACATGTGGGGTACCGTTTTCATCGGGGCACCTGTAGAAACGCGGGACGGTAGGCAATATGTTGTTGGGGGCGTGTTTCGATGGGTGCGTCGAGCGTAATGTGCGGAAAAAGCATTTTTTTCCCCACATTTCGGACTTTGCAGGGCTGTCTGGGTAATAAATTCTGGGGCGATGTGCGCAAATCATACCTCTGCGGATTCCCACGGGTGTCCTCTTTTCGGAAATGCATGGGGTTCCCTGTTTTCCTCGGTGGCTTGGACACCCGAGGCCCAGATCTGTACGCTGTGCCGGTCGGCAGAATGTCTGAGATTTCCCTCTGAAAACAGACACGGGGTTACTTGTGTTTTTGGCTTTCCCCTTGGCGGCCAGGTAGGTGCACCCACACATGTGAGGTACCGTTTTCATCGGGACACCTGTGGGAACGCGTGACAGTAGGCCATGTGTTGTTAGGGGTGTGTTTCGATGGGTGCGTCGAGTGAAATGTGCGGAAAAAGCGTTTTTTTCCCCACATTTCGGACTTTGCAGGGCTGTCTGGGTAATAAATTCTGGGGCGATGTGCGCAAATCATACCTCTGCAGATTCCCACAGGTGTCCTCTTTTCGGAAATGTATGGGGTTCCCTGTTTTCCTCGGTGGCTTGGACACCCGAGGCCCATATCTGTATGTTGTGCCGGTCGGCAGAATGTCTGAGATTCGCTCTGAAAACAGACTTGGTGTTACTTGTGTTTTAGGCTTTCCCCTTGGCGGCCAGGTAGGTGCACCCACACATATGAGGTACCGTTTTCATCGGGACACCTGTGGGAATGTGGGACGGTAGGCAATATGTTGTTTGGGGCGTGTTTCGATGGGTGCGTCGAGCGAAATGTGCGGAAAAAGCGTTTTTTTCCCCACATTTTGGACTTTGCAGGGCTGTCTGGGTAATAAATTCTGGGGCGATGTGCGCAAATCATACCTCTGCGGATTCCCACGGGTGTCCTCTTTTCGGAAATGCATGGGGTTCCCTGTTTTCCTCGGTGGCTTGGACACCCGAGGCCCATATCTGTACGTTGTGCCGGTCGGCAGAATGTCTGAGATTTCGCTCTGAAAACAGACTTGGTGTTACTTGTGTTTTAGGCTTTCCCCTTGGCGGCCAGGTAGGTGCACCCACACATGTGGGGTACCGTTTTCATCGGGGCACCTGTGGGAACGCCGGATGGTAGGCAATGTGTTGTTGGGGGCGTGTTTCGATGGGTGCGTCGAGCGAAATGTGCGGAAAAAGCGTTTTTTCCCCACATTTCGGATTTTGCAGGGCTGTCTGGGTAATAAATTCTGGGGCGATGTGCGCAAATCATACCTCTGCGGATTCCCACGGGTGTCCTCTTTTCGGAAATGCATGGGGGTCCCTGTTTTCCTCGGTGGCTTGAACACCCGAGGCCCATATCTGTACGTTGTGCTGGTCGGCAGAATGTCTGAGATTTCGCTCTGAAAACAGACTTGGGGTTACTTGTGTTTTCGGCTTTCCCCTTGGCGGCCAGGTAGGTGCACCCACACATGTGAGGTGCCGTTTTCATCGGGACACCTGTGGGAACGGGTGACGGTAGGCCATGTGTTGTTGGGGTCATGTTTCGATGGGTGCGTTGAGCGAAATGTGCGGAAAAAGCGTTTTTTTCCCAACATTTCGGACTTTGCGGGGCTGTCTGGGTAATAAAATCTGGGGGGATGTGCGCAAATCATACCTCTGCGTATTCCCACGGGTGTCCTCTTTTCGGAAATGCATGGGGTTCCCTGTTTTCCTCGGTGGCTTGGACACCCGAGGCCCAGATCTGTACGCTGTGCCGGTCGGCAGAATGTCTGAGATTTCCCTCTGAAAACAGACACGGGGTTACTTGTGTTTTTGGCTTTCCCCTTGGCGGCCAGGTAGGTGCACCCACACATGTGAGGTACCGTTTTCATCGGGACACCTGTGGGAACGCGTGACAGTAGGCCATGTGTTGTTAGGGGTGTGTTTCGATGGGTGCGTCGAGTGAAATGTGCGGAAAAAGCGTTTTTTTCCCCACATTTCGGACTTTGCAGGGCTGTCTGGGTAATAAATTCTGGGGCGATGTGCGCAAATCATACCTCTGCAGATTCCCACAGGTGTCCTCTTTTCGGAAATGTATGGGGTTCCCTGTTTTCCTCGGTGGCTTGGACACCCGAGGCCCATATCTGTATGTTGTGCCGGTCGGCAGAATGTCTGAGATTCGCTCTGAAAACAGACTTGGTGTTACTTGTGTTTTAGGCTTTCCCCTTGGCGGCCAGGTAGGTGCACCCACACATATGAGGTACCGTTTTCATCGGGACACCTGTGGGAATGTGGGACGGTAGGCAATATGTTGTTTGGGGCGTGTTTCGATGGGTGCGTCGAGCGAAATGTGCGGAAAAAGCGTTTTTTTCCCCACATTTTGGACTTTGCAGGGCTGTCTGGGTAATAAATTCTGGGGCGATGTGCGCAAATCATACCTCTGCGGATTCCCACGGGTGTCCTCTTTTCGGAAATGCATGGGGTTCCCTGTTTTCCTCGGTGGCTTGGACACCCGAGGCCCATATCTGTACGTTGTGCCGGTCGGCAGAATGTCTGAGATTTCGCTCTGAAAACAGACTTGGTGTTACTTGTGTTTTAGGCTTTCCCCTTGGCGGCCAGGTAGGTGCACCCACACATGTGGGGTACCGTTTTCATCGGGGCACCTGTGGGAACGCCGGATGGTAGGCAATGTGTTGTTGGGGGCGTGTTTCGATGGGTGCGTCGAGCGAAATGTGCGGAAAAAGCGTTTTTTCCCCACATTTCGGATTTTGCAGGGCTGTCTGGGTAATAAATTCTGGGGCGATGTGCGCAAATCATACCTCTGCGGATTCCCACGGGTGTCCTCTTTTCGGAAATGCATGGGGGTCCCTGTTTTCCTCGGTGGCTTGAACACCCGAGGCCCATATCTGTACGTTGTGCTGGTCGGCAGAATGTCTGAGATTTCGCTCTGAAAACAGACTTGGGGTTACTTGTGTTTTCGGCTTTCCCCTTGGCGGCCAGGTAGGTGCACCCACACATGTGAGGTGCCGTTTTCATCGGGACACCTGTGGGAACGGGTGACGGTAGGCCATGTGTTGTTGGGGTCATGTTTCGATGGGTGCGTTGAGCGAAATGTGCGGAAAAAGCGTTTTTTTCCCAACATTTCGGACTTTGCGGGGCTGTCTGGGTAATAAAATCTGGGGGGATGTGCGCAAATCATACCTCTGCGTATTCCCACGGGTGTCCTCTTTTCGGAAATGCATGGGGTTCCCTGTTTTCCTCGGTGGCTTGGACACCCGAGGCCCATATCTGTACGTTGTGCCGGTCGGCAGAATGTCTGAGATTTCGCTCTGAAAACAGACTTGGGGTTACTTGTGTTTTAGGCTTTCCCCTTGGCGGCCAGGTAGGTGCACCCACACATGTGGGGTACCGTTTTCATCGGGGCACCTGTAGAAACGCGGGACGGTAGGCAATATGTTGTTGGGGGCGTGTTTCGATGGGTGCGTCGAGCGAAATGTGCGGAAAAAGCATTTTTTTCCCCACATTTCGGACTTTGCAGGGCTGTCTGGGTAATAAATTCTGGGGCAATGTGCGCAAATCATACCTCTGCGGATTCCCACGGGTATCCTCTTTTTGGAAATGCATGGGGTTCCCTGTTTTCCTCGGTGGCTTGGACACCCGAGGCCCAGATCTGTACGTTGTGCCGGTCGGCAGAATGTCTGAGATTTCCCTCTGAAAACAGACACGGGGTTACTTGTGTTTTTGGCTTTCCCCTTGGCGGCCAGGTAGGTGCACCCACACATGTGAGGTACCGTTTTCATCGGGACACCTGTGGGAACGCGTGACAGTAGGCCATGTGTTGTTAGGGGTGTGTTTCGATGGGTGCGTCGAGTGAAATGTGCTGAAAAAGCGTTTTTTTCCCCACATTTCGGACTTTGCAGGGCTGTCTGGGTAATAAATTCTGGGGCGATGTGCGCAAATCATACCTCTGCGGATTCCCACGGGTGTCCTCTTTTCAGAAATGCATGGGTTTCCCTGTTTTCCTCAGTGGCTTGGACACCCGAGGCCCATATCTGTACGTTGTGCCGGTCGGCAGAATGTCTGAGATTTCGCTCTGAAAACAGACTTGGGGTTACTTGTGTTTTAGGCTTTCCCCTTGGGGGCCAGGTAGGTGCACCCACACATGTGAGGTACCGTTTTCATCAGGACACCTGTGGGAACGTGTGACAGTAGGTCATGTGTTGTTGGGGGCGTGTTTCGACGGGTGCGTCTGTGATGCTGGAAATGCATCTGAGGGACAGGGCCTCTGAATCCTTGTCCTTTTTCTGTTTTCACCGTGTGTTCTGTTATGTTTTCTGCCCCGGAGTCCATGTGGGACTCCTGGCAGTGCAGCTCTCTCTTTTGGTTTGGTGAACAGACCCATGGGATACCCTTATGGCACCCATGGGTAGGGGTGCAACCCTGGGCCCCTAGTGTATGTTTTTGGGCACCTGTGGGTGGCCCCAGAGCAGGGTATGGGCTGGTGGCAGCTCCGTGCTGAAATTGACAGGTGCTCTGGGTGTCCTCCATTTTGGGATACCCAGGCCCTGCCATTGGGATCTGTTGATTCCTGATAGGAAACAAGATGGCCCCGGTGGCCTCTTGCTTTCTATTGCCTGTTATCTTGTTTTCCCAAAGTCCTGGGAAGCCCTGTCTCTGTCCCTTCCCCCTGACTGGCTGTTGGGTGGAAGTTCCATATATGGTGTTGTTGTGAAGGCCCAGCTAGACTGGCTGGAGCCTTCCCAGTGACTGTATGTTGTGGGTACCTCCTGTGGGTGGGACCTGGGTGAATGGAGTGTGTGACCAATATACACTCCTTGTTGTGGTTGTCTGGTTTCTGGCATGAGAGACAAAGACTGAGACAGCCCTGCCCGAAACTGGCCTGAATGCAGTGTGTAGTGTTGAATGGCTGGGTACTTGTCCCAATC
The DNA here is from genome assembly GCF_040938575.1 of Ambystoma mexicanum. Taxonomy (NCBI): domain Eukaryota; kingdom Metazoa; phylum Chordata; class Amphibia; order Caudata; family Ambystomatidae; genus Ambystoma; species Ambystoma mexicanum. The sequence continues at coordinate 385,747,713 of NC_090937.1, forward strand.
CACATTTCTTGTTGTGAGTGTCTGGAAGGGAGGAGTGTGGCCTGAATGCACTGTGTGCCTGATTTCTGACTGACTGCATGAATGCCCTGCAGTATGATTGGCTGCTGAGTGTGTGCCAGCAGCGTGGATGAGAGTGAGGATAGTATATCTGGGGACCTCTCACCACTGGAAAAGTGTTCAGTGTTCAGAAGGAACCATTAGTTCAGAAGGGACCTTGGTGCCCCTGAAGCAGCCAGGGAGCTGAGTCTCCACTCTACGAGTAACTGGAACTGCTGATCCTTGACGTCCAGCTGGAAGAAGAAGACTTGCTGTGGCATTTGCTTCGACCGATCTGAAGGCTGACGAGATCGTCGAGGGCTGACCCGAGAGAGGACCTGGTAAGGCGCCCTCTTCCCGTGCTCCGAGGGACCATCGAGCACCGCTCCATCTTCGCCGAAGCGCCCTGGAAGACAGACCCCTGAAAGGTTGTCGACCCGAGACGGGACCGCTGAGGAGATCGAAGTGAAGCACCCGGGCATCGACGCCGTCGAAGTCCATTGCCGTTGACCAGGGTTTGCAGGTTTGTGGAACCGCTGGAGGCCCGTCGAAGTTGTGTTGCCCAGCCGCGGGAACCACTTGACGCCATGCCGCCGACGACCGGAGCCGTCCGCTCCTTTTCCTAAGAACATTCTATCGAAGGACTCTCTCGACCGCTTCGTCGACCGCTTATCCTGCCGGGGAAAGTCGAGGACGACCAACGCGCCAAGGAGTAACCTGCCGGTGGGTTTCCCGCCACCCAACGACCTCAAAGACTTGGACGATTCGACGCCCTTGCTGGGTTTCCGTCTCTACAATCTTTGCGGTCCAGAACTATTGTCATCGAGGTGCCCCGCACACCTCCGCCTTGCAGGACGCCGACGTCTCGACGCCGACGAGCACCGCTAGGACGAAGCTGCCGCCTCTTCGACATCGTTCTACCTCGTTCGTCGACGGACGTTCGACGCCCCGTGCCTCCCGCTTGAAAGGGAAGGCATTCAAGAAGGGCCGTCGATTCCCCGTCGTCGAACAGCGAGTCCCTCGACGTTTGTCGACGCCGCTTCGAGGAGCTCGACTCCACCAGGTACATTGGGAGGGTAAAAACATTATAGGAGAGAATAAGACTTGCAGAGCAATATACGGACTGGGCTGGTACTATATCTTTCTTTACAGGTTGCCCAGGTGGGGGGATCTCCACACAGAACTGTGCCTAGTGGTAGGGGTCAGTATTCTGCCTATTGCTCAACCATCTTATTTTCTCTCCTCTCTCTATTGCTGGTTTCACTCTATTGGTCTGTGTGATATTGTACAGTATTGTTCATGCACTTCAATGAGATCTAGGGTGGTACCACTTTAGGATTGTAAATATTTGTCATTGTAGATTTTGCCAGAGTACAAAGTGAGTTATCATGATAAATGTACATAACCTTAACTTTTGATTATTAAAGACTGTTTTCTAACCAATACAGAGTGTGGATATTCCTTCGTGGGGGCTTGGGGATACACTGTACTTAAGAACCAGCCTGCATCAACTCCTGAGAAGCTAGGCCTTGATTGCTCGACCATTGCTACCGAATAGAGAATCTTGGCTGGGGTCTCCTGTGCCTCTCCTCCACCATATAGGGAGTGGGAGTACAGACACCCCCCACCGGTCGTTGAGATCCGTTCTCTCACACTGGTGGCAGCGGTGGGATGCTTATGGTTTTAAGAATCAGTGTATAACCGTGCCACTTACAAAGGATATTTGCCCTTTATTGAATTAAGGTTTAGTTCTGTACAAGGTAACTGCATTACAAACAATGGAGTCTATTGCAAATGGCAAATTAACTCGGATGAGCTTGGAGGCTCTCCAGAGTGCTTGTGAAGCCAGGGAGTTAGACTTTGTGGATAAGTCTAGGGCTGAGCTGATAGCTGCCCTGGTGGACTACCAGACTGATAGTGAAACTCTTGATGAGGGGGGGAGTGCAACCAATGAGGACTCTGCCCCTGGGGTTTCTGCTGAATTTGTTTCTGGGAATGCCGCCATTCCTGCTGCCTCTGTTCCAAACTCCAGCAATTCCTTAGAGCTTGAGATATTAAGGATGAAATTGGCCTTTGAATACCACAAGTTGGAAATAGATGCTGAGCTTAAGAAAGAGGAGTTGGCTCAACAAGTTGCACTCAAAAATAAGGACCTTGAACTCAAGAGCCAGGACACTGAATGTCAGAGGATCCAGCTAGAGAAAGCTAGAGTGGAGACTTCAGCTAGATCCAGTGAGAGTGTCAGGTCCCCAGCCACCAAGTTTATGAAAGATTTGGTTGGTGTATTTGTGGAGGGTTCGGATATCCTCCAATGGATTGAAGCGTTTGAAATGGCTTGTGAGATTCATGATGTGGATAAAAGAGATTGGGCGAAGTGTTTGTTAAGCAGAGTGCCTCAAACTGGGTATGACTGTATTCTGAAGCTGAGTGTGGAAGAAAGGGGTCAGTACGAGTGTATGAAGTCTGCTTTGATTGCCAAGTTCGGCAAGACACCTACCCAATACCTTAGAAGGTTCAGGGATTTTAAGAAAAAGGAGAATATGTCTTGGGTTGACTGGGTGAGTGCTGCGCACATGAACATGATGGGGTGGATCGATGGATACAAGGTTAAGACTTTTGTTGAATTGTCCCACCTCTTGTTTTTTGAGCATTTCTCTGAAGCCTGTTCACCAGAGCTGCGTCAGTATGTGGCTGACCAGAACATTTTGGACCCCTTTAAGCTGGCTAGGTTGGCTGACAAGTGGGTCTCCCACCGGGTGTCCCCTAAGGACTCCAGTGGGAAGGACAAGGATAAAGAGAAGGGGGCCTCTCAGAAAGCTGAGGAGCCCCCGAAGCAATCACAGTCGGGTAAACCAAAACCTTCCTCTCCTAAGACCCAAAAATCTAGTGGGGATAAGTCATCTGGGGGTGGGAATAAGAGTAGTGGTCCACCTGCTGCAAAGCAGGCTCCCAGTGGTTCCAGTACCGTACCCCGCACTCCTGGTGCTTGTTGGGACTGTGGGGCTCTGGATCACAAAAGGGGTGACCCCAAGTGTAAAGGTAAGGCACTTGGAGTACAGGCTGTCAGCCTGACCTACCCTTACCCCGTGTCTGAGGTGGAGGCCACCGTCCTCCCCTCCTCTGCCGGTGTCACATTTGGTGCTCCGGTGGAGATTTCCTTAGTGTCCCTTGGGGCCTGGGACCAGTACGCGGAAGTACTGGCGACTATCCCACAGAACACCCGTAGGTTTTTGAGGAGTGTCCTCTTGAATGGCTAGCCTTCTACTGGTTTGAGAGACACTGGGGCAAGCATGACAGTGGTGGACAGGACCCTGCTCAGCCCAGAGGACTATGAAGGTGCTCCTCTGCAAACCACCAGGTTAGCTGGTGGGCCTCCCAAATTATCACCTGTAGCCTTAGTCACACTCAAGATTGGCGACAAGACAGCGAAGTTTCCTGTCCTGGTTCAGGACAATGTCCCTGCTAACATTTTGTTAGGGAATGATCTAGTAGAGTTGGGGTTGATCTCGGATGGTCTTCCCATGACTGCTGCTGCCGTCACTAGATCACAGGTGACACCGGGTCTGGCTGTGGGTCAGATACCCGAGCCAAAGGCGAGGCCTAAGGCAAGAAGGAGGAAGACCAAGAAGGCCACCCCTGTGGAGGGAGCACCTTCTCTTCCTGCTGCACCCATTGGGATCCATGCTCCGGACGGGCTGGGTCCAATGGAAAACCCCAACTCAACTCCTTTGGGAGAAGAGGCAGAAGACACTCCTGTGGGAGAGGTTCTTAACCCGGAGGATCATCCCGACCTTCAATGCTTGTTAGCTGAAGGGGGACCCTCCCGGGCGGACTTCTGTAAGGGACAGAGAGAGTGCCACTCTCTCGAGGGACTGAGGAAACAGGCCCTGGCCCAGGCACAAGGAGAGGTGCCTAGGAATTTCCGGATTTATTGGGAGGGTGAGCTCCTTGTTAGTGAGCCCACTAAGCCTGAACCTGGTGCCCGCAAGAGGTTGGTGGTACCCCAGGTTTACAGGCCCTTCCTACTGCAGTTGGCGCATGAGGTGCCCTTGGCTGGTCATCTTGGGACCAAGAAGACTAAGCAGAGGCTCTCTGCCCATTTCTACTGGCCACGGATGGGAGTAGAGGTGGAGTCCCACTGCAGGACCTGCCCAACTTGTCAGTTGTCTGGCAAGACTGGAGGCAGTGTCATTGCCCCACTGCAGCCGTTGCCAGTGGTTGGCACCCCATTTGAGAGGGTGGGCATCGACATCGTTGGTCCCCTTGACCCTCCCACTTCAGGTGGACATCGGTTCATCCTGGTCTTGGTAGATCATGCCACCAGGTACCCTGAGGCTATACCCCTTCGGACGGTTACGGCCAAGGTGGTTGCCAGGGCTCTCCTGGGCATCTTCACCCATGTTGGATTCCCCAAGGAGGTTGTCTCTGACAGAGGATCCAACTTCATGTCGAGTTACATGAAAACCATGTGGAAAGAGTGCGGGGTAACCTACAAGTTCTCCACCTCTTACCACCCCCAGACCAATGGTCTGGTTGAGAGATTTAATAAAACTCTCAAGGGCATGCTAGGGGCTTTGGAAGAACCCCTAAGGAGGAAATGGGATCTCCTCCTGCCATGCCTGCTGTTTGCTTACAGAGAGGTACCTCAAGAGGGTGTTGGTTTCAGCCCCTTTGAGTTAGTCTTTGGACATCCCGTAAGGGGGCCCCTCGCCTTGATCAGAGAAGGCCTGGAAGCCACCCCTCCGGGTCCCGCCAAGCAAGTGGGGGACTATGTGTTAGGCCTCAGACGGAGGATGACACAGATGATGGGCCAGGCAACAGCAAATCTCAAGGCCAGCCAGGAATTGAATAAGTACTGGCATGACCTTAAAGCCTCGCAAGTGGATTGGACTCCGGGACAGGAAATCCTTGTGATGGAGCCTACCAAGCCTAGAGCTTTGGCAGACAAGTGGACTGGACCCTTCAGGATCATCTCCAAGATGGGCGAAGTCAATTATCTGGTTGACATGGGAGCCTCTGGGGTAGCCCCTCAGATATTCCATGTCAACAGGCTCAAGCCTTTCCACCGGCGAGCAGAAGTCTCATGTCTCTTGCTAGCTTCTGGGCAAGAAGAGGATGAGAGTGAGCCCCTTCCTGATTTGCTGCATAGCAACCCTCAGGATGGCTCAGTGGAGGGAGTACATCTCTCTCCAGATTTGACAACAGAGCAACAGAAGGCCTGTAGGGCTTTGCTCCAACAGTACGCCTCTCTGTTTTCACTGAAGCCAGGCCTTACACCGTGGTGTAAGCACAAAATTGACACTGGTGACAGTGTGCCTGTCAAAAGCAGGTGCTACCGTATGTCAGATACCGTTAAGAGCCACATCCAGGCTGAGGTCGCCAAGATGTTGGATCTGGGTGTTATTGAACCCTCAACCAGTCCCTGGTCCAGTCCAGTGGTCCTTGTCCCCAAGGCAAGTTCCCAGGCGGGTACCAAGGATTGGAGGTTCTGTGTGGACTACCGAGGAGTCAATGCCGTCACCAAGACTGACGCGCACCCATTGCCCAGGGCTGATGAGCTTGTGGACACCATCGGTGCTGCCAAGTTTGTGAGCACCTTTTACCTCACTTCAGGCTATTGGCAAATAGATCTGACGGACCATGCCAAGGAAAAGACGGCCTTCTCAACACCTGAGGGACTCTACCAGTTTAGGGTCATGCCTTTTGGGTTGAAGAATGCCCCTGCCACCTTCCAGAGATTGGTCAACCATGCGCTCAGTGGGCTGGAAGCCTTTTGTGTGGCTTACTTAGACGACATTGCCGTCTACAGTTCCACCTGGGAAGAGCATTTGACACATCTGGATAGGGTGTTGCAGGCCTTGAAAAGGGCTAACCTCACTATCAAGGCCACCAAGTGCCAGATAGCTCAGGGGAAAGTTACCTATCTTGGTCATGAGGTAGGAGGGGGTCAAATCCAGCCTCTCGCCAGTAAAGTACAGGATGTACAGAACTGGGAGACTCCCACTACTCAAACCCAGGTGAGAGCCTTTTTGGGCCTCACCGGGTACTATCGCAATTTCATGGCAGACTATGGAACCATAGCTGCACCTCTGACAGCTCTAACGTCACCCAAGCAGCCTAGGAAGGTTACTTGGACCGAAGACTGTCAGAGGGCCTTTGATGGCTTGAAAGAAAGTCTGTGTAGGGCACCTGTGTTGAGTGCGCCTGACTACAGCCGACCCTTTATCGTCCAGACGGATGCCTGCGACACCGGAATTGGAGCTGTCTTGTCCCAGTTAGATGACAAAGGGAGAGAACACCCTATCATATTCATCAGTAGGCAACTCAAGGGTAGAGAACTTAGGTGGGCTACTGTTGAAAAGGAGTGTTTTAGTATAGTTTGGAGCCTTAGGCGTTTTAGGCCCTACCTTACGGGGTCTACCTTCAAGGTCCAAACAGATCATAAGCCCCTGAAGTGGCTTATGCAGATGAAGGGTGAGAACCCGAAATTGCTCAGGTGGTCCATTAGCCTGCAAGGGCTAGACTTCACCATAGAGCACAGACCAGGGAAGAGTCACGATAATGCAGATGGCCTTTCCAGAAGGTATGTTGACCGTCTGGATGAGGGTGTCTATCCCATGGGAGATTAGACACACTCCACCTCAGTCAGGGGGGGGGCGACTGTGATGCTGGAAATGCATCTGAGGGACAGGGCCTCTGAATCCTTGTCCTTTTTCTGTTTTTACCGTGTGTTCTGTTATGTTTTCTGCCCCGGAGTCCATGTGGGACTCCTGGCAGTGCAGCTCTCTCTTTTGGTTTGGTGAGCAGACCCATGGGATACCCTTATGGCACCCATGGGTAGGGGTGCAACCCTGTTCCCCTAGTGTATGTTTTTGGGCACCTGTGGGTGGCCCCAGAGCAGGGTATGGGCTGGTGGCAGCTCCGTGCTGAAATTGACAGGTGCTCTGGGTGTCCTCCATTTTGGGATACCCAGGCCCTGCCATTGGGATCTGTTGATTCCTGATAGGAAACAAGATGGCCCCGGTGGCCTCTTGCTTTCTATTGCCTGTTATCTTGTTTTCCCAAAGTCCTGGGAAGCCCTGTCTCTGTCCCTTCCCCCTGACTGGCTGTTGGGTGGAAGTTCCATATATGGTGTTGTTGTGAAGGCCCAGCTAGACTGGCTGGAGCCTTCCCAGTGACTGTATGTTGTGGGTACCTCCTGTGGGTGGGACCTGGGTGAATGGAGTGTGTGACCAATATACACTCCTTGTTGTGGTTGTCTGGTTTCTGGCATGAGAGACAAAGACTGAGACAGCCCTGCCCGAAACTGGCCTGAATGCAGTGTGTAGTGTTGAATGGCTGGGTACTTGTCCCAATCCACATTTCTTGTTGTGAGTGTCTGGAAGGGAGGAGTGTGGCCTGAATGCACTGTGTGCCTGATTGGCTGACTGACTGCATGAATGCCCTGCAGTATGATTGGCTGCTGAGTGTGTGCCAGCAGCGTGGATGAGAGTGAGGATAGTATATCTGGGGACCTCTCACCACTGGAAAAGTGTTCAGTGTTCAGAAGGAACCATTGGTTCAGAAGGGACCTTGGTGCTCCTGAAGCAGCCAGGGAGCTGAGTCTCCACTCTACGAGTAACTGGAACTGCTGATCCTTGACGTCCAGCTGGAAGAAGAAGACTTGCTGTGGCATTTGCTTCGACCGATCTGAAGGCTGACGAGATCGTCGAGGGCTGACCCGAGAGAGGACCTGGTAAGGCGCCCTCTTCCCGTGCTCCGAGGGACCATCGAGCACCGCTCCATCTTCGCCGAAGCGCCCTGGAAGACAGACCCCTGAAAGGTTGTCGACCCGAGACGGGACCGCTGAGGAGATCGAAGTGAAGCACCCGGGTGTTAGGCAGAAACCTGTGCAGTTCCCTTGGGGACCACTGCAAAAGATTTAAGACTACAGGTATAGCAGTAAACCCACTTGGTAGCAGTCTGCACCACCCAGATTTACCTGGTAGCTGTGGCTGAGCAGTCAGACTTCCCTCAAGAAGAGTTAGGCAGTATGTAAAGTATACACAATAGGTACTCAAATACAATAGCACAAGCAAACACTGACCAGAGCTTGGTTTCAAAAGTATATAGTTATTTATTTATTAGACACACATAAGTTGAAATCACTCTAGCAAAATATAGTAAAAAAACACTTCAAACACAGTTATAATGAAAGCAGTTTCAACCCTTACTCCTATCTAGACAACTCTAGGTTAACACCACATAATTAAAACAGAGGTGAGCGCTTAACGTTAGATGACACTCTAGTAGGTTCAAGAAAGGGAAACGAAGCAGAAATGGGTTAACACACCACTCTAAGGTCCAGAACACTTGCAATAGGCTCAAAGAAGCACAAAGTCACAGGTGAGCAAAAGTCACTAGGCAGGGCCCACTCTTAGAGTAGCCGGAGCGAAAATGTGCCCAAGATTACACTGGTATTAGGGATTCAAAGTCTTGCAAAGAGTTAGAAAGAGTTTAGGGTGGCTTAGAAAGTTTAGCCAGGGTGTTCCAGGCACTCCCAGGTTCGAAAGCCGGGGGCTAAATCTACCCCGTACAGTCGGTGGCAAGGGAAGCCAGGCGGAACACGGTACCTTAAGTGGAAAGGATCCTCCAGCGGTGGCAGTTGTTCCAGGCAGTGGCAGCAAGGCTCGACGTCGGTCAGGGGAGAAGGAGTTCTCGCTGAAGAGCAGAAGAAGAGGGTCGTTGCACTGCCCGGGAAGAAACCAGCCACGGAGTCCTCCGGTTAAAGGGTTGTACCGACTTTCGTGGTTGGGGTAAAAGTGGTGGGGTTCCGGTTGCCGGGGTGCTTGGCACTGGCAAGGCGGCCACGAGATACCTCCAGAAGCGGAAAGAAGGTGAAAACTGGTTGTCCCCACCAGTCAAGGGAAGGAGCCACTCCGTTAAGAGTTCTCCTCGGTCGTCGGGAAAAGTGGTGAGACGGTTCAGCAGGGCTCCACCGGGTGGTGTCGTCGAAGCAGGTCGGCTCAGCTCTTCCCTCGTCGGATTCTTGGTCCTGTGGCGACTTCTAAAGTTCCAGTCCCCAAAGCCCTGCTTTTATGCAGCAAACCCCCATTCACCCAGCCTAGCTGTCACTCAAACATGCTAAGTGGTGAGCCGGCCGGCTCACCACTTGGGCCAATCAGGACGGAGTGCGACTTGAGTTACCAAGGTAACTCAGTCCAGGGTGCCTAAACCCCCCTCCACCCCTCCTAAGTACCCCAGACAGAGTGGCACCACTTTGGAGGGCTTCTGTGGAGAAGCCCGCCAAAAGTGGAACAAAGGGCTCCACTTTGGGTCAGAGTTACAGAGGCGAACGCCAACGCCATTTTAGAATCAAGTTTTGGCAAAAAGTCCCAACCGGAGTTATAATAATAAATATATAAACCGGCGGTATGTTTAAGGCTACCGTAAATAAATAATTAAATGTGTTAGCCTAAAACAATGGGAAATCCCATAGGGAAATATTCGCGGTCGAATATAAAAAGTAGTTTCCACTGCCACCAGCCAAAACTCGATCAGGGGGGACGGAGACGTGCCCCCTCGACTAACAGACCCTGGGGCAATCGAATTGCCCCAGCCAGTACGTCCACAATATGATGGTTTGTACTGGTTCTGTTCAGGATTCAAGACTAGCAAAGTCTTTGGTGACTTTACATGCCCTGGGAGACAGTAGTCAGTCCCAGGGTATGGAGTCTATGTTGGGGAGTCCCTAGGACACCCCTGGGTCACGGCACAGAGGGTGCTGTGTAACCCACATCACAAAAATACATGAGGCCCTATGGAGTAAAAGACCCCATAGCCCATTCAACACAAGGTTTAACCAAGAAAACACACTTCAACATGTCCAAGAGTGAGGGTAAAAGAGTCTCACTCTTGGCAGGAGAAAAAAAGAAACCCCAGAAATCCAGCAAAGCTGCTGGGGGACTCACTAGGTAGGGAAATTCAGCCTAAACAGAGAATTCTCCCTAACACTCACCCCCCCCAGACTAAGGGACAGGAGGATTTAATCCACTCCTGGATGAACCTCATACCTCTAGTCGATGATATACATCCTAGAGAGTCCATCAGCATTTTGATGGTGACACCCTGACCTCTGCTCAATGGTGAAATCAAACCCTTGCAGGCAGATTGACCATCTCAATAGTTTTGGATTTTCCCCTTTCATTTGCATTAACCATCTCAAGGGTTGGTGGTCAGTCTGAATAACAAAAGTAGAACCATACAAGTATGGCCTAAACTTCTTCAGTGCCCACACAATAGCAAAGCATTCTCTTTCGATTGTTGCCCACCTTGTCTCAGGATCCTTCAGTTTTCTACTGATGAAGCAAATGGGGTGCTCCCTACCCTTCTCATCCAGTTGGCTTAGAACTGCACCTATACCTACATTGGAAGCATCAGTTTGTACAATGAAAGTTTGGTGGTAGTCAGGATCTCTCAATACTGGAGCTTGGCAAAGAGCTCTCTTCAGTTTTTCAAAGGCCTGATTGCACTCCTCATTCCATTTTACCTTTTTAGGGAATTTAGGAGAGGAGATTACATTCAGTGGAGAAGCTATGATCCCATAGTTCTCAATGAAATTCCTGTAATACCCAGTGAGGCCTAGGAAGGCTCTCACTTGGGTTTGAGTAGTTGGTGTTGTCCAACTTTGCACAGCTTCAATCTTGCTGAGCAAAGGCCTTATTTCTCCACCTCCTACCTCATGCCCAAGGTAGACCACTTTACTTTGACCAATCTGGCACTTACTGGCTTTGATTGTCAAATGGGCCTGTTCCAGAGCCTGCAACACATGTCCTAGGTGGTTCACATGTTCTTCCCAGGAGTGGCTGAAGACTGCAATGTCATCCAAGTATGCCATGCAGAAATCTTCCATCCCAGCCAGAACTTGGTTCACCATCCTTTGGAATGTGGCAGGTGCATTTTTTAATCCAAAAGGCATGACCTTAAACTGGTACAAGCCAACTGGGGTTGAAAATGCAGTCTTCTCCTTGGCATGGTCTTTCAGGGCTATTTGCCAATAGCCTGACGTAAGGTCAAATGTGCTGAGGTACTTGGCTGCACCAAGTTTATCCACCAACTCATCTGTCCTGGGCAAAGGGTGGGCATCAGTCTTGGTGACTGCATTTAGAGCTCTATAGTCCACACAGAATCTCAAGTCTTTGGATCCTGCCTTTGGTACTAACACAACTGGGCTAGACCATGGACTAGTAGAGGGTTCTATTACCCCGAGATCAAGCATCTTCTTGACCTCTCCTTTGATGTGGGTTCTGATATGTTCTGACATTCTGTACAATCTGCTTTTGACTGGCAGACAGTCACCAGTGAGTATCTCATGCTGGCCCCAAGGGGTCAAGCCTGGTGACAGTGAGAACAGGGAGGCAAACTGATTTAACATAGATTTGCACTCCTCTTGTTGCTCAGGTGTCAGGTCTGAAGAGAGATTAACTCCTTCGACTTTTTCATCTAAAGGCACCCCTCTGAGGAGATCAGGGAGAGATTCACTCTCTTCCTCCTCTGCAGCTGAAGCTAGAAGCAAGGCTCCTACGTCAGGTCTGGAGATGTATGCTTTTAGTCTGTTGGTGTGGAAGACTCTAGGAGCTTCCCTGGGTCTGCCCAGATCCACCAGATAGTTGACCTCTCCAAGCTTTCCCACAATCTTGAAGGGTCCCATCCACTTGTCTTGCAAGGCCCTCTGCCTTGTTGGGAGCATAACTAGAACTAGCTGGTCTTGAGTAAACTCAACCATGTTAGCCTTCTGGTCATGCCAATGTTTGACCAGAGCTTGACCAGCTTTCAAGTTGTCACTTGCTTCTGCCATCATGTGTGACATTCTCCTCCGGAGACCTATCACATAGTCAGTCACTCTGACTGGCTTGAGGGGAGGAGCACCTTCCAACCCCTCCTTAATCAGGGCCAATGGACCTCTGACCGGATGGCCATAGAGAAGCTCAAAGGGAGAATAACCTACTCCCTCCTGAGGGACTTCTCTATAAGCAAAGAGCAGGCATGGCAGTAGAAGGTCCCATTTTTTCTTAAGGGGTTCCTCTAAAGCACCTATCATGCTCTTCATGGTTCTGTTAAACCTTTCAACCAACCCGTTTGTCTGAGGGTGGTATGCTGTTGAGAACTTGTAAGTAACTCCACAGGTTTTCCACATGGCTTTCATGTAGTGGGACATAAAGTTTGACCCCCTGTCAGAGATTACTTCCTTAGGAAACCCAACCCTGGTGAAAATACCAAGGAGGGCCTTAGCCACAGCCGGAGCTGTAACAGTCCTCATAGGAATTGCCTCAGGGTACCTAGTAGCATGGTCTACTACAACAAGTATAAACCTGTTGCCTGAGGAGGTTGGGGGATCGAGGGGACCAACAATGTCAATCCCTACCCTCTCAAATGGGACTCCCACAACTGGGAGAGGCACTAAAGGTGCCACATTCTTGGAACCAACCTTACCAGAAACCTGGCAGGTATGGCAGCTCTTACAATATCTATCTACTTCAGCCCCCATCTTTGGCCAATAAAAGTAGAGTGAGAGCCTTTCCTTGGTCTTCTTGAAACTCAAGTGACCAGCCAAAGGTATCTCATGGGCTAGTTGTAAGAACTGTTGTCTGTTCTCTTGTGGGACTACAAGGCGTTTGTAGTCTCCAGGTTCAGACTCAGTGGGTTCACTGTAGAAGAGGCCATCTTCCCAGTGCAACCTATACTTCCCAGGCTCTTGCCCATCAGCTTGAGAAGCTGCCTGGTGGCGGAGACCTTCCAGAGTTGGACATTCTCTTTGCCCCTTACGGAAAGCAGCCCTGCTAGGCCCACCTTCTGCCAGTAAAGACTGCAGCTCAGGATGGTCCTCAGGGTCCAAATCTCCAATAAGGTTTGGGCCTCCCTCTAGCTCTTCTTCAGAGTCTAGCTCAACCACACAGGGTTGTACCTCCCTCTCAGCCTCAGCTGGAGGTGGAGTTACAGGTGTAACTTTGGACAACCTAGGGGAAGTCCTTGTTGGAAGCACTGGAGTGCTTGCTGCTGGCTTTTTCCTAGGAGTCTTGGGTTGCCCCTTTGCTCCTGATCTGGTTGTTACTGCAGTAAGTTGTTCCAGTGGGAGAGGAGTGATTTCTGTCATCATCTCCTGAGATAACCCTCTCAGGGTTTTCTCTCTTGCAGGTTTTGTGAGCTCCTGTAACCTTTTGCTAGGGGGTCTGGGGGTATGAGATACAACTCCAAGAGCTTTGAGGTCATTACCCAACAGAACCCTACCTGGCACTTCACATTGTACACTGACAGGTATTTTTACAGCCATATCATTACATTGGATGAGAACTGGTAACTGGGGACACATCTGCACAGGCCCACCAGCTAACTTGGTGAGGCATTTGGGTGCCTTAGCAACATCCTCTGCCTTGAAAAATGATTCATCCACCACAGTTATGCTGGCCCCAGTGTCCCTAATGGCAGGAGTCTCCTGGCCATTCACTTGGACACTGTCTTTATAATACTCTTTAGTATTATCTGGGATAGAGTTATATACATCTAAATTCTGTTGTTCCCACAACCCCAGAGAGACTAAAGAAACACTAGCTGAGACTCCAGTGGGTTCATCAGCCAGTAATAGAAAGTTTCCACTTGCCATATGTACTTCCTCTTCTGGAGCGAAGGCTAAGGAGGCAAGTTGGACCCCTGAAGGTTTACCCTTACATCTGGGATCTCCTTTCACATGGTCAGTAGCCTTACAAACAAAGCATGAGCCAAAGGCTCGCTGGAATGGAGGCTTGTTCTGACCTCCTTCTGGTCTGGGACCAGAAGGTACACTAGCCTGATTCGGTTTCCCTTGTGGCTTACCCTTATAGTTTTGTTTGGGGCCCTCTTTGGAATTTGTAGTATTTGAATTCTCTTTGGAGTCCTTTTTAGGCTGTCTCTCCCCATCCTTTTTCTGAGTTACCCCAGAATCCTTGTGAGTGGCCCTGTTGGCAACCCACAAGTCAGCAGCCCTAGCTAGTTTCCGGGAATCTAATTCCTTGGAATCAGCCAAGTGTTGTCTGAGCTCAGGAGAGCAGGCATCATAAATAGTCTCCAACATAAACAAATTCTTCATACCTTCATAAGTGTTCACCTTGTAACCCTTAATCCATCCCTCTAAGTTTTTCAACCCTTCACTCACCCAGGTAGCCCAAGGGGTACCATCATGCTTTTTGAGGCTCCTAAACCTCTTAAGATACTGGGAAGGGGTCTTCCCAAACCTAGCTATCAAAGCTAGTTTCACACATTCATAGTCCTTCTTATCCTCCTCCCCCATCTCCATTACCACATCAGTTGCAACAGGGGGAAGCCTAGAGAACAACCAGGTGAGTAAGTCATTTCCTGTGATGTTCTGGAGCCCATGATTATATTCAAACAGAGACAACCAATCCAACACATCCAACTTAGGCTCATACATACCAACCAATTCTTTAGGCATCCGGGGTCTTTTAGGACTGGAACTTCTAGAGGAGCCGGAGAGAGAAGCATTCTCAACAGATAATTTCTTCATTTCTAGCTCATACTTGAGCTCCATTTCCCTTAGCCTTAGTTCTTTGTCAGTTTGAGCATTCAGTTTCTTATACTCCAATTCTAGTTTCATTTTCTCCAGTTCAAAGTACTGAGGACTAAATGTGGGACCTGGTAAAGGCCCAGTAGGTACAGCAGGTAGAGCAGGTAGAGGCCTAGGGGGGACAGTCACAACAGCCTCACCCTCCTCTTCTGACTCTTCCTCAGAATCATCAACATTTTGCTCCATGTTAATTTCAATACTGTCATCTACAGTTGCTGGAGTGGTAGGTTCCTCTGAACCCTCACCCAGACTTTGGTTAGCTAACAATCTTTCAATCAGCTCTATTTTCTTGCCCTTAGTCAGGAGGTCTTTATGTTTACAGAGCACTCTTAAACAATCAGCAGTTTTGGCTGCAAGGGACTCTTGACTATAGCTTTCTATAACTGACATGTTAGAGGTTTACTTTTATAGTGCTAAGCTTTGTGGTTAGTTGCACTAAGGTATCTAAAGCACACTAAAATGTATACTTAATACAAATCCCACCGCTGTACACCAGTGTTAGGCAGAAACCTGTGCAGTTCCCTTGGGGACCACTGCAAAAGATTTAAGACTACAGGTATAGCAGTAAACCCACTTGGTAGCAGTCTGCACCACCCAGATTTACCTGGTAGCTGTGGCTGAGCAGTCAGACTTCCCTCAAGAAGAGTTAGGCAGTATGTAAAGTATACACAATAGGTACTCAAATACAATAGCACAAGCAAACACTGACCAGAGCTTGGTTTCAAAAGTATATAGTTATTTATTTATTAGACACACATAAGTTGAAATCACTCTAGCAAAATATAGTAAAAAACACTTCAAACACAGTTATAATGAAAGCAGTTTCAACCCTTACTCCTATCTAGACAACTCTAGGTTAACACCACATAATTAAAACAGAGGTGAGCGCTTAACGTTAGATGACACTCTAGTAGGTTCAAGAAAGGGAAACGAAGCAGAAATGGGTTAACACACCACTCTAAGGTCCAGAACACTTGCAATAGGCTCAAAGAAGCACAAAGTCACAGGTGAGCAAAAGTCACTAGGCAGGGCCCACTCTTAGAGTAGCCGGAGCGAAAATGTGCCCAAGATCACACTGGTATTAGGGATTCAAAGTCTTGCAAAGAGTTAGAAAGAGTTTAGGGTGGCTTAGAAAGTTTAGCCAGGGTGTTCCAGGCACTCCCAGGTTCGAAAGCCGGGGGCTAAATCTACCCCGTACAGTCGGTGGCAAGGGAAGCCAGGCGGAACACGGTACCTTAAGTGGAAAGGATCCTCCAGCGGTGGCAGTTGTTCCAGGCAGTGGCAGCAAGGCTCGACGTCGGTCAGGGGAGAAGGAGTTCTCGCTGAAGAGCAGAAGAAGAGGGTCGTTGCACTGCCCGGGAAGAAACCAGCCGCGGAGTCCTCCGGTTAAAGGGTTGTACCGACTTTCGTGGTTGGGGTAAAAGTGGTGGGGTTCCGGTTGCCGGGGTGCTTGGCACTGGCAAGGCGGCCACGAGATACCTCCAGAAGCGGAAAGAAGGTGAAAACTGGTTGTCCCCACCAGTCAAGGGAAGGAGCCACTCCGTTAAGAGTTCTCCTCGGTCGTCGGGAAAAGTGGTGAGACGGTTCAGCAGGGCTCCACCGGGTGGTGTCGTCGAAGCAGGTCGGCTCAGCTCTTCCCTCGTCGGATTCTTGGTCCTGTGGCGACTTCTAAAGTTCCAGTCCCCAAAGCCCTGCTTTTATGCAGCAAACCCCCATTCACCCAGCCTAGCTGTCACTCAAACATGCTAAGTGGTGAGCCGGCCGGCTCACCACTTGGGCCAATCAGGACGGAGTGCGACTTGAGTTACCAAGGTAACTCAGTCCAGGGTGCCTAAACCCCCCTCCACCCCTCCTAAGTACCCCAGACAGAGTGGCACCACTTTGGAGGGCTTCTGTGGAGAAGCCCGCCAAAAGTGGAACAAAGGGCTCCACTTTGGGTCAGAGTTACAGAGGCGAACGCCAACGCCATTTTAGAATCAAGTTTTGGCAAAAAGTCCCAACCGGAGTTATAATAATAAATATATAAACCGGCGGTATGTTTAAGGCTACCGTAAATAAATAATTAAATGTGTTAGCCTAAAACAATGGGAAATCCCATAGGGAAATATTCGCGGTCGAATATAAAAAGTAGTTTCCACTGCCACCAGCCAAAACTCGATCAGGGGGGACGGAGACGTGCCCCCTCGACTAACAGACCCTGGGGCAATCGAATTGCCCCAGCCAGTACGTCCACAATATGATGGTTTGTACTGGTTCTGTTCAGGATTCAAGACTAGCAAAGTCTTTGGTGACTTTACATGCCCTGGGAGACAGTAGTCAGTCCCAGGGTATGGAGTCTATGTTGGGGAGTCCCTAGGACACCCCTGGGTCACGGCACAGAGGGTGCTGTGTAACCCACATCACAAAAATACATGAGGCCCTATGGAGTAAAAGACCCCATAGCCCATTCAACACAAGGTTTAACCAAGAAAACACACTTCAACATGTCCAAGAGTGAGGGTAAAAGAGTCTCACTCTTGGCAGGAGAAAAAAAGAAACCCCAGAAATCCAGCAAAGCTGCTGGTGGACTCACTAGGTAGGGAAATTCAGCCTAAACAGAGAATTCTCCCTAACACCGGGCATCGACGCCGTCGAAGTCCATTGCCGTCGACCAGGGTTCGCAGGTTTGTGGAACCGCTGGAGGCCCGTCGAAGTTGTGTTGCCCAGCCGTGGGAACCACTTGACGCCGTGCCGCCGACGACCGGAGCCGTCCGCTCCTTTTCCTAAGAACATTCTATCGAAGGACTCTCTCGACCGCTTCGTCGACCGCTTATCCTGTCGGGGAAAGTCGAGGACGACCAACGTGCCAAGTAGTAACCTGCCGGTGGGTTTCCCGCCACCCAACGACCTCAAAGACTTGGACGATTGGACGCCCTTGCTGGGTTTCCGTCTCTACAATCTTTGCGGTCCAGAACTATTGTCATCGAGGTGCCCCGCACACCTCCGCCTTGCAGGACGCCGACGTCTCGACGCCGACGAGCACCGCTAGGACGAAGCTGCCGCCTCTTCGACATCGTTCTACCTCGTTCGTCGACGGACGTTCGACGCCCCGTGCCTCCCTCTTGAAAGGGAAGGCATTCAAGAAGGGCCGTCGATTCCCCGTCGTCGAACAGCGAGTCCCTCGATGTTTGTCGACGCCGCTTCGAGGAGCTCGACTCCACCAGGTACATTGGGGGGGTAAAAACATTATAGGAGGGAATAAGACTTGCAGAGCAATATACGGACTGGGCTGGTACTATATCTTTCTTTACAGGTTGCCCAGGTGGGGGGATCTCCACACAGAACTGTGCCTAGTGGTAGGGGTCAGTATTCTGCCTATTGCTCAACCATCTTATTTTCTCTCCTCTCTCTATTGCTGGTCTCACTCTATTGGTCTGTGTGATATTGTACAGTATTGTTCATGCACTTCAATGAGATCTAGGGTGGTACCACTTTAGGATTGTAAATATTTGTCATTGTAGATTTTGCCAGAGTACAAAGTGAGTTATCATGATAAATGTACATAACCTTAACTTTTGATTATATAAAGACTGTGTTCTAACCAATACAGAGTGTGGATATTCCTTTGTGGGGGCTTGGGGGATACACTGTACTTAAGAACCAGCCTGCATCACCTCCTGAGAAGCTAGGCCTTGATTGCTCGACCATTGCTACTGAATAGAGAATCTTGGCTGGGGTCTCCTGTGCCTCTCCTCCATCATATAGGGAGTGGGAGTACAGACACCCCCCACCGGTCGTTGAGATCCGTTCTCTCACAGAGTCGAGCGAAATGTGCGGAACCAGCGTTTTTTTTCCAACATTTCGGACTTTGCAGGGCTGTCTGGGTAATAAAATCTGGGACGATGTGCGCAAATCATACCTCTGCGGATTCCCACAGGTGTCCTCTTTTCGGAAATGCATGGGGTTCCCCGTTTTCCTCGGTGGCTTGGACACCCGAGGCCCAGATCTGTACGTTGTGCCGGTCGGCAGAATGTCTGAGATTTCCCTCTGAAAACAGACTTGGGTTTACTTGTGTTTTAGGCTTTCCCCTTGGCGGCCAGGTAGGTGCACCCACACATGTGAGGTACTGTTTTCATCGGGACACCTGTGGGAACGCGTGACGGTAGGCCATGTGTTGTTGGGGGTGTGTTTCGATGGGTGCGTCGAGTGAAATGTGCGGAAAAAGCGTTTTTTTCCGCACATTTCGGACTTTGCAGGGCTGTCTGGGTAATAAAATCTGGGGCGATGTGCACAAATCATACCTCTGCGGATTCCCACGGGTGTCCTCTTTTCGGAAATGCATGGGGTTCCCTCTTTTCCTCAATGGCTTGGACACCAGAGGCCCATATCTGTACGTTGTGCCGGTCGGCAGAATTTCTGAGATTTCACTCTGAAAACAGACTTGGGGTTACTTGTGTTTTAGGTTTTCCCCTTGGCGGCCAGGTAGGTGCACTCACACATGTGGGGTACCGTTTTCATCGGGGCACCTGTGGGAGCGCGGGACGGTAGGCAATGTGTTGTTGGGGGCGTGTTTCGATGGGTGCGTCGAGCGAAATGTGCAGAGAAAGCGTTTTTTTCCCCACATTTCGGAATTTGCAGGGCTGTCTGGGTAATAAATTCTGGGCGATGTGCGCAAATCATACCTCTGCGGATTCCCACGGGTGTCCTCTTTTCGGAAATGCATGGGGTTCCCTGTTTTCCTCGATGGCTTGGACACCCGAGGCCCAGATCTGTACATTGTGCCGGTCGGCAGAATGTCTGAGATTTCCCTCTGAAAACAGACGTGGGGTTACTTGTGTTTTAGGCTTTCCCCTTGGCGGCCAGGTAGGTGCACCCACACATGTGAGGTACCGTTTTCATCGGGACACCTGTGGGAACGCGTGACAGTAGGCCATATGTTGTTTGAGGCCTGTTTCGATGGGTGCGCCGAGCGAAATGTGCGGAAAATGCGTTTTTTTCCCCACATTTCGGATTTTGCGGGGGTGTCTGGGTAATACATTTTGGGGCGATGTGCGCAAATCATACCTCTGCGGATTCCCACGGGTGTCCTCTTTTCGGAAATGCACGGGGTTCCCTGTTTTCCTTGGTGGCTTGGACACCCGAGACCCATATCTGTATGTTCTGCCGGTCGGCAGAATGGCTGAGATTCCCCTCTGCAACCAGACTGGGGGTTGCTTGCGTTTTTGGCTTGCCCCTTGCCAGCCAGGTAGGTGCACCCACGCATGTGAGGTACCGTTTTCATCGGGACACCTGTGGGAACGCGGGACGGTAGGCCATGTGTTGTTGTGGGCGTGTTTCGAAGGGGGCGTCGAGCGAAATGTGCGGAAAAAGCGTTTTTTTCCCGACTTTTCGGAATTTGCAGGGCTCTCTGGGTAATAAATTCTAGGGCGATGTGCGCAAATCATACCTCTGTGGATTCCCACGGGTGTCCTCTTTTCGGAAATGCATGGGTTTCCCTGTTTTCCTTGGTGGCTTGGACACCCGAGGCCCATATCTGTACGTTGTGCCGGTCGGCAGAATGTCTGAGATTTCACTCTGAAAACAGACTTGGGGTTACTTGTGTTTTAGGCTTTCCCCTTCGCGGCCAGGTAGGTGCACCCACACATGTGAGGTACCGTTTTCATTGGGACACCTGTGGGAACGCGTGACGGTAGGCCATGTGTTGTTGGGGGCTTGTTTCGATGGGTGCGTCGAGCGAAATGTGCGGAAAAAGCGTTTTTTTACCCACATTTCGGACTTTGCAGGGCTGTCTGGGTAATAAATTCTGGGGCGATGTGCGCAAATCATACCTCTGCGGATTCCCACGGGTGTCCTCTTTTCGGAAATGCATGGGGTTCCCTGTTTTCCTCGGTGGCTTGGACACCCGAGGCCCATATCTGTACGTTGTGCCGGTCGGCAGAATGTCTGAGATTTCGCTCTGAAAACAGACTTGGGGTTACTTGTGTTTTAGGCTTTCCCCTTGGCAGCCAGGTAGGTGCACCCACAGATGTGAGGTACCGTTTTTATCGGGACACCTGTGGGAACGCGTGACGGTAGGCCATGTGTTGTTGGGGGCGTGTTTCGATGGGTGCGTCGAGCGAAATCTGCGGAAAAAGTGTTTTTTTCTCCACATATCGGACTTTGCGGGGCTGTCTGGGTAATAAAATCTGGGGCGATGTGCGCAAATCATACCTCTGCGGATTCCCACGGGTGTCCTCTTTTCCGAAATGCATGGGTTTCCCTGTTTTCCTCGGTGGCTTGGACACCCGAGGCCCGTATCTGTACGTTGTGCCGGTTGGCAGAATGTCTGAGATTTCGCTCTGAAAACAGACTTGGGGTTACTTGTGTTTTAGGCTTTCCCTTTGGCGGCCATGTAGGTGCACCCACACATGTGAGGCACCGTTTTCATCGGGGACACCTGTGGGAACGTGGGACGGTAGGCAATGTGTTGTTGGGGGCGTGTTTCGATGGGTGCGTCGAGCGAAATGTGTGCAAAAAGCGTTTTTCCCCAATTTCAGACTTTGCAGGGCTGTCTGGGTAATAAATTCTGGGGCGATGTGCGCAAATCATACCTCTGCGGATTCCCACAGGTGTCCTCTTTTCGGAAATGCATGGGGTTCCCTGTTTTCCTCGGTGGCTTGGACACCCGAGGCCCAGATCTGTACGTTGTGCCGGTCGGCAGAATGTCTGAGATTTCCCTCTGAAAACAGACATGGGGTTTGTTAGGGAAAATTCTCTGTTTAGGCTGAATTTCCCTACCTAGTGAGTCCCCCAGCAGCTTTGCTGGATTTCTAGGGTTTCTTTTTTTCTCCTGCCAAGAGTGAGACTCTTTTACCCTCACCCTTGGGCATGTTGAAGTGTGTTTTCTTGGTTAAACCTTGTGTTGAATGGGCTATGGGGTCTTTTACTCCATAGGGCCTCATGTATTTTTGTGATGTGGGTTACACAGCACCCTCTGTGCCGTAACCCAGGGGTGTCCTAGGGACTCCCCAACATAGACTCCATACCCTGGGACTGACTACTGTCTCCCAGGGCATGTAAAGTCACCAAAGACTTTACTAGTCTTAAATCCTGAACAGAACCAGTACAAACCATCATATTGTGGACGTACTGGCTGGGGCAATTCGATTGCCCCAGGGTCTGTTAGTCAAGGGGGCACGTCTCCGTCCCCCCTGATCGAGTTTTGGCTGGTGGCAGTGGAAACTACTTTTTATATTCGACCGCGAATATTTTCCTATGGGATTTCCCATTGTTTTAGGCTAACACATTTAATTATTTATTTACGGTAGCCTCAAACATACCGCCGGTTTATATATTTATTATTATAACTCCGGTTGGGATTTTTTGCCAAAACTTGATTCAAAAATGGCGTTGGCGTTCGCCTCTGTAACTCTGACCCGAAGTGGAGCCCTTTGTCCCACTTTTGGCGGGCTTCTCCACAGAAGCCCTCCAAAGTGGTGCCACTCTGTCTGGGGTACTTAGGAGGGGTGGAGGGGGATTTAGGCACCCTGGACTGAGTGACCTTGGTAACTCAAGTCGCACTCCGTCCTGATTGGCCCAAGTGGTGAGCCGGCCGGCTCACCACTTAGCATGTTTAAGTGACAGCTAGGCTGGGTGAATGGGGGTTTGCTGCATAAAAGCAGGGCTTTGGGGACTGGAACTTCAGAAGTCGCCACAGGACCAAGAATCCGACGAGGGAAGAGCTGAGCCGACCTGCTGCGACGACACCACCCGGTGGAGCCCTGCTGAACCGTCTCACCACTTTTCCCAACGACCGAGGAGAACTCTTAACGGAGTGGCTCCTTCCCTTGACTGGTGGGGACAACTAGTTTTCACCTTCTTTTCGCTTCTTCGAGGTATCTCGTGGCCGCATTGCCCGTGCCAAGCACCCCGGCAACCGGAATACCACACTTTTACCACAACCGCGAAAGTCGGTACAACCCTTTAACCGGAGGACTCCGCGGCTGGTTTCTTCCCGGGCAGTGCAACGACCTTCTTCTTCTGCTCTTCAGCGAGAACTTCTTCTCCCCTGACCGACGTCGAGCCTTGCTGCCACTGCCTGGAACAACTGCCACCGCTGGAGGATCCTTCCCGTCTAAGGTACCGTGTTCCGCCTGGCTTCCCTTGCCACCGACTGTACGGGGTAGTTTTAGCCCCCGGCTTTCGAACCTGGGAGTGCCTGGGACACCCTGGCTAAACTTTCTAAGCCTCTCTAAACTCCGCCTGAACTCTTTGCAAGACTCTAAATCCCTAATAACAGTGTGATCTTGGGCACATTTTCGCTCTGTCTGCTCTAAGAGTGGGCCCTGCCTAGTGACTTTTGCTCACCTGTGACTTTATGCTTCTTTGAGCCTATTGAAAGTGTTCTTGACCTTAAAGTGGTGTGTTTCGCCTATTCCTGCTTTTTCTCTCCCTCCTTTGAACCTACTAGAGTGTCATCTAAAGTTAAGCACTCACCTCTGTTTGAATTATGTGATGTTAACCTAGAGTTGTCTAGATAGGAATAAGGATTGGGACTGCTTTCCATATAACTGTGTTTAGAGTGTTTCACTATATATTGCTAGAGTGTTTCCAACTTATGTGTTCTTAAAATAAATAACTATATACTTTTGAAACCAAGCTCTGGTCAGTGTTTGCTTGTACTATTGTGTTTAGGTACCTATTGTGTATACTTCGCATACTGCCTAACTCTTCTTGAGGGAAGTCTGACTGCTCAGCCACAGCTACCAGGTAAATCTGGGTGGTGCGGACTGCTACCAAGTGGGTTTACTGCTATACCTGTAGTCTTAAATCTTTTGCAGTGTTCCCTAAGGGAACTGCACAGGTTTCTGCCTAACACTGGTGTACAGCGGTGGGATTTGTATTGAGTATACATTTTGGTGTGCTTTAGATACCTTAGTGCAACTAACCACAAAGCTTAGCACTGTAAAAGTAAACCTCTAACATGTCAGTTATAGAAAGCTATAGTCAAGAGTCCCTTGCAGCCAAAACTGCTGATTGTTTAAGAGTGCTCTGTAAACATAAGGATCTCATGACTAAGGGCAAGAAAATGGAGCTGATTGAAAGATTGTTAGCTAACCAAAGTCTGGGTGATGGTTCAGAGGAACCTACCACTCCAGCAATTGCAGATGACAGTATTGAAATTGACATAGAACAAAATGTTGATGATTTTGAGGAAGAGTCAGAAGAGGAGGGTGAGGCTGTTGTGACTGTCCCCCCTAGGCCTCTGCCTGCTCTACCTGCTGTGCCTACTGGGCCTTTACCAGGTCCCACATTTAGTCCCCAGTACTATGAACTAGAAAAAATGAAACTAGAATTGGAGTATAAAAAACGTAATGCTCAAACTGAAAAGGAACTAAGGCTAAGGGAAATGGAGCTCAAGCATGAGCTAGAAATGAAGAAATTGTCTGTTGAGAATGCTTCTCTCTCTGGCTCCTCTAGAAGTTCCAGTCCTAAAAGACCCTGGATGCCTAAAGAATTGGTTGGTATGTATGAGCCTAAGTTGGATGTGTTGGATTGGTTGTCTCTGTTTGAATATAATCATGGGTTCCAGAACATCACAGGAAATGACTTACTCACCTGGTTGTTCTCTAGGCGTCCCCCTGTTGCAACTGATGTGGTAATGGAGATGGGGGAGGAGGATAAGAAGGACTATGAATGTGTGAAACTAGCTTTGATAGCTAGGTTTGGGAAGACCCCTTCCCAGTATCTTAAGAGGTTTAGGAGCCTCAAAAAGCATGATGGTACCCCTTGGGCTACCTGGGTGAGTGAAGGGTTGAAAAACTTAGAGGGATGGATTAAGGGTTACAAGGTGAACACTTATGAAGGTATGAAGAATTTGTTTATGTTGGAGGCTATTTATGATGCCTGCTCTCCTGAGCTCAGACAACACTTGGCTGATTCCAAGGAATTAGATTCCCGGAAACTAGCTAGGGCTGCTGACTTGTGGGTTGCCAACAGGGCCACTCACAAGGACTCTGGGGTAACTCAGAGAAAGGATGGGGAGAAACAGCCTAAAAAGGACTCCAAAGAAAATTCTAATACTACAAATTCCAAAGAGGGCCCCAAACAAAACTATAAGGGTAAGCCACAAGGGAAACCGAATCAGGCTAATATACCTTCTGGTCCCAGACCAGAAGGAGGTCAGAACAAGCCTCCATTCCAGCGAGCCTTTGGCTCATGCTTTGTTTGTAAGGCTACTGACCATGTGAAAGGAGATCCCAGATGTAAGGGTAAACCTTCAGGGGTCCAGCTTGCCTCCTTAGCCTTCGCTCCAGAAGAGGAAGTACATATGGCAAGTGGAAACTTTCTATTACTGGCTGATGAACCCACTGGAGTCTCAGCTAGTGTTTCTTTAGTCTCTCTGGGGTTGTGGGAACAACAGAACTTAGATGTCTATAACTCTATCCCATATAATACTAAAGAGTATTATAAGGACAGTGTCCAGGTGAATGGTCAGGAGACTCCTGCCATTAGGGACACTGGAGCCAGCATAACTGTGGTGGATGAATCATTTTTCAAGGCAGAGGATGTTGCTAAGGCACCCAAATGCCTCACCAAGTTAGCTGGTGGGCCTGTGCAGATGTGTCCCCAGTTACCAGTTCTCATCCAATGTAATGATATGGCTGTAAAAATACCTGTCAGTGTACAATGTGAAGTGCCAGGTAGGGTTCTGTTGGGTAATGACCTCAAAGCTCTTGGAGTTGTGTCACATACCCCCAGACCACCTAGCAAGAGGTTACAGGAGTTCACAAAACCTGCAAGAGAGAAAACCCTGAGAGGGTTATCTCAGGAGATGATGACAGAAATCACTCCTCTCCCACTGGAGCAACTTACTGCAGTAACAACCAGATCAGGAGCAAAGGGGCAACCCAAGACTCCTAGGAAAAAGCCAGCAGCAAGCACTCCAGTGCTTCCAACAAGGACTTCCCCTAGGTTGTCCAAAGTTACACCTGTAACTCCTCCCCCAGCTGAGGCTGAGAGGGAGGCACAACCCTGTGTGGTTGAGATAGACTCTGAGGAAGAGCTAGAAGGAGGCCCAAACCTTATTGGAGATTTGGACCCTGAGGACCATCCTGAGCTGCAGTCTTTACTGGCAGAAGGTGGACCTAGCAGGGCGGCTTTTCGTAAGGGGCAAAGAGAATGTCCAACTCTGGAAGGTCTCCGCCACCAGGCAGCTTCTCAGGCTGATGGGCAAGAGCCTGGGAAGTATAGGTTACACTGGGAAGATGGGCTCTTCTATAGTGAACCAACTGAGTCTGAACCTGGAGACTACAAGCGCCTTGTAGTCCCCCAAGAGAACAGACACCAGTTCTTACAATTAGCCCATGAGATACCTTTGGCTGGTCACTTGAGTTTCAAGAAGACCAAGGAAAGGCTCTCTCTCTACTTTTATTGGCCAAAGATGGGGGCTGAAGTAGATAGATATTGTAAGAGCTGCCATACCTGCCAGACTTCTGGTAAGGTTGGTTCCAAGAATGTGGCACCTTTAGTGCCTCTCCCAGTTGTGGGAGTCCCATTTGAGAGGGTAGGGATTGACATTGTTGGTCCCCTTGATCCCCCAACCTCCTCAGGCAACAGGTTTATACTTGTTGTAGTAGACAATGCTACTAGGTACCCTGAGGCAATTCCTATGAGGACTGTTACGGCTCCGGCTGTGGCTAAGGCCCTCCTTGGTTTTTTTACCAGGGTTGGGTTTCCTAAGGAAGTAATCTCTGACAGGGGGTCAAACTTTATGTCCCACTACATGAAAGCCATGTGGAAAACCTGTGGAGTTACTTACAAGTTCTCAACAGCATACCACCCTCAGACAAACGGGTTGGTTGAAAGGTTTAACAGAACCATGAAGAGCATGATAGGTGCTTTAGAGGAACCCCTTAGGAAGAAGTGGGACCTTCTACTGCCATGCCTTCTCTTTGCTTATAGAGAAGTCCCTCAGGAGGGAGTAGGTTATTCTCCCTTTGAGCTTCTCTATGGCCATCCAGTCAGAGGTCCATTGGCCCTGATTAAGGAGGGATTGGAAGGTGCTCCTCCCCTCAAGCCAGTCAGAGTGACTGACTATGTGATAGGTCTCCGGAGGAGAATGTCACACATGATGGCAGAAGCAAGTGACAACTTGAAAGCTGGTCAAGCTCTGGTCAAACATTGGCATGACCAGAAGGCTAACATGGTTGAGTTTACTCAAGACCAGCTAGTTCTAGTTATGCTCCCAACAAGGCAGAGGGCCTTGCAAGACAAATGGATGGGACCCTTCAAGATAGTGGGAAAACTTGGAGAGGTCAACTATCTGGTGGATCTGGGCAGACCCAGGGAAGCTCCTAGAGTCTTCCACACCAACAGACTAAAAGCATACATCTCCAGACCTGACGTAGGAGCCTTGCTTCTAGCTTCAGCTGCAGAGGAAGAAGAGAGTGAATCTCTCCCTGATCTCCTCAGAGGTGTGCCTTTAGACGAGAAAGTTGAAGGAGTCAATCTCTCTTCAGACCTGACACCTGAGCAACAAGAGGAGTGCAAATCTATGTTAAATCAGTTTGCCTCCCTGTTCTCACTGTCACCAGGCTTGACCCCTTGGGGCCAGCATGATATACTCACTGGTGACTGTCTGCCAGTCAAAAGCAGAGGGTACAGAATGTCAGAACACATCAGAACCCACATCAAAGGAGAGGTCAAGAAGATGCTTGATCTCGGGGTAATAGAGCCCTCTACTAGTCCATGGTCTAGCCCAGTTGTGTTAGTACCAAAGGCAGGATCCAAAGACTTGAGATTCTGTGTGGACTATAGAGCTCTAAATGCAGTCACCAAGACTGATGCCCACCCTTTGCCCAGGACAGATGAGTTGGTGGATAAACTTGGTGCAGCCAAGTACCTCAGCACATTTGATCTTACGTCAGGCTATTGGCAAATAGCCCTGACAGACCATGCCAAGGAGAAAACTGCATTTTCAACCCCAGTTGGCTTGTACCAGTTTAAGGTCATGCCTTTTGGATTAAAAAATGCACCTGCCACATTCCAAAGGATGGTGAACCAAGTTCTGGCTGGGATGGAAGATTTCTGCATGGCATACTTGGATGACATTGCAGTCTTCAGCCACTCCTGAGAGGAACATGTGGACCACCTAGGACATGTGTTGCAGGCCCTTGAACAGGCCCATTTGACAATCAAAGCCAGTAAGTGCCAGATTGGTCAAAGTAAAGTGGTCTACCTTGGACATGAGGTAGGAGGTGGAGAAATAAGGCCTTTGCTCAGCAAAATTGAAGCTGTGCAAAATTGGACAACACCAACTACTCAAACCCAAGTGAGAGCCTTCCTAGGCCTCACTGGGTATTACAGGAATTTCATTGAGAACTATGGGACCATAGCTTCTCCACTGAATGTAATTTCCTCTCCTATATTCCCTAAAAAGGTAAAATGGAATGAGGAGTGCAATCAGGCCTTTGAAAAACTGAAGAGAGCTCTTTGCCAAGCTCCAGTATTAAGAGCTCCTGACTACCACCAAACTTTCATTGTACAAACTGATGCTTCCAATGTAGGTATAGGTGCAGTTCTAAGCCAACTGGATGAGAAGGGTAGGGAGCACCCCATTTGCTTCATCAGTAGAAAACTGAAGGATCCTGAGACAAGGTGGGCAACAATCGAAAGAGAATGCTTTGCTATTGTGTGGGCACTGAAGAAGTTTAGGCCATACTTGTATGGTTCTACTTTTGTTATTCAGACTGACCACCAACCCTTGAGATGGTTAATGCAAATGAAAGGGGAGAATCCAAAACTATTGAGATGGTCGATCTGCCTGCAAGGGTTTGATTTCACCATTGAGCACAGGTCAGGGTGTCACCATCAAAATGCTGATGGACTCTCTAGGATGTATATCATCGACTAGAGGTATGAGGTTCATCCAGGAGTGGATTAAATCCTCCTGTCCCTTAGTCTGTGGGGGGCGAGTGTTAGAGAGAATTCTCTGTTTAGGCTGAATTTCCCTACCTAGTGAGTCCCCCAGCAGCTTTGCTGGATTTCTAGGGTTTCTTTTTTTCTCCTGCCAAGAGTGAGACTCTTTTACCCTCACCCTTGGGCATGTTGAAGTGTGTTTTCTTGGTTAAACCTTGTGTTGAATGGGCTATGGGGTCTTTTACTCCATAGGGCCTCATGTATTTTTGTGATGTGGGTTACACAGTGTCAAGACCGGTGGGGGGGTCTGTACTTCCGCTCTCTATATGGTAGAGGAGAGGCACAGAGGACCCCAGCCAAGATTCTCGATTGTGGTAGCAATGGACGAGCAATCAAGGCCTAGCTTCTCAGGAGGTGATGCAGGCTGGTTCTTAAGTACAGTGTATCCCCAAGCCCCCCACAAAGGAATGTCCACACACTGTATTACTGAAAACACAGTCTTTATATAATTAATATTCAAGGGTTATGTACACTTATCACAACAACGCACTTGGTGCTCAGGAAAACCAATAATGGTAAATATCTACAATTCTAAAGTGGTACCACTAATATTAGACCTCATTAAAGTGCATTCACAATACTGTTAAAAATGGCACACAGATCAATAAGAAGGAAACCAGCAATAGAGAGAGGAGAGATAACAGAGGGTTGAAACAATAGGCAGAATACTGGCCCTCGCTACTGGACACAGTTCTGTGTGGAGATCCCCCCACCTGGGCAACCTGTAAAATAAAGGGATATGACACAAGCCCAGTCCATATATTGTTCAACAGTCTTATTCTCTCCTACAATGTTTTTACCCCCCCAATGTACCTGGTGGAGTCGAGTTCTTCGAAGAGGCGTCGACAGATCCTTCTTGAATGACCCCCTTTAAAGCAGGAGTCACGGATCGTCGAGAGGCGTCGAGAAACGTCGAAGACCTCGGGGTTCGGCGACGGGGAATCGACGGCCCTTCTTGAATGCCTTCCCTTTCAAGCGGGAGGCACGGGGCGTCGAACGTCCGTCGACAAACGAGGTAGAACGATGTCGAAGAGGCGGCAGCTTCGTCCGAGCGGTGCTCGTCGGCGTCGGGGCGTCGGCGTCCTGCAAGGCGGAGGTGTGCGGGGCACCTCGATGACAATAGTTCTGGACCGCAAAGATTGTAGAGACGGGAGCCCAGCAAGGGCGTCGAGTCGCTCGAGTCTTTGGGATCGTGAGGTGGCGGGAAACCCACCGGCGGATTCTCCTCGGCGCGTTGGTCGTCCTCGACTTTCTCCGGCAGGGCAAAAGCGGTCGACGGTGCGGACGAGGGAGTCCTTCGAGTCAAATGTTCTTAGGCAAGGAGCGGACGGCTCCGGTCGTCGGCGGCACGGCGTCAAGTGGTTCCCACGGCTGGGCAACACAACTTCGACGGGCCTCCAGCGGTTACACAGGCCTGCAAACCCTGGTCGACGGCAATGGACTTCGACAGCGTCGAGGTCCGGGTGCTTCACTTCGATCTCCTCGGCGGTCCCGTCTCGGGTCGGCAGCCTTTCGAGGGTCTGACTTCCAGGGCGCTTCGGCGAAGATTCAGCGGTGCTCGATGGTCCCTCGGAGCACGGGAAGAGGGCGCCTTACCAGGTCCTCTCTCGGGTCAGTCCTCGACGATTTCGACAACCTTCAGTTCCGTCGAAGCAAATGCCACAGCAAGTCTTCTTCTTCCAGCTGGACGTCGAGGATCAGCAAATCCAGTTACTCTTGAGTGGAGACTCAGCTTCTGAATGCTTCTGAACAATTTCCAGTGGTGAGAGGTCCCCAGATATACTATTCTGTCTCTCATCCACACTGCTGGCACACACACAGCAGCCAATCACACAGAAGGGCATTCATGCAGTCAGTCAGCCAATCAGGCACACAGTGCATTCAGGCCACACTCCTCCCTTTCAGACACTCACAACAAGGAATGTGGATTGGGACAAGTACCCAGCCATTCAACACTACACACTGCATTCAGGCCAGTTTCGGGCAGGGCTGTCTCAGTCTTTGTCTCTCATGCCAGAAACCAGACAACCACAACAAGGAGTGTATATTGGTCACACACTCCATTCACCCAGGTCCCACCCACAGGAGGTACCCACAACATACAGTCACTGGGAAGGCTCCAGTCAGTCTAGCTGGGCCTTCACAACAACACCATATATGGAACTTCCACCCAACAGCCAGTCAGGGGGAAGGGACAGAGTCAGGGCTTCCCAGGACTTTGGGAAAAACAAGATAACAGGCAATAGAAAGCAAGAGGCCACAGGGGCCATCTTGTTTCCTATCAGGAATCAACTGATTCCAATGGCAGGGCCTGGGTATCCCAAAATGGAGGACACCCAGAGCACCTGTCAAATTCAGCATGGAGCTGCCACCAGCCCATACCCTGCTCTGTGGGCCACCCACAGGTGCCCAAAAACATACACTAGGGGCACAGGGTTGTACCCCTACCCATGGGTGCCATAAGGGTATCCCATGGGTCTGTTCACCAAACCAAAAGAGAGCTGCACTGCCAGGAGTCCCTCATGGACTCCTGGGCAGAAAACATGACAGAACACACGGTAAAAACAGAAAAAGGACAAGGATTCAGAGGCCCTGTCCCTCAGATGCATTTCCGGCATCACAGTCGCCCCCCCCAGACTGAGGTGGAGGGTGCCTAATCTCCCACGGGATAGACACCCTCATCCAGACGGTCAACATACCTTCTGGAAAGGCCATCTGCATTATCGTGACTCTTCCCTGGTCTGTGCTCTATGGTGAAGTCTAGCCCTTGTAGGCTAATCGACCACCTGAGCAATTTCGGATTCTCACCCTTCATCTGCATAAGCCACTTCAGGGGCTTATGATCTGTTTGGACCTTGAAGGTGGACCCCGTAAGGTAGGGCCTAAAACGCCTAAGGCTCCAAACTATACTAAAACATTCCTTTTCAACAGTAGCCCACCTAAGTTCTCTACCCTTGAGTTGTCTACTGATGAATATGATAGGATGTTCTCTCCCTTTGTCATCTAACTGGGACAAGACAGCTCCAATTCCGGTGTCGCAGGCATCCGTCTGGACGATAAAGGGTCGGCTGTAGTCAGGCGCACTCAACACAGGTGCCCTACACAGACTTTCTTTCAAGCCATCAAAGGCCCTCTGACAGTCTTCAGTCCAATTAACCTTCCTAGGCTGTTTGGGTGAAGTTAGAGCTGTCAGGGGTGCAGCTATGGTTCCATAGTCTGCCATGAAATTGCGATAGTACCCAGTGAGGCCCAAAAAGGCTCTCACCTGGGTTTGAGTAGTGGGAGTCTCCCAGTTCTGTACGTCCTGTACTTTACTGGAGAGAGGTTGGATTTGACCCCCTCCTACCTCATGACCAAGATAGGTAACTTTCCCCTGAGCTATCTGGCACTTGGTGGCCTTGATAGTGAGGTTAGCCCTTTTCAAGGCCTGCAACACCTTATCCAGATGTGTCAAATGCTCTTCCCAGGTGGAACTGTAGACGGCAATGTCGTCTAAGTAAGCCACACAAAAGGCTTCCAGCCCACTGAGCGCATGGTTGACCAATCTCTGGAAGGTGGCAGGGGCATTCTTCAACCCAAAGGGCATGACCCTAAACTGGTAGAGTCCCTCAGGTGTGGAGAATGCCGTCTTTTCCTTGGCATGGTCCGTCAGAGCTATTTGCCAATAGCCTGAGGTAAGGTCAAAGGTGCTCACAAATTTGGCAGCACCTATAGTGTCCACGAGCTCATCAGCCCTGGGCAATGGGTGCGCGTCAGTTTTGGTGACGGCATTGACTCCTCGGTAGTCCACACAGAACCTCCAATCCTTGGTACCCGCCGGGGAACTTGCCTTGGGGACAAGGACCACTGGACTGGACCAGGGACTGGTGGAGGGTTCAATAACACCCAGATCCAACATCTTGGCGACCTCAGCCTGGATGTGGTTTTTGACGGTATCTGACATACGATAGCTCCTGCTTTTGACAGGCACACTGTCACCAGTGTCAATTTCGTGCTTACACCACGGTGTAAGGCCCGGTGTCAGTGAAAAAAGAGGGGCATACTGCTGG
This sequence comes from Ambystoma mexicanum, assembly GCF_040938575.1. NCBI lineage: Eukaryota > Metazoa > Chordata > Amphibia > Caudata > Ambystomatidae > Ambystoma > Ambystoma mexicanum. The sequence continues at coordinate 385,780,332 of NC_090937.1, forward strand.
AGCAAAGCCCGGCAGGCCCTCTGCTGCTCTGTTGTCAAATCGGGAGAGAGTTGTACTCCCTCCACTGAGCCATCCTGAGGGTTGCTATGCAGCAAATCAGGAAGGGGCTCACTCTCATCCTCTTCTTGCCCTGAAGCTAGCAAGAGACATGAGACCTCTGCTCGCCTGTGGAAAGGCTTGAGCCTGTTGACATGGAATACCTGGGGGGCTACCCCAGAGGCTCCCATGTCCACCAGATAATTGACTTCGCCCATCTTGGAGATGATCCTGAAGGGTCCAGTCCACTTGTCTGCCAAAGCTCTAGGCTTGGTAGGCTCCATCACAAGGATTTCCTGTCCCGGAGTCCAATCCACTTGCGAAGCTTTCAGGTCATGCCAGTACTTATTCAATTCCTGGCTGGCCTTGAGATTTGCTGTTGCCTGACCCATCATTTGTGTCATCCTCCGCCTGAGGCCTAACACATAGTCCCCCACTTGCTTGGCGGGACCTGGAGGGGTGGCTTCCAAGCCTTCTCGGATCAAGGCGAGGGGCCCCCTCACGGGATGTCCAAAGAGTAACTCAAAGGGGCTGAAACCAACACCCTCTTGAGGTACCTCTCTGTAAGCAAACAGCAGGCATGGCAGGAGGAGATCCCATTTCCTCCTTAGGGGCTCTTCCAAAGCACCTAGCATGCCCTTGAGAGTTTTGTTAAATCTCTCAACCAGACCATTGGTCTGGGGGTGGTAAGAGGTGGAGAACTTGTAGGTTACCCCGCACTCTTTCCACATGGTTTTCATGTAACTAGACATGAAGTTGGATCCTCGGTCAGAGACAACCTCCTTGGGGAATCCAACACGGGTGAAAATGCCCAGGAGAGCCCTGGCAACCACCTTGGCAGTAACAGTCCGAAGGGGTATTGCCTCAGGGTACCTGGTGGCATGATCTACCAAGACCAGGATGAACCGATGTCCACCTGAAGTGGGAGGGTCAAGGGGACCGACGATGTCGATGCCCACCCTCTCAAATGGTGTGCCAACCACTGGTAATGGCTGCAGTGGGGCAATGACCCTGCCTCCAGTCTTGCCAGACAACTGACAAGTTGGGCAGGTCCTGCAGTGGGACTCCACCTCTACTCCCATCCGTGGCCAGTAGAAATGGGCAGAGAGCCTCTGCTTAGTCTTCTTGGTCCCAAGATGACCAGCCAAGGGCACCTCATGCGCCAACTGCAGTAGGAAGGGCCTGTAAACCTGGGGTACCACCAACCTCTTGCGGGCACCAGGTTCGGGCTTAGTGGGCTCACTAACAAGGAGCTCACCCTCCCAATAAATCTTGAATGTCCTAGGCACTCCACCTTGTGCCTGGGACAGGGCCTGTTTCCTCAGGCCCTCGAGAGAGTGGCACTCTCTCTGTCCCTTACAGAAGTCTGCCCGGGAGGGTCCCCCTTCAGCTAACAAGCATTGAAGGTCGGGATGATCCTCCGGGTTGAGAACCTCTCCCACAGGAGAGTCTTCTGTCTCTTCTCCCACAGGAGTTGAGTTTGGGTTTTCCGCTGGACCCAGCCCGTCCGGAGCATGGATCCCAATGGGTGCTGTCGGAACAGCAGGAAGAGAAGGTGTTCCCTCCACAGAGGTGGCCTTCTTGGTCTTCCTTCTTCTTGCCTTAGGCCTCGCCTTTGGCTCGGGTACCTGACTCACAGCCAGACCCGGTGTCACCTGTGACCTAGTGACTGCAGCAGCAGTCATGGGAAGACCATCCGAGATCAACCCCAACTCTACTAGATCATTTCCTAACAGAATGTTAGCAGGGACATTGTCCTGAACCAGGACAGGAAGCTTTGCTGTCTTGTCTCCAATCATGAGTGTGACTAGGGCTACAGGCGATAATTTGGGAGGCCCACCAGCTAACCTGGTGGTTCTCAGAGGAGCACCTACATAGTCCTCTGGCTTGAGCAGGGTCCTGTCCACCACTGTCATGCTTGCCCCAGTGTCTCTCAAACCAGTAGAAGGCTGGCCATTCAAGAGGACACTTCTCAAAAACCTACGGGTGTTCTGCGGGATAGTTGCCAGTACTTCTGCGTACTGGTCCCAGGCCCCAAGGGACACTAAGGAAATCTCTACCGGAGCACCAAATGTGATTCCTGTAGAGGAGGGGAGGACAGTGGCCTCCACCTCAGCCACGGGGTAAGGGTAGGTCAGGCTGACAGCCTGTACTCCAAGTGCCTTACCTTTACACTTGGGGTCACCCCTTTTGTGATCCAGAGCCCCACAATCCCAACAATTGCCAGGAGTGCGGGGTACGGTACTGGAACCACTGAGAACCTGCTTTGCAGCAGGTGGACCACTACTCTTATTCCCACCCACAGAGGACTTATCCCCACCAGATTTTTGGGTCTTAGGAGAGGAAGGTTTTGGTTTACCCGACTGTGATTGCTTTTGGGACTCCTCAGCTTTCTGAGAGGTCCCCTTTTCTTTGTCCTTGTCCTTCCCACTGGAGTCTTTAGGGGACACCCGGTGGGAGACCCACTTGTCAGCCAACCTAGCCAGCTTAAAGGGGTCCAAAATGTTCTGGTCAGCCACATACTGACGCAGCTCTGGTGAACAGGCTTCAGAAAAATGCTCAAAAAACAAGAGGTGGGACAACTCAACAAAAGTTTTCACCTTGTAACCGTCAATCCACCCCATCATGTTCATGTGCGCAGTACTCACCCAGTCAACCCAAGACACATTCTCTCTTTTCTTAAAATCCCTGAACCTTTTAAGGTATTGGGTAGGTGTCTTGCCAAACTTGGCAATCAAAGCAGACTTCATACACTCATACTGACCCCTTTCTTCCACACTCAGCTTCAGAATACAGTCATATCCAGTTTGAGGCACTCTGCTTAACAAACACTTAGCCCAATCTCTTTTATCTACATCATGAATTGCACAAGCCATTTCAAACGCTTCAATCCATTGGAGGATATCTGAACCCTCCACAAACACACCAACCAAATCTTTCATAAACTTGGTGGCTGGGGACCTGCCACTCTCAATTGGTCTAGCTGAAGTCTCCACTCTAGCTCTCTCTAGCTGGATTCTCTGACATTCAGTGTCCTTGTCTTTGAGCGCAAGATCCCTATTCTTGAGTTCCACTTGCTGTGCCAGCTCCTCTTTCTTAAGCTCAGCTTCTATTTCCAACTTGCGATATTCAAAGGCCAATTTCATCCTTAATAACTCAAGTTCCATGGAATTGCTGGGGTTTGGAACAGAGGCAGCAGGAATGGTGGCATTCCCAGAAACAGATTCAGCGACAACCCCAGGGGCAGAGTCCTCACTGGTTGCATCCCCCCCTTCATCAAGGGTTTCACCATCAGTCTGGTAGTCCACCAGGGCAGCTGTCAGCTCAGCCCTAGACTTATCCACAAAGTCCAACTCCCTGGCTTCACAAGCACTCTGGAGAGCCTCTAAGCTCATCCGAGTCAATTTACCATTTGCAATGGGCTCCATTGCCTGTAATGCAGTTATTTGGTACACACCCAAACCTTAATCTAATAAAGTGCGGATATTTTGTAAGTGGCACGGTTATACACTGAGTCTTAAAACCATAAGCATCCCACCGCTGCCACCAGCTTGTCAAGACCGGTGGGGGGGTCTGTACTTCCGCTCTCTATATGGTAGAGGAGAGGCACAGAGGACCCCAGCCAAGATTCTCGATTGTGGTAGCAATGGACGAGCAATCAAGGCCTAGCTTCTCAGGAGGTGATGCAGGCTGGTTCTTAAGTACAGTGTATCCCCAAGCCCCCCACAAAGGAATGTCCACACACTGTATTACTGAAAACACAGTCTTTATATAATTAATATTCAAGGGTTATGTACACTTATCACAACAACGCACTTGGTGCTCAGGAAAACCAATAATGGTAAATATCTACAATTCTAAAGTGGTACCACTAATATTAGACCTCATTAAAGTGCATTCACAATACTGTTAAAAATGGCACACAGATCAATAAGAAGGAAACCAGCAATAGAGAGAGGAGAGATAACAGAGGGTTGAAACAATAGGCAGAATACTGGCCCTCGCTACTGGACACAGTTCTGTGTGGAGATCCCCCCACCTGGGCAACCTGTAAAATAAAGGGATATGACACAAGCCCAGTCCATATATTGTTCAACAGTCTTATTCTCTCCTACAATGTTTTTACCCCCCCAATGTACCTGGTGGAGTCGAGTTCTTCGAAGAGGCGTCGACAGATCCTTCTTGAATGACCCCCTTTAAAGCAGGAGTCACGGATCGTCGAGAGGCGTCGAGAAACGTCGAAGACCTCGGGGTTCGGCGACGGGGAATCGACGGCCCTTCTTGAATGCCTTCCCTTTAAAGCGGGAGGCACGGGGCGTCGAACGTCCGTCGACAAACGAGGTAGAACGATGTCGAAGAGGCGGCAGCTTCGTCCGAGCGGTGCTCGTCGGCGTCGGGGCGTCGGCGTCCTGCAAGGCGGAGGTGTGCGGGGCACCTCGATGACAATAGTTCTGGACCGCAAAGATTGTAGAGACGGGAGCCCAGCAAGGGCGTCGAGTCGCTCGAGTCTTTGGGATCGTGAGGTGGCGGGAAACCCACCGGCGGATTCTCCTCGGCGCGTTGGTCGTCCTCGACTTTCTCCGGCAGGGCAAAAGCGGTCGACGGTGCGGACGAGGGAGTCCTTCGAGTCAAATGTTCTTAGGCAAGGAGCGGACGGCTCCGGTCGTCGGCGGCACGGCGTCAAGTGGTTCCCACGGCTGGGCAACACAACTTCGACGGGCCTCCAGCGGTTACACAGGCCTGCGAACCCTGGTCGACGGCAATGGACTTCGACAGCGTCGAGGTCCGGGTGCTTCACTTCGATCTCCTCGGCGGTCCCGTCTCGGGTCGGCAGCCTTTCGAGGGTCTGACTTCCAGGGCGCTTCGGCGAAGATTCAGCGGTGCTCGATGGTCCCTCGGAGCACGGGAAGAGGGCGCCTTACCAGGTCCTCTCTCGGGTCAGTCCTCGACGATTTCGACAACCTTCAGTTCCGTCGAAGCAAATGCCACAGCAAGTCTTCTTCTTCCAGCTGGACGTCGAGGATCAGCAAATCCAGTTACTCTTGAGTGGAGACTCAGCTTCTGAATGCTTCTGAACAATTTCCAGTGGTGAGAGGTCCCCAGATATACTATTCTGTCTCTCATCCACACTGCTGGCACACACACAGCAGCCAATCACACAGAAGGGCATTCATGCAGTCAGTCAGCCAATCAGGCACACAGTGCATTCAGGCCACACTCCTCCCTTTCAGACACTCACAACAAGGAATGTGGATTGGGACAAGTACCCAGCCATTCAACACTACACACTGCATTCAGGCCAGTTTCGGGCAGGGCTGTCTCAGTCTTTGTCTCTCATGCCAGAAACCAGACAACCACAACAAGGAGTGTATATTGGTCACACACTCCATTCACCCAGGTCCCACCCACAGGAGGTACCCACAACATACAGTCACTGGGAAGGCTCCAGTCAGTCTAGCTGGGCCTTCACAACAACACCATATATGGAACTTCCACCCAACAGCCAGTCAGGGGGAAGGGACAGAGTCAGGGCTTCCCAGGACTTTGGGAAAAACAAGATAACAGGCAATAGAAAGCAAGAGGCCACAGGGGCCATCTTGTTTCCTATCAGGAATCAACTGATTCCAATGGCAGGGCCTGGGTATCCCAAAATGGAGGACACCCAGAGCACCTGTCAAATTCAGCATGGAGCTGCCACCAGCCCATACCCTGCTCTGTGGGCCACCCACAGGTGCCCAAAAACATACACTAGGGGCACAGGGTTGTACCCCTACCCATGGGTGCCATAAGGGTATCCCATGGGTCTGTTCACCAAACCAAAAGAGAGCTGCACTGCCAGGAGTCCCTCATGGACTCCTGGGCAGAAAACATGACAGAACACACGGTAAAAACAGAAAAAGGACAAGGATTCAGAGGCCCTGTCCCTCAGATGCATTTCCGGCATCACACACAGCACCCTCTGTGCCGTAACCCAGGGGTGTCCTAGGGACTCCCCAACATAGACTCCATACCCTGGGACTGACTACTGTCTCCCAGGGCATGTAAAGTCACCAAAGACTTTACTAGTCTTAAATCCTGAACAGAACCAGTACAAACCATCATATTGTGGACGTACTGGCTGGGGCAATTCGATTGCCCCAGGGTCTGTTAGTCAAGGGGGCACGTCTCCGTCCCCCCTGATCGAGTTTTGGCTGGTGGCAGTGGAAACTACTTTTTATATTCGACCGCGAATATTTTCCTATGGGATTTCCCATTGTTTTAGGCTAACACATTTAATTATTTATTTACGGTAGCCTCAAACATACCGCCGGTTTATATATTTATTATTATAACTCCGGTTGGGATTTTTTGCCAAAACTTGATTCAAAAATGGCGTTGGCTTTCGCCTCTGTAACTCTGACCCGAAGTGGAGCCCTTTGTCCCACTTTTGGCGGGCTTCTCCACAGAAGCCCTCCAAAGCGGTGCCACTCTGTCTGGAGTACTTAGGAGGGGTGGAGGGGGATTTAGGCACCCTGGACTGAGTTACCTTGGTAACTCAAGTCGCACTCCGTCCTGATTGGCCCAAGTGGTGAGCCGGCCGGCTCACCACTTAGCATGTTTGAGTGACAGCTAGGCTGGGTGAATGGGGGTTTGCTGCATAAAAGCAGGGCTTTGGGGACTGGAACTTCAGAAGTCGCCACAGGACCAAGAATCCGACGAGGGAAGAGCTGAGCCGACCTGCTGCGACGACACCACCCGGTGGAGCCCTGCTGAACCGTCTCACCACTTTTCCCAACGACCGAGGAGAACTCTTAACGGAGTGGCTCCTTCCCTTGACTGGTGGGGACAACCAGTTTTCACCTTCTTTTCGCTTCTTCGAGGTATCTCGTGGCCGCCTTGCCCGTGCCAAGCACCCCGGCAACCGGAATACCACACTTTTACCACAACCACGAAAGTCGGTACAACCCTTTAACCGGAGGACTCCGCGGCTGGTTTCTTCCCGGGCAGTGCAACGACCTTCTTCTTCTGCTCTTCAGCGAGAACTTCTTCTCCCCTGACCGACGTCGAGCCTTGCTGCCACTGCCTGGAACAACTGCCACCGCTGGAGGATCCTTCCCGTCTAAGGTACCGTGTTCCGCCTGGCTTCCCTTGCCACCGACTGTACGGGGTAGTTTTAGCCCCCGGCTTTCGAACCTGGGAGTGCCTGGGACACCCTGGCTAAACTTTCTAAGCCTCTCTAAACTCCGCCTGAACTCTTTGCAAGACTCTAAATCCCTAATAACAGTGTGATCTTGGGCACATGTTCGCTCTGTCTGTTCTAAGAGTGGGCCCTGCCTAGTGACTTTTGCTCACCTGTGACTTTATGCTTCTTTGAGCCTATTGAAAGTGTTCTTGACCTTAAAGTGGTGTGTTTCGCCTATTCCTGCTTTTTCTCTCCCTCCTTTGAACCTACTAGAGTGTCATCTAAAGTTAAGCACTCACCTCTGTTTGAATTATGTGATGTTAACCTAGAGTTGTCTAGATAGGAATAAGGATTGGGACTGCTTTCCATATAACTGTGTTTAGAGTGTTTCACTATATATTGCTAGAGTGTTTCCAACGTATGTGTTCTTAAAATAAATAACTATATACTTTTGAAACCAAGCTCTGGTCAGTGTTTGCTTGTACTATTGTGTTTAGGTACCTATTGTGTATACTTCGCATACTGCCTAACTCTTCTTGAGGGAAGTCTGACTGCTCAGCCACAGCTACCAGGTAAATCTGGGTGGTGCGGACTGCTACCAAGTGGGTTTACTGCTATACCTGTAGTCTTAAATCTTTTGCAGTGTTCCCTAAGGGAACTGCACAGGTTTCTGCCTAACAGGGTTACTTGTGTTTTTGGCTTTCCCCTTGGCGGCCAGGTAGGTGCAACCACACATGTGAGGTACCGTTTTCATCGGGACACCTGTGGGAATGCGTGACAGTAGGCCATGTGTTGTTGGGGGCGTGTTTCGATGGGTGCGTCGAGCGAAATGTGCGGAAAATGCGTTTTTTCGCCACATTTCGGACTTTGCGGAGGTGTCTGGGTAATAAATTCTGGGGCGATGTGCGCAAATCATACCTCTGCGGATTCCCACGGGTGTCCTCTTTTCGGAAATGCATGGGGTTCCCTGTTTTCCTTGGTCCCTTGGACACCCGAGGCCCATATCTGTATGTTGTGCCGGTCGGCAGAATGGCTGAGATTCTCCTCTGCAAACAGACTGGCGGTTGCTTGCGTTTTCGGCTTGCCCATTGCCAGCCATGTAGGTGCACTCACACATGTGAGGTACCATTTTCATCGGGACACCTGTTTGAATGCGTGACGGTAGTCCATGTGTTGTCGGGGTGTGTTTCGATGGGTGCGCAGAGCGAAATGTGCGGAAAATGCGTTTTTTCCCCACATTTTGGATTTTGCGGGGGTGTCTGGGTAATAAATTTTGGGGCGATGTGCGCAAATCATACCTCTGCGGATTCCCACGGGTGTCCTCTTGTCGGAAATGCATGGGGTTCCCTGTTTTCCTTGGTGGCTTGGACACCCGAGGGCCATATCTGTATGTTGTGCCGGTCGGCAGAATGGCTGAGATTCCCCTCTGCAAACAGACTGGGTGTTGCTTGCGTTTTCGGCTTGCCCCTTGCCAGCCAGGTAGGTGCACCAACGCATGTGAGGTACCGTTTTCATCGGGACACCTGTGGGAACGCGGGACGGTAGGCCATGTGTTGTTGGGGGCGTGTTTCGATTGGTGCGTCGAGTGAAATGTGCGGAAAAAGCGTTTTTTACCCCACATTTCGGACTTTGCAGGGCTGTCTGGGTAATAAAATCTGGGGCGATGTGCACAAATCTTACCTCTGCGGATTCCCACGGGTGTCCTCTTTTCGGAAATGCATGGGGTTCCCTGTTTTCCTCAGTGGCTTGGACACCAGAGGCCCATATCTGTACGTTGTGCCGGTCGGCAGAATGTCTGAGATTTCGCTCTGAAAACAGACTTGGGGTTACTTGTGTTTTAGGCTTTCCCCTTGGCGGCCAGGTAGGTGCACCCACACACACACCTGTGGGAACGCGGGATGGTAGGCCATGTGTTGTGTTTGTGTGGTTTTCATAACGTTTTGACCCATTTGCTGGTGCCCTTTGTCTCACAACCCTTTCTTTTCCCAAATGTGACCTACATTTAGTCGCTGCTTTGGCCACCATACACTTTTATAACCTGCACAAGTCACCTACCCTTGAAAAGGTCTGCCTGTGCTCTTTCAAAAAATGTATGGCTGCCGTTCCTCACCACATTGGTTTTCCCAATTTACACATGCTAAGTGCATCTGGTCAGGCCGTGAGCGTAAACCTCCTGTGTACCCTGGCTCAGTGTTTGGCTTGTGGTATTGCTTGTTTTGTAAAAACACTACAAAAATTGTATGCTCTCCTAACTGCAAGAGTCGGGGGAATGTAGCGGAGCATTGCTTTTCTCAAAATTCATAGAAGCCATTGCCGTACCAAGCCAACCATGTCCAACACATACCTTTTTTTTCAGTCATTTTCCCGCTTTTCCCCCATTCGATGGCAGTTTCCCCTACCTAGTTGTTGCCTGACCTATGCAAATCACCCCTTCCTAAACTTGGAATTTTGTCTACTTTTCAGAAATATATGCCTTTCTGTCCTCCAATTTCCAAAATCGCCTACCTCTCACAAAACGGTTGATAACCAGATCAAAATAATTTTTTCCCTTTTCCACTCAACCTGTTCCTGAAAGCCACGAAATTGGGGAACTCAGTACAGCAAACCATTTGTTCCTAGCTCTTACAAGGAAAAAACCACAGGCTTCTTTGTACATCATTTTATTGGAATTATTTGAAAAAACCCAACATTTTTTGCACTTTTTCCTTATTTTCTCTCACCCCCCTACAGCAACCTGGGATTCCTGGGTGGCGTTACGGCCGCCTACATGTGGAAAAAAAGGAGCCAAATTTGGCTGAGATTTCTCATGTAACAAAAAAGTTACAAGCCATTGAATGGCCACATACCAAAATCACCAAAAAAGGCCCTGGCACTGGGGAGAAATACCCATGGCACTTAAAGGGTTAAAGGCAAACCCTAAATGTACAGATGTATGAACTCTGCACGAACCCTAGATCTGTGATGTATTAACTTTCAGGAGGGTTGAACATCATGTTTTTGAGAGTTTATAAGGTGCGACTATTCTAATGTACAGTCGAACTCACTGAGCACACCGAACCACGCTGGAGTTCGCTGTGTTGTACTGAGGGCCAATAGCTATCTGATGCATTGTCCCTTGAAACTGTTCAGTATAAAATAAAGATCTTTGTATGTTCCTTTGTAACCCGCGTTCGGTGTATTTCCTTTTGAGGTACTCAGCCTCAATATCTTCTTTTTGTTTTCACAGGTAGACCCAGAGGAAGTTGGCAGAGCTCATCTGATGCCCACTAAGTTGGCTGATGGCCCACCTCTCGAGTTCCCAGTTATACCTGTAAATCTTACTATAATTGGTACAGTAGTCAGGATTCCAGTGAGCATTCAGAGAGAAGTCCCAGGAAAGGTCTTGCTTGGAAATTATCTCCGAGCTTTAGGGCTTGTGGGAGATACAGCAGAAAGACCCTGCACAAGGTCTCAAACAAGGGCAGCACTGGCCAAGTCCAATGCCCAGCCCAAGCCAAGGGGCAACCCAAGGCTAAATGAGTCAGAAAATCCAAAAGAGGGAAAGAAAATATTCCAGCAAACTCACCTTCTACTGAGGTATAGGTAGTTGGTCAAAACCCTGAACCTGACGAGGAAGAGGGGTTGACTGAAGTCTGGGATCCCAATGATTACTGAGCTACAAGACTTGTTAGTGGAAGGTGGTCCTGACCGGATAGAATTCAGTAAAAACCAATGTGAGTGCCCATCTCTGGAAGGCCTAAGGAGACAGGCCTACTGCCAGCTTGAGGGTGAGCCTCCTGGGAAGCCCAGGATTTATTGGGAAGGTAGACTCCTATACAGTGAGCCTACAGAGTCTACAGAAGGAGACCATAGGAGGTTGGTTGTTCCCCCTACTGTAAGATCCTTCCTCCTGCAGCTGGCGCATGAAGTGCCCTTTGCTGGTCACCTCGGTATTAAGAGGACCAAGCAAAGGTTATCCATGCATTTCTACTGGCCCTAGATGGGGGTGCAAGTAGAAGGTCACTGCAGGAGTTGTGCCACCTGCCAGATTTCTGGTAAGAGTGGCTCAACAATCCAAGCTCCACTGGTACCACTCCCAGTTGTGGGGGTACCATTTGAGAGGGTAGGGATTGACACTGTTGGTCCCCTTGACCCCCAAACATCCTCGGGCAATAGGTTTATCCTGGTGCTGGCCGACCATGCCACCAGGTATCCTGAGGGCATCCCATTGAAGACTGTGACTGCCAAGTCAGTTGCAAAAGCTTTGCTTGGCATATTTACTAGGGTTGGCTTCCCTAAAGAAGTTGTGTCTGACAGAGGCAGCAACTCTGTGCAGGATGGACCCCAGCTAGCGCATAGGACTGGGTGTTTCCAAACAGCACTTTAAGATGAGCAGCAGCACCCTTAAGATAAATGGGGATGCAGATTTGTACTCTTGCACCAAATTAATAATGATAACTCAATAGTTTGGCAAAGGGAGTTTGTTTAATGACAAGTTTAAAAAACGGGGAGTTCAATGAATATCAGCAATCGCTCGATCTTCCTTCTCGTTTCAACTCCAATTAATTTCAGAAAAAGCATAACATGTATACCAAAAACTCATCATTACTGACTTGTAACTCTTAAAACCTAGCATGCAACTTGATTGGTTATAGGAAGGTAACTTTAATATAGGTACTATATCTGTATATGGTAACTGGCAGCGTGGATTGGATAAACAATGTCAGGTGGGGCAACTAAGCCCATCCTTCAAAATGGCCACTGTAAACGTCACTACAAGTATGACATCTAATTGGTTCTACTAACTATAGGACCCTAGATTACATGGTCCACTATGATTGGGTTGGAAGCCAACCCCACTCATACTTTTCCACTTGCGCTTAGCAGCGTGCAAAATAGCCAGGTAGGTGCAGGGAGTTCGTCTGCACCCCAGCTTCCTTCCAATTATTGTTACAATCAGTCATCACCTCAGTGGTCATGTGTCAATTATTTCTTTGTAGTTGTCCTCAAGTCTGCTTCTTGGTCTGGGAAAGTTAAGGCGTATGGTTATGGCAAGGATCCATGCGTAGGTGTGAAAGTCTCATCCCCTTCTGCCTGCCTGGTTATGTGATTCAGACACCGTGAAATCGGCCTCGTCTTCATGGAATTTTGTGTATTTTATTTAATTCTGCCAGTCGTCTGCCATCTGTGGCTTATCTTGACCTTTCTTAACAGGATACTCTGTTCTTCTTTCTCTTTAATTGTATCCACTTTTGGCCTATTCCAGCTGATACAACCTTGGCTTCTTGGCATGGTTACCTTCGGCTGAGTTTCTCTCCATCTTTAATTCTCGATTTGTTTGCTGCAAAACTCTCCTTTGAGATCTTTAGTAACCTTGTGTTAATTCTGCTCTTGTGTGTAGTGGAAGTATTCTTATATAAAGTGCTCTTTGTGATAGATATATGTATAGGTGGCGCTTGCCGCAATCTATTTTGCTACTAAGCATAAGCAAGCCTCACAAATTCTTTTCTTCTTGCGTTTTCTTGCATCTGTACACGTTTAAACTAACTGAATATCTTCATCGCGCGTATGACATAAGTTTCTGACATCTTGATATCAACTGTTTCATTTTAGGCTCAGGATGTCGCTTATCCATGGTCTTTCATCTCTTTTGTCATCATTCTCAGGCCATTATATCTTCTATATGTACGTCAGTGTGGGTTCTTATGATGTCACCATTTGTCCCCCTTCAGTATCTTCTTAGCTTCTTCGGGTATTACATTCTGACAATCGTCATTCTGTCTCACTTGTCGATATGGTTTTCTCAATGTGTACTTTACTGTCCAGGTTTTCTTAGGCGTCGGTACTTCAATAGGTGCTGTTATTCTGATAGGCACTGGACAGAGCCTAACTGTGGATCTCTGCTGGTTTATTTGCTCATCATACGTCACATATTTTGGCATGAACGTTCCTTGTACTTTGAAAGGGGCGACTGGAGTGCAAATGGTGCTTGGCATTTCCTCTTCAACTTTATGTCCAAGTACATGCAGGCCATGTGGAAGGAATGTGGTGTCACTTTTAAGTTTTTATCCGCATATCAACCAAACCAATGGTCTGGTTGAAAGGTTTAACAGGACCTTAAAAAGCATGATTGGGGCTCTGGAAGAACCTCAAGGAGAAAATTGGATCTTCTATTACCATGCTTACTGTTTGCCTACAGAGAGGTACCTCAGGAGCGTGTTGGCTTCAGCCCCTTCAAGCTTCTGTTTGGCCACCCTGTAAGGGGACCCTTAGCAATAGTCAAGGAGGGATGGGAGAAGCCTTCTACTTCCATAACTACTGTGATGCTGGCAATGCATCTGAGGGACAGGGCCTCTGAATCCTTGTCCTTTTTCTGTTTTTACCGTGTGTTCTGTTATGTTTTCTGCCCCGGAGTCCATGTGGGACTCCTGGCAGTGCAGCTCTCACTTTTGGTTTGGTGAACAGACCCATGGGATACCCTTATGGCACCCATGGGTAGGGGTACAACCCTGTGCCCCTAGTGTATGTTTTTGGGCACCTGTGGGTGACCCCAGAGCAGGGTATGGGCTGGTGGCAGCTCCGTGCTGAATTTGACAGGTGCTCCGGGTGTCCTCCATTTTGGGATACCCTGGCCCTGCCATTGGGATCTGTTGATTCCTAATAGAAAACAAGATGGCCCCTGTGGCCTCTTGCTTTCTATTGCCTGTTATCTTGTTTTCCCAAAGTCCTGGGAAGCCCTGTCTCTGTCCCTTCCCCCTGACTGGCTGTTGGGTGGAAGTTCCATGTATGGTATCGTTGTAAAGGCCCAGCTAGACTGGCTGGAGCCTTCCCAGTGACTGTATGTTGTGGGTACCTCCTGTGGGTGGGACCCGGGTGAATGGAGTGTGTGACCAATATACACTTCTTGTTGTGGTTGTCTGGTTTCTGGCATGAGAGACAAAGACTGAGGCAGCCCTGCCCGAAACTGGCCTGAATGCAGTGTGTAGTGTTGAATGGCTGGGTACTTGTCCCAATCCACATTCCCTGTTGTGAGTGTCTGGAAGGGAGGAGTGTGGCCTGAATGCACTGTGTGCCTGATTGGCTGACTGACTGCATGAATGCCCTGCAGTATGATTGGCTGCTGAGTGTGTGCCAGCAGCGTGGATGAGAGAGAGGATAGTATATCTGGGGACCTCTCACCACTGGAAAAGTGTTCAGAAGGGACCTTTGGTTGAGAAGCGACCATTGTGCTCCTGAAGCAGCCAGGGAGCTGAGTCTCCACTCTACGAGTAACTGGAACTGCTGATCCTCGACGTCCAGCTGGAAGAAGAAGACTTGCTGTGGCATTTGCTTCGACCGATCTGAAGGCTGACGAGATCGTCGAGGGCTGACCCGAGAGAGGACCTGGTAAGGCGCCCTCTTCCCGTGCTCCGAGGGACCATCGAGCACCGCTCCATCTTCGCCAAAGCGCCCTGGAAGACAGACCCTCGAAAGGCTGTCGACCCAAGACGGGACCGCTGAGGAGATCGAGGTGAAGCACCCGGACATCGACGTCGTCGAAGTCCATTGCCGTCGACCAGGGTTCGCAGGTTTGTGCAACCGCTGGAGGCCCGTCGAAGTTGTGTTGCCCAGCCGTGGGAACCACTTGACGCCGTGCCGCCGACGACTGGAGCCGTCCGCTCCTTTGCCTAAGAACATTCAACCGAAGGACTCTCTCGACCGCATCGTCGACCGCTTATCCTGCCGGAGAAAGTCGAGGATGACCAACGCGCCGAGGAGAAACCTGCCGGTGGGTTTCCCGCCACCCGACGACCTCAAAGACTTGGACGACTCGACGCCCTTGCTGGGCCTCCGTCTCTACAATCTTTGCGGTCCAGAACTATTGTCATCGAGGTGCCCCGCACACCTCCGCCTTGCAGGACGCCGACGCCCGACACCGACGAGCACCGCTCGGACGAAGCTGCCGCCTCTTCGACATCGTTCTACCTCGTTTGTCGACGGACGTTCGACGCCCCGTGCCTCCCGCTTGAAAGGGAAGGCATTCAAGAAGGGCCGTCGATTCCCCGTCGCCGAACAGCGAGTCCCTCGACGTTTGTCGACGCCTCTTCGAGGAACTCGACTCCACCAGGTAAATTGGGGGGGTAAAAACATTCTAGGAGAGAATAAGACTTGCAGAGCAATACATGGACTGGGCTTGTACTATATCTTCCTTACAGGTAGGGGTCAGTATTCTGCCTATTGCTCAACCATCTTATTTTCTCTCCTCTCTCTATTGCTGGTTTCACTCTATTGGTCTGTGTGATATTGTACAGTATTGTTCATGCACTTCAATGAGATCTAGGGTGGCACCACTTTAGGATTGTAAATATTTGTCATTGTAGATTTTGCCAGAGTACAAAGTGAGTTATCATGATAAATGTACATAACCTTAACTTTTGATTATATAAAGACTGTGTTCTAACCAATACAGAGTGTGGATATTCCTTTGTGGGGACTTGGGGGATACACTGTACTTAAGAACCAGCCTGCATCACCTCCTGAGAAGCTAGGCCTTGATTGCTCGACCATTGCTACCGAATAGAGAATCTTGGGTGGGGTCTCCTGTGCCTCTCCTCCACCATATAGGGAGCGGAAGTACAGACACCCCCCACCGGTCATTGAGGCCCGTCTCTCACAACTACCAATGTAGTTGACTATGTGCTAGGGCTCAGAAAAAGGATGGTACTCCTGATGGGTCAGGCTAGTGAGAGGTTGAAGGCAGGACAAGCCCTGGTGAAACACTGGTATGGCCAGAAGGCTGCCATCATCTATTGTATGCTTGGTCAGCAAATCCTGATCATGAATCCCATAAGGCCTCGAGCTTTACAGGACAAGTGGTCAGGCCCTTACACAGTGGTGGAGTCACTGGGTGAGGTCAACTATTTAGTGGACTTTGGAAGGCCTGGACAGGCTCCAAAAGTGTTCCATGTGTATAGACTGAAGACTTCCACCCCCAGAGTTGAAATAACTGCACTGCTGCTGGCCTTAGATGTTGAGGAGGAGGAGTCAGAACCTCTCCCTGACCTGTTTCAGGGCAGTCCTTCAGACAGCTCAATTGAGGGTGTCAAAGTGGCCCCTCACCTGACTTCTGATCAACAAGCCGAGGTGAAAAATTTGCTGAGGCAGTTTTCCCCCTTGTTCTAACAGTCCCTTGGTTTGACACCTTGGTGCAAACATGACATTAACACAGGAGATAGTGTACCTACCAAAAGTAGGGGATACAGAATGTCAGACAAAGTAAGGTCTTATATTAAGACAGAGGTCAACAAAATGTTGGATCTTGGGGTGATTGAAGACTCTAGTAGTCCTTGGTCTAGCCCTGTGGTTTTAGTAGCAAAGGCAGGTACCTCTGAGTTGATGTTCTGTGTGGATTACAGGGCTCTGGATGCTGTCACCAAGACAAATGCGCACCCCTTGCCTAGAACCAATGAGCTGATGGATGCTTTGGGTGCTTCCAAATACCTCAGCACATTTGACCTCACTGCAGGCTATTGGCAAATAGCCCTTGCAGAACATGCCAATGAGAAGACAGCTTTCTCAACACCAGAGGGTCTTTACCAGTTCAGGGTAATGCTTTTTGGGTTGAAGAATGCAACTGCCACTTTCCAGAGGCTTGTGAATCATGTCCTTGATGGGTTGGATGAATTCTGTCTTGCATATCTGGATGATATATCAGTTTTCAGTGCTACCTGGTGTTAGGGAGAATTCTCTGTTTAGGCTGAATTTCCCTACCTATTGAGTCCCCCAGCAGCTTTGCTGGATTTTCTGGGTTTATTTTTTCTCTCCTGCCAAGAGTGAGACTCTTTTACCCTCACTCTTGGACATGTTTGAAGTGTGTTTTCTTGGTTAAACCTTGTGTTGAATAGGCTATGGGGTCTTTTACTCCATAGGGCCTCAGATATTTTGTGATGTGGGTTACACAGCACCCTCTGTGCCGTAACCCAGGGGTGTCCTAGGGACTCCCCAACATAGACTCCATACCCTGGGACTGACTACTGTCTCCCAGGGCATGTAAAGTCACCAAAGACTTTACTAGTCTTAAATCCTGAACAGAACCAGTACAAACCATCATATTGTGGACGTACTGGCTGGGGAAATTCGATTGCCCCAGGGTCTGTTAGTCGAGGGGGCACGTCTCCGTCCCCCCTGATCGAGTTTTGGCTGGTGGCAGTGGAAACTACGTTTTATATTCGACCGCGAATATTTTCCTATGGGATTTCCCATTGTTTTAGGCTAACACATTTAATTATTTATTTACGGTAGCCTTAAACATACCGCCGGTTTATATATTTATTATTATAACTCCGGTTGGGATTTTTTGCCAAAACTTGATGCTAAAATGGCGTTGGCATTCGCCTCTGTAACTCTGACCCAAAGTGGAGCCCTTTGTCCCACTTTTGGCGGGCTTCTCCACAGAAGCCCTCCAAAGTGGTGCCACTCTGTCTGGGGTACTTAGGAGGGGTGGAGGGGGATTTAGGCACCCTGGACTGAGTTACCTAGGTAACTCAAGTCGCACTCCGTCCTGATTGGCCCAAGTGGTGAGGCGGCCGGCTCACCACTTAGCATGTTTGAGTGACAGCTAGGCTGGGTGAATGGGGATTTGCTGCATAAAAGCAGGGCTTTGGGGACTGGAACTTCAGAAGTCGCCACAGGACCTAAGAATCCAACGAGGGACGAGCTGAGCTGATCTGCTACGACGACACCGCCGGTGGAGCCCTGCTGAACCATCTCACCACTTTTCCCGACGACCGAGGAGAACTCTTAACGGAGTGGCTCCTTCCCTTGACTGGTGGGGACAACCAGTTTTCACCTTCTTTCCGCTCTTCGAGGTATCTCGTGGCCGCCTTGCCAGTGCCAAGCACCCCGGCAACCGGAATACCCACCACTTTTACCCCAACCGCGAAAGTCGGTACAACCCTTTAACCGGAGGACTCCGCGGCTGGTTTCTTCCCGGGCAGTGCAACGACCTTCTTCTTCTGCTCTTCAGCGAGATCTTCTTCTCCCCTGACCGACGTCGAGCCTTGCTGCCACTGCCTGGAACAACTGCCCCCGCTGGAGGATCCTTTCCGTTAAGGTACCGTGTTCCGCCTGGCTTCCCTTGCCACCGACTGTACGGGGTAGTTTTAGTCCCCGGCTTTCGATCCTGGGATTGCCTGGGACACTTTGGCTAAACTTTCTAAGCCTCTCTAACCCTTTTCCGAACTCTTTTACAAGACTCTGAATCCCTACCAACTGTGTGATCTTGGGCACGTTTTCGCTCTGTCTGCTCTAAGAGTGGGCCCTGCTTAGTGACTTTTTGCTCACCTGTGACTTTGTGCTTCTTTGAGCTTACAAAAAGTGTTCTTAACCTTAGAGTGGTGTGTTTATCCTAATTCTGCTCCTTCTCCCTTCTTTTTACCTACTAGAGTGTCATCTAACGGTAAGCGCTCACCTCTGTTTGAATTATGTGGTGTTAACCTAGAGTTGTCTAGATAGGAATAAGGATTGGGACTGCTTTCCATATAACTGTGTTTAGAGTGTTTCACTATATTTTGCTAGAGTGTTTTCAACTTATGTGTTCTTGAAAATAAATAACTATATACTTTTGAAACCAAGCTCTGGTCAGTGTTTGCTTGTGCTATTGTGTCTGAGTACATATTGTGTATACTTTGCATACTGCCTAACTCTTCTTGAGGGAAGTCTGACTGCTCAGCCACAGCTACCAGGTAAATCTGGGTGGTGCGGACTGCTACCAAGCGGGTTTACTGCTATACCTGTAGTCTTAAATCTTTTGCAGTGTTCCCCAAGGGAACTGCACAGGTTTCTGCCTAACACTGGTGTACAGCGGTGGGATTTGTATTGAGTATACATTTTATTGTGCTCTAGATACCTTAGTGCAACTAACCACAAAGCTTAGCACTGTAAAAGTAATCCTCTAACATGTCAGTTATAGAAAGCTATAGTCAAGAGTCCCTTGCAGCCAAAACTGCTGATTGTTTAAGAGTGCTCTGTAAACATAAGGATCTCCTGACTAAGGGCAAGAAAATGGAGCTGATTGAAAGATTGTTAGCTAACCAAAGTCTGGGTGATGGTTCAGAGGAACCTACCACTCCAGCAACTGTAGATGACAGTATTGAAGTTAACATGGAGCAAAATGTTGATGATTCTGAGGAAGAGTCAGAAGAGGAGGGTGAGGCTGTTGTGACTGTCCCCCCTAGGCCTCTGCCTGCTCTACCTGCTGTACCTACTGGACCTTTACCAGGTCCCACATTTAGTCCTCAGTACTTTGAACTGGAGAAAATGAAACTAGAATTGGAGTATAAGAAACTTAATGCTCAAACTGACAAAGAACTAAGGCTAAGGGAAATGGAGCTCAAGTATGACTTAGAAAGGAAGAAATTATCTGTTGAGAATGCTTCTCTCTCTGGCTCCTCTAGAAGTTCCAGTCCTAAAAGACCCCGGATGCCTAAAGAATTGGTTGGTATGTATGAGCCTAAGTTGGATGTGTTGGATTGGTTGTCTCTGTTTGAATATAATCATGGGCTCCAGAACATCACAGGAAATGACTTACTCCCCTGGTTGTTCTCTAGGCTTCCCCCTGTTGCAACTGATGTGGTAATGGAGATGGGGGAGGAGGATAAGAAGGACTATGAATGTGTGAAGCTAGCTTTAATAGCTAGGTTTGGGAAGACCCCTTCCCAGTATCTTAAGAGGTTTAGGAGCCTCAAAAAGCATGATGGTACCCCTTGGGCTACCTGGGTGAGTGAAGGGTTGAAAAACTTAGAGGGATGGATTAAGGGTTACAAGGTGAACACTTATGAGGGAATGAGAAATCTCTTTATGTTGGAGTCAATTTATGATGCCTGCTCTCCTGAGCTCAGACAGCACTTGGCTGATTCACAGGAATTAGATCCTAGGAAGCTAGCTAAGGCTGCTGACTTGTGGGTTGCCAACAGGGCTACTCACAAGGATTCTGGGGTAACTCAGAAGAAGGAGGAGGGAAAGCAGCCACCCAAAGTGAATCCAGAGAATTCTAATACCTCCCATACCAAAGAGGGCCACAAACAACCAAATAACCAGGGTAAGCCCCAGGGTAAACCGAGTCAGACTAGGGTACCTTCTGGCCACAAGCCAGAAGGAGGTCAGAACAAGCCACCCTTCCAGAGAGCATTTGGACAATGCTATGTCTGTCAGGGTACTGACCATATCAAAGGAGATCCCAAGTGCAAGGGTAAACCTGCAGGGATCAGCACAGTCTCCTTAGCCTTCACTCCTGAGGATGAAGTACAGATGGCTAGTGCCCACTTTGAACTCTTTGCTGAAGAACCCTTGGGTCTTCAAGCAACTGTAAACTTAGAGCCTATGGGTCTGGTTAGTCCCCAGAATAGGGTTGTGTATAACTCCCTACCTGTTAACTCTAAGGTGTATTATGTGGACAGTGTTCTTGTCAATGGACAGGATACTCCTGCCAGGAGAGACACTGGGGCCAGCAGAACCGTAGTGGATGAAAGCTTCTTTCAACCTGAGGATGTGGCCAAAGCACCCAAAGGTCCCACTAAGATGTCTGGAGGCCCTGTCCAAATGGTTCCTATTCTACCAGCCCTCATTCAGTGTAACAACATGACAGTGAGGATCCCTGTCGTCAGTGTTCAGACTGAGGTACCTGGGAAGGTCCTGTTGGGGAATGACCTAAGAACTCTAGGAGTAGTGTCACATACCCCCAGGCCTCCCAGTATAGAGAAGCAGAACTTAACCAAATTGGCTAGAAAGGCTACCTTGAAGGACCCTTCTAAGACTGTGGGACCCTCTACTGAGAACCCCACTACAAGCCCTGGTGTTAGTAAGTTGACCTCTAACCCAGGCACATTTCAGGATAGTATGCTCGGAACATGGGAGCCCCAACCAAGCTCCATCATTGTTTCCCTAGTCTCAGAGTCTCTGACTCCCCATGCTTCTGAGGAAGAGGTGGATAGACCAACTAGCCCCCTATCTGGACCTGAGAGAACTGGCAATTCTCAGTGCTGGTGGAAAACCAGAAAAGAAAAGTCTAAGGCCAAAAACCTCCAGACTGTTGGACCTTCTACTGAAGACCCCAACTCAAATCCTAATATTAGGGGGGAAACTCCTAAAATAGGTAAGGGTAGATCTAAGAGGAAGGGGAAGCAGGTACATTGCCTAACCCCAACCCCTCCAACCAAAAGGCCTAAGACCCAACCTGCTCCCACAAGAGAGGTGGTGAGGAACCTTGGAGGCCCCTCTAGATCTAAGGGAATCCTTTATAAGGACCCCTTCAAAAAGCCTAACATAGGTTCAGAAGTTGTACCAACTTCTGAGGGACTGGTCAACCAGATCCCCTATAACAAAAAGACCGATGTTCCTCAAAGGGTTTGTAGGTCCTTTAGCTTGCAAAAGAAAACCTTTGAGTTCTCCCTTAAGCATAGGTCAAGGTGTCACCATCAAAATGCTGATGGACTCTCTAGGATGTATATCATCGACTAGAGGTATGAGGTTCATCCAGGAGTGGATTAAATCCTCCTGTCCCTTAGTCTGGGGGGGGCGAGTGTTAGGGAGAATTCTCTGTTTAGGCTGAATTTCCCTACCTATTGAGTCCCCCAGCAGCTTTGCTGGATTTTCTGGGTTTATTTTTTCTCTCCTGCCAAGAGTGAGACTCTTTTACCCTCACTCTTGGACATGTTTGAAGTGTGTTTTCTTGGTTAAACCTTGTGTTGAATGGGCTATGGGGTCTTTTACTCCATAGGGCCTCAGATATTTTGTGATGTGGGTTACACAGCACCCTCTGTGCCGTAACCCAGGGGTGTCCTAGGGACTCCCCAACATAGACTCCATACCCTGGGACTGACTACTGTCTCCCAGGGCATGTAAAGTCACCAAAGACTTTACTAGTCTTAAATCCTGAACAGAACCAGTACAAACCATCATATTGTGGACGTACTGGCTGGGGCAATTCGATTGCCCCAGGGTCTGTTAGTCGAGGGGGCACGTCTCCGTCCCCCCTGATCGAGTTTTGGCTGGTGGCAGTGGAAACTACGTTTTATATTCGACCGCGAATATTTTCCTATGGGATTTCCCATTGTTTTAGGCTAACACATTTAATTATTTATTTACGGTAGCCTTAAACATACCGCCGGTTTATATATTTATTATTATAACTCCGGTTGGGATTTTTTGCCAAAACTTGATGCTAAAATGGCGTTGGCATTCGCCTCTGTAACTCTGACCCAAAGTGGAGCCCTTTGTCCCACTTTTGGCGGGCTTCTCCACAGAAGCCCTCCAAAGTGGTGCCACTCTGTCTGGGGTACTTAGGAGGGGTGGAGGGGGATTTAGGCACCCTGGACTGAGTTACCTAGGTAACTCAAGTCGCACTCCGTCCTGATTGGCCCAAGTGGTGAGCCGGCCGGCTCACCACTTAGCATGTTTGAGTGACAGCTAGGCTGGGTGAATGGGGGTTTGCTGCATAAAAGCAGGGCTTTGGGGACTGGAACTTCAGAAGTCGCCACAGGACCTAAGAATCCAACGAGGGACGAGCTGAGCTGATCTGCTACGAGGACACCGCCGGTGGAGCCCTGCTGAACCATCTCACCACTTTTCCCGACGACCGAGGAGAACTCTTAATGGAGTGGCTCCTTCCCTTGACTGGTGGGGACAACCAGTTTTCACCTTCTTTCCGCTCTTCGAGGTATCTCGTGGCCGCCTTGCCAGTGCCAAGCACCCCGGCAACCGGAATACCCACCACTTTTACCCCAACCGCGAAAGTCGGTACAACCCTTTAACCGGAGGACTCCGCGGCTGGTTTCTTCCCGGGCAGTGCAACGACCTTCTTCTTCTGCTCTTCAGCGAGATCTTCTTCTCCCCTGACCGACGTCGAGCCTTGCTGCCACTGCCTGGAACAACTGCCCCCGCTGGAGGATCCTTTCCGTTAAGGTACCGTGTTCCGCCTGGCTTCCCTTGCCACCGACTGTACGGGGTAGTTTTAGTCCCCGGCTTTCGATCCTGGGATTGCCTGGGACACTTTGGCTAAACTTTCTAAGCCTCTCTAACCCTTTTCCGAACTCTTTTGCAAGACTCTGAATCCCTACCAACTGTGTGATCTTGGGCACGTTTTCGCTCTGTCTGCTCTAAGAGTGGGCCCTGCTTAGTGACTTTTTGCTCACCTGTGACTTTGTGCTTCTTTGAGCTTACAAAAAGTGTTCTTAACCTTAGAGTGGTGTGTTTATCCTAATTCTGCTCCTTCTCCCTTCTTTTTACCTACTAGAGTGTCATCTAACGGTAAGCGCTCACCTCTGTTTGAATTATGTGGTGTTAACCTAGAGTTGTCTAGATAGGAATAAGGATTGGGACTGCTTTCCATATAACTGTGTTTAGAGTGTTTCACTATATTTTGCTAGAGTGTTTTCAACTTATGTGTTCTTGAAAATAAATAACTATATACTTTTGAAACCAAGCTCTGGTCAGTGTTTGCTTGTGCTATTGTGTCTGAGTACATATTGTGTATACTTTGCATACTGCCTAACTCTTCTTGAGGGAAGTCTGACTGCTCAGCCACAGCTACCAGGTAAATCTGGGTGGTGCGGACTGCTACCAAGCGGGTTTACTGCTATACCTGTAGTCTTAAATCTTTTGCAGTGTTCCCCAAGGGAACTGCACAGGTTTCTGCCTAACACCTGGGAGGATTATGTGAAACACCTTAGGATTGTGTTTCAGGCTCTTCAGAAGGCCCACTTGACCATAAAGGACAGTAAGTGCCAGATCGGACAAGGATCTGCGGTCTACCTTGGACATGAAGTAGGTAGAGGGAGGATACAGCCTCTTCCCAGTAAAGTACAAGCAGTACAAGACTGGCCTACCCCCACTTCTCAAACCCAAGTGAGAGCCTATTTATGACTCACTGGGTACTGCAGGAATTTCATGGCAGACTATGGCACCATAGCTGCCCCTCTGACTGCTCTCACAACTCCTAAGAAACCCAAGAAAGTAACTTGGTTGGAAATGTGCGAGAAGGCTTTCGATGGCTTGAAAGACTCCTTGTGCCAGGTCCCTGTCCTCAGGATCCCTGATTACCAAAGACCTTTTATTGTGCCGACAGATGCCTCTGACACTGGGATAGGAGCTGTACTATCACCAGTAGATGACCCAGGTAAGGAACACCCTATTGGCTTCATTAGTCGCCAGTTTAAGGACAGAGAGCTCAGATGGTCCACAGTAGAGAAACAATGTTTCTCTAATGTGTGGGCCCTAAGAAAGTTGAGGCTCTGCCTCTATGGGACCCACTTCATTTTGCAAACTGACTATAAGCCCTTACAGTGGCTAATGAGCATGAAGGGAGAGAATCCAAAGTTGCTCAGGTGGTCCATAAGTCGGCAAGGCTTTGACTTCACTATTGATCATAGGCCTGGTGTCCAACATAGCAATGCTGATGGGTTGTCCGGAATGTTTAACCGACCTGAACATGAGACTCATCCAGGGGTGGATTAATTCCCCCCTGTCCTTGGTCTGGGAGGGGCGAGTGTTAGGAAAGATTTCCATTTTATGTGAAATTTTACTCCAGTTGTGAACCCCCCAATGTTTGCTTTGATTTGAACACCACAGTCTGACTTTGCCAGAGGAGCACAGTCTTATGCTGCACTCCCCTATACGTTTGCTCACTTCTTTATGGCGAAACTGACATGCCCTTAAAGACAGTCAGTACTGAGAGTCTTTGTTTTCCTTAGTCCTTGTGCATGTTGCAACTTTTTAACAACATGTTACCAATGCACAAAGTACCTTACAGTACAGTGCATTGGGGGTCTCTAGTCATTTCCAAAGGCCCTAGATACTCTCAAAAGGATGTTTAGGACAAGTGTGGATGTGTTATGGACAGGGCTTGTGGCAGCTTATCTTTTCATATATTTTTAACCCTTTCCTGTCATGTTAACTGTGTTAACGGTGTTTGGCATGGATCGGTGGCCTGGCTCCAACATGGCCATGCCACGGGGTTCTGTGTCCTGTCCTTTGCCCATCTTGTGCCTTCACCTTCCTCAGGTCAAGACGGCCCGGGTCAGTCCTTGTTTGGGCATGCATATTCCCGCGAAACGCCAAGTGTTCACTGGCTTCTGCATGCCTTGTGTGTGCTCCCAAGATGTGGGTTGGAACATCTGGTTCCAATACACATCCTGGGTGCCAGAGAGTCTAGAGTGTGGTGAATGCCTGGGACCACTGTGGTCCGTGATTGATCCACGTATGGTGTGCCTGTATGTGAGCAGATCTCCCATTGGGTCACCTTCCTTTTGGTGCGAAGGAGACTTTGGATAAGAGAGGCCCCCAAACAGCCACACCATGTCGATCTCTGGAGTTCTCACTGAACGAAGGACAGGATACGAGTATCCTGAAACTACGAAGCTGAGTCGAGGAACTGCTGGTGACCCGCTGGAAGGTTTGGCACCCTGTGCCCGCTGTCGCCCCAAGGCCAAGTTCAAAAGCTTAATTGTCTGACACATCACAGAAGTGATGATAGATGGTGGGTTAATTGGAGAGGAGACATGATCACGGCGAGCTTTTGTGCACCTGGGATGGTAGCCGCATGCTGCTAGCGTGATGATCATTCTAGAAGCGTACAAGGGTGCCAAACCAATCATAGAGGGTTGTGTAATGAAGAGCTCTATAGTTTGAAGAACCAATTAATCGTTGTGTATTTAGTGACAATGGTGATGACTAGTTATTGGGTATGGGCTTAGATGCCCACATGACTGAGATACCCAATCATAAGCCTCTGGCTATATAGAATACATACTTAGATTTTCACTGAGAGCCAACCACGGGTACTCATAGGTTTTTGTAGTTTGCAACATAACATGACGTCAGCAGTGATGAGTTTTTGTTATAAAAGAACAGTGTTTTCTAAAATGCACTGAGATCGAGCTGTGTGGCGTCGGATGATGCCCGTTGTACTCCCTGTTTTCAACAATTGACATTAAAACAGAAAGTATTTTGCCAAACTTCCTGAGTCGTTTTGATTATTGATGTTTGAGTCATTTCTGTATCCCCATCCACCTCTGAGTATTGCTACCTCGTCTTAAAGGACTCTTATGAGTAATAGTTCAGGAGCAATATATGTAACACAAACATATACTTCGAACAAAACCGATGTAATGTTTAAATATTTGGCTTTTTGTGAAGATTTAAATAAAGAGTTAAACAAATAAAAATGCTCATTCTTTGAATTAAAATTAGCTTTCAGTGGAAAACACTGTCAACCTTTCCTCTTATTGAATGGAAAACTGCAGCTGGAATTACTGCCAGCAGACTATGAAAAAAACAATATTGTTTCAATGCAAGATTTAAGACTCTCAGTAGAAGGATGTTATTGGGCTACCTTTGGGCTAGTTCCCAACTCCAATTGGGCTATAAATGTGTTTCCTTTTCTACCAGCCTTCCCGCGCGATTTCATTTTGTTGGAACATTGCAGAGGACTGGGAATCCGGTGCGGGTTTGGCTGTGGTGCTACCGCCAACATACAAGGTGAGACACACCCGAGAGGAGGGTATAGGGAATGCAACCGTATTCTAATCAAAATGCTTCGCCAGACGTCTGTTCTAGCAGAGTGCCGTCACCTAGTGGGCTCCTTGTCCCAAGTAGCACCCCCTGCTATTCTCTCTCGCCTCCCCGCCGCCGCCTCCCCCCACTCATGCAAGTAATCGTATACCTGCGTTGTATCTCTCTTATTGTGTTTTGAGCCTTGCACACTCTGCACTGCTTCTCCGCCAAAGCAGATTGACACCCACCCCTTTGCTCGGTCTTCCCACGGACTGAGCCGGATCACCTGCCTGCAGCAGGCCAAAATAATCTTCTAGCACAGACTTTTAATGCAGCTTTAACAGCATCCATCCCCCGATATTAACGTGTAGGTAGGCAGGAGAGAACATCTACGGTTTTCCACCAGGATGGAGTATAGAGATATATTTGTTGTTTTTGACCTTGAAAACCATACTAGTGACACAAGGTCGGTAACGGTTGTAAAGTGCCGTTCAGCTAAATAATGTAAGGGGGTTTTCATGGCCTACTAGATCGGTAAAGTCTCTTTACAAAAGTTGGACATTGGGTTCGTCTGCCATGAATTATTGGAGGCAAGGATCCCAGGTCTACCCTCACCATCGCGAACCTGGAATAGGACAGTGACCAAACCTATGCAGGCGAATGGTTGATTGAAGCTAGAGGACGCTAAGGCTGATGAATCGCATAGCGCCCTCTTTTTGCTCTTCAGAAGCATATTTGACGCCACCACTCAATCTCGATGTGCTTTGTTATTGTTGGTCCACATGTCTGTTAGAGGACAGGTTTATGTGGAAAGGCCGTCCACACAAAATGTATATCTGAATTTGACATTTTTGTGTGTTTGCCATCTGTACCCAAAAGTCAGGACTACAGACAACCGAGAGTACACATCGGAGGAACGTTCAGCCCACTTTTTTTCCACAGGGCAGATGCCACCGCCTTGGATTATATTGCGGTTGGCATTTAAAAAATAAATATATATTTCTTTGCTCGTGTGTTCATTTACCAGTTTTTGGTGCCCATGTCGTCACCTTCCATGGGCAAACACCCACAAGACCACATGGATGTGTTTTTATTTTTGGGATTTTGGTTTGCAGGGAATATTTCAATGTGGATTGTTTAAAAGGTGCGCACATTTTATACTTTGTTGGCATCGTTTTAGGAATCTTTTCTAGGGTTATTTTTCTGGTGGTGATGTTTTGAAAGGCCAATGCACCATTGTCCTTTGCCCTTTCCTTTATTAAAAAAGGACCAACTAAATTAAATGTGCGTTTTTGACTTTAAGAGGTCTTCTCTTCCTATACGTTGAAGTGGATTATCACACGGCACATTCCGGCCAGAGACTGCTTCCCTTGACAGTGAAGGTGGAGCACAATAAAACACGCCCTTTTATTTTTATTTGAACCCTAGATTCTTTTTGAGAAGGCACCCAACCCGTTTCACATTCCCCTTGACAAACACTCATGTCGCAATGGACCATGAACCAGGCCGGTGGGTAACAATGAAATATTTAATGATTTTCATAATTCAAAGTAAGTTTTAGCAAAACAAAATTTAAGGCGGCAGCCACCACGGTGTGGCAATACAAATGCAAAATCTGATAATACAATTACTTATCTTCTAACACAATGTACATACACCTTTTTAAGAGAAATGGAAACAAAATCACTTTTCTTTATAATCTGATGTTAGATGGGTTATGCACTCCCCCTGCAACACTTGCTGACTACATTCTGTGTGGATGGAAAGCACTGGCAAGGAGTCAGAAAGAGGGGAAAATCATTTTTTAAATTTGACCCACCACCTATAATGGGAGGCCAAACGAAAAAGGAAAACCCTCAAAATGAGCGAAATGGCATACTCAGAGTTACAGGTTACTTATGGATCAATTTACACTTGCGGTAGGATCATTAGGACAAAATTCGTGTGGCTGTGCTAAAGAGACAAGGAAGCTAACTGGCTACTAAAGCAACTTGAACACAGGTGAGAATCGCCTTTGGGAAGGAAAACAATGCAGCAAAATCACATGCGGCAGAATTGGAATTTCTTATTTCATACCGGCTTTAAACTGGCAAACGGCTAAGAAACTGGGCTTAACAATCAGTCGGAAATTGGTTTTTGAGATGGGAAACAAAGACACAACAGAAATGATAGTAAAGGGAAAGGATTACTGTTTATAGGGTGCTAGCATAGGTTTTTCTATAGGAAATGCAAATCGGATTTTAAAGAGGAACAAAGTGTAAGGAAAGATTTCATAATTGCATGTAATTTTCCCTCCATGTGTACACCCCCAAACATTTTGCTGCTGTTTAGATACCATAGACTAACTTTACCAGAGAAGCACAGCCTTCAGCTGCACTCTTCTGGGCTTTCGCTCACTTTTTATGGGGAAACTGACATGCCCTTAAGACAGTCAGTACTGGGAGACTTTGTTTCCCTTAGTCCTTTTCCAATGTTGCAACTTTTCTGCAACATGTAACAAGTGTGCAATGTATCTTTCCATACAGCACACTTGGGTCTCTTAGTCAATTCCAAAGGCCCTAGAAACTCCAGTTGGACTTTTTATGAACTGTGCAGATGTGTCATGGACAGGATTGGTGGCTTTCGCATTATTTTTAACCCTTTCCTGCCATGTTAACTATGTTTGGCAAGAACATGTGGCCTGGCTCCAAAATGGCCATGCCACAAGGTTCTTTGTCCTGTCGTTTGGCCATCTTGCCCCTTCACCTTCCCCAGGTCGAGTCGTCCCGGGTCAGTCCTTATTTGGTCAAGAACTTTCCTGTGAAACCCTATGCTTTTGCAGGATTCTGCATGCCTTGTGTGTATGTGCTTCCAGGATGTGGGCTGGAACGTCTGGTTCCAATACACATCCTGGGTGCCAGAGAGTCTGGAGTGCCATGAATGACTGGGACCACCGTGGTCTGTGATTGGTCCACATATGGAGTGTGTGTTTGAGCAGATCTCCCATTGGGTCCTCTATTTTGGCATGAAGGGAACCTTGGATAAGAGGAGGCCAAAAACATCCATATCATGTCGATCTCCTGAGTTCTCACTGAACAAAGGATAGGATCCAAGTATCCTGCAACTACGAAGCAGAGTCGAGGAACCACTGGTGACCCGCTGGAAGGTTTGGCACCCTCTTTCGGTTGGAGGTGTATGGAGCAGCACCCCCTTTCCTTCCTTTCTTTGGGAGATCCTCACCAGTTTAAGAGGTAATGGAGTTAATTATCTAATAGGAGATAAAAACAGGTTTTAGAATATTTAAATGACAGCATTCCCGGAAGATTTATAACAGCAGAACAATACTTACAGTGGCAGTTTTCGGTGGTCTTTTCCTTACATTTAGACAACATCAAGCAAATTACTCAACACGGCAAGAACACAATGTAATTTTTAAAGCACATTTTTTTTCTTCATTTTTACAATAATAAAGAAAAATATGCCCTGTTACATACCTATGGACCTACATACATACTTCTGCTTTTATTTTTATTTTCATTCTTCCGATGGTTCTTCTGTTTTTTTTGTTTTGGCTGGAAAACCAACCTTTCAACACATACAATTAATTAATCACCTAATAATAAAACACACAATAATTTTCTCAGTATTTTTATTAAACAAACGAAAAAAAGAAGGAAAAAATAGAAGTAGAACAAGTGAAGATTCCACTTTTGACAATATACATTTACACCATATTCTTCAAATCAAAACTAATCTAGTATTTTACAATGGCATACATCACCGATTTCATAGTTGTATTAAACAAATAGTTCCACACAAATTGTTGCGATATCTCTTTGACTTCAACATGATGCCCCAAAAAAAGATTTCGTTTAGAGAGCAGCGCCCCACGTGATACCATTACATGATACAAGCTTTCATTTTCTATCGACACACCAAGGCAGATTGTGAGGCCATTTTATGCCTGAACAATAGTTCTTTGGCTGGCCACAAGTTTATCCTAAACCGAAGAAAGTCAGATCGGTGCTGAGGATTCAGGGATTTAGGCAAGTATGAGGCCACAACGCCCTGTATTTTTTAAAAAAATGTTTTAGGGCTTGAGGATACTGATTAAATCTTTTGTAGTTCAAACACTATTCTCTAGTTTGAATCCAATCAAACTACCATACCTTATTTTTTGCCTTGTCTGGGTTAGTAGTTAGCAAGGAGATGGAAATACGAGCATCTTCCAGAATTCACAGCACCTCCGCTCGCCATTGGCTGGGGAAAGTGTCCTCAGACGTGTGTATATATTTAGATTCAATGAAAAAACTTTGTTAAGGGGACGTTATGCTTAAAGTGCACTAATAAAATGAAATTCAATGAAAAAACCTTGTTAAAGGCATGTTATGGTTCCAAGTAAAACCGAAAAACTCCTGAAATTCGACAGTTATGGTAAGCTAAGCAACCATATCTCATGCCACCACCGTGCACTGCTAAGACTAATACCAAAGACATCAAAGATGACATCACAAAAGTCATTGATGACATCACATGTGCATTTACCTTTCATGAAAAGTCTGTACAAGGGATTCTTGTAATGTTAATAAAAAGTGTCAATGTTCATTGGAATAAATATCATGAGGTACGTAGTGCATTAAGTAATGCATTAATCCAAAAAGCATTGTATTATGAAGTTTTTTCCAATATACTAAGGTAGACATGTAGTAACATAGGCATAGTGTGCGCAGACATGATGGAGATGCAATATTAATAATCTTGCCATGTTAAATACTAAAATTATAAATGCTTTCTTATTAGAGTCTTGCATACTGTGAAACATGTAATAAGTACCTAATCAAACCCACTTACTACGTTATTGCATTACTGCACACAACACAGACAACAACACATACAATCAGAGTGTATATACAGGGAAAGTGAAGTAAACAAAAAAAAGCAGTATTACCCGACATTCTTCATAACCTAACTCTATTATCTTCATGCACAGAAATTATTGCTCTGCTTCAAAGGTACTTCTTCCCTATGTATAACTATCACATATTGTGACTAGACCCTAAGGAAAGTAGTGTGCAATGTGTACAGATAGCATATCCAGAGAAAGTACAGTAATAAAACGGAACCATAAGACAGTGTTGATGATCTTCCTAATCATCTTCATACATAGAAAGCATTGCTGTCTTCCAAGTCTGTGTTTTCCCCTTTGTATATGTTTCATATGCTTTGAGTAAACCCTAAGTGAATTACTATAAGAACATATTTGAAGTCTACAAATATAGTACTTTGTACTATAGTATAGTGAATTTTTAGTTCCTGACTGTTAATGGCCTAGATGTATCATTAAAGGAAAAAAGAGTGAACCAGACAGATGTCATCAATGACATTTGTGATGTCATCTTTGATGTCCTGGGTGTTAGTCTTAGCAGTGCACGGTGGTGGCGTGAGATATGGTTGCCTAGTTTACCTTAACTGTCGAATTTCAGGGGTTTTTCAGTTTTACTTGGAACCATAACGTCCCCTTAACAAAGTTATTTCATAGGTTTTTATTAGCGCAACTTAACCATAATGTCTACGAACATCTGACTTCATTGCACACCTTCCGGAGAGTGCCACATGACCATATGCTGGCGCACGGCATGATGACGTGTCTGAGAACCCGTACGCACTTCACGATACGATCTGTGCTTCGCGGACCGTTCGGAACTGCATTTTCTACTGATCTAGGCAATTTCAACTTCAAAATTTCCCTTGCACAGCTCCAACACCTATTCCTACTCATCCATTAACAATCTAGTACACAGTACATACATTTTGCAAAACTGCTATTTTTCTTAAAATAGAATCAGCTTATGCCATCCCTCCTCCCCAAGAGACACCACCACTGCTGTAATCAAGGAGGATGAGAAACACTGCCCCCTACCTTAGAAATAACACACACACACAACATTTTCCCCTGTCCACCTGCCCCTCCATATTAGTGTTTGGTGCCTCTTCCCTCTTTTCCCTCCGCACCTTTCGTTCTAAGCTCTCCTGCCAAAAAAAATGCATCCAAAAACAAAATGTTCCTTTTAGGAACCACCTTTCACAGTTAATAAATAGAACTAAAAAAACATATAGACTCCATCTACTTTATATTTCTCAGTAAAGTACATACACTCGACAAGATTTTCCAACATTTCCATTTGCATTTTGTGTTATGTTAATGGGAATATTGTGGCGTTCATCCTCCGTTCCAGGGACTGAAACAGTGGATAGCGCCCCAGCAGCCCAAATTATCAGCCCAAGCAAAGCAAGGATGGATAGCAAGTTCTCTGGACCATTATCCCCACATTCCAGCCCCTGAAATCGGGGATGAAGGCCATTAGCAGCCTAGGTTCCCAAAGCGGGAACCCGGGGTACTAAAAGAGGATTTTTCTTCCTACACCGGGACGCCTCAGGCATAGGAAGGAAAATCCTTTACCAACATGGCCACCATGGAAAGGGAAGGCGGGGGTTCCATACAGGGCCCTCTTCACTTTCCATGGCTGCCTGCAGAAGGCAAAAAGAGAACCCTATGACCATATTACCACAAGCACATTTTTCTTCCTTTTCAAATCTATCCTAATTTCGAATAGCTTTACCACAAAGCCAGTCCCAGGTTTACATGGCCACTTTAATCCTATGTTTTGTCCCTTGTGGTCATGGCAGTGGCCAGATTGTTCGGGTCATGCAATATCTGGCCACTGCCCATGTCCACAGGCTACCCCTCAGTCACTAAAGGTATACCGCTATTTTTTGAGGCTACATTATGACACTTGTCAAAAAATAAAACACTGGCACATTTACAAAACCATGCTTGTAGGTCCTTGCCAATACTCCTTACGCATGTTTGCTGGAAATCCACCCAGGTTTTATTTTTTCAAAAGTGTCAAATGTATGCACATACAATTGTCATATAACCTAGCCCCCACTTGATGAAATCCATTCAGACTTTACGAAAACATCTATATCTAGATCTATAATCTTTTTGTAAACCTTTGTGTAGATTTGTTAAATGGCACCACATTTATAAGCCTTTACAATATTTTGGGACTCCCTCTAATTTTGCCCCCTCTTGACAGTATCCCGCCAAACTTTGTAAACGCATTCGGAATGAGGTCAGAAATATCCCATCCCATCCTCATCCCTCACCTCCCGAGAGATTATTTGATAAGTTTGACAAGTGCAATGCTCAGAAAATATTATTGTCCCGAGTGTTCGGACATGTGTTTTTATGCACCTTACCTTAGTTTTCCTCTTTTGTACACATGTGAAATCTAGCAGCAGGGCGCGACCATCTTGTGCTAATCTTATCCGTTGCTGCATCCCCCTTAGGTGAACTGCCCTGGTGGCACTAAATCATATGCCCCGCTCCTGAGCCCGACATCACCGAACCTAGTGATATTCTCCGCCTATCTCGCTGACATTACTGGGCAGCGTAGCCCAACACGCCCAGTCATCACCTACGTGACGCAGAACCCGGAAATCAACACACATCGTCTCACAACACAGCATGTCACAATTTGGAATAAGAAACCATCCTTTAAAAGGAAACAGCAAGACTTTAGAATTTGTAAGTATTTTTATTTCACAATAAAAGGTCCGAGAACATCCGCATATTGCCATATTCAATCAAATTGGAAATTTGTTTCTTCGCTCGCGATCTGAAAATGTTTATTGTGAGTCGCGCGTTGTTCCTTTTGGCTATACAAGGTGTTAATTTTGGGTAAAAGAAGCGCGTGGGTTGCACAGTGAATTGCAGGGCTTGTGTATCAACTTGGGGCTAGACCACTGTAAAGGATGTTATGTTGCTCCTAATCGCTAGTACAGCGTAAGGGCATATCGGCCCTTGCCGATCGTCCCAAAAAAGAGTCAAATATATCCAGTTGTTCACAAGTATCTGCAGCTGCCGGTTGAAGAAACCGTCAGTTGGCATCTGGAATCTATGACAATCGCAGAATGGCAGGATGTACCTTTTTAGAAAACATAATTGAAATGTGTCGCAGTAGCTGATCTTTATTACAATGAATCTATTGACTTCTTAATTCAGCATAGAGTTTAAACTAACGATTAGCACAGACATGAAACAATGTCAACGGAGAGAAAACAATGTGGAAAGTATTACACAATTTGCTTCCGAGGATAGTGCTATGCAGTATGTTCAACTCTAAATGGGATACGGAAGCTGATGCTACAATTCGAGGTGCACATAGATGGCATTTTAATTAAATATTAGAGTTGAACCTGGGAGAACCGAGTAGTGGTCTACATGCATCTCAATGCTGGACCTCCCATGTGGGCGGTAGAAAGAACATTACACACAAAGGTTATACTTGCGTTTCATTGCAATATGCCATACAGAACAAATGAGTAGACTGTAACCCAGCAATAATGGTCAGCTAATGATAAGTTGATACTCGTTCGGGTATAAAATTGTCGAAAGTCAAACTTGCATTATATTCGGCATTTCCATTCTATTGGCGTTACTCAGACCGTAACGCAGACTCCGTTCGCACCAACGATTTTTCATAAACTGATTTTACACGTTCTTTAGTCAGTTTTGGAATACATAACCTTATCATATCTTACATTATTACACCCCTCCTTTCATTCAATTCCTTTCGGATTGGTCCCTTTCTCTCAAGGTCAAAAAACAATTGAACCTTATAGTGTGTGTCAGATGCGTGGGCTTCCTTAGCTCGCAAGCAAAAATTCAAAGCTGTTGACCTTCACTCAGAATGAACATACATTCTTAGTTTGCAACATCTTGGCTCACCGCATCCATGAGAACTGTAATTGTGATGCACGAGCACAGGAGGAAAAATGTGGGGGCTGTCCTTGCTCGATCGTGGCACTGATGATGGGTAGGGGAAACTTTGCAATGACAGAATGCGCCCTACTCCAAAATTGGAGTAGAGGGTACACAAAAAAGAGTCAGTGTTTCTAGCGAAAGCCCCACCTATGCTTAGGTCACGGAGTCCTTCACTTATGTAGCCTAGGTCTCATCCCTTTTGTGGGATTGTAAGGCGATTGTAAAAACTGCAGTAGTTGAAAAATTACCAAAGAGGATACATTTTAGTAGATAAATTGGATACTTTATTTGGACACTTCTTAAAAACATTGTTGATCAAAAAAAAGATGGTAATCATTTGTACCTGGATTTTAACTGTTCCACAAGCTCTGTTTTAGGTGGACGGGGCACGTTGGCAATGTTTTCTGACAATGGGGGTCATTCCGAGATTGGAGGTAAGGGAAAAACGATGCCCCACCCCATCAGCCCCCATTCCCACGCATCAGGTCCGGTCCCTGAAGCAAACCCCTGAGCAGATACACACCCTCTACCAGCTTGACTGTGACACCATCACCACCATAGTTGGCCTGAGAAATTACGAGATAAGTGAGCATCATACAAATACACACCGCTATCCCCGCTCAACTGAAGGTGGTGCCTGTACCCCACATCATGCCACAGGCACCTAAGAGCACACAGTGGGGCCCATGCATGGCATATCCATTTCACGGACGCAGAACCAAGTGCTGGACCACCTCCTCAAGCACACAAGGGGCTACAAATCCCTACCATGGACTACCCAGGAGATATACGACACAAAGGTTGCCCCCCATGCATTGGCAGGCATGCCAAATGACATGGGTGCCCCTGACTGCACCCACGTGGATTAGGCGGACCTGGATGGCATGCAGGTGGCGTATCACAACCGCAAGCAATACCACTCCACCAACGTGCAGACGGAATGCAACGCAAGCAAGAACATCACATATGGGAGGGCCCGACATCCAGGACCAACTCATGACTCAATTGGCCAGCTGAACTCCACGCTACCCTGCCGCATGGGGCGACATGCAGGATGATGTGCCTGGCTGCTTGGTGAGTCGTCTGACTGTCATGCCAGTGCATCCGTGCCTTTAGGTGGGTGCCTGCATAAACAGACTGGGTTGAAATGAAGAAGCCAGTGCACGATGGTCACCCCACCAAACACCGTGCCACAGATCCAGTGTAACGGCACATGAGTACAGATACCCACATTGATGGAGTAAGGCACACACCTAACACAACATAACCAACATGTGACAAGGCCAAATCCCACAACACATGCACCACTCATTGGCGGCCCCCACACACCGTAAGGGCATATAGGAAGACTCACTGCATATGCAGAATGTTGCTGCCCCAGCATGTTACCACACCGGAGAGTCATCCCTGGGAGTGGATTGAACTGAGGGCAGCAGGGATACTACATCACCGGTTCGGCACACCCATATGAGTGGTGGAATTCACCATAGTATGGATCAGAGCAGTATGATGAATATGCCACTCCATGTGACTCCAGCCAACACACCCAACTACGGAATCACACAGTACACAGCACTTCATGGATCTAACCTCAAGACTGCTGCATGCATCAACGAAGCACGTACCACAAGATGTGCGTGCCATTGTTCATAGACCATCTCGAAGACACCCCCCCGACCCCCCTACGGCATTCCATTGCACAGGACACATATTGTGGCCATGATTGGGCTAAATGCATCCATGGACATGTGCGTATGGGCATCAATGACCTGCTGCCATGAAAGACAAGTTCAGTTCTCCACCATGACAGTCCAAAGACTTACCTTCATTGGCTAGACATGCAGGTGTTGGTGGCTGTCCCTTGACACCATGGTACAGGACCCCTGTCAGAAACCCACAGAACAGGCCCATTGAGGCCTACAATACTGCCCATACCCGTGCATGCGTGGAGATGAACCAGCCACTTGGCTTGCAAAAGGCACATATGAGTTGCCGAAGATGGTCTGGTGGGGGACACATCTACTGCAATGTGTAGGTGTCCAAGACCCCCATGTCATTTGTGAAGCTGAAAAAAATGTGCATCCCTTGGAACATGGCCCTGTCCCCTGAGATGGGACTGCTAACACCAGATGAAGATGGAGTGAAGGGGCAAGACAGCATCATGGAGCCGGTGCACAGGAGGGACATGTCGTGTGGCAAACATTTATTGGACATCAAAAACGAAACACAAGTCACCATTGGGTGGCATTACATGGGCACACAGGGCACTGGGTGTGTGGATACTTGGAGACCATGCACTGTCAGACGACATAATACACATGCTCAATGATGAATGTCCACACAGGTTAAACTTTGCGACACCAACGGTGTATTGTAAACATTCCCTCCACCATCCCAGCACTCCACCCCCCTCCCCCAACTCCGCAACAAACCCTCATCCATCACCCCCAACTCTGCAACAAACCCTCACCCCCCAACCCCCTCCCCCCGAACTCTGCAACAGTAGTCCCATGGTGACCATCGCCACATGTGGCAGCTATGCCAACTATTCCATGCTCCCGGGGTCCGGGGGAGGCATGTCCCGGCGGCGCAGAGAATGCAGAGAACGTCGCAGTGGGCTTGCCGGGGTAGAGCGACTGGATGAGGGGGTGTCCTGTTGCTGAGTGGGATGCGCAGCCTCAAGGGCATCTGCAATGCGTCCAAGGACTTCGCATAACCGGTTTGTACTGTCCGTGACTACCTGACGCATTGCAATCAGTTCGTCTATCCACTCCACCCTGCCCTGGCGGTTGTCTTCCATCAGCCCAGTGATGTGGGCAGTGAGCTGTGCCGCACGCAGTGCATCCAGTGACAGGGTTTCATCCCTGCAGGGGATTGGGCTTATATGCCCTGACAGGGCCTCGACTGGGGGACTGGGCACGGGATTGGAGTCTCCCGGTGCTTTGCCACGTGCACATCGGCCAGGTGCTTCAGGCTCCCCTGAATCACTGCACAACACCTGGGGGACATTGCTGGGCTCTGGGGTGTGGACGGTGGGGTAGAAGTCACCCTCTGACGCCCCACAGATGGACAAGGGGCTGTGTATGGTTTCCAGGGGGGCCGTGGTTGCCACCTCCCCAGCAATGCTCCAATCCTCTGACCTTGGGGTGGACATTATGGCAGGCGCCGATGCAGGGAGGGATGGGGGTGGTGCATCTTCAATGGACCTTGGAGGAGCCGGGGTGGGTGTGTCTTTCCGGGCTGGTATGCGGTGGACCCTGCCTTTGCCCATGGAGGTGGTGGGATGGCTCGTCTCTGCCTCCTCGCTCTCATGCTCAGTGCCTGTGGGGGTAGAAGAGAGGGACGACATGAGTGATTGATTGAGACGCTAATTACATTAATGGCTGCATTCACATTTCAGTCATTTATGTTTTGTGCCCTTTTGGGCGTTGCAACATGTGTCTGATATGTACGCAGGTGTCGGAGTCACTTATCCTGGCCTGGTACTGTGCAGTCTGACTGGCACACTGCCAACCCAGTTGCACAGTGTGCATCATGGGATGTGCCAGTTTGTGCACTATGTGTGATGTGCGTTATGTACTTGCATTTGGCACTTGCTTGGGTGGCAGTTGGCTCAGCATGACTTGGATGGGGGGAGGGCACCATGACAAGGTGCCTTGGACGACCCTTGGGTGTGTATTTGTCATGTAATTGCCATTGGCGGTGTTGACTTTGGACACTCGCCTCCATCAGCAGACTACGGTGCCCCACATTCCATTTCGCCAACGCCCTCTATGGATGCAGTCCCAATCAGTGCAGCACATGTCTCCTCCCATGCCACGAGTTTCGTGGGGGAACTTGGGTCCCCTCCGGTCTGCTGTGCCAGACTCCGGTTGGCGGAGAGGATGCTCCACACCGTCAGCCGCAAGTCATCCCACCGTTTGTGGCAGTCCCTGTGGGTGTGGGGGGTGGTGCCTACTGCGCTCACCCTTTGGGCAACTAGTGCCCAGATGTTCTCTTTACGGAGCACCGGCTCCCGGCGCATGTCCCCGCTGAACACTATGTCAGCGTGCTCCGCCAGGGTGCCTACCATGGCCTGCAGCTCTTCCGGGATAAATTTTAGCTTGCGGAGCCGGTCTGATGACTTCTTTGGGGCTTTTGGCATTCCTGCAGGGTGTGATGGCCTTTTCCGTAGTTCAGAATGCTCCCAAGGGTGCTGCCTGATGAAGATGGCAATGGATTGTGTTTTGAAAGATGGCCGCCGCGCACTTTCCCATTCCTGTGCGATGACGTTATTTCTGGTTCTGTTATTTAGTGATGTCCGTAATTTACGGTCTCTGTAATTACGCACATCGCTATTTCCATGGCGGTATTGTTACTTACAGTACGCGTCAAGCGGTTTTACGGGCCCTTTTGCGGCATGTCGCTAAGTGCTTTACCGGCATGGCGAAAAGCTCGTGCCCGCAAAGTCGTAATGGCCCGCAATTAGCAGTCGGGACCAGATCGGAATCGTTCTTTACGCCATACGAGATTGGAGGCAAGTAAAGCCCGGTACTTATTTCCAATCTCAGAATGACCCCCGTTGTATGTGTACTCGAAACAAAATCGCACGCAATTCCATGATTATACATCTCCAAAACATTAATAAGATCTTTCACAAAATCAAATTCCATTTCATCATATACTGGCTTGACCACCCATTTTTTGCTTCTTTTTGTAAAGGCCATATTGTAGCGAAGCATCCCAAGGTTTCCCGCAGTCCTTGACTGGTCACGGCCTACATTCTCGTTATGCATCAATACTGCTAGTAATATCCTATATTTCATCCGTTGAATGCCGAAATGCAATCTCTTTGGCCTGTACTTTAGGCACATATTGTGGAACACCTCCAAATCTACCGTGTGACAGAATGCTGTGAGTCCCGTCAGATCTCTTGATAGAGTTTTATCAAACAAAATCTTCTCAAGTGCTTTTTGTGGAGGCAAAGATGGAATCAACCACTTCTTCCGTTCCTGCACCGGACTGTTCACGAACATCTGAAATGTTTGGACTTTCGCAGGAAAAAAACATCAGTTTTTTGCTTGTTGCAGCCATATCCCATCCCATCCTCCTCACCCGTCACCTCCCCAGAGATTATTTGATAAGTTTGACCAGTGCAATATTGTGTTTTTTTTAATGTTTTTACCGCGATGTCCGCGGACACCGGACGCAAATCCAAGATGGCGGGCGTCTCCAAAAATCTGATGCACTTCACGCTTCACCCCAGCCAATCAGAGAGCACGTCACATGTCTGCGGACATGACGCAAGCCGATTAACCAATAAGTGTCTTGTCCGTGGAGCAAAAAGGGAAGTGTGTCCACGGAGCGGACATAGATATCAATCTTTTGTGACCTACTGTTTGGTCGTTTTAAAAATACCACTGGATGGATGTTCACCAAATTTACAAAAGCACGCTTTCGGGACCAAGCCGCTGCTCCTGCTGCAAATTTGGTGAAAATCCGTCCAGCGGTTTGGGCTGTAGGCGTGCGCAAAGTTTTTTTCCCCATTCAGTCTATGGGGAAAAAAATAATTTTGGGACCCCCCTATAACTTTGGCCCCCTTGGACCAAACTTCTTATTCAGAGTGGGCCATATACTTTATTTGAAAAGTTTGGGGAGGATTCGTCCAGAGAGAGCGAAGTTATAAGCTGCCCAAAAAGTGCTCTTCCAATGGGATTAGCAACTTAACCATAACTACACAGCCACTAGCGTGGCTGTGTAATACCACTAAAAACACATTGTTGTTTGACTCGTGCAAGATACACTTGCGGTAAAAAGCACAGTTTCCATTTGTACACCCCACTTAAAGGTATACGTCC
Organism: Ambystoma mexicanum; assembly: GCF_040938575.1. Classification (NCBI taxonomy): domain Eukaryota; kingdom Metazoa; phylum Chordata; class Amphibia; order Caudata; family Ambystomatidae; genus Ambystoma; species Ambystoma mexicanum. The sequence continues at coordinate 385,821,682 of NC_090937.1, forward strand.
CAGTTCATATCTTATGATGGAAATTGGTTGAGACATAGGAAGGCAAAGAACCCTCTTCCAATAACCGCTCTCGCGCTTAGTCCACTATGTATATGGTTTCCACTTTTTAGATTTTGCACCATACAATAAGATTGGAACAACTTTTTGTTTGTAATACATGATTATAGGTCCTATGGAGAATTTACAGTATATTCGACCAATCATTTTAGATTGTGAAATAGCATATGGTTTATCATTGTCATTATTGACAAGCACCCCCAAGTATACATATTGCTTCACTGTCTGAAGAATGGTGTTCTGAAGCCTCCAAATATTATACTCATGGACTGTTTAGCTGTTCCAAACTGCACTATTTGCGTCTTTGTAGTATTGATACTAATGGAATTACTTTTGGCAAAGTCTTCCAGGGCCGATGACATGGCATGTAACCCCTTAGAAGTTTTGGAAAGTAAGATCATATCATCTGCATAGAGTAACCGTTTTATCGTCGCTCCCTGCAGACTAGGTGAGTCGGTAATAAGCCCCTCAAAGTACTCTTGGACATCTGCAATGAAGAAATTAAATAATGCAGATGCCAACAAGCATCCTTGTTTTAGACCTCTAGTGGTCATCATAGGGGTCTGACAAGAACCCATCAGTACTCAAACGGTCCTGGATCGAGGTATCACTATGGAATTCGTAGATCCATTTTAAAATGTACCATGGACAATTATGACTCATCAGTTTCATGAGTAGAATCTCCGTTGGAACCGCATTAAATGCAGTACAGAAATCCACGAACGCTGCATATAGCGGTTGTCTGCGTTGCTTAGCTTGCTCAAGGATTCCATTAGCGTAATAAGATGAATTGCCGTTCCCAATCCTGGGCCAAACCCTGTTTGATAGGGATCCCTCGGATTATTATCAGTTAGCCAGTTATTGAACTCTCATAGTACAAGACGTGCAAAAATCTTTCCGGGACAGTCCAACAAAGCAATAGGGCAATAAGAGCCCGGGTCTATTCGCAATCCCTTTTTGAAGATCGGGACGATTGTGGACCTTTCCACGAAGATGGAATTTTACCTATTTGCATACAATTTGTTAAGATTAGATGTAATATGGCGGCCCAAATACGGGGGTTATGCTTTAGCATGATATTATGCAACCCAATCGGGCTCTCAAGCCCTGGAGGCACTTAGTTTTAGGATGCACTCTAAAATATCATCTTAATTTCAAATTTATGATTAGTATTCAAAATCTCCAGCCTAGATTAGAGATCATTAAAGGGCGTCAGATAAACCTTGGAAAAATATTGTCCCCATACTGCTGCAGGAATTGGATTTATCTGAGCCGAGATTTGAGTTTTTTGTAATGCATTATTTAAGAGGGCCCATATACCACCCACTGATTTTGTTACCAGCTGTTTCAACATAAGTGCGCCATCTCAAGTGTATTGAATGCCACGTCTACTGTGTAGCCAACTCTTATATTCTAATTGCAGCTTCTTTTTTTTTTTTGGTCTTTCGCATACATTCCGGCTCATCTTGCAATTGTCGAATGGTTAGACGTAACAGAGCTTTCTTTTGTTTTACATCTGTATTAAAAGCATGCATAGGTTTTTGGCAAATTTGCCCATTGGATCGCGGTTTTTGTTTAAAGATTTGCATAGCTGTAACATAACAATTTGCGCTACCACTGTCTTGATGCTGATATTTCTGCACAAGCATCTGATTAAGTTTAAACAATATCTGATTAGACCATTGCATTCTATTACCAACATTATTTACAACAATGTCAGAGGGATAAAAGTCACAAATGTCAGATGCAATTGCTTGTGATCGCTCAAATTCGAGTCAATTACACTAAAGGTTTTCACTAGATTAAAACATTTAAGATCTGTGTATATATTTCAAAAAGGCAGTTTGCGGACCCCGGGCCTACATGCTTTGTGCCGTGAGATTGCCCTGGTTGCAACCATTCAGTTTAAAAAAAGTTTCTATCTGCCATCATTTGGACTCAAGTGAGTACTTCTGGCGATTTGTCGATCATGGTATTCCCCAGGATATGCATGTTCAAATCACCCATGATTAATGTATCCAAGAGCATTGCATCGAACATGAGATCATACAAGATGTTCTGTACATCCGCAAGGAATACATTAACAGGCAAATTCTGCCTGCCCCAATAGATGTTAACAATCGCAAACTTGAATTGGACATAAGTGATTTTGACAACATGATTATAATTAGTAGCAGATATCTGTTCCGTGGCCAAAAAACCTTTTGTCTTTTTATTGGCAATCAATAAGCCTGCCATCGGACGACCTTTATTATCAGCAATGGCTGGAGCCATCGAGATGTTGTGTATATCCCATAAAGGGATCTTGGTGAGCCATGTTTCTTGGAACACTAGGATGTAATGAGCCATTAGGCTTTTGGATTCTGTGTTGATGAAGTGCTTATGGCCTATAGTGTTCCAAGACAACAGACTCACCGTGTTATTATTAATGAGTTGTTATTGACTAAAGTTTTGGAACATTCTCGGATTGGTCTGCATCTTGTGTTGTCACGATGGCATTCAGGTTATTATTATTTTTTTCTGGGCAAAAGGCCATATATATTGGGTATAGATATTGTTGGTCTAGGCCTATTAGTAGATAGAGCTTGCATCAATATGAAACCCATTTAAAAAAAAGTTGTCTTGCTGACCATAGTGTTCAAAACTACCCCTGAAGGAATATACAAGCTGAAGGAATATACAAGCGTGCTTCTATAAGGTCTGAATCATGTGTGAATTGAATTAAGTCGATATCGGAAGGCGTGATGTTTTTTAAACCCATAGTATCGGCACAAATATTCAAAACGCTAGTTCTATTTAAATCAAATGCCTGAAATGGGTAGCCCCTACACTTCAATAACAGCTGGTGCATATTGTTATAAAAGGTAAGCGCACCCTTGTCTACCATGGAACCTTTTTCTTTATTACTGGAGCCGTAGCCCTCAGGTGGATTACCATCTCCATTTGGCTGATCCCTAATTAAGTTGATACTTTTTGGACCCAGTTGAGTTAGATCAATTTTATCTACAGGTAGACTTTGTGACGTTAGTTTGTGAGGAACATCATCAATATCCGGCGTAGGTAGCAAAGGATTTGGATTGCTTAAATTGTATATATATGTCACAATCGTGGACCTCATTTGATCGAATGTGGGAAATGTCATATTCTCTTTGCTCAGCATTATTGTTGGAGGTGCTTTTTATTTAGCTTGCACCAGAATCAATTGTTTGTCCTGAGCTTCTTCAGACATAGAGACCAATTCATTAAGTGGTTTATAATTTAATTGATCCTTGTTATTAGAATCATTCAGATCCATATTTTGGTTATCAATATACGATATTGGTACCACCTGCATATCTCTGAGAATGGGCTTAGGCTTAAATGTCTGTCTTGCTGGAGTGGTTAAAATTTTTATGAAGCGCTGTGTTTTTGATTTTTGCTTTCCTGGAAGTTGTGATTTGGTGCGATCACTTTTCGTTTCGATAGTGGATTCACACTTTTTTTCTTTTCTTCACCAGATTTTTTTTGTTTTGTTAAACAAATCAAACGGATTGAATTGATTAGGTTGGGGAAGTGCCTCATCTTTGTGATGCAATACAACTTCTGATGTATGTTCCTCCACTTTTGGACACTCTGTGGCGCCCTGTGTGGGCAATGGGATTCTATTACCCGTTGTTGCCGGCACTAGGTCATGAGATTTAGACTGTTTGGGGTGTGGTACGCATATCATTCAAGGTGGATTCCATTTCGATAATGGGCTTGCCAAGTGTTAGTATTGATTTTGAATTCTTTGCAACAACCTCCACTAATGGCGGGGCAGTTTGAAGCATTATTTTTTTCGGAATTTTCTTTTATAGATATAGTATCCCTCATCAATTCCATTATCATGTCAGCTTGTTTCGATACCTTTCCATCGAGTGTCTCATATAATTTAGCGATCCCCCAACAATGCAGTATTCATGGCCCCCAAGGTGTTTAAAGCCAGGGCTTCTGGAAAGGAAAACCTCTGAGTGCCGATCTTGAATAAAGAATTGTTTGTCAGCCATATCATTGAAGTGAGTGCGTCGTGGTGTAGGTGCAATAAATGATGGTGAGGATGCTTGATTCATTATGGGTTTTCTTAAATAAAACAGGCCGTTTTGATAGATCGTGAGGCCTCATATCTTTGTTTTTCTCAAAGTGAGCATTCAATCTATTCATCGGGTCAGGCAACAGCGATGTTACACCTTTTGTAATCATCTGTGCCTTCCTCTAATTGAATAAGGTCCCCTGTATTAGAGCAGATATATAATATCTTGGGAGATCTGGGACGGGTTGTTGTGACTGTTCATAAATTCAATTGCTTCTGTATCGACTTCACCTGTAATCGTTAAATCATAATTTGTTTGTTCTGGATGTATTACTGAATGTCTTGAAATCATTTGTTGTTTGGCATTGGTTGTAGACAAAGTAGACTAAGATCCCACTTTGCGGAGGCACCGTTTGTAATTCACCGCTTATACACGCTAGATTAAGGGCAGAATCAGTGATTTCATTGTCTACAGTTAAGGATTTATTTACTGCATCACTTATTGCATGCATTGGCGGCACTACACCTGCACCTGACATGGCCGCCAGCATTGTCTCACCATTTTGCAGCGGTGTAAAGTCAGGAAACGGTCCCATAGTTTTTCTCACAATTTGTCGGTACTGATTTTATTTTACATAAAAAGACCTAATATCCGTAGATAAGGAGACCGATCGTATGTCGGTTTGCTTATACGAGCATTTCTCTTGCTCACAGGAAGAGGCATTCCTGACAATGCCGTTTTATATGGATATGTACAGGAAGCACTCTCCATTGGTTTTTCTATAGGCATATCCGACGTTAAAGTATACATACTGACAGGCAATCGTGAAACAATTTGCATATACTCACAAAGAATATAAAAAAAAAATACCTTCTAAAAGATAAGAGTAAAAAATGAAAATAGAATAATAATGAAACGAAGATCTTCCACCGTGAGACAGTAATACAGTCCACTCGGTGAGCCACTCACTGGGACTCGCGCGGACACGGCTTATGTGGGCTGTGTTATGTTATGTTACTTTGCATTTATATAGCGCCTTATGTACCATTGGTATGGTCTCAAGGTGCTGGTGGGTTGAACGCCCTCGGGAACCGAAGTTCAAGTCAGTAGAGAGAGTAGAGAGTCAAAAGGTGCGTGTGAGCACCGGATATGTGTGCAGCTGGTGTGGCATTCATGCGATAGCTGCTTCTTGGCGGTAGGTGTGGTGGTTGAGAAATCAAGAGTATGTGTTTGTTCTGGCAGGTTTTTATCCAGACAGCTTCTGGCTGCGTTAGGCCTGAGGAGAACACCTAGGCTGCAGGGTGGGTAACCAGCAGTGTTTAGTTAGAGTGATGGGGGGTATGAGGCTGATGATGGTATTAGAACAGCTATACCGAATGGTGTCATAGTATAGCTGTGTTCTAGTTGAGCGGTGGTGTGAAGAAGAGAGTAAGCGTGGAGATGTCATATGGTGGTTTATATTAGGTGTTAGACCCCATTCTAACTACATTTTCGTTTGATCGATCCACTTCACCCGTTCTATCGACATACTTCAATCGTCTCATCTATATACGTCACCCGTTCTTCCAAATCCATTCTCCGTTCCTTCCACCCACTACACCTGTTTCTTCCCTTTACTACATCTGTTCCTTCCAACCACTTCACCCGTTCATCCATATACATCACCCGTTTGCTCTGCACTCTACACCCGCTCTGCACTCTACACCTGCTCCACCCTCCACACTCCACACCCACTCCTTGCTCCGCAGTCTACACTCGCTCCGCACTCTACATCAGCTCCGTACCCTCACCGTACTCTACATCCGCTCAACATCCTAGTATCGTCTGTGAGACTGTTTTCTCTGGCACAATCATGCAAGTCAGCAAGACTTTGCACAAAGTGAATCTTGTTCTTTTGGCCATATCTGACCACCACAGGAAAGCCTTGCATGGACTGAATCCAGGAAGTAATTCTGGAATTATGTTTCTGGCCCAGATTCTGCCACTTTGGAGGTATTGCAAAGGCTTGTGCGGAGTGTCCACTATGATGTGCTCCCATGGATAAACAGAGTAATTTTTCAATGCCAACACTGTTACCAGGAGTGCCTTCTCACAATCGTTGAATTTTTCCTCCTCCGAGGATAAAGTCTTGCTTGAGTAGGAGATGACTTTATTGACCTTGTCATGCTTTTGATATAATATTGTATGTATTCGAGAACCCTGTCTCCAAGAAGCATAAGCTAGGCAAGGCGCTTGTGAGAAGCTTCTTTTTGACTTGTTTCATTACCTCGGCTTGTTCTGGATCCCACTCCCACTTGACACCCCTTTAACAAATGGACCAGGGGTCTCTTGACCCCCACGTAATCCTCAATTAACTTACTACTGCAATTAGTCAGTCCAAAAAAGCTCCTTAGTTCATGAGTGTTGTGGGGTCTTTTAGTTTTAGTAGTGCTTCCACTTTCTTCACCTGGGGACCAAGACCCTCGGGAGTGATTTCATGTCCCAAGAAGTTTACACGGGTGCTACACCACTGTGCCTTCTGGAAGGACAGTTTTTCTCTGGCAACATTCAACTGGGACAGAACATAGTGGATTTCCGCTATGTGTTCCTCCACAGTTGAGCTTTTAATGAGGACATCATCCACATAAGCCAGGTTACCCCTTTCACACAAGTCTGGCATGGCCTTATGTAGGAAGATGTTGAATGAATTGCTGGAGTTTATGTATCCGAAGGGAGTTCAGATCCATTTGTACTGCTGACCCCCAAAGGTAAAAGCCAGCTTGTGCTGGTCCTCCCTACTGACTGGTACGGTCCAGTATCCATTGGTCGGGTCAATGGCAGTGTACACCCTTGACCCCTGGATCTGGGCAAATCCATGGTCAATGTAGGGAAAAGTTAATCAGGACATGTGGACCCATTGTTCAGCTCCCTAAGGTCTGTGCAAAGTCTCCATTGGCCGTTTGGTTTTAAAATCTCCAGTACCAGATTATTAAAGGTACTGTGGACTGGACGAATTATCCCACGGGACTCTATATTTTGTATGATTTTAGTCAGGGACTCCATAGACACAAGAGGCAAGCGATATTGCTTCATGAATACGGGAGTCATTCTAGGGTCCGTGGGAATTGAGGTAGTATGGATCTCGGTGCAACCACAGTCATACGAGTCCACAGGAAAGATATCTTGAAAATCTAACACCTGTTGCAACTTTTGCTCCTCAGTCTCACAGGCATCAGCAAGGTTTACTCATTCTTCAACCATCTGTCTGAAGCCTGGGAAGACCTCGGGTTTCGTGATCTCATTGGCCTCTTTTAGCGGTGTGGAGAGATCCGTGGTGAGGGTGTTGACCTGGACTGAGGGCAGAATGAGTACACCAGGAAATGCCCGCCCCCCTCCTCCCTGCCAGGTGAAGATCCTTTCTGGCGGTATGTCATTGTCACAGTCATAACAGTCATTGGGGATTGGTCCTATGATTTCATTTCCTAAATCCATGGAAAAATGCTGGTCGTCAACCGTCATTCCAATAAAGGTTTCTGCGCCCACAGTGATACTCCTAGGTTCGCTGTTACCCACCCCTTTTAGAATGGTGTTGTGCTCTAAGTCCACTAATGGTTTTGGGTTTAACCCCAATCCCTGCTGTTGGAGATGGGGGAATTGAGGTGTACATAAGTATCCGTGTTTTGGAGTTTGTCCTCTTTTAATCTTTAAAGTGGGAATTGTCGGGTCCATCCTGGGATGGTGACTTCATCTCCAATTTGAATTTCAACTGCATATGGTAGCAATTGGGTTGACCGAAATGCCTTTTCAGAATTATCAAAGCCCATAGGGTTGCCCCGTAGTCGGGACTAGCCCTTGTAATTTATGAGGTCCATATTAATTGCGAACTGATTGAGAATGTCACTGCCTAAATAGAATGCAGCAGGGACATCTCGCACGACCCACCAATTATGCTCTATGCTTTTATCACCTTGTTGGGGAGAATTCTCTGTTTAGGCTGAATTTCCTAACCTAGTGAGTCCCCCAGCAGCTTTGCTGGATTTTTGGGGTTTATTTTTTTCTCCTGCCAAGAGTGAGACTCTTTCACCCTCACTCTTGGACATGATTTGAGTGTTTTTCTTTGAATCTAGATGTGTTTAATGGGCTATGGGGCCTTTTACTCCATAGGGCTTCATGTGTTTCTGTGATGTGTTACACAGCACCCTCCATGGAGTAACACAGGGGTGTCATAGTGACCCCCAGTATAGACTCCATACCCTGGGACTGACTGTCTCCCAGGGCATGTAAAATAACCATTGACTTTACTAGTCTTAAATTCTGAACAGAACGAGTACAAACCATCATATTGTGAATGTACTGGCTGGGGCAATTCAATTGCCCCGGGGTCTGTTAGTTGAGGGGGCATGTCTCCGTCCCCCCTGATTGAGTTTTGGCTGGTGGCAGTGGATACTACTTTTTTATATTCAACCGCGAATATTTTCCTATGGGATTTCCCATTGTTTTAGGCTACTATCTTTATTTAATTATTTACGGTAGCCTCGAAACATACCGCCGGTTTATTTAATTAATATTAATTCTCCGGTTGGTGTTTTTTGCCAAAACTTGATTCTAAAATGGCGTTTGTGTTCTCTTCTGTGACTCCAACCCAAGTCGAGCCCTTTGTTCCACTTTTTGGCAGGCTTCTCCACAGAAGCCCTCCAAAGTGGTGCCACTCTGTCTGGGGTACTTAGGAGGGGTGGAGGGAAACGTAGGCACCCTGGACTGAGTTACCTAGGCAACTCAAGTCGCACTCCATCCTCATTGGCCCAAGTGGTGAGCCGGCCGGCTCACCACTTTGCATGTTTGAGTGACAGCTAGGCTGAGTGAATGGGGGTTTTCTGCATAAAAGCAGGGCTTTGGGGACTGGAACTTCAGAAGTCGCCACAGGACCTAAGAATCCGACGAGGGAGAAGCTGAGCCAACCTGCCACGACACCACCACCGGTGGAGCCCTGCTGGACTGCCTCACCACTTTTCCCAACGACAGAGGAGATCTCCCGCCGGAGAGTCTTCTTCCTTTGACTGGTGGGGATAACCAGTTTCACCGTTTTTTCACTTTCCCGACGTACCTTGTGGCCGCCTTGCCCGTGCCAAGCACCCCGGCAACCGGGAGACCACGTTTTACCACGACCGCAAAACAAAGGTACCACCTTTAACCGGGAAACTCCACGGCTGGTTTCTTCCCTGGTAGTGCAACGACCTTCATCTTTCCTCCAAGTCGAGATCTTCTCTTCCCCTGGACGACAACGCAACTTGCACCCACTACCAGGAACAACTGCCACCGCTGGAGGATCCTTCCCACTTAAGGTACCGTGTCCCGCCTGGCTTCCCTTGCTACCGACTGTACGGGGTAGATTTAGCCCCTGGCTTTCGAACCTGGGTTAGTCTGGGACACCCTGGCTAAACTTTCTTAAAGCCTCTCTAAACCCTTTTTGAACCCTTTGCAAGACTTTCTAAGCATAGTGTAACTGTGATCTTGGGCGCATTTGTGCTCTGCTCTCTCTAAGAGTGGGCCCAGCCTTTGGACTTTGGCTCACCAGTGACTTTTTGCTCTTCTGCCTTGCTAACAGTGTTCCTGAATCTGAGAGAGGTGTACATTTTCATATTGTCTTTTTCCCTCCCTTTCTCACAAACTTATTGGAGTGCAATCTAGTTAAGCGCTCACCTCTGTATGAAAATAAGTGGTGTTTTACTATGACTTATCTGATAAGGAAAAGCGGTGTATATATTACAATAGTAACTGTGTTTCGAATATTTTACAATAAGAGTGCTGGAGTGTTTCAACTGTGTTTTTAAATAAATAATTATATACTTTGTTACCAAAGCTCTGGTCAGTGTTTGCTTGTATCATTGTATCTGAGTGCCTATTGTGTATACTTTGCATACTGCCTAACTCTTCTTGAGAGAAGTCTGACTGCTCAGCCACAGCTACCAGGTAAATCTGGGTGGTACAGACTGCTACCAAGTGGGTTTACTGCCAACACCTGTAGTCTTAAATCTTTTGCAGTGGTCCCTAAGGGAACTGCACAGGTTTCTGCCTAACACACCTATAGGAATTTCCAGGCCCATTTCCACTTGTCAATCAATTTAAATGTGTGAATGATTGGATCTTTTGGTAGTTTCCTGAACAACGCTTTGCTGATTTTTCAATGATTCAGGCAAACTCTGGAGAGAACAGGCTCCCTGCCCTCATTTAACTGAATAGGGAGGAATGGGTGTTCACTCATTTTCTGAATATCAGCCAAAGCTTTGAGCTGGTTTTTCATCACTTTTGACTACAGGACTTGGATTTTCAAATTGGGGATCGGTATAACATTTCAAGGTATTTCCTTCCAGTGTTGAATACCACTTGAAACTGGAAGGAAGGTTGATTTTCAGGAATGGAGAGTTCCCAGCACCAGTCTGTTGTCCTACAGCAATTACAGTAATGTCAGGTATTTGATTGTTTTGAAAATGGAACTCAATGTTGTGTTTTTTTTTTTTTTTTTTTTTTCAACCATGTGGCATGTGCCATTTAAACTGACATAGTTGATGCTTTGTTTTAATTTTATTGGCCGGTTAGTCTGAGTCCGGAGTACCTTGTACAGTCTATCAGGGCAGACACCCTCTGAAGGAGGTCATTCTGTAACAGACATAGGGCTCCCTCTGGAGTCACGACTGACTGGGTGCTTCACCTTGTGTCACCCAATTTTAATTTCCAGATCCACAGTTCCCTCGACAGGAATTTCATTCCCGTTGAAGTTCTGGAGTTGTCCAGGAAGAGGGGTGAGAGGGTTCTGGTGTCTCTTCTCCCCCACCTCCCACCCCTCCCTGAATGTAGCTGCTCAAAAGCCCTTTTGGACAGAAGAGTGGCTTGGGATCCAGTGTCCACCAGTGCTAAAAATGCACATTGCAGTTGCACTCGGACGGGGGCGTAGAATCTACCTTCTTTCTCCTCTAATGGGCAAAGGAAATGGGCATTTTGGGCACGCTGGGCGGTTAGTTTCTTTATTTGGGACTCCGACACATTGGGGTTTTGGACAGTTTTCTGTGTTGGAGTTTGGGAATCTGTAAAGAAAATTTGGCATCCTGAAATAGATGACATTTTGGAATCTCCTTTTTCCCTTTATTCTGTGCTTCCCCTTTTTACCTGGCAACAGTCACTTGAACCATTTTGTGGGGAGGATCATTATGTTCTCTGGATGACAATTCTGGGATTCAGGTATGAGTGATTCTGAATCAGTCCCCATACCTACCCAATCTGAGTTTTGGTCTCTTGAGACCCATTTTTCTTTGGGAGGACCCCCCCCGTCCTTGAAGGAGAAGACTTTCTTCCCTGAATCCTCCAAGGATTCTTCCCCTTCAAACTGGAGGACACAGACTTCCTCCACAAAATGGGTAATTTTGATCTTTGTTTCTCCTACCCACCCTCTGTTCCCTGGGTTGAAGATTTTCAGGGGCAGGAGACTTAAGTTCCGGTTCTGTGGTGTCTTGGGGCTTTTCATGGGTCGGGAAGGAAGCTTCCTCTAGGGCTTTACACCCCCCTTCCTCCTGTGCCTCCTCCTCTGGAACCAGTTGTTTGTTGGGGTTCTCTCCCCATCATTGTTGTGGGGTGCCAGACCCTTGGTTTGAGCTATTCTGAGCCGCCATTAGAGGGGTCTGCTGAAGCATCAATATGCAACTCAGATCTTGAGTTAGGTTCTGGACCTGGCGCTCCAGTTGGGACACCCGCTCTGGCTGGTACGGGGGTCTAGAGTCAACTCAGGGTTGCTCTTAGGAAGGGTAACTATCCCTTCCGATGTTGGGGTTTTGAGGGTACCTAGGGAAAAAACTTATACCAGAATTTGGGAGACTACTGCCCTCCTGAGGGAAGTTCCCTGGGGCCGTACTTACCTGATTGGACCCCCTCCCCCTGGGCTGGGGGGTCCACAGGTACCCCAAGATGTCTGTTGCCCTTGTACCTAGGGCTGATGAAATTGGAAGAGTTAGGGGGCACATTAATGGGGTACCCTCCCTGACTACTACCTTCTTGTGATTGATCAGAGGGTCTTCTTTGCCTCTGGTTTGGTTGGCTTTGGCAAGGAGTATTTTTAGGCCCCCCATTTCTAGGTCCAAAATGGAGGCAACCTTCACCCCCGCCACCTTGGCAGCAGTGGGGTGTTGGTTGGTTTGGGATTTTTTTGTTGGATTTTTGTTTTCTACAGGCTTTTGGAACTTGTAGATCTCGGTAGCTTGCTCTATTACCCAGTCCAGGGTCCTTTTATCATGGAAATCTCTTACCAGCTGTGTCATGATATATTTTTGGACTGCAAGAAAATAGGTATTTATAAATTCCCTAATATTCGAGCGCACCCGACTAGTAGTTTGCACAAATGCCCGCTTTAGCTCCTGAACAAAGTCTCTTGGGGCTTGATCCTCTCCACACTACAGATTGTAGGCCGCCTTGCAGGCCTTCTGGGGATTTCTGTGAGTGGAGAAGTGCTTCAAGATGGCCACCTTGTAGGTGGACCACTTTGAATTGTTTTGATAGCCCAGCAAAGAAGCTGGAGCCCTCTGGAGAGAACGTCCATTTTGCAAATTCTATGGAATTCTTGTTATTTTTAATGTCAAAAGATGTCATCTGTTCATATAGCTCCAGATGCTCCGAGACAGAATATTTGGTATTCTTGTGGTACAAAGTCATGAAACTCCTGATAGCTTTAATCTGTTTAATGGGGTTTTTCACCAGAGTCCTCTTTTGTTCGTCAGCCTTCTTTTGCCGATGCACCCGTGCCCGTTCGCCCTCAGACTCAGAGTTGCTTCTATTTGAGGTTCCCTCACCATCCTCTAGGCGCTGCCTAATTCTTTGAGTTTGGGACTCTCTCTCAGAACGATGGGGCCTAGTTTCTTCTCCCCTGTTGTACTTTTGTCGGACGGGAAATCATATCATGCTTCCTTTATTTTATATATTGGCCTAAGCCCAGTCGCTCTGTGAAGAAATCCGAGTTGCAAGGTCCTGACCTTAGATCAGTATTAGCTGCCATTTTAGGTTAATTCGCCACTCATGTTCAGTTACAGAATTTGCATCATAAGTACGTCATCCTGGAATTCCACAATATTCTCTATCCCTTCCAATATGATATCCATCACTCTTTGAAACACAGAGGCTGCGGAAGCTAGCCCAAATGGCATTCTGCAATATTTGAATGATCCAAAGGGCGTTATGAATGCTGTGAGATGCTGGCAGTCTTCTTTCAAAGGAATCTGATGATATGCCTGAGATAGGTCGATCACCGAAAAAACTTTACCGATAATTGGAGATGCCTTATCCACACTCAAGGGAGCTGAAGGATGTCTGTCGATTAAAATGTTCCCATTGATATCTCTCATGTCTACACAAAGTCTCAATTGTCCAGTGGGCTTCATAGCCACCACAATAGGAGATAACCACTCTGAACTCTCACTTTGTTCTATGAAACCCTTCTGTAACAGAGTTTCAATTTCCACCTTCAATTTTCCTCTTAAGTCATGGGTTACAGGCCTTACTTTATGTACTTGTGGTATTGCACCAGCCTTCATTCGTATTTCGTGCTCAAACCCTCTAAGCATTCCCAACTCTGGTCGGAACACCTCAGGAAAGTTATTTTCCCACTTGTCATTAACTTCCGCAACTGTTACTGGCTCCTCTGCATTTGCCTGTACACGTATACCCAGGTTATGTTGCTCGCTCCACCCTAACGGGGATGATCCTTCTTGTGTCAGATATATGTCTGAGTCACAACTTCTTCCTTTGTATTCAACAGTTGCCTGGAATTTTCCTAATATCTCCATTCTAACATTGCCGTATGCATATGGTTCTATGCTGTGCTGTCTAAGATCATTGATTGAGCCATGCAGACAGTTCTCATAAGTCTTTTTGGATACCAAAGTCCAAGGTGAGCAACTACCCACCTTTAACGGGACCACTCTTCCATTTATCAAGAATACATCGGTGGGAGATTTCCCTTTGTTTGATAAGTCCGCTATCTCCAACACATGTTTATTTTTGTTGGTTTTGAAGTAGACTTTCACTTTCTTCCTGTTCCGGCACTCTCATCCCTGGTTCAATATAGTTCACTTGGTTAGCTCCTCTGCATACTCTAGCAAAATGCCCCTTCTTATTGCACTTTAAACACAAAGCATTTCTTGCAGGGCAAAACGCGCTCATAGAGATGTCGATTGCTGCCACACTTGTAGCACTTGGTTTCTTTGTTCATACTGGTTTTTCAGATTCCTCTCACAGCTGCTACTTCGCCTTCTTGTTTTTCTCCTTTCATGGTCGCCATGTATTTATGTGTTTGCTCCATCCCTCTGGCAGTTTCTACCGCCACCTCCAGAGATGCATATTTTGTCAACAATCTCTCCTGTATTTTCAAGTTGCTAGTGCATCTCACTAATTGATCTCATATCAACGAGTCAGTTAATTGTCCAAATTCACATGTGTGACTGAGAGACCTCAATGCTGCAATGAAATTCTCCACTGGTTCACTGGGATCCTGTGTTCTCTGGAAAAACGTGTCTCTCGAACGTTATGTTTTTCTTCGCTTCAAAGTGAATTTCTAGTTTTCTTTCTGCCAAGGTGTACTGATCCACTTCACCTTGGCCTTCTAGCGGAGGCTGAGGAAGACCATCGTATAGACTGCGACCCTCTGTGCCCAAAGTATGTGAAAGTATTGCTTCTTTTCTGGACGCAGCAAATTTATCCCCTCTAATTGCCACTAAATAAGTGTCAAATAATTTCTTCCATCTGTCCCATCTTATTGGAGGGACACCAGGTTCCATCAAGAAGGGTGGAGGTGGGGCCATGCTAGCTGCTGCCATGTTGAGAATCTCTGGTGTCTTAGATCCCCCTCAATATGTAATGTTAACTTTGTAGCATTGGAGACAATACTGAGATATATATTTTAACTCCTTCTCTCTTTCTCTTGGTTCCAATAAGAAAACAGCCTCCGTTTGTTTACTTTTTCTTTTCTGTGTGGCAATAGAGGATGTTTTGTCTGGTAGTGGGCGTATCCCAAGAAGCAAGACTTAGGAGGCTTCGTATGGACAGCGCCGCCGCTATCGCTCTCCTGTCATGCGGGTCGCTCACCTCCCCGCTCCCTCGGTACCCCTCCTCACCTGTCAGACCATACGGAGGCCGGGGAGCGGGGCAGGGTTCCCGAAGTTGCCGCCCTAGTGAGGGAGCCATCACAGGCTTTGCCGGCACCTCGCACCGTGCTCCCTCCCAGTCAGAGGCACGGGAGGTGCCGAAACTCACGTGTGGCCTTGAAGCAGATCGTGCTCAGATGCGGGCTCTGCGTGAGGTCTTCGCCTCGTCGCCAATTGTAGTGATGAGGCGGACACAAATGAAAGTAAGGTTTTGTTTGTTTATTGTAACAGAGCCCACCGGCACAACCACTCCTTCTACTTCTTGGTCAACCGTCGCTCCCGCCTCGCGAACACCTGTCTCCCTTGATAACTATGAGACAGGGTTTCGCGTGACGCTGCGCGCGGCTCATCACATGTACATAATACTATTCTCTACAGTCACCCTGTGTTCTTAGATGGTGGACAGTGTTGTTCTGCTTGTAACATGGTCGTCTTGACCTCTGCATGTGAGTTAATGTATAAACTGCCCGCAGGCCAAATGTTAGGGTCATGTAATGAGACCTTATCCTTCATTGACCTGTGGATAAAGGATTATCTGTGCCATTGATACTAATCCATGAACATATATTATGCACAATACTGTTCGAGCATCTAATGTGAACACTTGTTTGACTATATTGTATAAGATATGTGCGAAGGCTCAATGTGAAATCCAAAGAGACACTGTTGCTATTGTAACCTGTTGGAGTATGAATGAAGGATGATCCGTAAATGTATAGATGCATAAATTAGGAACGAACTCGGCATAAGCCCCTAGCCCAAAGAAATGGTTAACCTGCAAGTGGCTGAACATCAGATTACACACTGAATAAAAGGCACAACCATTCTACTGTACAGTACCACTCACTGCACACACCGAACAGGGCTGGTATTCGCTGTGTTGTACTGAGGGCCTGATGGCTATCTGTTGTTTTTTGCTTTGAAACTGTTCAGTTATAGAATAAAGATCTGTGTTTCTTTTGAACCCGCGTTGGGTGTATTTCCTTTTGGGGTACTCGGCCTCGATATCATCTTTTTGCTTTCACACTTTCGGCTCTGAGTCACTCTCTTGGACTCCCTCTTTTGCATAGTAGAGTATTCTTCTGACTCCTTCCTGCTTCCAAGGTTGGTGGAAACGCCCACCCCCCACTGTCCTGATTGGGTGGAGGTTTTTAGAATACTATTTTGGGGCCTCAATTTGTGCTCCTTTTTTCTCTGCAAATCAAACCAAGTGGTCCCTTTTTTAGATGTGTCTGCAGGTCTAGCTCCCTGAGCTTTCCTGGTCAGATACATCAGCCATAATATTTTTTAACCTGTACAGGGATTCCCGTCCAATCTCTGATGGGTGGTGACCTACCTGCTCAATCATGCTGGGTCTACTTGAGTCTGACTGCCTCATGGTCCCCGGTTCTTGTGAACTGATGCACGTGAGGTCAGCAGTGCCTCGCGCCAAGTGGTAAATGGGTTTTGAAGCCCTTGGTAGAGAGGGCCCCACACTGTGATCAGGAATGGCCCTGTCCCTCTCTACGTGTTCGGGATCCCTCAAGTTTTGACTTAACCTATCACTTTTTCTAACAGCTCAAGTTTCTCCCTCTCAGCCCCTATCTCCTGATGCCAGGCAAAGGCCTGAGCCTTTTGCTCTGTTAGGGCTTGACTTGCCTCTATTACCTTCCCTTGGGGTGCTACCTGGTTCTGTATTCCCCTGTTCTCATCACAGGGGGCCTAATTTCTTTTCTTGGCCTCTTGTGTTGCATGGAAATAGGCAATTTTGGTTGCAGGAGCTGCATCTCCTGTCGCTGCACATTTGTGGCCTAGGTGGTCTCTTCTAGATCACCTTCAACTTGTCTTATGTGCCCCTTTAATTTTCATATTCAATTTGTAGGTCAGTCAGTTCCAGAAGGTCTGACTCTCTCCTTCCTGTAGGCCTGTCTTTAATTAGCACACTTCCTTGCCTAGGGCATCCTTTTCCTAATGCAGGGTGCTAATCTGTTGAGTCAGTTCATCTTTGTTGGTTTACAGCACCTAACTTCTGGCTCGACTTCTGTTTGGGAATGAGGTGTTTCAATTATTCATTTATTATTCTCCTTGTCCAATTTCTAAATCTGTTTTTTGTAGTGCGTCCATGTCCTCTAAGCAGACTGTTATTTGTTATTTGTTTTATTTTGTGTTGACTCTTTTTCAGGTAATGAGCCTTTTCCTGACAATCTTCTTTTAATGTAGTTAATTGGGCATCTTGCTCTGAATTGGTTTGTTGTGCTGTCAACTTTTCTTTTAACTGTTTGATGTGGTTTTCAAATTCTTCAGAATTTGGGCTCTTTTGCGATATTCATTTTTTTTTTCTTTTAAATTTTTTTTTTTCTTCTACCTGTTTTAATTTACTCTGGAATTGTGATTTGGTGTAAGAGCTCAGACTGGTTCTGTGCAAAGGTTCTTCCTCGATACTTTTCTTCTATGACTATCGTGGAAATATTTGTACGCAGTGAGTTGGACCAACTTAAGCTGCTCCTCTTTGATATTGTGAGTCATATAAAACTCAGTCAGGGCTTGATGCAATAGGCTACTGTCCCGCCACACATCCATGCTTATGGAGGTGACCTGTTGCATCATGTCTGATAGCCAGTCCTCCTGATCTTGCGCTGCCCATTCCCCTCTAATGAAAAGTTTGGACAGAAGGTGCTGCCTAGCCAAGTTGATCTCAATGGTGCCCATTATGAAGAGTGTTCTTCCTTTATTTAATTACTTATGCAAGGACAAATCTGTATTCTGCTTTTGTCTAGTTCAGGGTTACTTTGACTTTATTTTTACACACAGGCCTGATACTCAGGGCATAAGTTCTGGAATGGCGCTTTTACAGTGTAACTGTTTTCTAACCACAAAAAGTATCACTAGCTTTTCTGGATTATCCTGCTGTGTTAAGCTGTCATGGGTGGAAACACTTATCTCAATCCCGGCATGAGCCCCCACTGTGTAGCGGATTATCACACTGCACAATCCAGCCAGTGACTTGTTCCCTGACACTGAAGGTGGCACACAATAAAACACGCCATTTTTATGTTTTATCTGAACCCTAGCTTCTTTTTTGAGAAGGCACCCAACCCGTCTCACACCCACCTTGACAAACACTTGTGTCACAATGGACCATGAACCAGGCTGGTGTGTAACAATGAATTATTTATTTTTAGAATTCAAATAAAAAGTTTTTACAAAACTTAAGGCAGCAGCCACCACAGTGTGGCAATACAAATGCAAAATCTGATTATACAGTAATTTCACTCCTAACACAATGTACATAAAACTTTTAAGAGAAATGGAAACAAAATCACTTTTCTTTACAATCAGATGGCAGATAAGTTATGCACTCCCCCTGCAACACTTTCCCCAAACACTTGTTGACTAAATTCTGTGTGGATGTAAAGCAGTGGCAAGGAGTCAGAAAGAAGGAAAAATCTTTTTTTAAATTCGACTCACCACCCCAGAATGGGAGGCCAAATGAAAATCCTCAAAAATGGCATACTCTTATTTACTGGTTACTTATCGATCAGTTTACATTTGTGGTAGGATCACTAGGACAAAATGTGTGTGGCTGTGCTGAAGAGACAAGGAAGCTAACTGGCTACTGAGCAGGGCACTAATGTAACATGAACATGGGTGAGAAGATCGCCTTTGAGAAGGAAAACAATGCAGTAAAATCACATGCGGCAGAATTGAAATTTCTTATTTCAAATAGGCTTTAAACTGGCAAACTGCTAAGAAACTGGGCTTAGCAATCAAAGTTGGAAATCGTTTTTTGGAATGGGAAACAAAGACATTGCACAGATAGGATTGTAAAGGGAAAGGACTACTGTTTATAGGATGCTAGTATGGGTCTTTCTATAGGCAATGCAAATCGGATTTGAAAGAAAAGCAAAGAAAGGACAAATGTTGTTTTTTGTTGCGCAATGACAGGTTATCCTGAAACTATATTTTAAGGACTATAATTAGTATAAAAATTTGACAATTGTTTTCAAATGGCAACAATAATGAACATGAATTTTAAATCGGAAATGGATTTACTCCAAATGATACTAGGGACTTGCACAGGCAACAGAAAGAATTGGTAAAGAAAGATGCTAACAGATATAGAATAACAGATTCATCTAGGGAAAGTGTAAACAGAGGACACTGACAATCTGGAAAATGACTAGGGCTTTTATAGGATTTGAACGAGATACAAGGTAACATAGTGGGATATGCAGTTTTGGGGTACTGGAGGATGTGATCCTTACAAAGTACACTTGAGTAGGGTTTTTGGGACAGCCAGCAAGGTCTCTGGATGGCAGGCCAAGAATCGGTCATGGTCAGCAGGGTCAAGAGATCTGGTTACTGAGTCAGCTAGGCTTTCCGGGATGGGTCAGCCGGGCAAAAAGGTCTGGTCACTGGACAGCGGAATGGGTCAGCTGGGCAAAAGGTCTGGTCCTGGATTCTCCTAAAGGGTATCAACAGCCTCTCCTCTTTTCTCCCTGGGTTATTGAGCATGCCTGCATCTGGATAGGTGGTTATGCCTGGACCTGGATCAGTGGTTTGTCTCTGGATCTGGTTTTGGGTCTGAGTCAGCCAGTCAAGTCAGTAAGGAAGCAAGTAAGCAAGTACAGTCAGTGCAGTCCCTTGTGTCTCTCTGCCTCCTGCTTATACAGCCAGAGTGACATCGGAGACATTTACAATATGGGCGGAAGTTCTCTGAACTTACCCCTCAAAGGGGATAGGCCAGGCTATTTGTATCGCCTCCTGGGCTGATTGGTTTGGGGGAACTGACCTCCGTTTAAGTGTGTGCGTTTTTATGACTTGCTTTGTCTCACCAGTTACTTTTTACCAAAAATAGGTCATGGAACCAAAACCTCATATTTACAATAGTCACAATCACAAAAGTCAGATGGGCAGATCCCATTTTTCACAAGGAACATGCCGGTTCGAACACCAATTCTCTGCAATGTTGCCTCGTCCTTGGGCACAATTTAGCATTTTTCAGGAAAACATACTTTCTAAAATTCAGCAAATGGCTACACATATGCCTCCTAATATTTGGCATAGTTTCCACTGAGTTTAATATTTGTGCCATTTATACTTCCTCCAGAAATGTATTTTTCTTGCCACTTCAATTTACCACATGCCAGAGAGATGCACATAGTCTTATTGTGCTTGTCCAAAAATCACATTAAAACTGACATAATATCACATTACTGCTCATTCAGGTTGCGGGGGAAACCTGTCTTAATATGAAAAGGTCTTAAAATCAAATGGGCTGGATTTGTCCCAAATGTGGGCGGTCTTTCCAACCCCCAGCCAAAACTGTCTTCCTCCTAGGTGAGCTAAGAAAAGGGTTTTCATGACTCCCCTTTGACGCCCTCCAGTGGGTGATCGGGTAAATGAAGAGGAAATCACACCTCTGGCCCAAATAACACAGGGCTTCACCCTTCCTTTGTCCTTGGGGGCAGTTCTGCCTGAAAGTTTGGGAGAACCTGTAATTATCACACTGTCAGGTCCATGGAACAGAGCACATGCCCTTGCATTCTCAGATCACGAGTAGATGCAAAATTAGCATTTCAACCAAACTATTAGATAGAAAATGTTTGGGCCTCAGCCAGTCTGTCCTTTTTTGGGGGAAAAACAGAGCACAATATACATATCATTGCAGCCCCTCTCCTTACATGTACAATTGTGTTCCTGTGCGAGCTTCAGTATTATATCCCATTTAATTTTCCCAATGTCATTTTCTGCTCTGCAAAAGCAGATTTACCTGTGTTCTTTTTCTCTCCTGTTCATTTCACAAAATGCATTTTTTCCCCTGCACATAGCTTCCTTGGCATGTACTTTCTCAAGAGCTTTCTTTTATAGATCGGGTCAGTTTCTGGTCATGAAGATATACTTGAAAATGGTTTCTTTTTAATTGACACAAGGTAATTGAGAGGGCATCTTTCCTTTTTGAAGTACTTTGCGTGCATTGATTTATTTCAAAAAGTAAATCCAACCCGTTCAGACTTGAAGCAGAATTGTTTTGCTTTTCATGGACTTTACTGATGAAACAATGCCTTTCTGGGAGGGATGGGCTTATTTGATGGTGGTCACAATGAAATACATGGACAGGGGTGTGTTTTACTAGAACAAAACTGTGTGATGTTTGAAATGAAAGTAGCACCAATGCAATGCCATTTTAAATGTAGGTTTTTTTCCTATGCAACCTTGAATGTTTAAATGACAAAACAGCAGTGCAGAGCCATTCTGGCTTTGAGTGGTTTTCTCTGGATTCACATGAATCTGTGGGTTACATTGACCTTCTGCACAGAATTTCGCCAACACCAAGCTGCATTTGCGAAGAAACAGCAAAATAGTTGCGCTGGCTCCTGTGAGTGCCATGACCTCAAAACAGCTATTTGCAGCAACAAAAAGATGGCTGCACCTTCATGCCAAGCACACATTGGGCAGGATGGAACAAGGGGACAAACGGAGGGAGTGTGCCAGTGTGTTCTGACATATACAAATAGGGTTGCTTTGCTAAAAGTCCAAAATCCCTGTACAAAAGGAAACTTTCACCTTTAAACATGCTGCTCTGACGCTATTTCCATCTGTTCTTCCCTAAACCACTGTGATTGATAAGGCCCTGCCATGCCCAGTATATCTCATTGTGCTTCAGAAAAACCAGGCTTCGCTTTTACCGCACGGGAAAACGCGTTCATTTTCTTTACAAAGTATCAAAGCTCAGTAGTTGAAAGAAACTCCAGCTATCTGAGCCATGTCAATTTCAATGCATCTGTGCTTCAAACAAAACCCCTGCATACAAGAAAAATCAATAGCTGCAAGACAATGTGGAAATCCAGAGGGAGATGCAAAACCAAATTTAAAAATAAATGCCAGCTTTTCACCAAACATGTAAAATGGGCTTTGCAAACTCGAGGAGAGAAAGGCAGTTTTTAAAAATAACCTGTTGAATGAAAGCCTGCTATTACCTAGCAATGTGAAGGGATTTGTTGCTGGGGAAAATCACATGGGTTATTTTATTCAACTGGCTTTTTTAATTCTGGACCAAATAGAAGAAAGTAAAAGTGTTAAACTATATAGGCTGGATTTTGCAAGTTCCAAAAGAATAATAGGTTCCTGCTTGGGGGGATGCTACCAACAGGAGGGCCTCTCTCAGCAGATACTAACACCACAGTGATAATTACTAGGTTGGACAGAATGTAGTCTTGGCTGAACCCACTGACAATGGAATTTCCAGGACAAGGAAGTGTGAAGTGGGGAAGGGGCAATACACCTTCAAGCAAGTTGGGAAACCCCCACCTTGCTCTGGAGGAAATGACAGTTGGTGGCAGCTGAAGAAAGAAAAAATGGTCCAGTGACAAACGACTGCCATTTGTTTCCAAAGACTATTTAATGATTAAAAATGTATAGACTTTTATCTCTGCAGCAAGACTTTGTAAAAATGTAAAATTTCGCAGTTTAAAAGTGATTTTTTTTTTTTTTTATGGGCTTTTATTTAAGACATGGTAGAATTCACTGGTCCTTTGGGAATGGAAATGGCAAAGAATCAGGGATTACAAGGAAAGTATCAATGATGCCAATGCACATTTTTATACTTGCATCTCTTATGTTAATCCACACATGTGTATAAAGGTCTGGAATTTTAGGCCAAAGAGTTCATACTCAAAATTACCAAAAAGTATTAGAAGGGCGAAACAATGTCTCACGGATTGCAGAGTTGGAGTGTTATGCTCTACATAAAATATGTAACCTGTGTATATAATTTGCTAAGGGATTTCAACTGTGTAAATGTACTGTTTGTGTCAAAATCGGATTTTAGCTAAAATAACTGTGGGAGAGTTTTTGAACATCGTAAACTTGCATCATAAATCTGCCCTCCTGCTTTGAAATGCAACCAGTTGAGAGCGAGGCAGAGACTAGCACCCCTGACCAATCCCATCAGTGTGTTTAGCTAAGCCTGCCCAGCCATATACTTTGATGTCACTATGCGTTATAAGAGTCCCTGATAAGACTCTAGACACACACTTCCTGATTTTCCTGTGCCAGCGTTCCTGTCCCATTCATCCTGCTGAGTCCAGATTCCAATTACAAGGCCAAATACTCCAGGGCCCACTGCAAAAACCTGAGCATTGCTGATCCTATCCCAGCAAGGCCTCAATTCTGAAATCCCACTAAAATTCCCAAATAACCAAAGGGGAAAGCTGTGGTATTCTTTTGGGAAGCATCCTGAACCAGCCTGGCTTGCTGCCCACTAACTGCATCCAGAGGTACCTGTGCCATCCAGTGACCAGAATTACCATCCAGTGACCTGACCTGCACGGCTGTGTTTTGCCCAGCTGTCCTTTTCCAGGCACGCTGCCGTGTAGTGACCAGAACCATTGACGGTCCAAAGATCCCAAACTAAAAGTGGACTGTATATAATCCCTATCCCCATAGAAATCCATAGTCTACTTTGTCTTGCATTTGTCCTTGACCCACTCTCTAAGCCATCCTATCCTTCTGCTGGTAACTGGTTAAATCTGTCAGAATTCTCTGTTCTTGCCCTTGATCTCCAAGCATTAGCGCCACTTTTCTCCATTTCTATCTTGCATAGATCATAAGTCATTAGCGATGTTGTGTTTAAATAAATTAATTTTCCCTAAAGAAAAGGGGTATACTGCGTGAAGGATTACAACTGCAGCGTAACTTTTATATTCACGGGTGGCGTTCCTCTTTTCTTGGCCATTAAGCCTAGTTTAAGTAAAATTTGCCTTTCACTTTTAAAACCGAATTTCACTTTAACTGTGCTATTTTCCTAAAAACAAACCTCACGCTACCTTCCAAATCTCACTCCATTCACCAGCTAGAGACTTATTTTCACATCTGTTGTACCTGTGATAGATATCTATATATATATATATCTATCTAGCCCCCAGCCTAAAAACCACACTCCAAATCAGAGTATTTTACCCATTTTTATTAAACTGTTTGGGTGAATTTACACGGAAATTGAAGGAAAATGCAACTTTTACACGTCATTTGGCTGCAAAATGTTTTAAACTTACCATTCATTTTCGAATTGTATGCTCTTGGTAATCCTTTGCTTGTGATTGTTAGTGTCTTTGCATTGTTGCTTTGGTGAGGAATTGGAATTGCTTCAAGGTTTTTAACGCACATTCATTATTTATTTGTTCATTTCCGAGTTATTTTATAACATTGCAAGGGGTTTAAAATCCGTTTTCCACTCTTATTCTGTGAGGGAAGGTCAGATTTTTATTATGTCTTCTGCCTCTTATTCCTGATTACCTGCTGTGTCTTTCTATCCGTTCAGAAGTGATTATTTGTGCGTTGAGGGAACCTTTCAGGGGGAAATCCTAACTTTGGTGCTATCTTTCCTAAATCAAAAAGCGCTCCTAGTCCCTGGTGTTTGGTATATGTTCCACTAGAAGGTTAAACCAAGTGCATTGCTTACATTCTCATTGTAATTATCACCCCATTGTTGATTGTTGCCCCATATTAAATTGTATGATTTCTTTTGAATTTTAAAATAAATAAATATTGCATTTTACCAACTGGCTGATTCATGGTCCATAGTGACCTGGGGTATTTGAAAAGCGGGTGTGATATGAGTTGTGTACCATCTCAAATTGAATATGCATAAAATAAGGAGAAAAGCATCTCAGTTGTGCGCTACATACTGGGCCGAGACCAAGGTTTGTCACCTGATTGAAATCCTTAACAAATGACGACAAAATGCAGCTATTCTTGGGATGGCTGTGTTCAACTTTTGCCCCATATGTGCTCAGCAGACAAATGCATAGCCATTTTATTTTTGGGTGACTGCTGAAATGCAGTTTGTTGTAGGGAATTTCTGTTGGGGCTGGTAATTGTACCACACAATTGTATCGATGAGTCGCCACCCCGCATCCACCCCAAGTTTTTAGTTCTTGAGCCCTATTGATTTTATGACCCCATGAAGACCTTTGAAACTGCTTACTCAAACTGTCTCATATCCGTTCTGGTAAATGGGGTCTGCTTCAATCATACTACGTTGCCCTGTCCACTCCAGGCCCAATCCATGCCCCGACATTGAAACCCAATGTCACAGCAGTAGACCTTCTGTACGTGTGTAGCTTAGATTAACACTGCTTGGAGACGACTCCTTTCTGTGCATTGTCTATTGGGTGTCTCTTGTAGAGTATAATTGCCTGTCTAGATAGAATTCCCTGAACATGTTTCTGTATTCGAGGCATGGGCATGCTCACACTGAGACCAGCACCTCCTCATCTAAAATTCTCCAGAGGCAAAAGAGCCTGTGTACAACATTTCAGTGCCTGATGTTGCAGCCATTTTACACTCTCAGCCAAAAACTTTGTCCGGATGAGTATGTATGGTTATTTACATTTTAATGTTGGGGTGAGTGTTGTGAACAGTGATGTGAGCATAAAGCCATGTGTGATGTATTTTGAGAGTCACACATACAGCCCTTTTATCAGAGACTTTTCAAATCAAATTAGAGATCTGATTTGGATTGTATTACTGAACTGCTCTGTAATTTAATACAAAGCGAAAAATGAACGCTCATTAGTCCTATTTCACCCCTTTCCCACTCTCATGGGTATTTTGAAAGAGACCAATAGGAGTGTACAAGACTGTCCATCTTGGAATGATAACCTTCTATCATTTGTATGTTTAGTCTAGTATTGCTCCTTTTCAAAATACAAGTGAGGTGGTACGAACAGAACGCCTGCAGCACAAGGCCATTGGGCCCTCAGACTCCAGCGGGCTGATCACACCGCAGTGTGCCAGCATTGACAGTTTGAAACTCCATTCTGGCAAGGCCTTCCCTAAGACCATGTGACGTAACTATTTTACTTGGGCAGCACCAAGGTTGCTTGTTTCAAATTAGAAGACTTCTGTAAAGTACTTCAATGACTATGGAGGGGTTTGTCGCGTGGCAGAGGTGAAGTTTGGGAGTGACATGTGCAAGTCGTGAGATGGAGGGGTGCATTCTAATCTTTTGCGCTGTGCACCAAGTTGGCTAGAAACTGCCCCACCACACTCCCTTGTACATTCAATACAAAATACCCTAACACTTTGGTGTTAATAGGAATTGTAACAACCATACTCGTCATTCTCAAACTGCGAATAATCACTGGACCCATTTTAGCATCAATCTGTTACTCATTATTTACAAAGTCAAATGTTGGCCCCTCCGTGTACTTTCTACCTGCGTACCCCTTCCTAAATAAGACTCCTGGAGACACCACTGTTTTCTACATATTGGAAGGCAGACCAACACTTTTCGAGGGTCATAAATAGTACGCTGCCAGATAAAAGACCACTGGACTACATGTGCTGCATTGATGTTTATGACCAGTCTGTTGTGGGATGGGTAGTGCCACAACGGCAAGTATATTGTATGGGGACTTGCAGCACATTCTAGCTTTTTGCAGACTTGAGGCAAAAGGCCAATTGGGCAAAAATGACATAAGGGGCCCAGGTGGCTGGGTCATGGAGGCATAGCTTAGAGTGGTCACAGTTGCACATTGATGAACTTTAGGGACAAATGCTTTATTCTTTTAAGTTGTGTTTTTTACAGTTTCCTGTGTTGGGGTTCAGACTGTAGCTAGAGACAGCTGGGTCTCCTCGCCAGGTTTTGCTGTCAATGGTGGTGATATTGAATGATCAAGCCTGAAGCTAATGTTGGAAATTATAGGGTTCAAGTCAATTGGAAGAGACATTACAGGAGGTGATATAATGGGGTAATTCTTACAGCATGCAGAAACATTTTGTGCATATGCCCGGTGTTCTTACCCCTGCACACTTGAACATCACAGACTTAAAGGAGGTAACCTTATAATCTCTAAACATGCAGGGATTACCTTTTTTGTTTTGTGGGTGCTGCTTGTGCAACTTGAAAGACCCCCCCCCCCCCCACTCCCAACCGCCCCTGCAATGGAGAGGTAATAAGGACAGGATAGTAATGGAGAAAAGTAGAGAAGGGGCAGGTAACATTAACGCTGAGGGAACAGGAGAGTGGAGAAAAAGAAGGGCAGAAGCGCAAGGGAGAGCTTGTGAGGAACACAGGCAACAAGGTGATTGAAGGGAGCTAGGTGAGGGTAAAAGTGAATGGGTACAGAGAATGAACGAGGACAAGAGAATGGGGAAATAGCTCATGAGGCACGAGCGGGGAAAATGCACAGTAAAGTGGATTAAATGGAGGGTAAATATAGAGGAGTTCAGGAGTGTACAGAGAATGGAGAATAATGGAGGTCTAAAGAGTTGGGGAGAAGTGAAGAGGGAGGGCACGAGAAGGGGAGAGAAGGGCGGCACATGCAAATAGCAGCAAAATGAGGAAGAGCGGGATCTTTATAACCAAGAACCTTTGGCAGAAATGGAGAATGAAAGCAGGAGGATTAAGAGAATGAGTCAACGGGGAAATCACTGTTCAATAAAAGTAGGATAAAGAGAAATTGTTGGTAAGGAAAGGGGGTGCAAAACAAATGCTATGCAGGAGGGAAAGGAGAAATATCGGAGAAGATTTGTGATATGGGCAGATGCTTGTCCTATCTGCCCACCAATATGAAGTCACAGCGCCAATAGATAAATGAGGAGGGAAACAATTAAATGTAGCCATTTAGATAAGGTTGTATTGAAATGGGCCAGAAAGATCCACATGGTTGACAAATTCCCTTTGTGTGAGTTCTTTGTTAACCTTATACCAAGTTTGCAGCTAAACCAGCCCAGATGAAACCCCAGGTCGGAACAGAGCTGAGTGTGTCTGTAGGGTGGCCAACCACCCAACCTTTTGCAGAACTGTCCCAATTCCATGGGCTGTGTCTTGGACACAGCCAGTGTGGGACAGGAATAAGGCCTGACTCTTCTCTACTTTAGCAGGATCAGCTGTCCAAAGTCTTCCCAGCTCACACTTTTCATATGCTAGTTAAAAGTGCAGAGAAGCACAGCATGTTTCCAACTGATACCCCAGGTTTAGCTTTATGTCCACCTCATTTGATTGAACCAAATAAAGTTTGATGACCCAGACACAGGGGCGCCTTGGTAGGCACTGCTGTCCCTTAAAAGGTGCGATTAGTGGGTGATAATAGATGGGAGGGAGAATAATGCTGCCTGCTATGCAAAGTAATGGTTCAAGCAGATTGCCTTATATTGAATTCTTTCACTGTGAATACTATTAGGAAAGCATTAATTTGTGTAATTTTCCATCCATTTATTTTGCTTTAGTTTGGCTTTCCTATCCTAACTTTTTCCAGTGGAGCCCAGCCTTAAACTGAACTCCCTGTGGCTTTTTCTCACTTGTTATGGGGAAACTGACACGTCCTTCACTGTCAGTACTAGGAAACCTGGTTTCCCTTAGTCTTTGACTATGTTGCCTCTTTGACTATGTTGCCATTTCCTAGTAACCTTTTAACAGTGCACAATATACCTTCCAGTACATGCACTGAGGTCCTTTTTGTTTTATAGCCGTAGACGCCATTGAAGGATTTATTTTGATTTTACTATTGTGCCTGGGATGAACTGGTGGCAGCAGTTACTTTTTATGTTTTCTTTGCTGAATGGCACTGAGTTTACTGCATTTGGCTGAAGATTGTGGTCGGGTCTGAAAATTGCCATTTTGTCCCTTGTCTTCACCCAGGTCAAGTAGCCAAGGTTTTCCTTATTTGGGCATGCAGCCAAAAACCTATCTCTTTCGCGGGCGTCTGCCGGTCGCGTGTCCGGGCCCAGGAAGCGGACTGGGACCGTCTAGTCCCAATCCACACTACTGGTGCCAGGATGACTGAAGTGCATGAATGACTGAGAACACTGTGGACCATGATTGATCCCTTACTGGGATGCCTGCATGAGATCAGATCTTTAATTGGAAGTCCTCGATTTTGGCAAAGTTAATCTTGGATAAGAGAAGAGGCTCTGCATCCATTCCAGGTCTATCACCTGAGTTCTCACCGAACTACAGAATGAGTGAAGCCTTCTGCATGAAGTATCGGACTTGTGTAACTGCCAGAGACACTTGGGAATGTTTTGGCACCTTTCGCCCTCTGCTGTCCCGTCAGACCCCTGCTTTCTTCTTTGATCAATAAGGTCTGCCAAGGTGCTTTGCCCCTTTGGGGTAGTAGGAACAACTACTCTTGGTGCTCCTTCAGAAGTGTTCCAGGGCCAGCCAGTGTACTGTCCAGCTCTACCTTGGGGTATCGCACAGAACCACCGCTGTCTCGCATGCATACCAGAGACTGTGGACTTGTTTGTGGTCCCGTGCATTCCCCAGCCAAATTTCACAGGCCTAGCTCCTCTGGGTCCTGAATTAGGAGTGCGTAATGCTGCCTGCATCTGTGATTAATGCATCACTACCTGTTTGTGATGGCTGCTGTAGATGCCTTGCTGTTCTGCTCTCCTGTGCCCGGAAGCCTGCTGCACCAGAAATGTCTTCATACTGCCTTCGAAAACAGAGAAAAAGCAACTGTCCCGTCATGGACAATCGTTCTCCCCTGCCTTCGCTGAGAGCTGGAGAGCCATGAAACTGCAGGACTCGAACCTACTAGCGACCTCGACTAAACTGGCAAAGTTTGCTCTGGGCTGTGCCAAGGGTCAGTGACTACTTGCATCACTTACCAGTGGCCCCCTGGCACAACCCATCACTTTTACACACGGTTATCCCTTAAGTATTCTTTCATTGCTGGATTAGCCTGTGCTCCCTAGTTATTTCCCACCTTTTGAAAACTGCTCTGCCGCCAAGGGCAGCTCTTACTCAAATAGATGGAACCAATTCTTCATCACCTCAAGCCCCTTCTTGATTTGGTACATCCCTCCCAAGAAGACCCGCTTTTTGCGTCACCTGCGCAATCATGCTGTTTGTACGCACAACTACTGTTGAGCACAAGGCTCCACTTTTTAGAGTTGAACTCGAAAGTTAGGGAACAAACTCTGAAGAATTGCCGAATGCTATGTGTTGACTCAAACCTCCCAAAAGGTTGTGGCTGGATTTTTACCCCTGTAGTGTATTGGGAAATATATACATATTCATTGTTTAAGGGACATTCTGGTCAAGTTGCGCTAGTAAAAAAACTATGAAACTGGGGAAAAAAACTTTGTTAAAGGGATGTTATGGTTACAAGTAAATTTTTGTTTTTTTTTTAAAAAAAACTCAAATTCACCAAATATGGTAAGCTAAGCAACCATAACTCGCACCACCACCATGCACCGCTAGGACTAACACCCAGGACCTCCATTCCTTGTGTCTTGTTACAAAAACAATACAAAATCACAAAACATAAAAAAACACCTTTGACAGTTTAAAAAATGGAAGTGCTAATGAAATGCTTCAGAGTCCTGTGCATTTTTAGAAGTCAGCGGACAGTCCGCAGACATTCAACATTTTTAGAGAGCTGCACTATCAAAACCATTGCACTCTTCTCTGGGAGGAAGTGGTGGCTCTGAAAAGAGCCTTTTTTGTGGTGGTTTTATTTGTTTCAAAAACTTCAAGTGGTCAACACCTACTTGAAAAAGGATTCCAAAAAGGTTTGCAATGCATTTTGGATATTTCGCAGAAAAATCCGATTCCCAGCATAGGTAAGATGTATTTCATCTCTGCGAAAAATGTGTACTACAAAACATATTTTCATTGTGGAAAGAGGACATGCCAAAATCTCTCAAAAAGGCACAAACAGCCTTGTTGACATTGCACCTCGCTTTCTCCATTTGTGGACCAAATGAAGAACACAGCCACATTTGTAAAATTACTCTGGAGTTTGGAAACATGTCCATGACTCTCCCAAGTCCTTCTTTCATTGCAAATTCCAAGGAGATTCCAGAGACCTGTCCTAAACTGTTCCCTCCACAATGAATAATAATAATGTCTGGAAGACCCTGTCACCAAAGTAGCACAAAGATGAACCAAATCCAGCCACTTCATTCCAGGCACTCCATGCCAGTGCACAGCCACATGAGGCTTCCAAGATGTGCAGCCACTCCACAGCGATCTGCATGCACCTCAAACCAATTTATCCACGAGTCACCAAAAATCCAGACAATCTGCCTTCTGAAAGACACAGCCATAGCTATCTGCTCTCCTCTCAAACAGACATTCCTGCCAAAGTCTCTCCTTACACATCACACCCAGTAAACCTTATTGTTGACCAATCCCTTGCCCTGCACAGTCTCATTTGCATGCCTCAGCCTCGAAATCCCTGTATGTAATGTGCGCTGTCCACAGACAACTGCGGTGTCCATGGACAAATCGTAAAAATCTGAGTGGGGAATACATTTTAATAGTGCGCCCCACTTCCCCTTTGAGGGTGGCTCTGAAAAGAGCCTTTTTTTGGTTTGTTTTTGGAAGTGCTTATAAAAAATAAAAAAAACAGCTTTCATTTTATTTTTTTTCCACTTATTTTCTTCCTGATGTCTTCACATTATCCTCTGTAAAGCACTCCTTATATGTTGAAATAACATAGCATTTCCCAATATGGATAAAGAAATGCCATCTGCTTTAAAATAGTCACCATTAACAAAATCTATATGGTCATTGTTACAAGACAACATTCCACTTCTCAACTAAGCAGACATCCCCCTGTTCACCAACACCTTGCACCATTTTGCTGGGGACAGAAAACAGTAGAATTGTCCCATAGGCAATATTTCAGAAAAAAATCACCTTCCCATTTGGAGAAACCTCCATCACTACCTGAACCAAGTTTTCAACAGTTCCCAACAAACTAGGAGCACTGATGTATCCCAAATAGACACCACCCCAATGCAGTACCACTACATCTGGACTCTTCCACATGCAGAAGGCTTTACATGCTCCAACCACTACCTGCATATAGGAACCAGGCACAGTGGACCAGAAAACCTCTCCTCCTTCAAAACCAAAACTGGCAGCCTTATGTTTAAACATAGCATACCTTTCAACCATCTACAAATAAATCTCCATCAACCAACACCCTCACTTTCTTCACCTCTGCCATGTTCACTACACACCCTCTCTCCCTGCAAAGAACAACTTCAACACCTCATTGGCTAATTCCCCTAGTCATATTTTCATGCAAGATATACTGTGAAGCCCTGGTTGTAGCATGCCCTGTCCGCGAACAGCTGTGGTGTCCGCGGAGAGCCTAACACTTGGGCAGCCCTTCCACCTTTTCCACTTCACTCTCTGCGCTATTCCCGCATTGGCTACTTTTAAGCCGTCACACAACCATCCACCAATCACACCCAAGAACTCTACATCTAACTCATCACAGTTCAACACTTTAGATGTACTTTTGATCACTCTGAGTACAATTGTACTGTGATTGCAACAGCAATAACTACTGTAACTCTCCAAGATTTCTGCTTACAGATTTATACACATCCACATGCATTAACGCAACTTGGAGGTATGAATATTTTGTGCCCAGAACATGTACAGATCTTGTATAAATACATATGAACAGGGCAACTGCCACTTATCCTGTATAACCTGCAAAAAAGCTTACTGTCATTTCATCAAGTGTCACTTTCAAAGCTGTGTGCTTTCCAAATTTTAATTTACCCATATTACGAATTGTAATGTGCAAACAGTTATTCTCTTCATTCTGTAATTTTTGTAACCACTGTCACCTATTTATCCACATTTCAAGCATGGTACCATTTCATACATTATAGTGCGTAGGATGTACATACAGTTTGCTTTGTGTACATTCTGGGCATTTTACTATTTTAATCTATCATTTGAACTTCCTTTAGAAATGATTACAATAGTAATCAGACAAAGAACACACAGCTTTTTAACAGCGTAATTTCATGTTAACAGATGGGAGAAATAACAGTGATTGTAAATAGCAAGAACTACATTCAAATGCAAACAATGTATGGTTTCCTGTTCTGTGTAGTGATATGGGTAAATGAAATCTTGGAAAACACACACCATTGCAAGTGACACTTGATCATAGCAGATGAGCCAAATGGCAGCATGACAGTTTCACTAATTATACAGGGTAACTAGAAGGTCCCCTGCATTGTAAATGCATACATTGCATGCTTTTTACCAGAGTGCCTGCCATTTACCCTGAATAGCTAGCAAGAAAAGCATATTGTTTCTCCTATCTCCTAACATCAAATAACACTGCCTTAAAAAGCCAAGTGTGCTCTCTGTGCTTACTATTGTAATCATTTCTAAGGCAAGTTCAACTGACAGATTCTAAGTAAAATATCCAGAATGCACATAGACAAAGGAAACTGCATGTGCAGGCTATGCACAATTAACAGAAAGCAGTATTACTGCAAAAACAAACCAATACATGTCTACATTAATAGTGCTATTAACACACATTTACTAACTACTTTCTTTCAAAATTGCGGTGAAGACCACTCTCCTGAAAACCAGCAGTGTCTGAAGTACAAAACAGAACTCCGAAGAAACCTACTCTGCATCCCAAAAAGTAAGTGCAGTACTGCCATAATGTTCTAACCGTTACTCAAACACTGTAGAATTCTAGTATTGTAAAACAAACAATTGTATTAACCCTGCAGCATTAGATTCAGTATTACTGATTGCACCTCAGCAGGTGCACGCTTTATATTGTCATCTGAACACCAGTATAGTAACACAAAAATATGAGAATAGCCTTCCCCACCTGAAGTAACAGCCCATTCCACGATCACACACCTCTACATACATGCCTACCATCATACTCAGACACTCATGCAAATGCACACATACATTGCACAACGTCCCAACCCACACTTTCTTTTTCTTTCTTCAACAGACCCCAAAGAATGCCTAACAAAAAGCAACTCTGTAGAAATCAACGTAGAAGTAGTGCAAATCAAAATAAGTGTACAAAATAAGCATCTACCTCTAGCAGAATCTATACAAAAAGTTCAAACAAAACTGCTATTTGTAACGCTCACCTGATTCCCGCAGAGGCGCCGGTCTTGACTGGGTGAATGCCGTATCTTCAAAGGTGATGTGTAACACACGGTTGGCTCTTTGGGCTGGACCTCTGTGCACTGTATGTCTGACTCGAAGAGTAAGATGTCTGCAGATAGAAAATATGGGATTAATGAACTGGGGTTATTGGGTGCCTCTCTCCTCTTCCCTTTCTCTTCTCCTGTAGAACCCCAAAGGTTAACGCCCTCACCTTAGGTAAGTGAACGCCGAGCTCTCCATCTGCCTCGGGGCGGGGTGCCATAACCAGTTTCTTCACTGGATAAGGGTGCAGGCCTCTTGACCTCAGAGGACTGCTGTCCGTCGTTAACTGCACGAACGGTAAGTTCTGGGCACTTCAAATGTCTTAAAAGTCTTTTGTAATGATATCTCTTGTTTTGCAGGGTTATGGCGGATGGCGGGCTGATGAGAGTTGAGGATC
Source organism: Ambystoma mexicanum (assembly GCF_040938575.1). Lineage (NCBI taxonomy): Eukaryota > Metazoa > Chordata > Amphibia > Caudata > Ambystomatidae > Ambystoma > Ambystoma mexicanum. The sequence goes on from NC_090937.1 coordinate 385,856,281, forward strand.
GAACCCGCGTGAGGAATAGAAGCGCCTGGAAGCACATAAGTAAGCGCTTGTAGCCTGCTTCACGATGCGCACTAACTGTCCCTTTTATCTTGCAGGTACAAGTTCGGAGCTTTAGAGAAGCTGAAGGGTGCTGGAATACCCACTGGATTCGGCGTGGGAAGGAGTAATGGCACGTGAGTAATAAAGTTGCCCAATGTCTTTAAACGCACTTTCTTTTGTCTTTCAGATGCGGGATGCAGCGCCGAAGGCCTCCGGAGCGTGCGAAGAGCTGGTAAGCTTTTGTCTTTCAGATGCCGGAATGCAGTGCGAAGACCTCCGGAGCATGCGAAGAGTAGGTAAGCCTTTGTCTTTCAGATGCCGGAATGCAGCACGAGGCGTTGGTGACAGTCGATGGACCAGGTAAGAGATGCGCTGCCACTGAAGACCGTAGTGCTAACCTGTTCTTTCTTTGTCTTTACAGGTGCTGCTGAAGACTGGATTCCAGGATGGTAAGCCTTTGTTCCCTTAGGCCCAGGATCAGAAGCAGAAGACACGATGAGCGTTCTGCTGCAGAGAATGGAGAATAACGCAAAGCAAGATTCATCCATCGGGTGTGGTTTAAATAGCCTCCTGTAGTGCTTAGGTGTCTCCTTCCACAGCCACGCCTAGGTAAGAAAAGAGTTCCTGCTTTCCAGAAGAGTTTCAGTGTTCTGAACCTAGGGAGTGGCTCCTGCCCCACCCAACAGGAAAAGTAATCCCAAACAGAAGAGGATCAGGGGTTCAACTGGCAGGTAAGTAAGCAGCATGGTCTGCTGCAGGTAAGTCCACCCAAGCATTATGAGCCCGGCGCTTCCAGCGCTGGGACTGGGCATCTTTATGAGCCTGGTGCCACTGGCGCCAGGACAGGGTCCAAAAGGTCCCAATTGGGACTGGCTGGCACTCGGAACCTGGGTTATGGGTCTGCTTCCAAGGGAGTCGGGCAAGTCCTGATCTTTTGGAAGCAGAGATCATGACACTATTACAGTCACTAAGCAGAACAAAAGCAGCTTCCAGTAAAGAAATTTTGAATCATCTTTCAAAATATAAAACTAAACAAAGTTATTAAAGACTGCAGCTACCACTAGTGCTAACACTGCACCTATAAATCTCGATGTAGCCACAAGTAAGCATACCAAAAGAATTATTTTACAAAAAAATGTGGCCAGTCATTCAGAACCTTATAAAAACAGGAGAGAAATCAAGCACAACCCTTAAAACCTACCGTAGAAAATTAATCCTGGAAGCTCTCGTAGACAGTGCAATACTTCTCAAAAGGAAATCTATTTATTTTAGTTTTAAACAGAATGAAACCACTAACAAAACTAACTACTAAACTACAAATGAGACTTCTGAATAAATGGAATATCAACAAAGATAGCTTTGCAAACATCTGTGGAGGTAGGTGGAGACACACCACCAGCACAAAACCATATCTCAATGAAGACGCATACAAACAAAAGCAAAGAAACCCAATTGCCATACATAGCAGTGGACAAGGGTATGAAAAACGTAATGCCATTATGGAACAAGAAATGCTGCTCACAAAAATATCCCCAGAAAGCTTAGTATCAACTCTCCATTCCACTGAATCAATGCGTCCAGTTTACAAATGGCCATGCACATCAATGTGGAACATGGGCAAAATATCTTTCACATCTTTATGCCATTTGCTCAATCAGTAAGTCAAAGGCAAAGACAAATTGAAAATAAAACTATTACAAACTATAGACTCTACACAGGACTACAAGGTCATTCATTAGCCTGCATTTCTGGACCTATTTTGCAAAAGCACATTCCACCATATCAGAATATTAGGAACACCCCATTCAAGTGTAAGAAATCTGGTTCAATAACTGTACTATGCCTGCTTTAGCACTGGCCAATAACAATCTTCTACATGGTACAGCCAAAGAACTACTCGAAGAAATCAAGCATATCCAGATAAAATAATTTGGAAGTGAAAGCCACGTACAAAATCCAATAGATTTAGAACAGACTAGCAACAACTTTACATATGCCAACCTTCTACACACATACAAAAAAGAAATACTGAAGTTTAAAAGCACATCTGCTGAAGTACCAAACAATGTGTGTGTTGCCGCAGGACCTTTTATAAGAATAGCACAAACTGTAGACACAATGTATAAAATAGAAGACAGTGAAGATTTCAAGTGGTTCCAATTATCTCTCTATCTTCTAGCAGAAAACAAATACGAAATTACTTACCCCTTAATACTTTGCAGTTACTGCACTGCAAAACTTGACGACGACCAAATACCTTCATGTGCTATCCCTAATAACTTGGAATTATTCCCACTACCAAAACCACTGCAACAACTTAACTTGTATGAGAGCATCATAATGCAAACCGTGCACCCATTTCAAGCAATAATACGCCTTCAACCAAAAACAGCAAAGCTACCTCCCTCTGAATTACTGAAAGGCATAGCAGAAAAAACAGAGCCCAAAGACCTCTGGGATTACATCATTTAACAAAACACTATCGCAGAAATTGTATAGCTTAGGCATAACAATGCTCTCCCATAGAGAATTTGGTTGCTATGAAGCCGCAGACTGTTTAACCGGTACTGCCTTGTATGGAAAATCTGAAAACCTAGTATGGCTAAGCCTTGGTCCTGCTAAATCTAGAAAGAGTTCTCAAATCATATGAAGACATAGAAACAATAGCCAAAAACTATCCCAACAGCCAAGATATTTTGAAAAGAAATCTTACTAGAGACAGACTACCCAAACAGGGGTACCACTTTGGAAACCATGTGTCTATACCACATATCCCAAAACTTCACATACAAAAATATTAAACCATATGAGGAGAAAGGTAGATACAAAGTGGAAAATTGTGAAGGCAGCCTAGTGAAACTTACCAAACGAAGCTTAATTAATCATATGAAATTGTCATTAAAAAGTCCTCAACATAAATAACTGTATTACATGTCGCTACTACAACTTTTTAAACGATGGAGAAGAGTTAATAGATACCTATGGAGATGCTTTCAAAGCAAATGAAAGCAATTTAACAGACGTAAACTTTACGCAGTACAAAACAATGTTGCACAATGAACAGCAACAAGAAGAACTCAAGGCACAACTAAATGTAGACAGCCCTGACATCAGTCAACCTTCTGTAATAGGAAGCCAAAAACTACTTGGACAGCCACTAATGGCAAAAGGCGCAAAATTAGCAATGACTGAAGTAGAAAACACCATGTAGTATGAGCAATCTGCAGAAGACTTTGCTCTACTGAAATTACAACTAAGCCATGAGCAGCGTAGCATTTTCCTAGAAATAACAAAACAAACATGGTATGCAGCATGAAACTAAAAATTGTACCTGTCAACACTACAAACCTATACTGCTATACGTGAGTGGTCAAGCTGGTTCTTGCAAAACATTCTTAATCAAAATCCTCACCAAGTTCCTCCAACAATTGACAGACAAACTGTCAGTTGTTGTAACTGCCCCCACAGGTTTAGCTACCTGCAACATAGGCGGTGTCACTTTACACCGATTACTACTCCTTCCAGTAGAACACCAAAACAAATTAGACTACTACAAACTTTCTCCAGAAGCTGCAATGTAACTACGAGTTTTGAAACCAATAAAAATGCTGCTAATCGATGAGGTGAGCATTGTTTCCAACCTAATGTTAGCCTTGATTCACCCCAGATTACAAGAGGTCCTGAAAACAGACGAATAAGAACTCTTTGGAGGAAAACACATTATTGTTTTCGGAGATCCTCTTCAATTAACACCAGTTAAAGTGAACCTATTTTAAAACCTTAGGGCACAAAGTATGCCATAATGCTCTTGGCAGCTGTGAGGAATAAGGGCTGGAGGCGCAGGCGAGTAACAAGTTTTGTCTCCTGAAACAAGGATGGCGCGAAGACTACAGTTCCAGGCAGCCTGCGGGAGTCTGTAGTCCAGACATGGGCGCGTGATCACGTGCGCATTGTCGGCTGCAGTGAATGCGGGCAGCAGGCAGCATAAATGAGCCACGGCCCGGGAACAGGTGTGGCTTATTGTGAGGGTGCGGTTTGTGCTTGGAGCCGTACGGCGGAGCGTGGCAGGAACTGATGGATGGTGAAGCACCGTCGGAATTAAGGTCAAGCTGACTTTTGGAATTGCAGATGCTCGAGTTCCCAGGATTAGGCGAGCAGCTGGCTGCTGATATCGGTGTGCTACTTTCACTCCGAGAAGTCCCGCAGGGCTCTCGGAGTTCAGATAAGTAATCTCTACATTGCGGGGAGGGCCTACGGTCATTCCATTTGTACCCTGTAGGAAGTAGTATGTCAGCAATAATACAACGGCAAAAGTCTGTCCTACGGGGCAAAGGCTGGGAAGAAAACCACAGAACTGTTATGTCGGCAGTATGCTATAACGAGAGTGCTGCTAACTCGTGGCCGGCAGTATTGATATAACGAGTGCCTTCCTTTCCATGGATGTGACTCCAGAAAATAGAAGGCTATTTGTCTATATGTTGCTTAAAGCTTGCCCAATGGGCCATGTGTAGTTTGCTTCATATATGGGAGATTCCCCATTGTCCTGCGTCCATTCCGCTTGCTATATGTGCTTGCTATGCTACACTGTGCTGTTTATGCTTCATGTTCACACGTATTAAGGTGTGTTGATGAACAGTCTAGTTCTGTTCAAGTAGGTGACAGTAGGCAGGTGCCTAACCCTTTTTCTGGTCTACCTAACTTCATCTCCCGAACTCCTCTTCCCCCAATTGGCTGCCACGTGGTGTCCTGTGTACTAAGTCAGGCACCTGTGCCAACCACGGTGGGAGGGTCAAATTCATTTGGCTTCTGTTCGGGGGAGAGTGTCGCTTTCTCTCCTCCATTATTGTGTGATTTTGACAGCAGCATAGGAAATGTCAACATTTCCAATGCAAAGAATTAACTAAAAACATGCGTCAGTCTGCAGACCTCATGTACGCCAACATTTTAAAAAGTATTCGAGTTGGTATACTATCTCGAAGCGCAATCTATATTAAATATCAGGCACATCCATGCACTCTATGGCCATAACTCATGTGCTACTGATTTCATGGAACAATTAGCACACAAAAATGTAAACTGTATGTCCTTGATGCCAACTCTTGCAAGCTGTGCTCTATTTCATGAAACAATGTTGAAAAAAGAAATGCAACCAATAGTTGAAATTTGCTCCACCGACAAACGATGTGCACGGTATGACACTAGCCATGTGTGAACAAGCCACAGCACGACTAAAAACCTTAAACTCTATCTCTAACACAGCTGGTTTGGAGAAAATATTTAAATTATCTTTAAACTATAGATTAATGCTTAAAGGTAACCTTGACGTGGAACAAGGAATAGTTAATGGAGCACTTGGTACAGTTGTTGGCTTTCAAACATACCCACATGATGACAACATTCAGTTTGTCAATATTCACTTTGACAAACTATCAGAAGTTAAAAGGATAGGATGCTCAACAGCCCACTTAAATCTTTTCAAAGAAATGTATGTACGCAGAGAACAATTTTCTCTAACTCTAGCATATGCAGTCACCATTCATAAATCACAAGGTCTTACCCTAGATAAAGCATTGATAGATATTGGCAGCACAGTCTTTAAAGAAAGCATGAGCTATGTAGCACTATCACGCTTATGTACACTTGATGAACTAATTCTAGTCAACTTAGATGCAAGTAAAGTAAAAACTGATATTCCTTGCATTCTAGAATACAATAGACTGTGTGCACTCTACACCCCCAACTCAAAACCTATCCTGTTCCTCAAAACACAAAGGTTTATAAAAGAAAACAACTTCAGACTCAAATTATGCAGGATCTCACAGCAATACCTCCAAAGAAATTAAAAGAAGCTAATACTTCATTGATGACTACAACCAAAGAAGGATCTAGTGCACAAACAAAACAAACTACCTCTTCAAAGAAACCACGCACACTCCGAACAAATGACTTGGACACAGAACTGTCTGGTCCATTCAAGTTTTCAAACACAACTGGTGTAAAGTGTAAATTGCTATGCAAATGTAGCTACCAGAATTCCTTGAGACCAATTGAGACAAATCGGTAACACCTGAAAAGACAGCCCCCCCTGAAGATTGTTAGAGACATGAAAGTGCTTGGAGGAGAACAGTAACTTGAAATGCAGCAGGTATTCAACACTGGGAACTAGAGTGAAAGCCTCACCCTCCCTCTGTTTCTCTACTATGCAAATGTAGCAATGAATAATCTATTCCAATTGTTGAAAACATTTACTTAAACGGGACAGACCAATTGTGTTTGCAAATGTTAGTCCTACACAGAAATGCAACCAACAATCCTGACAACACTTAGTGTTTCTGGAATAAGGCAAGAATTGGACTACTGTGCTGGAATGGTCAAATTCAATATAAACACAAGAAGATCCACAAGAATTTCTAATGTACTTATTACAAGTACTGGAAAACAAAAACATACATATAAATGAAATCGTCCAGATTTCATACATGTGGCAACATACATGCACTCTTTGCAGCCATGTGGCACAGGAACAAGTCCCTAATGAACGCTTTGTGTATGTATCCATACCTAACTGTGAGTCAATTCCATTTCAGCAACTTGTACAAAATGCAAACCTTGGCAGATTATGAACTACCTGCAATTCTGATAATCGTTTCACCTTACAAATAGTCACAGTGAATACGTAATAGTAATGCTAGTACATTTCAATACAGATGGTACCAAAAACAACTGAAAGCTGACTGGATTCACACATGGACAAGTATCACTTGGTAAGAAAACCTTCACAACAGTAGGTATTATCTACCACACAGGAGCCACAACCAATGCAGCTCACTACACAGCATTCATAAAGAAATGTGGATGGTTTGAATGTAATAATACTACCATTACTCTAAAACAGAGATTACCAGCAAATCTTGCAAACACTTATTTAATATTCTTAAAACTAAAATGTAATCCCTAATCTTAGTCTGAACATCAACAAAAATCTCCTCAACCTTAAAATCCATAAAATAAGACAAGTATCTAATAGTGCAAAACTATAAACAGTTACAATGCGCCAACTAGCATCGAACTACAACCAGAAAATGTCTGTTTTTTTTCTAAGGAAACACTGCAACACTTATTACGTATAAATGCCCTCAACAACTTCAAAACTATCAACAGTTAGAATACGCCAACAGTATCTAATTGCAACAATACTACCACCACTTCCAAACCAAAAACCATACACCTATCCAGTTCCTCCTATTGAAGTCAACCACAAAAAGATATTGTACCATAACCTAGAAAGGTGTTTTTAATCTGGCATGGATTTTATTTTCCCACAGACCCAATGATTTCATGAACAAACACAGGAACTGAGCAAATTGCACATGACACTGGTTTGATCCATGGTACTTGTAACATACTAACTATGAGGGTCGACAAAGTACAGAAATGTCTACTATGCAATAACTCATTCCAAACTACCTACACTAACATGTGATCTTTTCTTTTATCAGAGAGATTGAAAAAACAAGGCCTGCTCCAATTACCCATGTCATGAAAAAACTGCATACAACCACAACAAATCGAACAGTAAGTATATAATGATTGGACTAACAAACACTGCAGCATGACACACCCATTCAAGCAAACACCTGACCATAGACCACAATCCAAAATGTTTCCTTGCAAGAGTATTTTATGCTGCAGTGGTTGTGGCCAAACCCTACAGTCTTGACTGCATGGCTTGGCCAAAACTCTACATACAGTCTCAACAAAGGAAACCGTAAGTACATAATGATCAGACTCACAAAAACCGCAACCTAACACACCCATGCAAGTGAACATCTGACCAATAAATACAACCCAAATGCCAACAGTCTCGAGTACCAACATTCTGAACACAATCCAACAAACCAACTACCACACATGTTGCTATCCTATAAACACTATTACACTACTGCCAATCGGTACACAAACTTTTGAAAACATATCGCCTAAGCAGCTCACATACCACAGTCAAAATGTTTGCTTGCATGGGTTTGTTATGCTGCAGTGATTGTGGCCAGGGTCTAGAGTCTTGGGAGCCTGGCCAAAGGCCATACCTTCGGCCACAGCCACCGGAGCATAACCCACCAATGCAAACACCTGCCAAATGTCCACAACCCAAAAACCTAACACAACCACCTCCAAAACCTATCCACCTCAATTAACATACTGAAACAATTACAGCCAATGCACAACCTCTTCAATACATAGCCTCTTCACCCAATGCTCTACTAACTACCAAAAACCAACATCACAGTATACTAAAATACCCAAGAGGGTGCCCAGTGCTTAGTATGTCTGCGGACAACCGCAGTGACTGCAGACACTGATCACATCACCGCCTTCTCCCACCTAAACAAATACAGCATTTGACTCATCTCTCGCTCCCCCACTCTCTCCAGCCACTCCTATACACCCCCCAAAATTAGATTTATGCTCAGTTCCATGGCTCACTATCTGCGGATCCAACATGGCGAACGCATCGAGAGAATGACGCACCTTACGCTTCACCCAAACCAATCAGCAAACGCGTATGTCAGCGGACACGACGTAGGCCGATTAGCCAATGTGTGTACTGTCCGCAGAGTGCAGCAAGATATCACTAATTTTTGTTGGTCCTATTATTTGATTGTTCTAAAAAAAATATATATATGACGGATTTCCACCAAATTTACAAAAGCACGCTTTTGGGACCAAGCCACCACTCCTGCTGCAAATTGGGTGAAAATCTGTCCAGCGGTTTGGGCTGTAGGCGTGAGCAAATTATTTTGATTTATTTTTTTTTGAAAAAAAGAAATTTTGGGGCCCCCTAGAACTGCCCCCCCCTTGACCAAACCTCACCAAACTTTGCAAATAAAAATCAGAGGGGGCCATATACTTTTTTTTTACAAAGTTTAGCGAGGATCAGTCTAGGGGGTTATAAGCCACCCATTATGTGCTCTTCCTATGGGTTTAGCAACTTAACCATAACTACATGGCTGCTAATGCGGCAATGTAATATATATAATATGGATTTTGTGTGATAACCGTTTTTGCATAAGTTTACTTGTGTCTATTGGTCCAGCTGACAAATGTATAGTTTTTGTTCATATACACTTGTCTGAGTAATTTGTGGTTTGGTACTGAGTGCTCATTGTGGGCTTCCTATCACACTCACCCCTCCTTATACCTGGCCTTCACTGCCTGCCAAACTACCTAAATTGGTCTGGTTTGTCCAGACGGTTCCCCTGTTTCACTAAACGGAGTGTTGCCTCATAAACCTCTGCTCATCAGGTCAGAGTTTAGAAATCAATCTTAACAAATTCTTTTTTTTTTATAACCAAATGACATTGTTTTAGGTCCATATTCCTTTGCAGGCTGCTACAGCAATCATGTATTTGAGGGTGGTGAATATAAAGTTATACATATCTTTTTGCTTGACCTATTTCTAGAACAATGTATGTTTAGTTCTTACGTGATTTGGGTACTTTACAAGGCATTGTAGAAATAAAAATTATTTCGTTATTGGAAACCCAACCTTAAATATTTGTACTAGCACCGAGAAGATTTTTTTCCAATGCTTAAATCGCAGCCTGGGTCCAGATACTGATTTCACCACTTTAACAAAATGTGTGATCCTGGGCAAATCATTTAATATTACTTTGCCTGATCAGCTGACATTTGCAATTTTCCCAATGAGGGAAAAACCCTTGTGGTTTAGTAAACTATTAAGTTGTTGTTTTCATAGTATGTACAAATGGCACAGCACATTATTCTCTCGGTTTACACGTAAATTTATTTTAATGTCCTTACTGTGTCCCAGAGTACGAAAGATTGATGCCACTGATTATGTTATTTACTATTATGTCGCTTCTGATCATGTCAGCCAATATCATAAAAATGAGGGGTCTGCATAGCTTGTTGGACAGGTCTGGAAGAAATTAGAATGGTACCCTGTGATTTCATAGCTAAAAAAACATTGAGGGGCACTCAATGTATATATTTTTTTTTAACCCACTATCCAACAATTTCCCCAAATATTCTAGGACTGGAGTTTGTTTATATAATTGTAGCAGTCCATCAATATGTTGGGAATGATGTTTAGTGGTGTTAGGAAAGATTTCATAATTGTATGTAGTTTTCCCTCCAAGTGTACGAAATTCGGTGTGAGGGTGCCAATTGGTGGCATAGGACTGAAGGTATCCAGTGTTGCACACTAGTGAAGGCATTTCAAGTTATTCCTACCAGGACACATAGTGAATTGTTATAAATGAAAAAGGCCATAGTCCTATCTACCCATATGAAAACAAGTACCTTGTTAACCATAAATGTTTCTGAATCCGAAACATTGACAAAGATGTGTGCTGGGAGTGGTGTCTCTGCTCATGGCACAAACATGGAAATGATCCGAAGAATCATGGAATGGCAAAAAGCTCAGCTTAATGCCATAGCTTTTGAGGACAGTGCAGAAGGAGGTGGGGCTGATGCCACTGATCCCACTGGCAGGACGGACAGTCCTGTCGCTGCACTTGTCCATGGGACCCATGAGGATATGTCTGATGCATTGTCCAGTGTTTCCTCTGCCAGTGCTGATGCCAAGGCCATGCTTGAATTCAAGAAGCAAGAGCTGCTGTTTAAGCAGAAGGAGCTTGAATTTAACATGGCCGAGCTGAAGATGCTTTTGAGTATGAATGTGAAGTTCAACAGGTTGACAATGCTGATAAGATTGCCTGGTTACTTAGCAGACTGCCCCATTCTGGCTGCAGTGCCATTCTGGAAATGTCAAAAACTGAGAGCAGATTTTGCAATGTTGAAGCAAACTCTTTTCTTAAAGAGTTCAAAAAGAAAGGAGGTACTTGGGTTTCTTATGTAACTGAATCCTTAAACTTCACTGGCTGGGTTGAAGGTTATAAGGTCTCCACTTTTGAAGGTGTATGTCTTGTCATGCTTGAGCATATTTTTGCATCTTCTTCCCATTTGGCAGATTCAAAGGTGATAGATCCTAAGAAGCTTACCATAGCAGCAGATTTGTGGGTGTCACATAGTGTCTCTTAAGGACAAGTCTCATCCTGGTAAGCAGGAGGAGGGGGAAAAAGTCCAAAGATAAGGAGGGTGGGGAATCTGATAAATCTTCCTCCCAGAAGGTCCACAAAAAGAAAAATAAGTGTAAGCCACAAAGGAACTCGCAGGGTAGTGGAGGTCAGCCTCCAAAACAGAACTCTGGTTATAGTAAGCCTCCCTATGTAAACAGACCCAGTGGATCTTTTTTTGCTTGTGGAGCAATTGACCATGTGAAGGAAGGTCATGTAAGGTCAAAACTTTACTTGGCATATTTACTAGGGTTGGATTCCCTAAAGAAGTTGTGTCTGACCGAGGCAGCAACTTTATGTCAAAGTATATGCAGGCCATGTGGAAAGAATCTGGTGTCGCCTATACGTTTTCCTCCGCATATCACCCATAAACCAATGGTCTGGTTGAAAGGTTTAACAGGAGCTTAAAGTATGATTGGGACTCTGGAAGAACCCCAAAGAAGAAAATGGGATCTTCTGTTACCATGCTTACTGTTTGCATACAGAGAAGTACCACAAGAGGGTGTTGGATTCAGCCCCTTTGAACTTCTGTTTGGTCACCCTGTAAGGGGACCCTTAGCCATAATCAAGGAGGGATGGGAGAAGCCCACTCCCCCCATTATTACCGATGTAGTAGACTGTGTGCTAGGGCTCAGAAAAAGATGGTACTCCTGATGGGTCTGGCTAGTGAGAAGCTGAAGGCAGGCCAAGCTTTGGTGAAACATTGGTATGAACAGAAGTCTTCCCTCATCACACCTGGTCAACAAGTCCTGATCATGAATCCTATAAGGCCTAGAACATTGCAGTACAAATGGTCAGGACCTTACACAGTGGTGGAGTCACTGGGTGAGGTCCACTGGAAGGGGTGGACTGGCTCCAAGTGTTCCATGTAAATAGACTGATGGCTTTCATCCCAAGAGTTGAAATCACTGCACTGCTGCTGGCTTCAGATGTTGAGGAAGTGGAGTCAGAACTTCTCCCTGACCTGTTCCAAATCATTCCTTCAGACCGCTCCATTGAGTGTGTGCAAGTGGCCCCTCACCTGACTTCTGATCAACAAGCTGAGGTGAAAGGTTTGCTTAGGCAATTTTTCCCCTTGTTTTCACAGTCCCCCGGTTTGACACCTTGGTAGACTATGGTACCATAGATGCCCTTCTAGCTCCTCTCACCACTCCAAAGAAACCCAAGAAGGTAACTTGGTCTGAAGCGTGTGGGAAGGCCTACGATTTCTTAAGACTCCTTGTCCCATGCCCCGGTTCTCAGGAGCGCATCCCACCGCTAAGACAATCCACCGTTTCAGCAGACATGGGTGGCTCCAGGGCTCATGCGTGACATAGGGCCATACGGCCTTGCACTTTTGACTGTGTGCGAGGAAACCCACAAATCCAGGGCACTCCCCTGCAGAGCACACGAAGCGCACCCACAAGATGGCAACCCCACAAGACGGCACACCCACAAGATGGAGAAATGGAAGCCACAAGGCTATAGCCCCTGAGCTGGGATGGGTCTAGGAAGGGGAAACCCACCCCCCCCCCACCCACGAGTACCCCTGGCCTGGAGGCAGGGGGGGGGGGGGGACCACAGGCGCTTCTGAGAGGACGAGCAGACAGAAATAAAGGCCCCCCCCCCCTTGGACAGTACAACACTGGGACAGATCAACTAACCTAGGGCAAGGAACCCCAAACCTGCATCCCATGAAGGTGGTGGCCCCTGGGAAATACCTGGGGCATGTGCTCGCCAAGGAACAATCCAGACAACGGGATCATCCCAGGATGAGACATCCCCTTTGAAGGAAAAGTTAGCCCAAAACATCCAGCACCCGCCCATAAGTCAATCGGGTCTCTGAGGAGATACGGAAGCCCAAGGGCACTATCTACACATCGGGTGACCCCGGCTCCTAGACACCAGAGTCGGGAGTGTCAAAGGGGAGACTCCCCACAGGATCTCACAGAAGCGCCCACAGACTGGGTCACTGACCAGCATCGTGGAGGCCAGGGAATCTGGACCGGGCCGGCCATAAGTGGAATGGTCATATCCAAGAAAGGCCTCTGGGACACCAATCTGAGAACTTAGTTACCGCAATAGGGCCACAGACTTCAGCACGATCCCCTACATAAGTTGAGGACCCCTGGGATCCAGCACTGGGGCATGTGCCCTCCTTGATGGAGCCTACTCCCCAACATGAGTCGACTCCCGAGAGAGCAGGGTGTCATAGATGGACTCTGATAACTTGAAGAGTGACTGGGATCATCCCGCCCTGCCCGTCCAGCGTTCAGGCACCGGACATTCAGGGAATTGCCAAGCCGGAGCCATATGAACTGGAAGGAGACCCTCTAGGAATTCCAATTCCAAGAGGTGGTGAGGACTGAAGGGGACCTGACCCTGGGAGATGGGATGGACCAGGCAGAGAAACCCATGAAGGACACCAGCACCAAGGAAAAAAGGCTTTGCAGCCGTGTTGCAGGAAATAAGGGACATGCAGTTTGACATAGGCCAAAAATTCGAGAAAACTGATCACAGTGTGGACCAAGTGGAAGACAGGCTACAACAGTTGGAATCCAACCAATCATCAGCAACAATGGAAGCACAGATAGACAGACATAGACTGGTGGCGCTGGAGAGGAAGGACGAAGGAGCCCTTCAGATCAATGACTTTGAGAACAGGGAGAGGAGGAATAACTTTTTTTTTTTTTGTTTGTTTTTTGGCATTCTGTAAATGGACGGCTAAACAGACATGTTGAATGGTTAGGAATGTGATTCACCTTCTGTTTGGGAATGAGGTGACAACGGAGCCCACTATAGACAGAGCGCATAGGGCAGGGGGAAGGGCTTGGGGCCCTTGCTCCATCCTGGTGCGCTTCCACTATTATGCAGAGAAAATGAAAATCTTGGACGAAGCCAAGAAAGCTACTAGCATCATCTTCAATAACGCACAAATATCTATTTTCCAGGACCTCTCTACCTTCACGCTGGCCAGGCGGAGGCTGTGCCGCCCTCTAAAGAGAAGGGGATTTGGTACCAGTGGAGCTACCCCCTTTTCCCTTATATTCGAGTTCATGGGTCAGCGATCATGCCTGGTAACAGAAGATGACATTGGAGGAGCAATTTGGGAATATGTGGACACCGACGGTGACCAGAGACGACCCATGGGGGAAGCAGCAAGGGCAACAAAAGGGAAAGGAAACGGGAGAGACAAGAGTCCCGGGATCTTAAATTCAAGAAACTGAACACCCCTCCTCCTTCCCCCACCCCACAACAAGGGTTCGAGAGGTTCCAGTGGATGACTGGGATCTCCTCTTGAACCAAAGAAGCTGACCTGAGGACTCAGACCGGAAGGGGGCAAGATCCCCCAATGAACAGCAAGTATGGGGTAGAACGTCTGCCAAGGGAGAAAAGCCTGGAAAACAATGATCGGTGGTGGTAGGAGGAGAGGGGGGTGGACTGTGTGGGGGGGTGTTCTCAACACATGAAATCAATCTATTGAGAGGCCCTGCCAAAGTGGGCTCTAAGGTGGTCCAGTCAAGCACCAGGAATGGCTAGACTACTTGGCTGGGCACCAGGGTAGGGGGCAGTTGGGGGTCACGCTCTCCCCAGGAGGGACAAGGGGGAAGGAGGGTGGCAGCAAACAGTTTAATGATTTCAAGCAAGCAATGGTTCTGTAAGGCGGGACCATGGCAATGGGAAATAGAACAGGGAGAAAAACCGGGGATGATGATCAGCGAGAACTTTAAATTCAGAAATGGCTGATCACTTACCTGTGCTGGAGATAGGCTCCCTGAATGTCAGGGGAATGAACTCTCCCACTAAAGGATCCTGTCACGATTCATGACCCTGACCCCCTCAAGTATAAGATACCCCCCCCCGGCAACAGTGGGGCTACATTCCTTAAAAGTGGCCCCAAGGGCCTTTAAACACCGTCAAAGGAACACTTGGAGTCAGTGGCCCCAGGCTCATTATCAGGAATAGGGCAAGTATCAGTTATGGATCTCAATCCAACATGGAGACCTGTAACACAGCTCA
This sequence comes from Ambystoma mexicanum, assembly GCF_040938575.1. Taxonomy (NCBI): domain Eukaryota; kingdom Metazoa; phylum Chordata; class Amphibia; order Caudata; family Ambystomatidae; genus Ambystoma; species Ambystoma mexicanum. Next base: position 385,871,418 of record NC_090937.1, read on the forward strand.
GTTCTTAGAACTGAATTATGCAGAACAGTGTATTGGGTGTGGTCGGGCCTTCAGGTGTGGCTGGCTATATAAGCCACGGCCAAACTAGAATACACACTTTGCGTTATTCTGCACTCCTGCAGCGTATCGCTCACTGTGTCCAGCTCCTGCTTACCTGCTTGCCTCTGGCCCAATCCTGAAGCCATTACCTGTAAGAACAAGAACAGCATTATTAACAACACTTACCTGAGTAAACAACGGATCCTGAATCCATTCTGTGCTTAATTTGCCTCGCCCGCCACTCTGGATCCTCACCGCAACCTGCAAAGGTGGAAGAAACAAGGACAGCCTAATTAACAGCACTTACCCGGGTAAGCAGCGGATCCTGGAAACCTGTGTTCGTGTCTCCAGTGCATCACCGCAACCTGCACGGAGAAAGAGGAGAGAGAACAAAGGTTAGAAAAATTTGCAATAACCTCAAATTCAGCGCCGCGCTCCGCATCAACACTTACCTGTAATCATCACTGTCCGGTGCTGCAAGCCCATTTTCATCTGGCGCATAGTAAAAACTCTAACCACAACCATCCTTGCGGGAAGAAAAGACCTTATTAGAGAAATTGCATAGTGGAAAAAAGGCAACATTGAAAAGGACAAAATGGAGGGAGGAGAAAGAGACCGATTTAGAAACTGAAAGACACTATAACTCACCTGACAGCAAGAAGAGTCAGGGTCACAGCCGGTCTGGACCCAATACAAGGGCCCATGGACCAGTGAAGAAACTAGGTCCAACAGAATGCCCACACTCACAATGCGCCCATGCACGGAGAAGCAGGACGGAGAGTTCTACGCATAAAAACCCAAGGTGAGAAATAACTCCAGGGGAAGGGGATTTGGGATCAGAGGGAGGTGAGAATCCACCCACCACGGTCCCAAACCTAAACACTCCATTCTCCTGTCATAGGCGCTACCCACTGCCCAGCACATAACAAAGCAGAGAAAGCCAGAGAGTGCGCAGCTGCCCATCCAGGGCCGTGTGGCGCCCCCATGGATACCAGGTGAGTATAACATATCCCTAATAAGTAGAGAATTTAGACGGGTGAAACTAGACCTGCTCTTCCTACAAGAATCTCACTGGGCAAGGAGAAGGAACCAAGTATTCAAGGGAAAGGGATAGGGGAGACTTGCTATGCCTCGTAAAGATCCAAAAAGAGGGGGGGTGGCAATCTTGATGGCTAAGGACCTAGGTTTCAAAACAGCGGCCTCGCTGAAAGATCCAGAGGGTCGCTATTTGTTCATTAAAGGTGGTCTACAAGGAACTCAATTAACTCTGGCAGCAATATATGGGCCAAACCAAGGTCGGGCTCAATTATGGGAGGGACTAATGGACACACTCCAACTCTTCATTGACGGTACACTAATAGTGGGTGGGGACTTCAACATGGTACTGAATCCCTCGAGAGACGGGAAGAGGATGACCCCCCCCCCCTACACCTCCGACACCCAGGCGGCTGATGACCCACACTTCGCAGAGTTTCCGCAAGTCTAACTATGAGCTGGGTCTGGAAGATACACTCGAGCATGATCACGGGAGACCCTCCATACACATACTATTCCGGGATACATGAATCCTTCTCAAGGATCAAAAACATCCTGATAGCACCCTTCTTCCCCATGTGAAGGTCCACAGGGTAGACCCAGTTCCGACCATGACCTGGTACGGATCGCCCTAATGGGAGGCTGGGGTCAACAACGGAAGGAAGGGTGGTCGTGTAACAAGGCTCTACTGAAAGATATGGTAACCACTAAAACGTTGCTAGAGAACATTGTGGAATATTTTGACTTGAATGATAATGGGGAAGTCTGCCCACACCCACTATGGGACACATTCAAGGTGATTATCCGGGGGGGGGGTCCTGATAAAAATAGGAGCTAAAATAAAACTGTAGAGGGAAACCCAGGAAAAAGCCCTCGGAGAAAATATCGGAACCACAACGTGGACACTCCGCGGGTAGCTCCATCACCCCAGCTCAGGCAGCAGCACTTGACCAATATAAGATTCAACTGAAGGATCGTCTGCAGAATAAAACGGGGGATCCTCCAGTTCCTTAAACAAAAATATTACAAAAAAAATGGACGGGGCAGATAAAATACTAGTGTGGAAACTGAGGGAGGCCCAAAAGAGCAGGATGGTGAAAGCCACAAAAACCAACACGGGGGTTCTGAGGTACGACACCCTGAGTATCGGCAATGCCTTTCAGCATTACTATGAGAGGCTTTGAGTCTGAATTTGGGGGTGACTACTGCCAAATTGAGGACTTCCTCAAGCCAATACCGATACCAGGCCTAGAGAAGGAGGTAGCTGATAATCTAGAGGTGCCAATATCAGAAGAGAAAATAATTTGGGTAATTAAGGGGATGGAGGGAGGTACGATGGCAGGGGAGTATGAGTTCTCAGTGAAATGATTTTAAAGTTTCGCTCCACACTGGCCCCCCACCTAGCTAAAGTGTTTAATGCAGTCCTCTCGGGGATATCCTGCCTGGAACAATGATGGGGGGACATCATAGTGGTACTGCCCAAGGAAGGAAAAGACCCAACTGAATGCTCCTCCTATATACCGATATCGTTGCTTAATACGGATGTCAAGATTCTGGCGAAGGTAGTTTGCAAAAGGATGGAGGGGATTATGCTGTCACTGCTCCCCGGAGACCAGGTGGGGTTCAAAAGAAGGCACCAGAACTCAGACAACATCTGCAAGACTATCAATCTGATCCACTATCCTCGGGGGTCTGACCTTGATGTGAGCCTGCTTTCCTTCGATTTGGGGAAAGCATTCGATAGTTGAATGGAGGTACATGATGCTACTCCTGCGGAAGATGGGATTTTGCTACAGTGCAAGTAAATGGAGAGCTCATGGCCTCCTTAATCTCTCCCGGGGTACAAGACAGGGGTTCCCATTGTCCCCCTTGATATATGCCGTTACAATGCAACCCCTGGCTATAGCAGTGAGAACACACCCAGGATTTCTGGGAATTCAAAGAGGTCAGGTGGAATTTAAACTCTCCTAGTTTGCAGACCATATCTTGGGATAATTAGTGGAACCACACCTGTCGCTCCAACCCCTTCTTTCCTTATTGGAAGCCTTTGGGACATTCTCAGGGCTGCAAATTAATAGATCAAAATCCATTTTGCTTCCCATTTGAGCCCAATATTGAACCCCCCCTATACATGTTCCTGGGAATCAGAGTTGAGAAAGTAACACTCTGCTACCTGGGCATCCACCTAACTAGGGATCTCTCCAAGCTGTTGCTAGCCAATTATGAGCCTATAATGACCGAGGTCAAGACGGATATGAAACGGTGGGGCAACATGATTTTTTCTTGGTATGGACGAATGACCGCGGTGAAGATGAACATCTTACCTAGACTATTGTGCCTCTTCTCGGCCCTCCCCATGAGAGTCTGAAACTAGATCTTTAGGGAACTCCAGAAAGCCGTCCAGTATCTATCTGGCAGGGTAAGACCCCAAAGACCAAGAGAACTACTCTCAGCATTCCTATGGAGGAAGGGGGTTTTGATCTGCCTAATTTCCACCTCTATTTTAGTGCATCCCAGCTGTGGGTCCTTCCATATCACATGAAAGAAGACAAGGGCACATATTGGACTTACTTGGAAGACATGGGCACCCACCCCCTTAAGGTGCGGGACCTCCTCTGGGACCACAAAAGGCCGACCCTAGGGGTTTTGTGGTCCTTGCGGAGGGACTGGGTACAAATAGGACACCTGCCGACAAGGCCCTCACCAATGTGGAAAGGGTGGGTCAACTGTTCCCTGCAGGACAATTCCTGTTTTATTAGGATGTTGAGGAGGCTCTGGGCCGGGGATGATCTCAATATTTGAAAACCTCAGGCTGAACGGTCTTTTATCTGACCAGACATGGGGTGGGGGGGCGGGTTGGGAGGCAAAAGCTCAAGAGGTCTCTGATGCCCTTTGAAAAAATTTGACTCAACAGACTCAAGGTAGGGGATGGTGTCAAACTTGGACAAGATGATAAATACCAACAACCTAGCGGAGAGATGAGGGTTCCATTAATATTGGGATGAATTAGCAGGGGAGGAACTCATGGAATAAGGTTCTCAAAATAGCTTTGCACAGGAATCTATTTACAGCAGACATGGAGCATAACCTTAAAATCCTCCAGGGATGGCATAGAGATCCACTTAAATTGTCAAAGAAATGTGCGGTGCTTCCCCAAAATGTCCAAGGGGATGTGGTGAAGTAGGATCAAGGGGGCACATGTGGTGGCACTGTCCGCAAACGCAAAAATATTGGGAAAATTTGAGGGGATGGATGGCGGAGGTCACGGGGGAACTACTCTCATAAAACCCGCTAACAATGTTACTGGGCCTCCCTCCAAGGAATTCATACATGCCACAGATAACCCAGAATGTGGGGGAAATGATGCAATGGGCGGGGAGGGTAGCCCTTGTGCAGACATGGAAGAGCACGGGGGGGGGACACCAAATAAACAAGAATGGCAGAACAAAGTGAAAAACATGTTCCTTATGGATAAATTGACCGCCATGGTGAACGATGACCCAGGCACCGCAGAATCCTGTGCAGTGCCCTTAGGGACCACTACACACTTAAGACTAAAGATGGTAATACAAGTTTTACCTTTGGTACAAGCCTGTACTACTATGTTAAAGTGGTAGCAGTAGCGGAGCAGCCAGGCTTCTCTCAAGAGTATATGAGCTGTAGCAGATATTACACAAAGGGACTCCAATTACTGTGACTCAAGCAAACACTGACTCACGGTTTCAGGTAAAAAATATAAGTACATTTATTTTTTACCCGTTTGTTATAAACACAACACTTCTATTAATTCAAAACCACACATAAAATACGGTATAACTCAAGGTAAGTACCCTATGTTTTAACGGACCGGTGTTGTGAAACCAAGGATGTTACCGGCAATACATATGCAATCACTTTTTGACAGTAAGGACAGTTCGGTCTTACTAAATAAACACGTATCCGCGGCAAGAAATGTTACCCGGGCAAAACACACTTGGCACCTGAGATACCCAGAGAGAGTTGGGGGCAAAAATCATAGGCAATACTTTTGTCAAGGCAGACCGAATCGGAGAACACTCATGGACAGAAATTCAAGAGTCAATAGGCCGGAGCCAGTGTCAAGTGGAACCGGGTTCCTGTTGTCGAGGATCACAGTCGGACAGTTCACGATTCAATGTTGCCAGGAGTACTTAGATATTGTCAATGGAGGAAGCAAAAGTTATAAGGAGGGAAGATTAGGGCAAGCCTTGTAGGAGGAAAAGGGATTCACCCGAATTCCTCAAGCAGAACACAGTACCTTATTCAATGAAGAAGTTGGTGCCACGGCAGTTGTTCCTGGTAGTTTCCTGCAGACCCACGGTTCCTGGAGCTTCAGCAAGGAGGACGTCTGAAGGGGTCTGCACCACACGGTGCTGAAGCCGGCAGCAGCGGCGGTGAATAAAAGGTGCGCTCCTTAAAAACAGGAGATGCTCTTCAGATGGCTATCCGGACCACTACAGCAGTGTGCAGCGATTTTGACCACAAAGTGGATCCTCTGGCTGTAGAAGATGAGCTGGTTATCCCCACCAAGCTCAAGGGAAGACGACTACGGACTGGATCTTCTCTGGTCGTTGATGGGTAGATGGCTCAGGACTGCAGTAGGGCTTCACTGGGACGGGATAGTTGCAGCAGCCAACTTCTTCTCTGCTTCTCTTCGGTTCCTTGTAGTTCCAGTAGCGACTCTGACTTCTAGACCAAGAGTCCTGCCTTTTTATGCGTAAATTCCCCATTCACACAGCCTGGCTGTCAATCACGCAGCAGGGGGGTTGACCAGCCCGGACAACCACCTCAGCCAATCATGGCAAAGTGCGACTTGGGTTTCCTAGGATACCCTGTGCAGGGGGTGACTACACCCCTCCCTCACATTTAGCCCACCTAAACACCCAGCTGCCTAGAGGAGGGCTTCTTGGCAGAAGCCCACCAAAGACAGCGAACAAATAAGGCAAACCTGGTTTGCCGCACAAAGTAAAACACAAGAAGGACTTTACCAAAAATAAATGGGGAATAAATGAGGAATAAACCCGACTGGAGCCAAAAGAAAAAGTATTTGGTCAAGCGGGTTTAAGTTCGAGGCTAATATAATAGCCTACAACAATACCACATTTGTATAGTCTAATTGCGGTAGAAAAGTTAGGGTAGATGCCACTGCCACCAGCCAAGTCTAAATGTTAAACGAGCGAAACAATGCTCAAGGAGGTACAGATAAAAAGGGCTAAGAAGTAACCCTTTCCAATACTCCATGTAAGATGGAGTGTACTGGATCTGTGGTTAAATGACTAAAGTGGATGGCAACTTTACCCTTTTCTGGGGGACAGTAGTCCGCCTCAGAAATGGAGTCGGTGGGAAGTCTGAAAGACAACCCTGTGTCACTGCACTGAAGGTCTGTGCCACACAAATCACAAAAACAGATGAAATACACATGGCAAAATATGGGTAAGAGTGGGGGAAAAGCTCACTCTTACCAAGTGAAAATAAATAACTCCAGAAATCCAGCAACGCTGCTGAGGGACTCAATAGGTAAGGGAAATTAGCCATTGAATGAGAATTCTCCCTAACACGGGGTGAGACAAATGGGGATGGGAAGTGCATTGAAGGATTGAATGGCCCTGTGTGAAACGGGGAGGAATGGTGGTGGGGCAACATTCAGCTCAATGTGGAGAAACTCAGTCACAGTGAGATTAAGCACCATTCATGTATTCAAGCTCTGGTAGCACCGCCCCAGTAGGGGATGTGGACTTATAACGCATTACCCATTGTTCTGGACCAACTTTTTGAGCTAAAAAAAAAGTGTTTATGGTTAATGATCAGGGGGTGCGAGGAACAGTTAAAGATTATTTGTACAGTCACAGTGTTAACAAACTCTCTGTTCCAAAAGTTATTGTTGTCCTGCATAAATGCTAATGAAAACTAAAGTTAAAAAAAAAAACGTTTTGGCTTACCAGCTATTGTGTATGAAGTTGGTACCAAAAGGTCTGCGTGCATGTCACGATGCATTTAAGTGGCGGTGTGCTGAAGAGTGTCTTGTTGGCCTCAATTCGAAAGGTTGCCATCTGCAGGAATTTAGCTGGTAGAGCAGGAAGCTGTCCAGCAGAACCTTTGGGGAAACTTGCTCTTGTAACCACACTGAACTGATAATGGGTCTGCACATCAATAGTTAGCGCTGCATCCTGATAAGGGCACAGTTAAGCAAGAATTGTGCTTTTTGTTGTTGGTGCTTGTTAGGAAAGATTTCCATTTCATGTGTAATTGTTCCTCCAGTTGTGTACTCCTCAAAATGTTGCTTAGTTTAAACATCATAGTCTGACTTTGCCAGAGGAGCACAGCCTTCAGCTGCACTCCTCTGGGCTTTTCACTCACTTTGTTATGGGGAAGCGGACATGCCCTTAATGACAGTCAGTTTTGGGAGACTTTGTTTCCCTTAATACTTGCTAATGTTGCAACTTTTCTGCAACATGTTACAAGTGCACAATGTACCTTACAGTACAGTGCACTTGGGTCCTTTAGTCATTTCCAAGGGGATTTTTGGGAGAAGTGCAGATGTGCCTTGGACAGGGCTGGTTACAGTTTATCCTTTCGTGTATTTTTAACCCTTTCCTGCCATGCAAACTGCGTTTGGCACAGATAGGTGGCCTGGCTCCAAAAGGCCATGCCACAATGTTCTTTGTCCTGTCCTTTGGCCATTTGCTCCGTCACTGTCGCCAGGTCAAGCCGACCCAGGGCAGTCCTTATTTGGGCATGCATTTTCATGCAAGGCCGACAGCTTTCGCAGGCTTCTGGATGCCTTGTGTATGCACCCCCAGGATGTGGGCTGGACTGTCTAGTTCCAATACATATACTGGGTGCCAGAGTCTGGTGTGCTCTGAATGTCTGGGACCACTGTGGTCCGTGATTGGTCCACGTATGGTGTGCTGTATCTGAGCAGATCTTCCATTGGGTCCTCTCCATTTTGGCGCATAGGAGATGTTGGATAAGAGAAGGCCCCAAACGGCCATACCAGGTGTTAGGCAGAATCAAATGCAGTACCCTGATAGTACAATTTCACCTTTGGTACAAGCCTGTACTACACAATAAAGTGGTAGCGATGGCTGAGCAGCCAGACTTATCTCAAGAGCAAATGAGCAGTAATCGGGATTACACAAAGGACTACAATTACTGTTACTCAAACACTGATTCAAGTTTTCTGGTTAAAAAATATAAGTTCATTTATTTTTAAACCATCTGTTTATAAATCTTCACTTCTACTAAATAAAACCACTCTAAATATACTACACACAATCAATTCCTCTTGTTCAGGTCAATTCAAGGTAAGTACACTACAATTTGACAGACCAGTGTTTCGAAACAAAGCCGTTACCGTGGGTTAATACGCTATCACTTTTTGACAGTTCAATCTTACGATAATAAAGCGTACCTGCGAGAATAAATATACCCAAAGTCAAACACACTTAGCACATAGAATTAAAACAAGGGAATAGTAGATAAATATCATAGGCAATACTTTTGTGAAGGCAATAGAATCAGAGGACGTTTTCTAAGAGGCAGATAAAAGTCAATAGGGTTGTGCCAGTGTCAAAATGGAGCAGGGGCTCTGTTGTCCAGGATCACACGGTTAGAATAGTTCAAGATTAAAGTTGGCAGGAGTACTGAATATTGTCAAAGGGAAGCAAGTTATAAGATGGAAGAAAGGACAAGCCTTCGGAAAGGAAAAGTGTTGACGAGGAGAGGTAATTACTGACAGGCCCATTGGTTAGCACTCACCCTCAAACTTGTAATCCAAGATAGCTGCACCATGCGAGGACAGAGTGCAGGATTCACATACTCCGGCAAGGTTCAAGACTCAATAAATTGGCAAAGGTAAGTCTGTTTAATGATACATACATCAGTTTATGGAAATCAGCAGCATCACGAACACCTGTCTCACCCCGACTTCCCCGAACATTAGTCCAACAGCCTCTTTTATGGGCAAAATCTGTTATCATTGATGTCTAATTCTACAAAAAATCATCATGCAATACAATTAGTTGGGAAAGGTAACTTAATTATAGATGCTATAACTGTATATGGAAATAATGCAAGTGGATTGGATAACTCTTATCGGGTGGGCGTCTACGCCCTTCCCTCTACACCACACGTGTGTGTACACTACAAGTACGACGTATCATTGGTTAGGGTCTATAGGACCCTAGATTACATGGTCCCTTGTGATTGGGCAAGTTACACCCCTAAACATAAATCTCCATTTTAATTAGCAGCATGCAGAATAGACACCCAGGTGCCTAGTGTCCCAGGATTCACCCTGCCTCACTTCCATCAATCAGTGGTTTAGGGCTATGTGTCAATTAGTTGGCTGGGTATGGCCTCGGATCTGTAGTCTCTTATCAGGAAAAGTTATGGCACCCTCTGGTTCTGGATGACATCAGGCGGTGGTACATCTTCACGCCTGTCTGGTCATGTGTTGGTCCACCGTGAATCTGCTTCAGTTTCCACCCTTTTGTGTGGATATGAAACCTGGCCAGTCAGGCCTTGGCCGCCTGGGAGTACTTCTGCTTATATAAAATGGAGTCGCACGTGTACATTGTGCTGTATTGAGATGAATGTATACAGTTGCCGCTTGCTTCTACTAAGCATTGCAAGCAGAATAGACTACTTAGCATCTTGCGTTTCAAGCTTATTTACACACGTTCAATAAGGCAGTTGCTTCCATCTTGCCTCATGGCACCATTCTCATACGTTTTTCAGTGTCTCTCTCCTTCGTCCATTGCAATTATCCTTGCAGTTGTCAGTACTGGCATGCATGCTTTCAGTGCTCTTTCAGTTCGTTCTTGGAGCTGCTCTGGTCCTTGTTTCATCTCCACTGGTCTTCCATTATGGCTTTCGGAGTCTCTTCATGGACCGTGTGTAGGCATGCCTCCTCGTTCCGTATCAAACGCTGGTATGGTTGTCTGATAGGGTATCGCGCTGCCCAGGGTTGTTGCGTTATGGCTGCTTCAATCGGTATTGAGATCCTTACGTACAAGGGGCAGAGTCCCAGTGCGGCTCTCTGTTGGTTCATTTGCTCCTAATACATCACGTACCACGGCATGTACCTTACTGGCAACCCGCAATGGGGGGGGGGCAGGGGTGCGGGTCATATCTGGGACCTCCTCTACACACACCCCCCCCGCATCCCTCTCTGGTCGGTTCATTGTCCACTCCTTCCTCCTTTTATATTCAGTTTCTTTGATTCCTCAGCTTCTTGCTCATTGTCTCCTGGGTTTACACAAGAAGGCGTGAAAGTATGCAATTTTGGTGTCCATATCTTTAACGCCCCTTTCAAGCTTCCTGCTGTTTTCACATGCTCATCTTTGTTCCAGGCCATCAACTGGCATTGTCCATTTGGACTGCAGTAAATCCATTTGCCTGCTTACCTTCTTCGTTTCTGGGATAAGTGAATTTTGTTCCCTCTGGTGCAAATTCACTGGCCTTCACAAAGTCCTTTATCACCTAATCTGTCAGGTCTCTGGGCTTCCAGCCTGGTTCGACATCGACCATAATTTTCATCCCAATGGCCTTCTTTGCAGTTTTTTGGCATTGTGTGATGATTATCTTGATAACACAGACTCCTAGCAGCACCATTGCTAGCAAAGCTCCCAGAAACTTGAATATATCAACCATCCATTGCGGGACCCATGAGAATAGGTTCCCAAACCAGCTGTCATCTACTTCATCTGTTTCCTCAGTCATCTGGTTTTTCAGGGTCATTAACATGCTTATGGCCTCTGTGAGGGTCCCATTTATTTTCTTCGTTGTGTGATGGTGTAAAAGTGCAGCAAGATTCTCCAATTTTTGCGCAAACACCTCCATCCATTGCAGTGATCATGTCAAGCACATATCTGTTCTGGAGGGTCATCAGTCTGACTGCTCTGTTCTTCCTTGATTGCGTTGAACCCTTTTATGGTGGTATTGATGGTCTGCAGTAACTCCCATCTGGTTATATGCAACCATTTAGCATTCACCCCAATTTGGATGTGTGGCAAGAGCATTGTGGTGAATACTGTTGAGGTGAGGCTAAACAGCCGGTGTTTGTATGGAATTGCATGAAATGCCTCTTCTGATTTGGCCGAAAAGTAGTTTTCTCTCTTCATTCTGGACTTTAGTTCCACAGACCTCCTTTTCCTCAGGAGAACATCTGCTTTCAGAAAGCTGTCCAACTTCAGTTCACTTTTTGGGGATCACTAGTGCAGGAACGTGGATGTTCACCAGTGTGCATATGCCTCCCCAGTTCCTCTGTAGTCTTATATATGCCTTGGACCCACATGCCCAATAGTGATCCATTAGGACTGTGGTTCCTTGTGTCATTCCTGGGGCTTCATATATTCATCTGCAGTTTTGTTTCTCCCCCATTTTCCTTGTGCCATTACTTCTAAAGCACAGTTTCGGGTTTTCCAGTGGTACTATTTGCAGGGGCCCTCCCCTGTCTTCGACCCATGTTAACAGTTTTACCAATTTTGGCCACAATGGTTTGCATAGTCTTTGTGAATTTTCTATTGCTTCTTGGCAGGCCCCGAGGACCACCCAAGCTCGGCAGATCACAACCCCTTCTTCCCATCCGTTTGGGGACACTACTGACCCCCAGATTTGCATTTGGCCTCGGTTCTTCCAGATTTGAGCTTCTTCGGCTGTTTTCCCTCGGACATTCAGTCTCGGGTTTATTTCCATTTTATTCCAGATCCTTTGACGTCAGGGTTCTCGTATCTGATCACATGATTCTTGGTGTGAACCCTGTTTCTTGTTTTGATGTCCTGGACATATCCGTCTTCATCAGGGTAGTCCTTTTCGTTGGCCCAGATCAACGAGGTGTCTCTCCCCATGAATTGTCCTCTGGTGTTACACATTGCCACAGGCGACAGGCAGTGTGCAATGGGGGCATCTATTTCTACAGCCACAAAGAACTTGGACTTGCCCATGCTACACGGCAGGAGTGCTCAGCCGAAACATTCTCCTTCTGGTTGCCTTCGTCCAACTTCCTTCATGTGCTGGTACCATATGTTGTTTCCAAGATGGGCCGTGCTCCAAGTAATCGTTTAACTCGTCATCAGTTTCATATGGACATCTCTTGATCCTTAGCGTTTTTCTGTAGTTGGCTATCACTACGTCTCTGAATGCGTCTGTACTGCTCTTTTGTTCAGGCAGTCTGTTGGGCGTTCTCCTTGGTGGGGCAGGTCTCACTTCCTGCACCGTCAGAGTAGAGGAGGAGTTTGCATTTCTTTTCTTTCCCTCGTACACTCTGTTGTAGAACTCTTCCCACCACCATTGGCTCGTTATCTTCCCAACGCGTGGTGGCATTGTAGGCCTGTTGCTCATCTCTGGCGTTGGAGCAGACGTGCTCGTTATTACAGGTTCTGTGTTTTTCATGCTCAACTCCTCATGTAGTTTCTTTTCTCTACGTATGAGCGGGAACGTATACTTGACTACCACATGCGTTTTCTCAGTGACTTCTTTTGCGGCTTCCTCCGTTTCATTGAGTGATTGTGCTATCTCACTTCAGTTCGGTTTCTCACTTTGCTCCCTGCTTTCTGGAGCTGCTTGTTCCATCGGTGATTTCTCCCTTTGTTAGTTTGGCTTGCGGTTTTGTAGCCATTGACGCTTGCCCTTGTTCGTGTGCACTCAGTGTATGGGTGCATGCCGTGGACAGTGCTATGTTATCATTCATTCCGTGCTGACCCTGTCTCCAGCCTTTCTCACCATTCATTACTTCAAGTGTGTACGTATTACTGCTAATTACATTTAACTGTAAATCGTTTGTTTTATCATAAGTTTTTCTTGGAACAGGGATGACAATATAAGGTCTGGGTGCTTTTGTGGGCCCCAGATGTTCATTACCTGGTGGAAGCACAGACATTGGGAAACTCTGTGCACCGATAATGAATGCAGTTCTGATAGTTAGAGACAAACACTACAACAATCACTATGCATATACATATTACGGCTTTAAAGGACAATTTGCAGCATCTCCTTCCAGGAAACCGTGGGTGCCCTTCTGCTGGCGGCATGACTAAATTACTGTTTTGGGCCCCCATTTCAAATATGTCCATAGTCAATAGTCTATTTTTTCTTCTTGTTCTAATCTTGTTGCTCAAACATTCAGTACACACTAAAGTGACAAGTGCAGTTCAATGTCCCCCCCTCTCTTACGAGTGATGATGATGATAGTCTCTGCTTGATGTAATACAGTTCCTCTGCTAGACTATGGAAAAGGTTAAACTATTGTTTTCAGCACATCACATTCGTTTTGTATTTCCGTGATAAACTTAGTCCCAGGGCCCTCTTCGAACTCGCTTCGGCCCTGAGTACATGCAGGGATCTGTTCACTCCGCCACCATGAAAGGATGGCTTCGCTGCACATCACGCATTGAAAAAATAAAAACAAAAATAAAAATAACAGTGAACATATGAGAAGGTAGGGAAAAAATAAGAAAAAGGTTGAAAAAGGTAAACACGACAGTGAAGTTCATGTCTCTGTTCCTTTCACTTGGTCGATCGAGGTCGAGTTGAGGAACACTCTCTTCCCCATTTACTCCAATGCAGAATGATAATGCACAAAATAGCGAAAAATAAGAAAAATCGGAAAAGAAGTTCAAGATGTAATTATCCCCTTTTGATTCGTTCTACGTTGGGAGCATGAAGAACTGTCTTTGTTTCCTTGCTCTGCCCTCGGCTGGGGATTCTAAAGAGCTTTATCTTGGATCTCTCCTTTCTAAGGCTCGCCTCAGCAGCGGATGTTCATAATTGCTTCTTAATTGTGATGCAATAGCTCTTAGGAACCTGTTCAGTTGGGCATTCTTTGCTGGATCATTAAGAAAAGTGGGCACTTCAATGTTGCGGGGTCTGCCCACTAGTTCTGGAAAGTTTTCAATGAGATGAAAGAAAATGCGTATCGCCTGTCTTCGGGTGTTAATGACATTTGCTATGTCTCTTTGGCTCTTAGGTCACAGGTCTTCCATGCAGTGCGATCTGTTTTTACCTCCTCGATCTGTCCCTCGCCGGATAGTTTCACAGGGATCTCCTTAGGAATTCTCTCTGGAAGTTGGACAGCTCCACTTGGAGCATGATGCCATGGATAAGGGTTTTCATGTGTAGGAAATTGACGGTCTCTGAGAAACGTTACGTCAACGTCAGCAGGTCTTCCCACCATTTCTGGATAGTCTGCAACAAGTCTAATTAGGAAGTTGTGGGCAAGCTACGTGTCTGCAGGGGACAGGGACATTTGCTTTGTTTTGTTGGGTCCCGATCACAAGTCTTTCCGTTTTAAACAGGTCTTGCACCTTCCTGCTGCGTGGTCTGCTACCACATTATTTAGTTTACTCCATATCTGGTTTAGAAAATGATTGTTTCGGGGATCTCTGATGAATGTCAATGTATCTGTGGTCATCCCAACAAGTTCTGGGCACTCCTCAATGATTCAAAAGAATAACGTGTAGGTCACTTCGCCAATGACTGCTTGAGGTGGGTGCATTGGTCTTTGAGTCACTGTGCTCAGGCAACTCGGCGAAGACCTCTGCGATGACAGTCAATAGCTGCCTGATTACCTTCTCGTTTTCTGGGTCTTGAATGTATTCAGTGACACTTGTTTCTCTCCCTATGAGTGACGGGTATGACAGTACCACCAGTTGGAAGTAGGTTAGCACATCCCACATGAGGCTTCTTCTGGGATGAACCATATGTCCATGAACAAGTCTTGGTACTGGACGCTTCAGGAGGACGGGTTTGGACTTCAGGAATGTCTTGTTTTATTGCTTATCAGTCTTAGGTTTTTCAATGCTTTGTGTGGCTTTTAAATGTTCATGAGCTTAACGTTTTTGCTGATATGAATATGTATTTTTCTTCATTTACCCTGCACCTTTGGCTGCACAGGGTGTTTGCTTGCTTGCTTATTGTCTTTTTTATGCCTATAGAAAAGGTTAAGTGTGGACAAGATTTCACAAAAGTTCTTTGTTGGCTACATTGAATGTTCATTTAATTGTCCCTTTATCACCTTTCACTTGGTTTGAAGTACTGTCTTGTTTTGAAAGTCTCACTTTTATATATTTTTTCCCCTCGTTCTTGTAACTTGTCTGCTCATGCGTCCTTCTTCCTCGCCATAGATCTTGTCTGCACGTGCTGAGGTTCTTCTCCATTGTCTGCGGATTCCTCGCCAGTAGATGTAGTAGGAGTGCTCTCTCCTATGAAGGGCTTGATGTCGTTCATGAAAATCCAGGCTCTTCGGCCCACAAACTTGACAGCGGACGGGGTGCAGTCCTCTATGATGAAGGGGCCGTTAAACCTTGGTTCGTCCCATTTCTTTCTCGTAAAGTTCTTCACTAGAACTCTGTCCCCTGGGAAGTCTAGGGGTGCGTCAAGGCTGAGAGCTGTACCTTCATCAGTACTGTCTTTTGTGTTTCGTGCTGTGCTGTCCCCTTTCCGCCGTTGCTGCAGCTGGCCTGAAATGATAGAGGTGCTGGCTATGAGACAGTCAAGGTATGCCTTCATCTCTTCTCCCAGGACCTCCCTAGTTGACTGGGCATCACATCTTGCTCTGTCTCAGGGGGTGGGAGGGTAAGAGGGGTCCTCACCCTTCTCCCAGTGACTGTTTTGTGCGGCGTAAGATGATGGTCGGAGCCTGGTTGGTTTCGAAGCGCATACAATGCCAGTGGTAGGCAGTGCAGCCATCCCTTTCTTAATGTGAGTTTCAACTTGGCTATCCTTTCCTTAAGCAAGCCGTTGATTTGTTCACATATCCCATTTCCCTCTGGATGATACGCCGACGAAAACGTATGCTTTATACCCAGCAACAAGCTAATCTGTTCGAACACTGCGTTCACGAAATGAGGCCCATTGTCTGATCTCATAACCTCACACACCTTCCCTAGGGAAGATCTCCCTCACCAAGAATTTGGCAGCACAGGCAGCATCTGGGTGTGTACAGGGACCTGCTTCTACCCAGCTGGAGAAGGGACACACCACCCCAAGTAAATACCTGTACCCATTACACACCTGAATCATATCGACCTAATCAATGTGCAGGTGCTGGAAAAGTCAATTTGGTCTGGGGATGACTCCGCTCACTACTTTTAATGTGTGCTCAGAGATGAATTGTTGGCAGATAATGCAGTTTACCATAAAGAATGCCACATGCTCCGCTAAATTCGGTATAAACCAGTCTTTGGCGAGAGTTGCAGCAAGATTTTCTCTCGACAGGTCTAAAGGGTAGTGGAGCTGTTCAAGAGCTACCTTTAGAAGGGCGACCGGCATTGCTGGTTTACCAGTGCTGTCTTGCCTCCAGAATCCGTCTGAGGGGTTTAAAGGACACCCTCGACGCTTCCATAGATTCTTCTCCTCTTGAGGTGCCTCCCCCTGGATCTCCATTAACCGTGACTGCCCCATATTACTATAGGCTCCTGGTGTGGCTCATGCTATCATCATCCTCTCATGGGTACGTGTCACATCCACGTCCATGATTGTTTCGGTTTTGGATGCCACACACTTAGCTTCCGTGTCCGCTTCATGGTTTTCCGCGTGACACAAAATCTGTCCCCTTTGTATGGGGAGCGCATTTCATGACCGCTATGCCCACTGGGAGTTGTAGTGCTCTGATCAGCCTGTCCAATAAGGCTGCTTGTTGCACTGGTGTGCCGTCTGCTTGGAGGTAGCCCCTCCTTTTCCAGCATGCTAATCCTGTGTGTAATGTCGATGTCACATAGGCGGAGTCGCTGTACACTGTTACTTCCTGGTCTGCATGGTTCTCAATGGTGAGTATCCATGCCACTAGCTCTGCAGCCTGCGCTGAATAATGAGATGGTATTCGTGCACTGACAAGTACTCGGAACTCTCCACTTGCCATGTGTTTGATTAAGGCCACGCCTGTAGATCTTTGTCCATCTGCTTGGTGGATTCTCGAAGACCCATCAATAAAGACGATCTCTCCACCTGCCAGGGCATTTTCCTTTACCCTGGGGATCTCATCATAGAATTCCTCATAGTTCACACAGTCATGCACAGGTTCACCCTCTGACTGGCTCAGCTATAAACATAGCAGGGTTCACAGTTTTACATCGCACTATTTTGATCGATGGGTTAGAGATGATCACCTCGTAGGCTGATGCTCTCTGAGAAGTCAGCGTGACCTTTGGCTTTTCCAGTATGGCAAATAACCAGTGCTCAACATATAGTGTCATGGAGCACCCCATCACAATTGATGACACCTTCTCAATAGCAAACGCGGCGGCAGCTAGATTTTGTTTGCATGGGAAGTGGCCCTTCATGACCGGGTCCAAACTCCTGCTGTAATATGCTAGGGGTTTATATCCCAATGAGGTTCTCTGCGCGAGCACTGTCGTCATAAAATTGCCATCAGTATGAGAAAACAAATAGAATTCCTCAGCATAATTAGGAATCCCGAAAACTGGGGCCTTGCAAATTGCCCCCTTGAGTTCGTTAAACCCCTTCTCCATCTCTTCATTCCATTCAATTTCTTCCCTCGTGGGCCTTTTTAAGGGACTGCAACAAGGGCTTGGTATATGAGCTGTAGTCGAAGACCCATGCTCTGATATAGTTGCACAGGCCTAAGAAGCTTTGCATTTGTTTTAATGTGCGTGGCTTGGCTGTGTTCATGATAGCCTCGGCCCTTTCTAGGGTTACCTTTTTCCCCTCATGTGAGATCAGTGGCCCTATGTACAACACCTCCTGTTGGCGGTACTGCAACTTGTCCTTGTCCACCGTGTATCCCTTCTCAGCCAGTATAGTTAATAGCTGGACTGAGTCATGTCTGCATTGCTCTTCAGTGTTGCTGCAGATTAGAATGTCATCTACATACTGCAAAACAACACTGTTCACCGCAATATTGCTTAGGTCCATTTGCAGGACTCTGTTGAAAATAGATGGAGACTCGCAATACCCCTGTGGCAGTCTGGTACTTTTCAGGCGCATTTGTCTGAAAGTAAATGACATCAGGTCTTGTGAGTCACGGTGCAATGGAATCGAGAAGAATGCATTTTTCAAATCGATCACCGTGAAGTACTTCGCCTCAGTGGGTATGTTGCACAGAATCGTGGATGGATTCAGGACTAAAGGGAACTAGGCTTTGACTATGCCGTTTAGGGCTCGTAAATCCTGGATTAAACGCCAGGACCCTCCCTTTGATTTCTTGACAGGATAAATCACTGTGTTGCAGGGTGATTCCGAAGTCACTAGAATGCCCTGCTCATGGCGGAGATTGTCCTTGCTATCCCTTCATCCGCTTCTCTGGACATGGGGATATTGTCGTGCCGGTGGCAGAATTGCTCCTGGTTTCAATAAAATTTTTACTTCGCCGGCTCCCTTCAGGAGACCTACGTCATAGGGCCCTGTAGTCCATACTTTGGCCGGCACTAGGGCCATGTCGTTATCAAAATACTCTGGGCGTACGCTAACAACATCCTGTGTGGTACCTCTCGCCTGATCATTTTGACCCAAAATATGAGACTCACTTGCACCCGTGTCTCTTCTAGGTCAGGGTGTTCTTCGAACAGATCGTCATCGGTGATGTCAGTCACTCTATACCCTTCTTCGATGGCAACAATCGCACACCAAGGTCTACCCTCGTCGTCACATCCTTCAACTAATACTACCTTTCCTCGCACCGTGGCAGAGTGTATCACTAAGGGAAACACTTGTCCCTCCTCTTCGTGCATGGGTATTCTTGGCCTGAATAGAAATTCATCAGGGGTTCTCATAGTCTTGTCTGAGAGGCCTGGTAATCCCGCCATAAACACTCGTACTCCATATGCATAAACGTCTGGTTCCAACTGTACAGCTCTCATGGCTGCACGTCCAGAGTATGCTCTGATCATTTCGCATACGTTTGAATAATGCATTCCTGGGGTGGAGCACACTATGCCATCCTCGGTGAACGAGATGGTCATATTCAACTTCATCAAATCCCGACCCATGATATTCACCAGGTACTGACGCGAATACAATAAAGGTCCATTCATGTCGCACTCTCCCGCTGAGACTGGGGGAACTCTGCTATGAGCTCCAGTAAAACTCTGGGTGTCTATTGCCTCGCCGGACTAGAACTTGCCTTCTCGTATGCACGAGCGCGTTGCACCCGTGTCAACTAAGAAGGAATATTCTTCCCCCTATGGTGACATTTACCCTAGGTTCCCTGTTGGGGTCTGGTGTCACTGATAGGATAGAACACATCAGAGATCCCTGTGAGCTGTCCTATTTCATATATAGGTTCGGTCCACTGTATGCCTGTGGGTTTCCCCACCGGAATTAGTGCCCTGAGCCACATGCGGCAGTGCCTGCTGGGGTTGTCCCCGTGGTACACTCCCCATGTTCTGTGGCTGGACCACTTGCTGTGCACCTTGCTGCAAGCCAGCTGCCTGCTGCTGCATGGTATAGTTTTGTGCATTGCTCTGTTGTGGGGTAGCAGGTTGATTCACCGTGCCTGCCCCCATTCCTTGATTGTTCTGCCACATGCCTTGGCTTCTGCACATGCGTGCCACATGTCCTGTCACTCCACTTAGCCAACACACCGGCGGTGGTCGGGCCATCTGTCCATCTGGCATAACTGGACTGCCCATTGGTGCGCTCTGGATACCACCTTGAACATTTTGAAAACCTCCTTGGTTACCTCCTAAAGCCTCCCTGATTACTCTGCCATATTCTTCCTCCAAATCCCCTTCCTCTCGGATAATATCCCGCATTACCCTGATTGTTTTGCGGCGGGTTAGTGGCACATTGCGTACTCGAATCGGCTGGGCTTGTTAGCATGGCTCCCTCGAGCGCATACTTCGAGAGCTTCCTTTCCACCAGCTTCGCCTCTTCTCCCTTACGCGTTGCCCCTTTTCTTTCGATTCTTTTCTTGCAGCAGCCTACAATAATGGGCAATTGTCAACTGGATTTTGGCCCACGGTTTAGCTTCTATTCCTACCAATTTTTTTAGTTGCTTTTGCACCGGTTGTGGTAACCCTTGGCACAGTAGATGATAGAATACAGGGATAGATTTCGTCCAAGACTCATGCATTTCGAGCACCCACGCGTCTTGAAAATTCTGGATATAAAGCAACGGATCCTCTGACTCCTTCATTTTTCGAGTCATTATAGCTCCCATATCGGATGTATCTGGATATAGCGTACGCAGCACTTTCCACACTGCTGCTCTGTAGTTATTAAATGGCGCTCCGTCATGAGGTGTTAGTTATGGTTACCCTAGGGTAGCCTGCCCTCTTCCACACATCGTCTGCTCTTTCTCCGAGTATAGCAATTAGACCCTTGATGTCCCCTATGGCTAGGGTGACACCCCCTGTCATTTTTTTCTAGCTCATGTATCCACTTCCCGGCTCCCGATGTCAACATTGGAAGCTTATTTTTGAGATTCTCTCAGTCCATGTGTGGCCGTGGAATATATTGCGGTCTTACTCCCCCTTTTTCTAGCAGTGGGAATTGGAAAGCGCAATCCTCCTTTTCCTTTTCTTTACCTCCTCGGTCTCTTGCTGGGGTGGCGTTCCCGCCTTGCTTTCTACCTGGCTGTGCTCTTAACCTATCTGTATAGACAGGTGCCGACGCCCCTCTCTGACTGTGGGGTGTTTCTTCATATCGGCTGGACTGTCCAGCGGACTTTGGTGTCCTTTTTATGGACCCCCTAGCATCAGACCATCGCACATCTCGGTTCCCTGGGAGCCGCTTTTCGCCTCGGTTCCCTTCATCAAACTCCACTTCCTCCGCTTCTCCATCGGAATCTGACTCGGAGTACTCCCAGTTTGCACAACTTCTTGCATCATCTTCGTTCTGCCTATCTTCTAGTCTATCTAGGGAACGTCCCCTACTCCCACAACTCCGGGTGACATCCTCGGTGTCATATAGCTGAGTGCTCTCTAAGCGCTCATCTTCCCTTGCCTCTTGGGAAATTCTAAATCTCGCGCCCTTTGCCTGCATTTACGCTCTGCTTCCTCATCCATTTCTCTTTGCCTCCTCTCTAGCCTTATCTACTTCCCTCATCCATTCGTTTCTACATTCTTTTGCCCTTCTACTTTCCTCATCTTCTCTCTTCTTCACTTTCCTTTCGTGCACCTTCCTTTCTTCCTCCAACTTTAGCATGACCTGCCTGCACTTTTCATAGGCTGCACATTGCGTCGGACTGAGCGGTATAGTCTGCTCTTCGCGATATAGTTGGTCTCGCCTCAACCTATCCTTTTTCCTTGCGGTCTCGTCTCTCATAGCCATTTCTTTCTTCTTTTCCTTACTTTGCGCCTCAACAGACCGTTCACTCGGCCTTGCGTCATCACTTCCTTTTCCATCTAATTTCAATAGTATCTGCCCTCCAATCCATTCGTCCTTTGCAAATGTTACCTCATCGGTTCCTTTACGCTTCTTTCCCTCTGTCTCTCTCGAGAGAGGTGCACTCGTTTGTGCCTGGTCCTTCCTTTCCTTGCCTCGCCTCTTTGTCCCATGGGATTGTGGAGGCAGAGTCAATTTCCTGTTCCTTCTCTATCGTCTCGTCACTGCTACATGCAGGTGACTCGTATGCAGGGTTGCTATAACCTGTGGCTGTCTTAAGTTCTCGTAGTGGGTAAAGGCCTTCCGACTTACTTCCCTCAACAACTGGTTCTGGCGGGGCAGGTGGTGCTGTAGGTGTCTCGCCCCCCTCAGTACATATATTTAGTATCCAGTCTGCGGGAGGTTTTTCTTCCTTTACTTGTTCAAACATTTTCCAAAGCTCGAACGGCAAGGCGTTTCTCGAGTTTCTTCCTGCTATATGTGGCATGTAGGAACGTGGTCATGTGCTGTAAGGCAGCCTTAGACAATAACCCATTCTGGGGCCACGGCATAAACATTTTATTTGCGGTGCCCTTAACCCATTCCTGGCTGTATTTCTTCAGCTTTGCAGCGTGTTTTGGCAATCGTTTGCACAAGTGTGCAAGTGGGGTAACCTCCATTCTTAATTTTGTCACCAACAATGTTCGTGCAGTTTTCAACTTTACATTATTATGAGCATGCACCACATACGCATGCACCACATATGCAAGCACCAATCCAATTTTCCGCAAACTTTTATACCAACAGTTTTACTCAAAACACATCAATTCAGTGGCGATTCCCTCTCATTTATAGAATTGCCTAGAACAAAAATGCATTACCATTATTTAATATCACAATAATTCCAATCAGCATACACAGAACATATAGGACAGACGCTTGACAGACTAGACAGACACCAGCTGGTCAACGTATAGCTGCCTTCTAATTAATACCTCGACATGGGATTTGAACTACCCCTTTATGACGTCTTTAAACGTCATCGTAGCCTAGCGTCCCCCTCTCTGTGGGCTCTGGGTTCAAGTTCCTTCTGACCACTCTTTAAAGACAGTTTTTCTCTCGGGTGCCCTCCCGGTATCCCTTACAGTTTTTAATCTCGGGTGCCCTCCTGGTGTATGTATGTATGTATGTGTATGTGTGTATGTATATGTATATATATATATATATATATATATATATATATATATATATATATATATATATATATATATATATATATATATATATATAGTGAAAAAACTTTGTTAAAGGGACGTTATGGTTCCAAGTAAAACCGAAAAACCCTTGAAATTCGCCAGTTATGGTAAGCTAAGAAACCATAACTCGCGCCACCACCGTGCACTGCTAAGACTAACACCCAGGACATCAAAGATGACATCACAAATGTCATTGATGACATCACATGTCTGGCTCACTATTTTTTCTTTTGCTGACATATCTAGGCCACATGGTTTTCTTCAGTAACAGTCAAACTAAGAATTTTATTTTATTTGTAGACATATCCTTCTAGTAGGTTCTTACAGTAATTCCCTTAGAGTACAGTCACATCATATGAAACATATACAAATGGGAAAACACAATCTTGAAAGACAGCAATCCTTTTTGTGCATAAAGATAATCACTAGACTTATGAGCACTTTCTGATAGTTCTATTGTTTTTTTTATGGCTGTACTTTCCCTGTATATGGTCATATTTGTATACATTGTACTCGCACTACTTTCCTTAGGGTCCAATCAAATCAAGTGATACATATACATAGGGTAAACAGTAGCTTTGAAACAGAGCAATCATTTATTTGCATGAATCTAATCAGTTAAGTTATGAAATGTTTCTGCTACTACTTGTGCTTTTTTGCTAACTTCACTTTCCCTGTATATATCCACATTGGTATGTGTTCTTGTGTCTGTGTTTTGTCTATAGTAATGCAATTATGTAATACATGGGTTTTATTAGTTACTTATTACATATTTCACAGTACACACATCTATTAAGAAAACAATTATCATTTCATTATTCAACATATTAACATTACGAATATCATACCTTCATCTTGTACGCTGCACACAATGTTATGTTTCTGTATGAGTAGCTTAGTATACTAGATAGAACCCCATAATAGGATGCTATTTATATCAATGCATCGTTCAATGCACTTATTAGGGTATATTTCTTGCAATGATTCTTGACACTTTTTTCGCAACATAATAAGAATCCCTTCTACACATTTCATGAGAAGTACATACACATGTGATGTCATCAGTGATGTCATCAATGACATTTGTGATGCCATCTTTGATGTCCTGGGTGTTAGTCTTAGCAGTGCATGTTGGTGGCGCGAGTTATGGTTGCTTAGCTTACCATAACTGGCGAATTTCAAGGGTTTTTCGCTTTTACTTGGAACCATAACCTCCCTTTTTAACAACGTTTTTTTTCACTGAATTTCATAGCTTTTTAGTAGCACAACTTAACAATAATGACTTTGATTTTATATACATGTCATATGGAACTGACTAGATCTCTTCTTATGAACTTGATGTCCGCAAACTTATTTAATGTTCGCGGACATGTTCGGAGAACAGTACCACTACCTAAAAACTGTGGGGGGGTGGTGGGGTATGTTTGATTGTTATATCATAATATAGGAACATTTAACAAATTCAAAAAGCAGCACACAAACACATTATATATAGTAATACATAAGAAATGTAACCCATGTATGTAACAAACTAACCATTCATTTAAATACAATATGTTCTGAAATGGAATATACCACAAGAAGATAAATTGGCTTCCAACATAATTACCTCACAGGCACAACAGAACTGAGAACAAGACCAGACCCACTGAATACATAGGACTTATCTTACCAGAAATAGTAAGTGTACTTCATTTTACTCATATATTTATAAACTTTCTGTATTAGATTAAAAAATATATTATCTTTTTTTTTTCTCACTGAAATGTCTAGTACTCTGGAATGGCTCGGACAATTTCCCACATGAAGAAATGTCACAAGATAGTGAAACTAATGGTAAACACTTTATAATATAAACCATTTATTTATTATTTTTTATATATACATTTAACATATATATTTTTTTGTACAGAGCATACCAAAATAGAAAAAACTTCAGAAAACCCTGTTATGGATAACAGTCTTCACAATATAGAAGACAAAATTGATGTATTGTTGGCTAATTTTAATAATTTAAAAACATTTGTAGAAAATCATTTCAAACCAAAAACCTTGTACCATTGCCCCACATCTACTTGTCCCTCCTCACCATATCCCAGTCAATTATCCCCAAACCCGCTCCATAATCCAAAACGTTTTGATGAGACTTCCATCCCTTCTTCACCTAATACCAATCATGTTGAAACCCCAAATTCTCCTGTTTTTGTTTCTGTTTCTGCCTCACCTTCTCTGTCATAAATTATTAATATATGTTAAATAAAGTTTAATTTTTATATTGTATTGTGAATAGTTTCCGTTTTTTTTTAAAAACAATAAAAGTGTCCGCAGACAGTGCAAGTGTTCTGAAATGTTCGTACATAAACGAAAATGGAGGTGTCCTGAAGAACACTATACCTGTTCGTAGTGTTCGCTACCAAGTTTAAACTGTTCTAAGAACACACGCGGTGTCCTGAAATGTTCGTTTCACGTGTGACGCACTTTTAATTACTTCAGAACCCGAACAGTGTCCGTAGGACATCAATGCGCAAGCGCTAACCAATCTCCGTGCACTTGGTGTCCTGCGGACAGGCGCTTCCTTCGTGGACTAGTTCGTGAACGTATCATATGACCGCGCCCACGCTCATCGTGTGTCCTGAAATGCGGACACTGTTTGTGTCCCCGAACAATTTAAAAGTACATTTTCAGTTAATCCATAATATTTTTCAATAAAATCTCACCATGGCACAAGTCCCACATAGCAATCTTGAGTTTCTATATACCTTTTTGAAACTTTCCGATCCTTTTTTTGTGTTCGATCTGTCCGCGGATAGTGCGCATGTCCGCGAACCGCGCACAAGCACCCCTATAAAAGACCACGCCCAAGAGCTTATTCCCATTGTGTTTCAGGCTATTCTTCAGAACACAGTGATTTTTGCTGCCACCTGCAGACTACGCCATCTCGATGATGGTATCTTGGCTGCACAACTGCCACTTGGTGCTGCACCTGCTTCAGCACCACCCCCACCGCCTCCTCCTCCACCACC
The DNA here is from genome assembly GCF_040938575.1 of Ambystoma mexicanum. Taxonomy (NCBI): domain Eukaryota; kingdom Metazoa; phylum Chordata; class Amphibia; order Caudata; family Ambystomatidae; genus Ambystoma; species Ambystoma mexicanum. The sequence goes on from NC_090937.1 coordinate 385,897,051, forward strand.
ACCACCACCTCCCCAAGGGGCTGAAGAGGGGAACGGGAGTGAGGATGCAGAGGAGGAAGAAGAGGATGATGAGAATGAGGTAGAGGAAAACCCTACTACCCGCCCTAGGCGTGAGTCTTGGGTGTGGCAGTTATTTACCATTCATGGTAATGTTCCTAAGGCTCGTGCAAACCATGTTACCTGCAATGAGTGCAAAATGATACTCAGTCGCGGGAAGCACGGTAAGTACAGCTTTTGGACCACTACTATGAAGCGACACCTGAGGTCATTTCACTCTGGGGCTATTCACAGGGTTGTACCTTGCGAAGAACGTAGCAGGTTGATTTCCTCTACTTCATCCTCTGTTTCTGATCCTGTCACCACAAGCACCACCTCTGTGGGACAGCGTCTTCCTCAAGCTGCCTCACAGGCCATACAGAATGCTGATGACCCTTACCTTTCGAGGGTCACAGTTGTATGTATGTACTGTGACACAGTACTCTGCAGGGGGGAGCGACTTCGGAGTACTTTTGAGACTATCGTCTCAGAGCACGAGAAGACCTGCTCACTACCCAAATAAAACCCACTCTACATCTTCCTCTCTCAGCTCGCTCTTTCTTATTCCTGTGGTTGGTGTCCCCCCTTCACCCTCCTTTAACCTCCTCTCCTATTGTGTCGTGTCTGAAAAACCAAAAAAAATACAAAATTACAAAAATAAAAAAAAATAAGGCTTTTTTCAGAGCCGCCTTTCCCAGTTAAAAAATAGAAGTGAAAATAAATGAAGCAGGGCTCTTTGTATTTTTTAGAAGTCCGCGGACACTTCGCGAACATTAAAAAAATTGGGTTGCTACTCCATCACAAACTTTGTAATTTTCTCTGGAAAGAAGTGGTGGCTCTGAAAAGAGCCTTTGGGTGGTGTTTGTAAGTCAAAAATTGTAAATGCTTAACATCTACTTCAAAATCGTTGTTGTAATTCCAAAAAAGGTCGCAATGCATTTTGTACATTTCTCAGAAAAATCTGATTGCCAGCATAAGTAAGATGGACTCCATCTCTGCGAAAAATGTATGTACTACAAAACATATTTTCATTGTGAAAAGAAGACATGCCAAAATCTCTTAGAAAGGCACAAACAGCCTTATTAACATTGCGCCTTGCTGTTTCCATTTGTGGACCAAATGAAGAAGAACAAAGCCAATTTGTCTCTGCGCAATCCGTGAAAATATCACTTGAGAATTAGGAAACATTTCCATAACCTACCTAAGTCCTTCTTTTATAGCAAATTGCAAAAAAATTCCAGTCACATGTCCTAAACTGTTCCCTCCACAATGAATTACAATTATGTCTGGATGTTGCTCTGTCTCCAAAGTAGCACAGACAGGTAGCAAGTCCAACCACTTCATTCCACATACTCCATGCCAGTGTACTTCCACATGTGGGAATCCTAGATCTACAGCTACTCCACAGCTTTCTGCATGCACCTTCAACCAATGTATCCACGAATCTCCTAAAATCCAAACAATCTGTTTTCTGAAACACACAGCCATAGCTATCTTTTGTTCTCTCAGCAAAAAGAGTATCTGAGAAAATCTCTCCTAGCACAACACACCCACCAAACTTTCCTGACCAATCCCTTTCAGTGCTTATTCTCATTTGCATGACTTCTGAACCCAAAAATCCCCGGATGTAACTCCCAATGTCCGGGAACTACCGCCATGTCCGCGGACATATCGTAATATGAACAGCCCTTCTACCATTTCCACTACACTCTCTGCCATTCCCTCATTGGATGTACCTCAAAAATCACATGACCATGCACCAATCACATTCAAGACCTCTACATCTAACTGCATCATCATAGATCAGCACTGCAAATGTACTCTGAATCTCTCTGAGTACAAGTGTCATATCATTGGCAAGCAGCATCTACCAGAAATACTGTACAAGTCTTCAAGATTTCTACTTGCAGCTCCATGCATATCCATATGCATGAACACAAACTTCAGGTATGCATATTTTCTGTATAGTAGATGACATAGCTCTCAACCATTTTTGTTTTACAGGCGGGTGAAATCACCCGATTTTGTTTTTTGGCGGGTGAGACGCCCATTGGAATGAATGGGCGTGCAGGAGGCTTGGCGGGTGAGTCTGCCCTTTACAAGGCGTGTGACACCCGCCAAAAGCATGTGAGTTGAGAGCTATGGTAGATGAACACATTTTCAAACAGACTTTTACCTTGTAAAATCTGTAAAATGAATTTACTGTACTTTTTTCAATTTCCTAAAATCAACTATCACTTAAACACCTTTATACTTTTTACTTTCTTTATACACACACACACACACTCAAATCATGTTAAACTAACATTTTTTAAATGAAATATATAGACTACATATATTCAAACAAAATTGCATGCAAACACAATCTATTTAAACCTTTATAAAAATACTTATACAATTTCATATTTTTTGTTTTTATTTATTTACTTAATTTCTTTAAATTAGACATGACATTGAGGCGCTATTACCTAGAATAGTTTACTTACAGAAATAGTGGTATTCACTAATATGTTATAAATTTCACAAGACATAGTAAAGATATTTTATTTTTGCTACAGTTAGTCATTCAATACAATTTGTTCATTAAGAACATATCATGTACTGAACTGATGCAATGTATCTTATGTAAATAAATTAGTTTAATGGTTTTACAGAAGCCACTGAGGATTTCAATTAAAAAAATCAATATCTAAATTAAAAACCGTGATATATACAAAGTTACTAATTTGAAGCTTTTACAGTTGCAGTGAAGACCAGTTTCCTGAAAAGAAGCAGCCGAATTCGAAACAGAAAGAAACTAAGAAGTTACCTGTTAATTTAAAAAAAAAGTAAGTAAAATATCACCATAATATTTATATTATTAATCAAATATACTATAACATTAATACGAGCTATTTTGGTTTCTTAAAATAGAGATTTTGTACCATTTTGTCCAAAAATTTCCATCTCTTAAACAGCGATTTACAACCAGAATCGCCCACAAATTTCTATTTTTGGACACACAAATTAGCCAACTGAACCACTACAATTTTCATATTATAGAACAAACAACTGTTTTAATTGTATACATTAGATTTACTATTTGTACTTTTCCACACCACTAGCATACTTTTTTTTTGTCATCTGAACCCCAGTTTAGTAACACATAAATTCAAGAATACCTATCCCTACTAGTTTTAGTTCCCAATGCACAATCACACACCATTACATACATCTTTATCATCTTACTCAAACACTCATGCACACATACATTCCAGAACACCCCAACCCATATCTTCTTTATTTTTTTCAACAGACCCTAAAGAATGCCTACCAAAAGACAACTCCGTAGAAAGCAACACAAAATTAGAGCAAATGAAAATAAAGGTGTCCAACATAAGCATCCATCTCTACCAGAATTTGTAAAAAAAGTTGAAACAAAACGGCTAATACAATCATTTAGTGAAACACAAGAAGTTTCAAGTACAACAACTTCGCTTCCTCTATCAAAATGTAAAACAAACCAAAAAACAATTAACAGAAAATCAGCTATCAGTACAGATAAAACTACTTCTTCAAATTTTAATATAGTGCAAAGTAAGCATACCAAGAAAAGTATTTTAGCCAAAATATACCGTCACAAAGTCCTTCAAAATCTTATAAAAACAGGAGAGAAATCAGGTTCAAAGCTTAAAACCTATCGTAGGAAATTAATCTTAGAAGCATTGATGGACAGTGCAATTCTTCTCAAAAGAAATGTATTTATTTTACTGTTAAACAAAATGAAACCACTAACAAAACTAATAACTAAATTACAAAAAAGACTTCTTAATAAGCGAAATGTCAACAGATAACTTCTTAAGTATCTGCTGAGGTGAATGGAATCACACTACGAGCACAGAACCATATTTTAATGAAGCGTACAAACAAAAGCAAACAAATACAATTGCCATAAATAGCAGTGGTCGAGGTTATGAAAAAGTGAATAATACCATAATGGAACAAGAAGTACTCCTTAGAAAAAAAGAATTACCCCTCCATTCAACTGAATCAGAACGTCTAGTGTACAAATGGCCATGCACGTCAATGCGTAACATTCCCAAACAATGTTTCAAATCTTTACACCAATTCCTCAATAAATATGTAAAAAGCAAAGACAAAGTCAAAATTAAATTACTGCACAATATAGATACCTTTCTAGTGCGCAAGTACACAGGACTACAAGGACATTCATTGGCCTGCATTACAGGACCTACTTGTAAAACCACTTTCCATGATATCAAAAGGATATCAACACATCATTCAACTATAAGAAATCTAGTCTATAAACTGTACTATGCTAAAAGTCCTGCTTTAGCACTAGCAAAGTTAAATAACATCCTTCTACATGGTACAGCAAAAGACCTACTTGAAGAAATTGGGCCTCATTCCGAGGCTGGAGGTAAGGGTTAACGGTCACCGTTAATGGCAACGGTGACCGTTAACACTTACCACCATATTCCGAGTTCCCTTTTGCGGGTTGGCATTTAACGCCTGCTTTTAGCAGGCGTTAAAAATCCAACCCGCAAAGGCACCTTGGAGTAAATTACGGCACCGTAATTTACGGTGCCGTAATTTACTCCTTCCCCATTCCCATTGAGCCCTATGGGGGCAGGAATGGGGATGGGGAACCGGTATGGTGAATGGGGAATTACCGGTCCCTCCAACCTTGGAATGGACCAGTAATTACTCCATTCACCATGCCGGATTTCCATGGAGTAAATAGCTCCATGGTTGCTTACCATGGTGCTATTTACTCCATGGATAGCGCCAGCCTCGGAATGAGGCCCATTCACTATATCCAGAAAAAATATTTTGGAAGTGAAAGCCATTTACAGAATGAAATAGCTTTAAACCAATTAAGCAACAATTCTACACATGGCAACCTTTTGCTAAACACATACAAAAAAGAAATACTAACATTTAAAAGTACATCAGCTGAAGTACCAAACCATGGGGGTCATTCCGAGGTTGGAGGTAAGGGATTACCGGCTCCTGTAAGGGCACCGATGGCGGTAATCCCTTACCTCCGTATTCCGAGTTCCCTTTGCGGGTCCCTCTTTACCTCCTGCTTTTAGCAGGAGTAAATTACGGGACCCGCAAAGTGACCTTGGAGTAAATTACGGCACCATAATTTACGGTGCCGTAATTACCTCCTTCCCCATTCCCATTGAGCCCTATGGGGGCAGAAATGGGGATGGGGAAGGGCTATGGTGAATGGGGAATTACCGGTCCATCCAACCTTGGAATGGACCGGAAATTACTCCATTCACCATGCCGGTATTCCATGGAGTAAATGGCTCCATGGTTGCCAACCATGGAGCTATTTACTCCATGGTGTAGTCTTAACTCGGAATGAGGGCCCATGTATGTGTATGTTGCCGTAGAATTTTTATAAAAGTAACACAAACTGTGGACCTATCATACAAAATAGAAGACAATTAAGATTCTAAATGGTTTGAATTAGCTCTCTACCAGAAAACAAATATGAAATAACTGAGCCCTTAATACTTTGCAGTTATTGCACTGCAAAACTTGACAACAACCAAACTCCTTCACCTTCTATCACAAATAATTTGGAATTATACCCAGTACCAAAACCTCTACAACAACTTAATTTATATGCGAGCATCATAATTCAAACAGTACACCCATTTCAAGCAATAATACGCCTTCAACCAAAAACAGCAAAATTACCTCCCTCTGAATTGGTAAAAGGCATTCGTGGAAAAGTAGTTTATTTACCATTAAATCTAAAAGAAAATGTGCATACTCTAGGAGTGCAACGTCCAATGCAGTAATCTTTTAATTATATTAGTAAATGGAGTACCTACAAAAGACAAAAAAATATGGCAACAGCTGGTAGATTTATATAAAGTTAGACAAGCCTTCCAATATCTTAAAGAGAATAATGTATATTACAAAGAAATTAATATTGAAGAAAACTTGAAAGATACAACTGAAATAATTCAAGAAACACAAGAAGCTGGTTAATTTGAGCTACTAGATCCTGCTACAATATCAAATACTTTAGACCATTATACAATTCATCCTTTGCACTGTAATGACACCGTACAAGATGTACTAGAAACTTACCAAACGCGTCAAACAAAATGATCGCCAATCAGTATATGGGAAAAAAGTATAGAAGCACGTGCTTTTCCTCTACTCTTTCCTACTGGCAAAGGAGGAAGGTATGATGATAGACCTATTCAAATATCAGCTTCAGAATACCGCTCATTACGGATGTATTCTGAAGATCCCAGATTTAGACAAAATGTGGAATACATATTCCACCTACTCTTAGAAAGTGAACTACCAACTTTATGTCACGGAGTTGCACACATATTAAAATCAGGATCACACTTTCAAAATATGACAGCTACACAAATATTAGAGAAAGTGCAAAAAAAGGATGAGGTTTTACAATCAAATATTACAAATCTATTAGCAAATATGCGTGGTACTAAAGAGTACTGGTTTCGACGTCATGGAGATGTACGTTGTATGATCAGAAACCTTGGCCCACCCACTTGGTTTGTTACATTAAGTTGTGCAGAATATGCATGGGAAGATTTACATGATTTCCTACGCATATCAAATAAAAACAAAACAAACATAGATATACTAACACCTGGAGAACTTTGTTCTTTGGATCCTGTTAATGTTTCAAGATATTTTCACCATCGCTTCATTGCTATGCTACATTTTATTTGTAATAAAACTGTTCCTCCCCTTGGAGAAGTGCAACACTTCTTTTGGAGAAAAGAATACCAAGCCAGAGGAGCACCACATATCCACATGCTTTTATGGATTAAAGATGCTCCTAAATTTGGTCAAAACAGTGATGCCACTGTTTTACAGTTTATTGAAAAATATGTCACTTGTGAAATTCCATCAGAAGCCACAAATAGTGATCTTCGTGCACAAATTTTACAATTTCAAAGACACAAATGTGGAAAATATTGTCGTCGTAAATACAAAAACAAAGGCAAATACTACACCAAATGCCGATTTGGTTTCCCTAGACCAGTTACAAATACAGGTCAAGTAAACAACCTCATGTCTTCAGTTAGACATAGTGTTAAAGGTAAGTCACCTAAAAATACATATTACATAAAAAGAAAAGAAGAAGAAAAATAAATATATCAATGATTATAATGGAATCATTGCCCACTTATGGAATGCAAACATAGATGTGCAGTACATTGCAGACAATTCTACTGCAGTTGCACGATATGTCACAGCATACTTAACTAGAGCAGAAAAGACAGAGCTCCAAGACCTCTGGAATGACCTGTCATCAGATAAAACAGTATCTCAGAAATTATACAGCTTGGGCATAAAAATGCTCACCCGTAGAGAATGTGGATCTTATGAAGCAGCTGATCGTTTAACTGGTACTTCATTGTATGGTAAATCTGAAAATATAGTATGGCTAAGTCTTCGTCCAGCTAAATCTAGAAAAAGAGTTCTAAAATCATATGAAGATATAGAAACAATAGCCAAACATGATCCCAACAGCCAAGACATTTTAAAAAAACAATTTATTGGACACATACTACCCAAACAGAAGTAATAATTTGGACAACATGTGTCTACACCAAATAGCCCAAAACTACACATACAAAAATAATATGAAACCTGATGAAAAAAAGGTAAATATAGAGTGACAGACTGTGAAGGCAGCTTAGTTAAACTCACTAAACCAAATTTAATTAATCATATCAAATTGTCATTGAAGACTCCTCAACATAAAGAAGTATATTACATGTCCCTGCTACAACTCTTCAAACCATGGAGAAAAGAACAATTACTAGATAACTATGACTCATATGAGGATGCTTTCAAAGCAAATGAAAGCATTATAACTGATGTAAACTTTACACAGTACAAAACAATGTTGCACAATGAACAGCAACATGAAGAAGAACTCCAAGCCCAAATAGATAAGGATACTCCTGACAGTAGTCAACCTTCTGTAACAGGAAGCCAAGAACCACTGGGAGAACCACTAATAACAAATGAGGCAGAATTAGCTATGATAGAAGTAGAAAACACCATGTGTCAGTATAAAGATAAGGAAGACTTAACTATACTACAATCAAAACTAAACAATGAGCAAAGTAGCATTTTTCAAGAAGTAACAAAACAAATTGCACATGGTGTAAAACATGAAAATAAAGAATGTTCCTACCATAATTATAAACCTATACTACTGTACGTCAGTGGTGAAGCTGGTTGTGGCAAAACATTCCTAATCAAAATCATTAGTAAGTTCCTTCAACAATTGACAAACAACAAACTGTCAGCTGTTGTCACTGCCCCCACAGGTTTAGCTGCCTACAACATAGGTGGTGTTACATTACACCGATTACTACTATTACCAGTAGAACACCAGAACAAATTAGACTAATACAAACTTTTTGCAGAAGCTGCAATGGAATTATGCAGAGTATTGAAACAAATGAAAATGCTACTAATAGATGAAGTGAGCATGGTCTCCAACCTGATGTTAGCTTTGATTCACCTCCGATTACAAGAAGTACTCAAAACAGACTATGAAGAGCTCTTTGCAGGAAAACACATTGTTTTTGGAGATCTGCTTCAATTAACACCAGTAAAAGGTGAACCTATTTTTAAAACATTAGGGCACAAACTCTGCCGTAAAACTGTTGGCAGCATTGGAAATGTCAACCTTTGGCAACATTTCCAATACAGAGAATTAACAGAAAACATGCGCCAATCTGCAGATCTAACTTATGCCAACATTTTAAAAAGTTTGAGAGTTGGTATACTTTCTAAAGAAGCAGAAGCAACATTGAAAGCCCGGCACATTAATGCACTTTATGGCGATAATGCATGTGCTACAGATGTTATGGAACAATTAGTCCACAAAAAATGTCAATTGTATGGCCTTAATGCCAACTCTTGCAAGCTGTTTCAAATTCAATGAAATCATGCTAAGTAAAGAAATGCAACCAATAATGGAAATTAGCACCACAGACAAACTAGATGTACATGGTATGACACTACCCATGTGTGACCAAGCCACAACAAGACTAAATAATTTCGAAAAATCAATCTCAAACACAGCAGGCTTAGAAAAGATGTTAAAATTATCCTTAAATTGCAGAGTAATGCTTAAACGGAACCTTGACGTGGACCAAGGACTAGTTAATGGAGCACTGGGTACAGTTGTTGGCTTTCAAACATACCCACGTGACAACAAAATTCATTTTGTCAATATACTCTTTGACAAACTTTCAGAAGTAAAACGGATAGGACGCTCAACAGCTAGATTCCTTCTCTTCAAAGATATGTATGTACGCAGAGAACAATTTTCTCTAACTCTTGCATACGCAGTCACGATTCATAAATCACAAGGTCTTACCCTAGACAAAGCAATGATAGATATTGGTAACAGTCTTTAAAGAAGGCATGAGCTACGTAGCACTATCACGCTTACGTACACTTGACGGTCTATTTCTAATCAACTTTGTGCAAGTAAGGTAAACACTGATATTCCTTGCATTTTAGAATAGAATAGGCTTCGCTCACTATACACTTCCCATCTAAACGCATATTCTGTTCCACAAAAACTAAAACGTTGTAAAAGAAAACTAAATCAAACAGAAATGCAACAGGACGTCACTGCAAATCCTCCAAAGAGTAAAAGAAACTAATACTTCATCAAGTACCACAAACAAAAAAGAATCAATTGGAGAAAGTAAACCAGGTACTTCTTTAAAGAAGGAAGACAAACTCCAAAAAAAGCAGTTAGATACAGAACTACCTGGACCATTTAAATTCTTAAATACAGTTGGTGTAAGTTGCTATGCAAATGTAGCAATGAATATTCTATTTCAATTACCACCAATTGTTGACAACATTTACTCACACAGTACAGACCCATTGTGTTTGCAAATGTTAGTACTTCACAGAAATGCAGGAAATTCACTATAAACTCACAGGAAGATCCACAAGAATTTCTAATGTACTTACTACAAGTACTGGAAAACAAAAACATACCTATAAATGAAATCTTTCAGATTTTATACATGTGGAAACATACATGCACTCTCTGCAACAATGTGACACAAGAAGAAATCCCCAATGAACGCTTCATATAGATATCAATACCAAATTGTGAATCCATTCCATTTCAGCAACTTGTACAAAATGCAAACCATGGTACATTATGCTCTACCTGCAATTCAGATAATCGCTCCACGTTAGTAATACAAACACATAGTAAATACGTAATACTAATGCTTCTACGTTACAATGCAGATGGTACCAAAAACAACTGCAAGCTGACTGGATTCACACTTGGTCAAATATCACTTGGTAAGAAAACCTTCACAACAATAGGTATAATCTACCACGCAGGAGCCACAATCAATTCAGGGCACTACACTGCGTATATAAAAAAGAAATGTGGATGGTTTGAATGTAATGATAGTACCATTACTCTAAAGCAGAGATTACCAGCAAATCTTACAAACGCTTATTTTGATGTTCTTGAAACCAAAATTTGATAAATAAACTGTATTTAAACCTTTAAATAAATGTGTGTTAAAAAAATATAAACTGTTAGAATACTCCAAAAGCTATCTAACTGCTCAATGATTCTACAACAACTAATCAGATAAATGAATACCACTAAATTAGACCAAAAAATAGTTAGAATACGCCAATTGGTATCCAACTGTCCCAAAATTTAACAATATCCAAATAGATAAATCAAAACCACTAAAATATATTAAAAAAATAGACAGAATACGCCAATTGGTATTTAACTGCTCCAAAATTTTATAATATCAAAACAAATGAAGAATCTGTTACTGCTCCAAAAAAAATACAACAAAGCAAAGTATAAAGCATTAGCCAGAAACAACAAGTGAACACTGAAAACAAACAAACAAATAAACTGTAGCATAACAGAAAAAGGTTTTTTTTTTAATCCAACATGGATTTTTTTTTTCTCCCACAGACCCAATGATTTTAGCAACAAATACAGAAACTGAGCAAATTGCACAGTACTCTGATTTGTACTCTACTAAATATGAGGGTCGAAAAAAAAATAAAAGTATATTGCTTGTACAATGTAATAAGTCATTACAAAATACTAATACTAACATGCTATTTTCTTTTATCACAGAAATGAAGAAGAAAAATATGGACTCCCATTACTAAACCAAACAGTAAGTATACAATAATGACAACCATAGCAGCATATCACATCCATAGTATCTAATACCTTTGTTCCTTATACATTTGTTTTTCACCCAAAGTTATAAGCAAATATGAATGTGATATGCTGTGGTGGTTGTTGCCAGGGCATACAATCTTGAATGCATGGCCAAATGGCCATGCACCCAAGACTCTATGCCCTGGCAACAACCACCGCAGCATATCACATCCATAGTCAAACATTTCAACTATGATCTATGGGAAACTTTTAATGTCCGCAAACAATGTGAGTGTTCTTACAACACTTTCAACTTAACAACGAACAATACGGACAGCGTCCTCAGGACACCCCCTTCGAACACTCCCCAGACACCGCGAGTGTTCTTAGAAGCCTCTTCAGAACACCACCATCTTGTTTATTTGCGAACATTTCAGGACACCGCGCGTGTTCTTAGAACACATTCAACTTGACAGAGAACAATACGACAGCGTCCTCAGGACACCACCTACGAACACTCCCCGGACACCGCGAGTATTCTTAGAACAGTTTCACTGTGCTTGCGAACAAAACAGACACATATTGACTCCTTAGAACACCCCCTAGTCAGTTTATTTAGAACATTTCAGAACACCCGTGATGGCCGCAAACCAATTGAACACACAAAGAACGTCTAACACATAAAAAACACAACTTTCATCCTATCTCATACACTCCCACCCTCCCCAAACACTCCTACACACCAACACACTCTACAAAATACACATTTTGAACAAAGTTTCACCGCGCTGTCCGGGGACGTCCGCGAATCCAAGATGGCGGGCGCTACCGATAAATCTGACGCGCTTCACGCTCCACGCCGTCCAATCAGCGAACACTTTGCATGTCCGCGAACATCACGCAAGATGATTGGCCAATCAGGACACTTTCCGCGGAGCGAACAGGGAAGTGTATCCGCAAACCGAACACAGATATCACTAATCTTTTTTGACCTACTTTTTGGTCATTTTTAAAAAAACTACTGGACGGATTTTCACCAAATTTGCAAAAGCACGCTTTCGGGACCAAGCCGCTGCTCCTGGTCCAAATTTGGTGGAAATCTGTCCAGTGGTTTGGGCTGTAGGCGCGAGCAAAAACATTTTCCCATTCACTCTATGGAGAGTGAGTATAGTGTATACAAATATGAGCATATAGAGGGAAGGTAGAGTAATAAAACTATGAGAAAGTGCTGATGACCATAATGATTATCTTCATGCACAGAAAGGATTGCTCTCTTTCAAGCCTGGATCGTCCGCTATGTATGTTTCATATGATGTGACTGGACCCCAAGTCTACAAATATAGTAACTTTTCAATTTTTACTTCCTGACTGTTACTGAAGAAAACTATGTGGCTTCGATATGTCAGTAAAGGATAAAAAGGGAGAGCCAGCCATGTGATGTCATCAGTGATGTCATCAATGACATTTGTGATGTCATCTTTGATGCCTTGGGTGTTAGTGTTAGCAGTGCACGGTGGCGCAAGTTATGGTTGCTTATGTTACCATAACTGCCGAATTTCAGGGGGTTTTCGGTTTTACTTTGAGCCATAACGTCCCTTTAACAAAGTTTTTTTCACTGAATTTCATAGGTTTTTAGTAGCACAACTTAACCATAATATCCCTGACTTCATATACATGTAACATAGGACATACTAACCCCCTCGTAGTGATTTTCATGTCCGCGGACTACCGCCATGTCCGCGGACACATCGAAAATCTGAGCGTGGTGAATGTAAATTTAAATAGTGTGCCCCATTTCCCCTTTGAAGTTGGCTCTGAAAAGAGGCAATATTTTTTTTTTACAGATGCTTGACAGACACCTGTTGTTTTGTATTTTTTTTCTTGTTTTTTTTCTTACTTTACTCCTAAAATCTTCACATAACCTTCTCCAAAGCAACCCTTACATTCCAAAATAGAAAGGCATTTCCCGTAAAAGATAAAGAAATGCCATCTTCTTTAAAATTAACAGCATTACTGGCATCAATATTCTCATTGTTACAGAAGAACATACCAGCTCTAAGCATGAAGGCACACATGCCTCGGTTGATGACACGCCTAGCAGTATTTTTCTGAGGACAAAAAACTGAACTATTGTCCCATATTGCCCTAGGTAGTAATCCAGAAAAAATGACTTTTGCATTTGGAAGGATCTTCATTACTGCTTGAACCAAGCGTTCCAAATCAGCCAACAAAGTAGGGGCACTGACGTTGCCCAAATGGAAAGCACCATAGTGCAAAACTACCACATGCGGACTGTTCATCGTGGCCATATCCTCCCAAACTTGTACAATTCCCTCTACATTGCAATCAGGCAGACTGCTCCACACCACCTCCACGCCTTTCACATCAAAGTTCTTTGCAGCATGCCTGCATTCAGCGTACTGCTGTAAACCATGCACAAACATATCTCCGAGCACCAACACCCTGACTTTCTCCACTTCTGCCATCTTCACCACACACAGTCTCTTTCAACACAAATCCACAACCTCGACATCTGATTGGCTGATCCGTACAGTCTTCTTCCCATGTTGGATTTCCTGGAAAAATCCGGATGTAGCACGCCCTGTCCACGAACAGCCGCGGTGTCCGCGGACGGCGTCCACTTTACTCTGTGTCATTCCCTCATTGCATACAGCTAAGCAATCACACAATACGAATAACGTCCTCAGAACAACCCCATTTTGTGATTTTTCGAACATTTCAGGACAATTATTATTTCATTATTCAACATATTAACATTACACATATTATACTTTCATCTTGTACTCTGCACACAATGCTATGTTTCTCCATTAGTAGCTCAGTATACTAGATAGAATCCCATAATACAATGCTATTTATATCAATGCATCGTTCAAAGCACTAATAACGGTATGATATTTATTGCAATATCCTTGACACTTTTTTCGAAACATTATAATAAAAATCCCTAGTACACAAATTCCATGAAAAGTACATACACATGTGATGTCATCAGTGATTTCATCAATGACATTTGTGATGTCATCTTTGATGTCCTGGGTGCTAGTCTTAGCAGTGCACGGTGGTGGCGCCAGTTATTTTTCAAAGCTTACCATAACTTGCGATTTTCAGGGGTCTTTCGGCTTTACTTAGAACCATAACGTCCTTTAAACAAACTTTTTTTTAATATCACGCAAACAATATACAAACATGGCGTGCAAAAACCAACTTCTACAGATGGCTTTACACAGAATGTTGCAAAGTAAGAATTTATGCTCGTTCACAGTGAAGGTCAGCTGCTTCCATTTTTTTTCTCGGGCCCCGGAGAGGCTCACGAAGCGGACTATAAGGTTGTATTGTGTTTTGACCTTGACGGACAGATTGTGATGAAAGACTTCTCTTGAAGGAGTGTTGCTAAAACGTAAGAAGATAAAGATGAAATTTCTGAAACAAAATCACTTTTATATATTATATCACTATGCGAAAGATCGTTGGCACACGCGGAGTCGTATTTTGGGACTGCACCACTCGTAGACAATGGGAATTGCAATTGTACTGTAAGTAACCCTTTAGATTACTTTATACCAAATATAATTACAATAGCGTAGCATTAAAGACCGCTCAAGTTGAACTTGTTCGTTGAAAGTGGCATAATGTTTTCTACCGCGCACCTTCACCGCCGAATTGATTCCCCTGTCGTTTAGAGGGCTCTGAAAAAGGCAGACGACACAGGGTGGGTTAATAGAAATAATTTAACCGGTCTATAGGCGGTCAAGCACTCTACTCGCTGTGCCACTTCACTGTAGCCTGCCAAGTGGCACAGCGAGTACAGCGCTCGCTTTGACATCCGTGCACAGCTTGCTAACGCAAGTTTGAATCCCGGCAAGGCCAAACTCAGCCTTTCACCCTTCCGTGGTCGATAAATGAGCACCACACACCGTGGTTAATAATAAGCACCGCTTAGATACCTCACGGTTCTTAGCGCTATATGAATGGGAAAATATTATTATTTTATTATTAACATACTCTGTTGCACTATCTTCGATAGCAAATATTTTCACGCCCTAATAAATAAAATGATGATTTTTAATGAAGATCGGCTGGTGAGACTAATTTATGTTTTTTAAAAGAGGTATGTGGCTCCAGTTTGCCTATGTCACGATTTACAGACGCCAGCGGATGGGGTCTTCAACTGCCAGGTGCAGGTCCAAATATCCAACTTCATGACCCTCACCATTTTATGGGACAATCGCCAGGGACCAATATGCCCTTAGCAAGTACTAGCGGCTACGAACAACATACCAACCAATAGGGTGGTCTAATGGCTCGTTGTTGGAGCAACCTTCCGATTATCAGAGCGACCATTTACTGATTTTATCATAAACCAACAGCCTAACTACCGCAAAGGAACAACGCGTGGCTCCAAATAAACTTTTGCTGATCGACAACAGCAAATCGCTGAATATTCACTAAACATTTCATGTGAAATAAATGTACTTTACCAAATGTACAATCCTGCTGTTTACCTTTAAACCACAGTTTCATATTCCGAATTGTGGTGCACTGAGTTGTAAGCTGATCTAACACTCTCTGTACCGCAAAGGAACATCGCGTGTCTCAACATGAACTTTTGCGGATCGACAACAAAGACAAATGCAAATTGCTCAATATTCTCTAAACATTTGATGTCAAATAAATGTACTTTACAACATTTACAATCTTGCTCTTTGCTTTTAAATCAGTTTCATATTCCGAATTGTGGCGCGCTGTTTTGTGACATAATGTGTGTTGTCTTCCGGGTTCTGTGTAAAGTCACGTAGTACTGGAGACGACTGGGGGCGTTTCATTACGCACCCTGTAATGTCACGGAGAGAGGCAGGGAATATGAATGCTTTGATAATATCAGGCTTAGGGGCGGGAGATATGATTTAGTGTCGCAAAAGCAAGTCAGCCAGGTCAATAGCACCAGTCATAGGATTATCACATAATGTCGGCGCACACCAGCCAGATTTATCGTTTCTTTAGTGGACAAAAAGTCGGTTGATGCCCCTAGGAAATTGTACTATTAGCGGACAAAAGGAGTGCTCTTAAAACACTTTCACCCTGACAACGAACAATACACAACAAAGTTCTCAGAACACCCCCATTTTGTGTAATTGCAACCATTTCGGGACACTGCGAGTGTTCTTAGAACACATTCAACTAGACAGATTACAATACGGACAGCGTCCTGAGGACACCCCCAGTTTGTGTATTTACGAACAATTAAGTAGACCGCGAGTGTTCATAGCTCATTTTTACCTTCCTTGCGAACAAAAATGACAGATACTCCGTCCTCAACACCCCGCCATTTCGTTTATTTGCAAAATGTCAGAACAGCCGTGTTCTCCGAGGACAAATCGAACGCAACAAAAGTCTAGCGCATAAAAAAACAAAACATTGAACCTATCTCGTACTCCCCCACCCTCCCCAAACACTTACACACCAACACACGGCACTAAATACAATGTTTTATCCACGTTTCACTGCGCTGTACGCGGTCGACTGCGAATACAAGATGGCGGTAGCCACAGAAAATCTGACGCGCTCCACGCCCCTCTCCGTCCAATCAGCGAACACGTCGCAAGTCCGCCGACATGACGCATGGCCTTGGGCCAATCGGGGTGCTGTCTGCGGAGCGAACAGGGAAGTCCGTCCGCGAAGCGAACGCAGATATCACTAATTTGTTTGCCTTACGTTTTGGTCATTTTTAAAAAAACTACTGGACAGATTTACACCAAATTTACAAAAGCACGCTTTTGGGACCAGGCCGCCGCTCCTGCCGCAAATTTGATGTAAATCCGTCCAGCGGTTCGGGCTGTAGCCGTGCGCAAAGTTTTTTCCCATTCAGTCTATGGGGGAAAAAAAAGTTTTGGGACCCCCCCCTATAACTTTTCCACCCCTGGACGAATCCTCACCAAACTTTGCAAGACAATTCAGTGACCCAACTACTTTTTTTGCAAAGTTTGGTGAGGATCCGTCCAGGGACAGCGAAGTTACAAGCCGCCCAAAAAGTGCTCTTCCTATGGAAACAGCAACTTAACCATAACTACATGGCCACTACTGTAGCCATGATATATATATATAATTTTTTTTTTTTTATATTAAACTCGTTATCCTGGCAAAGGTCTTATAGGCCTTAGAGTAAGAAGGGAAAGGTAACGGTGGGTGGCGGAGAAAAAAAATAATACAGCTAGAAGTAGAAAAGATATATCTTTGGTTTATCTTTTCTACTTCTAGCTGTATTATTTTTTTTTCTCCGCCACCCACCGTTACCTTTCCCTTCTTACTCTAAGGCCTATAAGACCTTTGCCAGGATAACAAGTTTAGTTGTTTCACTCACCAATCAACTCTTTTCCTCTCTGGAACTTCAGGATCACCGCCCCTTCCTCTTCCTGCTTTTATGGTTTTCGTCCGATCCGCTGCCCGTGGGAATGAGGAGGGTTATGCTTGGAAAGGCGGGTTCCTTCAGACCCACTGCAGATTTTTTGGGAATAATTAAACTATCATTGTCCACAGGAAGCTACTCAGCCGGAATAGCGAAAGGACTCGTGATGTAACCGGAGGCCCAGAGTTACTTTGTGCTGTCGGTTTAAAGGTGTCCTATATTCGATTATCAATAATCGATGGCCGTAACCATCCGCTGATACCAAGTGTTGACGAGGAGAGGTAATTACTGACGGGCTCATTGGTCAGCACTCGCCCTCAAACTTTTAATACAAGATAGCTGCACCATGCGAGGACAGAGTGCAGGATTCACATACTCCGGCAAGGTTCAATAATCAGGACTCAATAAATTGGCAAAGGGAAGTCCGTTTAATGATACATACATCAGTTTATAGAAATCAGCAGCATCACGAACACCTGTCTCACCCTGACTTCCCTGAACATTAGTCCAACAGCCTCTTTTATGGGCAAAATCCGTCATCATTGACGTCTAATTCTACAAAAAAATCATCATGCAATACAATTGGTTCGGAAAGGTAACTTAAGTATAGGTGCTATAACTGTATATGGAAATAATGCAAGTGGATTGGATAACTTATCGGGTGGGCGTCTATGCCCTTTCCTCTACACCACACGTGATTGACATCACTACAAGTACGATGTCTCATTGGTTACAGTGTCTATAGGACCCTAGATTACATGGTCCCTTGTGATTGGGCAAGTTACACCCCTAAACATAAATCTCCATTTTAATTAGCAGCATGCAGAATAGACACCCAGGTGCCTAGTGTCCCAAGATTCACCCTGCCTCCCTTCCATCAATCAGTGGTTTAGGGCTGTGTCAATTAGTTGGCTGGGTATGGCCTCGGATCTGTAGTCTCTTATCAGGAAAAGTTATGGCACCCTCTGGTTCTGGATGACATCAGGCGGTGGTACATCTTCGTGCCTGTCTGGTCACGTGTTGGTCCACCGTGAATCAGCTTCAGTTTCCACCCCTTTGTGTATTTAATTCTGTATGCGCTCAGCCACCTGCATGGGCCTCTCATCTTGACCTTCACGGGTGGGCTGGCATGCTCTGAAGTTGGAGCCTCGTGAGCTCACACTCCCCTCCCCTTCTCTGGTTGACCTCGATTTCCCCAGTCCTGAGCCATCCTTTGTTAGGTTTCGATTCCGCTGCTTTCCTCGGCTTGGGCCTGGATATGAAACCTGGCCAGTCAGGCCTTGGCCGCCTGGGAGTACTTCTGCTTATACAAAATGGAGTCGCATGTGTACATTGTGCTGTATTGAGGTAGATGGA
This sequence comes from Ambystoma mexicanum, assembly GCF_040938575.1. Taxonomy (NCBI): domain Eukaryota; kingdom Metazoa; phylum Chordata; class Amphibia; order Caudata; family Ambystomatidae; genus Ambystoma; species Ambystoma mexicanum. The sequence continues at coordinate 385,916,082 of NC_090937.1, forward strand.
TACAGTTGGTGCTTGCCGCTCTAACGTCTACTAAGCATTGCAAGCAGAATAGACTACTTAGCATCTTGCGTTTGAAGCTTATTTACACATGTTCAATAAGGCGGTTGCTTCCATCTTGTCTCAAGGCACCATTCTCATGTTTTTCAGTCTCTCCCCTTCGTCCATTACAATTGTCCTTGCAGTTGTCAGTACTGGCATGCATGCTTTCAGTGCTCCTTCAGTTTGTTCTTGGAGTTGCTCTGGTCCTTGTTTCATCTCCACTGGTCTTCCATTATGGCTTTCGGAGTCTCTTCATGGACCGTGTGTAGGCATACCTCCTCGTTCCGTGTCAACGGCTGGTATGGTTGTTTGATAGGGTATCGTGCTGCCCAGGGTTGTCGCGTTATGGCTGCTTCAATCAGTATTGATCTTCTTCTCATAAGGGGCAGAGTCCCAGTGCGGCTCTCTGTTGGTTCATTTGCTTCACGTACCACGGCGAGTACCTTACTGGCAACTCGCAATGGGGGGCAGGGGTGCAGGTCATATCTGGGACCTCCTCTACAAAAGGGTTCACCCCGATTCCTCAAGGTCGGACGGAGAGAACGACCAAATGGACACAGTACCTTCTTCGGATGAAGAAAGCTGGTGCTATGGCAGTTGTTCCTGCAGACTCATGGTTCGTGAAGCTTCAGTCGTGGGGACAAGGACGTCTGAAGCGATCTGCACTACCCAGGGATGAAGCCAGCAGCAGCAAAGCAACGATGAATAAAAGGTGCACTCCTTAAAAACAGGAGCGGGCTCTTCTGATGGCTATCCGGACCACTACCGTTCTGTGCAGTGATTTCGACCTAGAAGAGGATTCTCTGGCTGTTGAAGGTGAGCTGGTTGATCCCACCAGGCTTAAGACAAGAAGACTTCGGACTGGATCTTCTGTCATCGAGGGGGTAGATAGCTCAGGACTGCAGTAGGGCTTCACTGGGATCCAGGAGTTGCAGCAGCCGTCTTCTCCGCTTCGGTTCTTGTAGTTCCAGTGGCGACTGACTTCCAACCCAAGAGTCCTGCCTTTTATGCCAAAATCCCCCATTCACACAGCCTGCTGTCAATCGCACAGCAGGTGGGTTGTCCGGCCAGGACAACCACCTCAGCCAGTCAACAGTGTGCGACTTGGGTCTTCAAGGAGACCCTGTGCAGGGGGTTACTAAACCCCTCCCTCACATTCAGCCCACCTAGACACCGAGACGCCAAAGGAGGACTTCGGTACAGAAGCCCGCCAAAGGATGGCGAACAAGGAAACCAAACATGGTTTGGCGCAAAAAGCAAACAAAAAGAACCTTTCCAACACGAAATGGTGAAAAACCACGCTAGGATCCACGATAAAAACAATATGGGGTAGCGGGTTTTATGTTTGCGTCTGTCACCACAGCCAGAACATTAACACTGGAATCTGCGCAAAAATGATAGTTACCACTGCCCCAGCCATGTCGAGTCGGGAAGGGGGACACAAAGTGCCTCTTGAGTTACAGAAGGACAGGGGAAAGATGTTCCCCTCCAGTACTCCATTGTAAGATGGGTTGTACTCGATCTGTATTTTAAAAGAACTAGTAAAGCCAATGGTGACTTTACATGTCTCTGGGGGGACAGTAGTCATCCCCAGAAATGGGGTTCACAAGGGAAGTCTAAAATATATCCCTGTGTCACTGCACTAAAGGTGCTGTGACACACAAGTAAACAAGATGATGCCTAGGGAGTTGGTGACACTCCATAGCCCATGGCCACAAAAAGTACAACACACACTGTGAGTGGGGAAAAAGACTCATACTCTTACCAGGTGAAAAAAAAAAATAAACCCCAGAAATCCAGCAAAGCTGCTGAGGGACTCACTAGGTAAAGGAAATTAGCCATACATGAGAATTCCGCCTAACACCAGGTCAATCTCTGGAGTTCTCACTGAACGAAGGATAAGATCCAAGTATCCTAAAACCAAGAAGCCTAGTCGAGGAACCACTGGAAGGTTAGATCTCATCGAACTAGGTCTGCGAAGATGCTTCGACCCATTGGAATTGTGGGATCAACTATTCTCGGCACCTTCATCAAACCCTACAAGTAAGCCTTCTCAGAAGTGTCCCTGGGCCAACCAGTGGGCTGACCATCTTGCGCAGGACCTTTGCTCTGTCACTGCCACCGTTTCGAGGAGGCCCTCGAAACTGTGTATCCTGTAAGCTTTCTGTTCACAGCACTCTCACACTGAATTTCGTGCACTTGGCATTCCCAGGTCTGGAGTAAGGAGAGGCCGAACCGGAGAACACGCGATTACCGTGTCACACAGCTGTGGTGACGAAATTTGCAGGTGCACTATTTTTGTGCCCCTCTTGCCCCTGAAGCCTGCTGCCGTAAAATTGGCCTGATACTTCCACCAGGAGCGGAGTAATCGCCACTGTCCCATTTGGGAATCAATGCTGCAGCTTTGCCGCTGAAAGACAAATTGCCGCATTTGAACCTGCAACCAGTGGACTCGACTGCCGGAGTGCCCCTAGGGACGGTGAGTACTAAAGACTCTTACCGGTGGCCCCTAGGTCATCCATCCATCCATTTTTATGCACTAGTGGCCCCCAAGAGCCCCTCTCCCTTCCACTGCTAGTGCGAACTGGCAAACTATTCCCATCTCTTGGAAACTGCTCTGCCCTGCTGAGGAGACCATCCTTGAATAGTGGGAACTTATTCTGCATCACCTCACCCCCCTACCTGAGCTGCTACATACCCTTGAAGAGACCACGTTTTGCCCATCTGCACTACCGTGTGCGTCAGCATTGCAAGTACATTTGAGCAATAGGCTCCCCTCATCTTAGGGACTAGACTGCTTTTCAGTTAGGACTGTGATGAATGCCGAATTGCCTAAAAACTCTATCTGCACACCTGCTTCCTTCCCTTTATAGGTTGTGGACCCATTTCGTGTAGTTAACCCTTTATGCTCATTGGTCTTGAATATATGTATTTTGATAGGTTTGTGTTGGTTGGTTGATTTGTATTGCTGTTGGTTGATTTGTATTGCTGTTGGTTGATTAGTATTGCTGTGATTTATTATTGTGTTGACTTTCAAAGGCCTTGAAATAAATGTATTTGTATTTTTTGTAACTACACTTGACTGGGAGTGATTTGTAAGTGTCCTTTACTCTGTGTGCTCATTGAGGTCTTTCAGTCACCCTCACCCCTCCTGAGACCTAGTCTTGACCACCAAGCTACCTTGATTGGTCTGGCTTGTCCAGAAGGTTACCCTGTTCCAAGAAACTAGACTGGCCTTCTGAACCTCTGCCCACCAGGTCGAGTTCAGAAATCAATCTTAACCATGCTTTCGTGTGTAAGCCACATAATTGCTAAAACATTGTAATAGAATTTTTTAAAAGGAGGGAGTCGGAGAGCAGTGTATGGTGTTGCGGATACTTGATGAATTCACCTGCGACCTGCTGTTGTGGCAGCTGTGCAGCTCGAAAGTGGGAGCAAAATGTCTGCACTTTACAATATGCTGGATTTATTTGTATGCACCAATACTTTTTTTGCCTCAACTGTCATGGGTCCCTCTCCTCCCCCCCCCCCCCCCCCCTTCCAGGCCTTTTTTTGGTGATTTCGATATGTCACCATTCAATCCCTTGTAACTTTTTTGTTACATGAGATCTCTGCCAAATTTGGCCACTTTTTCTAGTTTCTTGTTCCTAGTTTCTTGTTCCTAGTTTGTTGAACAGGGTGGGGGCGGGGGGCTGAGCAAAAATAACCAAAAAGAGAACATTTTGGGGTTTTTTTCAGAAAAATGCAACAAAATGACTTACAAGGAAAAAACCCCAGGCTTCTTTGTAAGATCTAGGAACAAATGGTTTGTGTTAGGGAGAATTCTCCTTCTAGGGCTAATTTCCCTCACCCGGTGAGTCCCCCAGCAGCTTTGCTGGATTTCTGGAGTTTATTTTTCCACCTGGTAATAGTGTACATCCCTTTTTCACTCTTACATGTGTTTTGGCCTGTGTGTTTTTACTCATTGTGTGATCTTGGGCACTGGAGCACACCACTCCAAGTGCCCCTGTTCTGTATGGGTTGCACAGCACCTTCAGTGTAGTAACCCAGGGTTGTCTTTTAGATTTCGCTCTGACTCCATTTCCCTGGGGCTGACTACTGTCCCCCAGAGAAGGGTAAAGTTGCCATTTACTTTACATAGTCATTCTTAACACAGACCCAGTACACCCCATCTTACATGGAGTACTGGAAAGGACTAATCTGTACTCCTTTGCTGTCTGTACCTCCCTGAGCATTGTTTCGCTCTTTTAACAATTAGACTTGGCTGGTGGCAGTGGTATCTACTCTGCCTTTTCTACCACAATTACATTAGATACACGTGGTACTGTTCTTGGCTATTATATTAGCCTCAACATAAACCCGCTTGACCAAATCGTCTTTCTTTTGGCTCCGGTTGGGTTTATTCACCATTTCTTTTTGTTAAAGTCCTTCTTGTGTTTTACTTTGCGCGGCAAACTAGGTTCGCCTTCTTTGTTCACCGTCTTTTGGCGGGCTTCTGCAGAGAAGCCCTTCTCTTGGCGCCTGGGTGTCTAGGTAGACTGAATGTGGGGAAGGGGTGGAGTCACCCCCTGCACAGGGTATCCTTGGAAACCCGAGTCAAACTTTGCCACGATTGGCTGAGGTGGTTGTCCCGGCTGGACAATCCCCCTGCTGCGTGATTGACAGCCAAGCTGTGTGAATGGGGGTTTTTGCGCATAAAAGGCAGGTCTCTTGGGCTAGAAGTCAGTCACCTCTGGAACTACAAGGAACCAAAGGGAAGCAGAAAGAACGACGGCTGCTGCAACTACCCCGTCCCGGCGAAGCCCTGCTGCAGTCCTGAGCTATCTTCCCTTCAATGACTAAGAGGAGATCCAGTCCGGAGTCTTCTTCCCTTGAGCCTGGTGGGGATGACCAGCTCCTCTTCTTCAGCCAGAGATCTCCGCCGTGGTCGAAGTCACTGCACACTGCTGTAGTGGTCCGGATAGCCACCCGCTGAGCCTCTCCTGTTTTTATGGAGCACACCTTTTCGTTGTCGCTGCTGCCGGCTTCATCCCTGTGTGGTGCAGACCCCCTTCAGACGTCCTCCTTCACAGCGAAGCTCCAGGAATCGTGGGTCCACGAGAAACCAACAGGAACAACTGCCAGGGCACCAGCTGCATCATTGGAATAAGGTACTACTCGTGTTCTACTCGAGGAAACTGGGTGAATCCCTTTTCTTCATTTTCAAGGCTCGCCCTTGTCTTCCCTCCTTCTTATAACTTTTGCTTCCGAACATTTGACAATATCCAAGTTCTCTTTGGCTACACTGAATCGTGAACTGTCTAACGGTGTGATCTTCAGCACAGGTCTCCGGTGTCGCCTAAACCTGGCTCCGACCCTTTGACTTTTGAACTCCTGTTTCTGAGTGTTTCTCGATCCTGTCTGCCTAACCTAAATATTGCCTGTGATTTTTGCCTCAACTCCCTCTGGATATCTCGGGTGCGAAGTGTGTATTTGCCCCGGTAGCATTTCAAGTCACGGATACGCGTTTATTTAGTAGACCGAACTGTCAAAGTGATTGCAACCGTATCCGCGGTATCGTGTTTTGTGCATGACACCGGTTCATTCAAAAACAGGGCACTTACCTTGAGACTTACTATACAAAGTGAATTGATTAGTTGTATAATATTTAATGTTTGGTTTTGTTTACAGTTTAATAGAGGTGTTATGTTTATAACTGATGGTTTAAAAATGTACTTATATTTTTTTTACCTGAAACCTTGAGTCAGTGTTTGCTTGAGTCAAAGTAATTGTGGTCCCTTTGTGTAATCTCTGCTACTGCTCATGTACTCTTGAGATAAGCCTGGCTGCTCTGCTACTGCTACCACTATAACTTAGTAGTACGGGCTTGTACCAAAGGTAAAACTTGTATTGCCACCTGTAGTCTTAATCGGGTGTAGTGGTCCCTACGGTCACTGCACAGGATTCTGCCTAACAGTTTGCTGTGCTAAGTTTGCTATTTTCCAGAAATTGAAGAAATAGTTGAGTGGACACCAAAAAAACATATTTCGATATGCTAACCAGCCATTTTGTGTGAGGTAGGCAATTTTGGCCTTTTGTCATTGTCAGTGGAAGAGAAGGGTAGGAAAGCTTAATGGGAAGACGGATTGTTAGGGAGAATTCTCTGTTTAAGCTGAAATTCCTAACCTAGTGAGTCCCCCAGCAGCTTTGCTGGATTTCTGGAGTTTGTTTTTTTTCATCCTGCCAAGAGAGACCCTTTTCCGCCCACTCTTGGACATGATTGTGGTTGATTTCTTTAAATGTCAATGTGTTCTATGGGGTCTTTTACTCCATAGGGCCTCATGTGTTTTGCTATGTGTGTTACACCGCACCCTCCTTGGCGTAACGCTGGGGTGTCCTAGTGGAACCCCACCATAGACTCCATACCCTGGGACGGACTACCGTCTCCTAGGGCATGTTAAGTCACCATTGGCTTTACTAGACCTAAATTTACTAACAGAACTAGTACAAACCATTCTATTGTGGACGTACTGGTAGGGATAATTCGATTACCCCTGGGTCTGTTGTTCGAGGGGGCACTGTCCCGTCCCCCTCATCGAATTTTGGCTGGTGGCAGTGGATACTACTTTTTATATTCGACCGCAAATATATTCCTATGGTATTCTTCCCATTGTTGGAGGCTAATACTTTTTACCATTAGTCTCTAACATACCGCCGGTTTATTTGTCTTAAATAAATCCACCGGTTGGTATTTTCTGCCAGAACTCGGTTTTTAAAATGGCATATGTGTTCGCCTCTGTAACTCCGAACCAAAGGTTGAGCCCTTTGTTCCACTTTTGGTGGGCTTCTGCACAGAAGCCCTCCAGAGCGGTGCCATTCTGTCTGGGTACCACAGGGGGGGTGGGAGGGGGTTTAGGCACCCTGGACTGAGTTGCCTTGCCAACTCAAGTCACACTCTGGTGTGATTGGCCCAAGTGGTGAGCCGCCCCGCTCACCACTTAGCATGGTTGATTGACAGCTAGGCTGAATGAATGGGGGTTTTCTGTATAAAAGCAGGGCTTTTGGGACTGGAACTTCAGAAGTCGCCACAGGGCCTAAGAATCCGATGAGTGTAAAGCTGAGCCGACCTGCAACGACGACACCTCCGGTGGAGCCCTGCTGAACCGACTCACCACTTCCCAATGACAGAGGAGATCTCCCTGCTGGAGAGTCTTCTTCCCCTGACTGGTGGGAACAACCAGTCCCTTGCTTTTTCTTCGCTTCCAGGATGTCTAGTGGTCGAATTGCCCATACTGAGCACCCTGGCAACCGGATAGCCACTAACTACTGTACCGTGACCAAAAGGTGGTGCCTTGTGATTGAGCACTCCGCGGCTGGTCTCTTCCCTGGTGGTGCAACGATCTTCAACTTTCCTCGACGACAAGAGCATCTCATCTTCTGGCAAAGCCCCGACTTGCATCCACCACCAGGAACAACTGCCCCTGCCGGAGCTGTCTCTTCACTCTCAAGGTAAGGTGTCCGCCTGGCTTCCCTTGAAACGGTTAGCGTGAGGTGTCTTAAATCCTTACCTTTCCATTGGGTCGCCTCCAGACCTTAACTTTTGTTCTAAACTGGTCCAACCTTTGTGACATTTTGCTACAAAGACTTGAAGTGCATTTCCACTGTGGTACTTTTGGGACATACCGCCTTGCCTCTCGCCGAGTGGGCCTGGCCTCTGGCCTTTGATCTACAGTAGACCCTTCCTTGCTTGCCTTGCATTTGTTTCGTAAAAGTGTTGGTAATGAGTTGCTTTCATACCCTGCCTTTTTCTCTCCCTTTCTAATGAATACTAGAGTGCCATCTGGGTTAAAGCATTCACCTCTGTCTGCAAATAAGTGGTGCCGTTGAACCTAGACTTGTCGAAATATTGTTATGGGATTGATATATACTTATAGTAACTGTAATTGAAGTTGTTTGCCATATTAGTGCCAGTGTGTTTTTCATAGATGTATTTTTAAATAAATAATTATATATCTTTACACCCAAGCTCTGATCAGTGTCTGCTTATTCTACTGTGTAAATTGCCCTATCTTATATACTCCATATACGGCCTAACTCGTCTTGAGAGAAGTCTGACTGCTCAGCCACAGCTACCAGGTAAATCCGGGTGGTACAGACTGCTACCAATTGGGTTTACCGCGAACTTCTGTAGTCTTAAACTTTTTGCAGTGGTCCCAGAGGGAACTGCACAGGTTTCTGCCTAACACGGATGCATACATTTCTGAAAAGTAGACAAAATTCCAAGTTTAGGAAGGGGTGATTTGCGCAGGTCGGGCAACAGCTATGTTGGGAACAATTCCATAGTTTGAGGGGCAGGGGAGGGAAATGACACAAAAAGGTATGTGATGGACATGGTTGGCCCGGTAAGGCAATGGCTTCTGTGAATTTTGAGAAATTGCAATGCACTTCTACATTTCCCAGACTCTTCCAGTTAGGAAATTACACATTTTTTGTAATGTTTCACAAAACAAGCAATACCACAAGCCAAAAAAATTGAGCCATGGTACAAAGGATGTTTATTCTTACGGCCTAAACAGACGTATTCAGCATGTGTAAATAAGGAAAACCAATGTGGTGAGGAAGGGCAAGCATACATTATTCGGAAGAACACAGGCAGACCTTTTGAAGGGTAGGTGACTTGTGCAGGTTACGAAAGTGTGTAGTGCCCAAAGCAGCGACTAAATGTAGGTCACATCTGGGAAATGAAAGGGTTGTGCGACAAAGTGCAGCAGCAAATGTGTCGGAACGGTATGAAAACCACGCGAACACAACAAATGTCCTACTTTCCCGTGTTCCCACAGATGTTCTGATGAAAACTGTACCTCATGGGTGCACCTACCTGGGTGCAAAGGGAAAAGGCTAACCCACTGGTACCCCAAGCTTTTTGGCAGAGCACATTTTGCTCATGTGGACAACCTGCAGATTTGGGCCTAGGGTGTCGAAGCGACCAATGAAAACAGGGAACCCCATGCACCCCCCTTTCCACTAAAAACATCCATTGTGGTTTAGTGCCCCCACCGACCCAAGACAAGCAATACTTTTTTTTCTTTTTTTTTTTGCCCCTTTCCTAGGCATACCACCCCAGGCTTGGAGGGGGGGGGGGGGTTTGTGCCAATATTTCCGGTGACCTCTTCCCCCGCCCCCCTACCCCAAATGGATGCGGGGGGTCTCATGTACCCCTTCCTAGGGGCAGAAATCTGCCCCCAGGTGGGGCTGCATGAGGTACCCCCCCCATCCACTTGGGATGGTGGGAGAGGGCACCACCCCTATCAAGACAGGACAATCCTAGTGATCTAGTGACCCAACTTTTTTAAAAATATTTTTCCTCCCTAGGGGCAGATGGACACCAGTCTGCCCCCAGGGGGCCCATACTATACTTGTAGCCCCATGCCTTGGTGGCCGGGAGGGAGAGGGCGCTGCTTACTGTAAGCAGCCCCTGCTTCCCCCCCACATCACAAATAGATCCCTCTTGGTCTAGTCGCATTGCTGGGCACAGATCGAGGGCTCTGCGCCCGATCCGCACCAATCAAGGCTTCAAAAAAAGGTGTTGTTGGAAAGGGGAGACTCTCCTTTCCAACACCTCCTTCGATCTGAACAGCACAATAGTGCCTCAGATCGAGGGAGAAAAAGAAATGTACCTTCTATTTTCACCACAACAGCCAAAATGGCTGCCGCAGTGATCTACTTTCAGTTTCACGTCGGCATGCATTACGTCTGCTGACGTGAAACTGGCAGAAATCAACCCGTCGGACTGTGAGGAGGAACCTCCTCCTCACATAGCCCGGGGGTTGGATTACACAAAGTGAAGTGCCAAAAAGGACGAGCTATCTCGTCCTTGGCACTTAGGAGGTTAAACTCCTGTGCACTGTTTAAGGCACAGTGATCTCGTCTTGAGCCAAAGCTGCAGCTATTTGCAGCCTGGCTGTGCTGCCGGCATCCCCAGGGTACGCATAAAGTTTGTGGAGGTCTGCGATGTGCTTGTTTTGTTGTCACTGTGCTGTCTTACCTGAGCTGCATCTCGGAAATATTCCTGGACCATTACCCCTGTGGATATCAATGCCAGGATGCTGGCATTATGCGCACGAACGCCCCCTCTGCTGCAGACTGTCTTTGGGTTTGCTTTAGTCTTGCCGTGGTCTAGTGAGGAGGATGTCTCCCTGGCAGGCATAGAGTGCACTTCTATTTTGAAGCCTGGTATGTAGTTATGTTGGGTTGCTTGCGCCTAGCTCTTTAGCGCTAAAGTAGTTAATTCTACAATTAAGAGTGAAGTGTAATTTTCATTGGTTCTAAATCAGAGTTATTGTGACAAATTATTCAAAACTTAGCTGATACATTTGATCATAAGTTTCAAATGTTATAAAGTGTTACAAAGTGCTGTCATATATTACAATTAGTTACAAAAAAGTGCCAACTAATTGTAATATGACAGTACTTTGTAACATTTTTAACTTTATGATCAACTGTATCAGTCGATTTTTGAATAACTTGTCTCAACACTTTGGTTTAGAACCAATAAAACACTTGAATTATACATTTTAATTGTAAAATTAACAAAGGGCTAGGCGCTGAAGCAACCCAACATACCTACATATACTGTACCCTAATCTTGACTGACTAGTGGATGAGTCATTGCGTACTGCTGCCAGGCTTAATAAACCTTAATCCAAGCAAATGGTAGGGGCACAGAATATTATCCACTACCTTGCCTTTACTATTTTGAAGCCTATTCTCTCCGTGCTGGTTGCCACAGCAAGTTCTCGAGGCGGTCCTTTCCTTTCAACAACCCCAAGCTCTCTACCCCACTGTTGGGAAAGATTTCCATTTATGTGTAATTTTCCCTCCAGTTGTGTATCCCCAACTTTTTGCTGCTGTTTATACACCATAGTCTGACTTTACCAGTGAAGCACAGTCTTCAGCTGCACTCCACTGGGCTTTCGCTCACTTTATTATGGGGTAATTGACATGCCCTTTAAGACAGTCAGTACTGGGAAACTGTTTCCCTTAGTCCTTTTCCATGTTGCAACTTTTCTGCAACACGTTACAAGTGCACAATGTACCTTATCGTACAGTGCGCTTGGGTCTTCCTGTCATTTCCAAAGGCCCTAGATACCCTCAAAGAAAGGATTTTTTATTATTTTTTTTTTTTAGGAAAAGCGCAGATGTGCCTTGGACATCTGTATCTGGACAGGGCTGGTGCAGCTTATATTTTCATGTATTGTTTAACCCTTTCTTGCCATGCAAACCACGTTTACTGCAGTTAGCACAGAAAGGTGGCTCCAAAATTGACTGTTGCCTTTGCAAGCTTTTACCGTCTTGCTTCCTACTACTCCGTCCACACATCCCTCACTTGTGCATACTTGTCAATATATCAAAATCTGGTCTTTTCCCAGCATCCCGGTTCTCCTCCTATCTCTCTGCGCTACCTTCCATGCAAGTGGACAGCGAAAGTTAGTTTGTCTCTCCTTTTTCTGGTCCTTCTGTAATGTATTGCAGTCTTTCTGCGAGTTGCCAGTAATTATTCATCATGGGCATTGTCTTGATATAACTATTTTCATATGGGAAGGTCGCCTTGGTCATCCATCTCAAGGTTGCTGTCTTCCCCTGTCATCTTGCCCGTGTTTGGAGCACTGCTAAGTACATAAGGAATTGTGTTCTTGCAGCGGGTATTTCTGTTGCTATGAAGGTCCTAGAGGCGCTCATGGTGTAGGGATCCATTCGCAGACTTAATAGCTCTTCAGTTGTGTCCCTCCCAATTTTAGACAGGTGCTTGTACCAAATGTATGATGTGTGTGGTGTCGGTGATGTATGTCTCTACCCCTTGCATATCTGTCACAACACTGCGCTTATCTGTCCAGCAGTGTCGCCTGTACAACCTGACACCATAGACCGTGCAGGATGGATTGGTGGGGGGTTAGTTTAGGGCATAGAAGAGACATGAAAGGCAAGGAAGAGCTGCCAGAGGGCAGTTGCTAATAGACCAGTAGACAGTAATAACTGCACAATAAACAATACTGTTTTTATTATGGCCAACATTGTTTCTTATACTTACTGTAGCTGTAGTTGATGAGATAAAGTTGCCCGCCTGAAAATCGCATTAAAAGGTGTTATTGTTAGTACTTGTAAGTAGACTCAAGCTCCACGTACTAAATAGTCATTCAGTGCCCATGCAAACATTTCTTCCCATATTTTCCGCATGGTACGATGTCTGAGTATGGGATAGGACAGGGTATGCACCCTGCTAGAGTTGTGGGTCTGTTTGGGCTAGATATTCAGGGAATGCGTAGTAATATATTCGTGGTGATCAGGGCCTAAAATGTGTGGGTTTTCCTATAGCATAGATAAAATGAGAGCGCACTTCAGGTTGTTCAATCAGAGGCAACATGTAAATTATACTGTAATAGCAACACCTGCCAAGAGTTATGCATTGACAATCACAGTCGAAGAACCCTGCGTGTGCGAGAAAAGAGAACATTAAGACAGTGTTACTTGTAGTCGGTTGCGCGTACTAACTGTGCATGCGGTATGACATGTTGAAACATGCTGCCGACCTTTCCTCGGCTGGGGGTTGTGGGAGTTAAGAGGGATGTGGTAGGAAGATATAGGCGGTTAGGCAGTTGTCAATCTGTGCCAGTTCGCCTGTGGGGGATCTCAGTTACTTGGGAACGTCTGAGCATGGTATGCCCAGTTGGGTTTGAGCTGTCGGAGCTTTGGGTGTTTGGGCGATCTTGTTGCTGAATGGATGATGCAACGTTGTGCTTGTCTGCTTCTGTGGCAATCTGTTGGGGGTGAAGTCGATGGTTTATACAGTTTCACGTCGTGTAGGTGATTCCAAGCTGTCCTCCCTTGTTGTTTCCCCGTTCTATCTGTTATTGCTTCTACAAGGTCTGGGCGGTAAAGCGAGGCACATTCCAGTGCCGAACAGAATTTCTCAATAACATGTCCCCCACTTTTGTGAGTCAGTGTTGCCGGTATTCTTTTGGGTGTCGTGCTCGTGTTTCTGTTTGAGTCTGGTGAGAAATGAAAGACATGCTAGAAACAAGTGAAGTCATATAATGGTACATTTCTGATCCCAACACTTCAGCACTATTATGACAATCTCTCAGGGCCCTTGTAGGGGGTGCTAGTGGGAGACACATTGTACGTCCTGTCACCACCTCGTGGGGCATTATGGTGGTTGGACCTTGGCTTGTTTCGTAGTTCAAATAAGGCAAGGGGCAAGCAGTACAGCCATTTCATTTTTGTGCTCTCTTGGGTTTTTGCGATGCATTCTTTCAAGAGACCATTGAGGTGTTCACAAACCCCATTTGATTGTGGGTGGCTCGCACAAGGGAATTTATGTTTTATCCCCAGTAGAGTGGTGATATGCTGGAATAATTAATTGGCGAAGTGAGGTCAGTTGTCAGACTGTAGGACTTAACACACGCCCCATCTTGGGAATACTTCTCATACTAGAAATGTTGCTGCTCTGAGGGCGTTTGCATGGGAACATGGCCCATCCTCTATCCACCTGGAAAAGGGGCATACCACTACTATCATGTAAGGATATCCTTGACATACCTGGATCATGTCCACATAATCTATGTGGAGAAGTAAGTACGGTCCTAGGAGTCTGGGTATTGTGCTCTGAGACCCCCAACAGGCCCATAGTTGGGGTTTGCCCAGAAGCACTTTAAGACAAGATAGCAGCACCCGTGAGGTGGATGGGGGTGCAGATTAATACCCCAACACCAAATCAATAATGACAACTTGACGGTTTGTCAAAGGGGGTCCGTTTAATGACGAGTACAAAAAACGGGGAGTCTCATTGATATCAGCAGATGCGTTGTCAAACGGGAAATTATATCGTGACTCCTATTTGAATGAATATATGTATATTGGCCTACGCCAAGCTGCTTGTAAGACACTTGCGAAGAAATCGGTGTTGCATGGTCCCGACCTTAGAATCAATGAAAGCTGCTATTTTATGTCAATCCGCCATTTTAGGTTCTCTCTGCAAAGTCACCCTGTGAGCTAAAATGGTGGACGGTGTCATTCCGAATGTAACATGGCCGTCTTGACCTCTGTGTATAAACTAATGTGTAACTTGCCTGAAGGCTACATATTGGGGTCATGAACTGAGACCTTGTCCTTCGTTGACCTGTGTGAAAAGGATTACTTGTGCCAATGGAGCTAATCCGCGAGCATATGTTACGAACAATGTTTCCAAATACTGAACTGAGAACACTTGTTTAAACTACATTGTATTAATGTTTGAGAAGGCTCTGAGAAATCCTAAAATACACTGGTACAATTTAGGCTTGTTGGCGAATCTATTAAAGGTAAACCCTAATTGTATAGATGTGTGAACTCGGCACGAACCCTAGATCTGTAATGTATTAGCAAAATATTAACCCACAGCAGGGTTGGTCATCATGTTTCAAAGGTATATAAGGTACGACTATTCTAATGTGCAGCCCCACTCACTGAGCACACCGAACCACGCTGGAGTTCGCTGTGTTGTACTGAGGGCCAATAGGGATCTGTTGCTTTGTCCTTTGAAACTGTTCAGTATAAAATAAAGATCTTGTGTATGTTCCTTTGTAACCTGTGTTCGGTGTATTTCCTTTTTGGGGTACTCAGCCTCGATATTTTCTTTGTTTTAACAGTTGGTGCCCGAATAGGGACCCTCAAGATTGATGCCGGATTGTCGAAGGTTGACGCATGCTATCGGACGGTGTGACAAAATAAACGGGCCCCTTCTGAAAGATACGCGACACCTCAGCAGCGCTGCATGACCCGATCCCTGGACGATTAGCTTGTGGTCCGAGACTGCATCTTAACTAGGGTCCACTTATCGAGGCGGGCAGATTTGCCAGAATCACCAAACACGAGGTAAGATTAGTTAGGTAAGAATTAATTTTGCAATACGATTCGGACCTCCTTAGGAGTGATCAGGTGAGGCGGGACCCGATTCTTAAGTATCCTGATAATTTGATTTGGCGTATTGTATCTGCAAATACAATTATTGACCAGGTAACGCCAATATTTTGATATGCCTGGGAAATTGTCTACCTGCTTCAGGGCGTTATTCCGCAGTGATAGGCAATCTTTGGAATTTAGCCGTCCGGCACCACAGGAGGGGTCGCCGGCTTGTACTATGTACTGTAAGCTTTGCATTGGAAGAATAGTGTTTAATGATATTTGGCACAGACAAACCAGACATGCCTCCGAACTTCAGTGGCCAATCAATGGAAGTTTTGAAATCCCTCGTATTGAGTATTTAAAGTCAATTCTGTTAAAGAAAAAGGCTAGACCTGCAGCATTTGATGTTTTGCAGAATTGGAAAAAATAAGCGTTGCAGCAACTTAAGAGTAGAGAAAAACATGCGCGCCGTCATAAGACGAACGCCGAAAAAGTGTTGTTATATGACCAAGATAAACATGCTGAGTCAGCTAGAAATATGGATAGGGCTTTCTCGCTTGGCATTCAGAAATCATGTTTCCAATTAATTTATTGATAAATTGTTAAATGAACGAAGGCCTGGTGCCTCTGCACCACCTCTGTATGTTCCTCTTCCTGCTGTTATCGCCTGCACTTCCTGCTGTTCCTGCTCCTCCTAATGTTCCTCTTCCTCCAGTTGTTGTTCTTCCACCTGTTCCCAAACCTCTTCTTACTGTAACAGTACCTTCATTGAATTTACCTGCTCCCCTCTTCCAAGTGGTCTTGCACCGCCTGTAGTCGATTAGGGTGTGGGGTCAAGTGTTGTCACTCGTAATACTGTACCTCCAGAGAGGAAACTAGATTTGATTGCATGGGCTGAGCATTGTATAGAGAGGGATGATCGAGCTAATATTTTTGCCATACTTTCTAATATGGATAATTTTCCTGAGAAAAATGTTTTTATTGAAGGTTTAGGGATCCATTTATGTGTAATGTGGGGAAAATTAAATGATGCAGATCTCCCACAAGGGTTAAGAGATCTAAACACTTTAGCGTTTTCAAAAGACACTGTGGAGAAAGTACATGAGCATGTCGAGAGGTTATTTGAATATAGGAAGGAGTTGGAAAGGTTACAGAATGAGGATGACGATGAGGGTAGTATGTATGTACGTACAGAAACAGTTCCTTCCGTGTCGTAAATTGATATCTGAGGAAGCACAAATTTGTACAAAAGATGCGATTAGATGGATCTCAGATATGTCGATAACTCCAGTTGAGGTGTATGACACATATAGTCAGTATACGCCGGAAATGCAGAGGAAAATGATACAGGTAATGATAGAGTACCTGCAGGATGATTGTGTGAAAAAAAAAGATTAGTTGTCCCACAGAATTATTGAGCATTTATAAGAGCTTTTTCACTTGACACTTCGACTGCTTTAGCGCTTGACTTGGCTCTGCTGCTTAGTAAGCGTTCGGAGTTGCCTACTTCTCAGTTGCCTATGAGGGAGGTTCCTCCGACATTTGTCCCAAAGGTTGAGATTGCGGCCGATCCTGCAACGAATGCGGTTGCTGTCACCATCACTGCACATTATGTATCAGTTTGTTCACGTCCCATTCTCGAGAGAGGAAGTGAAGGCTATTAGACAATCTATTCCTGATATTAGGAAAAATCAGACAGGATTCTATAAAGAAATAGTCCCTCTTGCAGTCCTCAGTATTCATCCCTGGGTGATATTGATCTGTTATTTCCTGTACTCCTGCCCGTAGATTTGTGGAAACAGGTTAGGACTATAGATGACGTACCAGGGTTGGGAGATACATGGACTAACATAATTAGACTTGATGGCGAAAGGCCAGCTGGTGAGAGACTGCCCCAGGTGATACCAACCTTGCCTGATTGAATCATTGCAAAATTGAAAACCATAATTCCCGAAAAGAGAATTATCTGGGACAAGCTTACGGCCTGTGTCCAAGGGAAGTCTGAGGGTGCTACCGAGTACTTCATTCGGTTCGAACAGGTATTCTCGGATTTCAGTGGAAAAGACTTAGGCACAGAGTCTGGGAAAAGATGATTTGTGGACAAATTTGTGCATGGATTGCTGCTTGACATACAGTCACAAATTATGTCTTCTGAGAACGCTTGGCAGGCGAAGTCCCAATCAGAAGTACTGCACATGGCTCAGTACTATGTGAATCGTGTCAATAATTAAAAGGAAAGGGTAGAGCAGAGAAAAGGTGATTTGAAGACTAAAGTATTATTACAGCAAATTGTGAGATGCCCTAGAGGGGGTAGTTCGCAGGCTAGAGGTCAGTATGTTCCACAAGGGAATGTCCCTTGGGTCCTGTGAACATTAACCAGTGTGCGCCTATTGTCGGCAAGAGGGTCATTGGTGTGCACAATGCCCTGTCCTTCGACAAAGGTCGAAAAACACATTCGGAAATATGGGTAGACGATCCAGAGGTTGCCCGGGTGCAGGGGGCCCTGGTAAAGGTCAGTTTACACAAGATCCACAGCAACCTTTTTCACAGGATAATCAGGTACCAAGTGTGGATACTAGAAACTTATTCGATCATCCTTCTGCTTCTTACCCCTATGAGGAGTTTCCTTTTGACGACATTCTGTTTCGTTAGGATTGCCCGAAGCAGGGTTTGGAACCTACGCCTATTCCTGTTAATCAGAAAGGTCTCTACATTGAAATGGTAGTGGGAAATAGGAAACATCTATTATTGGTAGATAAAGGGGCACAGAAGTGTTCCATTGATCATTCTCGGGTTCCAACCATTCCACTGTCAGGGCAAACCAATGTCTCTGTAGGGTTTTCTGGCACACCAGTTGTTTGCCCAGTTTCTTCGCCGGTACCGATTTCTTTGGGTCCCTTTACGGACCACTGTCCATTCCTTATGACTTCGAATTGTGGAGAGAATTTGCTGGGGTTGAATCTGTTGAAGGAATTAAATGCGGTAATTCATTATTCTTCTGATGAAGTGCGTTTGACGATTTCACCACAGCAACCTTCTGTCTCAATTCTTGACCAGACCTTTGCCACCAGAACTCAGAGATGTACCAGAGTGTCTATGGGCAATTGACGACAATGATGTTGGCGTTTTACAGATTGAGCCTGTTAAAATAGTCTTCAATCATGGAATAAAGCTGCCACGTATTCCACAATACAAGATTTCAGTTTAGGGCGAGCATGCTCTGAAACGCATTGTTTCCAATTTTGTGCATCGAGGGGTGATTGAGGAAATTGCAGGTAGTTTGTGCAATAGTCCAATTTTGCCCGTGCACAAAAAAGGCGATAATGCAATTCCTTTTCGTTTCATAATTGATCTACGTGCCATCAACAAGGTCGTCGCTCCGCAATTTCCAATTGTGCCTGATGTGACGACAATATTAACTATGATTCCGGCTTCAGCTACTTACTTTAGTGTTGTGGATCTGAAGAATGCTTTCTTTAGTATTCCTATACACAAGGACAGTATATACTTGTTCGTGTTCACCTTAGGGGGGGACGCTCATTCACCTTTACCCGTGTACCGCAAGGTTACACGGAAAGTCCTAGCATTTATAATGGGGCTTTGAAAGAGCAGCTTGATACCCTTGAATTGCCCTTTTCTTGTACAGTGCTTCAGTATGTTGATGACTTGCTTTTAGCAGCTGACTCTGAGAGTGCCTGTAAGGAGGGCACTGTGTTATTACTTATTCACCTGGCTAGACATGGTCACAAAGCTTCGCTTAAAAAGTTTCAATATTGTTGCCAGGAGGTCGCCTATTTAGGCTATCTCCTGTCAAAGGAGGGAAGAAGATTGACACCTGAACGAATAAAACACATTTCTGGCATGTCTGTCCCAAATACGCAGAAGGAAGTTAGAGCCTTGATGGGTATGGCTTAAGGCCTTTGTGTTTGTGTATGAATGTGATGGATGTGCTTTGGCTGTATTAACGTAGGAACATGGAGGGAAGAGTAGGCCATGCAGTTACTTTTCTTCCGCCCTTGATCCTGTAGCATGCGCTTTGCCAAGATGTTTGCGAGCTGTCGCTGTCGCTGCTGCTGCGTCTGTAAAAACAGAGTGAGGGAACGGTCCTAGGCCAAGATCTAGCCCTGATGGTGCCTCACTCTGTAGATGTTCTACAGAACCCAAACGCAACACCTCACTTCCGCACGGTTGACGAGATATGAATTGATCTTGTTCGCTCCTCACATACAAATTAAAAGGTGTTGTGTTCTTAATCCGGCTGAACTCTTACCTTTCCCGCAAGGTACTTCTTGCAGTGACGAAGAGTCACATGACTGTCTGTATACTACCGAACTAGAGACAAAGGGTAGAATTGATCTGAAAGACACTCCTTTGAACAAATCGCAAGGGGAGCTGTTTTGTGATGGCTCCTGCTTCAAACTTCCGGATGGTACATCCACAGCTGCTTATGCAATCACGAAATTGAGCACGGTCATGGAAACCAAGAGAATCACACAACTCCGCGCAGGCCGCAGAGATTGTAGCATTGACCCGAGCTTGTGAACTTTCTGAAGGGCTTACAGTAAACATATATACTGATAGTCAGTATGCCTTTGGGGTAGTTCACAACTTTGGGAGACTTTGGTCAGAGGGAGGGTTCTTCACTTCACATGGTACCAAGATCCAGCATGGCTCCCTAATAGTACAACTGCTCTCAGCGCTTGCGCTCCCTGCTCAGTTAGCTGTCGTGAAGTGTGCAGCACATCGAAAGGTTATAGATGATATAGGAAAAGGGAATGCTTTCGCTGATCAGATAGCTAAACAGACTGCCAACAATCTTTTTACGGAGATGTATGTTTCGAGGGAGACTATAAAGGCCTATACAATGGACGAGGGTGTTGGGTCCATAAGGGATATCCAAGCTGATGCCACGTTAGAAGAATCCAAGAGATGGGCAGATGGCTTGGGGGAACTTGATGATGGGTGTTGGGTGGATGTGGTTGAAGGAAAATGGCTACTTCCTGACGCATGCGTGATGATGATGGTCGTTATGGCCCATGGCCCTACACATATATGTGCCCAGAAGGTTACAAAAATGCTAGAAAAAGTTTGGGCAAATGACAAAATTTCAAAAATAGCTCAGTGCTATGTCCAAGACTGTATGATCTGTTTACAGCACAATGTGGGAAAGTGAACATCAACTCCAAGGGGAGGTTTCGGGCCACCTTCTGTCCCCTTTGAGGTCATCCACTTTGATTTTATTGAAATGGAACGTTGTAACAATTTGAAATACGTGTTAGTTGTCATCTGTGCTTTCAGCAAACGGGTCAAGGATTTCCCTGTTAAGGACGCTACAGCCATGACTACTGCAAAAACTATGTTAAAGGAATATTTTCCTAGGTTTGGGTTACCAAGAGTCATCTGGTCGGACAATGGTCCACATTTTGTCGCTGCTGTAATTCTGCAGATATGTGCGGCATTACGAATCGACAAACGTTTCCATTTGGCCAGACACGCTCAAAGTGCCGGACTAGTAGAAAGACAACGGCATCATCAAGAACAAGCTCGCTAAGACGTGTGCCGGCACCAAACTAAAATGGCCGGACGCCTTACTGATCGTGTTACTTCCCATGCGTACAACCCCTCAAACTAAGACTGGGCTCTCTCCATTTGAGGTGGTAATGGGGAGACCTGCCAATATTTGGAACCTTCTGAAATGTCGATCATTAAAGAATGTCGAAAATGTACTTCTTTCAGATTACTGTAGCCCGTTGACTAAAAATTTGTATTTGATTTAGCACCAGGTGCGAGAGGCTTTACTTGTGCGATACGAGGGCCCGCGCCACAGTATTCGGCCCGGAGATAGGGTGGTCACCAAGACATTTGAGCGTTCTTCTTGCCTTGCACCTCGTTGGCGGAGCCCATTCCAGGTCCTGCTGGTCACACAGACGGCAGTGAGTGTTGCAGGCCGAAAAAACTGGATCCATGCGACGCATCTCAAGAGACTTCCTCACCCAGTACCACACGATACAGAAGAAACAGAACCCCTCCCTAACCTGCAACCAACGATCCCGAAGCAGTAAATAGCATTGAGTGCATCAGAGAATCTCTGAGCCTGTGAGGCTTGGGGAACCTGCCATTTTTGCCTCCACACGCTCCAAAAGTTTCGCTTCCAGATACGCTGCTTCCAACGGGAAGTGACGACACATTGTTCTTGGATCAATCCGTACCGGCAACAGCAAGGTACAATTTACGCCCAAGAAAATAGACTTACGGCACGGTTCGGCTGTGCATTCGAAGAGGAAAGGAAAATCATCAAGGGCTACCTTTTTGCCCAAGTAATTGTTTGAAAAAAAAGGGGATTCTGTTGGCTAAGGTTGTGGAAGGACTAAAGTCGCGCGGCCTGGAGTTCGCCAGCTAATAACACTGGGGTTTGTCGTTTGAAGACTGCAATGCCTGCAACTGCTAGTGCTCGTACTGGACTGATAAATGATCGTGTGACCGGCTGGGAAAATGGACAAATCTCTTGGGCCCCGAAAACGTATTGCTGTCTTTTTATAATGTCAATTGGTTTTATAATAGTAACTGTGCTAAGTTTCTGGTGCCTGGAAGAAGTGCATCCATTCGAAACCTTGTTACCAACTGAAAATGTACCCACTGTCCCTACTCCTCTTGTGCATTTGCATACTTTGTCTCCTAGAGACTCTCAGCATAGACAAAGATATCATAACAATACATTGTTACTCATCATGAATGCCACGCATGCCATTTTTAATGGGTCCAAATGTTGGGTCTGCTCGCATTTACCGCAACATGGGGATAAGGGGCTAGGTTGGTATATTCATCCTTTACCTTTAACAACTGCTTGCTATGCTTCTCTTAGAGCACTGTTCTTTGGCCGTTGTAACGATAGCATCTCGGGGAACTTTGATGGCACTAATTTGAATAGTTTTGAGAAACGTGTTCTGACTCCCCTGGGATGCTCCCTTTTCGCAAATAGGAGCAAGCTTAACGTTGCTTCTATAAGGCCCTCGTCCCTTTCAATCTTTGATTTCCTTCAAGATGGCTCCGATAGGCAATAAGGATGCCATGCCTCCTTCCTACACTGTTAACCATAGCCCCGATTCAGTTTTTTTCTGCATACAGAGGAATGGTACTCAGTCAATGGGTGACTTTTAAAGGTTGTGCCAACGTTGCAAATTTGACTGGGGAAGACAGACCTTTGTATGTAGGCGAACCTGTCTATTTTGTTTGCGGTAATGTAGCATTTCCATGGTTACCCAGGGATTGGCAGGGGACTTGTTATTTAGGGATCCTGTTACCCGGGGGTATTCATAGCTAGTACTATAGAGGTTTCAAAGGCTCGTCCACGGCGGGACGAGAATGGTGACACTCCAGCACAGGTCTTGGGAGATGTAGCAAAATCATTCGTGCCATTTTGGGGGCAGATAGCGAATTCCGAAGACATCAGAAGACTAGCGAGAGTACTGAAGAGAAGCATCAACCGGACCACGGACATACTCTACAATATGACATTAGAACAGAAGGCAATAAGATTAGTAGCACGTCGGAACCGGATGGCTTTAGATGTCATTCTGGCTGAACGTGGTGGAGTGTGTAAATTGGTGGGGGGTCCGCTTGCTGTGTTTTTGTGCCAGATTCTTCCCCAACTATCTTCAAGGCAATACAGAATCTGCACTTCCTTAGTTCAGAAGTGCGTGTTCCCGAGGGAAACTGGGATCTTGGCGCTTAGTTCTGGGACTTCTTGCGATCTTGGGGTTGGAAGGTGTTGTCAGTCTTACTGATCATTTTGGGAATTATGTTGTTTCTTTGCTGTTGTATCCAGTGTTTACCTAGTATATGTTTGATGCTAGGGGGATGTTGCGCACAGGCGATAGGTACAATAGGACATAAGGTACATGCCCCAGATAAAAACTCTAAAGCATATGTTTTAAAAGAAATTTTAGCAACTGATCTAATGGCAATAGATGTTTCTGACAGTGATTCAGGGTGCATGGACTATGATATATGGAGTTGTTTGCAAGAAGATCCGAAATAGTTTAGCACTTGGCATAGGCCAAATGGAGGGTTTGTCAAATGGGAAATTATATCGTGCCTCCTATTTGAATGAATATATTTATATTGGCCTACGCCAAGCTGCTTGTAAGCCACTTGCGAAGAAATACGTGTTGCAAGGTCCCGACCTTAGAATCAATGAAAGCCGCCATTTTAGGGAAATCCCCCATTTTAGGTTCTCTCTGCAAAGTCACCCTGTGAGATAAAATGGTGGACGGTGTCATTCCGAATGTAACATGGCCGTCTTGACCTCTGTGTATAAACTAATGTGTAACTTTCCTGCAGGCTACATGTTGGTGTTGTGAACTGAGACCTTGTCCTTCATTGACCTGTGTGAAAAGGATTACTTGTGCCAATGAAGCTAATCAGCCAGCATATGTTATGAACAATGTATCCAAATGCTGAATTGAGAACACTTGTTTAAACTACATTGTATTAATGTTTGCGAAGGCTCTGAGAAATCCTAAAATACACTGGTACCGTTTAGGCTTGTTGGCGAATGTTTTAAAGGCAAACCCTAAGTGCATAGATGTGTGAACTCGGCACGAACCCTAGATCTGTAATGTATTAATGAAATATCAACAGTAGGGTTGGCCATCATGTTTCAAAGGTATATAAGGTACGACTATTCTAATGTACAGCCCCACTCACTGAACCACGCTGGAGTTTGCTGTGTTGTACTGAGGGAAGATGGCTATCTGTTGCTTTGTCCTTTGAAACTGTTCAGTGTAAAATAAAGATCTTTTGTATGTTCCTTTGTAAACTGTGTTCAGTGTATTTCCTTTTTGGGGTACTCGGCCTCGATATTTTCTCTGTTTTCACAGTGTGATCTTCCCTCTCACTTCACAACTGCAACGAACTTCATAAAAATCATAACAGTTATACTGAAATCTCATTGATGTGTAACGCTTAAGTTGGCATGAAATTCTATTGGTTCAGGAAAGGTAACTTTAATATAGGTACCAATCTGTATATGGTAACAGAGTAAGGGGATTGGGTAAACACTGTCAGGTGGGGCATCTAAGCCCTTCCTTCAAAATGGCTACTGCAGACATCACTAAAAGTACAATGTCCTATTGGTTCTATTAACTATAGGACCCTAGATTACTTGGTCCATTGTGATTGTGTTGGCACCAACCCCATGCATACTTTTCCACTTTGCTTAGCAGCATGCAGAATGGTCGGCCAGGTGCAGGTGCCCCTTAGTTCCCCCGGCCTTTCTCCAATTATTGTTACAATCAATCATCACTTTAGTGGCCATGTGTCAATTATTTCACTGTGGTTGGCCTCGAGTCGAGACTGCCTCTCCTGTCTGACAAAGTTCTGATATCTTCGCCTGGCCTGCTGCCATGCATAGGTGTGAATCTCTTGCTTCTTGATCAGCTGGCCACGTGATTCAGGCACTGTGAATTTGCCTCTTCTCCACATAATTTGTGTATTTGATTTTCGTTTCACCCACCCCCTGCCTTCGTCTCATCTTGACCTTTCAGAGGCAGGATATTCTGTTCTTAGCTTCAATTAATTGTAGCTACTGTTTGTCTATTCTACTGATACCACCTTGGTTTTCCTGGCACGGTTTGCATCTGCTGAGTTTCACTTCTGCCGCTTATTCTTGAATTTGCTAAATATGAAGCCCTTCTCGTGTGGCCTTTAGTAACCTTGGGTTGATTCTGCTTCTTGTGCAAAGTGGAAATACACTTACATAGCTACCTCAAACGAAGCACATTATATATGTGGTGCTTGCCGCACTATTTTTCTACCAAGCATAGCAAGCTGCACGATTTTCTTAGCTTTCTTGCAGTTGCAAGCATATGTACATGCGTAAACTGGTCGAATACCTTCATTATGGTCATGGCTTAAGCTTCTTACATTTGACATCGTCGTTTCAGTTTAGGTTCATGATATCCTTGGCCCATGGCGTTTCATCTCTTTACGTCATTCTCTAGTTGTCATTTATTATATATGTGAGTCAGTCTGGGTTCTCGTGACATCACCATTCATCTTCCATTAAGACTGTTAGGGAGAATTCTCATAAATGGCTGATTTTCCCTTGCTTAATGAGTCCCTCAGCCGCTTTGCAGGAGTTCTAGTGTCTATTTTTTTCACCTGGTAAGTGTGAGCCTTTTCCCCACTCTTACATGTGTTTTGCTGTGTGTTTTCACTTTTTGTGTGATCTTGGGCACTGGAGCCTCACCTACTCCATGTGCACCTCTTTTTGTGTTACACTGCCCCTTCAGTGCAATGACACAGGGTTGTCTTTGAGACTTCCCACTGACTCAATTTTTCTGGGGCTGACTGTCCCCCAGAAACAGGTAAAGTTGCCATTAACTTTATAGAGTCACTTTAAACCACAGACCAGTACACCCCATCTTACATGGAGTATTGGAAAGGGTTAACTTGTATCCCTTTTTGTCTGTGCCTCTTGGAGCCTCGGTTCACTCCCTTAACATTAAGACTTGGCTGGTGGCAGTGGTAACTACCCTAACCTTTCTACCGTGATTATACTATATAAACGTGGTAGTGTTTCAGGCTATTATATTAGCCTAGAACATAAACCCACTTGACCAAATACATTTTATTTTGGTTCCGGCTGGGTTTATTCGCCATTTCTTTTTGTTAAAGGCTTTCTCGTGTTTTTCTGTGCGCCAAACCGGGATGACTCTTTTGGTCACTGTCCTTTCGCGGGCTTCTGCACAGAAGCCCTCCTTAAGGTGCCTGATAGTCTAGGTAGACGGGATGTGAGGGAGCGATCTTCAGACTCCTGCCATGGTTCCCTTGGTAACCCAAGTCACACTCTTGTCTGACTGGCTAAGTGGACTGCCCTTGCCAGGCCAGCCACCCTGCTGTGTGATTGACAGCCAGGCTGTATGAATGCGGGAAAACTGCATAAAAAGCAGGTCTCTAGGACTGGAAGGGCAGAGGCGCCACTAGAACAAAAGTACCAATGAGGAACTGGAAGAAGAGGACCCGTACCACAACTGAACCGCCCGGTGAAGCCCTGCTGCAGGTCTGAATCGCCAGAATCTGATGACAGAGAAGATCCTCCAGGAAACTTCTTCCCTTGAGCTGGTGGGCCCAAACTACAAGCCAGGACCCCTCCTCTGGTCGAATTTGCTGTACAGAGCTACAGTGGGCCGGATAGCCAGGAAGGTCGGACCCTGCTTGGGTTTTAAGGAGCGCACCTTTTATTATTTATTTTGCTCTGTTGCTGGTTTCTTCCCTGGGTGGCGCAGGACCCTCCAGTCTTCCTACTTCGTGTCAGTCCGACAGTAACTTCAGGAACCGTGATCCTCCAGGAACGTTCCTCCTCAGCTACAACTCCCTCTCCGTTTTAAGGTACTGTGCAAATCCAGTTGTCTGTTTCGTTCAGCTGCGGTGAAGGTGTTTCGGATCTTTCTCCAATCCGAGGGCTTGTCGTTCTCTTCTCTATGAACTAACTTTTCTACCTACCAACCTCATCCGGAATCTATGCCACAAACTTTACCGCAAACTACCCTGAACTGTGTGATCTTGAGCAAAAGACTTTTGACCCATTAACTTTGGCCCTAAGCCTTTTCTAGCTGATCTCCTCACTGTAGTCTCTCTTGTTCAATCGCCACGAGTACGTACCTGTTGGTTTTTGCCTAATTTCCAATAACTTTGTCTTTCCCTCCCGTTTAAATTGCTGGAGTGCCATTTTGCTCCCACTTCATTTTGTGAGCTTAACTTGTCTGGAATTTAAGGGAAGTGGTGTATTTATGATTGTGGTATTTAACTTCCTTAGAATAGTGAAATGTTATACAACTGTTAAGTAAATAAATATATATTCTTTTACTTAGAAACCTTGAGTCGGTGTTTGCCTGAAACAGCAGAAGAACAGCATCTATTGAAGTACCAATACCAAAGAAACCATGGACAGTAAGGTATCTGATTGCGTTGAACCAGTTTATGGTCGTGTTGGTCTGCAGTAACTCCCATCTGGTTATCTGCCACCATTTGGTATTTGATCCAACTTGATGGCATGAGAATTGTTGTGAACACTGATGAGGTAAGGCTGAACAGCCGGTGTTCATATGTGGTTGCATGAAAAGCTTCTTCTGATATGGAAGAAAAGTAATTCTCTCTCTTCGTTTGAGTCAGCAGTTTCACGGACCTCTTCTTCCTCAGGTGAGCATCTGCTTTCGGGAAACTGTCAATGTTCAGGTCGCTTTTCGGGATCACCAATGCTGGAACATGGACTTTCACTATTTTGCATATACCTCCCCAGCTTCTCGGCAGTCTGATGTATGCTTTGGATCCACATGCCCGATAATGATCCATAATTACTGCAGTTCCATGCACCATTCCTGGGGCGTCAAAAACTTGTCCACAGTTCTGATTCTCTCCGATCTGTCCTGTGCCATTATTCCTGAAGCAACATTTTGGGATTTCTAGTGGCACTATCTGCAAGGGTCCTCCTCTGTCTTCGACCCATGTTAGCAGCTCTGCTAGCTTTGGCCATAATGGCTTGCGTCTGTTCTGTACTTTGTCAATGGTGCTTTGGTAACAACCAGTGACCATCCAGGCTCTACAAATGAACTCCTTTCTCCCATCCATCTGGGGAAAGCACTGTTCCCCAAATCTGCATTTGGCCTCTGTTTTTTTTTTTCCAACTTCGAGCCTCTTCTGGAGGCTTGAAGTTGGAAAAAACTTCTGATTTGCTTCTCTTCTGATTTCTGCTCCTTTAACTTCAGGCTGCTCATATCTGATCACAATGTGTTTTGTCTTTCCATTGTTTCTTGTCTTTATATCCTGGACATAATCGTCTTCATTTGGATCGGTTGCTTCAGTAGCCCACTTCAATGAGGCATCACTACCCATGAACTTGCCTCTTGTCTTGTACATTGCTACGTGTGAAAGACAGTGTGCTGTCTGGACATCAATCTCTACAGCGACAACGATCTTGGATTTCTCCATGCTGTACGGTAGGAGTGCACAAAGCTTTCCCCTTCTGAACTCCGTCTTCCAACCTTTCATATGCTGGTGCCAGATGTTGTTTCCCAAATGAGCTGTGCTGTCCAAATAGTCATTTAGTTCACTGTAGTCTCCCTGTATGCTTCTCTTGATCCTTAAAGTTCTCATGTAGTTCGCTATAACTACATCCCTGAATGCACCTGTATGGCTTCTTCTTTCTGGAGGATTCTCTGGTATCCTGGTCCATGGTCTTCTCATTTGTGCCATTTGAGTAGACAAAAGTATGGCAGTTCTTTCCTTGTCCTCTTGCATCTTTTTCCTTCTGGTAGAAATGCCCATATCATCCACTCTGACATTGGTCCAGTATATGGCTGTATTGTAGGACTTGTACTGGTCTCCTTCATTGGATCATGTGTGTTTGTTAATGTTGTCTCTGTGGGTTTATTCTCCCACTCCTCTTATCTTTTCAGGAGTTCAGCCTTTTCTATTTGTCTTTTCAATTCACTTGTAGTGGAGCTTCTCATAGTAGGCAGTCTATTCTTCTCCCATGCTTTGGATTGTGGTTCTGCAGTTGTTGACACTAGGCCTGATGTGTGTGCATTCAATGTTTGCATGCCTGTGGTTGTCAGTAACCTTTTTACATTCACACTCTACCGACCCTGTCTCGGGCTTTTCGATTTGTTTGTTACCACAAGTGTGTGTGTGTGTGTGTGTGTGTGTGTGTCTGTGTGTCATTGCTAATCACATCCATCTCAAGTTCACTCACTCCATTATCAGATCTTCTAGGGACTGGAATGACTATGTAAGGTCAGGGTGCTTTCGTATGTTTCATGTATGCAATATTAAGTGGGTGCACTGGAATTGGAACACTTTGTGCACCAATAAAAAAATGCAGTTCTGAATTGTCAGTGACAGTAAAACAATGATGAATATAATACATAAATACATTATACCCATGTAGGTCAATCGGCAGCATTTACTTCCAGAAAAGTACGGACATCTTTCCTCCTGTAAGAGGACGAGATTGCTGCTCTGGATCCCCATCTCGATCATCTGTTGAAATATGATAACTTTTAATATAACTTCTAAACAATATTATCTCTGGATTCTGTTGGTTCTGTTTGTGGGATGTAGGTAATGCACAATTGTCCCCCTTTGTCTGAACACTGGATTGTCTATTTCTGGACACCGTTCTCTTGTCGGACTATGGGAAGTGTCCAAATCAGGCAATATTTCAGCTGCATGTTCAAAATATATCAGTTCCCAATCTACGCCTCTGATCTGCTTAATTCCCGAAGACCTGCTGCGTCCTTGTCAATATAAAAATAAGAAATGATCTCTGGCACTGCTCTCTCGATCTGTCCCTCTGCGGAAAGATTAAAAACGTTTCAAATAGTTCTGTCTATGGTTAGAAAGTTCCACTTGCATCAGGATACCATGCTCATCTGTGTAGAATTAGCTGGGTTTCTGATGAATGTGAGAACGTCAGCATCTACAGGTTTCCTCACAAGCTCTGAAAAAGCCTCGATTAGGTGAAGGAAGACATTACTTGCCAACCTCCTGTCTTCTGGTGACAGGGACATTTGTCCTGTCTTTGCTGAAGTTTGGGACTGTTGGCTCTCGCTCACTGAACAGTTTCTGCAATTTCGGTGTGCGTGAAGAACAACTTGGATTACAATACCGTTTAGGATTATGCTTAGAGGTTCTGTATTTGTTGGATCTCGAAGAAATGTCTGTCGACCTTCCGACAAGATATGGACAGTCTTCAATTATGCAAAAGAATAGTACATTGATAAGCCTATTCGCTTCTTCCTCCGCTTGGGACATTTGGTTTTGCCTCACTGTATTCCGGAAGTAGGAGGAACTGTTCGGCAATTACAGTAAGAAGCCTCCTTATAGTCTTTTCGGGATCTTGAAGAAAGTCAGTGATGCTGGTGAGCCTACCCACCAGTGACTGGTACGATTTTAGCACTAGATAAAAATATGTCACCACATCTTTGGTGATGTCGCTACTGTGGGACACCATAAGTGATTCCGAACAAGGTCTCTGTGTCGAAAGAGTCTGGGTATTGTATTTTCTTCCAATTTATTATGTCCTTGCTCAAAATTTGGCATATTCTTTTCTCGTCGAGGCTTCAGTGTGCCTCAGTCCAAGGTTCAAAATCAACAGACTATGGCCCTCATTCCGAGTTAGGACTACACCATGGAGTAAATAGCTCCATGGTTGGCAACCATGGAGCTATTTACTCCATGGAATACCGGCATGGTGAATGGAGTAATTTCCGGTCCATTCCAGGGTTGGATGGACCGGTAATTCCCCATTCACCATAGCCCATCCCCATTTCTGCCCCCATAGGGCTCAATGGCAATGGGGAAGGAGGTAATTACGGCGCCGTAATTTACGGCGCCGTAATTTACTCCAAGGTCACTTTGCGGGTCCCGTAATTTGCTCCTGCTAAAAGCAGGAGGTAAAGAGGGACCCGCAAAGGGAACTCGGAATACGGAGGTAAGGGATTACCGCCATCGGTGCCCTTACAGGCGCCGGTAATCCCTTACCTCCAACCTCGGAATGACCGCCTATGTTGTGGCTTATGAATGCAATTTTCTTCTTCACCCTGAAACTACGATGCACAGAATGTTCGTTTTTTATGTCCTTACTCCCCCTTTTTTTGCTCAGAGGAATGTCCAAAATGAAACCACAACTATTGCACAAAATGTTATTTGTCTTTACTTTGCTGCTGGTCATGCGTCCTTCTTCATTGTCCTGGATCTCATCTGCACGTGCTGTGGCTCTTCCCCATCGTCTGTAGTCTCTTTGCGGTGGGGTGCAGGCAGGGGGCCTTCTCCGATGTATGGCTTGATGTCACCCAAAAAGATCCAAGTTCTTCTTCCTTGTAGCTTCACTGCAGAGGGAGTGCACTCTTACACTGTAAAGGGACTGTTAAACCTTGGCTCGTCCCACCTTTTCCTCATGATTCTTTACCAGGACGGTATCTCCAGGGAAAATGGATGGGAAAACGTAGTCCTTGAGCTGTGTCTCCAGTAATATCTCCTGTGTTCCGTGCTGCCCTGAACCATTTTCATTGTCGCTGCAGCTGGCCTGAAATTACAGTAAGGCAAGATGTTATGCAATTGAAGTAATTTTGCATTTCAGACCCTAAGATTTCT
This sequence comes from Ambystoma mexicanum, assembly GCF_040938575.1. Lineage (NCBI taxonomy): Eukaryota > Metazoa > Chordata > Amphibia > Caudata > Ambystomatidae > Ambystoma > Ambystoma mexicanum. The sequence continues at coordinate 385,947,195 of NC_090937.1, forward strand.
CCTGTTGACTGGGCATCACATCTAGCTCTGTCTCGTGGTGTCAGGGGATTGCGCATTCTTCTTCCTGTGGCTATTTTGTGCAGCGTAAGATGATAGTCAGAACCGGGTTGGTTCCTGAGTGCATACAGTGCCAAAGGAAGGCAGTGTAACCATCCCTTAGAGTAAGCTTCAACTTGGCTATCCTTTCATTTAACAAGCCGTTGAGCGTCTCACATATCCTGTTACCTTGTGGATGATACACCGACGAGAACTTGTGCTTTATACCAAGCTAATCTGTTCAAAAACTTAATTTACAAAATGAGTCCCGTTATCTGATCTCATGACTTCACATACCCCCCAACCTGGGAAATACCTCACTAGAAATTTGGCTGCACAGGTAGAGTCTGGGTGTGTACATGGACCTGCTTCTATCCATCTGGAGAATGGACACCACTACAATTAGATCTCTGTACCCGTTACATACTTTAATCATCTCAACATGCAAGTGCTGAAAAGGTCCATTGGGCCTTGAGATAACTCCTCTCATTACCTTTAGTGTGTGCCCAGCTGTAAACTGTTGGCAAATTATACAGTTCACCATAAAAATGCCACATGCTCTGCTAAATTCGGTATAAACCAGTCTTCCGTGAGTGTTGCTGCTAGATTCTCTTTTGTCATGTGTGCTGGATAGTGTAACTACTCCAGCGCTATTTTTAACAGGGCTATAGGCATTACTGGTCTACCAGTGCTGTCTTGTTGCCACAAGCTTTCGGAGGTGTTTAAAGTACACCCTCTCCGTTTCCATAAGTCCTTCTCCTCCTGTGGTGCCTCCCCTTGGAGTTCCAATAACTGCGTTTTCCCCATAATATTGTAGCTTTCAGGTTCAATCCGTGCGACTATCATTGTCTCATTCATGTTAGTGACTTCCACATACATGATCGTCTCGCTCTTGGATGGCATACGCTTGGCATCCGTGTCTGCTGCTTGATTTCCTCGTGAGATAAAATCTGTCCCCTTCGTGTGGGTGGTGCATTTCACGACCATTGTGCCCACTGGGAGCTGTACTGCCTTAATCAACCTGTCCAAAAGGGCTGCGTGCTGCTTTGGTGTTCCATCTGCTCGGAGGTAGCCCCTCCTTTTTCAGTGTGCTAAGCCTGCATGCACCGTGTGTTAGGCAGAATTATATGCAGTACCCTTTGGGAACACAACACAGAATTAAGACTACAAGTGACAGTACAATATCACCTTTGGTACAAGCCTGTACTACACAGTTACAGTGGTAGCAGTAGTGGAGCAGCCAGACTTATCTCAAGAGTAAGTGAGCAGTACAAATAGTTACACAAATGACATCAATTACTATGATTCAGGCAAACACTGACTCAAGGTTTCTAAGTAAAAGAATATATATTTATTTACTCAACAGCTGTATAACATTTCACTATTCTAAGCAAGTTAAAAATCACAATCATAAATACACCACACCACTTCCCTTAAATTCCAGACAAGTTAAGCTCACAAAATAGCACTCCAGCAATTTAAAAGGGGGTGGGGGGAAAGACAAAGTTATTAGAAATGTAGGCAAAACCAACAGGGCAATTGAACAAGAGACTACAGTGAGGAGATCAGCTAGAAAAGGCTTAAGGCCAAAGTCAATGGGTCAAAAGTCTTTTGCTCAAGATCACAGTTCAAGGTAGTTCGCAGTAAAGTTTGTGGCACAGTTTCTGGACGAGGTTGGTTGGTAGGTAGAAAAGTTAGTTCAAAGAGAAGAGAAGGACAAGCCCTCGGATTGGAGAAAGATTTCGAACACTTTCACTGCAGCTGCCTGAAACAGACAAACTGATTTGCACAGTACCTTAAAACTGAGAGGGATCTGTAGCTGAGGCGGATGTTCCTGGTGGTTCCTGCAGGCTCACGGTTCCCGAAGCGACTGTTGGACTGACATGAAGTAGGATGACTGGAGGGTCCTGCGCCACCCAGGGAAGAAACCAGCAGCAGAGCAAAACAACAAATAAAAGGTGCGCTCCTTAAAACCCAAGCAGGGTCCGACCTTCCTGGCTATCGGGCCCACTGTAGCTCTGTACAGCGAATTCGACCAGAGGGGTCCTGGATTGTAGTTTGGGCGAACTGGTTGCTCCCACCAGCTCAAGGGAAGAAGATTCCTGCAGGATCTTCTCTATTGTCAGATTCTGGCGATTCGGACCTGCAGCAGGGCTTCACCGGGCGGTTCAGTCGTGGTGGGGGGGGCACTCCTCTTCCAGTTCCTCGTTGGTTCTTTCGTTCCAGTGGCGACTGTCTTTCCAGTCCCAGAGACCTGCTTTTTATGCAGTTTTCCCCCATTCATACAGCCTGGCTGTTAATCACACAGCAGGGTGGCTGGCCTGGCAAGGCCAGACCCCTTAGCCAATCAGACAAGAATGCGACTTGGGTTACCCTCCCTCACATCCTACCTACCTAGACTATCAGGCACCCGCAAAAAGACAGCGAACAATGGAGTCATCCCCGGTTTGGCGCGCAGAGAAACACGAGAAAGACTGTACTGGGACTGTGGTTTAAAGTGACTATATAAAGTTAATGGCAACTTTACCTGTTTCTGGGGGACAGTAGTCAGCCCCAGAAAATGGAGTCAGTGGGAAGTCTCAAAGACAACTGTGTCACTTAACTGAAGGTGCTGTGTAACACACAAAAAGTGGTGCACATAGAGTAGGTGCTGCTCCAGTGCCCAAGATCACACAAAAAAGTGAAAACACACACAGCAAAACACATGTAAGAGTGGGAAAAAGGCTCACTCTTACCAGGTGAAGAAAATAAATCCTAGAAATCCAGCAAATCTGCTGGGGGACTCTTTAGGTAAGGGAAATAGGCCATTTATGATAATTCTCCCTAACACTGTGGACGTCACATAGGTGGAGTCATTGTACACTGTTACTTCCTGGTATGCTTGATTCTCAATTGCGAGTATCCACTCTAATAATTCTGCAGCCTGTGCTGAATAATGAGATGGTATTTGTGTACTAAGAAGCGCTCGAAATTCTCCATTTGCTGTATGCTTCATTACAGCAACGCCTGTGTATTGTTGCCAGTCGTTTTGATCGATTCTCGAAGAACCATCAATGAAGACCATTTCCCCTTCTGCCAATGCATTTTCTTTCACTCTGGGGATTTCATCAGCAAATTCTTCTTAATTTGCAGTCATGTATTGGCTCTCTTTCAGTGACTGGCTCGGCTATGAACATAGCTGGGTTCACTATTTTGCATCAGACTATTTTAATTGAAGATTAGATATGATAACTTCATAAGCAGAAGCTCTCTGAGATGTTAGTGTGCCGTTCGGTTTCTCTAGAATAGCAAATACTTGACGCACAACATCTGAGCACAATGGTAGTAGCCTTCTCGATGTCGAACACTGCAGCAGCTAAACTTTGTTCACACGGAAATGACACTCATCACTGGGTCCAAATTTCCACTATAAAATGCCAGGGGGTTGTACCCCAATGTGGTTCTCTGTGCGAGCACTGACATCATAACGCTGCCATTCGTGTGTTAGAACAGGTAGAATTCCTCTGCATGATTGGGAATCCCTAGAACTGGTGCTGTGCAAATGGCTCTTTTGAGTTCAGCAAATCCTCCCTCATGGCCTCAGACCATTCGATCTTTCCTTTCGTCACTTGTGCCTCCTTTAGGGCCTGAAGCAAAGGCTTGGTATACGAGCTGTAGTCGCAAACCCATGCTCTGACATAATTGCAAAGGCCTAAGAAACTCTGCATCTAATTTACCGTGTGGCTTGGCTGTGTTCAGTATGGCTTCTGCTCTTTCTGGGGTAACTCTTTTCCCCCTCATGTGAGATCTGACCAATGTACAGCACTTCTTGTTGACAATATTGTAACTTCTTTGTCAACATTATATCCTTTCTCAGCCAATATAGTCAATAGCTGACCAGAATCGTGTCTGCATTGCTCCTCTGTCATGCTGCAAGTTAAGATGTCATCCACATATTGCAAGACAACACTTTCTAATGCAATATTGCTTAGGTCCATCTGCGGGACTCTGTTAAAAATAGGTGACTCACAGTACCCCTGGGGTTCCCTTGTGCTTTTCAGACGCATCTGTCTGAACGTAAATGACGTTAGATCATGTGAGTCACGGTGCAATGGGATTGAGAAAAAGGTATTTTTCAAGTCAATCACCGGGAAAATATTTTACCCTCAACCGGTATATTACATAGATTTGTAGCCGGGTTAGGGACTAAAGGGAACTCTGCCTCAACAATATAATTTATCCGCCTCCAATCTTGTACTAGCCTCCAAGACCCCCCCCCACCCCCGTACATTTTTTCACAGGGTACACTGACGTATTACATGGTGACTCTGACATCACCAAAATGCCCTTCTCCATCATTGCAGAAATTGTCTTAAAAATTCCTTCATCAGCCTCTCTGGACATGGGATATTGCCGTGCTTTTGGTAGAATTGCTCCTGGCTTTAGTTTAATTTTTACTTCTCCGACTCCTTTCAATAAGCCCACGTCATAGGGGCCTGTGGTCCACACTGAGACAGGCACCTGGGCCATGTCTTCCTTGAACTATTCAGGACGGTTCTGTGCCAACATTATTCCCTGAGGCACTTCCTTTGATCATTTTCACCCAAAAAGTGAGGTTTACCTGAGCTGCTGTTTCTTTCTTGTCTGCTTGCTAATCAAACAGATCATCACCAGTGACGTCGGTCAATCTGTACCCTTCTTCAATGGTGATTACTGTGCACCATTGTCGTCCTTCATCACAACCATCAATCAAAGCCATGTTCTCTCGTATTGCAGCTGTGTATCACCAAGGGAAATACTTGTCCCTTTTCCTCGTGCATAGGTAGTCTTGCTTTAAATAAACATTCATCTGGGGTCCTCATGGTTTTCTCAGTAAGGTCTGGTAGCCCTGCCATTAGCACACGTATTTCATACGCAAATATTTTGGCTCTAATGGTATAGCCCTCATAGCTGTGTGTCCTGCGTATCGTCTAATCATTTTGCATACCTTCAAATAGTGCATTCTGGGAGTTGAACATACTATGCCCTCCTCCGTGAATGAGATTGTCATGTTAAATCTATCATTAGATCTCGACCCAAAATGTTTACTGGGGTTTGTCACAAATATAACACAGGTACAGTCATCACATTCTCCTATAGAGACTGGAAGTGCGTTTGTAAAAGGAACATGACTTGTAGCTCCTGTGAAACTCTGTGTATTTATAGCATCGTCGGAAAAGGAAAATTTGCCTTCATGTATACACAAACGTGTTGCTCCCGTGTCAACTGGGAAGGAATATTCTTTATCCCCTACGACATCCACCCTTGGTTCCGGTCAGGTTCTGGTGTCACTGATAGGATAGATCACATCAGGGTTCCCAGTGAGCTGTCTTAGTCCATATATAGTTTTGTCCCTCCCACCACCACCAGTGTTACTCCTCATTCCAGGGTTCACAGCCTGTCCTGCACTTACTGTCTGTGGCATTGGCAACTGTTGAGTCTGTCCTTGTGAAAAACTCATCGCGCTCTGAGGTTGTAAGTTCTGCAGTGCTTCTGGCGTTTGCTGTTGCACTGTGTGATTCTCTGCAGCTCCATTGCCCCCCCTGCTGTAAAAACACAGGTGGATTCACCATACCTGCTCCTGTTCCTTGGCTGTTTTGCATCATGCCTTGACTTCTGCATGTGCGTGCTAGATGCCCTGTCATCCCACACAACCAACATAATGGCAGTGGTCTGATCATTTGCCCATTTGACATCTTGGTTGCCATTTTGCATATTTTGAAAACCTCCTTCATTACTCTGAAACCTCCCTGTTAACTCTGCCATCCTCTCCCTCTAAATCCTCTTCCCCTGGGGTAAAACCCAGTATTGCCCTGATTATTTTGCTGTGGATTATTGGCTTGTTCGATCCGTCTGTGCTAGTTATCATTGCTCCTTCAAGGGCATATTTTGACAATTTCTTCTGCACTAATTTTGCCTCTTCACTCTTTCGTCCAGCTTCTTTTTTGCGATTCTTTTCTTGCTGTAGCCTGCAATAATGTGCAATGGTGGGGAGGGAGGGGGGGGGGCGTGGCTACAGAGCCATGTGATAGGATGCAATTCCACACAGCTCCTGCTGATCCTGAATAATCCTTATGCGAAACTACGATAGAAGTTAACTGGTCGGCGTGTAACTGGAGCGGAGGAGGCATGAATATGTAAAAAACAAAATGCTTGATTTCCACAGAATACTGCAGTGCTGGCCAGACTTATGTGCGGAAGACGTTTGGCAGCGTCCTGGCGAAGAATCAACAAGATGGCGACTGACCAGGAACAAAGTACACAGCCGAATGGTCATCACAATTACTGAATGCGGCCACCGCACGGAGGAAGAAGAAGCGGACACCTGATGGCAGCACACATTGCATTGTTGGGGAAGTGAGCGGGCCTCTTTGCATCGGACAGAATGACACAATAGTTGAAGAGGCGGCAGTAAGAAGCAAGGAGAATTTCACTGACGAGGAGCACGAGCAGTTGACCCTGAAGGGAATCCCGCTGATACGCAGAACTGAATAAATGCCAACAGTCCGATGCTGCACGGTAAGAAGAGGTACCTGAAAGCTGTAACCGCCATGGAGAGCAAGACGGGCCGTGAAGCCAGATGGTCCCGCAGCTGCACTAATTCAACAGTTTAAACTCAGGACGAGACACAGCAGTAAAGACGTGCAGGAGTGTTCCTGTCATGCAAAAATACTGGATGAACTGGCCCCATGGATACTGTTGACAGAAGTGCAACAGTTCCAAGCACATTATGATACTGTTCAGACCGCCGTCGATGGTAATTGACAAAGGAGCCGGGCATGTGAAACCCAGTGCGTAAGGAAGCACAGTAATACACAACACTGGCGAGTGGAAGGACAGAAGTGGGGATTGCACGAGGGGAGGATATGAACTTAGAGGTTGCAAGGGGCTGGTTCACCCTAGGTGGTTGTGGGGTGACAAATGTAAGGAACACGGCAGGCACTCAGACGAGATAAAACCGAATGCCTTGCAGGCAAACCTACGAACATGCGGTGCATGGGCTCATGGTAAAGGGCCAGTGCATAGAAATGCAAACCACGTTAACAATGGCTGCAAAGAACTGAGACGGGATTCGCCAACGTTCGCAGTTGGAAGAGGCATGCAAGGGTGCAGGGCGCAGTTTGCATGGGAAGCAAGCAGTGCATTCCTTATCCGACGGGTGACAAACAATAGCAAAATACAGCGGAGGGGCTCTGCTTCATTTGAAAGCTATGCAGGCTTAAGCAACTTTCACATGTCAGAAGTGGCAGCAGCTGGGAGGCTGCACTCCGCCTGCACATAGCTGTAAAGACAAGAGACAGAGTTCAAGTGGAACCTAGAATACTGAACTCGCCTGCCTTCTGAAATTGTGAAACTGACATGGTTAGGACTAAAGGAATATTCATATACAGCTGACACTGGAAAGAGGCATAACATGGGCAGGCTGTGCGGACATTGAACCGGACACTGGAGTACTATAAACAGAGCATGGGAGCAGAAGCCGAGAGCTGGATTGGAGTACATGGCAGAAGATGTAATATGGAGGCCCAACCCATGGACAGGAGGGATCGTTCAGACAATTAAAGAACTGGGGGGCAAAATCAGTTTGCCTTTTCAGAGTGACAACAAAAAAGAAAATCCCAAGATCAGAACAAACTGTCCCCAACACGGTGATTGAGACTTATCACAAAGCAGCACCTGACACGTCTGCCGTATGCGTGTGAGGATGGCATCTAAGTTTCCCAGAGCCAAGGGGAAACGACCTACCCTAGAAGAGTTAGCTAAATCACCACCACCACCACCACCAGCAGTAGAAGGGGACAGGCCTAAGGGACAGCACACACAACAGGAAGAAATCACAGCTCACAGCGACAAACGAATACTGGATGCCATAGAGGAATTAAAAGTATCTTGGGAGAACAAGATGGGTGCTGCTATCCAGGATTTGAAGACCTCGCTCAAGTGCAAAATTGATGCAGTAAATGTGGATGTTAATCTAATGCGACAAGATGTTCGAGCACTAGCCCAGCGCACAGGGAACTTGGAAAAGGAGGTAAAAGCCAACCCAGGCACATGCTCGACCAATGCCAAAGAGATCCACATGTTGCAACAACAAGTGCACAACCTCGCAAGCCGAGTCGAAGAAGCAGAAGGGCGTGCGTGCAGAAATAATGTACGCATTGTGGGACTGCGGGAAGGCGAGGAAGGATCGGACCCGACATGTCAAATATTTTACTGCAAGAGATAACCGGCGGAGCACTTGGCCAGTGGAGCAAGCGCACAGAGCCTTGGTCAGAAAGCCGCCACTGGGAGCCCCCCTCCCCCCCGGCGGCCGATCATCGCTAAAATACTGAACTATAAAGATAGAGAAGATCTTGGAACATTTCTGCAAAGGGGGGGACGATAAGCAGAGCATAGGCAACCATCACGGTGTACCCGGACTTCACCCTCTTGGTGCAGAGACAGCGTATGTACTATATGGCGGTCAAACGGAGGCGGGCTACAGATACATGCTGCTGTATTTAGTGAAGATGAAAGTGCTCCATGAAAACAAGGCTTTTTTTTTTTCTTTTTTTTTTTTTGTTTGATTCACCAGAGGATGTGATGGCATGGCAGGACGCAAGGACTGCCCATCAAGAGCAGGGGGAGAGCAGGGGGAGACCGAGAAGTGAATCGGTACCTTCGCAAGGCCACACATGTACACATGCAGACATGTAGATCCTATGGAGATAAGTACAGCACGTATATTGATTCAAGACACAGTGGCTTACTGCAAGACCCTATATAGCAAAATGAGTCTGTACCTGCGGGGGTGGTGGGGCGGTTTAATGGGGAGGCGACTTTAACTGCACACTGGACCCAATGGTAGACGGGTCAGACAGGAAATCAGACAAACCTACCACTGCTGCCAAAACACTAAAGACTCTATTGATGGACCTCCGGCTAGAGGATATGTGGAGATTACACCACCCACACAATAGACAGTATTTGCATTACTCTGCCCCACAAAACTTGTACACACGGTTAGACTATAGGTTTGCCTCCAAGGGCTAGGATCCCAACATGGTGACTCAGAGCTGAAGCTTTGAAAGACAGTGTTCAGGGAGGACCTGAGAGAAGAAATTATAGAATACAACACTGGGAGTGTTGAGTCCGCTGGCACTCCATGGGAAGCATTTAAAGTGGTGATGAGAGGATCAGCCATTGCTAAATCCAAAGGGTTGCTGGGAGGCATACTAAGGGAACTGCAGAAGGCAGAGGCGAAACTAAGTTTTAGGTAAAGGAAGATGCATAAACCAATTGCAGCAGGAATGCGCAGGGCACTGGGAGAGATTGTGCAATCTAAACTATAAGAAATACCTAGAGAGAACACATGGGGGGGGGGGAGACTGCTAGCATGGTTATATAAGTGAGACCCCCAGACCAACGATCAGAACAGTAGGGGTGGGGGGGGGGGAGTGGGCAAATATTGGATACCCAAGAGGCATGAACAGAGTTCCTTGAATATGTAAACGATTATACGGGGGAAGAAGGAGCGAGTGAAAGTAGCGAGATAATGGAAACACTAGAGGATATTGGCCTGCCAAAAATAAGCGCTGAAGAGCGAGAGGACCTAGATGCCCCAATTACATTGGAAGAATTAGAAGTGGTGGTTGAGCAACTACCCACTAGCAAGACCCTGGGAGCGGATGGACTCCCCAGTGAGTTTCACAAAATGTATAGGAAAGAAGTGCTCCGCTCGCTGCTCACGATGTTAAATGAGGCGTTTGAAACAGGGACGCTACCAGAATCCCTGAGGGAGGTGATCATTTTCCCACTCCCCAAACCCAATAAGCCAAGCACGGATTGTATGGACCGCTGTCGATGCCGAACCAGGACAGCAAGATACTCACTGCTGTGTTGGCAAATAGAATGAGACAGGTAATAAGCATATTAATACACCCTGATCAGTCCGGGTATGTCCCGTGTAGAAGCATATCAGATACCTCAGATGACTCCACCGGGGTCATAGAGCACACAGTAGGAGACTCGAGCGAGATTGTAATTGTATCACTTGATGCCGTGAAGGCCTTTGACTCCGTCAAATGGCCTTGGCTGATGGCAGCTGTAAGGAAATAAGGTACCCGGGACCCATCCCATAAGTGGGGGAAATTACTGTACAGTTCACTGCTAGCCAGAGTTAAGACGGGAGTGATCATCTTGGAGAGGTGGCAACTCAGTAGGGGCACTAGACAGGGATGCCCTTGGTCCCTGATGCTGTACATCCTAGCATTGGAACCCCTGTCGATATACCTGAGGCAGCAATATGAGGAAGTCGGGATTTACACAAAAGGGACCACACTTAATCTGATTATATGCAGATGACATGTTACTATACTTGAGATACCATGAGGAGAATCTTCAATATATCCTAGAAGTAATGAAGCGATTTGCGTTGCTCTCTGGCATTTCAGTTAATCCCAAGAAATCATGTATATTCCCCGTGGGGAGGTATTTAGGGGTCCCGCAGGAACAACTGCCAGTCTTACAAATACCATGGGAGACCAGCACTTTTAGATATCTGACGATTGACATTATCACACGGTGGAAGCAGAATACAAACACAACACTGAGAAAGCGGTAGTGAACATTGAAAATAGTATGAGGCTCTGGACTAAGCTCCCCTTGGCCATGGTGGGGAGTGGGGCGCTGTTGAAGATGGTTGTGTTGCCTAGGCTACTATATTTTATTTGGAAACATACCATACATGATACCAAAGCATTTCTTTGTTAAACTTCAGAGCATATGCAGGGGCTTTATATGGCATGGAACTAGGAAAAGAATTGCTTTATGGAAGCTGCAGAACACGTATGATAAAGGGGGTATAAATTGCCTAATTTTGAGATGTATTACTTGGCCAGTCAACTGCAATATGTGGTCAAATGGATAACGGAACACTCAACATCCAGACTGTTGAGATCAGAGTGTGCCCCATTTTTCTGAAAGGAGTGATATGGCTGCTCAACTCTGAGCTAAAAGGGCACCTGTGGATGTTGGAAATGGGATGGAAGAAATGACTCAAAGCTTGTCAGGTCATGGAGAACCTAACCCGGTGTTCTCTGCAAGTGCTGCTAGTGGCATTGACCGGAGGAGACGTGCAACTAAGGAACGATTCGTAAGCACTGGGAACCGGTGGGGATAGCAACGGTGGGAGATATATGGCAGGAGGGGGAAGTAAAGTAAACTACTGGCTCAGGCTTTTTAACCTCTTTCCAGATATTTGAGATCGCGTGCTCTGTCTTTGCTTACGTTCTACATCGAGTTCTCTGCGCTTCCTCGCTTTTTCTCTGACCCCATCTTCTTTCTCTTTCTTTGCGTCTGTTCATTTGCCCTTCAGATTTCCTTATCCCTTCATCCCTTCATCTCTTTATTCTTTTCTCTCATATCCTTTGTTCTTCCTCTATCCTTCGCTGCTCCTGTCTGTCTTGATCATTGGCTACTCTGTTTACGATCGTGTTGCCTTTCTTGCTTGTCACGATATAACTATTCTCGTCTCTGAGAGACGAAAGAATAAGGAAAAAAGATAGACAATCTTTTTTCTTTTTCCTTCTCCTTTCATCATCAAGCTTCTCTTTTTGTTTTGCGTCATCCATGCCTTTGCCATCGAGTTACAATAAAATTTGACCTTACATCCATTTGTTTTGTGTGAGTGCTATCTCATCAGTTCTATCCTCATTCCCTTTCCATCTTTTGCCTTCTCTCTCTGTATCGAGAGATGTACTTGCTTGTGTCTGGTCCTTTCTCTCGTTCTCGCGTCTCTCCTTGTCCCTCGGAACTTTGGAGGTGATATCTCTAGCTCTATCTTTGTCTAGATTTTCATCACTGCTTTGCGTAGGTGATTCATATGCCGGGTTGCTATACCCCGTGGCTGCTTTAAGGTCTCTTAATGGGTATAACCCTCCGTCCATACTGTCTTCAATTTTTGTTTCAGGCGGGGCGTGTGGCGCTGAGGGCGTCGCCCCCTCCTCCTTTTCCTGTGTATACATTAAGTATCTAATAGCGGCTCCTCCCCTTTATCTTGTTGGTACATTTTCTGCAACTGTAGACTAGCTAGGCGTTTTGCCTATGTATGTTACGTGCAAATATGTTGTCATGTGTTGCAAGACTGTTTTAGATAACGATCTACCCTGGGGCCAAGGCATAAACATTTTGTTTGTGGTTCCTTTAACCCATTCTGCACTGTACTTTTTCAGCTTAGGTGCAGGTTTTGGCAACTGTTTGCACAGGTGTACTAATGGAGTCATGTCTTCCATATTTAACTTTGTTCACTTTCTCTTTATACAACACTTGTTATTGTCTCTCGTCACTTAAACAATATGAGCGAGCACCAATCGTTGCAAGCGCCAATCTTGTTTTTTCCACAAAATGTTCTTTCCTTTTTAATCCATAAACATCAATTTGTACACTACAAAATCTCAGTTACTTAATTGCGTAAATTTTATGTTAGTTCCGCAAAGGAAATATTTCGACCTTTGACGTCACAACAAATGACACATGACACATGACACATAAGACAGACGTAAACAGACTAGATGAACTCCAGCTGGTTACATAGACCTCTGCCTCTAATATTACCCCGACATGGAGTTTAAACTCATCCCTTTCACACAGTGTCTTTAAATACTGTGGTGACCTATTTGTTCCTCTTCATTCAGGACTCTGGATGCAAGTTTCTTCTAGCCGCTATATTAAAGCGTAGGAATTTAGGCGTATCCTCTTTTCTTGGGTGTCCTCCCTGGTATCCTCTCCTCTCTGGTGTCCTCCCGGTATCCTCTTTTACTATTTTTATTCACCCTTTAAGTCACTAATATATATATATATATATATATATATATATATATATATATATATATATTCTCTCCTAATCTACTTCTGACTATATTTTGTTTTCCCGCCTCCCTTCGTTAACTTTTCCCTTACTTGTTCTAATGTATATACTTTTTGCCAAGGCATTTAGTCTTTTTCACTCACTGTTCACATGTTTCCTCTCTGGATGCTCGGGATCACCGCCTTCATCACTGCCTCTCCTGCCGTTCACCCGCTCAGCTACCCGTAGGAGTGGGAAGGGGTTATGTGGGGAACACGGGTCCCTTCAGACCTCTGTCTGCAGATTCTACTTTTACTCTAACCACTGTCTACAGGGAGCTTCACGGTCTACTCAGCCGGATGGCAAAGGACTCGTGATATTGCAGAGGACCTAGAGTTACTTTATGTCGACGGTCAATGGGTGTCTTATCTAACTGATAACCATCAATCTCTGCTTCCAAGTGTGCTCTGAGAATCCCAACTGGCCCATAGTCGGTGTTTGCCCAGAAGTACTTTAAGACAAGATAGCAGCACCCGTGAGGTGGATGAGGGTGCAGATTAATACTCCAACACCAAATCAATAATGGCAACTCGATGGTTTGGCAAAGGGAGTCCGTTTAATGACGAGTACAAAAAAATGGGGAGTCTCATGGATATCAGCGGATGCGTGATCTTTCTGCTCCCTTCGCAACTCGAGTTTAACGCTTAAAAGTTGGCATGCAATTCTATTGGTTCAGGAAAGGTAACTTTAATGTAGGTACTATATCTGTATATGGGAACAGAGTGAGGGGATTGGGTAAACACTGACAGGTGGGGCATCTAACCCTTCCTTCAAAATGGCTACTGCAGACGTCTCTAAAAGTATGACGTCCTATTGATTTTACTAACTATAGGACCCTAGATTACTTGGTCCTTTGTGATTGGGTTGGCACCAACTCATGCATACTTTTCCACTCTGCTTAGCAGCATGCAGAATGGTCGGCCAGGTGTGTGGTGCCCCTTAGTTCCCCCGGCCTTCCTCCAATTATTGTTAAAATCAATCATCACTTTCGTGGCCATGTGTCAATTATTTCACTGTGGTTGGCCTCGAGACTGCATCTCCTGTCTGGAAAATTTCTGATATCTTCGCCTGGCCTGCTGCCATGCATAGGTGTGAAACTCTCGCTTCTTTTTGCTTGGCTGGTCACGTGATTCAGACACCGTGAATTTGCCTCTTCTCCACATAATTTGTGTATTTGATTTTTGTTTCACCCACTACCTGCCTTCATCTTCACCTTTCAGAGGCAGGATATTCTGTTCTTAGCTTCAATTATTTGTAGCTACTGTTAGTCTATTCTACTGATACGACCTTGTATTTCCTGGCACGGTTTGCCTCTGCTAGGTTTTGCTTCTGCCGCTTATTCTTGATTTTGCTAAATATGAAGCCCTTCTCGTGTGGCCTTTAGTAACCTTGGGTTGATTCTGCTTCTTGTGCAAAGTGGAATTACACTTATATAATGTGCTTCGTTTGAGGTAGATATGTAGAAGTGGCGCTTGCTGCACTACCTTTCTACCAAGCACAGCAAGCCGCACAATTTTCTTAGCTTTCTTGCGGTTCCAAGCATGTGTACATGCGTAAACTGGTCGAATATCTTCATTATGCTTATGGCTTAAGCTTCTTACATTTGACATCGTCCTTTCACTTTAGGTTCATGATATCCTTGGCCCATGGCATTTCATTTCTTTGTCATTCTCTGGTCGCCATTTCTTATATATGTGTCAGACCAGGTTCTCATGACGTCACCATTCGTCTTCCATTAAGACCTTTTTGGTTTCTGCAGGGACTGTACTTAGACGATCTTCATTTGTTGATATGGTTTCCTCAATGGATACCTTACTGTCCATGATTTCTTTGGTATCAGTACTTCAATAGGTGCTGTTCTTCTGATAGGTACTGGACAGAGCCCTGCTGTGGCTCTCTGCTGGTTATTTTGCTCATCATATGTCACATACTTCGCCATGAACGTTCCTGGTACTTTGAAATGGACGGTTGGAGTGCGGGCTGTATTTGGGACCTCCTCTACAGTATTGTTCCTGCTATTACTCTCAATGTGTGGCCTGTGGTAAACTGTTGGCACATCAAGAAATTGCTAATGAAATTTGCTACATGGCTGTCTAGGTCAGGGCAAAACCATGATTCTCATTGTTTTGTTGCCATAGGTCATCAGTAGGGGATATAGAGCATCTCCTCTCTACCCACAGTTCTTTCTCATCTCTGGGTGCTAACTGTATCTCCATTATCTGTATTTCTGGTAAATGTGTGTACCATCCTTTATTAACATAGGTCTCATCCCCCCCCTTCACCTTTGCTCCTCAAGTCCAATAACTCTGAAATATGATGCATGTTTTGCTTGGTAATCTGCTGCTTCATTCCCTTTTGATATTGGGTTTTCGGCATTTGTGTGTGCCTGGCATTTTACTAGTGCTACTTCGTCAGGGTATGTTATTTATTATACCCAGGAGTAAGGCTTGCTGTACAGGGGTACTATCTGCCCTTCTGAACCATCTCGTGAGACCAGAATGTACTGTGGAGGTGACATAGGCATGATCTGAATATTTCATCTCTTTTGCCTACACTCTTTAATGCCACCAATTCTTCTGCTTGTGCTGAATAATGGGAAGATAATCGGACACTGCACACTACTTCACTTGTCCAATCGTCCTTGAGTTGTACTACTACTGCTGCACCAGTCCTCTGAACGCCGTCTGTCTGGTCAATTGTTGAGGACCCATCAATGTACACTACCTCTCCGTTCATCCTCCTCCACCTTGTGTGTCGCATTGAACTCAATATTTTGTGTGCGTTCATGTGCCCAATCACCTGGTTGTTGGACATAGACTATAAATTGTGCAGGGTTGACATTTTTTACATCTCACTATTTTTAACTCTGGTCTTGATAACAGAATTTCATACCCCATTGATCTTTGGTTTTTGTGTGCTTTTTGTTTTAGGTAGTATCGCAGAGGGCATGCTCCGCGTAAAGTGTTGTTGCACACCCCATGGTTATTGATGATGCTTTTTCTACCGCAAATGCTGCAGTGGCCAAATGTTCAGACAGAAAATGTCCCTTTATTACCGGTTCCAACTGTGTGCTGTAATATGCAATCGGCTTATGGCCCATGCTGTTTTTTTTTGTCTGTACTGCTTTCATCACCACGCCATTGGCCTGGGACAATGGGAAGAATTATTTCTTTATAGTCTGAGGTCGCTAACACTGGTGCTGTGCTTATGGCCTCTTTCAATTAATTGAAGGCATCAGTCATTTCCCTCATCCAGCCTAGAGGTTTTGCATATCTCTGCACTTCCTTGAGGGCTGTTAAGAGTGGGCATGTATAGGAGCTGCAGTCGAAGACCCATGCTCAGCAATAGTTGCATAATCCAAAGAACTGCTGCAGCTCTCTTGTTTTTGGCTGGGGGATGTTTTGTACTGCCTGGGCCCTCTTCGGGGCTATGTGCCTCCCATCTCTGGATATTATTTGCCCAATGTATAATACTGCCTTTTGACAGTACTGGATTTTAGCTTTAGCTACTTCATACCCCTTGTTTGTCAACACTGAGTATGCGAACCGAATCCTGCCTGTATTCCCTTCACTGTCTCACTATAGATCAGTATATAATCTACATAGCACAGTATTGCAATATCTGTTCAAATCTTGTGGGTGCAATGGTTTTGAGAAAAAAAATCGGTTTTGAGATTGGTAACAGTGAAGTATGTGGCTTCTGCTGGAATTCGGCCCAATCATTGCAGGGTTTGTGGCCACAGGATATTCTGCTTCTACGATGTTAAGTTGGCGGAGATCTTAAATAAAATGCCATGACCACCTGTCTGCCATGAGTACAGGTACACTGCTGTGTTGCATGGAGACTCAGGTGGCACTAGAATGCACCTTTCAACAAGTGCACTGATTTGTCTCATATATGCCCTCATCTGCTTCCTTTTTTAAGGGGTATTGCTTAACGCTGGGTAGTATTGCACCTGGTTTCAATTTTATTTTTACCCCTATGCTTCAAATGTATCCCACGTCATAGGGACGTGTAGTCCATAAGTCGTTGGGTAACTTTGCTAGATCATTCTCCATGAATGGGGGTGGAGCTTCCAGCGCCGTTGCCATCCTCTGTGCTACTTCCTATGTGTCGTATATAGCCAGAAGCGCACGCTCATCTCTAGAATTATTTCCGTCTCCCCTCTGTCTTCTGAAAAGAGTTCCTCATCTGTCACCTTAGTTAACCTGCATCCTTCTGCTGCCATAATTATTGCACTCCATGCTCTTCCCTGATCGTCTACTGCATGCACGGTAATCCAATTCTGTCGTACTACAATCCCTTCAATGTCTATGGCCACTGCCACTTCGATGGTATTTCTGGTCTGAATAGGTACTCGCCTGGCCTTCTCCACACCTTCCCTGCAATCCCTAGTAACCATGCAAGGGCCATGTCTATGCCATATTGAACTAGTTTGGGGGTCTGCTGGCTCTCCCTCTGTACTGTTTGCCCACAATATGCCTGAACTAGTTGTCTCACTGTGAGCATGTGTACCCGTGGTGTCGAGCATATTATGCCTTTTGTCTGTGAATGAGATGGTCATGTTGAGTCTGCTCATTATATCTTGACCTATTATATTTACAGGTGCAGTTTTGAGTAGAGCAAGGGTAGTGACAGGTTGTGATCCCCAATAGATAAGGAGATGTTATCAGTAAATTTAACTATCTCTTGAGCCCCAGAGAATCCGTGTGTTCATAGCATCACCTGACCACTCAAAAGTCCCTTCCCGTAGGCCCAGTGTCAACAAGAAAGGAAAATGTTTTGTCACCTATCATTACCCTTATGCAAGGTTCCTTCACAGGATTAGGTGTAACAGACTGGATGGGACACAGCAAGTTCGTCTGTGGGCTGTCCTATTGGGGAAATCAGGTCAGTCCGTTCCCTGTGTAGGGGTTGTTTCCTATTATGGTGACGCCTCCCATCTTCTGAACCAGTACTGTTACTGCTGTGTCCATGGCTTCTGGGGAATGGGCATGTACTTGTGCTGGCTGTTGTGTTGATGTCATTCCTTGCAGCACCATCACATGGCGTGGTGGTGCTGTGGTTGGGGGTGCCTGTTGGTTTTTGTGTCTGTGGGGTCGATTGTGTCTGCATTATTCCATTTTGTAAATCTGGGATATAGTAGCCATTCTGTCCTCCTTGATATCCCTGCTCTCCCAATCCTTGCAGAGTCCCCCTGTTTCTACATGCTCAGAGATGTGTCCTAGCTGTCCACAAGTCTAGCACTGTTGAGGGGGGGGGACGGGGGAGGCTCCCTTGTCTTCCACGGGAATCCTCCTCCTCCCTCCCTCCCCCCCCCCCCCCCCCACTAGACCTTGTTGCATTTGCTGTGTGTAGCCCCGGAACCTTCCTGCATACTGATGCGATTGGCGTCTGAACCCTTGTCCTCTGAAAGCCTCCCCTCCCCCTGAATCCCTGCGGGTAACCACCTCTCCCTATGTGCCCCCCCCCCCCCCATAGGTGAATATGTTGACTGTTGAAGCTGCATGTGTGGTTGAGCTGTCGTGGTTTGTCTGCAGGCTGGGGCTCATTATGAGTGCTCCTTCTAGCGCATATTTGGACAATTTCTTCTGCGCTAACTTAGCTTTATCTGCCTTTCTTTTCTATGCCTTATGTTTAATTTTTTGTTGCCATAACCTACAATGGTGTACTATGGTGAGTTGTATTTCCAACCATGCCTTCGCTTACATTCCCAGCAGTTTTCAAGTTTTTCTGTACTGGTTCTGGTAACCATTGTACTAAGATAGCAATGTTTTCTATCGTTTTGTCTGTTGGATTTCCTTAATGCAATTAACAGGATCTTCATGATCAAGCATCTTGTGTGACTTGATGGCCCTTATGTCTGATGTGTCTGGGAATTGTGTCCATAAGGCCTGCCATAGAGCAGCCCTACAGTTTGCGAATGGTTCCCTGTCATGTGCTGTGTTATGGATGGTCACCCTGGGGAATCCTGCCCTCTTCCAGATGTCATCAGCAGCATTGCCCAGTATGGACACTAGTAGCCCCTTGATCTCCCCTACTGCTAACCGGTGGCCTGCCGTCAACATTTTCCATTTCCATGCTCCCCCCCCCGTTTTCGAGGGCAATCTGAATTTAATGTTTTCCTTATCTGTGTTTCCTTGGCACATACTTTCCAGCAATGGCTTTAGCGAATATGTATGCTTCTCTTCCAGTGTTTGCCTGTACTGTCTTATTTGAATGGGCCCCCTTTCCTTCCTCCACTTCTGTGCTTGTGCCAATGTGTTCGGTTGTATGCACCTACTGGGATGTACTACAAAGCCCTGTTAGGGAGAATTCTCATAAATGGTTGATTTCCCTTACCTAAAGAGTCCCCCAGCAGCTTTGCTGGATTTCTAGGATTTATTTTTTTCACCTGGTAAGTGTGTGAGCCTTTTTTTCCCCCACTCTTACATGTATTTTGCTATGTTTATTTCTTTTTGTGTGATCTTGGGCACCTGAGCCTCACCTACTCCATGTGCACCACTTGTTGTGTGTTACACAGCACCTTCAGTGCAGTGACACAGGGTTGTCTTTGAGACTTCCCTCTGACTCAATTTTTCTGGGACTGACTACTGTCCCCCAGAAACAGGTAAAGTTGCCATTAACTTTATATAGTCACTTTAAACCACATACCCAGTACACTCCATCTTACATGGAGTATTGGAAAGGGTTAACTCCTATCCCTTTTTGTCTGTACCTCTTGGGGCATTGTTTCGCTCCCTTAACATTAAGACTTGGCTGGTGGCAGTGGTATCTACCTTAACTTTTCTACCGCGATTATCTTATATAAACTTGGTAATGTTTTAAGCTATTATATTAGCCTCGAACATAAACCTGCTTGACCAAATACATTTTATTTTGGTTCCGGCTGGGTTTAGTCGCCATTTCTTTTTGTTAAAGTATTTCTCATGTTTTCTCTGCATGCCAAACCGGGGATGACTCCTTTGTTCGCTGTCTTTTCGTGGGCTTCTGCACAGAAGCCCTCCGTAAGGCGCCTGATAGTCTAGGTAGGCAGGATTTGAGGGAGGGATCTTCGGACCCCTGCCATGGGTTGCCTTAGTAACCCAAGTCGCACTCTTGTATGATTGGCTACGGGAACTGGCCTTGCCACCCTGCTGTGTGATTGACAGCCAGGCTGTATGAATGGGGGGGGAAAACTGCATAAAAAGCAGGTCTCTGGGACTGGAAAGGCAGTCGACACTGGAATGAAAGCACCAACGAGGTACTGGAAGAAGAGGACCCCTACAACAACTGAACTGCCCGGTGAAGCCCTGCTGCAGGTCCGAATCTCCAAATCCGATGACTGAGAAGATCCTCCAGGAAACTTCTTCCCTTGAGCTGGTGGGACCAACCAGTTCACCCAAACTGCAAGCCAGGACCCCTCCTCTGGTCGAATTCGCTGTACAGAGCTAGAGTGGGCCGGTTAGCCAGAAAGGTCAGACCCTGCTTTGGTTTTAAGGAGCGCACCTTTTATTTGTTGTTTGGCGCTGCTGCTGGTTTCTTCCCTGGGTAGTGCAGGACCCTCCAGCCTTCTTACTTCTGATCAGTCCGACAGTCACTTCAGGAACAGTGAGCCTGCAGGAACTACCAGGAACGTCTGCTTCAGCTACAGCCCCCTCTCCGTTTTAAGGTACTGTGCAAATTTGGTTGTGTGTTTCGCTCAGCCGCTGTGAAAGTGTTTGGAGAAAGATTTCAATCTGAGGGCTTGTCCTTCTCTCCCCTTTGAACTAACTTTTCTACCAACCAACCTCGTCTGGAATCTGTGCCACAAACTTTACCGCAAACTACCCTGAACTGTGTGATCTCGAGCAAAAGACTTTTGACCTATTGACTTTGGCCCTAAACCTTTTCTAGCTGATCATCTCACTGTAGTCTCTTTTGTTCAACTGCTCCAAATACTTACCTGTTGGTTTTGCCTAATTATTCATAACTTTGTCTTTCCCCTCCTTTTTTTAAATGTGCCATTTTGCTCCCACTTCATTTTGTGAGCCTAACTTGTCTGGAATTTAAGGGAAGTGGTGTGGTGTATTTATGATTGTGATTTTGAATTGCTTAGGATAGTGAAATGTTATACAACTGTTGAGTAAATAAATATATATAATTTTTTACTTAGAAACCTTGAGTCGGTGGTTGCCTGAATCATAGTAATTGCTGTCCTTTGTGTAACTATTTGTACTGCTCACTTACTCTTGAGATGTCTGGCTGCTCCACTACTGGTACCACTATAACTGTGTAGTACAGGCTTGTACCAAAGGTGAAATTGTACTGTCACTTGTAGTCTTAATTGTGTGTAGTGTTCCCAAAGGGTACTGCATATAATTCTGCCTAACAAGCCCGGCTACTCATCCTCTGGCGCAGGAATGTCCCCTTGATTGTGTGATTGTTGCCCCATCCCTCTGATGCCTTGGGAGGTGCCTACTGCTGTACAGTGTTTAAGGGGGGGGGGGGTCATGTGGTTTGCTCCTGTTTGTGTGTCTTACACTCCCAAGAAGCCCCTCCATTAGTCCTCATGCGGTAGAGTTTGTAGGCCTTCCTTTTCTTTGTCACTGCAGTAGTCTATCACATTCGTCATCTATATTGCTACAGAAACTAATTGAGAGGTTCAGCTTTCATGTTGGTAGGGTCATGTGGTATATTGATGTCAATATCTGTTAACCTACATGTGTCTTCTTGCACTCCCAAGTGTGCTGCTCTGTGTGTACTTGATCCTCTAATGTGCTCACCTGTGTTTTCTCCTTCTCCTCGTTGCTGCTCTCCTTGCTTTACCTGGCTAATTCCATTTTTATCTGGTCACTTACCTTTTCCAACATTCACACTTCTTTGTCCTTACTGGCTTGCTCCCTTGCATACTGCTCCATCTTCAATTCTTTCAGCTGTCTCTACTCATACTTAAGTGATTCTTGCAATAATATTTTCTTTCTCCACAATGTCATCTCTATCTTCTTCTCTTCTCTTGTTTCTCCCTTTTGTTGGCCACCTCTTCTCACCATCTCCCATCCCTATGCCCCCCTTCTCCTTTCCCTTGTATTGTCTTTCACCCATTTTGTTACGAGATCCGATATACCCTCTTGTTCTGTCCTTGCAACTCATGTTCATTTACTAAACCCTGCTTTTGTACTCCGCCTTTCCCTTGTGCTCTTATGTTTCGCTACCTTGAAGTTGTTCTCCTTCATTATCATCTGTTCTGCCTTGGTTTCCGCGACAGCCGTGCTCTAGCTCTCAGCCTTCTATTGCCTTCATTGCACCCTCTGCCTCCCCTATTGTGGCCCCTTTTAATATCAGTAGGATTTGTGCAGCGATCTGTTCTTCTAGTCCTATACCTGCAAGCTCATTTTTTTGCATGCTCTAGCCCCTCCTCGTTACTGTCTGGGCCGTCTGCTTGCCCTATCCCCTGTGATAGTTCAGTTTGGGTGTATGGGGCGGGTTATATGTTGGGTTTTGTTAGGGAGAATTCTCTGTTTAGGCTGAATTTCCTAACCTAGTGAGTCCCCCAGCAGCTTTTCTGGATTTTTGGGGTTATTTTTTTTTCTCGTGCCAAGAGTGAGACTTTCACCATCACTCTTGGACATGATTTGAGTGTAGATGTGTTTAATGGGTTATGGGGTCTTTTACTCCATAGGGCTTCATGTGTTTTTGTGATGTGTGTTACACAGCACCCTCAGTGCAGTAACACAGGGGTGTCATAGTGACCCCCCCAGTATAGACTCCATACCCTGGGACTGACTACTGTCTCCCAGGGCATGCAAAGTCACCATTGACTTTGCTAGTCTTGAATTCTGAACAGAACCAGTACAAACCATCATATTGTGGACGTACTGGCTGGGGCAATTCGATTGCCCCGGGGTCTGTTAGTCGAGGGGGCACGTCTCCGTCCCCCCTGATCCAGTTTTGGCTGGTGGCAGTGGATACTACTTTTTATATTCAACTGCGAAGATTTCTCTATGGGATTTTTCCATTGTTTGAGGCTACTATCTTTATTTAATTACGATAACCTCGAACATACCGCCGGTTTATTTAATTATTAATTCTCTGGTTGGTATTTTTTGCCAAAACTCGGTTCTAAAATGGCATTTGTGTTCTCTTCTGTGACTCCAACCCAAATCGAGCCCTTTGTTCCACTTTTTGGCGGGCCTCTCCACAGAAGCCCTCCAAAGTGGTGCCACTGTGTCTGAGGTACTTAGGAGGGGTGGAGGGGGATTTAGGCACCCTGGACTGAGTTGCCTAGGCAACTCAAGTCGCACTCCGTCCTGATTGGCCCAAATGGTGAGCCGGCTGGTGGGGATAACCAGTTTCACCGTCTTTTCGCCTTCCCGACGTATCTCGTGGCCGCCTTGCCTGTTCCAAGCACCCCGGCAACAGAAATACCACGTTTTACCACAACCGCGAAATAAAGGGTAATACCTTTAACCAGAAAACTCCGCGGCTGGTTTCTTCCCTGGCACTGCAACGACCTTCAGCTTTCCTCCAAGTCGAGATCTTCTCTTCCCCTGGACGACGCTGAGACTCGCACCCACTGCCAGGAACAACTGCCAACCCTGGAGGATCCTTACCACTTCAGGTACCGTGTTCCGCCTGGCTTCCCTTGCCACCGACTGTACGGGGTAGATTTAGCCCCTGGCTTTCGAACCTGGGTTAGCCTGGGACACCCTGGCTAAACTTTCCTGAGCCTCTCTAAACTCTTTTCGAACTCTCTGCAAGACTTTCTAAGCCTAGTGTAACTGTGTGATCTTGGGTGCGTTTGTGCTCTGCTCTCTCTAAGAGTGGGCCCAGCCTATGAACTTTGGCTCACAAGTGACTTTTGCTCTTCTGCTTTGCTAATAGTGTTCCCAAATCTTAGAGTGGTGTATCTTTCCATATTCTGTCTTTTTCCCTCTTCATGAACTTATTGGAGTGCCATCTATAGTTAAGCGCTCACCTCTGTCTGGAAATAAGTGGTGTTAACTAAGACTTATCTGATAAGGAATAAGGGTTGTACATATTATAATAGTAACTGTGTTTAGAGTGTTTTACAATAAAAGTGCTGGAGTGTTTCAAACAGTGTGTTTTCAAATAAATAATGATATACTTTGATACCAAAGCTCTGGTCAGTGTTTGCTTGTATCATTGTATCTGAGTGCCTATTGTGTATACTTTGCATACTGCCTAACTCTTCTTGAGGGAGGTCTGACTGCTCAGCCACAGCTACCAGGTAAATCTGGTTGGTACAGACTGCTACCAAGTGGGTTTACTGCTAACACCTGTAGTCCTAAATCTTTTGCAGTGTTCCCAAAGTGAACTGCACAGGTTTCTGCCTAACAAGTTTGAGTATCCTTCTGCTGCTTGTAATTCTCTTACAATTTCGGTTGGGTGATATTGTATGTAAATATGTGCTCTGTAAAGTGCTTTGGATTAAGGCGCTATATAAATAACACCATCATCATCTTAATGGGTATAAGCCCTGCTCTTCTTCCTCATCGTCAGATATTACACTCAATGGTGTGGACGGATCTGCTCCCTCCTCCTTCACCTCTCGTAAGCTCATCATCCATGGCCTGGCCTCTTGGAACATACAGTTCAAATATTTTCATGTGCTTAGCTAACTTTTTCCCTTTGTGCGTACTCTGTAAATGGGTCAAAAGTGATTGCAGCATGACTTTGGAGAAACTGCCGTTAGGTGGCTACGGCCTCGCTAGCTTGCCTTCTTTGCTTTTAGACCATTGTATGCTATAATTTATGATCGTATCTTTGTACGGGGTAGGGTTTTGCACAAGTACTGGATAGGAGTTACTGTACCGCTATACATGGCCCCCTTCCACCATACAAATACATTACAGCTGTTTACCTGACCTCTAATTGAGGCTTTTGCTGTCAAGGAGGGAAAAGGTTATTATATAGAGTATCAATTATTGTCATTATGATCCTCTGCAGCTCTGTATCGTATGCAGTGGGCTTCGTACTATACCTTCACTGCTGCTGTCCAGCACACCACCTCACACATGCGCAGGTGCCTTCCGCGCAATGTCACTGTTCGCCTGTCCTTCCGTTTCATTTCACAAAAACAACTCCTCACCTTCTCACACAATGTTCTATGCAACAACCTAAATGTGACCTCACCAAACTAATGTGCAGACCAATAAAGAGACAATTGTGTGCACACGATAGATGCCTGCTGTGCCCACTGCACGCAATACACCCAAACCCAAAAAAGATAACCCCCACAGCTGTCTTTCCACCCCTCCAGGGGTGGAGAATTCTTTTTTTTGTATCTCTTGTATTTACTGCAACTGACGCGTTGCCTGACGGTTGAAACGACTCTCTCTCTGGGGAGACTTAACCAGACAAATACCTTCCACAATCTAGGATAGCTCCAGCTAGCCCTCACGGGGATCCGTCATCTATTCCCCAAACTACAATGTCCAACACATAGGAGCTATTCCTATGTACAAGTTTTCACAGTCCAAGCTTACTGTATCCACAATCCTTTGCTCCTCACCAGAGTCCTCCACCGCGATGCTCAAACAACCACAAAAAAGGGACTTCTCTACCTCAGTTTAGGTCCCTACCAACATGCACATGTCAAAACCATTTCAATGCAATCCAACAATTAAGTTATACCTCCCTCCTCCTTACTCAACTTGTTGCCTGTTATGTGGACCACACTTAGGTTCTTTTGAGTTTGTCGATGCTGCTTGTTAAGATGGATTTCTGAACTCTGACCTGGTGGGCAGAGGCTCAGAGGCAAGCCTAGTTTATTGGAACAGGGTAACTTTCTGGACAAGCCAGGTCAATCAAGGTAGCGTAGCGGCAGTCAAGACTAGGGGCCTGATCACGACTTGGGCGGTAAATGTGGCGGATTATCCGCCGAACCTAAATAGCGCTAACGCCAAGGCACCCGGCGGATAATCCGCCAGATCATGAGTCATCGTGCATGCGCCCCGGTCCAAGGAGTTAGCATGATTAGCGCAAACCCTTAAATCCGGCACACCGTGTGCTACCGCCACCTCGCGCTCATAGCGCGCGCTATAAGCGCACCCTTTTAGCATGCAGGAAACGTGTCACCGCCAGAACGGGAAATAAAGCGGCGGCCATCTTGGAAATCACAATCTGTCGGATATCACAGCCACTGGAAGCCATCCACACGGTCTGAACCCTGAAAATGAGTCAAGAGCGCACTAGGGGCAAGTCTGCACTGGACAGGGTCAGAAAACCCAAGTTCAGTGACCAGGAGCTTGAGGTACTTGTGGAGGAGGCACTGACGTACCACAATGAGCTGCAGCAGCGTAAAACCAGTGCCCAGCGCAGAGGCCAAATATGGAGATCCGTCGCACAAAGGGTCAGTGCAGTGGGGCGCGTGCCCCGGGATGGGGAGGACTGCCGCAAGCGGCTGAATGACCTGTGAGTGTGAGGCATCCTGTCCCAGCACAGGAGTGCAAGCAGGAGCACAGGAGGAGGGCCAGCATTCCCCCCCCTTCCCCCCCCCCCCCCCCCCACCACCTCACACCATGGGAGGAGAAATTGACGGGCCTCATTGACATCGGAACCATTGAGGGCATTGGTGGAGTGGAGGCAGGGACTGGCATAAATCCAACGGCAGGTGAGTCCCATCCCCAAATACATGCATCTGAATGAGAGTGAAGACATGTGTCTGAGGCACTGCATACACCCGTAAGTGAGAGCCACATCCCTAGAACGGTAGTGCTGCCTAGACGACCCTGTACGTGCAGTGCATGAATGGCAGGGGATAGACTCCCATACCCATAGGACAGCTACGTAGAGTGGTACTGTGCATCAACACAACCACAAAAGCCTGAGCGCAGTCCACCCAACCACGTGTTCCCATGCAGTGTACCTCCATGCACATCCACAACAAGCACCACATGGTGACTGAACGGAATGCAAGTTGACTGCGTCATTGTCACTGTCTTCATTCACACTTGTTTGCATGACCTGCATCACACAAATGTATGTAGCATTGTACTCAAACCACCCCCTATGTACCCAACAGGCACACGTCGATCCCAACAGCCTGGTGATGATGGCGATGAGGCCACACCGACAATGCACCCACAACACCTTGCCTGCACCAGCACCCCTCCCCCCCCCCCCCCCCCCCCTCCAAAGACGCCGCACCCATGGTAGACAACACAGTGGAACACCCACCTCACCCCAATGCAGCCCTGCAGCGGCAGCCACATGGCCACAGGGAGGTGACCGGCAGCTCACCAGAAGCCACCATCCACAGCCCTGATACCGAGGGAGAGAGGCCTGAAGTGGAGCCCGACGTGGGAGCAACACCTCCACGTGGGCATCATGCCGCCGCACAACACTCGCAAAGCAGTAGTGATGGAGAAGGGGTGTCAACACCCCATGGAAGCCCAAGACCAGGCAGACACCAGGCAGGGAGTCGCCATGTGCCTGTGCGTCGCTGCAGCACACCGCAGCCCGATGTGGACACTCCGTCCTATGGGAGTCCAGAGGGCCAGCGATCTGAGCCAGGCAGTCCAGTCTGGTGGCATGTTGCCATGCAGCCCCCTTCCCCGCGCCCAATTCGCGGTCCACCACCTGACGCACCAGGAGAGCCCTTTGTAACTGGGGCAGCAGTCATGGGCCGACTGGATATCATTGAGGCAAAACAGGCCCTGGTGGAAGGAATGGCAAGGGTCCAGAGCCAGCACATAAAGGCTGTGAGTAAATCCATCCGGCATGGGTGCAGGTATATTGTGCGGGACAATGCTCGCACACGGCAAGTTGTGCAACAATGCACCGCTGCCCTGACAGGCTTTGGGTAACGAGTCCGCAAATTCACTGAGGCTTGTCAGCACTGGCAGAACAGCAACGCAAGGCCCATAACCTCATGTGCCAGCACATGACGGCCAGCGCTTCCATACCCTCCACTTCCACAACACTCTCAGAGGGTTCACTAGACCCATCTCCGAGGTGCTGGTCCATGCGCCACCTGAGGGCACGCACACCGGAGGGTCCTGGGAGAGAAGCGCCTGCGCCCATCCTAGTGGTGCATGGCAACATTGTTGTTGGCCTGATGTGGCAACTGCACAGTTGGGGGGGTTGTACACTGGGGGGAGGGGGGGGGGATTGTTGGGTGTTCACTGGGGGGAGGGGGGGGGATTGTTGGGTGTTCACTGGGGGGAGGGGGGATTGTTGGGTGTTCACTGGGGGGAGGGGGGATTGTTGGGTGTTCACTGGGGGGGATTGTTGGGTGTTCACTGGGGGGGATTGTTGGGTGTTCACTGGGGGGGATTGTTGGGTGTTCACTGGGGGGAGGGGGGATTGTTGGAGGGAAAATAAATCACGTTACAAAAAACACCATGCATGGACTGTAGTGATTGTAACAAATGCAATTTGATGAAGTGACATGTTCACAATTTACCTATTACCCATTTCTAATGGAATCCATCAATCAATCCCTGTCTGGCCGACCTCCATTCCCTCTGCCCAACCCTTTGTGCATGTGCAACACCTTCTGGCACTTCATCGCTCTCACTACCATCATCAGGTGGCTGCACATGTGCATCAGGGGGCAGTGGCACATTTCTGGGACAACAGATGTTGTGCAGCATGGCACATGTCAGTATAATTTTTCAAGCTTTTTCTGGTGCATACATCATTGCCCCTCCCGTGCGGTCGAGGCACCGGAAGCGTGCCTTCAGCAGTCCAAATGCCCTCTCCACGCAGATCTGTGTACGGGCATGGCCAAGGTTGTAAGCCCACTCCGCCGCCGTGTGTGGGTGACGCACAGGGGTCATGAGCCATGTGTATTGGGGATATCCAGAATCACCTGCAGGGGAGAGGAAGCCGTTATGGGGATAAGGTAAGGCCAGTGGGTGTACAGAGCCCTGTCATCAGTGTGATTTTGCCATATTTGGCATGTGGCCTATAACATTGTGGAGTGTGCTGTCCTACGGGCACGATTGAATCAATGGGGTACTCTCCACTTGTTACGCCTGTTTCTGTATGTAACAGTACTCATTCACTTGTCGCAGGATGAGGGGGCCCTTCCATCTACTTGCTGCCTCATGTGTCATTGCAAATCCATTTGGCTGCAGTTGCATTTGCTGCTCTTCACTATTCTGTACTGTTCTCCATGCATTTCCATGTCCATTTGGGGACTGTGTCTGTGGGATGTGCATTGTCATTACTCGGCCTACTTATGTGTGGGGCATTCGTGGATGTGCCAGCTCATGGTTTGGAATTACATTACTGTCGGATGGCCAGGGTGGTATTTCTGGACTGTGTCAGTGTTGTGAGCCATGGTGCTACTCACACAGGAGGCTTTGTTGTGGTGGGGATTCCATATGTCACTGTGCAGTCACATGTCGTACATCCTGCATGGGTGTGTTCTGCTGTGTAGGACATGTTCAAGGTTCATCGTGCAAGGTGCTTGAATGTGTATGCTGCTGACTATTGGGAATGATGGATTCTCTGACAGGCACCATCAGTTGTTGATTGACATGCTTTGTGGGATACATTTGTACTCACCCAGTGGCCATGTGTTTTGTCCATGGTGCCTTTCCATGTACGCTGGCAGGGTACTGTTGCGTAGGACCATGGAGTTGTGGGTGGATCCTGGGTAGCGGGCACAGCAGTGGCTGAAGGTGAGGTCAGGGCCACATGTCATCTGCATGTTGAGGGAATGGTACTGTTTACGGTTTCTATAGGCAGCCTCATGTGCCTGGGGTGGTACAAGTGCCACATGTGTGCAGTCCAAGGCTGCTATTACATTTGGGACTTGGGCAATGGCATAGAAGTGACCCTTAAGCTGGTGCACCTGTGCCTGTGTGGCTGGCAATGCAATGTGTTTGTTCACATGATTCAACAGTGCATCAGGCACCTGTCCCAGCATGGCACTGAATGTGTACTGGGCCATTCCATGCATCATGGCAACGGTATGTTGGTAGCTGCCAGTCCCAAGTAATTGAAGCACAGACATGAGCTTCACGAGGGGAGGTACTGCCGTGCTGGTGGCTATGCGGCTGCATATGTCACCCTGGATTGTGTCCAGCAACTGGGTGATGGTTGCCCTGTCCAGCTGATATTCTGTCACCAACTGACCATCAGTTAGGGCCCAGGGTGTTGGCCTGACCCTTGGGATGGCTAGCTGCCTTGCTGGTGCTGCTCTCCTCCTCCCCGCCCCCTGCACTCCCCCCCCCCCCCCCCCCCCTGCACTCCCAGGGACCTGGCCTGGTTGACTGGCCTCTGTAGCTCCAGACGCAGCTGGTAGAAGTCGACATCAAGGCTCCCGGCTCCAAATGGCAGCATGGTGTTGGGGAGGGTGTGTTGTGCATGGGTGGGTCCTTTGTAGGCCTCTGATTTGCATTGCTTCCACCTGGGCCCTCATTGCTGTCTCCTCCCTGCTCCTGCTGGTGTAATGCGGTTGGGGAGGGTGTGTTGTGCATGGGTGGGTGCTTTGTAGGCCTCTGATTTGCATTGCTTCCACCTGGGCCCTTATTGCTGTGGCCTGTGTTCTGTTACTTCCAGCTTTTTGCTGGAGGTATTTTCGGCGGATTATCCGCTGCTTTTCTGGCGCTAATAGCGCTTACGCCGGACTCGTGATTGATGATGTTTTAGCGCAAATGGTTCCTGGTGCTGTTATGGCCGGCGCTTGTACAGCCGGCTGTCCTTGCGCAGGCGATATTTGGAGTCGTGATCCGACGGACCCTTAAAATCGGCGCTAAGAGCGTTACCGCAAATTTTAAGGGTTAACGCCCAAGTCGTGATGAGGCCCTAGATCTAAGGAGAGATGAGGGTGACTGACCTCAATGAGCACAAAGAGTAAAGGACATTTACAAATGACTTAGTCATTTATAAAAATACAATTCCATTAATTTCAAGGCTTTTGAAAGTCATACACTAATAATACTCCACAGCAACACTATTAAACCAACACAATCCAATCACTATATATATATATATATATATATATATATATATATATATATATATATATATATATATGGCCTGCAGTAGCAGCCATGTAGTTATGCTTAAGTTGCGCAACTCATAGGAAGACCTCTGTTTCGGCTGCTTATAGCGTTGCTTGCCATGGAAGAATCCTCACCAAACTTTGCAAAAAAGTAGTTGGCCCACTCTGATTTTTTTTTTTTGGCCAAGTTTGAGGTTTTGTCAGGGGGGGAGGGAGTTGTAAGGGGGTGGGGGGGAGAGTCCCAAAAGTGAGTTTCTTTCCATCTGCGGCAGGACCGGCCGATTGGTCCCGAAAGTGTGCATTTTTAATTTTAGTCTAAATCCATCCAGTTTTCTTTAAAATGGCCTAAATGTAAGTCACAAAAATGTGATATCTGTGTCCGCTACGTGGACACACTTCCCTGTTCGCTCCGTGGACAGGACTCTGATTGCTTTACCAGTTGCGTTGTGTCCGTGGACATACAACGTATTTGCCGATTTGGCTGGAGGGAAGCATGAGGCGTGTTAGTTTAAGAGATGCCCGCCATCTTGTGTCTGCGAAGAACCACGGACAGGACAGCAGTGAACGAGCTTCAAAAACATGTTTTGGAGCATCTGGTTGTCGGAGGGAGGGCTGGAAAGGGCGGGGGGAGTGAAAGTTTGATCATAAGATGTATTTGGTGCAAGAAGCCATTGTTGTCTGCGCATATGCCATCGGGCAGATAGTTCCTTTATTGAATGCAAGTGGCCTTTATTAGGCTATGGGAATGCATTGGAGATGATATGAGGGTGTTTGTATTGTGGTGGTTGTATGTATTATAGAACTATGTATATGGAAGTAGATAGGGTTAATGTATATGCTTTATATGTTTGTGTGCATGGCTGTATTATGTTGTGGTCAGGGCCTGGAGACTTGGGTGTGGCCATGCACCCAAGACTGCAGGCCCTGACCACAACCACTGCAGCATAATACAGCCATGCCCACATAAATTCATGCTAGTATACGGTTTGGAGTAATATAGATATAGCAAATGTACATAGATTGACCACAACAGCATAATACAGCCATGGGTATCGGTTGGTGTATTTTAACTGTTTAACGTGCTTCAAAACATACCCCGCAAAACTGTAATTTCTGATGGTCCACTTACATTTTCTAGTACTGCAAAAAAAATGTTGGTATTGACATGGGTATTGTTTGACAGCTGTGGTTATTTGGCAGTTGGTTATTCTACTTTTGGTTTCAAGAATATTAAGTAGGCATTTGTAAGATTTGCAGGTAATCTTTGTTTTAGAGTAATGGAAGTATCATTGCATTCAAACATCCATATTTCTTTTTAATGTATGCAGTATAGTGACCTACACTGGTTGTGGTGCCTGTGTGGTAGTTTATGCCTACTGTTGTGAAGGTTTTGCCAAATGTTACTTGTCCATGTGTGAAGCTAGTAAGCTTGCAGTTGTTTTTGGTACCATCTGCATTGTATTGTAAAAGCGTTATTATTATGTATTGGCTATGCAATTGTATTTGTAAGGTGTAACGATTATCGGAATTGCAAGTAGTAAATAATATGCCATGGTTTGCATTTTGTACCAGTTGTTGAAATGGAATGGATTCACAGTTGTGTATAGATATATACACAAAGCGTTCTTTCGGGACTTGTTCCTGCACTACATGGTTGCAGAGAGTGCATGTATGTTTTGACTTGTA
This sequence comes from Ambystoma mexicanum, assembly GCF_040938575.1. Lineage (NCBI taxonomy): Eukaryota > Metazoa > Chordata > Amphibia > Caudata > Ambystomatidae > Ambystoma > Ambystoma mexicanum. The sequence continues at coordinate 385,979,762 of NC_090937.1, forward strand.
TGAAATCTGGAAGATTTCATTTGTAGGTTTGTTTTTGTTTTCTAGTACTTGCAGTAAGTACATTAAAAATTCTTGTGGATATTCTTGGTTTATAGTGAATATCACAATTCCCGCACAGTAGTCCAATTCCTGCCTTATTCCTGTGACACTGTGTATTCTCAGGATTGTTTGTTGCATTCCTGTGAAGGAGTAACATTTGCAAACACAACTGGTCTGCACCATTTAAGTACATGTTTTCAGGAATTGGTGGCAATTGGAATAGAAAATTGATTTCTACATTTGCATAGCAATTTACACCAATTGTATTGGAACATTTGAATGGACCAGATAGTTCTGTGTCTGACTCATTTGATGGAAGTCCATGAGGTTTGCAGAGGTGTAGTTGGCTTTGTTTGAGGAGTTGGGTATGCATTTGAGTTTTCAGTACATTCTTTTGTGGTTGATGAAGTATGAACTGATTTCAATTTCTTTGGTGGTTCTATTGGGAGATTCTGTATAAGTTCTGCTTGCATGAGTTTTCTTTTACAAAGTTTGTGTTTTTGAGGGACAGGGTATATTTTGAGGTGGTGTGTGTAGAGTGCATGTAGTCTGTTGAACTCTGAGATACAAGGAATGTCAGTGTTTACTTTATTTGCATCAAACTTGACTAGAAATAGTCCTTCAAGTGTACATAGGCGTGATAGTGTTACGTAACTCTTACCTTCTTTAAAAACTGTGCGGCCAATATCAATTAATGCTTTATCTAGGGTTCGTTTTTGTGATTTATGAATAATGACTGCGTATGCTAGAGACAGAACAAACTGTTCTCTGCGTACATACATTTTTTTTGAAAAGAAGGAATTGTGCTGTTGAGAGTTGTATCCTTTTAACTTCTGAAAGTTTGACAAGTGAATATTGACAAAATGAATGCTGTTGTCACATGGGTATGTTTGAAAGCCAACAACTGTACCAGTGCTCCATTATCCAAACGTTGTTCCACATCAAGAAAAAAAGGGTGGCGAGGCGTGCAGTCCGGTTCCAAGTCAAAAGGTACCTGAGCTAAAAAGTAACTGGGTTGGATCCCAAAAATAAATTAACAAGTATTAACAGGGTTGTATGCCAAAAAATTGAACATGTATTAACAGGGTTATATTCCATCTGCTGTTCAGTTTCTGTTTTTCTTCTCCTCCCAGCGCTTTCTTGACAGTCAGTCACCAGGGAGGCTGTGCTTATATTCAGCTCTCACCAATTAGTTGCTCTTTCAGTCCCTAGGGATTCTGGTAGCTGTAAGGTTAACATGTTACCAAATCAGGTGACCAGGAACGGACACCCCTCCTAATGCACAAGTCTTTCCCAAATTTGGGGGAGGGGAGAACACATCAATATGGCTCTACAGTGGGATCTAACCCAGTTACTTTTTTTGCATCAGTACATTTTGACTGGGAACCGGGGTGCCTGCGTCGCAATTCCCCCTTTTTCTTACCTTGTTCCACATCAAGGCTACTTTTCAGCATCACTCTACAGTTTAAACACAATGTTAACATTTTCTCTAAACCAGCTGTGTTAGAGATAGTTTTCTAAGGTATTTTGTTCATTTTATTTATTTGTATTGGTTTATACAAAACCTTTCAAAAACAAACCAGAGACAATCTCATAATACACAGACAAACAAAACATTTCGAATGCCTTTCCTGTTATCAAATGAAACCTATTTTCTACATCACTGTCATTTAAGATTCAACCAACTTTTCTTAGTAATTTGACTTAAGTTCGTCATCAATTTTTAGCAGGAATGTTAAAGCATATATCAGTTTATTTTTAGTTTCAGTAAAACATTCCTTGCACCATTCTTCCACGGTCAAATATGGTCTGTTTGCAATGATGGGGCCAAAGAGTAAAGTTATTTTAGATGTAAAGGCTTTGCAAAAAAAGAATCAGATGTTTAATATTCTTCTCTTGATAGTCACGATCTGCATTTCGGATTATCTTCTCACCTCCATTGTCTTAAATTGATTGAGTCTAAATTTCAAGAGCAGCATTATTTTTTTGCTTATTTGGACATCTTTCCAGATATTGGCTCAGTGTGTTATAGGCCTTTCCCTCTGCTGGCACATTTTTCATAAGAGTATCTGGATCGTTGCGTACCAGTACTTATCCAGTCTTGTTCCCATAGTTCTTTTTTTAACCGCATCGGGATTTTTGATCAACATGTCATTATCACTATTCAGATCTTCCAGTATTTGATGACATTGTGTTATCCATGCTGAAAAGACCACATTTGATATTTTGTTGGCATGATCGTGAAAGATCTTCATCTGCGGCACACCATTTTAATTATTTTATGGAAAATTGACAATGTGTTCCATATGATCTTAGCATTAATGGAAATCAGTACAAGTCCATATCGTAAAACAGCAGTGGGTATTCCTTTTATTTTTTTTAGATATCTCATCCATAAAATGTTTTTGAGAGTATCCCACAACGCAGCCCTACATCCTAAGGCATTTTCTGCCCCAAAAATTACTGATGGCACAGCCTTTTGATTATAGAACTTGATAGTTGGAATCATGGAAAATTTCCCATATTTTTTATTAATGACAGCAGCTTGTAAGCCCAATTGTTGGCATTTTGATTTGTTTTTTTTAACCCATATTTGGTCAGTTATGTTCGAATATAAGCACAGCCTCCCTGGTGACTGACTGTGACAAGAAAACGCTGGGAGGATAAGAAAAACAGCAACTGAACAGCAGATGGAATCTAACCCTGTTAATACATGTTCAATTTTTTGGCATACAACCCTGTTAATATGTGTAAAATGTATGTCTTATAGTGCTTTCACTTGCATTGAAAGCATCTTCATAGGAGGCATGAGTGGCTAATTAGCTTCCTTTCACCATGGTTTGAAAAGTTGGAGTAGGGACATGTAGTACAGTTCGTTATGTTGAGGAGTTTTTAATGATGGCTTCATATGATTAATGAGGCTGCTTTTAGTAAGTTTAACTAGGCTGCCCTCACAACCTTTCACTATGTATATCTTCCCCCCCCCCCCCCCCCATCTGGTTTAATATTATCTTTGTATGAGAAGTGTTGGGCTATATGGATAGGCATATGGTTTCCAAAGCAGTACTTCTGTTTGGGTAGTATGGTCTATTAAGTTGTTTTTCAAAATGTCCTGGCTGTTAGAAACAATACGATCATTTTTGGCTATTTCTTGGTAAGATTTGAGATCGCTCTCTCGCTCGTTTAAACGGTCTGCAGCTCATAGCAGCCACATTATCTATGGGAGAGCATTTTTATGCCGAAGCTATACAATTTCTATGACAAGGTGTTGTCATATGATATGTCATCCCAGCGGTCTTTCAGCTCAGTTTTCTCTACTTTGGTTAAGTAGGCTGTCACATCGTGCAACTGCAGTGGAATTGTCTGCAATGCGTCTTTGAAATTGCAAAATTTGGGTATGTAGGTCACTCTGTATACTTTCGGAAGGGATTTCACATGTGACATATTTGTGAATGAAATCCAAAACAGTGGCATCACTGTCTTCACCAAATCTTGGTGTATTTTTAATCCACAAACGCGTGTGGAAACTTCTGTTTAAACAGATAGGTATGGGGGGGCCATATTGAAAAACATGGCTACCCCTGATTTTGAGATACCGTTGTTAGCAGTTGTGAAAAATAACGGTAGTTGATCTAAACCACTGCCACCAGCCATTTTAAATAGCAAAAGGTAATTTTTACTGTTAATGAGTGTTTTGACTCGGGGGAAGCTAAGCATCCCCTCCAGCACTCTATAGTAAGATAGGTTGTGCTGGGTTAGTACATTTAAAGAGACTAGTAAAGTCAATTTAACTTTACATGTCCTGAGAGACAGTAATCATTCTCATTCTCAGGGAAGGTATTTAAACCTTTAGGGAGTCTGAAAGACACCCCTGTGCCACTTCACTGAAGGTGCTGTTTGACACTCAGAAAAAGATGCCACTGGAATTGTTTTAAAACTCCATACCAAAGAACACAAAAGTAAAACACACACACAATACATATGTGGAAAAAAAAGCTCACGCTCTTCCCAGGTAAAAAATGAAATCCCAGAAAACCAGCAAAGTTGCTGGGGGGGGGTGTGTCTCAAAAGGTACGGGAAATTAGGGAGAATTCTCCAAATGTGCTAACAGGCCCTGCTGGATAGGGTTGCCTGGAGATGGCTGGCCCCGCCGGGGGTTTCCTGGAGACGGCTGGCCCCGCCGGGGGTTGCCTGGAGACGGCTGGCCCCGCCTCCAGTACCATGGTTTTTGGGAGAATTCTCATTCAATGGCTAATTTCCCTTACCTAGTGAGTCCCTCAGCAGCTTTGCTGGATTTCTGGAGTTATTTTCTTGACTTGGTAAGAGTGTGAGATTTTCCCCCCACTCTTACCCATGTTTTGCCATGTGTATTTCATCGGTTTTTGTGATTGTGGGCTCTGGAGTACACCACTTCAGTAGCCCCCTTCTTTTGTGTGTTACACTGCACCTTCAGTGCAGTGACACAGGGTTGTCTTTTAGACTTCACACCGACTCCATTTAAGGGGCTGGCTACTGTCCCCCAGAAAAGGGTAAAGTTGCCATTAACTTTACATAGACAGTTAACCACAGATCCAGTACACCCCATCTTACATGGAGTATTGGAAAGGGTTACTTCTTAGCCCTTTTTATCTGTACCTCCTAGAGCCTTTTTTTTGCTCTTTTAACATTCAGACTTGGCTGGTGGCAATGGTATCTGCCTTACCTTTTCTACCGCGTTTATACTATATAAACGTGGTATTGTTTTAGGCTATTATATTAGCCTCAAACATAAAACTGCTTGACCAAATACTTTTTCTTTTGGTTCTGGTCGGGTTTATTCACCATTTCTTCCAGCTCATCTTCCACAGCATCCCCTTCTTGGTCGAAATTGCTGCACACTGCTGTAGTGGTCTGGATAGCCATCGGAAGAGCCTCTCCTATTTTTAAGGAGTGCACCTTTTATTCACCGTCGCTGCTGCTGGCTTCATCCCTGTGTAGTGCAGACCCCTCCAGACGTCCTCCTTCTTGTCGAAGCTCCAGGAACCATGGGTCTGCAGGAAACTACCAGGAACAACTGCTGTTGCACCAGCTTCTTCCTTGAATAAGGTCCTATGTTCTGCTTCGAGGAGCTAGGGTGAATCCCTTTTCTCCTCCAAGGCTTGCCCTTATCTTTCCTCCTCCTTCTTATAACTTTTGTTTTCTGTGTTGACAATATCTAAGTACTCCTGGCAACGTTGAATCTTGAACTGTCCGACTGTGTGATCCTCGACAACAGGAACCCGGTTCCACTTGACACTGGCTCCGGCCTATTGACTCTTGTATTTCTGTCAACTAGTGTTCTCTGATTCTGTCTGCCCTGATAAAAGTATTGCCTATGATTTTTGCCCCCAACTCTCCCTGGTTAACTCGGGTGCTAAGTGTGTTTTTACCATGGTAACATTGCTTGCTGCAGATATGCTTATCTTTAGTAAGACTGAACTGTCATTACTGTCAAAAAGTGATCGCATATGTATTCCTGCTAACGTCTTCTGTTTCACAACACTGTTCCGGTAAAACATAGGGTGCTTACCTTGAGTTATTCTGTACCAAGTGAATTGGTTGGTTGTAGTGTATTTTACGTGTGGTTTTGAATTAATAGAAGTGTTGTGATTATAAAAAAGGGTTTACAAATAAATGTACTTTTTTTAACCTGAAACCTTGAGTCAGTGTTTGCTTGAGTCCTAGTAATTTTGGTCCCTTTGTGTAATCTCTGCTACTGCTCATATACTCTTGAGATAAGCCTGGCTACTCCGCTACTGCTACCACTTTAACATAGTAGTACAGGCTTGTACCAAAGGTGAACTTGTATTACCACTTGCAGTCCTAATTGTGTGTAGTGGTCCGTAAGGTCACTGCACAGGATTCTGCCGAACACATGGTTTTGGCTGGCCCCGCCTCCAGTGCCAGCCGTGGATACGGCTGGCCCCGCCTCCAGTGCCAGCCGTGGATACGGCTGGCCCCGCCTCCAGTGCCAGCCGTGGATACGGCTGGCCCCGCCTCCAGTGCCAGCCGTGGATACGGCTGGCCCCGCCTCCAGTGCCGTGTTCCTCCAATACCATGGTTTTGGCTGGCCCCGCCTCCGATACATGTTCCTCCAATACCATGGATACGGCTGGCCCCGCCTCCAATACCATGGATACGGCTGGCCCCGCCTCCGATGCCATGGATACGGCTGGCCCCGCCTCCGATGCCATGGATACGGCTGGCCCCGCCTCCGATGCCATGGATACGGCTGGCCCCGCCTCCAATACCATGGATATGGCTGGCCCCGCCTCCAATACCATGGATACGGCTGGCCCCGCCTCCAATACCATGTTCCTCCAATACCATGGTTTTGGCTGGCCCCGCCTCCAATACCATGGTTTTGGCTGGCCCCGCCTCCAATACCATGGTTTTGGCTGGCCCCGCCTCCAATACCATGGTTTTGGCTGGCCCCGCCTCCAATACCATGGTTTTGGCTGGCCCCGCCTCCAATACCATGTTCCTCCAATACCATGGTTTTGGCTGGCCCCGCCTCCGATACCATGGTTTTGGCTGGCCCCGCCTCCGATACCATGGTTTTGGCTGGCCCCGCCTCCGATACCATGGTTTTGGCTGGCCCCGCCTCCGATACCATGGTTTTGGCTGGCCCCGCCTCCGATACCATGGTTTTGGCTGGCCCCGCCTCCGATACCATGGTTTTGGCTGGCCCCGCCTCCGATACCATGGTTTTGGCTGGCCCCGCCTCCGATACCATGGTTTTGGCTGGCCCCGCCTCCGATACCATGGTTTTGGCTGGCCCCGCCTCCGATACCATGGTTTTGGCTGGCCCCGCCTCCGATACCATGGTTTTGGCTGGCCCCGCCTCCGATACCATGATTTTGGCTGGCCCCGCCTCCGATACCATGGATACGGCTGGCCCCGCCTCCGATACCATGGATACGGCTGGCCCCGCCTCCGATACCATGGATACGGCTGGCCCCGCCTCCGATACCATGGATACGGCTGGCCCCGCCTCCGATACCATGGATACGGCTGGCCCCGCCTCCGATACCATGGTTTTGGCTGGCCCCGCCTCCGATACCATGGTTTTGGCTGGCCCCGTCTCCGATACCATGGTTTTGGCTGGCCCCGCCTCCGATACCATGGTTTTGGCTGGCCCCGCCTCCGATACCATGGTTTTGGCTGGCCCCGCCTCCGATACCATGGTTTTGGCTGGCCCCGCCTCCGATACCATGGTTTTGGCTGGCCCCGCCTCCGATACCATGGTTTTGGCTGGCCCCGCCTCCGATACCATGGATACGGCTGGCCCCGCCTCCGATACCATGGATACGGCTGGCCCCGCCTCCGATACCATGGATACGGCTGGCCCCGCCTCCGATACCATGGATACGGCTGGCCCCGCCTCCGATACCATGTTCCTCCAATACCATGGTTTTGGCTGGCCCCGCCTCCAATACCATGGTTTTGGCTGGCCCCGCCTCCAATACCATGGTTTTGGCTGGCCCCGCCTCCAATACCATGGTTTTGGCTGGCCCCGCCTCCAATACCATGGTTTTGGCTGGCCCCGCCTCCAATACCATGGTTTTGGCTGGCCCCGCCTCCAATACCATGGTTTTGGCTGGCCCCGCCTCCAATACCATGGTTTTGGCTGGCCCCGCCTCCAATACCATGGTTTTGGCTGGCCCCGCCTCCAATACCATGGATACGGCTGGCCCCGCCTCCAATACCATGGATACGGCTGGCCCCGCCTCCAATACCATGGAGATGGCTGGCCCCGCCTCCAATACCATGGAGATGGCTGGCCCCGCCTCCAATACCATGGAGATGGCTGGCCCCGCCTCCAATACCATGGATACGGCTGGCCCCGCCTCCAATACCATGGATACGGCTGGCCCCGCCTCCAATACCATGGTTTTGGCTGGCCCCGCCTCCAATACCATGGATACGGCTGGCCCCGCCTCCAATACCATGGATACGGCTGTCCCCGCCTCCAATACCATGGATACGGCTGGCCCCGCCTCCAATACCATGGATACGGCTGGCCCCGCCTCCAATACCATGGATACGGCTGGCCCCGCCTCCAATACCATGGTTTTGGCTGGCCCCGCCTCCAATACCATGGTTTTGGCTGGCCCCGCCTCCAATACCATGGATACGGCTGGCCCCGCCTCCAATACCTTGGAGATGGCTGGCCCCGCCTCCAATACCATGGTTTTAGCTGGCCCCGCCTCCAATACCATGGTTTTGGCTGGCCCCGCCTCCAATACCATGGTTTTGGCTGGCCCCGCCTCCAATACCATGGTTTTGGCTGGCCCCGCCTCCAATACCATGGTTTTGGCTGGCCCCGCCTCCAATACCATGGTTTTGGCTGGCCCCGCCTCCAATACCATGGATATGGCTGGCTCCGCCTCCAATACCATGGATACGGCTGGCTCCGCCTCCAATACCATGGTTTTTGCTGGCCCCACCTCCAATACCATGGATACGGCTGGCCCCGCCTCCAATACCATGGTTTTGGCTGGCCCCGCCTCCAATACCATGGATACGGCTGGCCCCGCCTCCAATACCATGGATACGGCTGGCCCCGCCTCCAATACCATGGATACGGCTGGCCCCGCCTCCAATACCATGGATACGGCTGGCCCCGCCTCCAATACCATGGATACGGCTGGCCCCGCCTCCAATACCATGGTTTTGGCTGGCCCCGCCTCCAATACCATGGTTTTGGCTGGCCCCGCCTCCAATACCATGGATACGGCTGGCCCCGCCTCCAATACCTTGGAGATGGCTGGCCCCGCCTCCAATACCATGGTTTTAGCTGGCCCCGCCTCCAATACCATGGTTTTGGCTGGCCCCGCCTCCAATACCATGGTTTTGGCTGGCCCCGCCTCCAATACCGGGTTTTGGCTGGCCCCGCCTCCAATACCATGGATATGGCTGGCTCCACCTCCAATACCATGGATACGGCTGGCTCTGCCTCCAATACCATGGTTTTTGCTGGCCCCACCTCCAATACCATGGATATGGCTGGCCCCGCCTCCAATACCTTGGAGATGGCTGGCCCCGCCTCCAATACCATGGTTTTGGCTGGCCCCGCCTCCAATACCATGGTTTTGGCTGGCCCCGCCTCCAATACCATGGTTTTGGCTGGCCCCGCCTCCAATACCATGGTTTTGGCTGGCCCCGCCTCCAATACCATGGTTTTGGCTGGCCCCGCCTCCAATACCATGGTTTTGGCTGGCCCCGCCTCCAATGCCATGGTTTTGGCTGGCCCCGCCTCCAATACCATGGTTTTGGCTGGCCCCGCCTCCAATACCATGGTTTTGGCTGGCCCCGCCTCCAATACCATGGTTTTGGCTGGCCCCGCCTCCAATACCATGGTTTTGGCTGGCCCCGCCTCCAATACCATGGATACGGCTGGCCCCGCCTCCAATACCATGGATACGGCTGGCCCCGCCTCCAATACCATGGATACGGCTGGCCCCGCCTCCAATACCATGGATACGGCTGGCCCCGCCTCCAATACCATGGTTTTGGCTGGCCCCGCCTCCAATACCATGGTTTTGGCTGGCCCCGCCTCCAATACCATGGTTTTGGCTGGCCCCGCCTCCAATACCATGGTTTTGGCTGGCCCCGCCTCCAATACCATGGTTTTGGCTGGCCCCGCCTCCAATACCATGGTTTTGGCTGGCCCCGCCTCCAATACCATGGTTTTGGCTGGCCCCGCCTCCAATACCATGGTTTTGGCTGGCCCCGCCTCCAATACCATGGTTTTGGCTGGCCCCGCCTCCAATACCATGGTTTTGGCTGGCCCCGCCTCCAATACCATGGATATGGCTGGCTCTGCCTCCAATACCATGGTTTTGGCTAGCCCCGCCTCCAATACCATGGTTTTGTCTGGCCCCGCCTCCAATACCATGGTTTTGTCTGGCCCCGCCTCCAATACCATGGTTTTGGCTGGCCCCGCCTCCAATACCATGGATACTGCAGGCCCCACCTAGATACGGCTGGCCCCGCCTCCAATACCTTGGAGATGGCTGGCCCCGCCTCCAATACCTTGGAGATGGCTGGCCCCGCCTCCAATACCTTGGAGATGGCTGGCCCCGCCTCCAATACCTTGGAGATGGCTGGCCCCGCCTCCAATACCATGGTTTTGGCTGGCCCCGCCTCCAATACCATGGTTTTGGCTGGCCCCGCCTCCAATACCATGGTTTTGGCTGGCCCCGCCTCCAATACCATGGTTTTGGCTGGCCCCGCCTCCAATACCATGGTTTTGGCTGGCCCCGCCTCCAATACCATGGTTTTGGCTGGCCCCGCCTCCAATACCATGGTTTTGGCTGGCCCCGCCTCCAATACCATGAATACGGCTGGCTCTGCCATCACCATGGTTTTGTCTGGCCCCGCCTCCAATACCATGGTTTTGTCTGGCCCCGCCTCCAATACCATGGTTTTGTCTGGCCCCGCCTCCAATACCATGGTTTTGTCTGGCCCCGCCTCCAATACCATGGTTTTGTCTGGCCCCGCCTCCAATACCATGGTTTTGTCTGGCCCCGCCTCCAATACCATGGTTTTGTCTGGCCCCGCCTCCAATACCATGGTTTTGTCTGGCCCCGCCTCCAATACCATGGTTTTGTCTGGCCCCGCCTCCAATACCATGGTTTTGTCTGGCCCCGCCTCCAATACCATGGTTTTGTCTGGCCCCGCCTCCAATACCATGGTTTTGGCTGGCCCCGCCTCCAATACCATTGGCTGGCCCCGCCTCCAATACCATGGTTTTGGCTGGCCCCGCCTCCAATACCATGGTTTTGGCTGGCCCCGCCTCCAATACCAAGGTTTTGGCTGGCCCCGCCTCCAATACCAAGGTTTTGGCTGGCCCCGCCTCCAATACCATGGATACGGCTGGCCCCGCCTCCAATACCATGGATACGGCTGGCCCCGCCAACAATACCATGGTTTTGGCTGGCCCCGCCTCCAATACCATGGTTTTGGCTGGCCCCGCCTCCAATACCATGGTTTTGGCTGGCCCCGCCTCCAATACCATGGTTTTGGCTGGCCCCGCCTCCAATACCATGGTTTTGGCTGGCCCCGCCTCCAATACCATGGATACGGCTGGCCCCGCCTCCAATACCATGGATACGGCTGGCCCCGCCTCCAATACCATGGATACGGCTGGCCCCGCCTCCAATACCATGGATACGGCTGGCCCCGCCTCCAATACCATGGATACGGCTGGCCCCGCCTCCAATACCATGGATACGGCTGGCCCCGCCTCCAATACCATGGATACGGCTGGCCCCGCCTCCAATACCATGGTTTTGGCTGGCCCCGCCTCCAATACCATGGTTTTGGCTGGCCCCGCCTCCAATACCATGGTTTTGGCTGGCCCCGCCTCCAATGCCATGGTTTTGGCTGGCCCCGCCTCCAATGCCATGGTTTTGGCTGGCCCCGCCTCCAATGCCATGGTTTTGGCTGGCCCCGCCTCCAATGCCATGGTTTTGGCTGGCCCCGCCTCCAATGCCATGGTTTTGGCTGGCCCCGCCTCCAATACCATGGTTTTGGCTGGCCCCGCCTCCAATACCATGGTTTTGGCTGGCCCCGCCTCCAATACCATGGATACGGCTGGCCCCGCCTCCAATACCATGGATACGGCTGGCCCCGCCTCCAATACCATGGTTTTGGCTGGCCCCGCCTCCAATACCATGGATACGGCTGGCCCCGCCTCCAATACCATGGATACGGCTAGCCCCGCCTCCAATACCATGGTTACGGCTGGCCCCGCCTCCAATACCATGGTTTTGGCTGGCCCCGCCTCCAATACCATGGTTTTGGCTGGCCCCGCCTCCAATACCATGGTTTTGGCTGGCCCCGCCTCCAATACCATGGTTTTGGCTGGCCCCGCCTCCAATACCATGGTTTTGGCTGGCCCCGCCTCCAATACCATGGTTTTGGCTGGCCCCGCCTCCAATACCATGGTTTTGGCTGGCCCCGCCTCCAATACCATGGTTTTGGCTGGCCCCGCCTCCAATACCATGGTTTTGGCTGGCCCCGCCTCCAATACCATGGTTTTGGCTGGCCCCGCCTCCAATACCATGGATATGGCTGGCTCTGCCTCCAATACCATGGTTTTGGCTAGCCCCGCCTCCAATACCATGTTTTTGGCTGGCCCCGCCTCCAATACCATGGTTTTGGCTAGCCCCGCCTCCAATACCATGTTTTTGGCTGGCCCCGCCTCCAATACCATGGTTTTGGCTGGCCCCGCCTCCAATACCATGGATACTGCAGGCCCCACCTAGATACGGCTGGCCCCGCCTCCAATACCTTGGAGATGGCTGGCCCCGCCTCCAATACCATGGTTTTGGCTGGCCCCGCCTCCAATACCATGGATACGGCTGGCCCCGCCTCCAATACCATGGATACGGCTGGCCCCGCCTCCAATACCATGGATACGGCTGGCCCCGCCTCCAATACCATGGATACGGCTGGCCCCGCCTCCAATACCATGGATACGGCTGGCCCCGCCTCCAATACCATGGATATGGCTGGCCCCGCCTCCAATACCATGGATACGGCTGGCCCCGCCTCCAATACCATGGATACGGCTGGCCCCGCCTCCAATACCATGGATACGGCTGGCCCCGCCTCCAATACCTTGGAGATGGCTGGCCCCGCCTCCAATACCATGGTTTTGGCTGGCCCCGCCTCCAATACCATGGTTTTGGCTACCCCGCCTCCAATACCATGGTTTTGGCTGGCCCCGCCTCCAATACCATGGTTTTGGCTGGCCCCGCCTCCAATGCCATGGTTTTGGCTGGCCCCGCCTCCAATGCCATGGTTTTGGCTGGCCCCGCCTCCAATGCCATGGTTTTGGCTGGCCCCGCCTCCAATGCCATGGTTTTGGCTGGCCCCGCCTCCAATACCATGGTTTTGGCTGGCCCCGCCTCCAATACCATGGATACGGCTGGCCCCGCCTCCAATACCATGGATACGGCTGGCCCCGCCTCCAATACCATGGTTTTGGCTGGCCCCGCCTCCAATACCATGGATACGGCTGGCCCCGCCTCCAATACCATGGATACGGCTGGCCCCGCCTCCAATACCATGGTTACGGCTGGCCCCGCCTCCAATACCATGGTTTTGGCTGGCCCCGCCTCCAATACCATGGTTTTGGCTGGCCCCGCCTCCAATACCATGGTTTTGGCTGGCCCCGCCTCCAATACCATGGTTTTGGCTGGCCCCGCCTCCAATACCATGGTTTTGGCTGGCCCCGCCTCCAATACCATGGTTTTGGCTGGCCCCGCCTCCAATACCTTGGAGATGGCTGGCCCCGCCTCCAATACCATGGTTTTGGCTGGCCCCGCCTCCAATACCATGGTTTTGGCTGGCCCCGCCTCCAATACCATGGTTTTGGCTGGCCCCGCCTCCAATACCATGGATATGGCTGGCTCTGCCTCCAATACCATGGTTTTGGCTAGCCCCGCCTCCAATACCATGTTTTTGGCTGGCCCCGCCTCCAATACCATGGTTTTGGCTAGCCCCGCCTCCAATACCATGTTTTTGGCTGGCCCCGCCTCCAATACCATGGTTTTGTCTGGCCCCGCCTCCAATACCATGGTTTTGGCTGGCCCCGCCTCCAATACCATGGATACTGCAGGCCCCACCTCCAATACCATGGATACTGCAGGCCCCACCTAGATACGGCTGGCCCCGCCTCCAATACCTTGGAGATGGCTGGCCCCGCCTCCAATACCATGGTTTTGGCTGGCCCCGCCTCCAATACCATGGATACGGCTGGCCCCGCCTCCAATACCATGGATACGGCTGGCCCCGCCTCCAATACCATGGTTTTGGCTGGCCCCGCCTCCAATACCATGGTTTTGGCTGGCCCCGCCTCCAATACCATGGTTTTGGCTGGCCCCGCCTCCAATACCATGGTTTTGGCTGGCCCTGCCTCCAATACCATGGTTTTGGCTGGCCCCGCCTCCAATACCATGGTTTTGGCTGGCCCCGCCTCCAATACCATGGTTTTGGCTGGCCCCGCCTCCAATACCTTGGAGATGGCTGGCCCCGCCTCCAATACCTTGGAGATGGCTGGCCCCGCCTCCAATACCATGGTTTTGGCTGGCCCCGCCTCCAATACCATGGTTTTGGCTGGCCCCGCCTCCAATACCATGGATATGGCTGGCTCTGCCTCCAATACCATGGTTTTGGCTAGCCCCGCCTCCAATACCATGTTTTTGGCTGGCCCCGCCTCCAATACCATGGTTTTGGCTAGCCCCGCCTCCAATACCATGTTTTTGGCTGGCCCCGCCTCCAATACCATGGTTTTGTCTGGCCCCGCCTCCAATACCATGGTTTTGGCTGGCCCCGCCTCCAATACCATGGATACTGCAGGCCCCACCTAGATACGGCTGGCCCCGCCTCCAATACCTTGGAGATGGCTGGCCCCGCCTCCAATACCTTGGAGATGGCTGGCCCCGCCTCCAATACCTTGGAGATGGCTGGCCCCGCCTCCAATACCTTGGAGATGGCTGGCCCCGCCTCCAACACCATGGTTTTGGCTGGCCCCGCCTCCAATACCATGGTTTTGGCTGGCCCCGCCTCCAATACCATGGTTTTGGCTGGCCCCGCCTCCAATACCATGGTTTTGGCTGGCCCCGCCTCCAATACCATGGATACGGCTGGCCCCGCCTCCAATACCATGGATACGGCTGGCTCTGCCATCACCATGTTTTTGTCTGGCCCCGCCTCCAATACCATGGTTTTGTCTGGCCCCGCCTCCAATACCATGGTTTTGTCTGGCCCCGCCTCCAATACCATGGTTTTGTCTGATACCATGGTTTTGTCTGGCCCCGCCTCCAATACCATGGTTTTGTCTGGCCCCGCCTCCAATACCATGGTTTTGTCTGGCCCCGCCTCCAATACCATGGTTTTGTCTGGCCCCGCCTCCAATACCATGGTTTTGGCTGGCCCCGCCTCCAATACCATGGTTTTGGCTGGCCCCGCCTCCAATACCATGGTTTTGTCTGGCCCCGCCTCCAATACCATGGTTTTGTCTGGCCCCGCCTCCAATACCATTGGCTGGCCCCGCCTCCAATACCATGGTTTTGGCTGGCCCCGCCTCCAATACCATGGTTTTGGCTGGCCCCGCCTCCAATACCATGGTTTTGGCTGGCCCCGCCTCCAATACCATGGTTTTGGCTGGCCCCGCCTCCAATACCATGGTTTTGGCTGGCCCCGCCTCCAATACCATGGTTTTGGCTGGCCCCGCCTCCAATACCATGGATACGGCTGGCCCCGCCTCCAATACCATGGATACGGCTGGCCCCGCCTCCAATACCATGGATACGGCTGGCCCCGCCACCAATACCATGGATACGGCTGGCCCCGCCACCAATACCATGGTTTTGGCTGGCCCCGCCTCCAATACCATGGTTTCGGCTGGCCCCGCCTCCAATACCATGGTTTTGGCTGGCCCCGCCTCCAATACCATGGTTTTGGCTGGCCCCGCCTCCAATACCATGGTTTTGGCTGGCCCCGCCTCCAATACCATGGTTTTGGCTGGCCCCGCCTCCAATACCATGGATTTGGCTGGCCCCGCCTCCAATACCATGGATACGGCTGGCTCTGCCTCCAATACCATGGATACGGCTGGCTCTGCCTCCAATCACCATGGTTTTGGCTGGCCCCGCCTCCAATACCATGGTTTTGGCTGGCCCTGCCTCCAATACCATGGTTTTGGCTGGCCCTGCCTCCAATACCATGGTTTTGGCTGGCCCCGCCTCCAATACCATGGATTTGGCTGGCCCCGCCTCCAATACCATGGTTTTGGCTGGCCCCGCCTCCGATACATGGATACTGCTGGCCCCGCCTCCAATACCATGGTTTTGGCTGGCCCCGCCTCCAATACCATGGTTTTGGCTGGCCCCGCCTCCAATACCATGGTTTTGGCTGGCCCTGCCTCCAATACCATGGATACGGCTGGCCCCGCCTCCAATACCATGGTTTTGGCTGGCCCCGCCTCCAATACCATGGATACGGCTGGCCCCGCCTCCAATACCATGGATACGGCTGGCCCCGCCTCCAATACCATGGTTTTGGCTGGCCCCGCCTCCAATACCATGGTTTTGGCTGGCCCCGCCTCCAATACCATGGTTTTGGCTGGCCCCGCCTCCAATACCATGGTTTTGGCTGGCCCCGCCTCCAATACCATGGTTTTGGCTGGCCCCGCCTCCAATACCATGGTTTTGGCTGGCCCCGCCTCCAATACCATGGTTTTGGCTGGCCCCGCCTCCAATACCTTGGAGATGGCTGGCCCCGCCTCCAATACCATGGTTTTGGCTGGCCCCGCCTCCAATACCATGGTTTTGGCTGGCCCCGCCTCCAATACCATGGTTTTGGCTGGCCCCGCCTCCAATACCATGGATATGGCTGGCTCTGCCTCCAATACCATGGTTTTGGCTAGCCCCGCCTCCAATACCATGTTTTTGGCTGGCCCCGCCTCCAATACCATGGTTTTGGCTAGCCCCGCCTCCAATACCATGTTTTTGGCTGGCCCCGCCTCCAATACCATGGTTTTGTCTGGCCCCGCCTCCAATACCATGGTTTTGGCTGGCCCCGCCTCCAATACCATGGATACTGCAGGCCCCACCTAGATACGGCTGGCCCCGCCTCCAATACCTTGGAGATGGCTGGCCCCGCCTCCAATACCTTGGAGATGGCTGGCCCCGCCTCCAATACCTTGGAGATGGCTGGCCCCGCCTCCAATACCTTGGAGATGGCTGGCCCCGCCTCCAACACCATGGTTTTGGCTGGCCCCGCCTCCAACACCATGGTTTTGGCTGGCCCCGCCTCCAATACCATGGTTTTGGCTGGCCCCGCCTCCAATACCATGGTTTTGGCTGGCCCCGCCTCCAATACCATGGTTTTGGCTGGCCCCGCCTCCAATACCATGAATACGGCTGGCTCTGCCATCACCATGTTTTTGTCTGGCCCCGCCTCCAATACCATGGTTTTGTCTGGCCCCGCCTCCAATACCATGGTTTTGTCTGGCCCCGCCTCCAATACCATGGTTTTGTCTGGCCCCGCCTCCAATACCATGGTTTTGTCTGGCCCCGCCTCCAATACCATGGTTTTGTCTGGCCCCGCCTCCAATACCATGGTTGTCTGGCCCCGCCTCCAATACCATGGTTTTGTCTGGCCCCGCCTCCAATACCATTGGCTGGCCCCGCCTCCAATACCATGGTTTTGGCTGGCCCCGCCTCCAATACCATGGTTTTGGCTGGCCCCGCCTCCAATACCATGGTTTTGGCTGGCCCCGCCTCCAATACCATGGTTTTGGCTGGCCCTGCCTCCAATACCAAGGTTTTGGCTGGCCCCGCCTCCAATACCATGGATACGGCTGGCCCCGCCTCCAATACCATGGATACGGCTGGCCCCGCCACCAATACCATGGATACGGCTGGCCCCGCCACCAATACCATGGTTTTGGCTGGCCCCGCCTCCAATACCATGGTTTTGGCTGGCCCCGCCTCCAATACCATGGTTTTGGCTGGCCCCGCCTCCAATACCATGGTTTTGGCTGGCCCCGCCTCCAATACCATGGTTTTGGCTGGCCCCGCCTCCAATACCATGGTTTTGGCTGGCCCCGCCTCCAATACCATGGTTTTGGCTGGCCCCGCCTCCAATACCATGGTTTTGGCTGGCCCCGCCTCCAATACCATGGATACGGCTGGCCCTGCCTCCAATACCATGGTTTTGGCTGGCCCCGCCTCCAATCACCATGGTTTTGGCTGGCCCCGCCTCCAATACCATGGTTTTGGCTGGCCCCGCCTCCAATACCATGGTTTTGGCTGGCCCTGCCTCCAATACCATGGTTTTGGCTGGCCCCGCCTCCAATACCATGGTTTTGGCTGGCCCCGCCTCCGATACATGGATACTGCTGGCCCCGCCTCCGATACCATGGTTTTGGCTGGCCCCGCCTCCGATACCATGGTTTTGGCTGGCCCCGCCTCCGATACCATGGTTTTGGCTGGCCCCGCCTCCGATACCATGGTTTTGGCTGGCCCCGCCTCCGATACCATGGTTTTGGCTGGCCCCGCCTCCAATACCATGGATACGGCTGGCTCTGCCTCCAATACCATGGATACGGCTGGCTCTGCCTCCAATCACCATGTTTTTGGCTAGCCCCGCCTCCAATACCATGGTTTTGTCTGGCCCCGCCTCCAATACCATGGTTTTGTCTGGCCCCGCCTCCAATACCATGGTTTTGGCTGGCCCCGCCTCCAATACCATGGATACTGCAGGCCCCACCTAGATATGGCTGGCCCCGCCTCCAATACCATGGATACGGCTGGCCCCGCCTCCAATACCATGGATACGGCTGGCCCCGCCTCCAATACCATGGATACGGCTGGCCCCGCCTCCAATACCATGGATACGGCTGGCCCCGCCTCCAATACCATGGTTTTGGCTGGCCCCGCCTCCAATACCATGGATACGGCTGGCCCCGCCTCCAATACCATGGATACGGCTGGCCCCGCCTCCAATACCATGGTTTTGGCTGGCCCCGCCTCCAATACCATGGTTTTGGCTGGCCCCGCCTCCAATACCATGGATACGGCTGACCCCGCCTCCAATACCATGGATACGGCTGGCCCCGCCTCCAATACCATGGATACGGCTGGCCCCGCCTCCAATACCATGGTTTTGGCTGGCCCCGCCTCCAATACCATGGATACGGCTGGCCCCGCCTCCAATACCATGGATACGGCTGGCCCCGCCTCCAATACCATGGATACGGCTGGCCCCGCCTCCAATACCATGGTTTTGGCTGGCCCCGTCTCCAATACCATGGTTTTGGCTGGCCCCGCCTCCAATACCATGGATACGGCTGGCTCTGCCTCCAATACCATGGTTTTTGCTGGCCCCGCCTCCAATACCATGGATACGGCTGGCTCTGCCTCCAATCACCATGTTTTTGGCTAGCCCCGCCTCCAATCACCATGTTTTTGGCTGGCCCCGCCTCCAATCACCATGTTTTTGGCTGGCCCCGCCTCCAATCACCATGTTTTTGGCTGGCCCCGCCTCCAATACCATGGTTTTGGCTGGCCCCGCCTCCAATACCATGGATACGGCTGGCCCCGCCTCCAATACCATGGATACGGCTGGCCCCGCCACCAATACCATGGATACGGCTGGCCCCGCCACCAATACCATGGATACGGCTGGCCCCGCCACCAATACCATGGATACGGCTGGCCCCGCCTCCAATACCATGGTTTTGTCTGGCCCCGCCTCCAATACCATGGTTTTGGCTGGCCCCGCCTCCAATACCATGGTTTTGGCTGGCCCCGCCTCCAATACCATGGATACGGCTGGCCCCGCCACCAATACCATGGATACGGCTGGCCCCGCCTCCAATACCATGGATACGGCTGGCCCCGCCTCCAATACCATGGATACGGCTGGCCCCGCCTCCAATACCATGGATACGGCTGGCCCCGCCTCCAATACCATGGATACGGCTGGCCCCGCCTCCAATACCATGGATACGGCTGGCCCCGCCACCAATACCATGGATACGGCTGGCCCCGCCACCAATACCATGGATACGGCTGGCCCCGCCACCAATACCATGGCCCCGCCACCAATACCATGGATACGGCTGGCCCCGCCACCAATACCATGGATACGGCTGGCCCCGCCACCAATACCATGGATACGGCTGGCCCCGCCACCAATACCATGGATACGGCTGGCCCCGCCTCCAATACCTTGGAGATGGCTGGCCCCGCCTCCAATACCATGGTTTTAGCTGGCCCCGCCTCCAATACCATGGTTTTGGCTGGCCCCGTCTCCAATACCATGGTTTTGGCTGGCCCCGCCTCCAATACCATGGATACGGCTGGCTCCGCCTCCAATACCATGGTTTTGGCTGGCCCCGCCTCCAATACCATGGATACGGCTGGCACCGCCTCCAATACCATGGATACGGCTGGCCCCGCCACCAATACCATGGATACGGCTGGCCCCGCCACCAATACCATGGATACGGCTGGCCCCGCCACCAATACCATGGATACGGCTGGCCCCGCCACCAATACCATGGATACGGCTGGCCCCGCCACCAATACCATGGATACGGCTGGCCCCGCCACCAATACCATGGATACGGCTGGCCCCGCCTCCAATACCATGGTTTTGGCTGGCCCCGCCTCCAATACCATGGTTTTGGCTGGCCCCGCCTCCAATACCATGGTTTTGGCTGGCCCCGCCTCCAATACCATGGTTTTGGCTGGCCCCGCCTCCAATACCATGGTTTTGGCTGGCTCCACCTGGATACGTCTGGCCCCGCCTCCAATACCATGGTTTTGGCTGGCCCCGCCACCAATACCATGGTTTTGGCTGGCCCCGCCTCCAATACCATGGTTTTGGCTGGCCCCGCCTCCAATACCATGGTTTTGGCTGGCCCCGCCTCCAATACCATGGATACGGCTGGCCCCGCCACCAATACCATGGATACGGCTGGCCCCGCCACCAATACCATGGATACGGCTGGCCCCGCCTCCAATACCATGGTTTTGGCTGGCCCCGCCTCCAATACCATGGTTTTGGCTGGCCCCGCCTCCAATACCATGGTTTTGGCTGGCCCCGCCTCCAATACCATGGTTTTGGCTGGCCCCGCCTCCAATACCATGGTTTTGGCTGGCTCCACCTGGATACGTCTGGCCCCGCCTCCAATACCATGGTTTTGGCTGGCCCCGCCACCAATACCATGGTTTTGGCTGGCCCCGCCTCCAATACCATGGTTTTGGCTGGCCCCGCCTCCAATACCATGGTTTTGGCTGGCCCCGCCTCCAATACCATGGTTTTGGCTGGCCCCGCCTCCAATACCATGGTTTTGGCTGGCCCCGCCTCCAATACCATGGTTTTGGCTGGCCCCGCCTCCAATACCATGGATACGGCTGGCTCTGCCTCCAATCACCAGGTTTTTGGCTGGCCCCGCCTCCAATACCATGGTTTTGGCTGGCCCCGCCTCCAATACCATGGTTTTGGCTGGCCCCGCCTCCAATACCATGGATACTGCAGGCCCCACCTAGATATGGCTGGCCCCGCATCCAATACCATGGATACGGCTGGCCCCGCCTCCAATACCATGGTTTTGGCTGGCCCCGCCTCCAATACCATGGTTTTGGCTGGCCCCGCCTCCAATACCATGGATACGGCTGGCCCCGCCTCCAATACCATGGATACGGCTGGCCCCGCCTCCAATACCATGGATACGGCTGGCCCCGCCTCCAATACCATGGTTTTGGCTGGCCCCGCCTCCAATACCATGGTTTTGGCTGGCCCCGCCTCCAATACCATGGAGATGGCTGGCCCCGCCTCCAATACCATGGTTTTAGCTGGCCCCGCCTCCAATACCATGGTTTTGGCTGGCCCCGCCTCCAATACCATGGTTTTGGCTGGCCCCGCCTCCAATACCATGGTTTTGGCTGGCCCCGCCTCCAATACCATGGATATGGCTGGCTCCACCTGGATACGTCTGGCCCCGCCTCCAATACCATGGATTTGGTTGGCCCCGCCTCCAATACCATGGATTTGGCTGGCCCCGCCTCCAATACCATGGATACGGCTGGCTCTGCCTCCAATCACCATGTTTTTTGCTGGCCCCGCCTCCAATACCATGGATACGGCTGGCTCTGCCTCCAATCACCATGTTTTTTGCTGGCCCCGCCTCCAATACCATGGATACGGCTGGCTCTGCCTCCAATACCATGGTTTTTGCTGGCCCCGCCTCCAATACCATGGATACGGCTGGCTCTGCCTCCAATCACCATGTTTTTGGCTGGCCCCGCCTCCAATACCATGGTTTTGGCTGGCCCCGCCTCCAATACCATGGATACTGCAGGCCCCACTTAGATACGACTGGCCCTGCCTCCAATACCATGGAGATGGCTGGCCCCGCCTCCAATACCTTGGAGATGGCTGGCCCCGCCTCCAATACCATGGTTTTGGCTGGCCCCGCCTCCAATACCATGGTTTTGGCTGGCCCCGCCTCCAATACCATGGTTTTGGCTGGCCCGCCTCCAAAACCATGGTTTTGGCTGGCCCCGCCTCCAATACCATGGTTACGGCTGGCCCCGCCACCAATACCATGGATACGGCTGGCCCCGCCACCAATACCATGGATACGGCTGGCCCCGCCACCAATACCATGGATACGGCTGGCCCCGCCACCAATACCATGGATACGGCTGGCCCCGCCACCAATACCATGGATACGGCTGGCCCCGCCACCAATACCATGGATACGGCTGGCCCCGCCACCAATACCATGGATACGGCTGGCCCCGCCACCAATACCATGGATACGGCTGGCCCCGCCACCAATACCATGGATACGGCTGGCCCCGCCACCAATACCATGGATACGGCTGGCCCCGCCTCAAATATCATGGTTTTGGCTGGCCCCGCCACCAATACCATGGATACGGCTGGCCCCGCCACCAATACCATGGATACGGCTGGCCCCGCCACCAATACCATGGATACGGCTGGCCCCGCCACCAATACCATGGATACGGCTGGCCCCGCCACCAATACCATGGATACGGCTGGCCCCGCCTCAAATATCATGGTTTTGGCTGGCCCCGCCACCAATACCATGGATACGGCTGGCCCCGCCACCAATACCATGGATACGGCTGGCCCCGCCACCAATACCATGGATACGGCTGGCCCCGCCTCAAATATCATGGTTTTGGCTGGCCCCGCCACCAATACCATGGATACGGCTGGCTCCGCCTCCAATACCATGGTTTTGGCTGGCTCCGCCTCCGATACCATGGTTTTGGCTGGCTCTGCCTCCGATACCATGGATACGGCTGACTCTGCCTCCGATACCATGGATACGGCTGGCTCTGCCTCCGATACCATGGATACGGCTGGCTCTGCCTCCGATACCATGGATACGGCTGGCTCTGCCTCCGATACCATGGTTTTGGCTGGCCCCGCCTCCGATACCATGGTTTTGGCTGGCCCCGCCTCCGATACCATGGTTTTGGCTGGCCCCGCCTCCGATACCATGGTTTTGGCTGGCCCCGCCTCCGATACCATGGTTTTGGCTGGCCCCGCCTCCGATACCATGGTTTTGGCTGGCCCCGCCTCCGATACCATGGTTTTGGCTGGCCCCGCCTCCGATACCATGGTCTTGGCTGGCCCCGCCTCCGATACCATGGTTTTGGCTGGCCCCGCCTCCGATACCATGGATACGGCTGGCCCCGCCTCCGATACCATGGATACGGCTGGCCCCGCCTCCGATACCATGGATACGGCTGGCCCCGCTTCCGATACCATGGATACGGCTGGCCCCGCTTCCGATACCATGGATACGGCTGGCCCCGCCTCCGATACCATGGATACGGCTGGCCCCGCCTCCAATACCATGGATACGGCTGGCCCCGCCTCCAATACCATGGATACGGCTGGCCCCGCCTCCGATACCATGGATACGGCTGGCCCCGCCTCCGATACCATGGATATGGCTGGCCCCGCCTCCGATACCATGGTTTTGGCTGGCCCCGCCTCCGATACCATGGCTTTGGCTGGCCCCGCCTCCGATACCATGGTTTTGGCTGGCCCCGCCTCCGATACCATGGTTTTGGCTGGCCCCGCCTCCAATACCATGTTCCTCCAATACCATGTTTTTGGCTGGCCCCGCCTCCAATACCATGGATACGGCTGGCTCCGCCTCCAATACCATGTATTTGGACGGCCCCGCCTCCGATACCATGGATACGGCTGGCCCCGCCTCCGATACCATGGATACGGCTGGCCCCGCCTCCGATACCATGGTTTTGGCTGGCCCCGCCTCCGATACCATGGTTTTGGCTGGCCCGGCCTCCAATACCATGTTCCTCCAATACCATGTTTGTGGACGGCCCCGCCTCCGATACCATGGATACGGCTGGCCCCGCCTCCGATACCATGGATACGGCTGGCCCCGCCTCCGATACCATGGTTTTGGCTGGCCCCGCCTCCAATACCATGGTTTTGGCTGGCCCCGCCTCCAATACCATGTTCCTTCAATACCATGGTTTTGGCTGGCCCCGCCTCCAATACCATGTTTTTGGCTGGCCCCGCCTCCAATACCATGTTTTTGGCTGGCCCCGCCTCCAATACCATGGTTTTGGCTGGCCCCGCCTCCGATACCATGGTTTTGGCTGACCCCGTCTCCGATACCATGGTTTTGGCTGGCCCCGCCTCCGATACCATGGTTTTGGCTGGCCCCGCCTCTGATACCATGGTTTTGGCTGGCCCCGCCTCCGATACCATGGTTTTGGCTGGCCCCGCCTCCGATACCATGGTTTTGGCTGGCCCCGCCTCCGATACCATGGTTTTGGCTGGCCCCGCCTCTGATACCATGGTTTTGGCTGGCCCCGCCTCCGATACCATGGATACGGCTGGCCCTGCCTCCGATACCATGGATACGGCTGGCCCCGCCTCCGATACCATGGATACGGCTGGCCCCGCCTCCAATCACCATGTTCTTGTCTGGCCCCGCCTCCAATCACCATGTTTTTGTCTGGCCCCGCCTCCGATACCATGTTTTTGTCTGGCCCTGCCTCCGATACCATGGTTTTGGCTGGCCCCGCCTCCGATACCATGGTTTTGGCTGGCCCCGCCTCCAATACCATGTTCCTCCAATACCATGGTTTTGGCGGGCCCCGCCTCCAATACCATGGTTTTGGCTGGCCCCGCCTCCAATACCATGGTTTTGGCTGGCCCCGCCTCAATACCATGGTTTTGGCTGGCCCCACCTCCAATACCATGGATACGGCTGGCCCCGCCTCCGATACCATGTTCCTCCAATACCATGGTTTTGGCTGGCCCCGCCTCCAATACCATGTTCCTCCAATACCATGGTTTTGGCGGGCCCCGCCTCCAATACCATGGTTTTGGCTGGCCCCGCCTCCAATACCATGGTTTTGGCTGGCCCCGCCTCCAATACCATGGTTTTGGCTGGCCCCGCCTCCAATACCATGGTTTTGGCTGGCCCCGCCTGGATACGTCTGGCCCCGCCTCCAATACCATGGTTTTGGCTGGCCCCGCCTCCAATACCATGGTTTTGGCTGGCCCCGCCTCCAATACCATGGTTTTGGCTGGCCCCGCCTCCAATACCATGGATATGGCTGGCTCCACCTCCAATACCATGGATACGGCTGGCTCTGCCTCCAATCACCATGTTTTTTGCTGGCCCCGGCTCCAATACCATGGATACGGCTGGCTCTGCCTCCAATACCATGGTTTTTGCTGGCCCCGCCTCCAATACCATGGTTTTGGCTGGCCCCGCCTCCGATACCATGGTTTTGGCTGACCCCGCCTCCTATACCATGGTTTTGGCTGGCCCCGCCTCCGATACCATGATTTTGGCTGGCCCCGCCTCCGATACCATGGTTTTGGCTGGCCCCGCCTCCGATACCATGGTTTTGGCTGGCCCCGCCTCCGATACCATGGTTTTGGCTGGCCCCGCCTCCGATACCATGGTTTTGGCTGGCCCCGCCTCCGATACCATGGATACGGCTGGCCCTGCCTCCGATACCATGGATACGGCTGGCCCCGCCTCCGATACCATGGATATGGCTGGCCCCGCCTCCAATCACCATGTTTTTGTCTGGCCCCGCCTCCAATCACCATGTTTTTGTCTGGCCCCGCCTCCAATCACCATGTTTTTGTCTGGCCCCGCCTCCAATCACCATGTTTTTGTCTGGCCCTGCCTCCGATACCATGGTTTTGGCTGGCCCCGCCTCCGATACCATGGTTTTGGCTGGCCCCGCCTCCGATACCATGGTTTTGGCTGGCCCCGCCTCCAATACCATGTTCCTCCAATACCATGTTTTTGGCTGGCCCCGGCCCCGCCTCCAATACCATGGATACGGCTGGCCCCGCCTCCAATACCATGGTTTTGGCTGGCCCCGCCTCCAATACCATGGTTTTGGCTGGCCCCGCCTCCAATACCATGGATACGGCTGGCCCCGCCTCCGATACCATGTTCCTCCAATACCATGGTTTTGGCTGGCCCCGCCTCCAATACCATGGATACGGCTGGCCCCGCCTCCAATACCATGTTCCTCCAATACCATGGTTTTGGCTGGCCCCGCCTCCAATACCATGGTTTTGGCTGGCCCCGCCTCCAATACCATGGTTTTGGCTGGCCCCGCCTCCAATACCATGGTTTTGGCTGGCCCCGCCTCCAATACCATGGTTTTGGCTGGCCCCGCCTGGATACGTCTGGCCCCGCCTCCAATACCATGGTTTTGGCTGGCCCCGCCTCCAATACCATGGTTTTGGCTGGCCCCGCCTCCAATACCATGGTTTTGGCTGGCCCCGCCTCCAATACCATGGTTTTGGCTGGCCCCGCCTCCAATACCATGGTTTTGGCTGGCCCCGCCTCCAATACTATGGATATGGCTGGCTCCACCTCCAATACCATGGATACGGCTGGCTCTGCCTCCAATCACCATGTTTTTTGCTGGCCCCGCCTCCAATACCATGGATACGGCTGGCTCTGCCTCCAATACCATGGTTTTTGCTGGCCCCGCCTCCAATACCATGGATACGGCTGGCTCTGCCTCCAATCACCATGTTTTTGGCTAGCCCCGCCTCCAATACCATGTTTTTGGCTGGCCCCGCCTCCAATACCATGGTTTTGGCTGGCCCCGCCTCCAATACCATGGTTTTGGCTGGCCCCGCCTCCAATACCATGGTTTTGGCTGGCCCCGCCTCCAATACCATGGTTTTGGCTGGCCCCGCCTCCAATACCATGGATACGGCTGGCCCCGCCTCCAATACCATGGATACGGCTGGCCCCGCCACCAATACCATGGATACGGCTGGCCCCGCCACCAATACCATGGATACGGCTGGCCCCGCCACCAAAACCTTGGATACGGCTGGCCCCGCCACCAATACCATGGATACGGCTGGCCCTGCCACCAATACCATGGATACGGCTGGCCCTGCCACCAATACCATGGATACGGCTGGCCCTGCCACCAATACCATGGATACGGCTGGCCCCGCCACCAATACCATGGATACGGCTGGCCCCGCCTCCAATACCATGGATACGGCTGGCCCCGCCTCCAATACCTTGGAGATGGCTGGCCCTGCCTCCAATACCATGGTTTTGGCTGGCCCCGCCTCCAATACCATGGTTTTGGCTGGCCCCGCCTCCAATACCATGGTTTTGGCTGGCTCCACCTGGATACGTCTGGCCCCGCCTCCAATACCATGGTTTTGGCTGGCCCCGCCTCCAATACCATGGTTTTGGCTGGCCCCGCCTCCAATACCATGGTTTTGGCTGGCCCCACCTCCAATACCATGGTTTTGGCTGGCCCCGCCTCCAATACCATGGTTTTGGCTGGCCCCGCCTCCAATACCATGGATACTGCAGGCCCCACCTAGATATGGCTGGCCCCGCCTCCAATACCATGGATACGGCTGGCCCCGCCTCCAATACCATGGAGATGGCTGGCCCCGCCTCCAATACCATGGTTTTGGCTGGCCCCGCCTCCAATACCATGGTTTTGGCTGGCCCCGCCTCCAATACCATGGTTTTGGCTGGCCCCGCCTCCAATACCATGGATACGGCTGGCCCCGCCTCCAATACCATGGATACGGCTGGCCCCGCCTCCAATACCATGGATACGGCTGGCCCCGCCTCCAATACCATGGATACGGCTGGCCCCGCCTCCAATACCTTGGAGATGGCTGGCCCTGCCTCCAATACCATGGTTTTAGCTGGCCCCGCCTCCAATACCATGGTTTTGGCTGGCCCCGCCTCCAATACCATGGTTTTGGCTGGCCCCGCCTCCAATACCATGGATATGGCTGGCTCCACCTGGATACGTCTGGCCCCGCCTCCAATACCATGGTTTTGGTTGGCCCCGCCTCCAATACCATGGATTTGGCTGGCCCCGCCTCCAATACCATGGATACGGCTGGCTCTGCCTCCAATCACCATGTTTTTTGCTGGCCCCGCCTCCAATACCATGGATATGGCTGGCTCTGCCTCCAATACCATGGTTTTTGCTGGCCCCGCCTCCAATACCATGGATACGGCTGGCTCTGCCTCCAATCACCATGTTTTTGGCTGGCCCCGCCTCCAATACCATGGTTTTGTCTGGCCCCGCCTCCAATACCATGGTTTTGGCTGGCCCCGCCTCCAATACCATGGATACTGCAGGCCCCACCTAGATACGGCTGGCCCTGCCTCCAATACCATGGAGATGGCTGGCCCTGCCTCCAATACCTTGGAGATGGCTGGCCCCGCCTCCAATACCTTGGAGATGGCTGGCCCCGCCTCCAATACCATGGATACGGCTGGCCCCGCCTCCAATACCATGGTTTTGGCTGGCCCCGCCTCCAATACCATGGTTTTGGCTGGCCCCGCCTCCAATACCATGGTTTTGGCTGGCCCCGCCTCCAATACCATGGTTTTGGCTGGCCCCGCCTCCAATACCATGGATACGGCTGGCCCCGCCTCCAATACCATGGATACGGCTGGCCCCGCCACCAATACCATGGATACGGCTGGCCCCGCCACCAATACCATGGATACGGCTGGCCCTGCCTCAAATATCATGGTTTTGGCTGGCCCCGCCTCCGATACCATGGTTTTGGCTTGCCCTGCCTCCGATACCATGTTTTTGGCTGGCCCCGCCTCCAATACCATGTTCCTCCAATACCATGTTTTTGGCTGGCCCCGCCTCCAATACCATGTTTTTGGCTGGCCCCTCCTCCAATACCATGGTTTAGGCTGGCTCCGCCTCCAATACCATGGCGGCTGGCTCTGCCTCCAATACCATGGCGGCTGGCTCTGCCTCCAATACCATGGTTTTGGCTGGCCCCGCCTCCAATACCATGGTTTTGGCTGGCCCCGCCTCCAATACCATGGTTTTGGCTGGCCCCGCCTCCGATACCATGGTTTTGGCTGGCCCCGCCTCCGATACCATGGTTTTGGCTGGCCCCGCCTCCGATACCATGTTCCTCCAATACCATGTTTTTGGCTGGCCCCGCCTCCAATACCATGGATACGGCTGGCCCCGCCTCCAATACCATGTTTTTGGCTGGCCCCGCCTCCAATACCATGGATACGGCTGGCCCCGCCTCCAATACCTTGGAGATGGCTGGCCCCGCCTCCAATACCATGGTTTTAGCTGGCCCCGCCTCCAATACCATGGTTTTGGCTGGCCCCGCCTCCAATACCATGGTTTTGGCTGGCCCCGACTCCAATACCATGGTTTTGGCTGGCCCCGCCTCCAATACCATGGATACGGCTGGCTCTGCCTCCAATCACCATGTTTTTGGCTAGCCCCGCCTCCAATCACCATGTTTTTGGCTGGCCCCGCCTCCAATACCATGGCCCGCCTCCAATACCATGGTTTTGGCTGGCCCCGCCTCCAATACCATGGATACTGCAGGCCCCACCTAGATATGGCTGGCCCCGCCTCCAATACCATGGATACGGCTGGCCCCGCCTCCAATACCATGGAGATGGCTGGCCCCGCCTCCAATACCATGGTTTTGGCTGGCCCCGCCTCCAATACCATGGTTTTGGCTGGCCCCGCCTCCAATACCATGGATACGGCTGGCCCCGCCTCCAATACCATGGATACGGCTGGCCCCGCCTCCAATACCATGGATACGGCTGGCCCCGCCTCCAATACCATGGATACGGCTGGCCCCGCCTCCAATACCATGGTTTTGGCTGGCCCCGCCTCCAATACCATGGTTTTGGCTGGCCCCGCCTCCAATACCATGGATACGGCTGGCCCCGCCTCCAATACCTTGGAGATGGCTGGCCCCGCCTCCAATACCATGGTTTTGGCTGGCCCCGCCTCCAATACCATGGTTTTGGCTGGCCCCGCCTCCAATACCATGGATATGGCTGGCTCCACCTGGATACGTCTGGCCCCGCCTCCAATACCATGGTTTTGGTTGGCCCCGCCTCCAATACCATGGATTTGGCTGGCCCCGCCTCCAATACCATGGATACGGCTGGCTCTGCCTCCAATCACCATGTTTTTTGCTGGCCCCGCCTCCAATACCATGGATACGGCTGGCTCTGCCTCCAATACCATGTTTTTGGCTGGCCCCGCCTCCAATACCATGGTTTTGTCTGGCCCCGCCTCCAATACCATGGTTTTGGCTGGCCCCGCCTCCAATACCATGGATACTGCAGGCCCCACCTAGATACGGCTGGCCCCGCCTCCAATACCATGGAGATGGCTGGCCCCGCCTCCAATACCATGGATACGGCTGGCCCCGCCTCCAATACCTTGGAGATGGCTGGCCCCGCCTCCAATACCATGGATACGGCTGGCCCCGCCTCCAATACCATGGTTTTGGCTGGCCCCGCCTCCAATACCATGGTTTTGGCTGGCCCCGCCTCCAATACCATGGATACGGCTGGCCCCGCCACCAATACCATGGATACGGCTGGCCCCGCCACCAATACCATGGATACGGCTGGCCCTGCCTCAAATATCATGGTTTTGGCTGGCCCCGCCTCCAATACCATGGTTTTGGCTGGCCCCGCCTCCAATACCATGGTTTTGGCTGGCCCCGCCTCCAATACCATGGATACGGCTGGCCCCGCCTCCAATACCTTGGAGATGGCTGGCCCCGCCTCCAATACCATGGTTTTGGCTGGCCCCGCCTCCAATACCATGGTTTTGGCTGGCCCCGCCTCCAATACCATGGATATGGCTGGCTCCACCTGGATACGTCTGGCCCCGCCTCCAATACCATGGTTTTGGTTGGCCCCGCCTCCAATACCATGGATTTGGCTGGCCCCGCCTCCAATACCATGGATACGGCTGGCTCTGCCTCCAATCACCATGTTTTTTGCTGGCCCCGCCTCCAATACCATGGATACGGCTGGCTCCGCCTCCAATACCATGGTTTTTGGCTGGCCCCGCCTCCAATACCATGGTTTTGTCT
The DNA here is from genome assembly GCF_040938575.1 of Ambystoma mexicanum. Taxonomy (NCBI): domain Eukaryota; kingdom Metazoa; phylum Chordata; class Amphibia; order Caudata; family Ambystomatidae; genus Ambystoma; species Ambystoma mexicanum. Next base: position 386,010,809 of record NC_090937.1, read on the forward strand.
GGCCCCGCCTCCAATACCATGGTTTTGGCTGGCCCCGCCTCCAATACCATGGATACTGCAGGCCCCACCTAGATACGGCTGGCCCCGCCTCCAATACCATGGATACGGCTGGCCCCGCCACCAAAACCTTGGATACGGCTGGCCCCGCCACCAATACCATGGATACGGCTGGCCCTGCCACCAATACCATGGATACGGCTGGCCCCGCCACCAATACCATGGATACGGCTGGCCCCGCCACCAATACCATGGATACTGCTGGCCCCGCCACCAATACCATGGATACGGCTGGCCCCGCCTCCAATACCATGGATACGGCTGGCCCCGCCTCCAATACCTTGGAGATGGCTGGCCCTGCCTCCAATACCATGGTTTTGGCTGGCCCCGCCTCCAATACCATGGTTTTGGCTGGCCCCGCCTCCAATACCATGGTTTTGGCTGGCTCCACCTGGATACGTCTGGCCCCGCCTCCAATACCATGGTTTTGGCTGGCCCCGCCTCCAATACCATGGTTTTGGCTGGCCCCGCCTCCAGTACCATGGTTTTGGCTGGCCCCGCCTCCAATACCATGGTTTTGGCTGGCCCCGCCTCCAATACCATGGTTTTGGCTGGCCCCGCCTCCAATACCATGGTTTTGGCTGGCCCCGCCTCCAATACCATGGTTTTGGCTGGCCCCGACTCCAATACCATGGTTTTGGCTGGCCCCGCCTCCAATACCATGGATACGGCTGGCTCTGCCTCCAATACCATGGATACGGCTGGCTCTGCCTCCAATCACCATGTTTTTGGCTAGCCCCGCCTCCAATCACCATGTTTTTGGCTGGCCCCGCCTCCAATACCATGGTTTTGGCTGGCCCCGCCTCCAATACCATGGATACTGCAGGCCCCACCTAGATATGGCTGGCCCCGCCTCCAATACCATGGATACGGCTGGCCTCGCCTCCAATACCATGGAGATGGCTGGCCCCGCCTCCAATACCATGGTTTTGGCTGGCCCCGCCTCCAATACCATGGTTTTGGCTGGCCCCGCCTCCAATACCATGGTTTTGGCTGGCCCCGCCTCCAATACCATGGATACGGCTGGCTCTGCCTCCAATCACCATGTTTTTTGCTGGCCCCGCCTCCAATACCATGGATACGGCTGGCCCCGCCTCCAATACCATGGATACGGCTGGCCCCGCCTCCAATACCATGGTTTTGGCTGGCCCCGCCTCCAATACCATGGTTTTGGCTGGCCCCGCCTCCAATACCATGGATACGGCTGGCCCCGCCTCCAATACCATGGTTTTGGCTGGCCCCGCCTCCAATACCATGGTTTTGGCTGGCCCCGCCTCCAATACCATGGTTTTGGCTGGCCCCGCCTCCAATACCATGGATACGGCTGGCCCCGCCTCCAATACCATGGATACGGCTGGCCCCGCCACCAATACCATGGATACGGCTGGCCCCGCCACCAATACCATGGATACGGCTGGCCCTGCCTCAAATATCATGGTTTTGGCTGGCCCCGCCTCGGATACCATGGTTTTGGCTTGCCCTGCCTCCGATACCATGTTTTTGGCTGGCCCCGCCTCCAATACCATGTTCCTCCAATACCATGTTTTTGGCTGGCCCCGCCTCCAATACCATGTTTTTGGCTGGCCCCTCCTCCAATACCATGGTTTAGGCTGGCTCCGCCTCCAATACCATGGCGGCTGGCTCTGCCTCCAATACCTTGGAGATGGCTGGCCCCGCCTCCAATACCATGGTTTCGGCTGGCCCCGCCTCCAATACCATGGTTTTGGCTGGCCCCACCTCCAATACCATGGATACGGCTGGTCCCTTAAACATACCGCCGGATTATATATTTATTATTATAACTCCGGTTGGGATTTTTTGCCAAAACTTGATACTAAAATGGCGTTGGCGTTCGCCTCTGTAACTCTGACCCAAAGTGGAGCCCTTTGTCCCACTTTTGGCGGGCTTCTCCGCAGAAGCCCTCCAAAGTGGTGCCACTCTGTCTGGGGTACTTAGGAGGGGTGGAGGGGGATTTAGGCACCCTGGACTGAGTTACCTAGGTAACTCAAGTCACACTCCGTCCTGATTGGCCCAAGTGGTGAGCCGGCCGGCTCACCACTTAGCATGGTTGAGTGACAGCTAGGCTGGGTGAATGGGGGTTTGCTGCATAAAAGCAGGGCTTTGGGGACTGGAACTTCAGAAGTCGCCACAGGACCTAAGAATCCAACGAGGGACGAGCTGAGCTGATCTGCTACGACGACACCGCCGGTGGAGCCCTGCTGAACCATCTCACCACTTTTCCCGACGACCGAGGAGAACTCTTAACGGAGTGGCTCCTTCCCTTGACTGGTGGGGACAACCAGTTTTCACCTTCTTTCGGTTCTTCGAGGTATCCCGTGGCCGCCTTGCCAGTGCCAAGCACCCCGGCAACCGGAACCCCACCACTTTTACCCCAACCGCGAAAGTCGGTACAACCCTTTAACCGGAGGACTCCGCGGCTGGTTTCTTCCCGGGCAGTGCAACGACCTTCTTCTTCTGCTCTTCAGCGAGATCTTCTTCTCCCCTGACCGACGTCGAGCCTTGCTGCCACTGCCTGGAACAACTGCCCCCGCTGGAGGATCCTTCCCGTTAAGGTACCGTGTTCCGCCTGGCTTCCCTTGCCACCGACTGTACGGGGTAGTTTTAGCCCTCGGCTTTCGATCCTGGGATTGCCTGGGACACTTTGGCTAAACTTTCTGAGCCTCTCTAACTCTTTTCCGAACTCTTTTGCAAGACTCTGAATCCCTACCAACTGTGTGATCTTGGGCACGTTTTCGCTCTGTCTGCTCTAAGAGTGGGCCCTGCTTAGTGACTTTTGCTCACCTGTGACTTTGTGCTTTGTTGAGCTTACCAAAAGCGTTCTTGACCTTAGAGTGGCGTGGTTATCCTAATTCTGCTTTTTTTTCCCTCCCTTCTTTAACCTACTAGAGTGTCATCTAACGTTAAGCGCTCACCTCTGTTTTAATTATGTGGTGTTAACCTAGAGTTGTCTAGATAGGAATAAGGATTGGGACTGCTTTCCATATAACTGTGTTTGGAGTGTTTTATTATATTTTGCTAGAGTGTTTTCAATTTGTGTGTTCAAAAAAATAAATAACTATATACTTTTGAAACCAAGCTCTGGTCAGTGTTTGCTTGTGCTATTGTGCCTGAGTACATATTGTGTATACTTTGCATACTGCCTAACTCTTCTTGAGGGAAGTCTGACTGCTCAGCCACAGCTACCAGGTAAATCTGGGTGGTGCGGACTGCTACCAAGTGGGTTTACTGCTATACCTGTAGTCTTAAATCTTTTGCAGTGTTCCCCAAGGGAACTGCACAGGTTTCTGCCTAACACTGGTGTACAGCGGTGGGATTTGTATTGAGTATACATTTTATTGTGCTCTAGATACCTTAGTGCAACTAACCACAAAGCTTAGCACTGTAAAAGTAATCCTCTAACATGTCAGTTATAGAAAGCTATAGTCAAGAGTCCCTTGCAGCCAAAACTGCTGATTGTTTAAGAGTGCTCTGTAAACATAAGGATCTCCTGACTAAGGGCAAGAAAATGGAGCTGATTGAAAGATTGTTAGCTAACCAAAGTCTGGGTGATGGTTCAGAGGAACCTACCACTCCAGCAACTGTAGATGACAGTATTGAAATTAACATGGAGCAAAATGTTGATGATTCTGAGGAAGAGTCAGAAGAGGCTGTTGTGACTGTCCCCCCTAGGCCTCTGCCTGCTCTACCTGCTGTACCTACTGGACCTTTACCAGGTCCCACATTTAGTCCTCAGTACTTTGAACTGGAGAAAATGAAACTAGAATTGGAGTATAAGAAACTTAATGCTCAAACTGACAAAGAACTAAGGCTAAGGGAAATGGAGCTCAAGTATGACTTAGAAATGAAGAAATTATCTGTTGAAAATGCTTCTCTCTCTGGCTCATCTAGAAGTTCCAGTCCTAAAAGACCCCGGATGCCTAAAGAATTGGTTGGTATGTATGAGCCTAAGTTGGATGTGTTGGATTGGTTGTCTCTGTTTGAATATAATCATGGGCTCCAGAACATCACAGGAAATGACTTACTCACCTGGTTGTTCTCTAGGCTTCCCCCTGTTGCAACTGATGTGGTAATGGAGATGGGGGAGGAGGATAAGAAGGACTATGAATGTGTGAAGCTAGCTTTGATAGCTAGATTTGGGAAGACCCCTTCCCAGTATCTTAAGAGGTTTAGGAGCCTCAAAAAGCATGATGGTACCCCTTGGGCTACCTGGGTGAGTGAAGGGTTGAAAAACTTAGAGGGATGGATTAAGGGTTACAAGGTGAACACTTATGAAGGTATGAAGAATTTGTTTATGTTGGAGACTATTTATGATGCCTGCTCTCCTGAGCTCAGACAACACTTGGCTGAATCCAAGGAATTAGATTCCCGGAAGCTAGCTAGGGCTGCTGACTTGTGGGTTGCCAACAGGGCCACTCACAAGGACTCTGGGGTAACTCAGAAGAGGGATGGGGAGAAACAGCCTAAAAAGGACTCCAAAGAGAATTCTAATACTACAAATTCCAAAGAGGGCCCCAAACAAAACTATAAGGGTAAGCCACCAGGGAAACCGAATCAGGCTAGTGTACCTTCTGGTCCCAGACCAGAAGGGGGTCAGACCAAGCCTCCATTCCAGCGAGCCTTTGGCTCATGCTTTGTTTGTAAGGCTACTGACCATGTGAAAGGAGATCCCAGATGTAAGGGTAAACCTTCAGGGGTCCAGCTTGCCTCCTTAGCCTTCGCTCCAGAAGAGGAAGTACATATGGCAAGTGGAAACTTTCTATTACTAGCTGATGAACCCACTGGAGTCTCAGCTAGTGTTTCTTTAGTCTCTCTGGGGTTGTGGGAGCAACAGAATTTAGATGTCTATAACTCCATCCCAGATAATACTAAAGAGTATTATAAGGACAGTGTCCAGGTGAATGGTCAGGAGACTCCTGCCATTAGGGACACTGGAGCCAGCATAACTGTGGTGGATGAATCATTTTTCAAGGCAGAGGATGTTGCTAAGGCACCCAAATGCCTCACCAAGTTAGCTGGTGGGCCTGTGCAGATGTGTCCCCAGTTACCAGTTCTCATCCAATGTAATGATATGGCTGTAAAAATACCTGTCAGTGTACAATGTGAAGTGCCAGGTAGGGTTCTGTTGGGTAATGACCTCAAGGCTCTTGGAGTAGTGTCACATACCCCCAGACCACCTAGCAAAAGGTTACAGGAGCTCACAAAACCTGCAAGAGAGAAAACCCTGCGAGGGTTATCTCAGGAGATGATGACAGAAATCACTCCTCTCCCACTGGAGCAACTTACTGCAGTAACTACCAGATCAGGAGCAAAGGGGCAACCCAAGACTCCTAGGAAAAAGCCAGCAGCAAGCACTCCAGTGCTTCCAACAAGGACTTCCCCTAGGTTGTCCAAAGTTACACCTGTAACTCCACCTCCAGCTGAGGCTGAGCGGGAGGTACAACCCTGTGTGGTGGAGCTAGACTCTGAGGAAGAGCTAGAAGGAGGCCCAAACCTTATTGGAGATTTGGACCCTGAGGACCATCCTGAGCTGCAGTCTTTACTGGCAGAAGGTGGGCCTAGCAGGGCAGCTTTTCGTAAGGGGCAAAGAGAGTGTCCAACTCTGGAAGGTCTCCGCCACCAGGCAGCTTCTCAGGCTGATGGGCAAGAGCCTGGGAAGTATAGGTTACACTGGGAAGATGGCCTCTTCTACAGTGAACCAACTGAGTCTGAACCTGGAGACTACAAACGCCTTGTAGTCCCACAAGAGAACAGACAACAGTTCTTACAACTAGCCCATGAGATACCTTTGGCTGGTCACTTGAGTTTCAAGAAGACCAAGGAAAGGCTCTCTCTCTACTTTTATTGGCCAAAGATGGGGGCTGAAGTAGACAGATATTGTAAGAGCTGCCACACCTGCCAGACTTCTGGTAAGGTTGGTTCCAAGAATGTGGCACCTTTAGTGCCTCTCCCAGTTGTGGGAGTCCCATTTGAGAGGGTAGGGATTGACATTGTTGGTCCCCTTGATCCCCCAACCTCCTCAGGCAACAGGTTTATCCTTGTTGTAGTAGACCATGCTACTAGGTACCCTGAGGCAATTCCTATGAGGACTGTTACAGCTCCGGCTGTGGCTAAGGCCCTCCTTGGTATTTTTACCAGGGTTGGGTTTCCTAAGGAGGTAATCTCTGACAGGGGGTCAAACTTTATGTCCCACTACATGAAAGCCATGTGGAAAACCTGTGGAGTTACCTACAATTTCTCAACCGCATACCACCCTCAGACAAACGGGTTGGTTGAAAGGTTTAACAGAACCATGAAGAGCATGATAGGTGCTTTAGAAGAACCCCTTAAGAAAAAGTGGGACCTTCTACTGCCATGCCTTCTCTTTGCTTATAGAGAAGTCCCTCAGGAGGGAGTAGGTTATTCTCCCTTTGAGCTTCTCTATGGCCATCCAGTCAGAGGTCCATTGGCCCTGATTAAGGAGGGATTGGAAGGTGCTCCTCCCCTCAAGCCAGTCCGAGTGACTGACTATGTGATAGGTCTCCGGAGGAGAATGTCACACATGATGGCAGAAGCAAGTGACAACTTGAAAGCTGGTCAAGCTCTGGTCAAACATTGGCACGACCAGAAAGCTAACATGGTTGAGTTTACTCAAGACCAGCTAGTTCTAGTTATGCTCCCAACAAGGCAGAGGGCCTTGCAAGACAAATGGATGGGACCCTTCAAGATTGTGGGAAAACTTGGAGAGGTCAACTATCTGGTGGATCTGGGCAGACCCAGGGAAGCTCCTAGAGTCTTCCACACCAACCGACTAAAAGCATACATCTCCAGACCTGATGTAGGAGCCTTGCTTCTAGCTTCAGCTGCGGAGGAAGAAGAGAGTGAATCTCTCCCTGATCTCCTCAGAGTTGTGCCTTTATATGAAAAAGTTGAAGGAGTCAATCTCTCTTCAGACCTGACACCTGAGCAACAAGAGGAGTGCAAATCTATGTTAAATCAGTTTGCCTCCCTGTTCTCACTGTCCCCAGGCTTGACCCCTTGGGGCCAGCATGAGATACTCACTGGTGACTGTCTGCCAGTCAAAAGCAGAGGATACAGAATGTCAGAACATATCAGAACCCACATCAAAGGAGAGGTCAAGAAGATGATTGATCTCGGGGTAATAGAGCCCTCTACTAGTCCATGGTCTAGCCCAGTTGTGTTAGTACCAAAGGCAGGATCCAAAGACTTGAGATTCTGTGTGGACTATAGAGCTCTAAATGCAGTCACCAAGACTGATGCCCACCCTTTGCCCAGGACAGATGAGTTGGTGGATAAACTTGGTGCAGCCAAGTACCTCAGCACATTTGACCTGACGTCAGGCTATTGGCAAATAGCCCTGACAGACCATGCCAAGGAGAAAACTGCATTTTCAACCCCCGTTGGCTTGTACCAGTTTAAGGTCATGCCTTTTGGACTAAAAAATGCACCTGCCACATTCCAAAGGATGGTGAACCAAGTTCTAGCTGGGATGGAAGATTTCTGCATGGCATACTTGGATGACATTGCAGTCTTCAGCCACTCCTGGGGGGAGCATGTGAACCACCTAGGACATGTGTTGCAGGCCCTTGAACAGGCCCATTTGACAATCAAAGCCAGTAAGTGCCAGATTGGTCAAAGTAAGGTGGTCTACCTTGGACATGAGGTAGGAGGTGGAGAAATAAGGCCTTTGCTCAGCAAGATTGAAGCTGTGCAAAATTGGACAACACCAACTACTCAAACCCAAGTGAGAGCTTTCCTAGGCCTCACTGGGTATTACAGGAATTTCATTGAGAACTATGGGACCATAGCTTCTCCACTGAATGTAATCGCCTCTCCCAAATTCCCTAAAAAGGTAAAATGGAATGAGGAGTGCAATCAGGCCTTTGAAAAACTGAAGAGAGCTCTTTGCCAAGCTCCAGTGTTAAGAGCTCCTGACTACCACCAAACTTTCATTGTACAAACTGATGCTTCCAATGTAGGTATAGGTGCAGTTCTAAGCCAACTGGATGAGAAGGGTAGGGAGCACCCCATTTGCTTAATCAGTAGGAAACTGAAGGATCCTGAGACAAGGTGGGCAACTATCGAAAGAGAATGCTTTGCTATTGTGTGGGCACTGAAGAAGTTTAGGCCATACTTGTATGGTTCTACTTTTGTTATTCAGACTGACCACCAACCCTTGAGATGGTTAATGCAAATGAAAGGGGAAAATCCAAAACTATTGAGATGGTCAATCTGCCGGCAAGGGTTTGATTTCACCATTGAGCACAGGTCAGGGTGTCACCTTCAAAATGCTGATGGACTCTCTAGGATGTATATCATCGACTAGAGGTATGAGGTTCATCCAGGAGTGGATTAAATCCTCCTGTCCCTTAGTCTGGGGGGGGGCGAGTGTTAGGGAGAATTCTCTGTTTAGGCTGAATTTCCCTACCTAGTGAGTCCCCCAGCAGCTTTGCTGGATTTCTGGGGTTTATTTTTTTTCTCCTGCCAAGAGTGAGACTCTGTTACCCTCACTCTTGGGCATGTTGAAGTGTGTTTTCTTGGTTAAACCTTGTGTTGAATGGGCTATGGGGTCTTTTACTCCATAGGGCCTCATGTATTTTTTGGATGTGGGTTACACAGCACCCTCTGTGCCGTAACCCAGGGGTGTCCTAGGGACTCCCCAACATAGACTCCATACCCTGGGACTGACTACTGTCTCCCAGGGCATGTAAAGTCACCAAAGACTTTACTAGTCTTAAATCCTGAACAGAACCAGTACAAACCATCATATTGTGGACGTACTGGCTGGGGCAATTCGATTGCCCCAGGGTCTGTTAGTCGCGGGGGCACGTCTCCGTCCCCCCTGATCAAGTTTTGGCTGGTGGCAGTGGAAACTACTTTTTATATTCGACCGCGAATATTTTCCTATGGGATTTCCCATTGTTTTAGGCTAACACATTTAATTATTTATTTACGGTAGCCTTAAACATACCGCCGGTTTATATATTTATTATTATAACTCCGGTTGGGATTTTTTGCCAAAACTTGATACTAAAATGGCGTTGGCGTTCGCCTCTGTAACTCTGACCCAAAGTGGAGCCCTTTGTCCCACTTTTGGCGGGCTTCTCCGCAGAAGCCCTCCAAAGTGGTGCCACTCTGTCTGGGGTACTTAGGAGGGGTGGAGGGGGATTTAGGCACCCTGGACTGAGTTACCTAGGTAACTCAAGTCACACTCCGTCCTGATTGGCCCAAGTGGTGAGCCAGCCGGCTCACCACTTAGCATGGTTGAGTGACAGCTAGGCTGGGTGAATGGGGGTTTGCTGCATAAAAGCAGGGCTTTGGGGACTGGAACTTCAGAAGTCGCCACAGGACCTAAGAATCCAACGAGGGACGAGCTGAGCTGATCTGCTACGACGACACCGCCGGTGGAGCCCTGCTGAACCATCTCACCACTTTTCCCGACGACCGAGGAGAACTCTTAACGGAGTGGCTCCTTCCCTTGACTGGTGGGGACAACCAGTTTTCACCTTCTTTCCGTTCTTCGAGGTATCCCGTGGCCGCCTTGCCAGTGCCAAGCACCCCGGCAACCGGAACCCCACCACTTTTACCCCAACCGCGAAAGTCGGTACAACCCTTTAACCGGAGGACTCCGCGGCTGGTTTCTTCCCGGGCAGTGCAACGACCTTCTTCTTCTGCTCTTCAGCGAGATCTTCTTCTCCCCTGACCGACGTCGAGCCTTGCTGCCACTGCCTGGAACAACTGCCCCCGCTGGAGGATCCTTCCCGTTAAGGTACCGTGTTCCGCCTGGCTTCCCTTGCCACCGACTGTACGGGGTAGTTTTAGCCCTCGGCTTTCGATCCTGGGATTGCCTGGGACACTTTGGCTAAACTTTCTGAGCCTCTCTAACTCTTTTCCGAACTCTTTTGCAAGACTCTGAATCCCTACCAACTGTGTGATCTTGGGCACTTTTTCGCTCTGTCTGCTCTAAGAGTGGGCCCTGCTTAGTGACTTTTGCTCACCTGTGACTTTGTGCTTCGTTGAGCTTACCAAAAGCGTTCTTGACCTTAGAGTGGCGTGGTTATCCTAATTCTGCTTTTTTTTTCCCTCCCTTCTTTAACCTACTAGAGTGTCATCTAACGTTAAGCGCTCACCTCTGTTTTAATTATGTGGTGTTAACCTAGAGTTGTCTAGATAGGAATAAGGATTGGGACTGCTTTCCATATAACTGTGTTTGGAGTGTTTTATTATATTTTGCTAGAGTGTTTTCAATTTGTGCGTTCAAAAAAATAAATAACTATATACTTTTGAAACCAAGCTCTGGTCAGTGTTTGCTTGTGCTATTGTGCCTGAGTACATATTGTGTATACTTTGCATACTGCCTAACTCTTCTTGAGGGAAGTCTGACTGCTCAGCCACAGCTACCAGGTAAATCTGGGTGGTGCGGACTGCTACCAAGTGGGTTTACTGCTATACCTGTAGTCTTAAATCTTTTGCAGTGTTCCCCAAGGGAACTGCACAGGTTTCTGCCTAACACCCCGCCTCCAATACCTTGGAGATGGCTGGCCCCGCCTCCAATACCATGGTTTTGGCTGGCCCCGCCTCCAATACCATGGTTTTGGCTGGCCCCGCCTCCAATACCATGGTTTTGGCTGGCCCCGCCTCCAATACCATGGTTTTGGATGGCCCCGCCTCCAATACCATGGTTTTGGCTGGCCCCGCCTCCAATACAATACCATGGATACTGCAGGCCCCACCTAGATACGGCTGGCCCCGCCTCCAATACCATGGATACGGCTGGCCCCGCCTCCAATACCTTGGAGATCTGGCCCCGCCTCCAATACCTTGGAGATGGCTGGCCCACCTCCAATACCATGGTTTTGGCTGGCCCCACCTGGATACGGCTGGCCCCGCCTCCAATACCATGTTTTTGTCTGGCCCCGCCTCCAATACCATGTTTTTGTCTGGCCCGCCTCCAATACCATGGTTTTGTCTGGCCCCGCCTCCAATACCATGGTTTTGACTGGCCCCGCCTCCAATACCATGTTTTTGGCTGGCCCCGCCTCATATCCATGGATACGGCTGGCTCTACCTCCAATACCATGGATACGTCTGGCCCCACCTGGATACGTCTGGCCCCGCCTCCAATACCATGTTTTTGTCTGGCCCCGCCTCCAATACCATGGTTTTGGCTGGCCCCGCCTCCAATACCATGGATTTGGCTGGCCCCGCCTCCAATACCATGGTTTTTGGCTGGCCCCGCCTCCAATACCATGGTTTTTGGCTGGCCCCGCCTCCAATGCCATGGATACGGCCGGCCCCGCCTAAAATACCATGGATACGGCTGGCTCCGCCTCCAATACCATGGATACGACTGGCCCCACCTGGATACGGCTGGCCCCGCCTCCAATACCATGGTTTTGGCTGGCCCCGCCTCCAATACCATGGTTTTGGCTGGCCCCGCCTCCAATACCATGGTTTTGGCTCGCCCCGCCTCCAATACCATGGTTTTGGCTGGCCCCGCCTCCAATACCATGGTTTTGGCTGGCCCCGCCTCCGATACCATGGTTTTGGCTGGCCCCGCCTCCGATACCATGGTTTTGGCTGGCCCCGCCTCCAATACCATGGATTTGGCTGGCCCCGCCTCCAATACCATGGGTACGGCTGGCTCCGCCTCCAATACCATGGATATGGCTGGCCCCTCCTGGATATGGCTGGCCCCGCCTCCAATACCATGGTTTTGGCTGGCCCCGCCTCCAATACCATGGTTTTGGCTGGCCCCGCCTCCAATACCATGGTTTTGGCTGGCCCCGCCTCCAATACCATGGTTTTGGCTGGCCCCGCCTCCAATACTATGGATACGGCTGGCCCCGCCTCCAATACAATGGTTTTGGCTGGCTCTGCCTCCAATACAATGGTTTTGGCTGGCCCCACCTCCAATACCATGGTTTTGGCTGGCCCCCCCCTGGATACAGCTGGCCCCGCCTCCAATACCATGGTTTTGGCTGGCCCCGTCTCCAATACCATGGTTTTGGCTGGCCCCGCATACAATACCATGGATTTGGCTGGCCTCGCCTCCAATACCATGGATACGGCTGGCTCCGCCTCCAATACAATGGATACGGCTGGCCCCGCCTCCAATACAATGGATACGGCTGGCCCCACCTGGATAAAGCTGGCCCCGCCTCTAATACCATGGTTTTGGCGGGCCCCGCCTCCAATACCATGGTTTTGGCGGGCCCCGCCTCCAATACCATGGTTTTGGCTGGCCCCCCCTCCAATACCATGGTTTTGGCTGGCCCCGCCTCCAATACCATGGATACGGCTGGCCCCGCCTCAAATACCATGGATACGGCTGGCTCCGCCTCCAATACCATGGATACGGCTGGCCCCGCCTCCAATACCATGGTTTTGGCAGGCCCCGCCTCCAATACCATGGTTTTGGCTAGCCCCGCCTCCAATACCATGGAGTCAGCTGGCTCCGCCTCCAATACCATGGATACGGCTGGCCCCGCCTCCAACACCATGGTTTTGGCTGGCCCCGCCTCCAATACCATGGTTTTGGCTAGCCCCGCCTCCAATACCATGGTTTTGGCTGGCCCCGCCTCCAATACCATGGTTTTGGCTGGCCCCGCCTCCAATACCATGTTCCTCCAATACCATGTTTTTGGCTGGCCCCGCCTCCAATACCATGGTTTTGGCTGGCCCCGCCTCCAATACCATGGTTTTGGCTGGCCCCGCCTCCAATACCATGGTTTTGGCTGGGCCCACCCCCAATACCATGGTTTTGGCTGGCCCCGCCTCCAATACCATGGTTTTGGCTGGCCCCGCCTCCAATACCATGTTCCTCCAATACCATGTTTTTGGCTGGCCCCGCCTCCAATACCATGTTTTTGGCTGGCCCCGCCCCCAATATCATGGTTTTGGCTGGCCCCGCATCCAATACCATGGATACGGCTGGCACTGCCTCCAATACCATGGATACGGCTGGCCCCGCCTCCAATACCATTGTTTTGGCTGGCCCCGCATCCAATACCATGGATACGGCTGGCAATGCCTCCAATACCATGGATACGGTTGGCCCCACCTCCAGTTCCATGGATACCCTGGCCCCGCCTCCAATACCATGTTTTTGGCTGGCCCCGCCTCCAATACAATGGTTTTGGCTGGCCCCGCCTCCAATACCATGGTTTTGGCTGGCAGCGCCTCCAATACCATGTTCCTCCAATACCATGGTTTTGGCTGGCCCCGCCTCCAATACCATGGTTTTGGCTGGCCCCCCCTGGATACAGCTGGCCCCGCCTCCGATACAATGGTTTTGGTTGGCCCCGCCTCCGATACCATGGTTTTGGCTGGCCCCGCCTCCAATACCATGGTTTTGGCTGGCCCGGCCTCCAATACCATGTTCCTCCAATACCATGTTTTTGGCTGGCCCCGCCTCCGATACCATGGATACGGCTGGCCCCGCCTAAAATACCATGGATACGGCAGGCCCTGCCTCCAATACCATGGATACGGCAGGCCCCGCCTCCAATACCATGGTTTTGGCTGGCCCCGCCTCCAATACCATGGTTTTGGCTGGCCCCGCCTCCAATACCATGGATACGGCTGGCCCCGCCTCCAATACCTTGGAGATGGCTGGCCCCGCCTCCAATACCATGGATACGGCTGGCCCCGCCTCCAATACCATGGTTTTGGCTGGCCCCGCCTCCAATACCATGGTTTTGGCTGGCTCCACCTGGATACGTCTGGCCCCGCCTCCAATACCATGGTTTTGGCTGGCCCCGCCTCCAATACCATGGATTTGGCTGGCCCCGCCTCCAATACCATGGATTTGGCTGGCCCCGCCTCCAATACCATGGATTTGGCTGGCCCCGCCTCCAATACCATGGATTTTGGCAGGCCCCGCCTCCAATACCATGGTTTTGGCAGGCCCCGCCTCCAATACCATGGTTTTGGCTGGCCCCGCCTCCAATACCATGGTTTTGGCTGGCCCCGCCTCCAATACCATGGATACGGCTGGCCCCGCCTCCAATACCATGGATACTGCAGGCCCCACCTAGATACGGCTGGCCCCGCCTCCAATACCATGGATACGGCTGGCCCCGCCTCCAATACCTTGGAGCTGGCTGGCCCCGCCTCCAATACCATGGTTTTGGCTGGCCCCGCCTCCAATACCATGGTTTTGGCTGGCCCCGCCTCCAATACCATGGTTTTGGCTGGCCCTGCCTCCAATACCATGGTTTTGGCTGGCCCCGCCTCCAATACAATACCATGGATACAGCAGGCCCCACCTAGATACGGCTGGCCCCGCCTCCAATACCTTGGAGATGGCTGGCCCCGCCTCCAATACCTTGGAGATGGCTGGCCCACCTCCAATACCATGGTTTTGGCTGGCCCCACCTGGATACGGCTGGCCCCGCCTCCAATACCATGTTTTTGTCTGGCCCCGCCTCCAATACCATGTTTTTGTCTGGCCCCGCCTCCAATACCATGGTTTTGTCTGGCCCTGCCTCCAATACCATGGTTTTGACTGGCCCCGCCTCCAATACCATGTTTTTGGCTGGCCCCCCCTCATATCCATGGATACGGCTGGCTCTACCTCCAATACCATGGATACGTCTGGCCCCACCTGGATACGTCTGGCCCCGCCTCCAATACCATGTTTTTGTCTGGCCCCGCCTCCAATACCATGGTTTTGGCTGGCCCCGCCTCCAATACCATGGATTTGGCTGGCCCCGCCTCCAATACCATGGTTTTTCGCTGGCCCCGCCTCCAATACCATGGTTTTTGGCTGGCCCCGCCTCCAATGCCATGGATACGGCTGGCCCCGCCTCCAATACCATGGATACGGCTGGCTCCGCCTCCAATACCATGGATAGGACTGGCCCCACCTGGATAAGGCTGGCCCCGCCTCCAATACCATGGTTTTGGCTGGCCCCGCCTCCAATACCATGGTTTTGGCTGGCCCCGCCTCCAATACCATGGTTTTGGCTGGCCCCGCCTCCAATACCATGGTTTTGGCTGGCCCCGCCTCCAATACCATGGGTACGGCTGGCTCCGCCTCCAATACCATGGATATGGCTGGCCCCTCCTGGATATGGCTGGCCCCGCCTCCAATACCATGGTTTTGGCTGGCCCCGCCTCCAATACCATGGTTTTGGTTGGCCCCGCCTCCAATACCATGGTTTTGGCTGGCCCCGCCTCCAATACAATGGATTTGGCTGGCCCCGCCTCCAATACCATGGGTACGGCTGGCTCCGCCTCCAATACCATGGATACTGCAGGCCCCACCTAGATACGGCTGGCCCCGCCTCCAATACCATGGATACGGCTGGCCCCGCCTCCAATACCTTGGAGATGGCTGGCCCCGCCTCCAATACCATTGTTTTTGCTGGCCCCGCCTCCAATACCATGGTTTTGGCTGGCCCCGCCTCCAATACCATAGTTTTGGCTGGCCCCGCCTCCAATACCATGGTTTTGGCTGGCCCTGCCTCCAATACCATGGTTTTGGCTGGCCAGCCTCCAATACCATGGTTTTGGCTGGCCCCGCCTCCAATACAATACCATGGATACAGCAGGCCCCACCTAGATACGGCTGGCCCCGCCTCCAATACCATGGATACGGCTGGCCCCGCCTCCAATACCTTGGAGATGGCTGGCCCCGCCTCCAATACCTTGGAGATGGCTGGCCCACCTCCAATACCATGGTTTTGGCTGGCCCCACCTGGATACGGCTGGCCCCGCCTCCAATACCATGTTTTTGTCTGGCCCCGCCTCCAATACCATGTTTTTGTCTGGCCCCGCCTCCAATACCATGGTTTTGTCTGGCCCTGCCTCCAATACCATGGTTTTGACTGGCCCCGCCTCCAATACCATGTTTTTGGCTGGCCCCGCCTCATATCCATGGATACGGCTGGCTCTACCTCCAATACCATGGATACGTCTGGCCCCACCTGGATACGTCTGGCCCCGCCTCCAATACCATGTTTTTGTCTGGCCCCGCCTCCAATACCATGGTTTTGGCTGGCCCCGCCTCCAATACCATGGATTTGGCTGGCCCCGCCTCCAATACCATGGTTTTTGGCTGGCCCCGCCTCCAATACCATGGTTTTTGGCTGGCCCCGCCTCAAATGCCATGGATACGGCTGGCCCCGCCTCCAATACCATGGTTTTGGCTGGCCCCGCCTCCAATACCATGGGTACGGCTGGCTCCGCCTCCAATACCATGGATATGGCTGGCCCCTCCTGGATATGGCTGGCCCCGCCTCCAATACCATGGTTTTGGCTGGCCCCGCCTCCAATACCATGGTTTTGGTTGGCCCCGCCTCCAATACCATGGTTTTGGCTGGCCCCGCCTCCAATACAATGGATTTGGCTGGCCCCGCCTCCAATACCATGGGTACGGCTGGCTCCGCCTCCAATACCATGGATACTGCAGGCCCCACCTAGATACGGCTGGCCCCGCCTCCAATACCATGGATACGGCTGGCCCCGCCTCCAATACCTTGGAGATGGCTGGCCCCGCCTCCAATACCATTGTTTTTGCTGGCCCCGCCTCCAATACCATGGTTTTGGCTGGCCCCGCCTCCAATACCATAGTTTTGGCTGGCCCCGCCTCCAATACCATGGTTTTGGCTGGCCCCGCCTCCAATACCATGGTTTTGGCTGGCCCCGCCTCCAATACCATGGTTTTGGCTGGCCCCGCCTCCAATACAATACCATGGATACAGCAGGCCCCACCTAGATACGGCTGGCCCCGCCTCCAATACCATGGATACGGCTGGCCCCGCCTCCAATACCATGGTTTTGGCTGGCCCCACCTGGATACGGCTGGCCCCGCCTCCAATACCATGTTTTTGTCTGGCCCCGCCTCCAATACCATGTTTTTGTCTGGCCCCGCCTCCAATACCATGGTTTTGTCTGGCCCTGCCTCCAATACCATGGTTTTGACTGGCCCCGCCTCCAATACCATGTTTTTGGCTGGCCCCGCCTCATATCCATGGATACGGCTGGCTCTACCTCCAATACCATGGATACGTCTGGCCCCACCTGGATACGTCTGGCCCCGCCTCCAATACCATGTTTTTGTCTGGCCCCGCCTCCAATACCATGGTTTTGGCTGGCCCCGCCTCCAATACCATGGATTTGGCTGGCCCCGCCTCCAATACCATGGTTTTTGGCTGGCCCCGCCTCCAATACCATGGTTTTTGGCTGGCCCCGCCTCCAATGCCATGGATACGGCTGGCCCCGCCTCCAATACCATGGATACGGCTGGCTCCGCCTCCAATACCATGGATACGACTGGCCCCACCTGGATACGGCTGGCCCCGCCTCCAATACCATGGTTTTGGCTGGCCCCGCCTCCAATACCATGGTTTTGGCTGGCCCCGCCTCCAATACCATGGTTTTGGCTGGCCCCGCCTCCAATACCATGGTTTTGGCTGGCCCCGCCTCCAATACTATGGATACGGCTGGCCCCGCCTCCAATACAATGGTTTTGGCTGGCTCTGCCTCCAATACCACTGGCCCCGCCTCCAATACCATGGTTTTGGCTGGCCCTGCCTCCAATACAATGGTTTTGGCTGGCCCCACCTCCAATACCATGATTTTGGCTGGCCCCCCCCTGGATACAGCTGGCCCCGCCTCCAATACCATGGTTTTGGCAGGCCCCGTCTCCAATACCATGGTTTTGGCTGGCCCCGCATACAATACCATGGATTTGGCTGGCCTCGCCTCCAATACCATGGATACGGCTGGCTCCGCCTCCAATACAATGGATACGGCTGGCCCCACCGGGATACAGCTGGCCCCGCCTCTAATACCATGGTTTTGGCTGGCCCTGCCTCCAATACCATGGTTTTGGCGGGCCCCGCCTCCAATACCATGGTTTTGGCTGGCCCCCCCTCCAATACCATGGTTTTGGCTGGCCCCGCCTCCACTACCATGGATACGGCTGGCCCCGCCTCCAATACCATGGATACGGCTGGCCCCGCCTCAAATACCATGGAGACGGCTGGCTCCGCCTCCAATACCATGGATACGGCTGGCCCCGCCTCCAATACCTTGGTTTTGGCAGGCCCCGCCTCCAATACCATGGTTCTGGCTGGCCCCGCCTCCAATGCCATGGATATGGCTGGCTCCGCCTCCAATACCATGGAGTCAGCTGGCTCCGCCTCCAATACCATGGATACGGCTGGCCCCGCCTCCAACACCATGGTTTTGGCTGGCCCCGCCTCCAACACCATGGTTTTGGCTAGCCCCGCCTCCAATACCATGGTTTTGGCTGGCCCCGCCTCCAATACCATGGTTTTGGCTGGCCCCGCCTCCAATACCATGTTCCTCCAATACCATGTTTTTGGCTGGCCCCGCCTCCAATACCATGGTTTTGGCTGGCCCCGCCTCCAATACCATGGTTTTGGCTGGCCCCGCCCCCAATACCATGGTTTTGGCTGGCCCCGCATCCAATACCATGGTTTTGGCTGGCCCCGCCTCCAATACCATGGTTTTGGCTGGCCCCGCCTCCAATACCATGTTCCTCCAATACCATGTTTTTGGCTGGCCCCGCCTCCAATACCATGGTTTTGGCTGGACCCGCCTCCAATACCATGCTTTTGGCTGGCCCCGCCCCCAATACCATGGTTTTGGCTGGCCCCGCATCCAATACCATGGATACGGCTGGCACTGCCTCCAATACCATTGTTTTGGCTGGCCCCGACTCCAATACCATTGTTTTGGCTGGCCCCGCCTCCAATACAATGGTTTTGGCTGGCCCCGCCTCCAATACCATGGTTTTGGCTGGCAGCGCCTCCAATACCATGTTCCTCCAATACCATGGTTTTGGCTGGCCCCGCCTCCAATACCATGGTTTTGGCTGGCCCCTCCTGGATACAGCTGGCCCCGCCTCCGATACCATGGTTTTGGATGGCCCCGCCTCCGATACCATGGTTTTGGCTGGCCCCGCCTCCAATGCCATGGTTTTGGCTGGCCCAGCCTCCAATACCATGTTCCTCCAATACCATGTTTTTGACTGGCCCCGCCTCCAATATCATGGATATGGCTGGCCCCGCCTCCAATACCATGTTTTTGGCTGGCCCCGCCTCCAATACCATGTTTTTGGCTGGCCCCGCCTCCAATACCATGGATACGGCAGGCCCTGCCTCCAATACCATGGATACGGCAGGCCCCGCCTCCAATACCATGGTTTTGGCTGGCCCCGCCTCCAATACCATGGTTTTGGCTGGCCCCGCCTCCAATACCATGGATACGGCTGGCCCCGCCTCCAATACCTTGGAGATGGCTGGCCCCGCCTCCAATACCATGGATACGGCTGGCCCCGCCTCCAATACCATGGTTTTGGCTGGCCCCGCCTCCAATACCATGGTTTTGGCTGGCCCCGCCTCCAATACCATGGTTTTGGTTGGCCCCGCCACCAATACCATGGATACGGCTGGCCCCGCCACCAATACCATGGATACGGCTGGCCCCGCCACCAATACCATGGATACGGCTGGCCCCGCCACCAATACCATGGATACGGCTGGCCCCGCCACCAATACCATGGATACGGCTGGCCCCGCCTCAAATATCATGGTTTTGGCTGGCCCCGCCTCCGATACCATGGTTTTGGCTTGCCCTGCCTCCGATACCATGTTTTTGGCTGGCCCCGCCTCCAATACCATGTTCCTCCAATACCATGTTTTTGGCTGGCCCCGCCTCCAATACCATGTTTTTGGCTGGCCCCTCCTCCAATACCATGGTTTAGGCTGGCTCCGCCTCCAATACCATGGTTTAGGCTGGCTCCGCCTCCAATACCATGGTTTTGGCTGGCTCCGCCTCCAATACCATGTATTTGGACGGCCCCGCCTCCAATACCATGGATACGGCTGGCTCTGCCTCCAATACCATGGATACGGCTGGCCCCGCCTCCGATACCATGGTTTTGGCTGGCCCCGCCTCCGATACCATGGTTTTGGCTGGCCCCGCCTCCGATACCATGGTTTTGGCTGGCCCCGCCTCTGATACCATGTTTTTGGCTGGCCCCGCCTCCAATACCATGGATACGGCTGGCCCCGCCTCCAATACCATGTTTTTGGCTGGCCCCGCCTCCAATACCATGTTTTTGGCTGGCCCCGCCTCCAATACCATGTTTTTGGCTGGCCCCGCCTCCAATACCATGTTTTTGGCTGGCCCCGCCTCCAATACCATGTTTTTGGCTGGCCCCGCCTCCAATACCATGGATACGGCAGGCCCTGCCTTCAATACCATGGATACGGCAGGCCCTGCCTCCAATACCATGGTTTTGGCTGGCCCCGCCTCCAATACCATGGTTTTGGCTGGCCCCGCCTCCAATACCATGGATACGGCTGGCCCCGCCTCCAATACCTTGGAGATGGCTGGCCCCGCCTCCAATACCATGGATACGGCTGGCCCCACCTCCAATACCATGGTTTTGGCTGGCCCTGCCTCCAATACCATGGTTTTGGTTGGCCCCGCCTCCAATACCATGGTTTTGGCTGGCCCCGCCTCCAATACCATGTTTTTGGCAGGCCCCGCCTCCAATACCATGGTTTTGGCTGGCCCCGCCTCCAATACCATGGATACGGCTGGCTCTGCCTCCAATACCATGTTTTTGGCTGGCCCCGCCTCCAATACCATGCTTTTGGCTGGCCCCGCCTCCAATACCATGTTTTTGGCTGGCCCCGCCTCCAATACCATGTTTTTGGCTGGCCCCGCCTCCAATACCATGGATACAGCAGGCCCGCCTCCAATAACATGGTTTTGGCTGGCCCCTCCTCCGATACCATGGATACGGCTGGCCCCGCCTCCAATACCTTGGAGATGGCTGGCCCCGCCTCCAATACCATGTTTTTGGCTGGCCCCGCCTCCAATACCATGGTTTTGGCTGGCCCCGCCTCCGATACCATGGTTTTGGCTGGCCCCGCCTCTGATACCATGTTTTTGGCTGGCCCCGCCTC
This sequence comes from Ambystoma mexicanum, assembly GCF_040938575.1. Taxonomy (NCBI): domain Eukaryota; kingdom Metazoa; phylum Chordata; class Amphibia; order Caudata; family Ambystomatidae; genus Ambystoma; species Ambystoma mexicanum. The sequence goes on from NC_090937.1 coordinate 386,031,838, forward strand.
CAATACCATGGATACGGCTGGCCCCGCATCCAATACCATGGATACGGCTGGCACTGCCTCCAATACCATGGATACGGCTGGCCCCGCCTCCAATACCATTGTTTTGGCTGACCCCGCCTCCATTAACAGTGGCCCTGCCTCCAATACTGCTGGCCCCTCCTCCAATGCCATGGTTTTGGCTGGCCCAGCCTCCAATACCATGGATTTGGCTGGCCCCACCTCCAATACCATGGTTTTGGCTGGCCCCACCTCCAATACCATGGTTTTGGCTGGCCCCGACTCTAATACCATGGATACGGCTGGCCCCGACTCCAATAACATTGGATACGGCTGGCCCCGCCTCCAATACCATAGTTTTGGCTGACCCCGCCTCCATTAACAGTGGCCCTGCCTCCAATACTGCTGGCCCCTCCTCCAATGCCATGGTTTTGGCTGGCCCCGCCTCCAATACCATGAATTTGGCTGGCCCCACCTCCAATACCATGGTTTTGGCTGGCCCCACTTTCAATACCATGGATTTGTCTGGCCCCGCCTCCAATACCATGGTTTTGGCTGGCCCCACCTCCAATACCATGTTTTTGGCTGGCCCCGCCTCCAATACCATGGATACGGCTGGCTCCGCCTCCAATACCATGGATACGGCTGGCCCCACCTGGATACAGCTGGCCCTGCCTCCAATACCATGGTTTTGGCTGTCCCCGCCTCCAATACCATGGTTTTGGCTGGCCCCGCCTCCAATACCATGGTTTTGGCTGGCCCCGCCCCAAATACCATGGTTTTGGCTGGCCCCTCCTCCAATACCATGGATACGGCTGGCCCCGCCTCCAACACCATGGTTTTGGCTGGCCCCGCCTCCAATACCATGGTTTTGGCTGGCCCCGCCTCCAATACCATGGTTTTGGCTGGCCCCGCCTCCAATACCATGTTCCTCCAATACCATGGTTTTGGCTGGCCCCGCCTCCAATACCATGGTTTTGGCTGGCCCCGCCTCCAATACCATGTTCCTCCAATACCATGTTTTTGGCTGGCCCCGCCTCCAATACCATGGTTTTGGCTGGCCCCGTCCCCAATACCATGGTTTTGGCTGGCCCCGTCCCCAATACCATGGTTTTGGCTGGCCCCGCCTCCAATACCATGGATACGGCTGGCCCTGCCTCCAATACCATGGATACGGCTGGCCCCGCCTCCAATACTGCTGGCCCTGCCTCCAATACCATGGTTTTGGCTGGCCCCGGCTCCAATAGCATGGATTTGGCTGGCCCTGTCTCCAATACCATGGTTTTGGCTGGCCCCACCTCCAATACCATGGATATGGCTGGCCCCGACTCCAATACCATGGATATGGCTGGCCCCGCCTCCAATACCATGGTTTTGGCTGACCCCGCCTCCAATACCATGGTTTTGGCTGGCCCCGCCTCCATTAACAGTGGCCCTGCCTCCAATACTACTGGCCCCTCCTCCAATGCCATGGTTTTGGCTGGCCCCGCCTCCAATACCATGGATTTGGCTGGCCCCACCTCCAATACCATGGTTTTGGCTGGCCCCGCCTCCGATACCATGGTTTTGGCTGGCCCCGCCTCCAATACCATGGTTTTGGCTGACCCCACCTCCAATACCTTCTTTTTGGCTGGCCCCACTTCCAATACCATGTTTATGGAAGGCCCCCCGTCCAATACCATGGTTTTGGCTGGCCCCGCATCCAATATCATGGTTTTGGCTGGCTCTGCTTCCAATACCATGGAGTCAGCTGGCTCCGCCTCCAATACCATGGTTTTGGCTGTCCCCGCCTCCAATACCATGGTTTTGGCTGTCCCCGCCTCCAATACCATGGTTCTGGCTGGCCCCGCCTCAAATACCATGGTTTTGGCTGGCCCCGCCTCCAATACCATGGATATGGCTGGCTCCGCCTCCAATACCATGGAGTCAGCTGGCCCCGCCTCCAACACCATGGATATGGCTGGCCTCGCCTCCAACACCATGGTTTTGGCTGGCCCCGCCTCCAATACCATGGTTTTGGCTAGCCCCGCCTCCAATACCATGGTTTTGGCTGGCCCCGCCTCCAATACCATATTCCTCCAATACCATGTTTTTGGCTGCCCCCGCCTCCAATACCATGGTTTTGGCTGGCCCCGCCTCCAATACCATGGTTTTGGCTGGCCCCACCCCCAATACCATGGTTTTGGCTGGCCCCGCATCCAATACCATGGATACGGCTGGCACTGCCTCCAATACCATAGATATGGCTGGCCCCGCCTCCAACACCATGGTTTTGGCTGGCCCCGCCTCCAATACCATGGTTTTGGCTAGCCCCGCCTCCAATACCATGGTTTTGGCTGGCCCCGCCTCCAATACCATGGTTTTGGCTGGCCCCGCCTCCAATACCATGTTCCTCCAATACCATGTTTTTGGCTGGCCCCGCCTCCAATACCATGGTTTTGGCTGGCCCCGCCTCCAATACCATGGTTTTGGCTGGCCCCGCCTCCAATACCATGGTTTTGGCTGGCCCCGCCTCCAATACCATGGTTTTGGCTGGCCCCGCCCCCAATACCATGGTTTTGGCTGGCCCCGCCTCCAATACCATGGATACGGCTGGCTCCGCCTCCAATACCATGGATACGGCTGGTCCCACCTGGATACAGCTGGCCCTGCCTCCAATACCATGGTTTTGGCTGGCCCTGCCTCCAATACCATGGTTTTGGCTGTCCCCGCCTCCAATACCATGGTTTTGGCTGTCCCCGCCTCCAATACCATGGTTTTGGCTGGCCCCGCCTCCAATACCATGGTTTTGGCTGGCCCCGCCCCAAATACCATGGTTTTGGCTGGCCCCTCCTCCAATACCAGGTTTTGGCTGGTCCCGCCCCAAATACCATGGTTTTGGCTGGCCCCTCCTCCAATACCATGGATACGGCTGGCCCCGCCTCCAACACCATGGTTTTGGCTGGCCCCGCCTCCAATACCATGTTTTTGGCTGGCCCCGCCTCCAATACCATGTTCCTCCAATACCATGTTTTTGGCTGGCCCCGCCTCCAATACCATGGTTTTGGCTGGCCCCGCCTCCAATACCATGGTTTTGGCTGGCCCCGCCTCCAATATCATGGTTTTGGCTGGCCCCGCCCCCAATACCATGGTTTTGGCTGGCCCCGCATCCAATACCATGGATACGGCTGGCCCCGCCTCCAATACCATTGTTTTGGCTGACCCCGCCTCCATTAACAGTGGCCCTGCCTCCAATACTGCTGGCCCCGCCTCCAATACCATGGTTTTGGCTGGCCCCACCTCCAATACCATGTTTTTGGCTGGCCCCGCCTCCAATACCATGGATACGGCTGGCTCCGCCTCCAATACCATGGATACGGCTGGCCCCACCTGGATACAGCTGGCCCTGCCTCCAATACCATGGTTTTGGCTGGCCCTGCCTCCAATACCATGGTTTTGGCTGTCCCCGCCTCCAATACCATGGTTTTGGCTGTCCCCGCCTCCAATACCATGGTTTTGGCTGGCCCCGCCTCCAATACCATGGTTTTGGCTGGCCCCGCCCCAAATACCATGGTTTTGGCTGGCCCCTCCTCCAATACCATGGATACGGCTGGCCCCGCCTCCAACACCATGGTTTTGGCTGGCCCCGCCTCCAATACCATGGTTTTGGCTGGCCCCGCCTCCAATACCATGTTCCTCCAATACCATGGTTTTGGTTGGCCCCGCCTCCAATACCATGGTTTTGGCTGGCCCCGCCTCCAATACCATGGTTTTGGCTGGCCCCGCCTCCAATACCATGTTCCTCCAATACCATGTTTTTGGCTGGCCCCGCCTCCAATACCATGGTTTTGGCTGGCCCCGCCTCCAATACCATGGTTTTGGCTGGCCCCGCCCCCAATACCATGGTTTTGGCTGGCCCCGCCTCCAATACCATGGATACGGCAGGCCCTGCCTTCAATACCATGGATACGGCAGGCCCTGCCTCCAATACCATGGATACGGCAGGCCCTGCCTCCAATACCATGGTTTTGGCTGGCCCCGCCTCCAATACCATGGTTTTGGCTGGCCCCGCCTCCAATACCATGGATACGGCTGGCCCCGCCTCCCAATACCTTGGAGATGGCTGGCCCCGCCTCCAATACCATGGATACGGCTGGCCCCACCTCCAATACCATGGTTTTGGCTGGCCCCGCCTCCAATACCATGGTTTTGGTTGGCCCCGCCTCCAATACCATGGTTTTGGCTGGCCCCGCCTCCAATACCATGTTTTTGGCAGGCCCCGCCTCCAATACCATGGTTTTGGCTGGCCCCGCCTCCAATACCATGGATACGGCTGGCTCTGCCTCCAATACCATGTTTTTGGCTGGCCCCGCCTCCAATACAATGCTTTTGGCTGGCCCCGCCTCCAGTACCATGTTTTTGGCTGGCCCCGCCTCCAATACCATGTTTTTGGCTGGCCCCGCCTCCAATACCATGGATACAGCAGGCCCGCCTCCAATAACATGGTTTTGGCTGGCCCCGCCTCCGATACCATGGATACGGCTGGCCCCGCCTCCAATACCTTGGAGATGGCTGGCCCCGCCTCCAATACCATGTTTTTGGCTGGCCCCGCCTCCAATACCATGGTTTTGGCTGGCCCCGCCTCCAATACCATGGATATGGCTGGCTCCACCTGGATACGTCTGGCCCCGCCTCCAATACCATGGTTTTGGCTGGCCCCGCCTCCATTACCATGGATTTGGCTGGCCCCGCCTCCAATACCATGGATTTGGCTGGCCCCGCCTCCAATACCATGGATTTGGCTGGCCCCCCCTCCAATACCATGGATTTTGCTGGCCCCGCCTCCAATACCATGGTTTTGGCTAGCCCCGCCTCCAATACCATGGTTTTGGCTGGCCCCGCCTCCAATACCATGTTCCTCCAATACCATGTTTTTGGCTGGCCCCGCCTCCAATACCATGGTTTTGGCTGGCCCCGCCCCCAATACCATGGTTTTGGCTAGCCCCGCCTCCAATACCATGGATACGGCTGGCACTGCCTCCAATACCATGGATACGGCTGGCCCCGCCTCCAACACCATGGTTTTGGCTGGCCCCGCCTCCAATACCATGGTTTTGGCTAGCCCCGCCTCCAATACCATGGTTTTGGCTGGCCCCGCCTCCAATACCATGGTTTTGGCTGGCCCCGCCTCCAATACCATGTTCCTCCAATACCATGTTTTTGGCTGGCCCCGCCTCCAATACCATGGTTTTGGCTGGCCCCGCCTCCAATACCATGGTTTTGGCTGGCCCCGCCCCCAATACCATGGTTTTGGCTGGCCCCGCATCCAATACCATGGATACGGCTGGCACTGCCTCCAATACCATGGATACGGCTGGCCCCGCCTCCAATACCATTGTTTTGGCTGACCCCGCCTCCATTAACAGTGGCCCTGCCTCCAATACTGCTGGCCCCTCCTGCAATGCCATGGTTTTGGCTGGCCCAGCCTCCAATACCATGGTTTTGGCTGGCCCAGCCTCCAATACCATGGATTTGGCTGGCCTCGCCTCCAATACCATGGATACAGCTGGCTCTGCCTCCAATACAATGGATACGGCTGGCCCCACCTGGATACAGCTGGCCCCGCCTCTAATACCATGGTTTTGGCTGGCCCTGCCTCCAATACCATGGTTTTGGCGGGCCCCGCCTCCAATACCATGGTTTTGGCTGGCCCCCCTCCAATACCATGGTTTTGGCTGGCCCCGCCTCCAATACCATGGATACGGCTGGCCCCGCCTCCAATACCATGGATACGGCTGGCCCGCCTCAAATACCATGGAGATGGTTGGCTCCGCCTCCAGTTCCATGGATACGGCTGGCCCCGCCTCCAATACCATGGTTTTATCTGGCTCCGCCTCCAATACCACTGGCCCCGCCTCCAATACCACTGGCCCTGTCTCAAATACCATGGTTTTCGCTGGCCCGCCTCCAATACCATGGTTTTGGCTGGCCCCGCCTCCAATACCATGGTTTTGGCTGGCCCCGCCTCCAATACCATGGATCTGGCTGGCCCCGCCTCCAATACCATGGATACGGCTGGCTCCGCCTCCAATACCATGGATATGGCTGGCTCCGCCTCCAATACCATGGAGTCAGCTGGCTCCGCCTCCAATACCATGGTTTTGGCAGGCCCCGCCTCCAATACCATGGTTTTGGCTGTCCCCACCTCCAATACCATGGTTTTGGCTGGCCCTGCCTCCAATACCATGGTTCTGGCTGGCCCCTCCTCAAATACCATGGTTTTGGCTGGCCCCGCCTCCAATACCATGGATATGGCTGGCTCCGCCTCCAATACCATGGAGTCAGCTGGCTCCGCCTCCAATACCATGGATACGGCTGGCCCCGCCTCCAACACCATGGTTTTGGCTGGCCCCGCCTCCAATACCATGCTTTTGGCTAGCCCCGCCTCCAATACCATGGTTTTGGCTGGCCCCGCCTCCAATACCATGGTTTTGGCTGGCCCCGCCCCCAATAACATGGTTTTGGCTGGCCCCGCCTCCAATACCATGGATACGGCTGGCCCCGCCTCCGATACCTTGGAGATGGCTGGCCCCGCCTCCAATACCATGTTTTTGGCTGGCCCCGCCTCCAATACCATGGTTTTGGCTGGCCCCGCCTCCAATACCATGGATATGGCTGGCTCCACCTGGATACGTCTGGCCCCGCCTCCAATACCATGGTTTTGGCTGGCCCCGCCTCCAATACCATGGATTTGGCTGGCCCCGCCTCCAATACCATGGATTTGGCTGGCCCCGCCTCCAATACCATGGATTTGGCTGGCCCCCCCTCCAATACCATGGATTTTGCTGGCCCCGCCTCCAATACCATGGTTTTGGCTAGCCCCGCCTCCAATACCATGGTTTTGGCTGGCCCGCCTCCAATACCATGTTCCTCCAATACCATGTTTTTGGCTGGCCCCGCCTCCAATACCATGGTTTTGGCTGGCCCCGCCCCCAATACCATGGTTTTGGCTAGCCCCGCCTCCAATACCATGGATACGGCTGGCACTGCCTCCAATACCATGGATACGGCTGGCCCCGCCTCCAACACCATGGTTTTGGCTGGCCCCGCCTCCAATACCATGGTTTTGGCTAGCCCCGCCTCCAATACCATGGTTTTGGCTGGCCCCGCCTCCAATACCATGGTTTTGGCTGGCCCCGCCTCCAATACCATGTTCCTCCAATACCATGTTTTTGGCTGGCCCCGCCTCCAATACCATGGTTTTGGCTGGCCCCGCCTCCAATACCATGGTTTTGGCTGGCCCCGCCCCCAATACCATGGTTTTGGCTGGCCCCGCATCCAATACCATGGATACGGCTGGCACTGCCTCCAATACCATGGATACGGCTGGCCCCGCCTCCAATACCATTGTTTTGGCTGACCCCGCCTCCATTAACAGTGGCCCTGCCTCCAATACTGCTGGCCCCTCCTGCAATGCCATGGTTTTGGCTGGCCCAGCCTCCAATACCATGGTTTTGGCTGGCCCAGCCTCCAATACCATGGATTTGGCTGGCCTCGCCTCCAATACCATGGATACAGCTGGCTCTGCCTCCAATACAATGGATACGGCTGGCCCCACCTGGATACAGCTGGCCCCGCCTCTAATACCATGGTTTTGGCTGGCCCTGCCTCCAATACCATGGTTTTGGCGGGCCCCGCCTCCAATACCATGGTTTTGGCTGGCCCCCCTCCAATACCATGGTTTTGGCTGGCCCCGCCTCCAATACCATGGATACGGCTGGCCCCGCCTCCAATACCATGGATACGGCTGGCCCGCCTCAAATACCATGGAGATGGCTGGCTCCGCCTCCAGTTCCATGGATACGGCTGGCCCCGCCTCCAATACCATGGTTTTATCTGGCTCCGCCTCCAATACCACTGGCCCCGCCTCCAATACCACTGGCCCTGTCTCAAATACCATGGTTTTCGCTGCCCCGCCTCCAATACCATGGTTTTGGCTGGCCCCGCCTCCAATACCATGGTTTTGGCTGGCCCCGCCTCCAATACCATGGATCTGGCTGGCCCCGCCTCCAATACCATGGATACGGCTGGCTCCGCCTCCAATACCATGGATATGGCTGGCTCCGCCTCCAATACCATGGAGTCAGCTGGCTCCGCCTCCAATACCATGGTTTTGGCAGGCCCCGCCTCCAATACCATGGTTTTGGCTGTCCCCACCTCCAATACCATGGTTTTGGCTGGCCCTGCCTCCAATACCATGGTTCTGGCTGGCCCCTCCTCAAATACCATGGTTTTGGCTGGCCCCGCCTCCAATACCATGGATATGGCTGGCTCCGCCTCCAATACCATGGAGTCAGCTGGCTCCGCCTCCAATACCATGGATACGGCTGGCCCCGCCTCCAACACCATGGTTTTGGCTGGCCCCGCCTCCAATACCATGCTTTTGGCTAGCCCCGCCTCCAATACCATGGTTTTGGCTGGCCCCGCCTCCAATACCATGGTTTTGGCTGGCCCCGCCTCCAATACCATGTTCCTCCAATACCATGTTTTTGGCTGGCCCCGCCTCCAATACCATGGTTTTGGCTGGCCCCGCCTCCAATACCATGGTTTTGGCTGGCCCCGCCCCCAATACCATGGTTTTGGCTGGCCCCGCATCCAATACCATGGTTTTGGCTGGCCCCGCCTCCAATACCATGGTTTTGGCTAGCCCCGCCTCCAATACCATGGTTTTGGCTGGCCCCGCCTCCAATACCATGGTTTTGGCTGGCCCCGCCTCCAATACCATGTTCCTCCAATACCATGGTTTTGGCTGGCCCCGCCTCCAATACCATGGTTTTGGCTGGCCCCGCCTCCAATACCATGGTTTTGGCTGGCCCCGCCCCCAATACCATGGTTTTGGCTGGCCCCGCCCCAATACCATGGTTTTGGCTGGCCCCGCCTCCAATACCATGGATACGGCTGGCCCCGCCTCCAATACCATGGTTTTGGCTGGCCCCGCCTCCAATACCATGGTTTTGGCTGGCAGCGCCTCCAATACCATGTTCCTCCAATACCATGGTTTTGGCTGGCCCCGCCTCCAATACCATGGTTTTGGCTGGCCCCACCTCCAATACCATGGTTTTGGCTGGCCCCCCTGGATACAGCTGGCCCCGCCTCCAATACCCTGGTTTTGGCTGGCCCCGTCTCCAATACCATGGTTTTGGCTGGCCCCGCCTCCAATACCATGGTTTTGGCTGGCCCCGCATACAATACCATGGATTTGGCTGGCCTCGCCTCCAATACCATGTATACGGCTGGCTCCGCCTCCAATACCTTGGATATGGCTGGCCATCCCTCCAGTTCCATGGATACGGCTGGCCCCGCCTCCAATACCATGGTTTTGGCTGGCTCCGTCTCCAATACCACTGGCCCCGCCTCCAATACCACTGGCCCTGCCTCAAATACCATGGTTTTCGCTGGCCCGCCTCCAATACCATGGTTTTGGCTGGCCCCGCCTCCAATACCATGGTTTTGGCTGGCCCCGCCTCCAATACCATGGATCTGGCTGGCCCCGCCTCCAATACCATGGATCTGGCTGGCCCCGCCTCCAATACCATGGATATGGCTGGCTCCGCCTCCAATACCATGGAGTCAGCTGGCTCCGCCTCCAATACCATGGTTTTGGCTGTCCCCGCCTCCAATACCATGGTTTTGGCTGTCCCCGCCTCCAATACCATGGTTCTGGCTGGCCCCGCCTCAAAAACCATGGTTTTGGCTGGCCCCGCCTCCAATACCATGGACATGGCTGGCTCCGCCTCCAATACCATGGAGTCAGCTGGCCCCGCCTCCAACACCATGGATATGGCTGGCCTCGCCTCCAACACCATGGTTTTGGCTGGCCCCGCCTCCAATACCATGGTTTTGGCTAGCCCCGCCTCCAATACCATGGTTTTGGCTGGCCCCGCCTCCAATACCATGTTCCTCCAATACCATGTTTTTGGCTGGCCCCGCCTCCAATACCATGGTTTTGGCTGGCCCCGCCTCCAATACCATGGTTTTGGCTGGCCCCACCCCCAATACCATGGTTTTGGCTGGCCCCGCATCCAATACCATGGATACGGCTGGCCCCGCCTCCAATACCATGGTTTTGGCTGGCCCCGCCTCCAATACCATGGTTTTGGCTGGCCCCGCCTCCAATACCATGGTTTTGGCTGGCCCCGCCCCAATACCATGGTTTTGGCTGGCCCCGCATCCAATACCATGGATACGGCTGGCACTGCCTCCAATACCATGGATACGGCTGGCCCCGCCTCCAATACCATTGTTTTGGCTGACCCCGCCTCCATTAACAGTGGCCCTGCCTCCAATACTGCTGGCCCCTCCTCCAATGCCATGGTTTTGGCTGGCCCAGCCTCCAATACCATGGTTTTGGCTGGCCCCACCTCCAATACCATGGTTTTGGCTGGCCCCACCTCCAATACCATGGTTTTGGCTGGCGCTGGCCCCGACTCCAATAACATTGGATACGGCTGGCCCCGCCTCCAATACCATAGTTTTGGCTGACCCCGCCTCCATTAACAGTGGCCCTGCCTCCAATACTGCTGGCCCCTCCTCCAATGCCATGGTTTTGGCTGGCCCCGCCTCCAATACCATGGATTTGTCTGGCCCCGCCTCCAATACCATGGTTTTGGCTGGCCCCACCTCCAATACCATGTTTTTGGCTGGCCCCGCCTCCAATACCATGGATACGGCTGGCTCCGCCTCCAATACCATGGATACGGCTGGCCCCACCTGGATACAGCTGGCCCTGCCTCCAATACCATGGTTTTGGCTGTCCCCGCCTCCAATACCATGGTTTTGGCTGGCCCCGCCTCCAATACCATGGTTTTGGCTGGCCCCGCCCCAAATACCATGGTTTTGGCTGGCCCCTCCTCCAATACCATGGATACGGCTGGCCCCGCCTCCAACACCATGGTTTTGGCTGGCCCCGCCTCCAATACCATGGTTTTGGCTGGCCCCGCCTCCAATACCATGGTTTTGGCTGGCCCCGCCTCCAATACCATGTTCCTCCAATACCATGGTTTTGGCTGGCCCCGCCTCCAATACCATGGTTTTGGCTGGCCCCGCCTCCAATACCATGTTCCTCCAATACCATGTTTTTGGCTGGCCCCGCCTCCAATACCATGGTTTTGGCTGGCCCCGCCCCCAATACCATGGTTTTGGCTGGCCCCGTCCCCAATACCATGGTTTTGGCTGGCCCCGCCTCCAATACCATGGATACGGCTGGCCCTGCCTCCAATACCATGGATACGGCTGGCCCCGCCTCCAATACTGCTGGCCCTGCCTCCAATACCATGGTTTTGGCATGCCCCGGCTCCAATAGCATGGATTTGGCTGGCCCTGCCTCCAATACCATGGTTTTGGCTGGCCCCACCTCCAATACCATGGTTTTGGCTGGCCCCGACTCCAATACCATGGATATGGCTGGCCCCGCCTCCAATACCATGGTTTTGGCTGACCCCGCCTCCAATACCATGGTTTTGGCTGGCACCGCCTCCATTAACAGTGGCCCTGCCTCCAATACTGCTGGCCCCTCCTCCAATGCCATGGTTTTGGCTGGCCCCGCCTCCAATACCATGGATTTGGCTGGCCCCACCTCCAATACCATGGTTTTGGCTGGCCCCGCCTCCAATACCATGGTTTTGGCTGGCCCCGCCTCCAATACCATGGTTTTGGCTGACCCCACCTCCAATACCTTCTTTTTGGCTGGCCCCACTTCCAATACCATGTTTATGGAAGGCCCCGCGTCCAATACCATGGTTTTGGCTGGCCCCGCATCCAATATCATGGTTTTGGCTGGCTCTGCCTCCAATACCATGGGTTTCGCTGGCCCCGCCTCCAATACCATTGATACGGCTGGCCCCGCCTCCAGTTCCATGGATACGGCTGGCCCCGCCTCCAGTCTCATGGATACAGCTGGCCCTGCCTCCAGTTCCATGGATACGGCTGGCCCCGCCTCCAATAGCATAGTATTGGCTGGCCCCGCTTCCAATACCACTGGCCCTGCCTCCAATGCCATGGTTTTGGCTGGCCCCGCCTCCAATACCACTGGCCCTGCCTCCAATACCATGGTTTTGGCTGGCCCCACCTCCAAAACCACTGGCCCCGCCTCCAATACCATGGATCTGGCTGGCCCCGCCTCCAATACCATGGATATGGCTGGCTCCGCCTCCAATACCATGGAGTCAGCTGGCTCCGCCTCCAATACCATGGTTTTGGCTGTCCCCGCCTCCAATACCATGGTTTTCGCTGTCCCCGCCTCCAATACCATGGTTCTGGCTGGCCCCGCCTCCAATACCATGGATATGGCTGGCCCCGCCTCCAATACCATGGATATGGCTGGCTCCGCCTCCAATACCATGGAGTCAGCTGGCCCCGCCTCCAACACCATGGATATGGCTGGCCTCGCCTCCAACACCATGGTTTTGGCTGGCCCCGCCTCCAATACCATGGTTTTGGCTAGCCCCGCCTCCAATACCATGGTTTTGGCTGGCCCCGCCTCCAATACCATATTCCTCCAATACCATGTTTTTGGCTGCCCCCGCCTCCAATACCATGGTTTTGGCTGGCCCCGCCTCCAATACCATGGTTTTGGCTGGCCCCACCCCCAATACCATGGTTTTGGCTGGCCCCGCATCCAATACCATGGATACGGCTGGCACTGCCTCCAATACCATGGATATGGCTGGCCCCGCCTCCAACACCATGGTTTTGGCTGGCCCCGCCTCCAATACCATGGTTTTGGCTAGCCCCGCCTCCAATACCATGGTTTTGGCTGGCCCCGCCTCCAATACCATGGTTTTGGCTGGCCCCGCCTCCAATACCATGTTCCTCCAATACCATGTTTTTGGCTGGCCCCGCCTCCAATACCATGGTTTTGGCTGGCCCCGCCTCCAATACCATGGTTTTGGCTGGCCCCGCCTCCAATACCATGGTTTTGGCTGGCCCCGCCCCCAATACCATGGTTTTGGCTGGCCCCGCCTCCAATACCATGGATACGGCTGGCTCCGCCTCCAATACCATGGATACGGCTGGCCCCACCTGGATACAGCTGGCCCTGCCTCCAATACCATGGTTTTGGCTGGCCCTGCCTCCAATACCATGGTTTTGGCTGTCCCCGCCTCCAATACCATGGTTTTGGCTGGCCCCGCCCCAAATACCATGGTTTTGGCTGGCCCCTCCTCCAATACCATGGTTTTGGCTGGTCCCGCCCCAAATACCATGGTTTTGGCTGGCCCCTCCTCCAATACCATGGATACGGCTGGCCCCGCCTCCAACACCATGGTTTTGGCTGGCCCCGCCTCCAATACCATGGTTTTGGCTGGCCCCGCCTCCAATACCATGTTCCTCCAATACCATGTTTTTGGCTGGCCCCGCCTCCAATACCATGGTTTTGGCTGGCCCCGCCTCCAATACCATGGTTTTGGCTGGCCCCGCCTCCAATACCATAGTTTTGGCTGGCCCCCCCCCAATACCATGGTTTTGGCTGGCCCCGCATCCAATACCATGGATACGGCTGGCACTGCCTCCAATACCATGGATACGGCTGGCCCCGCCTCCAATACCATTGTTTTGGCTGACCCCGCCTCCATTAACAGTGGCCCTGCCTCCAATACTGCTGGCCCCGCCTCCAATACCATGGTTTTGGCTGGCCCCACCTCCAATACCATGTTTTTGGCTGGCCCCGCCTCCAATACCATGGATACGGCTGGCTCCGCCTCCAATACCATGGATACGGCTGGCCCCACCTGGATACAGCTGGCCCTGCCTCCAATACCATGGTTTTGGCTGGCCCTGCCTCCAATACCATGGTTTTGGCTGTCCCCGCCTCCAATACCATGGTTTTGGCTGTCCCCGCCTCCAATACCATGGTTTTGGCTGGCCCCGCCTCCAATACCATGGTTTTGGCTGGCCCCGCCCCAAATACCATGGTTTTGGCTGGCCCCTCCTCCAATACCATGGATACGGCTGGCCCCGCCTCCAACACCATGGTTTTGGCTGGCCCCGCCTCCAACACCATGGTTTTGGCTGGCCCCGCCTCCAATACCATGGTTTTGGCTGGCCCCGCCTCCAATACCATGTTCCTCCAATACCATGGTTTTGGCTGGCCCCGCCTCCAATACCATGGTTTTGGCTGGCCCCGCCTCCAATACCATGGTTTTGGCTGGCCCCGCCTCCAATACCATGTTCCTCCAATACCATGTTTTTGGCTGGCCCCGCCTCCAATACCATGGTTTTGGCTGGCCCCGCCTCCAATACCATGGTTTTGGCTGGCCCCGCCCCCAATACCATGGTTTTGGCTGGCCCCGTCCCCAATACCATGGTTTTGGCTGGCCCCACCTCCAATACCATGGATACGGCTGGCCCTGCCTCCAATACCATGGATACGGCTGGCTCCGCCTCCAATACTGCTGGCCCTGCCTCCAATACCATGGTTTTGGCTGGCCCCGGCTCCAATACCATGGATTTGGCTGGCCCTGCCTCCAATACCATGGTTTTGGCTGGCCCCACCTCCAATACCATGGTTTTGGCTGGCCCCGACTCCAATACCATGGATATGGCTGGCCCCGCCTCCAATACCATGGTTTTGGCTGACCCCGCCTCCAATACCATGGTTTTGGCTGGCCCCGCCTCCATTAACAGTGGCCCTGCCTCCAATACTGCTGGCCCCTCCTCCAATGCCATGGTTTTGGCTGGCCCCGCCTCCAGTTCCATGGATACGGCTGGCCCCGCCTCCAGTCTCATGGATACAGCTGGCCCTGCCTCCAGTTCCATGGATACGGCTGGCCCCGCCTCCAATAGCATGGTATTGGCTGGCCCCGCTTCCAATACCACTGGCCCTGCCTCCAATACCATGGTTTTGGCTGGCCCCGCCTCCAATACCACTGGCCCTGCCTCCAATACCATGGTTTTGGCTGGCCCCACCTCCAAAACCACTGGCCCTGCCTCCAATACCATGGATTTGGCTGGCCCTGCCTCCAATACCATGGTTTTGGCTGGCCCCACCTCCAATACCATGGTTTTGGCTGCCCCCGACTCCAATACCATGGATACGGCTGGCCCCGCCTCCAATACCATGGAGACGGCTGGCTCTGCCTCCAATACCATGGATACGGCTGGCGCCGCCTCCAATACCTTGGATATGGCTGGCCATCCCTCCAGTTCCATGGATACGGCTGGCCCCGCCTCCAATACCATGGTTTTGGCTGATTCCGCCTCCAATACCACTGGCCCCGCCTCCAATACCACTGGCCCCGCCTCCAATACCATGGTTTTGGCTGGCCCGCCTCCAATACCATGGTTTTGGCTGGCCCCGCCTCCAATACCATGGTTTTGGCTGGCCCCGCCTCCAATACCATGGATTTGGCTGGCCCCGCCTCCAATACCATGGATACGGCTGGCTCCGCCTCCAATACCATGGATACGGCTGGCCCCACCTGGATACAGCTGACCCTGCCTCCAATCCCATGGTTTTGGCTGGCCCTGCCTCCAATCCCATGGATACGGCTGGCCCCGCCTCCAACACCATGGTTTTGGCTGGCCCCGCCTCCAATACCATGGTTTTGGCTGGCCCCGCCTCCAATACCATGGTTTTGGCTGGCCCCGCCCCCAATACCATGGTTTTGGCTGGCCCCGCATCCAATACCATGGATACGGCTGGCCCTGCCTCCAATACCATGGATACCGCTGGCCCCGCCTCCAATACAGCTGGCCCTGCCTCCAATACCATGGTTTTGGCTGGCCCCGGCTCCAATACCATGGATTTGGCTGGCCCCGGCTCCAATACCATGGATTTGGCTGGCCTCGCCTCCAATACCATGGTTTTGGCTGGCCCCGACTACAATACCATGGATACGGCTGGCCCCGACTCCAATACCATGAATACGGCTGGCCCCGCCTCCAATACCATGGTTTTGGCTGACCCCGCCTCCATTAACAGTGGCCCTGCCTCCAATAGTGCTGACCCCTCCTCCAATGCCATGGTTTTGGCTGGCCCCGCCTCCAATACCATGGATTTGGCTGGCCCCACCTCCAATACCTTCTTTTTGGCTGGCCCCACTTCCAATACCATGTTTATGGCAGGCCCCGCGTCCAATACCATGGTTTTGGCTGGCCCTGCATCCAATATCATGGTTTTGGCTGGCCCTGCCTCCAATACCATGGGTTTCGCTGGCCCCGCCTCCAATACCATTGATACGGCTGGCCCCCCCTCCAGTTCCATGGATACAGCTGGCCCTGCCTCCAGTTCCATGGATACGGCTGGCCCCGCCTCCAATAGCATGGTATTGGCTGGCCCCGCTTCCAATACCACTGGCCCTGCCTCCAATACCATGGTTTTGGCTGGCCCCGCCTCCAATACCACTGGCCCTGCCTCCAATACCATGGTTTTGGCTGGCCCCACCTCCAAAACCACTGGCCCTGCCTCCAATACCATGGATTTGGCTGGCCCTGCCTCCAATACCATGGTTTTGGCTGGCCCCACCTCCAATACCATGGTTTTGGCTGCCCCCGACTCCAATACCATGGATACGGCTGGCCCCGCCTCCAATACCATGGAGACGGCTGGCTCTGCCTCCAATACCATGGATACGGCTGGCGCCGCCTCCAATACCTTGGATATGGCTGGCCATCCCTCCAGTTCCATGGATACGGCTGGCCCCGCCTCCAATACCATGGTTTTGGCTGATTCCGCCTCCAATACCACTGGCCCCGCCTCCAATACCATGGTTTTGGCTGGCCCGCCTCCAATACCATGGTTTTGGCTGGCCCCGCCTCCAATACCATGGTTTTGGCTGGCCCCGCCTCCAATACCATGGATTTGGCTGGCCCCGCCTCCAATACCATGGATACGGCTGGCTCCGCCTCCAATACCATGGATACGGCTGGCCCCACCTGGATACAGCTGGCCCTGCCTCCAATCCCATGGTTTTGGCTGGCCCTGCCTCCAATCCCATGGTTTTGGCGGGCCCTGCCTCCAATCCCATGGTTTTGGCGGGCCCTGCCTCCAATTCCATGGTTTTGGCTGGCCCTGCCTCAAATACCATGGTTTTGGCTGGCCCCGCCTCCAATACCATGGATATGGCTGGCTCCGCCTCCAATACCATGGAGACAGCTGGCTCCGCCTCCAATACCATGGATACGGCTGGCCCCGCCTCCAACACCATGGTTTTGGCTGGCCCCGCCTCCAATACCATGGTTTTGGCTGGCCCCGCCTCCAATACCATGGTTTTGGCTGGCCCCGCCCCCAATACCATGGTTTTGGCTGGCCCCGCATCCAATACCATGGATACGGCTGGCCCTGCCTCCAATACCATGGATACCGCTGGCCCCGCCTCCAATACAGCTGGCCCTGCCTCCAATACCATGGTTTTGGCTGGCCCCGGCTCCAATACCATGGATTTGGCTGGCCTCGCCTCCAATACCATGGTTTTGGCTGGCCCCGACTACAATACCATGGATACGGCTGGCCCCGACTCCAATACCATGGATACGGCTGGCCCCGCCTCCAATACCATGGTTTTGGCTGACCCCGCCTCCATTAACAGTGGCCCTGCCTCCAATAGTGCTGACCCCTCCTCCAATGCCATGGTTTTGGCTGGCCCCGCCTCCAATACCATGGATTTGGCTGGCCCCACCTCCAATACCATGGTTTTGGCGGGCTCCGCATCCAATACCATGGTTTTGGCTGGCCCCGCCTCCAATACCCTGGATTTGGCTGGCCCCGCCTCCAATACCATGGTTTTGGCTGGCCCCACCTCCAATACCATGTTTTTGGCTGGCCCCGCCTCCAATACCATGGATACGGCTGGCTCCGCCTCCAATACCATGGATAGGGCTTGCCCCACCTGGATACAGCTGGCCCTGCCTCCAATACCATGGTTATGGCTGGCCCTGCCTCCAATCCCATGGTTTTGGCGGGCCCCACCTCCAATACCATGGTTTTGGCTGTCCCCGCCTCCAATACCATGGTTTTGGCTGGCCCCCGCCCCAAATACCATGGTTTTGGCTGGCCCCTCCTCCAATACCATGGATATGGCTGGCTCTGCCTCCAATACCATGGATACGGCTGGCCCCACCTCCAACACCATGGTTTTGGCTGGCCCCGCCTCCAATACCATGGTTTTGGCTGTCCCCGCCTCCAATACCATGGTTTTGGCTGGCCCCGCCTCCAATACCATGGTTTTGGCTGTCCCCGCCTCCAATACCATGGTTTTGGCTGGCCCCGCCTCCAATACCATGTTCCTCCAATATCATGGTTTTGGCTGGCCCCGCCTCCAATACCATGGTTTTGGCTGGCCCCACCTCCAATACCATGGTTTTGGCTGGCCCCGCCTCCAATACCATGTTCCTCCAATACCATGTTTTTGGCTGGCCCCGCCTCCAATACCATGGTTTTGGCTGGCCCCGCCTCCAATACCATGGTTTTGGCTGGCCCCGTCCCCAATACCATGGTTTTGGCTGGCCCCGTCTCCAATACCATGGATACGGCTGGCCCTGCCTCCAATACCATGGATACGGCTGGCCCCGCCTCCAATACTGCTGGCCCTGCCTCCAATACCATGGTTTTGGCTGGCCCCGACTCCAATACCATGGATTTGGCTGGCCCTGCCTCCAATACCATGGTTTTGGCTGGCCCCACCTCCAATACCATGGTTTTGGCTGGCCCCGACTCCAATACCATGGATATGGCTGGCCCCGCCTCCAATACCATGGTTTTGGCTGACCCCGCCTCCAATACCATGGTTTTGGCTGGCCCCGCCTCCATTAACAGTGGCCCTGCCTCCAATACTGCTGGCCCCTCCTCCAATGCCATGGTTTTGGCTGGCCCCGCCTCCAATACCATGGATTTGGCTGGCCCCACCTCCAATACCATGGTTTTGGCTGGCCCCGCCTCCAATACCATGGTTTTGGCTGGCCCCACCTCCAATACCATGTTTTTGGCTGGCCCCACTTCCAATACCATGTTTATGGCAGGCCCCGCCTCCAATACCATGGTTTTGGCTGGCCCTGCCTCCAATACCATGGGTTTGGCTGGCCCCGCCTCCAATACCATTGATACGGCTGGCCCCGCCTCCAGTTCCATGGATACGGCTGGCCCGCCTCCAGTCTCATGGATACAGCTGGCCCTGCCTCCAGTTCCATGGATACGGCTGGCCCCGCCTCCAATAGCATGGTATTGGCTGGCCCCGCTTCCAATACCACTGGCCCTGCCTCCAATACCATGGTTTTGGCTGGCCCCGCCTCCAATACCACTGGCCCTGCCTCCAATACCATGGTTTTGGCTGGCCCCGCCTCCAATACCACTGGCCCTGCCTCCAATACCATGGATTTGGCTGGCCCTGCCTCCAATACCATGGTTTTGGCTGGCCCTGCCTCCAATACCATGGTTTTGGCTGGCCCCGACTCCAATACCATGGATACGGCTGGCCCCGCCTCCAATACCATGGAGATGGCTGGCTCCGCCTCCAATACCATGGATACAGCTGGCCCCGCCTCCAATACCTTGGATATGGCTGGCCATCCCTCCAGTTCCATGGATACGGCTGGCCCCGCCTCCAATACCATGGTTTTGGCTGATTCCGCCTCCAATACCACTGGCCCTGCCTCCAATACAACTGGCCCTGCCTCAAATACCATGGTTTTCGCTGGCCCGCCTCCAATACCATGGTTTTGGCTGGTCCCGCCTCCAATACCATGGTTTTGGCTGGCCCCGCCTCCAATACCATGGATTTGGCTGGCCCCGCATCCAATACCATGGATACGGCTGGCTCCGCCTCCAATACCATGGATACGGCTGGCCCCACCTGGATACAGCTGGCCCTGCCTCCAATCCCATGGTTTTGGCTGGCCCTGCCTCCAATCCCATGGTTTTGGCGGGCACTGCCTCCAATACCATGGTTTTGGCTGTCCCCGCCTCCAATACCATGGTTTTGGCTGGCCCCGCCTCAAATACCATGGTTTTGGCTGGCCCCGCCTCAAATACCATGGTTTTGGCTGGCCCCGCCTCCAATACCATGGATATGGCTGGCTCCACCTCCAATACCATAGAGACGGCTGGCTCCGCCTCCAATACCATGGATACGGCTGGCCCCGCCTCCAACACCATGGTTTTGGCTGGCCCCGCCTCCAATACCATGGTTTTGGCTAGCCCTGCCTCCAATACCATGGTTTTGGCTGGCCCCGCCCCCAATACCATGTTCCTCCAATACCATGTTTTAGGCTGGCCCTGCCTCCAATACCATGGTTTTGGCTGGCCCCGCCTCCAATACCATGGTTTTGGCTGGCCCCGCCCCCAATACCATGGTTTTGGCTGGCCCCGCATCCAATACCATGGATACGGCTGGCCCTGCCTCCAATACCATGGATACCGCTGGCCCCGCCTCCAATACTGCTGGCCCTGCCTCCAATACCATGGTTTTGGCTGGCCCCGGCTCCAATACCATGGATTTGGCTGGCCCCGCCTCCAATACCATGGTTTTTGCTGGCCCCACCTCCAATACCATGGTTTTGGCTGGCCCCGACTCCAATACCATGGATACGGCTGGCCCCGACTCCAATACCATGGATACGGCTGGCCCCACCTCCAATACCATGGTTTTGGCTGACCCCGCCTCCATTAACAGTGGCCCTGCCTCCAATACTGCTGACCCCTCCTCCAATGCCATGGATTTGGCTGGCCCCGCCTCCAATACCATGGTTTTGGCTGGCCCCGCCTCCAATACCATGGTTTTGGCTGGCCCCGCCTCCAATACCATGTTTTTGGCTGGCCCCGCCTCAAATACCATGGATTTGGCTGGCCCCGCCTCCAATACCATGGATTTGGCTGGCCCCGCCTACAATACCATGGTTTTGGCTGGCCCCACCTCCAATACCATGTTTTTGGCTGGCCCCGCCTCCAATACCATGGATACGGCTGGCTCCGCCTCCAATACCATGGATAGGGCTTGCCCCACCTGGATACAGCTGGCCCTGCCTCCAATACCATGGTTATGGCTGGCCCTGCCTCCAATCCCATGGTTTTGGCGGGCCCCGCCTCCAATACCATGGTTTTGGCTGTCCCCGCCTCCAATACCATGGTTTTGGCTGGCTCCGCCTCAAATACCATGGTTTTGGCTGGCCCCGCCTCCAATACCATGGATATGGCTGGCTCCGCCTCCAATACCATGGAGACAGCTGGCTCTGCTTCCAATACCATGGATACGGCTGTCCCCGCCTCCAACACCATGGTTTTGACTGGCCCCGCCTCCAATACCATGGTTTTGGCTGGCCCCGCCTCCAATACCATGGTTTTGGCTGGCCCCGCCTCCAATACCATGTTCCTCCAATACCATGCATTTGGCTGGCCCCGCCTCCAATACGATGGTTTTGGCTGGCCCTGCCTCCAATACCATGGATACGGCTGGCCCCGCCTCCAATACTGCTGGCCCTGCCTCCAATACCATGGTTTTGGCTGGCCCTGGCTCCAATACCATGGATTTGGCTGGCCCTGCCTCCAATACCATGGTTTTGGCTGGCCCCACCTCCAATACCATGGTTTTGGCTGGCCCCGACTCCAATACCATGGATACGGCTGGCCCCGCATCCAATACCATGGTTTTGGCTGACCCCGCCTCCAATACCATGGTTTTGGCTGGCCCCGCCTCCATTAACAGTGGCCCTGCCTCAAATACTGCTGGCCCCTCCTCCAATGCCATGGTTTTGGCTGGCCCCGCCTCCAATACCATGGATTTGGCTGGCCCCACCTCCAATACCATGGTTTTGGCTGGCCCCGCCTCCAATACCATGTTTTTGGCGGGCCCCACTTCCAATACCATGTTTATGGCAGGCCCCGCCTCCAATACCATGGTTTTGGCTGGCCCCGCCTCCAATACCATGGTTTTGGCTGGCCCCGCATCCAATACCATGGTTTTGGCTGGCCCTGCCTCCAATACCATGGGTTTGGCTGGCCCCGCCTCCAATACCATTGATACGGCTGGCCCCGCCTCCAGTTCCATGGATACGGCTGGCCCCGCCTCCAGTCCCATGGATACAGCTGGCCCTGCCTCCAGTTCCATGGATACGGCTGGCCCCGCCTCCAATACCATGGTTTTGGCTGGCCCCGCCTCCATTAACACTGGCCCTGCCTCCAATACTGCTGGCCCCTCCTCCAATGCCATGGTTTTGGCTGGCCCCGCCTCCAATACCATGGATTTGGCTGGCCCCACCTCCAATACCATGGTTTTGGCTGGCCCCGCCTCCAATACCATGGTTTTGGCTGGCCCTGCCTCCAATACTGCTGGCCCCTCCTCCAATGCCATGGTTTTGGCTGGCCCCTCCTCCAATACCATGGATTTGGCTGGCCCCACCTCCAATACCATGGTTTTGGCTGGCCCCGCCTCCAATACCATGGTTTTGGCTGGCTCGCCTCCAATACCATGGGTTTGGCTGGCCCTGCCTCCAATACCACTGGCCCTGCCTCCAGTACCATGGTTTTGACTGGCCCTGCCTCCAACACCATGGTTTTGGCTGGCCCCACCTCCAATACCATGGATACGCTGGCCCCGCCTCCAATACCATGGATACGGCTGGCCCCGCCTCCAATACCATGGTTTTGGCTGGCCCCGCCTCCAATACCTCTGGCCCTGCCTCCAATACCATGGTTTTGGCTGGCCCCACCTCCAATACCTTGGTTTTGGCTGGCCCCGCCTCCAATACCATGGTTTTGGCTGGCTCCGCCTCCAATACCATGGTTTTGGCTGGCTCCACCTCCAATACCATGTTCCTCCAATACTCCAATACCATGTTTTTGGCTGGCCCCGCCTCCAATACCATGGTTTTGGCTGGCCCTGCCTCCAATACCATGGTTTTGGCTGGCCCCGCCTCCAATACCATGCTTTTGGCTGCCCCGCCTCCAATACCATGGTTTAGGCTGGCCCCGCCTCCAATACCTCTGGCCCTGCCTCCAATACCATGGTTTTGGCTGGCCCCACCTCCAATACCTTGGATATGGCTGGGCCCGCCTCCAGTTCCATGGATACGGCTGGCCTCGCCACCAATACTTTGGTTTTGGCTGGTCCTGCCTCCAATACCACTGGCCCCGCCTCCAATACCATGGTTTTGGCTGGCCCCGCCTCCAATACCATGGTTTTGGCTGGTCCCACCTCCAATACCATGGTTTTGGCTGGCCCCGCCTCCAATACAATTGATACGGCTGGCCCCGCCTCCAGTACCATGGATACGGCTGGCCCCGCCTCCAATACCATGGTTTTGGTTGTCCCTGCTTCCAATATCATCGTTTTGGCTGGCCCCGCCTCCAATACCATGGTTTTGGCAGGCCCGCCTCCAATACCATGGTTTTGGCTGGCCCCGCCTCCAATACCATGGTTTTGGCTGGCCCCGCCTCCAATACCTTGGATATGGCTTGCCATGCCTCCAGTTCCATGGATACGGCTGGCCCCGCCTCCAATACCATGGTTTTGGCTGGCCCCGCCTCCAATACCATGGTTTTGGCTGGCCCGCCTCCAATACCATGGTTATGGCTGGCCCCGCCTCCAATACCATGGTTTTGGCTGGCCAAAACAAATTTGTAGGTTTTTCTTTTTTTCTAGTACTTGCAGTAAGTACATTAAAAATTCTTGTGGATAATCTTGGTTTATAGTGAATATCACAATTCCCGCACAGTAGTCCAATTCCTGCCTTATTCCTGTGACACTGTGTATTCTCAGGATTGTTTGTTGCATTCCTGTGAAGGAGTAACATTTGCTAATACAACTGGTCCGCACCATTTAAGTACATGTTTTCAGGAATTGGTGGCAATTGGAATAGAAAATTGATTGCTACATTTGCATAGCAATTTACACCAGTTGTATTGGAACATTTGAATGGACCAGATAGTTCTGTGTCTGACTCATTTGATGGAAGTCCATGAGGTTTGCAGAGGTGTAGTTGGCTTTGTTTGAGGAGTTGGGTATGCATTTGAGTTTTCAGTACATTCTTTTGTGGTTTTGGTGGTTGATGAAGTATGAACTGATTTCAATTTCTTTGGTGGTTCTATTCGGAGATTCTGTATAAGTTCTGCTTGCATGAGTTTTATTTTACAAAGTTTGTGTTTTTTAGGGACAGGGTATATTTTGAGGTGGGGCGTGTAGAGTGCATGTAGTCTGTTGAACTCTGAGATACAAGGAATGTCAGTGTTTACTTTATTTGCATCAAACTTGACTAGAAATAGTCCTTCAAGTGTACATAGGCGTGATAGTGTTACGTAACTCTTACCTTCTTTAAAAACTGTGCGGCCAATATCAATTAATGCTTTATCTAGGGTTAGTTTTTGTGATTTATGAATAATGACTGCGTATGCTAGAGACAGAACAAACTGTTCTCTGCGTACATACATTTTTTTGAAAAGAAGGAATTGTGCTGTTGAGAGTTGTATCCTTTTAACTTCTGAAAGTTTGACAAAGTGAATATTGACAAAATGAATGCTGTTGTCACATGGGTATGTTTGAAAGCCAACAACTGTACCAGTGCTCCATTATCCAAACGTTGTTCCACATCAAGAAAAAAAGGGTGGCGAGGCGTGCAGTCCGGTTCCCAGTCAAAAGGTACCTGATGCAAAAAGTAACTGGGTTGGATCCCAAAAATAAATTAACAAGTATTAACAGGGTTGTATGCCAAAAAAATGAACATGTATTAACGGGGTTAGATTCCATCTGCTGTTCAGTTGCTGTTTTTATTTTCCTCCCAGCGCTTTCTTGTCACAGTCAGTCACCAGGGAGGCTGTGCTTATATTCAGCTCTCACCAATTAGTTGCTCTTTCAGTCTCTAGGGATTCTGGTAGCTGTAGGGTTAACATGTTACCAAATCAGGTGACCAGGAACGGACACCCCTCCTAATGCACAAGTCTTTCCCAAATTTGGGGGAGGGGAGAACACATCAATATGGCTCTACAGTGGGATCTAACCCAGTTACTTTTTGCATCAGTACATTTTGACTGGGAACCGGGGTGCCTGCGTCGCAATTCCCCCTTTTTCTTACCTTGTTCCACATCAAGGCTACGTTTCAGCATCACTGTACAGTTTAAACAAAATGTTAACATTTTCTCTAAACCAGCTGTGTTAGAGAAAGAGTTTTCTAAGGTATTTTGTTCATTTATTTAATTTTATTGGTTTATACAAACCTTTCAAAAACAAACCAGAGACAATCTCAGAATACACAGACAAACGAAACATTTCAAATGCCTTTCCTGTTATCAAATTAAACCTATTTTCTACATCACTGTCATTTAAGATTCAACCAACTTTTCTTAGTAATTTGACTTAAGTTCGTCATCCATTTTTAGCAGGAATGTTAAAGCATATATCAGTTTATTATTAGTTTCAGTAAAACATTCCTTGCACCATTCTTCCACGGTCAAATATGGTCTGTTTGCAATGATGGGGCCAAAGAGTAAAGTTATTTTAGATGTAAAGGCTTTGCAAAAAAGAATCAGATGTTTAATATTCTCCTCTTGATAGTCACGATCTGCATTTCGGATTATCTTCTCAAATTTTGCCCAGCACATGATCACCTCCTTGGTCTTAAATTGATTGAGTCTAAATTTCAAGAGCAGCATTGTTTTTTGCTTATTTGGACATCTTTCCAGATATTGGCTCGGTGTGTTATAGGCCTTTCCCTCTCCTGGCACATTTTTCATAAGAGTATCTGGATCGTTGCGTACCAGTACTTATCCAGTCTTGTTCCCATAGTTTTTTTTTAACCGCATCTGGATTTTTGATCAACATGTCATTATCACTATTCAGATCTTCCAGGATTTGATGACATTGTGTTATCCATGCTTAAAAGACCAAATTTGATATTTTGTTGGCATGATCGTGAAAGATCTTCATCTGCGGCACACCATTTGGGGTAATTATTTTATGGAAAATTGACAATGTGTTCCATATGATCTTAGCTTTAATGGCAATCAGTACGAGTCCATATCATACAACAGCAGTGGGTATTCCTTTCATTATTTTATTTTTTTAGATATCTCATCCAGAAAATGTTTTCGAGAGTATCCCACAACGCAGCCCGACATCCTAAGGCATTTTCTGTCCCAAAAATTACTGATGGCACATCCTTTTGATTATAGAACTTGATAGTTGGAATCATGGAAAATTTCCCATATTTTTCATTAATGACAGCAGCTTGTAAGCCCAATTGTTGGCATTTTGATTTGTTTTTTTAACCCATATTTGGTCAGTTATGTTCGAATTAAACCACATGCCTAGATATTTTATATGTTTGACGTTTGGCACCATTTAATCTTTTTTCCATTTTGAGTACCCCTTTTAGTGAGGTCTTGAAGTGTTAGGATCACAGATTTACTTGAATGAATGTATAATCCATTTTCAACAACATATTGCTCTACAGCCTGCAATTTTCATTGCAGTCCAAAGGGTGTGAGATCCATCAGCACTAGATCAGCATAGTTCTCAGCTCACAGCAGTGTCATATATTTTGGGGGTCAAAGCCTCCGATATTCTCGATGTTTCCAATGTCAGATATGAATGCATTGAAAATTATTGAGGCTAAAGGACACCCCTGTTTGACTCTGCAAAAATGTTTTTATCGGCTTGGGTAACGTAACATTTGAATCCAAACATATGCTGATCTCAGTGTTCGTATGAAGATCTTTGATTGCCAATAATAAACTCTCAGGGCAGTTCCACAATTTCAATTTATTCCAGAGCATTTCACTGTCCATGCTATCAAACGCGTGAGACAGGTCCACAAACGCAAGATAGATGTTGCCTCTTTTCCTGATGGGTCCATTTTGATTAGATTAATGAGTAGGAGGTTTAAACCACATCCCCCACACCCTTAACAAACCCAGTTTTGCCTGTAGTCTATATGCTCACTTAAGGATAACCTAAGGTTTTTAGTCATGCTGTAGCTTGTTGACAGCTAGGTAGTGTCACACCATGCACATCTAGTTTGTCTATGGAGTAAATTTGCACCAGTGGTTGCATTTCATTTTTCAGCATGGTTTCTTTGAATTGTGTGCAACTTGCAAGAGTTGGCATTATGGACATACATTTTATGTTTTTGTATGCACATTTTTCCATGACATCAGTAGCACACATGTTAAGACCGTATAGGTCATGTATGCGTCTGCTATTCAATTTACACTGTGTTTCTTTAGATAGTACACCAATCCGAATACTTTTAAAAATGTTGGCATAGGTGAGGTCTCCAGCCTGATGCATGTAATAAGTTCTCTGTATTGGAAATGTTGCCAGAGATTTAAATTTCCTATGGTGCCAAGAGTTTGATTGCACAGTTTGTGTCCTAAGATTTTAAAAATGTGTTCACCTTTCACTGGTGTTAATTGAAGATCTCCAAAAACAATGTTTTCCAGCAAAGAGTTGTTTGTAGTTTGTAGTTTGTAGTCTGTTTTGAGGACCTCTAGCAATCCGAGGTGAATCAAAGCCAACATTAAGTTGGAGACCATGCTCACCTCATCTAATACAAGCATTTTCATTTGTTTTAAAACTCTGTGTAGCTCCATAGCAGCTTCTGCTGAAATTTTGTAGTAGTCTAATTTATTTTGGTGTTTTACTGGAAGGAGTAGTAATCGCTGTAAAGTGACACCACCTATGTTGTAGGTGGCTAAACCTGTGGGGGCGGTTACAACAGCTGAAATATTGTTTGTTAATTGTTGAGGAACTTACTGATTTTTATTAAGAATGTTTTTCCTGAACCAGCTTGACCACTTACATAGAGCAGTATAGGTTTATAGTCTTGACAGGTACAAGTTTTACTTTCGTGCTGTACACCATGTTGAATTTCTTCAGTTACTTATAGGAAAATGCTATGCTGTTCATTTGACTGATTTCAGTACAGCAAAGTCTTCTGTAGATTGCTCATACTGACATAGTGTTTTTGACTTCTATCATGGCTATTTCTGCCTCATTTGGTTTGAGTGGTTGTCCAAGTGGTTCTTGGCTTCCTGTTAGAGAAGGCTGACTGCTCTCAGAAGTGTCTATGTTTAGTAGTTCTTGAAATTCTTCCTCTTGTTGGTGTTCATTGTCCAACATGTTTGTGTACCGTGTAAAATGTATGTCTTTTATAGTGCTTTCACTTGCATTGAAAGCATCTTCATAGGAGGCATGAGTGGCTAATTAGCTTCCTTTCACCATGGTTTGAAAAGTTGGAGTAGGGACATGCAGTACAGTTATTTATGTTTAGGAGTTTTTAATGATGGCTTCATATGATTAATGAGGCTGCTTTTAGTAAGTTTAACTAGGCTGCCCTCACAACCTTTCACTATGTATATCTTTTTTCCCCCTCATCTTGTTTAATATTATCTTTGTATGAGAAGTGTTGGGCAATATGGATAGGCATATGGTTTCCAAAGCAGTACTTCTGTTTGGGTAGTATGGTCTATTAAGTTGTTTTTCAAAATGTCCTGGATGTTAGCCAAAAATGATCGTATTGTTTGTATGTCTTGGTAAGATTTGAGATCGCTCTCTCGCTCGTTTAAACAGTCTGCAGCTCATAGCAGCCACATTATCTATGGGAGAGCATTTTTATGCCGAAGCTATACAATTTCTGTGACAAGGTTTTGTCATATGATATGTCATCCCAGCGGTCTTTCAGCTCAGTTTTCTCTACTTTGGTTAAGTAGGCTGTCACATATCGTGCAACTGCAGTGGAATTGTCTGCAATGCATCTTTGAAATTGCAAAATATGGGTATGTAGGTCACTCTGTGTACTTTCTGAAGGGATTTCACATGTGACATATTTGTGAATGAAATCCAAAACAGTGGCATCACTGTCTTCACCAAATCTTGGTGCATTTTTAATACACAAACACGTGTGGAAACTGCTGTTTAAACAGATAGGTATGGGGCGCCATATTGAAAAACATGGCTACCCCTGATTTTGAGATACCGTTGTTAGCAGTTGTGAAAAATCACGGTAGTTGATCTAAACCACTGCCACCAGCCATTTAAAATAGCAAAAGGTAATTTTTACTGTTCATGAGTGTTTTGACTCAGGGGAAGCTAAGCAACCCCTCCAGCACTCTATAGTAAGATAGGGTGTGCTGGGTTAGTACATTTAAAGAGACTAGTAAAGTCAATTTAACTTTACATATCCTGAGAGACAGTAATCATTCTCATTCTCAGGGAAGGTATTTAAACCTTTGGGGAGTCTGAAAAACACCCCTGTGCCACTGCACTGAAGGTGCTGTGTGACACTCAGAAAAAGATGCCACTGGAATTGTTTTAAAACTCCATACTAAAGAACACAAAAGTAAAACACACACAAAATACATAAGTAGAAAAAAAAAGCTCACGCTCTTCCCAGGTAAAAAATAAAATCCCAGAAAACCAGCAAAGTTTCTGGGGGTCTCAAAAGGTACGGGAAATTAGCACATTTGGAGAATTCTCCCTAACAGGCCCTGCTGGATAGGGTTGCCTGGAGACGGCTGGCCCCTCCTCGAGTTGCCTGGAGACGGCTGGCCCCTCCTCGAGTCGCCTGGAGACGGCTGGCCCCACATCATGTTGCCTGGAGATGGCTGGCCCCACATCGGGTTACCTGGAGACGGCTGGCCCCGCCTCAGGTTGCCTGGAGACGGCTGGCCCCGCTTCGGGTTGCCTGGAGACGGCTGGCCCTGCTTCGGGTTGCCTGGAGACGGCTGGCCCCGCCTCCAGTTGCCTGGAGACGGCTGGCCCCGCCTCCAATACCATGGTTTTGGCTGTCCCCGCCTCCAATACCATGGTTCTGGCTGGCCCCGCCTCCAATACCATGGATATGGCTGGCCCCACCTCCAATACCATGGATATGGCTGGCTCCGCCTCCAATACCATGGAGTCAGCTGGCCCCGCCTCCAACACCATGGATATGGCTGGCCTCGCCTCCAACACCATGGTTTTGGCTGGCCCCGCCTCCAATACCATGGTTTTGGCTAGCCCCGCCTCCAATACCATGGTTTTGGCTGGCCCCGCCTCCAATACCATATTCCTCCAATACCATGTTTTTGGCTGCCCCCGCCTCCAATACCATGGTTTTGCCTGGCCCCGCCTCCAATACCATGGTTTTGGCTGGCCCCACCCCCAATACCATGGTTTTGGCTGGCCCCGCATCCAATACCATGGATACGGCTGGCACTGCCTCCAATACCATGGATATGGCTGGCCCCGCCTCCAACACCATGGTTTTGGCTGGCCCCGCCTCCAATACCATGGTTTTGGCTAGCCCCGCCTCCAATACCATGGTTTTGGCTGGCCCCGCCTCCAATACCATGGTTTTGGCTGGCCCCGCCTCCAATACCATGTTCCTCCAATACCATGTTTTTGGCTGGCCCCGCCTCCAATACCATGGTTTTGGCTGGCCCCGCCTCCAATACCATGGTTTTGGCTGGCCCCGCCTCCAATACCATGGTTTTGGCTGTCCCCGCCTCCAATACCATGGTTTTGGCTGGCCCCGCCCCCAATACCATGGATACGGCTGGCTCCGCCTCCAATACCATGGATACGGCTGGCCCCACCTGGATACAGCTGGCCCTGCCTCCAATACCATGGTTTTGGCTGGCCCTGCCTCCAATACCATGGTTTTGGCTGTCCCCGCCTCCAATACCATGGTTTTGGCTGTACCCGCCTCCAATACCATGGTTTTGGCTGGCCCCGCCTCCAATACCATGGTTTTGGCTGGCCCCGCCCCAAATACCATGGTTTTGGCTGGCCCCTCCTCCAATACCATGGTTTTGGCTGGTCCCGCCCCAAATACCATGGTTTTGGCTGGCCCCTCCTCCAATACCATGGATACGGCTGGCCCCGCCTCCAACACCATGGTTTTGGCTGGCCCCGCCTCCAATACCATGGTTTTGGCTGGCCCCGCCTCCAATACCATGTTCCTCCAATACCATGTTTTTGGCTAGCCCCGCCTCCAATACCATGGTTTTGGCTGGCCCCGCCTCCAATACCATGGTTTTGGCTGGCCCCGCCTCCAATACCATAGTTTTGGCTGGCCCCGCCCCCAATACCATGGTTTTGGCTGGCCCCGCATCCAATACCATGGATACGGCTGGCACTGCCTCCAATACCATGGATACGGCTGGCCCCGCCTCCAATACCATTGTTTTGGCTGACCCCGCCTCCATTAACAGTGGCCCTGCCTCCAATACTGCTGGCCCCGCCTCCAATACCATGGTTTTGGCTGGCCCCACCTCCAATACCATGTTTTTGGCTGGCCCCGCCTCCAATACCATGGATACGGCTGGCTCCGCCTCCAATACCATGGATACGGCTGGCCCCACCTGGATACAGCTGGCCCTGCCTCCAATACCATGGTTTTGGCTGGCCCTGCCTCCAATACCATGGTTTTGGCTGTCCCCGCCTCCAATACCATGGTTTTGGCTGTTCCCGCCTCCAATACCATGGTTTTGGCTGGCCCCGCCTCCAATACCATGGTTTTGGCTGGCCCCGCCCCAAATACCATGGTTTTGGCTGGCCCCTCCTCCAATACCATGGATACGGCTGGCCCCGCCTCCAACACCATGGTTTTGGCTGGCCCCGCCTCCAATACCATGGTTTTGGCTGGCCCAGCCTCCAATACCATGGTTTTGGCTGGCCCCGCCTCCAATACCATGTTCCTCCAATACCATGGTTTTGGCTGGCCCCGCCTCCAATACCATGGTTTTGGCTGGCCCCGCCTCCAATACCATGGTTTTGGCTGGCCCCGCCTCCAATACCATGTTCCTCCAATACCATGGTTTTGGCTGGCCCCGCCTCCAATACCATGGTTTTGGCTGGCCCCGCCTCCAATACCATGGTTTTGGCTGGCCCCGCCCCCAATACCATGGTTTTGGCTGGCCCCGACTCCAATACCATGGATATGGCTGGCCCCGCCTCCAATACCATGGTTTTGGCTGACCCCGCCTCCAATACCATGGTTTTGGCTGGCCCCGCCTCCATTAACAGTGGCCCTGCCTCCAATACTGCTGGCCCCTCCTCCAATGCCATGGTTTTGGCTGGCCCCGCCTCCAATACCATGGTTTTGGCTGGCCCTGCCTCCAATACTGCTGGCCCCTCCTCCAATGCCATGGTTTTGGCTGGCCCCTCCTCCAATACCATGGATTTGGCTGGCCCCACCTCCAATACCATGGTTTTGGCTGGCCCCGCCTCCAATACCATGGTTTTGGCTGGCTCGCCTCCAATACCATGGGTTTGGCTGGCCCTGCCTCCAATACCACTGGCCCTGCCTCCAGTACCATGGTTTTGACTGGCCCTGCCTCCAACACCATGGTTTTGGCTGGCCCCACCTCCAATACCATGGATACGCTGGCCCCGCCTCCAATACCATGGATACGGCTGGCCCCGCCTCCAATACCATGGTTTTGGCTGGCCCCGCCTCCAATACCTCTGGCCCTGCCTCCAATACCATTGTTTTGGCTGGCCCCACCTCCAATACCTTGGTTTTGGCTGGCCCCGCCTCCAATACCATGGTTTTGGCTGGCTCCGCCTCCAATACCATGGTTTTGGCTGGCTCCACCTCCAATACCATGTTCCTCCAATACCATGTTTTTGGCTGGCCCCGCCTCCAATACCATGGTTTTGGCTGGCCCTGCCTCCAATACCATGGTTTTGGCTGGCCCCGCCTCCAATACATGCTTTTGGCTGCCCCGCCTCCAATACCATGGTTTAGGCTGGCCCCGCCTCCAATACCTCTGGCCCTGCCTCCAATACCATGGTTTTGGCTGGCCCCACCTCCAATACCTTGGATATGGCTGGGCCCGCCTCCAGTTCCATGGATACGGCTGGCCTCGCCACCAATACTTTGGTTTTGGCTGGTCCTGCCTCCAATACCACTGGCCCCGCCTCCAATACCATGGTTTTGGCTGGCCCCGCCTCCAATACCATGGTTTTGGCTGGTCCCACCTCCAATACCATGGTTTTGGCTGGCCCCGCCTCCAATACAATTGATACGGCTGGCCCCGCCTCCAGTACCATGGATACGGCTGGCCCCGCCTCCAATACCATGGTTTTGGTTGGCCCTGCTTCCAATATCATCGTTTTGGCTGGCCCCGCCTCCAATACCATGGTTTTGGCAGGCCCGCCTCCAATACCATGGTTTTGGCTGGCCCCGCCTCCAATACCATGGTTTTGGCTGGCCCCGCCTCCAATACCTTGGATATGGCTTGCCATGCCTCCAGTTCCATGGATACGGCTGGCCCCGCCTCCAATACCATGGTTTTGGCTGGCCCCGCCTCCAATACCATGGTTTTGGCTGGCCCGCCTCCAATACCATGGTTATGGCTGGCCCCGCCTCCAATACCATGGTTTTGGCTGGCCAAAACAAATTTGTAGGTTTTTCTTTTTTTCTAGTACTTGCAGTAAGTACATTAAAAATTCTTGTGGATAATCTTGGTTTATAGTGAATATCACAATTCCCGCACAGTAGTCCAATTCCTGCCTTATTCCTGTGACACTGTGTATTCTCAGGATTGTTTGTTGCATTCCTGTGAAGGAGTAACATTTGCTAATACAACTGGTCCGCACCATTTAAGTACATGTTTTCAGGAATTGGTGGCAATTGGAATAGAAAATTGATTGCTACGTTTGCATAGCAATTTACACCAGTTGTATTGGAACATTTGAATGGACCAGATAGTTCTGTGTCTGACTCATTTGATGGAAGTCCATGAGGTTTGCAGAGGTGTAGTTGGCTTTGTTTGAGGAGTTGGGTATGCATTTGAGTTTTCAGTACATTCTTTTGTGGTTTTGGTGGTTGATGAAGTATGAACTGATTTCAATTTCTTTGGTGGTTCTATTCGGAGATTCTGTATAAGTTCTGCTTGCATGAGTTTTATTTTACAAAGTTTGTGTTTTTTAGGGACAGGGTATATTTTGAGGTGGGGCGTGTAGAGTGCATGTAGTCTGTTGAACTCTGAGATACAAGGAATGTCAGTGTTTACTTTATTTGCATCAAACTTGACTAGAAATAGTCCTTCAAGTGTACATAGGCGTGATAGTGTTACGTAACTCTTACCTTCTTTAAAAACTGTGCGGCCAATATCAATTAATGCTTTATCTAGGGTTAGTTTTTGTGATTTATGAATAATGACTGCGTATGCTAGAGACAGAACAAACTGTTCTCTGCGTACATACATTTTTTTGAAAAGAAGGAATTGTGCTGTTGAGAGTTGAATCCTTTTAACTTCTGAAAGTTTGACAAAGTGAATATTGACAAAATGAATGCTGTTGTCACATGGGTATGTTTGAAAGCCAACAACTGTACCAGTGCTCCATTATCCAAACGTTGTTCCACATCAAGAAAAAAAGGGTGGCGAGGCGTGCAGTCCGGTTCCCAGTCAAAAGGTACCTGATGCAAAAAGTAACTGGGTTGGATCCCAAAAATAAATTAACAAGTATTAACAGGGTTGTATGCCAAAAAAATGAACATGTATTAACGGGGTTAGATTCCATCTGCTGTTCAGTTGCTGTTTTTATTTTCCTCCCAGCGCTTTCTTGTCACAGTCAGTCACCAGGGAGGCTGTGCTTATATTCAGCTCTCACCAATTAGTTGCTCTTTCAGTCTCTAGGGATTCTGGTAGCTGTAGGGTTAACATGTTACCAAATCAGGTGACCAGGAACGGACACCCCTCCTAATGCACAAGTCTTTCCCAAATTTGGGGGAGGGGAGAACACATCAATATGGCTCTACAGTGGGATCTAACCCAGTTACTTTTTGCATCAGTACATTTTGACTGGGAACCGGGGTGCCTGCGTCGCAATTCCCCCTTTTTCTTACCTTGTTCCACATCAAGGCTACGTTTCAGCATCACTGTACAGTTTAAACAAAATGTTAACATTTTCTCTAAACCAGCTGTGTTAGAGAAAGAGTTTTCTAAGGTATTTTGTTCATTTATTTAATTTTATTGGTTTATACAAACCTTTCAAAAACAAACCAGAGACAATCTCAGAATACACAGACAAACGAAACATTTCAAATGCCTTTCCTTTTATCAAATTAAACCTATTTTCTACATCACTGTCATTTAAGATTCAACCAACTTTTCTTAGTAATTTGACTTAAGTTCGTCATCCATTTTTAGCAGGAATGTTAAAGCATATATCAGTTTATTATTAGTTTCAGTAAAACATTCCTTGCACCATTCTTCCACGGTCAAATATGGTCTGTTTGCAATGATGGGGCCAAAGAGTAAAGTTATTTTAGATGTAAAGGCTTTGCAAAAAAGAATCAGATGTTTAATATTCTCCTCTTGATAGTCACGATCTGCATTTCGGATTATCTTCTCAAATTTTGGCCAGCACATGATCACCTCCTTGGTCTTAA
The DNA here is from genome assembly GCF_040938575.1 of Ambystoma mexicanum. NCBI lineage: Eukaryota > Metazoa > Chordata > Amphibia > Caudata > Ambystomatidae > Ambystoma > Ambystoma mexicanum. The sequence continues at coordinate 386,067,175 of NC_090937.1, forward strand.
ATTGATTGAGTCTAAATTTCAAGAGCAGCATTGTTTTTTGCTTATTTGGACATCTTTCCAGATATTGGCTCAGTGTGTTATAGGCCTTTCCCTCTCCTGGCACATTTTTCATAAGAGTATCTGGATCGTTGCGTACCAGTACTTATCCAGTCTTGTTCCCATAGTTTTTTTTTAACCGCATCTGGATTTTTGATCAACATGTCATTATCACTATTCAGATCTTCCAGGATTTGATGACATTGTGTTATCCATGCTTAAAAGACCAAATTTGATATTTTGTTGGCATGATCGTGAAAGATCTTCATCTGCGGCACACCATTTGGGGTAATTATTTTATGGAAAATTGACAATGTGTTCCATATGATCTTAGCTTTAATGGCAATCAGTACGAGTCCATATCATACAACAGCAGTGGGTATTCCTTTCATTATTTTATTTTTTTAGATATCTCATCCAGAAAATGTTTTCGAGAGTATCCCACAACGCAGCCCGACATCCTAAGGCATTTTCTGTCCCAAAAATTACTGATGGCACATCCTTTTGATTATAGAACTTGATAGTTGGAATCATGGAAAATTTCCCATATTTTTCATTAATGACAGCAGCTTGTAAGCCCAATTGTTGGCATTTTGATTTGTTTTTTTAACCCATATTTGGTCAGTTATGTTCGAATTAAACCACATGCCTAGATATTTTATATGTTTGACGTTTGGCACCATTTAATCTTTTTTCCATTTTGAGTACCCCTTTTAGTGAGGTCTTGAAGTGTTAGGATCACAGATTTACTTGAATGAATGTATAATCCATTTTCAACAACATATTGCTCTACAGCCTGCAATTTTCATTGCAGTCCAAAGGGTGTGAGATCCATCAGCACTAGATCAGCATAGTTCTCAGCTCACAGCAGTGTCATATATTTTGGGGGTCAAAGCCTCCGATATTCTCGATGTTTCCAATGTCAGATATGAATGCATTGAAAATTATTGAGGCTAAAGGACACCCCTGTTTGACTCTGCAAAAATGTTTTTATCGGCTTGGGTAACGTAACATTTGAATCCAAACATATGCTGATCTCAGTGTTCGTATGAAGATCTTTGATTGCCAATAATAAACTCTCAGGGCAGTTCCACAATTTCAATTTATTCCAGAGCATTTCACTGTCCATGCTATCAAACGCGTGAGACAGGTCCACAAACGCAAGATAGATGTTGCCTCTTTTCCTGATGGGTCCATTTTGATTAGATTAATGAGTAGGAGGTTTAAACCACATCCCCCACACCCTTAACAAACCCAGTTTTGCCTGTAGTCTATATGCTCACTTAAGGATAACCTAAGGTTTTTAGTCATGCTGTAGCTTGTTGACAGCTAGGTAGTGTCACACCATGCACATCTAGTTTGTCTATGGAGTAAATTTGCACCAGTGGTTGCATTTCATTTTTCAGCATGGTTTCTTTGAATTGTGTGCAACTTGCAAGAGTTGGCATTATGGACATACATTTTATGTTTTTGTATGCACATTTTTCCATGACATCAGTAGCACACATGTTAAGACCGTATAGGTCATGTATGCGTCTGCTATTCAATTTACACTGTGTTTCTTTAGATAGTACACCAATCCGAATACTTTTAAAAATGTTGGCATAGGTGAGGTCTCCAGCCTGATGCATGTAATAAGTTCTCTGTATTGGAAATGTTGCCAGAGATTTAAATTTCCTATGGTGCCAAGAGTTTGATTGCACAGTTTGTGTCCTAAGATTTTAAAAATGTGTTCACCTTTCACTGGTGTTAATTGAAGATCTCCAAAAACAATGTTTTCCAGCAAAGAGTTGTTTGTAGTTTGTAGTTTGTAGTCTGTTTTGAGGACCTCTAGCAATCCGAGGTGAATCAAAGCCAACATTAAGTTGGAGACCATGCTCACCTCATCTAATACAAGCATTTTCATTTGTTTTAAAACTCTGTGTAGCTCCATAGCAGCTTCTGCTGAAATTTTGTAGTAGTCTAATTTATTTTGGTGTTTTACTGGAAGGAGTAGTAATCGCTGTAAAGTGACACCACCTATGTTGTAGGTGGCTAAACCTGTGGGGGCGGTTACAACAGCTGAAATATTGTTTGTTAATTGTTGAGGAACTTACTGATTTTTATTAAGAATGTTTTTCCTGAACCAGCTTGACCACTTACATAGAGCAGTATAGGTTTATAGTCTTGACAGGTACAAGTTTTACTTTCGTGCTGTACACCATGTTGAATTTCTTCAGTTACTTATAGGAAAATGCTATGCTGTTCATTTGACTGATTTCAGTACAGCAAAGTCTTCTGTAGATTGCTCATACTGACATAGTGTTTTTGACTTCTATCATGGCTATTTCTGCCTCATTTGGTTTGAGTGGTTGTCCAAGTGGTTCTTGGCTTCCTGTTAGAGAAGGCTGACTGCTCTCAGAAGTGTCTATGTTTAGTAGTTCTTGAAATTCTTCCTCTTGTTGGTGTTCATTGTCCAACATGTTTGTGTACCGTGTAAAATGTATGTCTTTTATAGTGCTTTCACTTGCATTGAAAGCATCTTCATAGGAGGCATGAGTGGCTAATTAGCTTCCTTTCACCATGGTTTGAAAAGTTGGAGTAGGGACATGCAGTACAGTTATTTATGTTTATGAGTTTTTAATGATGGCTTCATATGATTAATGAGGCTGCTTTTAGTAAGTTTAACTAGGCTGCCCTCACAACCTTTCACTATGTATATCTTTTTTCCCCCTCATCTTGTTTAATATTATCTTTGTATGAGAAGTGTTGGGCAATATGGATAGGCATATGGTTTCCAAAGCAGTACTTCTGTTTGGGTAGTATGGTCTATTAAGTTGTTTTTCAAAATGTCCTGGATGTTAGCCAAAAATGATCGTATTGTTTGTATGTCTTGGTAAGATTTGAGATCGCTCTCTCGCTCGTTTAAACAGTCTGCAGCTCATAGCAGCCACATTATCTATGGGAGAGCATTTTTATGCCGAAGCTATACAATTTCTGTGACAAGGTTTTGTCATATGATATGTCATCCCAGCGGTCTTTCAGCTCAGTTTTCTCTACTTTGGTTAAGTAGGCTGTCACATATCGTGCAACTGCAGTGGAATTGTCTGCAATGCATCTTTGAAATTGCAAAATATGGGTATGTAGGTCACTCTGTGTACTTTCTGAAGGGATTTCACATGTGACATATTTGTGAATGAAATCCAAAACAGTGGCATCACTGTCTTCACCAAATCTTGGTGCATTTTTAATACACAAACACGTGTGGAAACTGCTGTTTAAACAGATAGGTATGGGGCGCCATATTGAAAAACATGGCTACCCCTGATTTTGAGATACCGTTGTTAGCAGTTGTGAAAAATCACGGTAGTTGATCTAAACCACTGCCACCAGCCATTTAAAATAGCAAAAGGTAATTTTTACTGTTCATGAGTGTTTTGACTCAGGGGAAGCTAAGCAACCCCTCCAGCACTCTATAGTAAGATAGGGTGTGCTGGGTTAGTACATTTAAAGAGACTAGTAAAGTCAATTTAACTTTACATATCCTGAGAGACAGTAATCATTCTCATTCTCAGGGAAGGTATTTAAACCTTTGGGGAGTCTGAAAAACACCCCTGTGCCACTGCACTGAAGGTGCTGTGTGACACTCAGAAAAAGATGCCACTGGAATTGTTTTAAAACTCCATACTAAAGAACACAAAAGTAAAACACACACAAAATACATAAGTAGAAAAAAAAAGCTCACGCTCTTCCCAGGTAAAAAATAAAATCCCAGAAAACCAGCAAAGTTTCTGGGGGTCTCAAAAGGTACGGGAAATTAGCACATTTGGAGAATTCTCCCTAACAGGCCCTGCTGGATAGGGTTGCCTGGAGACGGCTGGCCCCTCCTCGAGTTGCCTGGAGACGGCTGGCCCCTCCTCGAGTTGCCTGGAGACGGCTGGCCCCACATCATGTTGCCTGGAGATGGCTGGCCCCACATCGGGTTACCTGGAGACGGCTGGCCCCGCCTCAGGTTGCCTGGAGACGGCTGGCCCCGCCTCGGGTTGCCTGGAGACGGCTGGCCCTGCTTCGGGTTGCCTGGAGACGGCTGGCCCCGCCTCCAGTTGCCTGGAGACGGCTGGCCCCGCCTCCAATACCATGGTTTTGGCTGTCCCCGCCTCCAATACCATGGTTCTGGCTGGCCCCGCCTCCAATACCATGGATATGGCTGGCCCCGCCTCCAATACCATGGAGTCAGCTGGCCCCGCCTCCAACACCATGGTTTTGGCTGGCCCCGCCTCCAATACCATGGTTTTGGCTGGCCCCGCCTCCAATACCATATTCCTCCAATACCATGTTTTTGGCTGCCCCCGCCTCCAATACCATGGTTTTGCCTGGCCCCGCCTCCAATACCATGGTTTTGGCTGGCCCCACCCCCAATACCATGGTTTTGGCTGGCCCCGCATCCAATACCATGGATACGGCTGGCACTGCCTCCAATACCATGGATATGGCTGGCCCCGCCTCCAACACCATGGTTTTGGCTGGCCCCGCCTCCAATACCATGGTTTTGGCTAGCCCCGCCTCCAATACCATGGTTTTGGCTGGCCCCGCCTCCAATACCATGGTTTTGGCTGGCCCCGCCTCCAATACCATGTTCCTCCAATACCATGTTTTTGGCTGGCCCCGCCTCCAATACCATGGTTTTGGCTGGCCCCGCCTCCAATACCATGGTTTTGGCTGGCCCCGCCTCCAATACCATGGTTTTGGCTGTCCCCGCCTCCAATACCATGGTTTTGGCTGGCCCCGCCCCCAATACCATGGATACGGCTGGCTCCGCCTCCAATACCATGGATACGGCTGGCCCCACCTGGATACAGCTGGCCCTGCCTCCAATACCATGGTTTTGGCTGGCCCTGCCTCCAATACCATGGTTTTGGCTGTCCCCGCCTCCAATACCATGGTTTTGGCTGTACCCGCCTCCAATACCATGGTTTTGGCTGGCCCCGCCTCCAATACCATGGTTTTGGCTGGCCCCGCCCCAAATACCATGGTTTTGGCTGGCCCCTCCTCCAATACCATGGTTTTGGCTGGTCCCGCCCCAAATACCATGGTTTTGGCTGGCCCCTCCTCCAATACCATGGATACGGCTGGCCCCGCCTCCAACACCATGGTTTTGGCTGGCCCCGCCTCCAATACCATGGTTTTGGCTAGCCCCGCCTCCAATACCATGTTCCTCCAATACCATGTTTTTGGCTAGCCCCGCCTCCAATACCATGGTTTTGGCTGGCCCCGCCTCCAATACCATGGTTTTGGCTGGCCCCGCCTCCAATACCATAGTTTTGGCTGGCCCCGCCCCCAATACCATGGTTTTGGCTGGCCCCGCATCCAATACCATGGATACGGCTGGCACTGCCTCCAATACCATGGATACGGCTGGCCCCGCCTCCAATACCATTGTTTTGGCTGACCCCGCCTCCATTAACAGTGGCCCTGCCTCCAATACTGCTGGCCCCGCCTCCAATACCATGGTTTTGGCTGGCCCCACCTCCAATACCATGTTTTTGGCTGGCCCCGCCTCCAATACCATGGATACGGCTGGCTCCACCTCCAATACCATGGATACGGCTGGCCCCACCTGGATACAGCTGGCCCTGCCTCCAATACCATGGTTTTGGCTGGCCCTGCCTCCAATACCATGGTTTTGGCTGTCCCCGCCTCCAATACCATGGTTTTGGCTGTTCCCGCCTCCAATACCATGGTTTTGGCTGGCCCCGCCTCCAATACCATGGTTTTGGCTGGCCCCGCCCCAAATACCATGGTTTTGGCTGGCCCCTCCTCCAATACCATGGATACGGCTGGCCCCGCCTCCAACACCATGGTTTTGGCTGGCCCCGCCTCCAATACCATGGTTTTGGCTGGCCCAGCCTCCAATACCATGGTTTTGGCTGGCCCCGCCTCCAATACCATGTTCCTCCAATACCATGGTTTTGGCTGGCCCCGCCTCCAATACCATGGTTTTGGCTGGCCCCGCCTCCAATACCATGGTTTTGGCTGGCCCCGCCTCCAATACCATGTTCCTCCAATACCATGATTTTGGCTGGCCCCGCCTCCAATACCATGGTTTTGGCTGGCCCCGCCTCCAATACCATGGTTTTGGCTGGCCCCGCCCCCAATACCATGGTTTTGGCTGGCCCCGACTCCAATACCATGGATATGGCTGGCCCCGCCTCCAATACCATGGTTTTGGCTGACCCCGCCTCCAATACCATGGTTTTGGCTGGCCCCGCCTCCATTAACAGTGGCCCTGCCTCCAATACTGCTGGCCCCTCCTCCAATGCCATGGTTTTGGCTGGCCCCGACTCCAATACCATGGATATGGCTGGCCCCGCCTCCAATACCATGGTTTTGGCTGACCCCGCCTCCAATACCATGGTTTTGGCTGGCCCCGCCTCCATTAACAGTGGCCCTGCCTCCAATACTGCTGGCCCCTCCTCCAATGCCATGGTTTTGGCTGGCCCCGCATCCAATACCATGGATACGGCTGGCACTGCCTCCAATACCATGGATATGGCTGGCCCCGCCTCCAACACCATGGTTTTGGCTGGCCCCGCCTCCAATACCATGGTTTTGGCTAGCCCCGCCTCCAATACCATGGTTTTGGCTGGCCCCGCCTCCAATACCATTGTTTTGGCTGGCCCCGCCTCCAATACCATGTTCCTCCAATACCATGTTTTTGGCTGGCCCCGCCTCCAATACCATGGTTTTGGCTGGCCCCGCCTCCAATACCATGGTTTTGGCTGGCCCCGCCTCCAATACCATGGTTTTGGCTGGCCCCGCCTCCAATACCATGGTTTTGGCTGGCCCCGCCCCCAATACCATGGTTTTGGCTGGCCCCGCCTCCAATACCATGGATACGGCTGGCTCCGCCTCCAATACCATGGATACGGCTGGCCCCACCTGGATACAGCTGGCCCTGCCTCCAATACCATGGTTTTGGCTGGCCCTGCCTCCAATACCATGGTTTTGGCTGTCCCCGCCTCCAATACCATGGTTTTGGCTGTACCCGCCTCCAATACCATGGTTTTGGCTGGCCCCGCCTCCAATACCATGGTTTTGGCTGGCCCAGCCCCAAATACCATGGTTTTGGCTGGCCCCTCCTCCAATACCATGGTTTTGGCTGGCCCCGCCTCCATTAACAGTGGCCCTGCCTCCAATACTGCTGGCCCCTCCTCCAATGCCATGGTTTTGGCTGGCCCCGCCTCCAATACCATGGTTTTGGCTGGCCCCGCCTCCAATACCATGGTTTTGGCTGGCCCCGCCTCCAGTACCATGTTCCTCCAATACCATGTTTTTGGCTGGCCCCGCCTCCAATACCATGGTTTTGGCTGGCCCCGCCTCCAATACCATGGTTTTGGCTGGCCCCGCCCCCAATACCATGGTTTTGGCTGGCCCCGTCCCCAATACCATGGTTTTGGCTGGCCCCGCCTCCAATACCATGGATACGGCTGGCCCTGCCTCCAATACCATGGATACGGCTGGCTCCGCCTCCAATACTGCTGGCCCTGCCTCCAATACCATGGTTTTGGCTGGCCCCGGCTCCAATACCATGGATTTGGCTGGCCCTGCCTCCAATACCATGGTTTTGGCTGGCCCCACCTCCAATACCATGGTTTTGGCTGGCCCCGACTCCAATACCATGGATATGGCTGGCCCCGCCTCCAATACCATGGTTTTGGCTGACCCCGCCTCCAATACCATGGTTTTGGCTGGCCCCGCCTCCATTAACAGTGGCCCTGCCTCCAATACTGCTGGCCCCTCCTCCAATGCCATGGTTTTGGCTGGCCCCGCCTCCAATACCATGGATTTGGCTGGCCCCACCTCCAATACCATGGTTTTGGCTGGCCCCGCCTCCAATACCATGGTTTTGGCTGGCCCCGCCTCCAATACCATGGTTTTGGCTGGCCCCACCTCCAATACCTTCTTTTTGGCTGGCCCCACTTCCAATACCATGTTTATGGCAGGCCCCGCGTCCAATACCATGGTTTTGGCTGGCCCTGCATCCAATATCATGGTTTTGGCTGGCCCTGCCTCCAATACCATGGGTTTCGCTGGCCCCGCCTCCAATACCATTGATACGGCTGGCCCCGCCTCCAGTTCCATGGATACGGCTGGCCCCGCCTCCAGTCTCATGGATACAGCTGGCCCTGCCTCCAGTTCCATGGATACGGCTGGCCCCGCCTCCAATAGCATGGTATTGGCTGGCCCCGCTTCCAATACCACTGGCCCTGCCTCCAATACCATGGTTTTGGCTGGCCCCGCCTCCAATACCACTGGCCCTGCCTCCAATACCATGGTTTTGGCTGGCCCCACCTCCAAAACCACTGGCCCTGCCTCCAATACCATGGATTTGGCTGGCCCTGCCTCCAATACCATGGTTTTGGCTGGCCCCACCTCCAATACCATGGTTTTGGCTGCCCCCGACTCCAATACCATGGATACGGCTGGCCCCGCCTCCAATACCATGGAGACGGCTGGCTCTGCCTCCAATACCATGGATACGGCTGGCGCCGCCTCCAATACCTTGGATATGGCTGGCCATCCCTCCAGTTCCATGGATACGGCTGGCCCCGCCTCCAATACCATGGTTTTGGCTGATTCCGCCTCCAATACCACTGGCCCCGCCTCCAATACCATGGTTTTGGCTGGCCCGCCTCCAATACCATGGTTTTGGCTGGCCCCGCCTCCAATACCATGGTTTTGGCTGGCCCCGCCTCCAATACCATGGATTTGGCTGGCCCCGCCTCCAATACCATGGATACGGCTGGCTCCGCCTCCAATACCATGGATACGGCTGGCCCCACCTGGATACAGCTGGCCCTGCCTCCAATCCCATGGTTTTGGCTGGCCCTGCCTCCAATCCCATGGTTTTGGCGGGCCCTGCCTCCAATCCCATGGTTTTGGCGGGCCCTGCCTCCAATTCCATGGTTTTGGCTGGCCCTGCCTCAAATACCATGGTTTTGGCTGGACCCGCCTCCAATACCATGGATATGGCTGGCTCCGCCTCCAATACCATGGAGACAGCTGGCTCCGCCTCCAATACCATGGATACGGCTGGCCCCGCCTCCAACACCATGGTTTTGGCTGGCCCCGCCTCCAATACCATGGTTTTGGCTGGCCCCGCCTCCAATACCATGGTTTTGGCTGGCCCCGCCCCCAATACCATGGTTTTGGCTGGCCCCGCATCCAATACCATGGATACGGCTGGCCCTGCCTCCAATACCATGGATACCGCTGGCCCCGCCTCCAATACAGCTGGCCCTGCCTCCAATACCATGGTTTTGGCTGGCCCCGGCTCCAATACCATGGATTTGGCTGGCCTCGCCTCCAATACCATGGTTTTGGCTGGCCCCGACTACAATACCATGGATACGGCTGGCCCCGACTCCAATACCATGGATACGGCTGGCCCCGCCTCCAATACCATGGTTTTGGCTGACCCCGCCTCCATTAACAGTGGCCCTGCCTCCAATAGTGCTGACCCCTCCTCCAATGCCATGGTTTTGGCTGGCCCCGCCTCCAATACCATGGATTTGGCTGGCCCCACCTCCAATACCTTCTTTTTGGCTGGCCCCACTTCCAATACCATGTTTATGGCAGGCCCCGCGTCCAATACCATGGTTTTGGCTGGCCCTGCATCCAATATCATGGTTTTGGCTGGCCCTGCCTCCAATACCATGGGTTTCGCTGGCCCCGCCTCCAATACCATTGATACGGCTGGCCCCGCCTCCAGTTCCATGGATACGGCTGGCCCCGCCTCCAGTCTCATGGATACAGCTGGCCCTGCCTCCAGTTCCATGGATACGGCTGGCCCCGCCTCCAATAGCATGGTATTGGCTGGCCCCGCCTCCAATACCACTGGCCCTGCCTCCAATACCATGGTTTTGGCTGGCCCCGCCTCCAATACCACTGGCCCTGCCTCCAATACCATGGTTTTGGCTGGCCCCACCTCCAAAACCACTGGCCCTGCCTCCAATACCATGGATTTGGCTGGCCCTGCCTCCAATACCATGGTTTTGGCTGGCCCCACCTCCAATACCATGGTTTTGGCTGCCCCCGACTCCAATACCATGGATACGGCTGGCCCCGCCTCCAATACCATGGAGACGGCTGGCTCTGCCTCCAATACCATGGATACGGCTGGCGCCGCCTCCAATACCTTGGATATGGCTGGCCATCCCTCCAGTTCCATGGATACGGCTGGCCCCGCCTCCAATACCATGGTTTTGGCTGATTCCGCCTCCAATACCACTGGCCCCGCCTCCAATACCATGGTTTTGGCTGGCCCGCCTCCAATACCATGGTTTTGGCTGGCCCCGCCTCCAATACCATGGTTTTGGCTGGCCCCGCCTCCAATACCATGGATTTGGCTGGCCCCGCCTCCAATACCATGGATACGGCTGGCTCCGCCTCCAATACCATGGATACGGCTGGCCCCACCTGGATACAGCTGGCCCTGCCTCCAATCCCATGGTTTTGGCTGGCCCTGCCTCCAATCCCATGGTTTTGGCGGGCCCTGCCTCCAATCCCATGGTTTTGGCGGGCCCTGCCTCCAATTCCATGGTTTTGGCTGGCCCTGCCTCAAATACCATGGTTTTGGCTGGCCCCGCCTCCAATACCATGGATATGGCTGGCTCCGCCTCCAATACCATGGAGACAGCTGGCTCCGCCTCCAATACCATGGATACGGCTGGCCCCGCCTCCAACACCATGGTTTTGGCTGGCCCCGCCTCCAATACCATGGTTTTGGCTGGCCCCGCCTCCAATACCATGGTTTTGGCTGACCCCGCCTCCATTAACAGTGGCCCTGCCTCCAATAGTGCTGACCCCTCCTCCAATGCCATGGTTTTGGCTGGCCCCGCCTCCAATACCATGGATTTGGCTGGCCCCACCTCCAATACCATGGTTTTGGCGGGCTCCGCATCCAATACCATGGTTTTGGCTGGCCCCGCCTCCAATACCATGGATTTGGCTGGCCCCGCCTCCAATACCATGGTTTTGGCTGGCCCCACCTCCAATACCTTGTTTTTGGCTGGCCCCGCCTCCAATACCATGGATACGGCTGGGTCCGCCTCCAATACCATGGATAGGGCTTGCCCCACCTGGATACAGCTGGCCTTGCCTCCAATACCATGGTTATGGCTGGCCCTGCCTCCAATCCCATGGTTTTGGCGGGCCCCACCTCCAATACCATGGTTTTGGCTGTCCCCGCCTCCAATACCATGGTTTTGGCTGGCCCCGCCCCAAATACCATGGTTTTGGCTGGCCCCTCCTCCAATACCATGGATATGGCTGGCTCTGCCTCCAATACCATGGATACGGCTGGCCCCACCTCCAACACCATGGTTTTGGCTGGCCCCGCCTCCAATACCATGGTTTTGGCTGGCCCCGCCTCCAATACCATGGTTTTGGCTGTCCCCGCCTCCAATACCATGGTTTTGGCTGGCCCCGCCTCCAATACCATGGTTTTGGCTGTCCCCGCCTCCAATACCATGGTTTTGGCTGGCCCCGCCTCCAATACCATGTTCCTCCAATATCATGGTTTTGGCTGGCCCCGCCTCCAATACCATGGTTTTGGCTGGCCCCACCTCCAATACCATGGTTTTGGCTGGCCCCGCCTCCAATACCATGTTCCTCCAATACCATGTTTTTGGCTGGCCCCGCCTCCAATACCATGGTTTTGGCTGGCCCCGCCTCCAATACCATGGTTTTGGCTGTCCCCGTCCCCAATACCATGGTTTTGGCTGGCCCCGTCTCCAATACCATGGATACGGCTGGCCCTGCCTCCAATACCATGGATACGGCTGGCCCCGCCTCCAATACTGCTGGCCCTGCCTCCAATACCATGGTTTTGGCTGGCCCCGACTCCAATACCATGGATTTGGCTGGCCCTGCCTCCAATACCATGGTTTTGGCTGGCCCCACCTCCAATACCATGGTTTTGGCTGGCCCCGACTCCAATACCATGGATATGGCTGGCCCCGCCTCCAATACCATGGTTTTGGCTGACCCCGCCTCCAATACCATGGTTTTGGCTGGCCCCGCCTCCATTAACAGTGGCCCTGCCTCCAATACTGCTGGCCCCTCCTCCAATGCCATGGTTTTGGCTGGCCCCGCCTCCAATACCATGGATTTGGCTGGCCCCACCTCCAATACCATGGTTTTGGCTGGCCCTGCCTCCAATACCATGGTTTTGGCTGGCCCCGCCTCCAATACCATGGTTTTGGCTGGCCCCACCTCCAATACCATGTTTTTGGCTGGCCCCACTTCCAATACCATGTTTATGGCAGGCCCCGCCTCCAATACCATGGTTTTGGCTGGCCCTGCCTCCAATACCATGGGTTTGGCTGGCCCCGCCTCCAATACCATTGATACGGCTGGCCCCGCCTCCATTTCCATGGATACGACTGGCCCGCCTCCAGTCTCATGGATACAGCTGGCCCTGCCTCCAGTTCCATGGATACGGCTGGCCCCGCCTCCAATAGCATGGTATTGGCTGGCCCCGCTTCCAATACCACTGGCCCTGCCTCCAATACCATGGTTTTGGCTGGCCCCGCCTTCAATACCACTGGCCCTGCCTCCAATACCATGGTTTTGGCTGGCCCCGCCTCCAATACCACTGGCCCTGCCTCCAATACCATGGATTTGGCTGGCCCTGCCTCCACTACCATGGTTTTGGCTGGCCCTGCCTCCAATACCATGGTTTTGGCTGGCCCCGACTCCAATACCATGGATACGGCTGGCCCCGCCTCCAATACCATGGAGATGGCTGGCTCCGCCTCCAATACCATGGATACAGCTGGCCCCGCCTCCAATACCTTGGATATGGCTGGCCATCCCTCCAGTTCCATGGATACGGCTGGCCCCGCCTCCAATACCATGGTTTTGGCTGATTCCGCCTCCAATACCACTGGCCCTGCCTCCAATACAACTGGCCCTGCCTCAAATACCATGGTTTTCGCTGGCCCGCCTCCAATACCATGGTTTTGGCTGGTCCCGCCTCCAATACCATGGTTTTGGCTGGCCCCGCCTCCAATACCATGGATTTGGCTGGCCCCGCATCCAATACCATGGATACGGCTGGCTCCGCCTCCAATACCATGGATACGGCTGGCCCCACCTGGATACAGCTGGCCCTGCCTCCAATACCATGGTTTTGGCTGGCCCTGCCTCCAATCCCATGGTTTTGGCGGGCACTGCCTCCAATACCATGGTTTTCGCTGGCCCGCCTCCAATACCATGGTTTTGGCTGGTCCCGCCTCCAATACCATGGTTTTGGCTGGCCCCGCCTCCAATACCATGGATTTGGCTGGCCCCGCATCCAATACCATGGATACGGCTGGCTCCGCCTCCAATACCATGGATACGGCTGGCCCCACCTGGATACAGCTGGCCCTGCCTCCAATCCCATGGTTTTGGCTGGCCCTGCCTCCAATCCCATGGTTTTGGCGGGCCCTGCCTCCAATCCCATGGTTTTGGCGGGCCCTGCCTCCAATTCCATGGTTTTGGCTGGCCCTGCCTCAAATACCATGGTTTTGGCTGGACCCGCCTCCAATACCATGGATATGGCTGGCTCCGCCTCCAATACCATGGAGACAGCTGGCTCCGCCTCCAATACCATGGATACGGCTGGCCCCGCCTCCAACACCATGGTTTTGGCTGGCCCCGCCTCCAATACCATGGTTTTGGCTGGCCCCGCCTCCAATACCATGGTTTTGGCTGGCCCCGCCCCCAATACCATGGTTTTGGCTGGCCCCGCATCCAATACCATGGATACGGCTGGCCCTGCCTCCAATACCATGGATACCGCTGGCCCCGCCTCCAATACAGCTGGCCCTGCCTCCAATACCATGGTTTTGGCTGGCCCCGGCTCCAATACCATGGATTTGGCTGGCCTCGCCTCCAATACCATGGTTTTGGCTGGCCCCGACTACAATACCATGGATACGGCTGGCCCCGACTCCAATACCATGGATACGGCTGGCCCCGCCTCCAATACCATGGTTTTGGCTGACCCCGCCTCCATTAACAGTGGCCCTGCCTCCAATAGTGCTGACCCCTCCTCCAATGCCATGGTTTTGGCTGGCCCCGCCTCCAATACCATGGATTTGGCTGGCCCCACCTCCAATACCTTCTTTTTGGCTGGCCCCACTTCCAATACCATGTTTATGGCAGGCCCCGCGTCCAATACCATGGTTTTGGCTGGCCCTGCATCCAATATCATGGTTTTGGCTGGCCCTGCCTCCAATACCATGGGTTTCGCTTGCCCCGCCTCCAATACCATTGATACGGCTGGCCCCGCCTCCAGTTCCATGGATACGGCTGGCCCCGCCTCCAGTCTCATGGATACAGCTGGCCCTGCCTCCAGTTCCATGGATACGGCTGGCCCCGCCTCCAATAGCATGGTATTGGCTGGCCCCGCCTCCAATACCACTGGCCCTGCCTCCAATACCATGGTTTTGGCTGGCCCCGCCTCCAATACCACTGGCCCTGCCTCCAATACCATGGTTTTGGCTGGCCCCACCTCCAAAACCACTGGCCCTGCCTCCAATACCATGGATTTGGCTGGCCCTGCCTCCAATACCATGGTTTTGGCTGGCCCCACCTCCAATACCATGGTTTTGGCTGCCCCCGACTCCAATACCATGGATACGGCTGGCCCCGCCTCCAATACCATGGAGACGGCTGGCTCTGCCTCCAATACCATGGATACGGCTGGCGCCGCCTCCAATACCTTGGATATGGCTGGCCATCCCTCCAGTTCCATGGATACGGCTGGCCCCGCCTCCAATACCATGGTTTTGGCTGATTCCGCCTCCAATACCACTGGCCCCGCCTCCAATACCATGGTTTTGGCTGGCCCGCCTCCAATACCATGGTTTTGGCTGGCCCCGCCTCCAATACCATGGTTTTGGCTGGCCCCGCCTCCAATACCATGGATTTGGCTGGCCCCGCCTCCAATACCATGGATACGGCTGGCTCCGCCTCCAATACCATGGATACGGCTGGCCCCACCTGGATACAGCTGGCCCTGCCTCCAATCCCATGGTTTTGGCTGGCCCTGCCTCCAATCCCATGGTTTTGGCGGGCCCTGCCTCCAATCCCATGGTTTTGGCGGGCCCTGCCTCCAATTCCATGGTTTTGGCTGGCCCTGCCTCAAATACCATGGTTTTGGCTGGCCCCGCCTCCAATACCATGGATATGGCTGGCTCCGCCTCCAATACCATGGAGACAGCTGGCTCCGCCTCCAATACCATGGATACGGCTGGCCCCGCCTCCAACACCATGGTTTTGGCTGGCCCCGCCTCCAATACCATGGTTTTGGCTGGCCCCGCCTCCAATACCATGGTTTTGGCTGACCCCGCCTCCATTAACAGTGGCCCTGCCTCCAATAGTGCTGACCCCTCCTCCAATGCCATGGTTTTGGCTGGCCCCGCCTCCAATACCATGGATTTGGCTGGCCCCACCTCCAATACCATGGTTTTGGCGGGCTCCGCATCCAATACCATGGTTTTGGCTGGCCCCGCCTCCAATACCATGGATTTGGCTGGCCCCGCCTCCAATACCATGGTTTTGGCTGGCCCCACCTCCAATACCATGTTTTTGGCTGGCCCCGCCTCCAATACCATGGATACGGCTGGGTCCGCCTCCAATACCATGGATAGGGCTTGCCCCACCTGGATACAGCTGGCCCTGCCTCCAATACCATGGTTATGGCTGGCCCTGCCTCCAATCCCATGGTTTTGGCGGGCCCCACCTCCAATACCATGGTTTTGGCTGTCCCCGCCTCCAATACCATGGTTTTGGCTGGCCCCGCCCCAAATACCATGGTTTTGGCTGGCCCCTCCTCCAATACCATGGATATGGCTGGCTCTGCCTCCAATACCATGGATACGGCTGGCCCCACCTCCAACACCATGGTTTTGGCTGGCCCCGCCTCCAATACCATGGTTTTGGCTGGCCCCGCCTCCAATACCATGGTTTTGGCTGTCCCCGCCTCCAATACCATGGGTTTGGCTGGCCCCGCCTCCAATACCATGGTTTTGGCTGTCCCCGCCTCCAATACCATGGTTTTGGCTGGCCACGCCTCCAATACCATGTTCCTCCAATATCATGGTTTTGGCTGGCCCCGGCTCCAATACCATGGTTTTGGCTGGCCCCACCTCCAATACCATGGTTTTGGCTGGCCCCGCCTCCAATACCATGTTCCTCCAATACCATGGATACCGCTGGCCCCGCCTCCAATACAGCTGGCCCTGCCTCCAATACCATGGTTTTGGCTGGCCCCGGCTCCAATACCATGGATTTGGCTGGCCTCGCCTCCAATACCATGGTTTTGGCTGGCCCCGACTACAATACCATGGATACGGCTGGCCCCGACTCCAATACCATGGATACGGCTGGCCCCGCCTCCAATACCATGGTTTTGGCTGACCCCGCCTCCATTAACAGTGGCCCTGCCTCCAATAGTGCTGACCCCTCCTCCAATGCCATGGTTTTGGCTGGCCCCGCCTCCAATACCATGGATTTGGCTGGCCCCACCTCCAATACCTTCTTTTTGGCTGGCCCCACTTCCAATACCATGTTTATGGCAGGCCCCGCGTCCAATACCATGGTTTTGGCTGGCCCTGCATCCAATATCATGGTTTTGGCTGGCCCTGCCTCCAATACCATGGGTTTCGCTTGCCCCGCCTCCAATACCATTGATACGGCTGGCCCCGCCTCCAGTTCCATGGATACGGCTGGCCCCGCCTCCAGTCTCATGGATACAGCTGGCCCTGCCTCCAGTTCCATGGATACGGCTGGCCCCGCCTCCAATAGCATGGTATTGGCTGGCCCCGCCTCCAATACCACTGGCCCTGCCTCCAATACCATGGTTTTGGCTGGCCCCGCCTCCAATACCACTGGCCCTGCCTCCAATACCATGGTTTTGGCTGGCCCCACCTCCAAAACCACTGGCCCTGCCTCCAATACCATGGATTTGGCTGGCCCTGCCTCCAATACCATGGTTTTGGCTGGCCCCACCTCCAATACCATGGTTTTGGCTGCCCCCGACTCCAATACCATGGATACGGCTGGCCCCGCCTCCAATACCATGGAGACGGCTGGCTCTGCCTCCAATACCATGGATACGGCTGGCGCCGCCTCCAATACCTTGGATATGGCTGGCCATCCCTCCAGTTCCATGGATACGGCTGGCCCCGCCTCCAATACCATGGTTTTGGCTGATTCCGCCTCCAATACCACTGGCCCCGCCTCCAATACCATGGTTTTGGCTGGCCCGCCTCCAATACCATGGTTTTGGCTGGCCCCGCCTCCAATACCATGGTTTTGGCTGGCCCCGCCTCCAATACCATGGATTTGGCTGGCCCCGCCTCCAATACCATGGATACGGCTGGCTCCGCCTCCAATACCATGGATACGGCTGGCCCCACCTGGATACAGCTGGCCCTGCCTCCAATCCCATGGTTTTGGCTGGCCCTGCCTCCAATCCCATGGTTTTGGCGGGCCCTGCCTCCAATCCCATGGTTTTGGCGGGCCCTGCCTCCAATTCCATGGTTTTGGCTGGCCCTGCCTCAAATACCATGGTTTTGGCTGGCCCCGCCTCCAATACCATGGATATGGCTGGCTCCGCCTCCAATACCATGGAGACAGCTGGCTCCGCCTCCAATACCATGGATACGGCTGGCCCCGCCTCCAACACCATGGTTTTGGCTGGCCCCGCCTCCAATACCATGGTTTTGGCTGGCCCCGCCTCCAATACCATGGTTTTGGCTGACCCCGCCTCCATTAACAGTGGCCCTGCCTCCAATAGTGCTGACCCCTCCTCCAATGCCATGGTTTTGGCTGGCCCCGCCTCCAATACCATGGATTTGGCTGGCCCCACCTCCAATACCATGGTTTTGGCGGGCTCCGCATCCAATACCATGGTTTTGGCTGGCCCCGCCTCCAATACCATGGATTTGGCTGGCCCCGCCTCCAATACCATGGTTTTGGCTGGCCCCACCTCCAATACCATGTTTTTGGCTGGCCCCGCCTCCAATACCATGGATACGGCTGGGTCCGCCTCCAATACCATGGATAGGGCTTGCCCCACCTGGATACAGCTGGCCCTGCCTCCAATACCATGGTTATGGCTGGCCCTGCCTCCAATCCCATGGTTTTGGCGGGCCCCACCTCCAATACCATGGTTTTGGCTGTCCCCGCCTCCAATACCATGGTTTTGGCTGGCCCCGCCCCAAATACCATGGTTTTGGCTGGCCCCTCCTCCAATACCATGGATATGGCTGGCTCTGCCTCCAATACCATGGATACGGCTGGCCCCACCTCCAACACCATGGTTTTGGCTGGCCCCGCCTCCAATACCATGGTTTTGGCTGGCCCCGCCTCCAATACCATGGTTTTGGCTGTCCCCGCCTCCAATACCATGGGTTTGGCTGGCCCCGCCTCCAATACCATGGTTTTGGCTGTCCCCGCCTCCAATACCATGGTTTTGGCTGGCCACGCCTCCAATACCATGTTCCTCCAATATCATGGTTTTGGCTGGCCCCGGCTCCAATACCATGGTTTTGGCTGGCCCCACCTCCAATACCATGGTTTTGGCTGGCCCCGCCTCCAATACCATGTTCCTCCAATACCATGTTTTTGGCTGGCCCCGCCTCCAATACCATGGTTTTGGCTGGCCCCGCCTCCAATACCATGGTTTTGGCTGTCCCCGTCCCCAATACCATGGTTTTGGCTGGCCCCGTCTCCAATACCATGGATACGGCTGGCCCTGCCTCCAATACCATGGATACGGCTGGCCCCGCCTCCAATACTGCTGGCCCTGCCTCCAATACCATGGTTTTGGCTGGCCCCGACTCCAATACCATGGATTTGGCTGGCCCTGCCTCCAATACCATGGTTTTGGCTGGCCCCACCTCCAATACCATGGTTTTGGCTGGCCCCGACTCCAATACCATGGATATGGCTGGCCCCGCCTCCAATACCATGGTTTTGGCTGACCCCGCCTCCAATACCATGGTTTTGGCTGGCCCCGCCTCCATTAACAGTGGCCCTGCCTCCAATACTGCTGGCCCCTCCTCCAATGCCATGGTTTTGGCTGGCCCCGCCTCCAATACCATGGATTTGGCTGGCCCCACCTACAATACCATGGTTTTGGCTGGCCCCGCCTCCAATACCATGGTTTTGGCTGGCCCCGCCTCCAATACCATGGTTTTGGCTGGCCCCACCTCCAATACCATGTTTTTGGCTGGCCCCACTTCCAATACCATGTTTATGGCAGGCCCCGCCTCCAATACCATGGTTTTGGCTGGCCCTGCCTCCAATACCATGGGTTTGGCTGGCCCCGCCTCCAATACCATTGATACGGCTGGCCCCGCCTCCAGTTCCATGGATACGACTGGCCCGCCTCCAGTCTCATGGATACAGCTGGCCCTGCCTCCAGTTCCATGGATACGGCTGGCCCCGCCTCCAATAGCATGGTATTGGCTGGCCCCGCTTCCAATACCACTGGCCCTGCCTCCAATACCATGGTTTTGGCTGGCCCCGCCTTCAATACCACTGGCCCTGCCTCCAATACCATGGTTTTGGCTGGCCCCGCCTCCAATACCACTGGCCCTGCCTCCAATACCATGGATTTGGCTGGCCCTGCCTCCAATACCATGGTTTTGGCTGGCCCTGCCTCCAATACCATGGTTTTGGCTGGCCCCGACTCCAATACCATGGATACGGCTGGCCCCGCCTCCAATACCATGGAGATGGCTGGCTCCGCCTCCAATACCATGGATACAGCTGGCCCCGCCTCCAATACCTTGGATATGGCTGGCCATCCCTCCAGTTCCATGGATACGGCTGGCCCCGCCTCCAATACCATGGTTTTGGCTGATTCCGCCTCCAATACCACTGGCCCTGCCTCCAATACAACTGGCCCTGCCTCAAATACCATGGTTTTCGCTGGCCCGCCTCCAATACCATGGTTTTGGCTGGTCCCGCCTCCAATACCATGGTTTTGGCTGGCCCCGCCTCCAATACCATGGATTTGGCTGGCCCCGCATCCAATACCATGGATACGGCTGGCTCCGCCTCCAATACCATGGATACGGCTGGCCCCACCTGGATACAGCTGGCCCTGCCTCCAATACCATGGTTTTGGCTGGCCCTGCCTCCAATCCCATGGTTTTGGCGGGCACTGCCTCCAATACCATGGTTTTGGCTGTCCCCGCCTCCAATACCATGGTTTTGGCTGGCCCCGCCTCAAATACCATGGTTTTGGCTGGCCCCGCCTCAAATACCATGGTTTTGGCTGGCCCCGCCTCCAATACCATGGATATGGCTGGCTCCACCTCCAATACCATAGAGACGGCTGGCTCCGCCTCCAATACCATGGATACGGCTGGCCCCGCCTCCAACACCATGGTTTTGGCTGGCCCCGCCTCCAATACCATGGTTTTGGCTAGCCCTGCCTCCAATACCATGGTTTTGGCTGGCCCCGCCCCCAATACCATGTTCCTCCAATACCATGTTTTAGGCTGGCCCTGCCTCCAATACCATGGTTTTGGCTGGCCCCGCCTCCAATACCATGGTTTTGGCTGGCCCCGCCCCCAATACCATGGTTTTGGCTGGCCCCGCATCCAATACCATGGATACGGCTGGCCCTGCCTCCAATACCATGGATACCGCTGGCCCCGCCTCCAATACTGCTGGCCCTGCCTCCAATACCATGGATTTGGCTGGCCCCGGCTCCAATACCATGGATTTGGCTGGCCCCGCCTCCAATACCATGGTTTTTGCTGGCCCCACCTCCAATACCATGGTTTTGGCTGGCCCCGACTCCAATACCATGGATACGGCTGGCCCCGACTCCAATACCATGATACGGCTGGCCCCGCCTCCAATACCATGGTTTTGGCTGACCCCGCCTCCATTAACAGTGGCCCTGCCTCCAATACTGCTGACCCCTCCTCCAATGCCATGGATTTGGCTGGCCCCGCCTCCAATACCATGGTTTTGGCTGGCCCCGCCTCCAATACCATGGTTTTGGCTGGCCCCGCCTCCAATACCATGTTTTTGGCTGGCCCCGCCTCCAATACCATGGATTTGGCTGGCTCCGCCTCCAATACCATGGATAGGGCTTGCCCCACCTGGATACAGCTGGCCCCGCCTCCAATACCATGGATACGGCTGGCTCCGCCTCCAATACCATGGATAGGGCTTGCCCCACCTGGATACAGCTGGCCTTGCCTCCAATACCATGGTTATGGCTGGCTCCGCCTCCAATACCATGGATAGGGCTTGCCCCACCTGGATACAGCTGGCCCCGCCTCCAATACCATGGATACGGCTGGCTCCGCCTCCAATACCATGGATAGGGCTTGCCCCACCTGGATACAGCTGGCCCTGCCTCCAATACCATGTTTATGGCTGGCCCTGCCTCCAATCCCATGGTTTTGGCGGGCCCCGCCTCCAATACCATGGTTTTGGCTGGCCCCGCCTCAAATACCATGGTTTTGGCTGGCCCCGCCTCAAATACCATGGTGTTGGCTGGCCCCGCCTCCAATACCATGGATATGGCTGGCTCCACCTCCAATACCATAGAGACGGCTGGCTCCGCCTCCAATACCATGGATACGGCTGGCCCCGCCTCCAACACCATGGTTTTGGCTGGCCCCGCCTCCAATACCATGGTTTTGGCTAGCCCTGCCTCCAATACCATGGTTTTGGCTGGCCCCGCCCCCAATACCATGTTCCTCCAATACCATGTTTTAGGCTGGCCCTGCCTCCAATACCATGGTTTTGGCTGGCCCCGCCTCCAATACCATGGTTTTGGCTGGCCCCGCCCCCAATACCATGGTTTTGGCTGGCCCCGCATCCAATACCATGGATACGGCTGGCCCTGCCTCCAATACCATGGATACCGCTGGCCCCGCCTCCAATACTGCTGGCCCTGCCTCCAATACCATGGTTTTGGCTGGCCCCGGCTCCAATACCATGGATTTGGCTGGCCCCGCCTCCAATACCATGGTTTTTGCTGGCCCCACCTCCAATACCATGGTTTTGGCTGGCCCCGACTCCAATACCATGGATACGGCTGGCCCCGACTCCAATACCATGGATACGGCTGGCCCCGCCTCCAATACCATGGTTTTGGCTGACCCCGCCTCCATTAACAGTGGCCCTGCCTCCAATACTGCTGACCCCTCCTCCAATGCCATGGATTTGGCTGGCCCCGCCTCCAATACCATGGTTTTGGCTGGCCCCGCCTCCAATACCATGGTTTTGGCTGGCCCCGCCTCCAATACCATGTTTTTGGCTGGCCCCGCCTCCAGTACCATGGATTTGGCTGGCCCCGCCTCCAATACCATGGATTTGGCTGGCCCCGCCTACAATACCATGGTTTTGGCTGGCCCCACCTCCAATACCATGTTTTTGGCTGGCCCCGCCTCCAATACCATGAATACGGCTGGCTCCGCCTCCAATACCATGGATAGGGCTTGCCCCACCTGGATACAGCTGGCCCTGCCTCCAATACCATGGTTATGGCTGGCCCTGCCTCCAATCCCATGGTTTTGGCGGGCCCCGCCTCCAATACCATGGTTTTGGCTGTCCCCGCCTCCAATACCATGGTTTTGGCTGGCTCCGCCTCAAATACCATGGTTTTGGCTGGCCCCGCCTCCAATACCATGGATATGGCTGGCTCCGCCTCCAATACCATGGAGACAGCTGGCTCTGCTTCCAATACCATGGATACGGCTGTCCCCGCCTCCAACACCATGGTTTTGACTGGCCCCGCCTCCAATACCATGGTTTTGGCTGGCCCCGCCTCCAATACCATGGTTTTGGCTGGCCCCGCCTCCAATACCATGTTCCTCCAATACCATGTATTTGGCTGGCCCCGCCTCCAATACGATGGTTTTGGCTGGCCCTGCCTCCAATACCATGGATACGGCTGGCCCCGCCTCCAATACTGCTGGCCCTGCCTCCAATACCATGGATTTGGCTGGCCCCGGCTCCAATACCATGGATTTGGCTGGCCCTGCCTCCAATACCATTGTTTTGGCTGGCCCCACCTCCAATACCATGGTTTTGGCTGGCCCCGACTCCAATACCATGGATACGGCTGGCCCCGCCTCCAATACCATGGTTTTGGCTGACCCCGCCTCCAATACCATGGTTTTGGCTGGCCCCGCCTCCATTAACAGTGGCCCTGCCTCAAATACTGCTGGCCCCTCCTCCAATGCCATGGTTTTGGCTGGCCCCGCCTCCAATACCATGGATTTGGCTGGCCCCACCTCCAATACCATGGTTTTGGCTGGCCCCGCCTCCAATACCATGGTTTTGGCTGGCCCCACCTCCAATACCATGTTTTTGGCGGGCCCCACTTCCAATACCATGTTTATGGCAGGCCCCGCCACCAATACCATGGTTTTGGCTGGCCCCGCATCCAATACCATGGTTTTGGCTGGCCCTGCCTCCAATACCATGGGTTTGGCTGGCCCCGCCTCCAATACCATTGATACGGCTGGCCCCGCCTCCAGTTCCATGGATACGGCTGGCCCCGCCTCCAGTCCCATGGATACAGCTGGCCCTGCCTCCAGTTCCATGGATACGGCTGGCCCCGCCTCCAATACCATGGTTTTGGCTGGCCCCGCCTCCATTAACACTGGCCCTGCCTCCAATACTGCTGGCCCCTCCTCCAATGCCATGGTTTTGGCTGGCCCCGCCTCCAATACCATGGATTTGGCTGGCCCCACCTCCAATACCATGGTTTTGGCTGGCCCCGCCTCCAATACCATGGTTTTGGCTGGCTCTGCCTCCAATACTGCTGGCCCCTCCTCCAATGCCATGGTTTTGGCTGGCCCCTCCTCCAATACCATGGATTTGGCTGGCCCCACCTCCAATACCATGGTTTTGGCTGGCCCCGCCTCCAATACCATGGTTTTGGCTGGCTCGCCTCCAATACCATGGGTTTGGCTGGCCCTGCCTCCAATACCACTGGCCCCGCCTCCAGTACCATGGTTTTGACTGGCCCTGCCTCCAACACCATGGTTTTGGCTGGCCCCACCTCCAATACCATGGATACGCTGGCCCCGCCTCCAATACCATGGATACGGCTGGCCCCGCCTCCAATACCATGGTTTTGGCTGGCCCCGCCTCCAATACCTCTGGCCCTGCCTCCAATACCATGGTTTTGGCTGGCCCCACCTCCAATACCTTGGTTTTGGCTGGCCCCGCCTCCAATACCATGGTTTTGGCTGGCTCCGCCTCCAATACCATGGTTTTGGCTGGCTCCACCTCCAATACCATGTTCCTCCAATACTCCAATACCATGTTTTTGGCTGGCCCCGCCTCCAATACCATGGTTTTGGCTGGCCCTGCCTCCAATACCATGGTTTTGGCTGGCCCCGCCTCCAATACCATGCTTTTGGCTGCCCCGCCTCCAATACCATGGTTTAGGCTGGCCCCGCCTCCAATACCTCTGGCCCTGCCTCCAATACCATGGTTTTGGCTGGCCCCACCTCCAATACCTTGGATATGGCTGGCCCCGCCTCCAGTTCCATGGATACGGCTGGCCTCGCCACCAATACTTTGGTTTTGGCTGGTCCTGCCTCCAATACCACTGGCCCCGCCTCCAATACCATGGTTTTGGCTGGCCCCACCTCCAATACCATGGTTTTGGCTGGTCCCACCTCCAATACCATGGTTTTGGCTGGCCCCGCCTCCAATACAATTGATACGGCTGGCCCCGCCTCCAGTACCATGGATACGGCTGGCCCCGCCTCCAATACCATGGTTTTGGTTGGCCCTGCTTCCAATATCATCGTTTTGGCTGGCCCCGCCTCCAATACCATGGTTTTGGCAGGCCCGCCTCCAATACCATGGTTTTGGCTGGCCCCGCCTCCAATACCATGGTTTTGGCTGGCCCCGCCTCCAATACCTTGGATATGGCTTGCCATGCCTCCAATTCCATGGATACGGCTGGCCCCGCCTCCAATACCATGGTTTTGGCTGGCCCCGCCTCCAATACCATGGTTTTGGCTGGCCCGCCTCCAATACCATGGTTATGGCTGGCCCCGCCTCCAATACCATGGTTTTGGCTGGCCAAAACAAATTTGTAGGTTTTTCTTTTTTTCTAGTACTTGCAGTAAGTACATTAAAAATTCTTGTGGATAATCTTGGTTTATAGTGAATATCACAATTCCCGCACAGTAGTCCAATTCCTGCCTTATTCCTGTGACACTGTGTATTCTCAGGATTGTTTGTTGCATTCCTGTGAAGGAGTAACATTTGCTAATACAACTGGTCCGCACCATTTAAGTACATGTTTTCAGGAATTGGTGGCAATTGGAATAGAAAATTGATTGCTACATTTGCATAGCAATTTACACCAGTTGTATTGGAACATTTGAATGGACCAGATAGTTCTGTGTCTGACTCATTTGATGGAAGTCCATGAGGTTTGCAGAGGTGTAGTTGGCTTTGTTTGAGGAGTTGGGTATGCATTTGAGTTTTCAGTACATTCTTTTGTGGTTTTGGTGGTTGATGAAGTATGAACTGATTTCAATTTCTTTGGTGGTTCTATTCGGAGATTCTGTATAAGTTCTGCTTGCATGAGTTTTATTTTACAAAGTTTGTGTTTTTTAGGGACAGGGTATATTTTGAGGTGGGGCGTGTAGAGTGCATGTAGTCTGTTGAACTCTGAGATACAAGGAATGTCAGTGTTTACTTTATTTGCATCAAACTTGACTAGAAATAGTCCTTCAAGTGTACATAGGCGTGATAGTGTTACGTAACTCTTACCTTCTTTAAAAACTGTGCGGCCAATATCAATTAATGCTTTATCTAGGGTTAGGTTTTGTGATTTATGAATAATGACTGCGTATGCTAGAGACAGAACAAACTGTTCTCTGCGTACATACATTTTTTTGAAAAGAAGGAATTGTGCTGTTGAGAGTTGTATCCTTTTAACTTCTGAAAGTTTGACAAAGTGAATATTGACAAAATGAATGCTGTTGTCACATGGGTATGTTTGAAAGCCAACAACTGTACCAGTGCTCCATTATCCAAACGTTGTTCCACATCAAGAAAAAAAGGGTGGCGAGGCGTGCAGTCCGGTTCCCAGTCAAAAGGTACCTGATGCAAAAAGTAACTGGGTTGGATCCCAAAAATAAATTAACAAGTATTAACAGGGTTGTATGCCAAAAAAATGAACATGTATTAACGGGGTTAGATTCCATCTGCTGTTCAGTTGCTGTTTTTATTTTCCTCCCAGCGCTTTCTTGTCACAGTCAGTCACCAGGGAGGCTGTGCTTATATTCAGCTCTCACCAATTAGTTGCTCTTTCAGTCTCTAGGGATTCTGGTAGCTGTAGGGTTAACATGTTACCAAATCAGGTGACCAGGAACGGACACCCCTCCTAATGCACAAGTCTTTCCCAAATTTGGGGGAGGGGAGAACACATCAATATGGCTCTACAGTGGGATCTAACCCAGTTACTTTTTGCATCAGTACATTTTGACTGGGAACCGGGGTGCCTGCGTCGCAATTCCCCCTTTTTCTTACCTTGTTCCACATCAAGGCTACGTTTCAGCATCACTGTACAGTTTAAACACAATGTTAACATTTTCTCTAAACCAGCTGTGTTAGAGAAAGAGTTTTCTAAGGTATTTTGTTCATTTATTTAATTTTATTGGTTTATACAAACCTTTCAAAAACAAACCAGAGACAATCTCAGAATACACAGACAAACGAAACATTTCAAATGCCTTTCCTGTTATCAAATTAAACCTATTTTCTACATCACTGTCATTTAAGATTCAACCAACTTTTCTTAGTAATTTGACTTAAGTTCGTCATCCATTTTTAGCAGGAATGTTAAAGCATATATCAGTTTATTATTAGTTTCAGTAAAACATTCCTCGCACCATTCTTCCACGGTCAAATATGGTCTGTTTGCAATGATGGGGCCAAAGAGTAAAGTTATTTTAGATGTAAAGGCTTTGCAAAAAAGAATCAGATGTTTAATATTCTCCTCTTGATAGTCACGATCTGCATTTCGGATTATCTTCTCAAATTTTGGCCAGCACATGATCACCTCCTTGGTCTTAAATTGATTGAGTCTAAATTTCAAGAGCAGCATTGTTTTTTGCTTATTTGGACATCTTTCCAGATATTGGCTCAGTGTGTTATAGGCCTTTCCCTCTCCTGGCACATTTTTCATAAGAGTATCTGGATCGTTGCGTACCAGTACTTATCCAGTCTTGTTCCCATAGTTTTTTTTTAACCGCATCTGGATTTTTGATCAACATGTCATTATCACTATTCAGATCTTCCAGGATTTGATGACATTGTGTTATCCATGCTTAAAAGACCAAATTTGATATTTTGTTGGCATGATCGTGAAAGATCTTCATCTGCGGCACACCATTTGGGGTAATTATTTTATGGAAAATTGACAATGTGTTCCATATGATCTTAGCTTTAATGGCAATCAGTACGAGTCCATATCATACAACAGCAGTGGGTATTCCTTTCATTATTTTATTTTTTTAGATATCTCATCCAGAAAATGTTTTCGAGAGTATCCCACAACGCAGCCCGACATCCTAAGGCATTTTCTGTCCCAAAAATTACTGATGGCACATCCTTTTGATTATAGAACTTGATAGTTGGAATCATGGAAAATTTCCCATATTTTTCATTAATGACAGCAGCTTGTAAGCCCAATTGTTGGCATTTTGATTTGTTTTTTTAACCCATATTTGGTCAGTTATGTTCGAATTAAACCACATGCCTAGATATTTTATATGTTTGACGTTTGGCACCATTTAATCTTTTTTCCATTTTGAGTACCCCTTTTAGTGAGGTCTTGAAGTGTTAGGATCACAGATTTACTTGAATGAATGTATAATCCATTTTCAACAACATATTGCTCTACAGCCTGCAATTTTCATTGCAGTCCAAAGGGTGTGAGATCCATCAGCACTAGATCAGCATAGTTCTCAGATCACAGCAGTGTCATATATTTTGGGGGTCAAAGCCTCCGATATTCTCGATGTTTCCAATGTCAGATATGAATGCATTGAAAATTATTGAGGCTAAAGGACACCCCTGTTTGACTCTGCAAAAATGTTTTTATCGGCTTGGGTAACGTAACATTTGAATCCAAACATATGCTGATCTCAGTGTTCGTATGAAGATCTTTGATTGCCAATAATAAACTCTCAGGGCAGTTCCACAATTTCAATTTATTCCAGAGCATTTCACTGTCCATGCTATCAAACGCGTGAGACAGGTCCACAAACGCAAGATAGATGTTGCCTCTTTTCCTGATGGGTCCATTTTGATTAGATTAATGAGTAGGAGGTTTAAACCACATCCCCCACACCCTTAACAAACCCAGTTTTGCCTGTAGTCTATATGCTCACTTAAGGATAACCTAAGGTTTTTAGTCATGCTGTAGCTTGTTGACAGCTAGGTAGTGTCACACCATGCACATCTAGTTTGTCTATGGAGTAAATTTGCACCAGTGGTTGCATTTCATTTTTCAGCATGGTTTCTTTGAATTGTGTGCAACTTGCAAGAGTTGGCATTATGGACATACATTTTATGTTTTTGTATGCACATTTTTCCATGACATCAGTAGCACACATGTTAAGACCGTATAGGTCATGTATGCGTCTGCTATTCAATTTACACTGTGTTTCTTTAGATAGTACACCAATCCGAATACTTTTAAAAATGTTGGCATAGGTGAGGTCTCCAGCCTGATGCATGTAATAAGTTCTCTGTATTGGAAATGTTGCCAGAGATTTAAATTTCCTATGGTGCCAAGAGTTTGATTGCACAGTTTGTGTCCTAAGATTTTAAAAATGTGTTCACCTTTCACTGGTGTTAATTGAAGATCTCCAAAAACAATGTTTTCCAGCAAAGAGTTGTTTGTAGTTTGTAGTTTGTAGTCTGTTTTGAGGACCTCTAGCAATCCGAGGTGAATCAAAGCCAACATTAAGTTGGAGACCATGCTCACCTCATCTAATACAAGCATTTTCATTTGTTTTAAAACTCTGTGTAGCTCCATAGCAGCTTCTGCTGAAATTTTGTAGTAGTCTAATTTATTTTGGTGTTTTACTGGAAGGAGTAGTAATCGCTGTAAAGTGACACCACCTATGTTGTAGGTGGCTAAACCTGTGGGGGCGGTTACAACAGCTGAAATATTGTTTGTTAATTGTTGAGGAACTTACTGATTTTTATTAAGAATGTTTTTCCTGAACCAGCTTGACCACTTACATAGAGCAGTATAGGTTTATAGTCTTGACAGGTACAAGTTTTACTTTCGTGCTGTACACCATGTTGAATTTCTTCAGTTACTTATAGGAAAATGCTATGCTGTTCATTTGACTGATTTCAGTACAGCAAAGTCTTCTGTAGATTGCTCATACTGACATAGTGTTTTCGACTTCTATCATGGCTATTTCTGCCTCATTTGGTTTGAGTGGTTGTCCAAGTGGTTCTTGGCTTCCTGTTAGAGAAGGCTGACTGCTCTCAGAAGTGTCTATGTTTAGTAGTTCTTGAAATTCTTCCTCTTGTTGGTGTTCATTGTCCAACATGTTTGTGTACCGTGTAAAATGTATGTCTTTTATAGTGCTTTCACTTGCATTGAAAGCATCTTCATAGGAGGCATGAGTGGCTAATTAGCTTCCTTTCACCATGGTTTGAAAAGTTGGAGTAGGGACATGCAGTACAGTTATTTATGTTTAGGAGTTTTTAATGATGGCTTCATATGATTAATGAGGCTGCTTTTAGTAAGTTTAACTAGGCTGCCCTCACAACCTTTCACTATGTATATCTTTTTTCCCCCTCATCTTGTTTAATATTATCTTTGTATGAGAAGTGTTGGGCTATATGGATAGGCATATGGTTTCCAAAGCAGTACTTCTGTTTGGGTAGTATGGTCTATTAAGTTGTTTTTCAAAATGTCCTGGATGTTAGCCAAAAATGATCGTATTGTTTGTATGTCTTGGTAAGATTTGAGATCGCTCTCTCGCTCGTTTAAACAGTCTGCAGCTCATAGCAGCCACATTATCTATGGGAGAGCATTTTTATGCCGAAGCTATACAATTTCTGTGACAAGGTTTTGTCATATGGAATGTCATCCCAGCGGTCTTTCAGCTCAGTTTTCTCTACTTTGGTTAAGTAGGCTGTCACATATCGTGCAACTGCAGTGGAATTGTCTGCAATGCATCTTTGAAATTGCAAAATATGGGTATGTAGGTCACTCTGTGTACTTTCTGAAGGGATTTCACATGTGACATATTTGTGAATGAAATCCAAAACAGTGGCATCACTGTCTTCACCAAATCTTGGTGCATTTTTAATACACAAACACGTGTGGAAACTGCTGTTTAAACAGATAGGTATGGGGCGCCATATTGAAAAACATGGCTACCCCTGATTTTGAGATACCGTTGTTAGCAGTTGTGAAAAATCACGGTAGTTGATCTAAACCACTGCCACCAGCCATTTAAAATAGCAAAAGGTAATTTTTACTGTTCATGAGTGTTTTGACTCAGGGGAAGCTAAGCAACCCCTCCAGCACTCTATAGTAAGATAGGGTGTGCTGGGTTAGTACATTTAAAGAGACTAGTAAAGTCAATTTAACTTTACATATCCTGAGAGACAGTAATCATTCTCATTCTCAGGGAAGGTATTTAAACCTTTGGGGAGTCTGAAAAACACCCCTGTGCCACTGCACTGAAGGTGCTGTGTGACACTCAGAAAAAGATGCCACTGGAATTGTTTTAAAACTCCATACTAAAGAACACAAAAGTAAAACACACACAAAATACATAAGTAGAAAAAAAAAGCTCACGCTCTTCCCAGGTAAAAAATAAAATCCCAGAAAACCAGCAAAGTTTCTGGGGGTCTCAAAAGGTACGGGAAATTAGCACATTTGGAGAATTCTCCCTAACAGGCCCTGCTGGATAGGGTTGCCTGGAGACGGCTGGCCCCTCCTCGAGTTGCCTGGAGACGGCTGGCCCCACATCATGTTGCCTGGAGATGGCTGGCCCCACATCGGGTTACCTGGAGACGGCTGGCCCCGCCTCAGGTTGCCTGGAGACGGCTGGCCCCGCCTCGGGTTGCCTGGAGACGGCTGGCCCTGCTTCGGGTTGCCTGGAGACGGCTGGCCCCGCCTCCAGTTGCCTGGAGACGGCTGGCCCCGCCTCCAGTACCATGGTTTTTGGGAGAATTCTCATTCAATGGCTAATTTCCCTTACCTAGTGAGTCCCTCAGCAGCTTTGCTGGATTTCTGGAGTTATTTTCTTCACTTGATAAGAGTGTGAGCTTTTCCCCCCCACTCTTACCCATGTTTTGCCATGTGTATTTCATCGGTTTTTGTGATTGTGGGCTCTGGAGTACACCACTTCAGTAGCCCCCTTCTTTTGTGTGTTACACTGCACCTTCAGTGCAGTGACACAGGGTTGTCTTTTAGACTTCACACCGACTCCATTTCTGGGGCTGGCTACTGTCCCCCAGAAAAGGGTAAAGTTGCCATTAACTTTACATAGTCAGTTAACCACAGATCCAGTACACCCCATCTTACATGGAGTATCGGAAAGGGTTACTTCTTAGCCCTTTTTATCTGTACCTCCTAGAGCCTTTTTTTGCTCTTTTAACATTTAGACTTGGCTGTGGCAGTGGTATCTACCTTACCTTTTCTACCGTGTTTATACTATATAAACGTGGTATTGTTTTAGGCTATTATATTAGCCTCGAACATAAACCTGCTTGACCAAATACTTTTTCTTTTGGCTCTGGTCGGGTTTATTCGCCATTTCTTTTTGCTAAAGTCCTTCTTGTGTTACTTTGCACGGCAAACTAGGTTTGCCTTCTTTTGTGAAAACAAAATCAAAATATCGGGGCTGAGTACCCCAAAAGGAAGTACACTAAACACTGGTTACAAAGGGACATACAAAGGACTTTATTTTATACTGAATCCAGTTACTAAAAACAGAGCAAAATCAGATAGCTATCAGCCCTCAGTGCAACACAACGAACTCCAGTGTAGTTCAGTGTGAGACGCTGTACATTAGAATACATTGGTTTTTATACTTTTTGTGAGCACAATGTCCAGCCCCACTTCAGGTTAATATTCCACTAATACATCACCAATCTAGGGTTCATGCCAAGTCTCGCACATCTGCATATAACTGGTTTGCTTTTAATACATATGTCAACAAGCCTATACAGCAACTGTGTATTCTGGGATTTTCCATGCAGGTCTTCTCAAACATTAGTACAAAGTAGTTAAACAAGTGTTCTACGTTCAGTATTTGAATACATTGTCTTCAACGTATGCTTTTGGATTAGTTTAATTGCACGAGTAATCCTTTACACACATAGGTCAACGAAGGACAAGGTCTCAGTTCACGACCTCAACAAGTGGCCTGGAGGCAAGTTACATATTAACTACGTACAGAGGTCAAGACGGCCATGTTGTATTTTGGAATGACATTGTTCAGCATTTTAACTCACAGGGTGACTTTTACAAAGCGAACCTAAAATGGCGGATTGACCTAAAATGGAGGCTTACATTGATTCTAAGGTCAGGACCTTGCAACACGGATTCCTTTGCAAATGATTTACAAGCAACTTGGCGTAGGCCAATATACATATATTTATTGCAATAGGATGCACGATACAATTTCTCTTTTGACACTTTGTTCACCGTCTTTTGGTGGGCTTCTGCCAAGAAGCCCTCTAGGCGCCTGGGTGTCTAGGTGGGCTGAATGTGAGGGAGGGGTGGGGGTCCGGAGTCTTCTTCCCATGAGCCTGGTGGGGGATGGGGGTGGGAGGTTGGGGGGGGTCAACCAGCTCATCTTCCACAGCATCCCCTTCTTGGTCGAAATTGCTGCACACTGCTGTAATGGTCTGGATAGCCATCTGAAGAGCCTCTCCTGTTTTTAAGGAGTGCACCTTTTATGCACCGTCGCTGCAGCTGGCTTCATCCCTGCGTAGTGCAGACCCCTCCAGACGTCCTCCTTCTTGTCGAAGCTCCAGGAACCATGGGTCTGCAGGAAACTACCAGGAACAACTGCTGTTGCACCAGCTTCTTCCTTGAATAAGGTATTGTGTTCTGCTTCGAGGAGCTAGGGTGAATCCCTTTTCTCCTCCAAGGGTTGCCCTTATCTTTCCTCCTTCTTATAACTTTTGCTTTCTGTGTTGACAATATCTAAGTACTCCTGGCAACGTTGAATCTTGAACTGTCTGACTGTGTGATCCTCGACAACAGGAACCCGGTTCCACTTGACACTGGCTCCGGCCTATTGACTCTTGAATTCCTGTCAACTAGTATTCTCTGATTCTGTCTGCCCTGATAAAAGTATTGCCTATGATTTTTGCCCCCAACTCTCTCTGGTTAACTCGGGTGCTAAGTGTGTTTTTACCCTGGTAACATTGCTTGCTGCAGATATGCGTATCTTTAGTAAGACTGAACTGTCATTACTGTCAAAAAGTGATTGCATATGTATTCCTGCTAACGTCTTTTGTTTCACAACATCGGTCCGGTAAAACATAGGGTGCTTACCTTGAGTTATTCTGTACCAAGTGAATTGGTTGTTTGTAGTGTATTTTACATGTGGTTTTGAATTAATAGAAGTGTTGTGTTTATAACAAATGGTTTAAAAATAAATGTACTTTTTTTTACCTGAAACCTTGAGTCAGTGTTTTCTTGAGTCATAGTAATTTTGGTCCCTTTGTGTAATCTCTGCTGCTGCTCATATACTCTTGAGATAAGCCTGGCTACTCCGCTACTGCTACCACTTTAACATAGTAGTACAGGCTTGTACCAAAGGTGAACTTGTATTACCACTTGCAGTCTTAATAAAGTGTAGTGGTCCGTAAGGTCACTGCACAGGATTCTGCCGAACACATGGTTTTGGCTGGCCTCGCTTCCAGTGCCGTGGATACGGCTGGCCCCGTGTCCAGTGCCGTGGATACGCTGGCCCCACGTCCAGTGCCGTGGATACGGCTGGCCCCACGTCCAGTGCCGTGGATACGGCTGGCCCCGCCTCCAATACCATGGATAAGGCTGGCCCCGCCTCCAATACCATGGATACAGCTGGCCCCGCCTCCAATACCATGGATACGGCAGGCCCCGCCTCCAATACCATGGATATGGCTGGCCCCGCCTCCAATACCATGGTTTTGGCTGGCCCCGCCTCCAATACAATGGATTTGGCTGGCCCGGCCTCCAATACCATGGATACGGCCTGCTCCACCATACGGCTGGCCCCACCTGGATATGGCTGGCCCTGCCTCCAATACCATGGTTTTGGCTGGCCCCGCCTCCAATACCATGGATACGGCTGGCCCCGCCTCCAATACCATGGATACGACTGGCCCCGCCTCCAATACCATGGATACGGCTGGCCCCACCTCCAATACCATGGAGACGGCTGGCTCCGCTTCCAATACCATGGATACGGCTGGCCCCGCCTCCAATACCTTGGATATGGCTGGCCATGCTTCCAGTTGCATGGATACAGCTGGCCCTGCCTCCAATACCATGGTTTTGTCTGGCTCCACCTCCAATACCACTGGCCCCGCCTCCAATACCACTGGCCCTGCCTCAAATACCATTGTTTTGGCTGGCTCCGCCTCCAATACCATGGTTTTGGCAGGCCCCGCCTCCAATACCATGGTTTTGGCTGGCCCCGCCTCCAATACCATGGATACGGCTGGCCCCGCCTCCAATACCATGGATACGGCTGGCTCCGCCTCCAATACCATGGATACAGCTGGCCCCACCTGGATACAGCTGGCCCCGCCTCCAATACCAGGGTTTTGGTTGGCCCCGCCTCCAATACAATGGTTTTGGCTGGCCCCGCCTCCAATACCATGGTTTTGGCTGGCCCCGCCTCCAATACCATGGATACGGCTGACCCCGACTCCAATACCATGGATACGGCTGGCCCCGCCTCCAATACCATTAAGACGGCTGGCTCTGCCTCCAATACCATGGACACGGCTGGCCCCGCATCCAATACCTTGGATATGGCTGGCCATGCCTCCAGTTCCATGGATACGGCTGGCCCCGCCTCCAATACCATGGTTTTGGCTGGCTCCGCCTCCAATACCACTGGCCCGCCTCCAATACCATGGTTTTGGCTGGCCCCGCCTCCAATACCATGGATTTGGCTAGCCCCGCCACCAATACCATGGATACGGCTGGCTCCACCTCCAATACCATGGATACGGCTGGCCCCACCTGGATACAGCTGGCCCTGCCTCCAATACCATGGTTTTGGCTGGCCCTGCCTCCAATACCATGGTTTTGGTGGGCCCCGCCTCCAATAGCATGGTTTTGGCTGGCCCCGCCTCCAATAGCATGGTTTTGGCTGGCCCCGCCTCCAATACCATGGTTTTGGCTGGCCCCGCCTCCAATACCATGGTTTTGGCTGGCCCTGCCTCCAATACCATGGATACGGATGGCCCCGCCTCCAATACCATGGTTTTGGCTGGCCCCGCCTCCAATACCATGGTTTTGGCTGGCATCTCCTCCAATACCATGGTTTTGGCTGGCCCCGCCTCCAATACCATGTTCCTCCAATGCCATGCTTTTGTCTGGCCCCGCCTCCAATACCATGGTTTTGGCTGGCCCCACCTCCAATACCATGTTTCTCCAATACCATGTTTTTGGCTGGCCTCGCCTCCAATACCATGGTTTTGGCTGGCCCCGCCTCCAATACCATGGTAATGGCTGGCCCTGCCTCCAATACCATGGTTTTGGCTGGCTCCGCCTCCAGTTACATAGTTTTGGCTGGCCCTGCCTCCAATACCATGATTTTGGCTGGCCCCGCCTCCAATACCATGGTTTTGGCTGGCCCCGCCTCGAATACCATGGTTTTGGCTGGCCCCGCCTCCAATACCATGGTTTTGGCTGGCCCCGCCTCCAATACCATGGTTTTGGCTGGCCCCGCCTCCAATACCATGGTAATGGCTGGCCCTGCCTCCAATACCATGGTTTTGGCTGGCTCCGCCTCCAGTTACATAGTTTTGGCTGGCCCTGCCTCCAATACCATGATTTTGGCTGGCCCGCCTCCAATACCATGGTTTTGGCTGGCCCCGCCTCGAATACCATGGTTTTGGCTGGCCCCTCCTCCAATACCATGGATACGGCTGGCCTCGCCTCCAATACCATGGATACGGCTGGCTCCGCCTCCAATACCATGATTTTGGCTGCCCCGCCTACAATACCATGGTTTTGGCTGGCCCCGCCTCCAATACCATGGTTTTGGCTGGCCCCACCTCCAATACCATGGATACGGCTGGCCCCGCCTCCAATACCATGGTTACAGCTGGCCCTGCATACAATACCATGGGTACGGCTGGCTCCGCCTCCAATACCATGGATATGGCTGGCCCCTCATGGATACGGCTGGCCCTGCCTCCAATACCATGGTTTTGGCTGGCCCCGCCTCCAATACCATGGTTTTGGCTGGCCCCGCCTCCAATACCATGGTTTTGGCTGGCCCCGCCTCCAATACCTTGGATATAGCTGGCCATGCTTCCAGTTGCATGGATACAGCTGGCCCTGCCTCCAATACCATGGTTTTGTCTGGCTCCACCTCCAATACCACTGGCCCCACCTCCAATACCACTGGCCCTGCCTCAAATACCATGGTTTTGGCTGGCTCCGCCTCCAATACCATGGTTTTGGCTGGCCCCGCCTCCAATACCATGGTTTTGGCTGGCCCCGCCTCCAATACCATGGTTCTGGCTGGCCCCACCTCCAATACCATGTTTCTCCAATACCATGTTTTTGGCTGGCCCTGCCTCCAATACCATGGTTTTGGCTGGCCCCGCCTCCAATACCATGGTTTTGGCTGGCCCGCCTCCAATACCATGGTTTTGGCTGGCCCCGCCTCGAATACCATGGTTTTGGCTGGCCCCTCCTCCAATACCATGGATACGGCTGGCCTCGCCTCCAATACCATGGATACGGCTGGCCCCGCCTCCAATACCATGATTTTGGCTGCCCCGCCTACAATACCATGGTTTTGGCTGGCCCCGCCTCCAATACCATGGTTTTGGCTGGCCCCACCTCCAATACCATGGATACGGCTGGCCCCGCCTCCAATACCATGGTTACAGCTGGCCCTGCATACAATACCATGGGTACGGCTGGCTCCGCCTCCAATACCATGGATATGGCTGGCCCCTCCTGGATACGGCTGGCCCTGCCTCCAATACCATGGTTTTGGCTGGCCCCGCCTCCAATACCATGGTTTTGGCTGGCCTCGCCTCCAATACCATGGTTTTGGCTGGCCCCGCCTCCAATACCATGGTTTTGGCTGGCCCCGCCTCCAATACCTTGGATATAGCTGGCCATGCTTCCAGTTGCATGGATACAGCTGGCCCTGCCTCCAATACCATGGTTTTGTCTGGCTCCACCTCCAATACCACTGGCCCCACCTCCAATACCACTGGCCCTGCCTCAAATACCATGGTTTTGGCTGGCTCCGCCTCCAATACCATGGTTTTGGCAGGCCCCGCCTCCAATACCATGGTTTTGGCTGGCCCCGCCTCCAATACCATGGTTTTGGCTGGCCCCGCCTCCAATACCATGGTTTTGGCTGGCCCCGCCTCCAATACCATGGTTCTGGCTGGCCCCACCTCCAATACCATGTTTCTCCAATACCATGTTTTTGGCTGGCCCTGCCTTCAATACCATGGTTTTGGCTGGCCCCGCCTCCAATACCATGGTTTTGGCTGGCCCCGCCTCCAATACCATGGTTTTGGCTGGCCCCGCCTCCAATACCATGGTAATGGCTGGCCCTGCCTCCAATACCATGGTTTTGGCTGGCTCCGCCTCCAGTTACATAGTTTTGGCTGGCCCTGCCTCCAATACCATGATTTTGGCTGGCCCGCCTCCAATACCATGGTTTTGGCTGGCCCCGCCTCGAATACCATGGTTTTGGCTGGCCCCTCCTCCAATACCATGGATACGGCTGGCCTCGCCTCCAATACCATGGATACGGCTGGCCCCGCCTCCAATACCATGATTTTGGCTGCCCCCGCCTACAATACCATGGTTTTGGCTGGCCCCGCCTCCAATACCATGGTTTTGGCTGGCCCCACCTCCAATACCATGGATACGGCTGGCCCCGCCTCCAATACCATGGTTACAGCTGGCCCTGCATACAATACCATGGGTACGGCTGGCTCCGCCTCCAATACCATGGATATGGCTGGCCCCTCCTGGATACGGCTGGCCCTGCCTCCAATACCATGGTTTTGGCTGGCCCCGCCTCCAATACCATGGTTTTGGCTGGCCCCGCCTCCAATACCATGGTTTTGGCTGGCCCCGCCTCCAATACCATGGTTTTGGCTGGCCCCGCCTCCAATACCTTGGATATAGCTGGCCATGCTTCCAGTTGCATGGATACAGCTGGCCCTGCCTCCAATACCATGGTTTTGTCTGGCTCCACCTCCAATACCACTGGCCCGACCTCCAATACCACTGGCCCTGCCTCAAATACCATGGTTTTGGCTGGCTCCGCCTCCAATACCATGGTTTTGGCAGGCCCCGCCTCCAATACCATGGTTTTGGCTGGCCCCGCCTCCAATACCATGGATTTGGTTGGCCCCGCCTCCAATACCATGGATACGGCTGGCTCCACCTCCAATACCATGGATACGGCTGGCCCCGCATCCAATACCTTGGATATGGCTGGCCATGCCTCCAGTTCCATGGATACGGCTGGCCCCGCCTCCAATACCATGGTTTTGGCTGGCTCCGCCTCCAATACCACTGGCCCCGCCTCCAATACCATGGTTTTGGCTGGCCCCGCCTCCAATACCATGGATTTGGCTAGCCCCGCCACCAATACCATGGATACGGCTGTCTCCACCTCCAATACCATGGATACGGCTGGCCCCACCTGGATACAGCTGGCCCTGCCTCCAATACCATGGTTTTGGCTGGCCCCGCCTCCAATACCATGGTTTTGGTGGGCTCCGCCTCCAATAGCATGGTTTTGGCTGGCCCCGCCTCCAATACCATGGTTTTGGCTGGCCCCGCCTCCAATACCATGGTTTTGGCTGGCCCCGCCTCCAATACCATGGTTTTGGCTAGCCCTGCCTCCAATACCATGGATACGGATGGCCCCGCCTCCAATACCATGGTTTTGGCTGGCCCCGCCTCCAATACCATGGTTTTGGCTGGCATCGCCTCCAATTCCATGGTTTTGGCTGGCCCCGCCTCCAATACCATGTTCCTCCAATGCCATGATTTTGTCTGGCCCCGCCTCCAATACCATGGTTTTGGCTGGCCCCGCCTCCAATACCATGGTTTTGGCTGGCCCCACCTCCAATACCATGTTTCTCCAATACCATGTTTTTGGCTGGCCCTGCCTCCAATACCATGGTTTTGGCTGGCCCCGCCTCCAATACCATGGTTTTGGCTGGCCCCGCCTCCAATACCATGGTAATGGCTGGCCCTGCCTCCAATACCATGGTGTTGGCTGGCTCCGCCTCCAGTTACATAGTTTTGGCTAGCCCTGCCTCCAATACCATGGATACGGATGGCCCCGCCTCCAATACCATGGTTTTGGCTGGCCCCGCCTCCAATACCATGGTTTTGGCTGGCATCGCCTCCAATACCATGGTTTTGGCTGGCCCCGCCTCCAATACCATGTTCCTCCAATGCCATGCTTTTGTCTGGCCCCGCCTCCAATACCATGGTTTTGGCTGGCCCCACCTCCAATACCATGGTTTTGGCTGGCCCCACCTCCAATACCATGTTTCTCCAATACCATGTTTTTGGCTGGCCCTGCCTCCAATACCATGATTTTGGCTGGCCCCGCCTCCAATACCATGGTTTTGGCTGGCCCCGCCTCGAATACCATGGTTTTGGCTGGCCCCTCCTCCAATACCATGGATACGGCTGGCCTTGCCTCCAATACCATGGATACGGCTGGCCCCGCCTCCAGTACCATGATTTTGGCTGCCCCCGCCTACAATACCATGGTTTTGGCTGGCCCCGCCTCCAATACCATGGTTTTGGCTGGCCCCACCTCCAATACCATGTATACGGCTGGCCCCGCCTCCAATACCATGGTTACAGCTGGCCCTGCATACAATACCATGGGTACGGCTGGCTCCGCCTCCAATACCATGGATATGGCTGGCCCCTCCTGGATACAGCTGGCCCTGGTTTTGGCTGGCCCTGCCTCCAATACCATGGTTTTGGCTGGCCCCGCCTCCAATACCATGGTTTTGGCTGGCCCCGCCTCCAAAACCATGGGTTTGCCTGGCCCCGCCTCCAGTTCAATGGATACGGCTGGCCCCGCCTCCAGTTCAATGGATACGGCTGGCCCCGCCTCCAGTCCCATGGATACAGCTGGCCCTGCCTCCTGTTCAATGGATACGGCAGACCCTGCCTCCAATACCATGGTTTTGGCTGGCCCTGCCTCCAATACCATGGTTTTGGCTGGCCCCGCCTCCAATACCATGGTTTTGGCTGGCCCCACCTCCAATACCATGGTGTTGGCTGGCCCCGCCTCCAATACCATGGATTTGGCTGGCCCCGCCTCCAATACCATGGATATGGCTGGCCCCTCCTGGATACGGCGGGCCCTGCCTCCAATACCATGGTTTTTTTGGGTGGCCCAGCCTCCAATACCATGGTTTGGCTGGCCCCGCCTCCAATACCGCTGGCCCCACCTCCAATACCATGGTTTTGGCTGGCCCCGCCTCCAATACCATGGTTTTGGCTGGCCCTGCCTCCAATACCATGGTTTTGGCTGGCCCCGCCTCCAATACCATTGATACGGCTGGCCCCGCCTCCAATACCATGGATACGGCTGGCCCTGCCTCCAATACCATTGATACGGCGGGCCCCGCCTCCAATACCATGGTTTTGGCTGGCCCCTCCTCCAATACTGCTGGCCCGCCTCCAATACCATGGTTTTGGCTGGCCCCGCCTCCAATACCATGGTTTTGGCTGGCCCAGCCTCCAATACCATGGATAGGCTAGCCCTGCCCCAATACCATTGTTTTGGCTGGCCCCGCCTCCAATACCATGGTTTTGGCTGGCCCCGCCTCTAATACCATGGTTTTGGTTGGCCCCGCCTCCAATACCATGGATACGGCTGGCCCTGCCTCCAATACCATGGATACGGCTGGCCCCGCCTCCAATATCATGGATACGGCTGGCCCCGCCTCCAATACCATGGTTTTGGCTGGCCCCGTCTCCAATACCATGTTCCTCCAATACCATGGTTTTGGCTGGCCCCGCCTCCAATACCATGGTTTTGGCTGGCCCCGCCTCCAATACCATGTTCCTCCAATACCATGGTTTTGGCTGGCCCCACCTCCAATACCATGGTTTTGGCTGGCCCCGCCTCCAATACCATGGTTTTGGCTGGCCCAACCTGGGGACAGCTGGCACCGCCTCCAATACCATGGTTTTGGCTGGCCCCTTCTCCAATACCATGGATACAGCTGGCTCCGCCTCCAATACCATGGATATGGCTGGCCCCACCTGGATACAGCTGGCCCCGCCTCCAATACCATGGATACAGCTGGCTCCGCCTCCAATACCATGGATATGGCTGGCCCCACCTGGATACAGCTGGCCCCGCCTCCAATACCATGGTTTTGGCTGGCCCTGCCTCCAATACCATGGTTTTGGCGGGCCCCGCCTCCAATACCATAGTTTTGGCTGGCCCCGCCTCCAATACCATGGTTTTGGCTGGCCCTGCCTCCAATACCATGGATACGGCTGGCCCCGCCTCCAATACCATGGATACGGCTGGCCCCGCCTCCAATACCATGGAGATGGCTGGCTCCGCCTCCAATACCATGGATACGGCTGGCCCCGCCTCCAATACCTTGGATGTGGCTGGCCATGCCTCCAGTTCCATGGATACGGCTGGCCCCGCCTCCAATACCATGGTTTTGGCTGGCCCCGCCTCCAATACCATGGATTTGGCTGGCCCCGCCTCCAATACCATGGATACGGCTCACTCCGCCTCCAATACCATGGATACGGCTGGACCCACCTGGATACAGCTGGCCCTGCCTCCAATACCATGGTTTTGGCTGGCCCTGCCTCCAATCCCATGGTTTTGGCTGGCCCCGCCTCCAATACCATGGTTTTGGCTGGCCCCGCCTCCAATACCATGGATTTGGCTGGCCCCGCCTCCAATACCATGGATTTGCCTGGCCCCGCCTCCAATACCATGGATACGGCTGGCTCTGCCTCCAATACCATGGATACGGCTGGCTCTGCCTCCAATACCATGGATACGGCTGGCCCCACCTGGATACAGCTGGCCCTGCCTCCAATACCATGGCTTTGGCTGGACCCGCTTCCAATACCATGGTTTTGGCTGGCCGCAAATCCAATACCATGCTTTTGGCTGGCCCCACCTCAAATACCATGGTTTTGGCTGGCCCCGCCTCCAATACCATGGATATGGCTGGCTCCGCCTTCAATACCATGGAGACGGCTGGCTCCGCCTCCAATACCATGGATTTGGCTGGCCCCACCTCCAATACCATGGATTTGGCTGGCCCCGCCTCCAATAGCATGGATAAAGGCTGGCTCTGCCTCCAATACCATGGATACGGCTGGCTCTGCCTCCAATACCATGGATACGGCTGTCTCTGCCTCCAATGCCATGGATACGGCTGGACCCACCTGGATACAGCTGGCCCCACCTCCAATACCATGGATTTGGCTGGCCCCGCCTCCAATACCATGGATTTGGCTGGCCCCGCCACCAATACCATGGATACGGCTGGCTCTGCCTCCAATACCATGGATACGGCTGGCCCCACCTGGATACAGCTGGCCCTGCCTCCAATACCATGGCTTTGGCTGGACTTGCCTCCAATCCCATGGTTTTGGCGGTCCCCGCCTCCAATACCATGGTTTTGGCTGTCCCCGCTTCCAATACCATGGTTTTGGCTGGCCGCGCCTCCAATACCATGGTTTTGGCTGGCCCCACCTCAAATACCATGGTTTTGGCTGGCCCCGCCTCCAATACCATGGATATGGCTGGCTCCGCCTCCAATACCATGGAGACGGCTGGCTCTGCCTCCAATACCATGGATACGGCTGGATCTGCCTCAAATACCATGGATACGGCTGGCCCCACCTGGATACAGCTGGCCCTGCCTCCAATACCATGGCTTTGGCTGGACCTGCCTCCAATCCCATGGTTTTGGCGGTCCCCGCCTCCAATACCATGGTTTTGGCTGTCCCCGCTTCCAATACCATGGTTTTGGCTGGCCGCGCCTCCAATACCATGGTTTTGGCTGGCCCCACCTCAAATACCATGGTTTTGGCTGGCCCCGCCTCCAATACCCTGGTTTTGGCTGGCCCCGCCTCCAATACCATGGTTTTGGCTGGCCCTGCCTCCAATACCATGGTTTTGGCTGGCCCCGCCTCCAATACCATGT
Organism: Ambystoma mexicanum; assembly: GCF_040938575.1. Taxonomy (NCBI): domain Eukaryota; kingdom Metazoa; phylum Chordata; class Amphibia; order Caudata; family Ambystomatidae; genus Ambystoma; species Ambystoma mexicanum. The sequence goes on from NC_090937.1 coordinate 386,110,699, forward strand.
TCCTCCAATACCATGTTTTTGGCTGGCCCCGCCTCCAATACCATGCTTATGGCAGGCCCCGCCTCCAATACCATGGTTTTGGCTGGCCCCGCCACCAATACCATGGGTTTGGCTGGCCCCGCCTCCAATACCATGGTTTTGGCTGGCCCTGCCTCCAATACCGCTGGCCCCGCCTCCAATACCGCTGGCCCCGCCTCCAATACCATGGATACGGCTAGCCCTGCCTCCAATACCATGGTTTTGGCTGGCCCCTCCTCCAATACTGCTGGACCGCCTCCAATACCATGGTTTTGGCTGGCCCCGCCTCCAATACCATGGTTTTGGCTGGCCCCACCTGGATACAGTTGGCCCCGCCTCCAATACCATGGTTTTGGCTGGCCCCGCCTCCGATACCATGGCTTTGGCTGGCCCCGCCATCAATACCATGGGTTTGGCTGGCCCCGCCTCCAATACCATGGATACAGCTGGCCCCGCCTCCAGTTCCATGGATACGGCTGGCCCCGCCTCCAGTCCCATGGATACAGCTGGCCCCGCCTCCAGTTCCATGGATACGGCTGGCCCCGCCTCCAATACCATGGTTTTGGCTGGCCCTGCCTCCAATACCATGGTTTTGGCTGGCCCCGCCTCCAATACCATGGATTTGGCTGGCCCCGCCTCCAATACCATGGATTTGGCTGGCCCCGCCTCCAATACCATGGGTACGGCTGGCTCCGCCTCCAATACCATGGATATGGCTGGCCCCTCTTGGATACGGCTGGCCCTGCCTCCAATACCATGGTTTTGGCTGGCCCCGCCTCCAATACCATGGATACGGCTGGCTCCGCCTCCAATACCATGGATACGGCTGGCCCCGCCTCCAATTCCTTAGATATGGCTGGCCATGCCTCCAGTTCCATGGATACGGCTGGCCCCGCCTCCAATACCATGGTTTTGGCTGGCTCCGCCTCCAATACCATTGGCCACGCCTCCAATACCACTGGCCCTGCCTCAAATACCATGGTTTTGGCTGGCCCCGCCTCCAATACCATGGTTTTGGCTGGCCCCGCCTCCAATACCATGGTTTTGGCTGGCCCCGCCTCCAATACCATGGTTTTGGCTGGCCCCGCCCCCAATACCATGGTTTTGGCTGGCCCCGCCCCCAATACCATGGTTTTGGCTGGCCCCGCCTCCAATACCATGGATACGGCTGGCCCTGCCTCCAATACCATGGATACGGCTGGCCCCGCCTCCAATACTGCTGGCCCTGCCTCCAATACCATGGTTTTGGCTGGCCCCAGCTCCAATACCATGGATTTTGCTGGCCCTGACTCCAATACCATGGTTTTGGCTGGCCCCGACTCCAATACCATGTTCCTCCAATACCATGGTTTTGGCTGGCCCCGCCTCCAATACCATGGTTTTGGCTGGCCCCGCCTCCAATACCATGGTTTTGGCTGGCCCTGCCTCCAATACCTTGGATACGGTTGGCCCCACCTCCAATACCATGTTCCTCCAATACGATGGTTTTGGCTGGCCCCGCCTCCAATACCATGGTTTTGGCTGGCAGCGCCTCCAATACCATGTTCCTCCAATACCATGGTTTTGGCAGGCCCCGCCTCCAATACCATGGTTTTGGCTGCCCCCCCTGGATACAGCTGGCCCCGCCTCCAATACCATGGTCTTGGCTGGCCCCGCCTCCAATACCATGGTCTTGGCTGGCCCCGTCTCCAATACCATGGTTTTGGCTGGCCCCGCCTCCAATACCATGGTTTTGGCTGCCCCCCCTGGATACAGCTGGCCCTGCCTCCAATACCATGGTTTTGGCAGGCCCCGTCTCCAATACCATGGTTTTGGCTGGCCCCGCCTCCAATACCATGGTTTTGGCTGGCCCCGCATAAGGCTGGCCCCGCCTCCAATACCATGGATACGGCTGGCTCCGCCTCCAATACAATGGATCTGGCTGGCCCCACCTGGATACAGCTGGCCCCGCCTCCAATACCATGGTTTTGGCTGGCCCTGCCTCCAATACCATGGTTTTGGCGGGCCCCGCCTCCAATACCATGGTTTTGGCTGGCCCCGCCTCCAATACCATGGATACGGCTGGCTCCGCCTCCAATACCATGGATACAGCTGGCCCCGCCTCCAATTCCTTAGATATGGCTGGCCATGCCTCCAGTTCCATGGATACGGCTGGCCCTGCCTCCAATACCATGGTTTTGGCTGGCTCCGCCTCCAATACCATTGGCCCCGCCTCCAATACCACTGGCCCTGCCTCAAATACCATGGTTTTGGCTGGCCCCGCCTCCAATACCATGATTTTGGCTGGCCCCGCCTCCAATACCATGGTTTTGGCTGGCCCCGCCTCCAATACCATGGTTTTGGCTGGCCCCGCCCCCAATACCATGGTTTTGGCTGGCCCCGCCTCCAATACCATGGTTTTGGCTGGCCCCGCCCCCAATACCATGGTTTTGGCTGGCCCCGCCTCCAATACCATGGATACGGCTGGCCCTGCCTCCAATACCATGGATACGGCTGGCCCCGCCTCCAATACTGCTGGCCCTATCTCCAATAACATGGTTTTGGCTGGCCCCAGCTCCAATACCATGGATTTTGCTGGCCCTGACTCCAATACCATGGTTTTGGCTGGCCCCGCCTCCAATACCATGGTTTTGGCTGGCCCCTCCTCCAATACTGCTGGCCCGCCTCCAATACCATGGTTTTGGCTGGCCCCGCCTCCAATACCATGGTTTTGGCTGGCCCAGCCTCCAATACCATGGATAGGCTAGCCCCGCCCCAATACCATTGTTTTTTCTGGCCCCGCCTCCAATACCATGGTTTTGGCTGGCCCCGCCTCTAATACCATGGTTTTGGTTGGCCCCGCCTCCAATACCATGGATACGGCTGGCCCTGCCTCCAATACCATGGATACGGCTGGCCCCGCCTCCAATATCATGGATACGGCTGGCCCCGCCTCCAATACCATGGTTTTGGCTGGCCCCGTCTCCAATACCATGTTCCTCCAATACCATGGTTTTGGCTGGCCCCGCCTCCAATACCATGGTTTTGGCTGGCCCCGCCTCCAATACCATGTTCCTCCAATACTATGGTTTTGGCTGGCCCCACCTCCAATACCATGGTTTTGGCTGGCCCCGCCTCCAATACCATGGTTTTGGCTGGCCCAACCTGGGGACAGCTGGCACCGCCTCCAATACCATGGTTTTGGCTGGCCCCTTCTCCAATACCATGGATACAGCTGGCTCCGCCTCCAATACCATGGATATGGCTGGCCCCACCTGGATACAGCTGGCCCCGCCTCCAATACCATGGTTTTGGCTGGCCCTGCCTCCAATACCATGGTTTTGGCGGGCCCCGCCTCCAATACCATAGTTTTGGCTGGCCCCGCCTCCAATACCATGGTTTTGGCTGGCCCTGCCTCCAATACCATGGATACGGCTGGCCCCGCCTCCAATACCATGGATACGGCTGGCCCCGCCTCCAATACCATGGAGATGGCTGGCTCCGCCTCCAATACCATGGATACGGCTGGCCCCGCCTCCAATACCATGGATACGGCTGGCCCCGCCTCCAATACCATGGAGATGGCTGGCTCCGCCTCCAATACCATGGATACGGCTGGCCCCGCCTCCAATACCTTGGATGTGGCTGGCCATGCCTCCAGTTCCATGGATACGGCTGGCCCTGCCTCCAATACCATGGTTTTGGCTGGCTCCGCCTCCAATACCACTGGCCCGCCTCCAATACCATGGTTTTGGCTGGCCCCTTCTCCAATACCATGGATACAGCTGGCTCCGCCTCCAATACCATGGATATGGCTGGCCCCACCTGGATACAGCTGGCCCCGCCTCCAATACCATGGTTTTGGCTGGCCCTGCCTCCAATACCATGGTTTTGGCGGGCCCCGCCTCCAATACCATAGTTTTGGCTGGCCCCGCCTCCAATACCATGGTTTTGGCTGGCCCTGCCTCCAATACCATGGATACGGCTGGCCCCGCCTCCAATACCATGGATACGGCTGGCCCCGCCTCCAATACCATGGAGATGGCTGGCTCCGCCTCCAATACCATGGATACGGCTGGCCCCGCCTCCAATACCTTGGATGTGGCTGGCCATGCCTCCAGTTCCATGGATACGGCTGGCCCTGCCTCCAATACCATGGTTTTGGCTGGCTCCGCCTCCAATACCACTGGCCCGCCTCCAATACCACTGGCCCTGCCTCAAATACAATGGTTTTGGCTGGCCCCGCCTCCAATACCATGGTTTTGGCTGGCCCCGCCTCCAATACCATGGTTTTGGCTGGCCCCGCCTCCAATACCATGGATTTGGCTGGCCCCGCCTCCAATACCATGGATACGGCTCACTCCGCCTCCAATACCATGGATACGGCTGGACCCACCTGGATACAGCTGGCCCTGCCTCCAATACCATTGTTTTGGCTGGCCCTGCCTCCAATCCCATGGTTTTGGCTGGCCCCGCCTCCAATACCATGGTTTTGGCTGGCCCCGCCTCCAATACCATGGATTTGGCTGGCCCCGCCTCCAATACCATGGATTTGGCTGGCCCCGCCTCCAATACCATGGATACGGCTGGCTCTGCCTCCAATACCATGGATACGGCTGGCTCTGCCTCCAATACCATGGATACGGCTGGCCCCACCTGGATACAGCTGGCCCTGCCTCCAATACCATGGCTTTGGCTGGACCTGCCTCCAATCCCATGGTTTTGGCGGTCCCCGTCTCCAATACCATGGTTTTGTCTGTCCCCGCTTCCAATACCATGGTTTTGGCTGGCCGCAAATCCAATACCATGGTTTTGGCTGGCCCCACCTCAAATACCATGGTTTTGGCTGGCCCCGCCTCCAAAACCATGGATATGGCTGGCTCCGCCTTCAATACCATGGAGACGGCTGGCTCCGCCTCCAATACCATGGATTTGGCTGGCCCCACCTCCAATACCATGGATTTGGCTGGCCCCGCCTCCAATACCATGGATACGGCTGGCTCTGCCTCCAATACCATGGATACGGCTGGCTCTGCCTCCAATACCATGGATACGGCTGGACCCACCTGGATACAGCTGGCCCCACCTCCAATACCATGGATTTGGCTGGCCCCGCCTCCAATACCATGGATTTGGCTGGCCCCGCCTCCAATACCATGGATACGGCTGGCTCTGCCTCCAATACCATGGATACGGCTGGCCCCACCTGGATACAGCTGGCCCTGCCTCCAATACCATGGCTTTGGCTGGACCTGCCTCCAATCCCATGGTTTTGGCGGTCCCCGCCTCCAATACCATGGTTTTGGCTGTCCCCGCTTCCAATACCATGGTTTTGGCTGGCCGCGCCTCCAATACCATGGTTTTGGCTGGCCCCACCTCAAATACCATGGTTTTGGCTGGCCCCGCCTCCAATACCATGGATATGGCTGGCTCCGCCTCCAATACCATGGAGACGGCTGGCTCCGCCTCCAATACCATGGATTTGGCTGGCCCCGCCTCCAATACCATGGATTTGGCTGGCCCCGCCTCCAATACCATGGATACGGCTGGCTCTGCCTCCAATACCATTGATACGGCTGGCTCTGCCTCCAATACCATGGATACGGCTGGACCCACCTGGATACAGCTGGCCCTGCCTCCAATACCATGGCTTTGGCTGGACCTGCCTCCAATCCCATGGTTTTGGCGGTCCCCGCCTCCAATACCATGGTTTTGGCTGTCCCCGCTTCCAATACCATGGTTTTGGCTGGCCGCGCCTCCAATACCATGGTTTTGGCTGGCCCCGCCTCCAATACCATGGTTTTGGCTGGCCCCGCCTCCAATACCATGGTTTTGGCTGGCCCCGCCTCCAATACCATGGTTTTGGCTGGCCCTGCCTCCAATACCATGGTTTTGGCTGGCCCCGCCTCCAATACCATGTTCCTCCAATACCATGTTTTTGGCTGGCCCCGCCTCCAATACCATGCTTATGGCAGGCCCCTCCTCCAATACCATGGTTTTGGCTGGCCCCGCCTCCAATACCATGGTTTTGGCTGGCCCCGCCACCAATACCATGGGTTTGGCTGGCCCCGCCTCCAATACCATGGTTTTGGCTGGCCCTGCCTCCAATACCGCTGGCCCCGCTTCCAATACTGCTGGCCCCGCCTCCAATACCATGGATACGGCTAGCCCTGCCTCCAATACCATGGTTTTGGCTGGCCCCTCCTCCAATACTGCTGGACCGCCTCCAATACCATGGTTTTGGCTGGCCCCGCCTCCAATACCATGGTTTTGGCTGGCCCCCCCTGGATACAGCTGGCCCCGCCTCCAATACCATGGTTTTGGCTGGCCCCGCCTCCAATACCATGGTTTTGGCTGGCCCCACCTCCAATACCATGGTTTTGGCTGGCCCCGCATACAATACCATGGATTTGGCTGGCCCCGCCTCCAATACCATGGATACGGCTGGCTCCGCCTCCAACACAATGGATACAGCTGGCCCCACCTGGATACAGTTGGCCCCGCCTCCAATACCATGGTTTTGGCTGGCCCCGCCTCCAATACCATGGCTTTGGCTGGCCCCGCCACCAATACCATGGGTTTGGCTGGCCCCGCCTCCAATACCATGGATACAGCTGGCCCCGCCTCCAGTTCCATGGATACGGCTGGCCCCGCCTCCAGTCCCATGGATACAGCTGGCCCCGCCTCCAGTTCCATGGATACGGCTGGCCCCGCCTCCAATACCATGGTTTTGGCTGGCCCTGCCTCCAATACCATGGTTTTGGCTGGCCCCTCCTCCAATACTGCTGGACCGCCTCCAATACCATGGTTTTGGCTGGCCCCGCCTCCAATACCATGGTTTTGGCTGGCCCCCCCTGGATACAGCTGGCCCCGCCTCCAATACCATGGTTTTGGCTGGCCCCGCCTCCAATACCATGGTTTTGGCTGGCCCCACCTCCAATACCATGGTTTTGGCTGGCCCCGCATACAATACCATGGATTTGGCTGGCCCCGCCTCCAATACCATGGATACGGCTGGCTCCGCCTCCAACACAATGGATACAGCTGGCCCCACCTGGATACAGTTGGCCCCGCCTCCAATACCATGGTTTTGGCTGGCCCCGCCTCCAATACCATGGCTTTGGCTGGCCCCGCCACCAATACCATGGGTTTGGCTGGCCCCGCCTCCAATACCATGGATACAGCTGGCCCCGCCTCCAGTTCCATGGATACGGCTGGCCCCGCCTCCAGTCCCATGGATACAGCTGGCCCCGCCTCCAGTTCCATGGATACGGCTGGCCCCGCCTCCAATACCATGGTTTTGGCTGGCCCTGCCTCCAATACCATGGTTTTGGCATGCCCCGCCTCCAATACCATGGATTTGGCTGGCCCCGCCTCCAATACCATGGATACGGCTGGCTCCGCCTCCAATACCATGGATACGGCTGGCCCCGCCTCCAATACCATGGTTTTGGCTGGCTCCGCCTCCAATACCATTGGCCACGCCTCCAATACCACTGGCCCTGCCTCAAATACCATGGTTTTGGCTGGCCCCGCCTCCAATACCATGGTTTTGGCTGGCCCCGCCTCCAATACCATGGTTTTGGCTGGCCCCGCCCCCAATACCATGGTTTTGGCTGGCCCCGCCCCCAATACCATGGTTTTGGCTGGCCCCGCCCCCAATACCATGGTTTTGGCTGGCCCCGCCCCCAATACCATGGTTTTGGCTGGCCCCGCCTCCAATACCATGGATACGGCTGGCCCTGCCTCCAATACCATGGATACGGCTGGCCCCGCCTCCAATACTGCTGGCCCTGCCTCCAATACCATGGTTTTGGCTGGCCCCAGCTCCAATACCATGGATTTTGCTGGCCCTGACTCCAATACCATGGTTTTGGCTGGCCCCGACTCCAATACCATGTTCCTCCAATACCATGGTTTTGGCTGGCCCCGCCTCCAATACCATGGTTTTGGCTGGCCCCGCCTCCAATACCATGGTTTTGGCTGGCCCTGCCTCCAATACCTTGGATACGGTTGGCCCCGCCTCCAATACCATGTTCCTCCAATACAATGGTTTTGGCTGGCCCCGCCTCCAATACCATGGTTTTGGCTGGCAGCGCCTCCAATACCATGTTCCTCCAATACCATGGTTTTGGCTGGCCCCGCCTCCAATACCATGGTTTTGGCTGGCCCCGTCTCCAATACCATGGTTTTGGCTGGCCCCGCCTCCAATACCATGGTTTTGGCTGGCCCCGCCTCCAATACCATGGTTTTGGCTGCCCCCCCTGGATACAGCTGGCCCTGCCTCCAATACCATGGTTTTGGCAGGCCCCGTCTCCAATACCATGGTTTTGGCTGGCCCCGCCTCCAATACCATGGTTTTGGCTGGCCCCGCATACAATACAATGGATTTGGCTGGCCCCGCCTCCAATACCATGGATACGGCTGGCTCCGCCTCCAATACAATGGATATGGCTGGCCCCACCTGGATATAGCTGGCCCCGCCTCCAATACCATGGTTTTGGCTGGCCCTGCCTCCAATACCATGGTTTTGGCGGGCCCCGCCTCCAATACCATGGTTTTGGCTGGCCCCGCCTCCAATACCATGGATACGGCTGGCTCCGCCTCCAATACCATGGATACGGCTGGCCCCGCCTCCAATTCCTTAGATATGGCTGGCCATGCCTCCAGTTCCATGGATACGGCTGGCCCCGCCTCCAATACCATGGTTTTGGCTGGCTCCGCCTCCAATACCATGGATACGGCTGGCCCTGCCTCCAATACCATGGATACGGCTGGCCCCGCCTCCAATACTGCTGGCCCTGCCTCCAATACCATGGTTTTGGCTGGCCCCAGCTCCAATACCATGGATTTTGCTGGCCCTGACTCCAATACCATGGTTTTGGCTGGCCCCGACTCCAATACCATGTTCCTCCAATACCATGGTTTTGGCTGGCCCCGCCTCCAATACCATGGTTTTGGCTGGCCCCGCCTCCAATACCATGGTTTTGGCTGGCCCTGCCTCCAATACCTTGGATACGGTTGGCCCCGCCTCCAATACCATGTTCCTCCAATACGATGGTTTTGGCTGGCCCCGCCTCCAATACCATGGTTTTGGCTGGCAGCGCCTCCAATACCATGTTCCTCCAATACCATGGTTTTGGCTGGCCCCGCCTCCAATACCATGGTTTTGGCTGGCCCCGTCTCCAATACCATGGTTTTGGCTGGCCCCGCCTCCAATACCATGGTTTTGGCTGGCCCCGCCTCCAATACCATGGTTTTGGCTGCCCCCCCTGGATACAGCTGGCCCTGCCTCCAATACCATGGTTTTGGCAGGCCCTGTCTCCAATACCATGGTTTTGGCTGGCCCCGCCTCCAATACCATGGATACGGCTGGCTCCGCCTCCAATACCATGGATACGGCTGGCCCCGCCTCCAATTCCTTAGATATGGCTGGCCATGCCTCCAGTTCCATGGATACGGCTGGCCCCGCCTCCAATACCATGGTTTTGGCTGGCTCCGCCTCCAATACCATTGCCCCGCCTCCAATACCACTGGCCCTGCCTCAAATACCATGGTTTTGGCTGGCCCCGCCTCCAATACCATGGTTTTGGCTGGCCCCGCCTCCAATACCATGGTTTTGGCTGGCCCCGCCCCCAATACCATGGTTTTGGCTGGCCCCGCCTCCAATACCATGGTTTTGGCTGGCCCCGCCCCCAATACCATGGTTTTGGCTGGCCCCGCCTCCAATACCATGGATACGGCTGGCCCCGCCTCCAATACCATGGATACTGCTGGCCCTGCCTCCAATACCATGGTTTTGGCTGGCCCCAGCTCCAATACCATGGATTTTGCTGGCCCTGACTCCAATACCATGGTTTTGGCTGGCCCCGACTCCAATACCATGTTCCTCCAATACCATGGTTTTGGCTGGCCCCGCCTCCAATACCATGGTTTTGGCTGGCCCCGCCTCCAATACCATGGTTTTGGCTGGCCCCGCCCCCAATACCATGGTTTTGGCTGGCCCCGCCTCCAATACCATGGATACGGCTGGCCCTGCCTCCAATACCATGGATACGGCTGGCCCCGCCTCCAATACTGCTGGCCCTGCCTCCAATACCATGGATTTGGCTGGCCCTGACTCCAATACCATGGTTTTGGCTGGCCCCACCTCCAATACCATGGTTTTGGCTGGCCCCGACTCCAATACCATGGATACGGCTGGCCCCGCCTCCAATACCGTGGTTTGGCTGGCCCCGCCTCCAATACCATGGTTTTGGCTGGCCCCGCCTCCAATACCATGGTTTAGGCTGGCCCTGCCTCCAATACCATGGTTTTGGCTGGCCCCGCCTCCAATACCATGGTTTTGGCTGGCCCCGCCTCCAATACCATGGTTTTGGCTGGCCCCGCCTCCAATACCATGATTTTGGCTGGCCCCGCCTCCAATACCATGGTTTTGGCTGGCCCCACCTCTAATACCATGTTTTTGGCTGGCCCCACTTCCAATACCATGTTTATGGCAGGCCCCGCCTCCAATACCATGGTTTTGGCTGGCCCGCATCCAATACCATGGTTTTGGCTGGCCCCGCCTCCAATACCATGGGTTTGGCTGGCCCCGCCTCCAATACCATTGATACGGCTGGCCCCGCCTTCAGTTCCATGGATACAGCTGGCCCCGCCTCCAGTCCCATGGATACAGCTGGCCCTGCCTCCAGTTCCATGGATACGGCTGGCCCCGCCTCCAATAGCATGGTATTGGCTGGCCCCGCTTCCAATACCACTGGCCCTGCCTCCAATACCATGGTTTTGGCTGGCCCCGCCTCCAATACCACTCGCCCTGCCTCCAATACCATGGTTTTGGCTGGCCCTGCCTCCAATACCATGGTTTTGGCTGGCCCCGCCTCCAATACCACTGGCCCTGCCTCCGATACCATGGATTTGGCTGGCCCCGCCTCCAATACCACTAGCCCTGCCTCCGATACCATGGATTTGGCGGGCCCCGCCTCCAATACCACTGGCCCTGCCTCCAATACCATGGTTTTGGCTGGCCCCGCCTCCAATACCATGGTTTTGGCTAGCCCTGCCTCCAATACCATTGTTTTGGCTGGCCCCGCCTCCAATACTGCTCGCCCCGCCTCCAATACCATGGTTTTGGCTGGCCCCGCCTCCAATACCATGGTTTTGGCTGGCCCCACCTCCAATACCATGGTTTTGGCTGGCCCCGACTCCAATACCATGTTCCTCCAATACCATGGTTTTGGCTGGCCCCGCCTCCAATACCATGGTTTTGGCTGGCCCCGCCTCCAATACCATGGTTTTGGCTGGCCCCGCCCCCAATACCATGGTTTTGGCTGGCCCCGCCTCCAATACCATGGATACGGCTGGCCCTGCCTCCAATACCATGGATACGGCTGGCCCCGCCTCCAATACTGCTGGCCCTGCCTCCAATACCATGCTTTTGGCTGGCCCCGACTCCAATACCATGGATACGGCTGGCCCCGCCTCCAATACCGTGGTTTGGCTGGCCCCGCCTCCAATACCATGGTTTTGGCTGGCCCCGCCTCCAATACCATGGTTTTGGCTGGCCCTGCCTCCAATACCATGGTTTTGGCTGGCCCCGCCTCCAATACCATGGTTTTGGCTGGCCCCGCCTCCAATACCATGGTTTTGGCTGGCCCCGCCTCCAATACCATGGATTTGGCTGGCCCCGCCTCCAATACCATGGTTTTGGCTGGCCCCACCTCCAATACCATGTTTTTGGCTGGCCCCACTTCCAATACCATGTTTATGGCAGGCCCCGCCTCCAATACCATGGTTTTGGCTGGCCCGCATCCAATACCATGGTTTTGGCTGGCCCCGCCTCCAATACCATGGGTTTGGCTGGCCCCGCCTCCAATACCATGGATACGGCTGGCCCCGCCTCCAGTTCCATGGATACGGCTGGCCCCGCCTCCAGTCCCATGGATACAGCTGGCCCTGCCTCCAGTTCCATGGATACGGTTGGCCCCGCCTCCAATAGCATGGTATTGGCTGGCCCCGCTTCCAATACCACTGGCCCTGCCTCCAATACCATGGTTTTGGCTGGCCCCGCCTCCAATACCACTGGCCCTGCCTCCAATACCATGGTTTTGGCTGGCCCCGCCTCCAATACCACTGGCCCTGCCTCTGATACCATGGATTTGGCTGGCCCCGCCTCCAATACCACTGGCCCTGCCTCCGATACCATGGATTTGGCTGGCCCCGCCTCCAATACCACTGGCCCTGCCTCCAATACCATGGTTTTGGCTGGCCCCGCCTCCAATACCATGGTTTTGGCTAGCCCTGCCTCCAATACCATTGTTTTGGCTGGCCCCGCCTCCAATACTGCTCGCCCCGCCTCCAATACCATGGTTTTGGCTGGCCCCGCCTCCAATACCATGGTTTTGGCTGGCCCCACCTCCAATACCATGTTTTGTGCTGGCCCTGCCTCCAATACCATGGATACGGCTGGCCCTGCCTCCCGTTCCATGGATACGGCTGGCCCCGACTCAATGCCATGGTTTTGGCTGGCCCTGCGTCCAATACCACTGACCCCACCTTGACTCCGCCTCCAATACCATGGTTTTGGCTGGCCCCGCCTCCAATAACATGGTTTTGGCTGGCCCCGCCTCCAATACCACTGACCCCACCTTGACCCCGCCTCCAATACCATGGTTTTGGCTGGCCACGCCTCCAATAGCATGGTTTTGGCTGGCCACGCCTCCAATAGCATGGTTTTGGCTGGCCCCGCCTCCAATACCATGGTTTTGGCTGGCCCTGCGTCCAATACCACTGACCCCACCTTGACTCCGCCTCCAATACCATGGTTTTGGCTGGCCCCGCCTCCAATAACATGGTTTTGGCTGGCCCCGCCTCCAATACCACTGACCCCACCTTGACCCCGCCTCCAATACCATGGTTTTGGCTGGCCACGCCTCCAATACCATGGTTTTGGCTGGCCACGCCTCCAATACCATGGTTTTGGCTGGCCCCACCGCCAGTTACATGGTTTTGGATGGCCCTGCCTCCAATACCATAGTTTAGGCTAGCCCTGCCTCCAATACCATGGTTTTGGCTGGTCCCACCTCCAATACCATGGTTTTGGGTGGCCCAGCCTCCAATACCATGGTTTTGGCTGGCCCGTCTCCAATACCATGGTTTTGGCAGGCCCTGCCTCCAATACTATGGTTTTGGCTGGCCCCGCCTCCAATACCATGGTTTTGGCTGGCCCCGCCTCCAATACCATGGTTTTGGCTGGCCACACCTCCAATACCATGTTTTTGGCTGGCCCCGCCTCCAATACCATGGATACGGCTGGCCCTGCCTCCAGTTCCATGGATACGGCTGGCCCCGCCTCCAATACCATGGTTTTGGCTGGCCCCGCCTCAATAACATGTTTGGCTGGCCCTGCCTCCAATACCATGGTTTTGGCTGGCCCCGCCTCCAATACCATGGTTTTGGCTGGCCCTGCGTTCAATACCACTGACCCCGCCTGGACCCCGCCTCCAATACCATGGTTTTGGCTGGCCCCGCCTCCAATAACATGGTTTTGGCTGGCCCCGCCTCCAATACCACTGACCCCACCTTGACCCCGCCTCCAATACCATGGTTTTGGCTGGCCCCGCTTCCAGGTACATGATTTTGGCTGGCCCCGCCTCCAATACCATGGTTTTGGCTGGCCCCACCTCCAATTCCACTGACACCACCTCCAATACCACTGGCCCCGCCTCCAATACCATGGTTTTGACTGGCCCCGCCTCCAATACCATGGTTTTGGCTGGTCCGCCTCCAATACCATGGATACGGCTGGCCCCGCCTCCAATATCATGAATACTGCTGGCCGCGCCTCCAATTACATGGTTTTGGCTGGCCCCGCCTCCAATACCATGGTTTTGGCTGGCCCCGCCTCCAATAACATGGTTTTGGCTTCCCCGCCTCCAGTTACATGGTTTTGTCTGGCCCTGCCTCCAATACCATGGTTTTGTCTGGCTGTGCCCCCAATACCATGGTTTTGGCTGCCCCGCCTCCAGTACCATGGTTACAAGGTGTTCCATGGTTACAGCTGGCCCGCCTCCAGTTCCATGGATATGGCTGGCCCCGCCTCCAGTTTCAGTGATTCAGCTGGCCCCGCCTCCAATACCATGGTTTTGGCTGGCCACGCCTCCAATACCATGGTTTTGGCTGGCCCCGCCTCCAATACCATGGTTTTGGCTGGCCCCACCGCCAGTTACATGGTTTTGGCTGGCCCTGCCTCCAATACCATAGTTTTGGCTGGCCCCGCCTCCAATACCATGGTTTTGGCTGGCCCCGCCTCCAATACCATGTTTTTGGGTGGCCCAGCCTCCAATACCATGGTTTTGGCTGGCCCCGCCTCCAATACCATGGTTTTGGCAGGCCCTGCCTCCAATACTATGGTTTTGGCTTGCCCCGCCTCCAATACCATGGTTTTGACTGGCCCCGCCTCCAATACCATGGTTTTGGCTGGCCCCGCCTCCAATACCATGGTTTTGGCTCGCCCGCCTCCAATATCATGAATACTGCTGGCCGTGCCTCCAATTACATGGTTTTTGCTGGCCCCGCGTCCAATACCATGGTTTTGTCTGGCTGTGCCCCCAATACCATGGTTTTGGCTGCCCCGCCTCCAATACCATGGTTTTGTCTGGCTGTGCCCCCAATACCATGGTTTTGGCTGCCCCGCCTCCGGTTACAAAGTTTTGTCTAGCCCTGCATCGAATACCATGGTTTTGTCTGGCGGTGCCCCCAATACCATGGTTTTGGCTGCCCCGCCTCCAGTACCATGGTTACAAGGTGTTCCATGGTTACAGCTGGCCCGCCTCCAGTTCCATGGATATGGCTGGCCCCGCCTCCAGTTTCATTGATTTGGCTGGCCCCGCCTCCAATACCATGGTTTTGGCTGGCCACGCCTCCAATGCCATGGCTTTGGCTGGCCCCGCCTCCAATACCATGGTTTTGGCTGGCCCCACCGCCAGTTACATGGTTTTGGCTGGCCCTGCCTCCAATACCATAGTTTTGGCTGGCCCTGCCTCCAATACCATGGTTTTGGTTGGCCCAGCCTCCAATACCATGGTTTTTGCTGGCCCCGCCTCCAATACCATGGTTTTGGCAGGCCCTGCCTCCAATGCTATGGTTTTGGCTGGCCATGCCTCCAGTTCCATGGATACGGCTGGCCCCGCCTCCAATACCATGGTTTTGGCTGGCTCCGCCTCTAATACCACTGGCCCCGCCTCCAATACCACTGGCCCTGCCTCCAATACCATGGTTTTGGCTGGCCCCACCTCCAATACCATGGTTTTGGCTGGCCCCACCTCCAATACCATGGTTTTGGCTGGCCCTGCCTCCAATACCATGGTTTTGGCTGGCCCCGCCTCCAATAACATGTTCCTCCAATACCATGTTTTTGGCTGGCCCCGCCTCCAATACCATGCTTATGGCAGGCCCCTCCTCCAATACCATGGTTTTGGCTGGCCCCGCCTCCAATACCATGGTTTTGGCTGGCCCCGCCTCCAATACCATGGTTTTGGCTGGCCCCGCCACCAATACCATGGGTTTGGCTGGCCCCGCCTCCAATACCATGGATACGGCTGGCCCCGACTCCAGTTCCATGGATACGGCTGGCCCCGCCTCCAGTCCCATGGATACAGCTGGCCCCGCCTCCAGTTCCATGGATACGGCTGGCCCCGCCTCCAATACCATGGTATTGGCTGGCCCCACTCCCAATACCATGGTTTTTGCTGGCCCCGCCTCCAATACCATGTGTCATGATCTCTGCTTCCAAAAGGTCAGGGTTTTCCCAACTCCCTTGGAAGCAGATCCATAACCCAGGTTCCGAGTGCCAACCAGTCCCAATTGGGACCTTTTGGACCCAGTCCTGGCGCCAGTTGCACCAGGCTCATAAATATGCCCAGTCCCAGTGCTGGAAGCACCGGGCTCATAATGCTTGGGTGGACTTACCTTCAGCAGACCATGCTGCTTACTTGCCTGCCAGTTGAGCCTCTGATCCTCTTCTGTTTGGAACTACTTTTCCTGTTGGGTGGGGCTGGAGCCACTCCCTAGATTCAGAACACTGGAACTCTTCTGGAAGGCAGGAACTCTTTTCTTACCAGGAACTCTTTTCTTACTTAGGCGTGGCTGTGGAAGGAGACACCTAAGCACTACAGGAGGCTATTTAAACCACACCCGGTGGATGAATCTTGCTTTGCGTTATTCTGCAACCTCTGCAGCAGAACGCTCATCGTGTCTTCTGCATCCGGTCCTGGGCCTAAGGAAAAAGGCTTACCATCCTGAATCCAGTCTTCAGCAACACCTATAAGACAAGAAAGAACAGGTTAGCATTCCGGCATCTGAAAGGCAAAGGCTTACCATCCTGAATCCAGTCTTCAGCAACACCTATAAAGACAAGAAAGAACAGGTTAGCATTCCGGCATCTGAAAGGCAAAGGCTTACCTACTCTTCGTGCGCTCCGGAGGTCTTCACACTGCATTCCGGCATCTGAAAGACAAAAGTTTACCAACTCTTTGCACGCTCCGGAGGCCTTCGGCGCTGCATCCCGCATCTGAAAGACAATATAGGGGCGTTTAAAGACATTGGGGAACTTTAATACTCACGTGCCATTACTCCTTTCCACATCTAATCCAGTGGGTATTCCGGCACCCTGCAGCCGCTCCGAACTCGTACCTGCAAAATAAAAAGACAGTTAGAGCGCATAGTGAAGCAGGCAACAAGCGCTTACTTACGTGCTTCCAGGCGCTTCTATTCATTACACGGGCTCCATCTTCAACTCACTTCAGCCCGTCATCCGCCATCGCCGGAACCCTGCAAAACAAGAGACATCATTACTAAAGACTTTAAAGACATTTGAATGACTCGAAACTTACCGTTCGTGCAGTAAACGACGGACAGCAGTCCTCTGAAGTCAAGAGGCCTGCGCTACCTATCCAGTGAAGAAACTGGTTACAGCACCCTGCCCCGAGGCAGATGGAGAGCTCGGCATTCACTTACCTAAGACGTCTTACTCTACACGTCAAGCATACAGTGCACAGAGGTCCAGCCCAAAGAGCCAACCGGGTGCTACACATCACCTTTGAAGATACGGTAGTCGCCCAGTCAAGACCGGCGCCTCTGCGAGAATCAGGTGAGCGTTACAGAACGCAAAGCCTACCGCAAAACTCTCGCCCAGGCGCTATGGAAACCTCGGATACTGACCCCCTAGCCCGGTTACTTGGGGAACTAAGGGCAGAAGTGCATGCAGCTCGTCAGGAAACGAATGCTCTAAGAAGGGAACTAATTATTTCCAAGGAGAGAACAGACAATCTTGCTAGACAAGTGCTACAGTCACAAGCCGGACAGACCCCGTTACCCGCATCAGGGGCAAATCTTCCTTCAACATCCTCTATGAATCCAGTGCAGATCAACCTACCTGGGAATGTACCTCTGGCTCCGCCCGAACGATTTTCTGGTGACCCAAAGAGGTTTGCAGTATTTATCAATCAGTGCCGGTTGCACTTCTTATGCCGGCCAGCAGCCTTTCCAACTGATCAAGCAAAAGTAGCTTTTGTACTTTCGTACCTTAGTGGCAATGCGGCAGACTGGTCGATCCCTCTAGTTAATCAAGATGATCCGGTTCTCCATGATTTTCAAGCCTTTCAGCTTAGTTTGGAAAAACTGTTCGCAAGACATTCACAGGGGCAGGCCTTGGACAATGAGCTTCTTTCGTTGCGACAGGGTAATCAAGACCTTTTGGCTTATATTGCATCTTTCAATAGACTAATAGTGGAAACTCAATGGCCTGAGGACAAAAGGATTACGCTGTTTTATAGAGGTCTACGTGGAGAGCTCAAAGACGTTTTAGCCCAAGTAGTGAATACCCCACAAGACTGTTCGGATTATATAGACTTGGTCGTTCAAATAGATCACAGGCTGCAGAACAGGAAGGCCGATCGTTCCAAGTTTGATGCTCGAGTATTTTCCAAACCGCCAACTCCTTCCAAAGGAGTAGACTCCGGGGAACCCATGCAAATAGGGGGTCTGAAAGGTCCTCTAACACAAAGGGAGCGGGAAAGGAGGAAACAGTTTCAATTATGCCTATATTGCGGAAACTCAGGGCACTTTCTTCGAGACTGTCCGGTGAAACCTGTCAAGAAGGCAGTAGGAGCTGCAGTTACCAAAGTTACAAACTCTGAGCAGGGAAACGACCTCGCCCGACAAGAATAGAGGTCCTCTTTCCGAGCGTGAAAACCAGTTCCGTGACGTCGCATTTCGTGATACCTATGGTCCTCATTAGCCCTGATAATCCGGATCGATTACATGCAATTGAAGCTTACGTCGACAGCGGTGCCATCGGCAATTATGTGGATCATGAAATGGTTTTGAGGATGAATCTAACTCTTTGTCCCAAGGCTGTAAAGGACGTCATTACTACGGTGGATGGTACGGAGATAGCCTCCGGGCCAGTAACGCATACCACTCAAGAGGTGACGCTAGTAAGTCAAGATGGACACCATGAGAAGATCGTGTTCGATGTGATCAAGGCCCCTCAGTTTCAGATTATTCTAGGAATACCTTGGTTAGAGAAACACAATCCTCTGATCGATTGGCGAGCAAGAACGGTCCAGTTTCCAGAATGTGTCTCTACTTGTCACCCTCCACCTGGTGTTGCACTGGCCGCAATTTCTTCAGAGACTCCCCAGTTACCTCCCGAATACCTAGAATACCAAGATGTTTTCCGGAAGGATCAGGCTAACTCTCTACCTCCTCATAGGTCTTATGACTGCCAGATAGACCTGATACCTGGATCTACTCCTCCTTGTAGTAGAATTTATGCCCTCACCGAGCCTGAGAACCTTCACCTTCGACAATACCTGGATCAATACCTGGCAAATGGGTTTATTCGTCCTTCCAAGTCCCCTGCTTCTTCAGCTTTGTTCTTCGTTCCAAAAAAGGAAGGAGACCTTAGAACTTGTATCGATTATCGCTCCCTGAACCAGATCACCGTTAAGAATAGATATCCGTTACCTTTGATCCCTGAACTCCTGGACCAAGTCAGAAAAGCATGCATATATACAAAGCTGGATCTTAGAGGAGCTTACCACTTGGTACGAGTAAAAGAGGGCGATGAATGGAAGACGGCCTTCCGCACCAAGTATGGGCTATTTGAATATCAGGTCATGCCCTTCGGACTTTGCAATGCCCCGGCCGCCTTTCAATATTTTATGAACAATGTCCTCAGAGAGCTCATAGATGTATGTGTTGTTGTTTACATTGACGACATCCTCGTTTATTCTTCATCGGAATCTGAACATCGGAAACACGTGAAAATGGTCCTCGAAAGATTGCGTCAACACAAACTTTTCGCTAAGTTGGAAAAATGTGTTTTCAACGTGACTGAAGTTGAATTCTTGGGATTCATATTATCACCTGGCGGAGTGCGTATGGATTCAAAGAAGGTCGATGCAGTTCTCAAATGGCCATCACCATCCTCCGTAAAAGGTGTGCAAAGCATGTTAGGCTTCGCTAACTTTTACCGCAGGTTTATCCCCGAATTCTCTCGAATAGTCCAGCCCATCACTGCCTTGTTAAAGAAAAACAAACGTTTTGAATGGTCTACCGAGGCGGAACAAGCTTTCCAGGATTTGAAGACTAAATTTATCTCTGCACCAATCTTAAAACACCCTCGCCCCGAACTCCCCTACATCGTGGAAACTGATGCTTCAAGCCTTGCCATGGGGGCAGTCCTATCACAAAAGGACCCGGTAACCAATCAGTTGCATCCCGTGGCATTTTGGTCCCGCAAATTCTCGCCTCCTGAAATCAATTACACGATTACTGACAAGGAACTTCTGGCTATCAAGTCTGCCTTTAAGGCTTGGCGGCATTATCTGCTGGGGGCCCGACACACCGTTACTGTGATTACGGATCACCGAAACCTGCAATATTTGAAGACCGCAAAAGCCCAATCCTCTAGACAACTCCGTTGGGCATTATTCTTTGCCGAGTTTGACTTCATAATTACCTATCGACCTGGTACAAAGAACGGTAAAGCCGATGCCCTTTCTCGGATGGGAGTGGAAGAACACTTGGTCAACCCTAAACCTGTACCAATCATTCCCGAACAAAGAATTCTGGGTGTAATCGCCACAGAATCCATAGAGGAAGTTAAGGATAAAGCCAGGCAACTTGTAACTCCAGCAGACATACAGAATTGGCATCTGCAGGGAAAGGACTTTGCAGTAAAGGACAACTTATTGTATTTCCAAGAACGATTATACCTACCCAGGACAGATTTACAGAAAAAAGTAATCTCTTGTTATCACGACTCTTTAATGGAAGGTCATCCCGGTATAGCCAAGACCTCAGAAAAGATCAAGCGCTACTTCTGGTGGCCGTCTTGGAAAAAAGATATCAGAGACTTTATAATGTCCTGTGGAGTATGCGCCCAAAACAAGAGTCAAAAGGAAAGACCAGCAGGCCTCTTACGCCCTATTGACATCTCACCTCGCCCTTGGCATACGCTTTCTATGGACTTCATCACCAATCTACCTCCATGCTCCGGATACAATACGATTCTAGTAATCGTGGACTTATTCTCCAAGATGGCGCATTTCATTCCGCTCAAAGGCTTGCCAACAGCAGCAACTCTGGCCCGAGAATTTCTCGAAAACATCGTCCGACTGCACGGTTTTCCTTCAGTTCTAATTTCGGATCGAGGTAGTCAATTTATTTCTCATTTTTGGCGAAGTTGCTGTCGGTCGGCTCAAATTGATGTGAGACTATCGACCAGTCACCACCCTCAGACCGACGGACAAACCGAGAGGACCAATCAAACTCTGGAACAGTATTTACGCTGCATGCTGCAACAAACTGAAAAAACTTGGAAAGATATCCTTTGGATAGCCGAGTATGCCTACAATAACTCTGTCCATTCGGGAACTGGGAAAACCCTGTTTTTTCTTTTGTACGGCAGTCACCCTCGAACCTCGGAGTTGGATCCCCTCCAAGATCTTGAAACACCAGCAGTAGACTACCTGCATTCTACAATCACCCAAGCCTTTAAGGAAGCTGTTTCTCACCTTCAAAGGGCTAAAGAACAATACAAGAAAGGAGCAGATCAACATCGGAAGGAAGCCCCTCACTATCAAGTAGGGGATCAAGTCTGGTTATCCACCAAATATCTATCTCTAAAAGGGCCACGCACATTCAACCCAAGATACCTTGGTCCCTATTCCATCACTACCATAGTAAACCCAGTAGCGGTCAAGTTGGACTTGCCCCCGCACATGAAGATACATCCGGTCTTCCACGTCTCTCTATTAAAACCCGTGCAACCTCAAACCCGACTAACCAAATCTCCAAAACCTATCCTAGTGGATGGAGAACTCGAGTTTGAAGTCAAAAGCATTCTGGACTCCAAGATCTCCAAATCTAAACTATTCTACCTAATTGACTGGAAAGGCTACGGCCCCCAAGAGAGATCCTGGGAACCTGCTGAATATGTCCACGCTCCTTGCCTTATCAAAAGATTTCACCGAACATTTCCTGACAAGCCAAAACCCCCGGAGAAGCCCGGTTTGGGAGGGGCCTTGAGGGGGGGTACTGTCATGATCTCTGCTTCCAAAAGGTCAGGGTTTTCCCAACTCCCTTGGAAGCAGATCCATAACCCAGGTTCCGAGTGCCAACCAGTCCCAATTGGGACCTTTTGGACCCAGTCCTGGCGCCAGTGGCACCAGGCTCATAAATATGCCCAGTCCCAGTGCTGGAAGCGCCGGGCTCATAATGCTTGGGTGGACTTACCTTCAGCAGACCATGCTGCTTACTTGCCTGCCAGTTGAGCCTCTGATCCTCTTCTGTTTGGAACTACTTTTCCTGTTGGGTGGGGCTGGAGCCACTCCCTAGATTCAGAACACTGGAACTCTTCTGGAAGGCAGGAACTCTTTTCTTACCAGGAACTCTTTTCTTACTTAGGCGTGGCTGTGGAAGGAGACACCTAAGCACTACAGGAGGCTATTTAAACCACACCCGGTGGATGAATCTTCCTTTGCGTTATTCTGCAACCTCTGCAGCAGAACGCTCATCGTGTCTTCTGCATCCGGTCCTGGGCCTAAGGAAAAAGGCTTACCATCCTGAATCCAGTCTTCAGCAACACCTATAAGACAAGAAAGAACAGGTTAGCATTCCGGCATCTGAAAGGCAAAGGCTTACCATCCTGAATCCAGTCTTCAGCAACACCTATAAAGACAAGAAAGAACAGGTTAGCATTCCGGCATCTGAAAGGCAAAGACTTACCTACTCTTCGTGCGCTCCGGAGGTCTTCACACTGCATTCCGGCATCTGAAAGACAAAAGTTTACCAACTCTTTGCACGCTCCGGAGGCCTTCGGCGCTGCATCCCGCATCTGAAAGACAATATAGGGGCGTTTAAAGACATTGGGGAACTTTAATACTCACGTGCCATTACTCCTTTCCACATCTAATCCAGTGGGTATTCCGGCACCCTGCAGCCGCTCCGAACTCGTACCTGCAAAATAAAAAGACAGTTAGAGCGCATAGTGAAGCAGGCAACAAGCGCTTACTTACGTGCTTCCAGGCGCTTCTATTCATTACACGGGCTCCATCTTCAACTCACTTCAGCCCGTCATCCGCCATCGCCGGAACCCTGCAAAACAAGAGACATCATTACTAAAGACTTTAAAGACATTTGAATGACTCGAAACTTACCGTTCGTGCAGTAAACGACGGACAGCAGTCCTCTGAAGTCAAGAGGCCTGCGCTACCTATCCAGTGAAGAAACTGGTTACAGCACCCTGCCCCGAGGCAGATGGAGAGCTCGGCATTCACTTACCTAAGACGTCTTACTCTACACGTCAGGCATACAGTGCACAGAGGTCCAGCCCAAAGAGCCAACCGGGTGCTACACATCACCTTTGAAGATACGGTAGTCGCCCAGTCAAGACCGGCGCCTCTGCGAGAATCAGGTGAGCGTTACAGAACGCAAAGCCTACCGCAAAACTCTCGCCCAGGCGCTATGGAAACCTCGGATACTGACCCCCTAGCCCGGTTACTTGGGGAACTAAGGGCAGAAGTGCATGCAGCTCGTCAGGAAACGAATGCTCTAAGAAGGGAACTAATTATTTCCAAGGAGAGAACAGACAATCTTGCTAGACAAGTGCTACAGTCACAAGCCGGACAGACCCCGTTACCCGCATCAGGGGCAAATCTTCCTTCAACATCCTCTATGAATCCAGTGCAGATCAACCTACCTGGGAATGTACCTCTGGCTCCGCCCGAACGATTTTCTGGTGACCCAAAGAGGTTTGCAGTATTTATCAATCAGTGCCGGTTGCACTTCTTATGCCGGCCAGCAGCCTTTCCAACTGATCAAGCAAAAGTAGCTTTTGTACTTTCGTACCTTAGTGGCAATGCGGCAGACTGGTCGATCCCTCTAGTTAATCAAGATGATCCGGTTCTCCATGATTTTCAAGCCTTTCAGCTTAGTTTGGAAAAACTGTTCGCAAGACATTCACAGGGGCAGGCCTTGGACAATGAGCTTCTTTCGTTGCGACAGGGTAATCAAGACCTTTTGGCTTATATTGCATCTTTCAATAGACTAATAGTGGAAACTCAATGGCCTGAGGACAAAAGGATTACGCTGTTTTATAGAGGTCTACGTGGAGAGCTCAAAGACGTTTTAGCCCAAGTAGTGAATACCCCACAAGACTGTTCGGATTATATAGACTTGGTCGTTCAAATAGATCACAGGCTGCAGAACAGGAAGGCCGATCGTTCCAAGTTTGATGCTCGAGTATTTTCCAAACCGCCAACTCCTTCCAAAGGAGTAGACTCCGGGGAACCCATGCAAATAGGGGGTCTGAAAGGTCCTCTAACACAAAGGGAGCGGGAAAGGAGGAAACAGTTTCAATTATGCCTATATTGCGGAAACTCAGGGCACTTTCTTCGAGACTGTCCGGTGAAACCTGTCAAGAAGGCAGTAGGAGCTGCAGTTACCAAAGTTACAAACTCTGAGCAGGGAAACGACCTCGCCCGACAAGAATAGAGGTCCTCTTGCCGAGCGTGAAAACCAGTTCCGTGACGTCGCATTTCGTGATACCTATGGTCCTCATTAGCCCTGATAATCCGGATCGATTACATGCAATTGAAGCTTACGTCGACAGCGGTGCCATCGGCAATTATGTGGATCATGAAATGGTTTTGAGGATGAATCTAACTCTTTGTCCCAAGGCTGTAAAGGACGTCATTACTACGGTGGATGGTACGGAGATAGCCTCCGGGCCAGTAACGCATACCACTCAAGAGGTGACGCTAGTAAGTCAAGATGGACACCATGAGAAGATCGTGTTCGATGTGATCAAGGCCCCTCAGTTTCAGATTATTCTAGGAATACCTTGGTTAGAGAAACACAATCCTCTGATCGATTGGCGAGCAAGAACGGTCCAGTTTCCAGAATGTGTCTCTACTTGTCACCCTCCACCTGGTGTTGCACTGGCCGCAATTTCTTCAGAGACTCCCCAGTTACCTCCCGAATACCTAGAATACCAAGATGTTTTCCGGAAGGATCAGGCTAACTCTCTACCTCCTCATAGGTCTTATGACTGCCAGATAGACCTGATACCTGGATCTACTCCTCCTTGTAGTAGAATTTATGCCCTCACCGAGCCTGAGAACCTTCACCTTCGACAATACCTGGATCAATACCTGGCAAATGGGTTTATTCGTCCTTCCAAGTCCCCTGCTTCTTCAGCTTTGTTCTTCGTTCCAAAAAAGGAAGGAGACCTTAGAACTTGTATCGATTATCGCTCCCTGAACCAGATCACCGTTAAGAATAGATATCCGTTACCTTTGATCCCTGAACTCCTGGACCAAGTCAGAAAAGCATGCATATATACAAAGCTGGATCTTAGAGGAGCTTACCACTTGGTACGAGTAAAAGAGGGCGATGAATGGAAGACGGCCTTCCGCACCAAGTATGGGCTATTTGAATATCAGGTCATGCCCTTCGGACTTTGCAATGCCCCGGCCGCCTTTCAATATTTTATGAACGATGTCCTCAGAGAGCTCATAGATGTATGTGTTGTTGTTTACATTGACGACATCCTCGTTTATTCTTCATCGGAATCTGAACATCGGAAACACGTGAAAATGGTCCTCGAAAGATTGCGTCAACACAAACTTTTCGCTAAGTTGGAAAAATGTGTTTTCAACGTGACTGAAGTTGAATTCTTGGGATTCATATTATCACCTGGCGGAGTGCGTATGGATTCAAAGAAGGTCGATGCAGTTCTCAAATGGCCATCACCATCCTCCGTAAAAGGTGTGCAAAGCATGTTAGGCTTCGCTAACTTTTACCGCAGGTTTATCCCCGAATTCTCTCGAATAGTCCAGCCCATCACTGCCTTGTTAAAGAAAAACAAACGTTTTGAATGGTCTACCGAGGCGGAACAAGCTTTCCAGGATTTGAAGACTAAATTTATCTCTGCACCAATCTTAAAACACCCTCGCCCCGAACTCCCCTACATCGTGGAAACTGATGCTTCAAGCCTTGCCATGGGGGCAGTCCTATCACAAAAGGACCCGGTAACCAATCAGTTGCATCCCGTGGCATTTTGGTCCCGCAAATTCTCGCCTCCTGAAATCAATTACACGATTACTGACAAGGAACTTCTGGCTATCAAGTCTGCCTTTAAGGCTTGGCGGCATTATCTGCTGGGGGCCCGACACACCGTTACTGTGATTACGGATCACCGAAACCTGCAATATTTGAAGACCGCAAAAGCCCAATCCTCTAGACAACTCCGTTGGGCATTATTCTTTGCCGAGTTTGACTTCATAATTACCTATCGACCTGGTACAAAGAACGGTAAAGCCGATGCCCTTTCTCGGATGGGAGTGGAAGAACACTTGGTCAACCCTAAATCTGTACCAATCATTCCCGAACAAAGAATTCTGGGTGTAATCGCCACAGAATCCATAGAGGAAGTTAAGGATAAAGCCAGGCAACTTGTAACTCCAGCAGACATACAGAATTGGCATCTGCAGGGAAAGGACTTTGCAGTAAAGGACAACTTATTGTATTTCCAAGAACGATTATACCTACCCAGCACAGATTTACAGAAAAAAGTAATCTCTTGTTATCACGACTCTTTAATGGAAGGTCATCCCGGTATAGCCAAGACCTCAGAAAAGATCAAGCGCTACTTCTGGTGGCCGTCTTGGAAAAAAGATATCAGAGACTTTATAATGTCCTGTGGAGTATGCGCCCAAAACAAGAGTCAAAAGGAAAGACCAGCAGGCCTCTTACGCCCTATTGACATCTCACCTCGCCCTTGGCATACGCTTTCTATGGACTTCATCACCAATCTACCTCCATGCTCCGGATACAATACGATTCTAGTAATCGTGGACTTATTCTCCAAGATGGCGCATTTCATTCCGCTCAAAGGCTTGCCAACAGCAGCAACTCTGGCCCGAGAATTTCTCGAAAACATCGTCCGACTGCACGGTTTTCCTTCAGTTCTAATTTCGGATCGAGGTAGTCAATTTATTTCTCATTTTTGGCGAAGTTGCTGTCGGTCGGCTCAAATTGATGTGAGACTATCGACCAGTCACCACCCTCAGACCGACGGACAAACCGAGAGGACCAATCAAACTCTGGAACAGTATTTACGCTGCATGCTGCAACAAACTGAAAAAACTTGGAAAGATATCCTTTGGATAGCCGAGTATGCCTACAATAACTCTGTCCATTCGGGAACTGGGAAAACCCCGTTTTTTCTTTTGTACGGCAGTCACCCTCGAACCTCGGAGTTGGATCCCCTCCAAGATCTTGAAACACCAGCAGTAGACTACCTGCATTCTACAATCACCCAAGCCTTTAAGGAAGCTGTTTCTCACCTTCAAAGGGCTAAAGAACAATACAAGAAAGGAGCAGATCAACATTGGAAGGAAGCCCCTCACTATCAAGTAGGGGATCAAGTCTGGTTATCCACCAAATATCTATCTCTAAAAGGGCCACGCACATTCAACCCAAGATACCTTGGTCCCTATTCCATCACTACCATAGTAAACCCAGTAGCGGTCAAGTTGGACTTGCCCCCGCACATGAAGATACATCCGGTCTTCCACGTCTCTCTATTAAAACCCGTGCAACCTCAAACCCGACTAACCAAATCTCCAAAACCTATCCTAGTGGATGGAGAACTCGAGTTTGAAGTCAAAAGCATTCTGGACTCCAAGATCTCCAAATCTAAACTATTCTACCTAATTGACTGGAAAGGCTACGGCCCCCAAGAGAGATCCTGGGAACCTGCTGAATATGTCCACGCTCCTTGCCTAATCAAAAGATTTCACCGAACATTTCCTGACAAGCCAAAACCCCCGGAGAAGCCCGGTTTGGGAGGGGCCTTGAGGGGGGGTACTGTCATGATCTCTGCTTCCAAAAGGTCAGGGTTTTCCCAACTCCCTTGGAAGCAGATCCATAACCCAGGTTCCGAGTGCCAACCAGTCCCAATTGGGACCTTTTGGACCCAGTCCTGGCGCCAGTGGCACCAGGCTCATAAATATGCCCAGTCCCAGTGCTGGAAGCGCCGGGCTCATAATGCTTGGGTGGACTTACCTTCAGCAGACCATGCTGCTTACTTGCCTGCCAGTTGAGCCTCTGATCCTCTTCTGTTTGGAACTACTTTTCCTGTTGGGTGGGGCTGGAGCCACTCCCTAGATTCAGAACACTGGAACTCTTCTGGAAGGCAGGAACTCTTTTCTTACCAGGAACTCTTTTCTTACTTAGGCGTGGCTGTGGAAGGAGACACCTAAGCACTACAGGAGGCTATTTAAACCACACCCGGTGGATGAATCTTGCTTTGCGTTATTCTGCAACCTCTGCAGCAGAACGCTCATCGTGTCTTCTGCATCCGGTCCTGGGCCTAAGGAAAAAGGCTTACCATCCTGAATCCAGTCTTCAGCAACACCTATAAGACAAGAAAGAACAGGTTAGCATTCCGGCATCTGAAAGGCAAAGGCTTACCATCCTGAATCCAGTCTTCAGCAACACCTATAAAGACAAGAAAGAACAGGTTAGCATTCCGGCATCTGAAAGGCAAAGGCTTACCTACTCTTCGTGCGCTCCGGAGGTCTTCACACTGCATTCCGGCATCTGAAAGACAAAAGTTTACCAACTCTTTGCACGCTCCGGAGGCCTTCGGCGCTGCATCCCGCATCTGAAAGACAAAACAAGGTGCGTTTAAAGACATTGGGGAACTTTAATACTCACGTGCCATTACTCCTTTCCACATCTAATCCAGTGGGTATTCCGGCACCCTGCAGCCGCTCCGAACTCGTACCTGCAAAATAAAAAGACAGTTAGAGCGCATAGTGAAGCAGGCAACAAGCGCTTACTTACGTGCTTCCAGGCGCTTCTATTCATTACACGGGCTCCATCTTCAACTCACTTCAGCCCGTCATCCGCCATCGCCGGAACCCTGCAAAACAAGAGACATCATTACTAAAGACTTTAAAGACATTTGAATGACTCGAAACTTACCGTTCGTGCAGTAAACGACGGACAGCAGTCCTCTGAAGTCAAGAGGCCTGCGCTACCTATCCAGTGAAGAAACTGGTTACAGCACCCTGCCCCGAGGCAGATGGAGAGCTCGGCATTCACTTACCTAAGACGTTTTACTCTACACGTCAGGCATACAGTGCACAGAGGTCCAGCCCAAAGAGCCAACCGGGTGCTACACATCACCTTTGAAGATACAGTAGTCGCCCAGTCAAGACCGGCGCCTCTGCGAGAATCAGGTGAGCGTTACACCATGGTTTTGGCTGGCCCCGCCTCCAATACCATGGTTTTGGCTGGCCCCGCCTCCAATACCATGGATTTGGCTGGCCCCGCCTCCAATACCATGGGTACGGCTGGCTCCGCCTCCAATACCATGGATATGGCTGGCCACTCCTGGATACTGCTGGCCCTGCCTCCAATACCATGGTTTTGGCTGGCCCCGCCTCCAATACCATGGTTTTGGCTGGCCCCACCTCCAATACCATGGATACGGCTGGCCCCACCTCCAATATCATGGTTTTGGCTGGCTCCGCCTCCAATACCACTGGCCCCGCCTCCAGTACCATGGTTTTGGCTGGCCCCGCCTCCAATACCATGGTTTTGGCTGGCAGCGCCTCCAATACCATGTTCCTCCAATACCATGGTTTTGGCTGGCCCCGCCTCCAATACCATGGTTTTGGCGCCTCCAATACCATGGTTTTGGCTGGCCCCCCCTGGATACAGCTGGCCCCGCCTCCAATACCATGGTTTTGGCTGGCCCCGTCTCCAATACCATGGTTTTGGTGGGCCCCGCCTCCAATACCATGGTTTTGGCTGCCCCCCACTCCAATACCATGGTTTTGGCTGGCCCCGCCTCCAATACCATGGATACGGCTGGCCCCGCCTCCAATACCATGGATACGGCTGGCCCCGCCTCCAATACCATGGAGACGGCTGGCTCTGCCTCCAATACCATGGATACGGCTGGCCCCGCCTCCAATACCTTAGATATGGCTGGCCATGCCTCCAGTTCCATGGATACGGCTGGCCCCGCCTCCAATACCATGGTTTTGGCTGGCTCCGCCTCCAATACCACTGGCCCCGCCTCCAGTACCATGGTTTTTGCTGGCCCGCCTCCAATACCATGGTTTTGGCTGGCCCCGCCTCCAATACCATGGTTTTGGCTGGCCCCGCCTCCAATACCATGGTTTTGGCTGGCCCCGCCTCTAATACCATGGATTTGGCTGGCCCCGCCACCAATACCATGGATACGACTGGCTCCGCCTCCAATACCATGGATACGGCTGGCCCCACCTGGATACAGCTGGCCCTGCCTCCAATACCATAGTTTTGGCTGGCCCTGCCTCCAATCCCATGGTTTTGGCGGGCCCCGCCTCCAATACCATGGTTTTGGCTGTCCCCGCCTCCAATACCATGGTTTTGGCTGGCCCCGCCTCCAATACCATGGTTTTGGCTGGCCCCGGCTCAAATACCATGGTTTTGGCTGGCCCGCCCCCAATACCATGGATATGGCTAGCTCCGCCTCCAATACCATGGAGACAGCTGGCTCTGCCTCCAATACCATGGATACGGCTGGCCCCGCCTCCAACACCATGGTTTTGGCTGGCCCCGCCTCCAATACCATGGTTTTGGCTGGCCCCGCCTCCAATACCATGGTTTTGGCTGGCCCCTCCTCCAATACCATGTTCCTCCAATACCATGTTTTTGGCTGGCCCTGCCTCCAATACAATGGTTTTGGCTGGCCCCGCCTCCAATACCATGGTTTTGGCTGGCCCCGCCCCCAATTCCATGGTTTTGGCTGGCCCCGCCTCCAATACCATGGATACGGCTGGCCCTGCCTCCAATACTGCTGGCCCTGCCTCCAATACCATGGTTTTGGCTGGCCCCATCTCCAATACCATGGATTTGGCTGGCCCTGACTCCAATACCATGGTTTTGGCTGGCCCCACCTCCAATACCATGATTTTGGCTGGCCCCACCTCCAATACCATGGTTTTGGCTGGCCCCGCCTCCAATACCATGGTTTTGGCTGGCCCCGCCTCCAATACCATGGATTTGGCTGGCCCCACCTCCAATACCATGGTTTTGGCTGGCCCCGCCTCCAATACCATGGTTTTGGCTGGCCCCACCTCCAATACCATGGTTTTGGCTGGCCCCGCCTCCAATACCATGGATTTGGCTGGCCCCACCTCCAATACCATGGTTTTGGCTGGCCCCACCTCCAATACCATGTTTTTGGCTGGCCCCACTTCCAATACCATGTTTATGGCAGGCCCCGCCTCCAATACCATGGTTTTGGCTGGCCCGCATCCAATACCATGGTTTTGGCTGGCTTCGCCTCCAATACCATGGGTTTGGCTGGCCCCGCCTCCAATACCATTGATACGGCTGGCCCCGCCTCCAGTTCCATGGATACGGCTGGCCCCGCCTCCAGTCCCATGGATACAGCTGGCCCTGCCTCCAGTTCCATGGATACGGCTGGCCCCGCCTCCAATAGCATGGTATTGGCTGGCCCCGCTTCCAATACCACTGGCCCTGCCTCCAATACCATGGTTTTGGCTGGCCCCGCCTCCAATATCACTGGCCCTGCCTCCAATACCATGGTTTTGGCTGGCCCCGCCTCCAATACCACTGGCCCTGCCTCCGATACTATGGATTTGGCTGGCCCCGCCTCCAATACCACTGGCCCTGCCTCTGATACCATGGATTTGGCTGGCCCCGCCTCCAATACCACTGGCCCTGCCTCCAATACCATGGTTTTGGCTGGCCCCGTCTCCAATACCATGATTTTGGCTAGCCCTGCCTCCAATACCATTGTTTTGGCTGGCCCCGCCTCCAATACTGCTGGCCCCGCCTCCAATACCATGGTTTTGGCTGGCCCCGCCTCCAATACCATGGTTTTGGCTGGCCCCACCTCCAATACCATGTTTTGGGCTGGCCCCACCTCCAATACCATGGATACGGCTGGCCCTGCCTCCCGTTCCATGGATACGGCTGGCCCCGCCTCAATACCATGGTTTTGGCTGGCCCCACCTCCAATACCACTGGCCCCACCTCCAATAACACTGGCCCCGCCTCCAATACCATGGTTTTGGCTGGCCCCGCCTCCAATACCATGGTTTTGGCTGGCCCCACCTCCAATACCACTGGCCCCACCTCCAATAACACTGGCCCCGCCTCCAATACCATGGTTTTGGCTGGCCCCGCCTCCAATACCATGGTTTTGGCTGGCCCGCCTCCAATACCATGGTTTTGGCTGGCTTCGCCTCCAATACCATGGGTTTGGCTGGCCCCGCCTCCAATACCATTGATACGGCTGGCCTCGCCTCCAGTTCCATGGATACGGCTGGCCCCGCCTCCAGTCCCATGGATACAGCTGGCCCTGCCTCCAGTTCCATGGATACGGCTGGCCCCGCCTCCAATAGCATGGTATTGGCTGGCCCCGCTTCCAATACCACTGGCCCTGCCTCCAATACCATGGTTTTGGCTGGCCCCGCCTCCAATATCACTGGCCCTGCCTCCAATACCATGGTTTTGGCTGGCCCCGCCTCCAATACCACTGGCCCTGCCTCCGATACTATGGATTTGGCTGGCCCCGCCTCCAATACCACTGGCCCTGCCTCTGATACCATGGATTTGGCTGGCCCCGCCTCCAATACCACTGGCCCTGCCTCCAATACCATGGTTTTGGCTGGCCCCGCCTCCAATACCATGATTTTGGCTAGCCCTGCCTCCAATACCATTGTTTTGGCTGGCCCCGCCTCCAATACCATGGTTTTGGCTGGCCCCACCTCCAATACCACTGGCCCCACCTCCAATAACACTGGCCCCGCCTCCAATACCATGGTTTTGGCTGGCCCCGCCTCCAATACCATGGTTTTGGCTGGCCCCGCCTCCAATACCATGGTTTTGGGTGGCCCAGCCTCCAATACCATGGTTTTGGCTGGCCCGCCTCCAATACCTTGGTTTTGGCAGGCCCTGCCTCCAATACTATGGTTTTGGCTGGCCCCGCCTCCAATACCATGGTTTTGGCTGGCCCCACCTCCAATACCATGTTTTTGGCTGGCCCCGCCTCCCATACCATGGATACGGCTGGCCCTGCCTCCCGTTCCATGGATACGGCTGGCCCTGCCTCAATACCATGGTTTTGGCTGGCCCCGCCTCAATAACATGGTTTGGCTGGCCCTGCCTCCAATACCATGGTTTTGGCTGGCCCTGCGTCCAATACCACTGACCCCGCCTTGACCCCGCCTCCAATACCATGGTTTTGGCTGGCCCCGCCTCCAATAACATGGTTTTGGCTGGCCCTGCCTCCAATACCACTGACCCCACCTTGACCCCTCCTCCAATACCATGGTTTTGGCTGGCCCCGCTTCCAGGTACATGATTCTGGCTGGCCCCGCCTCCAATACCATGGTTTTGGCTGGCCCCACCTCCAATTCCACTGACCCCACCTCCAATACCACTGGCCCCGCCTCCAATACCATGGTTTTGGCTGGCCCCGCCTCCAATACCATGGTTTTGGCTGGCCCGCCTCCAATATCATGAATACTGCTGGCCGCGCCTCCAATTACATGGTTTTGGATGGCCCCGCCTCCAATACCATGGATTTGACTGGCCCCGCCTCCAATAACATGGTTTTGGGTGGCCCAGCCTCCAATACCATGATTTTGGCTGGCCCGCCTCCAATACCATGGTTTTGGCAGGCCCTGCCTCCAATACTATGGTTTTGGCTGGCCCCGCCTCCAATACCATGGTTTTGGCTGGCCCCGCCTCCAATACCATGGTTTTGGCTGGCCCCACCTCCAATACCATGTTTTTGGCTGGCCCCGCCTCCCATACCATGGATACGGCTGGCCCTGCCTCCCGTTCCATGGATACGGCTGGCCCCGCCTCAATACCATGGTTTTGGCTGGCCCCGCCTCAATAACATGGTTTGGCTGGCCCTGCCTCCAATACCATGGTTTTGGCTGGCCCTGCGTCCAATACCACTGACCCCGCCTTGACCCCGCCTCCAATACCATGGTTTTGGCTGGCCCCGCCTCCAATAACATGATTTTGGCTGGCCCCGCCTCCAATACCATGTTTTTGGCTGGCCCCGCCTCCCATACCATGGATACGGCTGGCCCTGCCTCCCGTTCCATGGATACGGCTGGCCCTGCCTCAATACCATGGTTTTGGCTGGCCCCGCCTCAATAACATGGTTTGGCTGGCCCTGCCTCCAATACCATGGTTTTGGCTGGCCCTGCGTCCAATACCACTGACCCCGCCTTGACCCCGCCTCCAATACCATGGTTTTGGCTGGCCCCGCCTCCAATAACATGGTTTTGGCTGGCCCTGCCTCCAATACCACTGACCCCACCTTGACCCCTCCTCCAATACCATGGTTTTGGCTGGCCCCGCTTCCAGGTACATGATTTTGGCTGGCCCCGCCTCCAATACCATGGTTTTGGCTGGCCCCACCTCCAATTCCACTGGCCCCGCCTCCAATACCATGGTTTTGGCTGGCCCCGCCTCCAATACCATGGTTTTGGCTGGCCCCGCCTCCAATACCATGGTTTTGGCTGGCCCGCCTCCAATACCATGGATACGGCTGGCCCCGCCTCCAATATCATGAATACTGCTGGCCGCGCCTCCAATTACATGGTTTTGGATGGCCCCGCCTCCAATACCATGGATTTGACTGGCCCCGCCTCCAATAACATGGTTTTGGGTGGCCCAGCCTCCAATACCATGATTTTGGCTGGCCCGCCTCCAATACCATGGTTTTGGCAGGCCCTGCCTCCAATACTATGGTTTTGGCTGGCCCCGCCTCCAATACCATGGTTTTGGCTGGCCCCGCCTCCAATACCATGGTTTTGGCTGGCCCCACCTCCAATACCATGTTTTTGGCTGGCCCCGCAACCCATACCATGGATACGGCTGGCCCTGCCTCCCGTTCCATGGATACGGCTGGCCCCGCCTCAATACCATGGTTTTGGCTGGCCCCGCCTCAATAACATGGTTTGGCTGGCCCTGCCTCCAATACCATGGTTTTGGCTGGCCCTGCGTCCAATACCACTGACCCCGCCTCCAATACCATGGTTTTGGCTGGCCCCGCCTCCAATAACATGGTTTTGGCTGGCCCTGCCTCCAATACCACTGACCCCACCTTGACCCCTCCTCCAATACCATGGTTTTGGCTGGCCCCGCTTCCAGGTACATGATTTTGGCTGGCCCCGCCTCCAATACCATGGTTTTGGCTGGCCCCACCTCCAATACCACTGACCCCACCTCCAATACCACTGGCCCCGCCTCCAATACCATGGTTTTGGCTGGCCCCGCCTCCAATACCATGGTTTTGGCTGGCCCGCCTCCAATACCATGGATACGGCTGGCCCCACCTCCAATATCATGAATACTGCTGGCCGCGCCTCCAATTACATGGTTTTGGCTGGCCCCGCCTCCAATACCATGGTTTTGGGTGGCCCAGCCTCCAATAACGTGGTTTTGGCTGGCCCCGCCTCCAATACCATGGTTTTGGCAGGCCCTGCCTCCAATACTATGGTTTTGGCTGGCCCCGCCTCCAATAACATGGTTTTGGCTGGCCCCGCCTCCAATACCATGGTTTTGGCTGGCCCCACCTCCAATACCATGTTTTTGGCTGGCCCCGCCTCCAATACCCTGGATACGGCTGGCGCTGCCTCCCGTTCCATGGATACGGCTGGCCCTGCCTCAATACCATGGTTTTGGCTGGCCCCGCCTCAATAACATGCTTTGGCTGGCCCTGCCTCCAATAACATGGTTTTGGCTGGCCCTGCCTCCAATACCATGGTTTTGGCTGGCCCTGCGTCCAATACCACTGACCCCGCCTTGACCCCGCCTCCAATACCATGGTTTTGGCTGGCCCCGCCTCCAATAACATGGTTTTGACTGGCCCCGCCTCCAATACCACTGACCCCACCTTGACCCCGCCTCCAATACCATGGTTTTGGCTGGCCCCGCTTCCAGGTACATGATTTTGGCTGGCCCCGCCTCCAATACCACTGGCCCCACCTCCAATACCACTGTCCCCGCCTACAATACCATGGTTTTGGCTGGCCCCGCCTCAATACCATGGTTTTGGCTCGCCCGCCTCCAATACCATGGATACGGCTGGCCCCGCCTCCAATATCATGAATACTGCTGGCCGCGCCTCCAATTACATGGTTTTGGCTGGCCCCGCCTCCAATACCATGGTTTTGGCTGGCCCCGCCTCCGATACCATGGTTTTGGCTGGCCCGCCTCCAATACCATGTTTTTGGCTGGCCCCACTTCCAATACCATGTTTATGGCAGGCCCCGCCTCCAATACCATGGTTTTGGCTGGCCCGCATCCAATACCATGGTTTTGGCTGGCTTCGCCTCCAATACCATGGGTTTGGCTGGCCCCGCCTCCAATACCATTGATACGGCTGGCCCCGCCTCCAGTTCCATGGATACGGCTGGCCCCGCCTCCAGTCCCATGGATACAGCTGGCCCTGCCTCCAGTTCCATGGATACGGCTGGCCCCGCCTCCAATAGCATGGTATTGGCTGGCCCCGCTTCCAATACCACTGGCCCTGCCTCCAATACCATGGTTTTGGCTGGCCCCGCCTCCAATATCACTGGCCCTGCCTCCAATACCATGGTTTTGGCTGGCCCCGCCTCCAATACCACTGGCCCTGCCTCCGATACTATGGATTTGGCTGGCCCCGCCTCCAATACCACTGGCCCTGCCTCCAATACCATGGTTTTGGCTGGCCCCGCCTCCAATACCATGATTTTGGCTAGCCCTGCCTCCAATACCATTGTTTTGGCTGGCCCCGCCTCCAATACTGCTGGCCCCGCCTCCAATACCATGGTTTTGGCTGGCCCCGCCTCCAATACCATGGTTTTGGCTGGCCCCACCTCCAATACCATGTTTTGGGCTGGCCCCACCTCCAATACCATGGATACGGCTGGCCCTGCCTCCCGTTCCATGGATACGGCTGGCCCCGCCTCAATACCATGGTTTTGGCTGGCCCCACCTCAATAACATGGTTTGGCTGGCCCTGCCTCCAATACCATGGTTTTGGCTGGCCCCGCCTCCAATACCATGGTTTTGGCTGGCCCTGCATCCAATACCGCTGACCCCACCTTGACCCCGCCTCCAATACCATGGTTTTGGCTGGCCCCGCCTCCAATACTATGGTTTTGGCTGGCCCCGCCTCCAATACCACTGACCCCACCTTGACCCCGCCTCCAATACCATGGTTTTGGCTGGCCCCGCTTCCGGGTACCTGATTTTGGCTGGCCCCACCTCCAATACCATGGTTTTGGCTGGCCCCACCTCCAATACCACTGGCCGCACCTCCAATAACACTGGCCCCGCCTCCAATACCATGGTTTTGGCTGGCCCCGCCTCCAATACCATGGTTTTGGCTGGCCCGCCTCCAATACCATGGTTTTGGCTGGCTTCGCCTCCAATACCATGGGTTTGGCTGGCCCCGCCTCCAATACCATTGATACGGCTGGCCCCGCCTCCAGTTCCATGGATACGGCTGGCCCCGCCTCCAGTCCCATGGATACAGCTGGCCCTGCCTCCAGTTCCATGGATACGGCTGGCCCCGCCTCCAATAGCATGGTATTGGCTGGCCCCGCTTCCAATACCACTGGCCCTGCCTCCAATACCATGGTTTTGGCTGGCCCCGCCTCCAATATCACTGGCCCTGCCTCCAATACCATGGTTTTGGCTGGCCCCGCCTCCAATACCACTGGCCCTGCCTCCGATACTATGGATTTGGCTGGCCCCGCCTCCAATACCACTGGCCCTGCCTCTGATACCATGGATTTGGCTGGCCCCACCTCCAATACCACTGGCCCTGCCTCCAATACCATGGTTTTGGCTGGCCCCACCTCCAATACCATGATTTTGGCTAGCCCTGCCTCCAATACCATTGTTTTGGCTGGCCCCACCTCCAATACCATGGTTTTGGCTGGCCCCACCTCCAATACCACTGGCCCCACCTCCAATAACACTGGCCCCGCCTCCAATACCATGGTTTTGGCTGGCCCCGCCTCCAATACCATGGTTTTGGCTGGCCCCGCCTCCAATACCATGGTTTTGGGTGGCCCAGCCTCCAATACCATGGTTTTGGCTGGCCCGCCTCCAATACCATGGTTTTGGCAGGCCCTGCCTCCAATACTATGGTTTTGGCTGGCCCCGCCTCCAATACCATGGATACGGCTGGCCCTGCCTCAATACCAT
Source organism: Ambystoma mexicanum (assembly GCF_040938575.1). Taxonomy (NCBI): domain Eukaryota; kingdom Metazoa; phylum Chordata; class Amphibia; order Caudata; family Ambystomatidae; genus Ambystoma; species Ambystoma mexicanum. Next base: position 386,148,523 of record NC_090937.1, read on the forward strand.
GGTTTTGGCTGGCCCCGCCTCAATAACATGGTTTGGCTGGCCCTGCCTCCAATACCATGGTTTTGGCTGGCCCTGCGTCCAATACCACTGACCCCGCCTTGACCCCGCCTCCAATACCATGGTTTTGGCTGGCCCGCCTCCAATAACATGGTTTTGGCTGGCCCTGCCTCCAATACCACTGACCCCACCTTGACCCCTCCTCCAATACCATGGTTTTGGCTGGCCCCGCTTCCAGGTACATGATTTTGGCTGGCCCCGCCTCCAATACCATGGTTTTGGCTGGCCCCACCTCCAATTCCACTGACCCCACCTCCAATACCACTGGCCCCGCCTCCAATACCATGGTTTTGGCTGGCCTCGCCTCCAATACCATGGTTTTGGCTGGCCCCACCTCCAATACCATGGTTTTGGCTGGCCCCACCTCCAATACCATGTTTTTGGCTGGCCCCACCTCCCATACCATGGATACGGCTGGCCCTGCCTCCCGTTCCATGGATACGGCTGGCCCTGCCTCAATACCATGGTTTTGGCTGGCCCCGCCTCAATAACATGGTTTGGCTGGCCCTGCCTCCAATACCATGGTTTTGGCTGGCCCTGCGTCCAATACCACTGACCCCGCCTTGACCCCGCCTCCAATACCATGGTTTTGGCTGGCCCGCCTCCAATAACATGGTTTTGGCTGGCCCTGCCTCCAATACCACTGACCCCACCTTGACCCCTCCTCCAATACCATGGTTTTGGCTGGCCCCGCTTCCAGGTACATGATTTTGGCTGGCCCCGCCTCCAATACCATGGTTTTGGCTGGCCCCACCTCCAATTCCACTGACCCCACCTCCAATACCACTGGCCCCGCCTCCAATACCATGGTTTTGGCTGGCCCCGCCTCCAATACCATGGTTTTGGCTGGCCCCACCTCCAATACCATGGTTTTGGCTGGCCCCGCCTCCCATACCATGGATACGGCTGGCCCTGCCTCCCGTTCCATGGATACGGCTGGCCCCGCCTCAATACCATGGTTTTGGCTGGCCCCGCCTCAATAACATGGTTTGGCTGGCCCTGCCTCCAATACCATGGTTTTGGCTGGCCCTGCGTCCAATACCACTGACCCCGCCTTGACCCCGCCTCCAATACCATGGTTTTGGCTGGCCCCGCCTCCAATAACATGGTTTTGGCTGGCCCTGCCTCCAATACCACTGACCCCACCTTGACCCCTCCTCCAATACCATGGTTTTGGCTGGCCCCGCTTCCAGGTACATGATTTTGGCTGGCCCCGCCTCCAATACCATGGTTTTGGCTGGCCCCACCTCCAATACCACTGACCCCACCTCCAATACCACTGGCCCCGCCTCCAATACCATGGTTTTGGCTGGCCCCGCCTCCAATACCATGGTTTTGGCTGGCCCGCCTCCAATACCATGGATACGGCTGGCCCTGCCTCCAATATCATGAATACTGCTGGCCGCGCCTCCAATTACATGGTTTTGGCTGGCCCCGCCTCCAATACCATGGTTTTGGGTGGCCCAGCCTCCAATACCATGGTTTTGGCTGGCCCCGCCTCCAATACCATGGTTTTGGCAGGCCCTGCCTCCAATACTATGGTTTTGGCTGGCCCCGCCTCCAATAACATGGTTTTGGCTGGCCCCGCCTCCAATACCATGGTTTTGGCTGGCCCCACCTCCAATACCATGTTTTTGGCTGGCCCCGCCTCCAATACCATGGATACGGCTGGCGCTGCCTCCCGTTCCATGGATACGGCTGGCCCTGCCTCAATACCATGGTTTTGGCTGGCCCCGCCTCAATAACATGTTTTGGCTGGCCCTGCCTCCAATACCATGGTTTTGGCTGGCCCTGCGTCCAATACCACTGACCCCGCCTTGACCCCGCCTCCAATACCATGGTTTTGGCTGGCCCCGCCTCCAATAACATGGTTTTGACTGGCCCCGCCTCCAATACCACTGACCCCACCTTGACCCTGCCTCCAATACCATGGTTTTGGCTGGCCCCGCTTCCAGGTACATGATTTTGGCTGGCCCCGCCTCCAATACCACTGGCCCCACCTCCAATACCACTGTCCCCGCCTACAATACCATGGTTTTGGCTGGCCCCGCCTCCAATACCATGGTTTTGGCTCGCCCGCCTCCAATACCATGGATACGACTGGCCCCGCCTCCAATATCATGAATACTGCTGGCCGCGCCTCCAATTACATGGTTTTGGCTGGCCCCGCCTCCAATACCATGGTTTTGGCTGGCCCCGCCTCCAATAACATGGTTTTGGCTCCCCCGCCTCCAGTTACATGGTTTTGTCTGGCCCTGCCTCCAATACCATGGTTTAGTCCGGCTGTGCCCCCAATACCATGGTTTTGGCTGCCCCGCCTCCAGTACCATGGTTACAAGGTGTTCCATGGTTACAGCTGGCCCGCCTCCAGTTCCATGGATATGGCTGGCCCCGCCTCCAGTTTCATTGATTTGGCTGGCCCCGCCTCCAATAACATGGTTTTGGCTGGCCCCGACTCCAATACCATGTTCCTCCAATACCATGGTTTTGGCTGGCCCCGCCTCCAATACCATGGTTTTGGCTGGCCCCGCCTCCAATACCATGGTTTTGGCTGGCCCTGCCTCCAATACCTTGGATACGGTTGGCCCCGCCTCCAATACCATGTTCCTCCAATACGATGGTTTTGGCTGGCCCCGCCTCCAATACCATGGTTTTGGCTGGCAGCGCCTCCAATACCATGTTCCTCCAATACCATGGTTTTGGCTGGCCCCGCCTCCAATACCATGGTTTTGGCTGCCCCCCCCTGGAAACAGCTGGCCCCGCCTCCAATACCATGGTTTTGGCTGGCCCCGTCTCCAATACCATGGTTTTGGCTGGCCCCGCCTCCAATACCATGGTTTTGGCTGGCCCCGCCTCCAATACCATGGTTTTGGCTGCCCCCCCCTGGATACAGCTGGCCCCGCCTCCAATACCATGGTTTTGGCTGGCCCCGTCTCCAATACCATGGTTTTGGCTGGCCCCGCCTCCAATACCATGGTTTTGGCTGGCCCCGCATACAATACAATGGATTTGGCTGGCCCCGCCTCCAATACCATGGATACGGCTGGCTCCGCCTCCAATACAATGGATATGGCTGGCCCCAAGTGGATACAGCTAGCCCCGCCTCCAATACCATGGTTTTGGCTGGCCCTGCCTCCAATACCATGGTTTTGGCGGGCCCCGCCTCCAATACCATGGTTTTGGCTGGCCCCGCCTCCAATACCATGGATACGGCTGGCTCCGCCTCCAATACCATGGATACGGCTGGCCCCGCCTCCAATTCCTTAGATATGGCTGGCCATGCCTCCAGTTCCATGGATACGGCTTGCCCCGCCTCCAATACCATGGTTTTGGCTGGCTCCGCCTCCAATACCATTGGCCCCGCCTCCAATACCACTGGCCCCGCCTCCAATACCATGGTTTTGGCTGGCCCCGCCTCCAATACCATGGTTTTGGCTGGCCCCGCCTCCAATACCATGGTTTTGGCTGGCCCCGCCTCCAATACCATGGTTTTGGCTGGCCCCGCCCCCAATACCATGGTTTTGGCTGGCCCCGCCTCCAATACCATGGTTTTGGCTGGCCCCGCCCCAATACCATGGTTTTGGCTGGCCCCGCCTCCAATACCATGGATACGGCTGGCCCTGCCTCCAATACCATGGATACGGCTGGCCCCGCCTCCAATACTGCTGGCCCTGCCTCCAATACCATGGTTTTGGCTGGCCCCAGCTCCAATACCATGGTTTTGGCTGGCCCCGACTCCAATACCATGTTCCTCCAATACCATGGTTTTGGCTGGCCCCGCCTCCAATACCATGGTTTTGGCTGGCCCCGCCCCCAATACCATGGTTTTGGCTGGCCCTGCCTCCAATACCATGGATACGGCTGGCCCTGCCTCCAATACCATGGATACGGCTGGCCCCGCCTCCAATACTGCTGGCCCTGCCTCCAATACCATGGTTTTGGCTGGCCCCAGCTCCAATACCATGGATTTGGCGGGCCCTGACTCCAATACCATGGTTTTGGCTGGCCCCACCTCCAATACCATGGTTTTGGCTGGCCCCGACTCCAATACCATGGATACGGCTGGCCCCGCCTCCAATACCGTGGTTTGGCTGGCCCCGCCTCCAATACCATGGTTTTGGCTGGCCCCGCCTCCAATACCATGGTTTTGGCTGGCCCTGCCTCCAATACCATGGTTTTGGCTGGCCCCGCCTCCAATACCATGGTTTTGGCTGGCCCCGCCTCCAATACCATGGTTTTGGCTGGCCCCGCCTCCAATACCATGGATTTGGCTGGCCCCGCCTCCAATACCATGGTTTTGGCTGGCCCCACCTCCAATACCATGTTTTTGGCTGGCCCCACTTCCAATACCATGTTTATGGCAGGCCCCGCCTCCAATACCATGGTTTTGGCTGGCCCGCATCCAATACCATGGTTTTGGCTGGCCCCGCCTCCAATACCATGGGTTTGGCTGGCCCCGCCTCCAATACCATGGGTTTGGCTGGCCCCGCCACCAATACCATTGATACGGCTGGCCCCGCCTTCAGTTCCATGGATACGGCTGGCCCCGCCTCCAGTCCCATGGATACAGCTGGCCCTGCCTCCAGTTCCATGGATACGGCTGGCCCCGCCTCCAATAGCATGGTATTGGCTGGCCCCGCTTCCAATACCACTGGCCCTGCCTCCAATACCATGGTTTTGGCTGGCCCCGCCTCCAATACCACTGGCCCTGCCTCCAATACCATGGTTTTGGCTGGCCCCGCCTCCAATACCACTGGCCCTGCCTCCGATACCATGGATTTGGCTGGCCCCGCCTCCAATACCACTGGCCCTGCCTCCGATACCATGGATTTGGCGGGCCCCGCCTCCAATACCACTGGCCCTGCCTCCAATACCATGGTTTTGGCTGGCCCCGCCTCCAATACCATGGTTTTGGCTAGCCCTGCCTCCAATACCATTGTTTTGGCTGGCCCCGCCTCCAATACTGCTCGCCCCGCCTCCAATACCATGGTTTTGGCTGGCCCCGCCTCCAATACCATGGTTTTGGCTGGCCCCACCTCCAATACCATGGTTTTGGCTGGCCCCGACTCCAATACCATGTTCCTCCAATACCATGGTTTTGGCTGGCCCCGCCTCCAATACCATGGTTTTGGCTGGCCCCGCCTCCAATACCATGGTTTTGGCTGGCCCCGCCCCCAATACCATGGTTTTGGCTGGCCCCGCCTCCAATACCATGGATACGGCTGGCCCTGCCTCCAATACCATGGATACGGCTGGCCCCGCCTCCAATACTGCTGGCCCTGCCTCCAATACCATGGTTTTGGCTGGCCCCAGCTCCAATACCATGGATTTGGCTGGCCCTGACTCCAATACCATGGTTTTGGCTGGCCCCGCCTCCAATACCGTGGTTTTGGCTGGCCCCGACTCCAATACCATGGATACGGCTGGCCCCGCCTCCAATACTGTGGTTTGGCTGGCCCCGCCTCCAATACCATGGTTTTGGCTGGCCCCGCCTCCAATACCATGGTTTTGGCTGGCCCCGCCTCCAATACCATGGTTTTGGCTGGCCCCGCCTCCAATACCATGGTTTTGGCTGGCCCCACCTCCAATACCATGTTTTTGGCTGGCCCCACTTCCAATACCATGTTTATGGCAGGCCCCGCCTCCAATACCATGGTTTTGGCTGGCCCGCATCCAATACCATGGTTTTGGCTGGCCCCGCCTCCAATACCATGGGTTTGGCTGGCCCCGCCTCCAATACCATTGATACGGCTGGCCCCGCCTCCAGTTCCATGGATACGGCTGGTCCCGCCTCCAGTCCCATGGATACAGCTGGCCCTGCCTCCAGTTCCATGGATACGGTTGGCCCCGCCTCCAATAGCATGGTATTGGCTGGCCCCGCTTCCAATACCACTGGCCCTGCCTCCAATACCATGGTTTTGGCTGGCCCCGCCTCCAATACCACTGGCCCTGCCTCCAATACCATGGTTTTGGCTGGCCCCGCCTCCAATACCACTGGCCCTGCCTCCGATACCATGGATTTGGCTGGCCCCGCCTCCAATACCACTGGCCCTGCCTCCGATACCATGGATTTGGCTGGCCCCGCCTCCAATACCACTGGCCCTGCCTCCAATACCATGGTTTTGGCTGGCCCCGCCTCCAATACCATGGTTTTGGCTAGCCCTGCCTCCAATACCATTGTTTTGGCTGGCCCCGCCTCCAATACTGCTCGCCCCGCCTCCAATACCATGGTTTTGGCTGGCCCCGCCTCCAATACCATGGTTTTGGCTGGCCCCACCTCCAATACCATGTTTTGGGCTGGCCCCGCCTCCAATACCATGGATACGGCTGGCCCCGCCTCCAATACCATGGTTTTGGCTGGCCCCACCTCCAATACCATGTTTTTGGCTGGCCCCACTTCCAATACCATGTTTATGGCAGGCCCCGCCTGCAATACCATGGTTTTGGCTGGCCCGCATCCAATACCATGGTTTTGGCTGGCCCCGCCTCCAATACCATGGGTTTGGCTGGCCCCGCCTCCAATACCATTGATACGGCTGGCCCCGCCTCCAGTTCCATGGATACGGCTGGTCCCGCCTCCAGTCCCATGGATACAGCTGGCCCTGCCTCCAGTTCCATGGATACGGTTGGCCCCGCCTCCAATAGCATGGTATTGGCTGGCCCCGCTTCCAATACCACTGGCCCTGCCTCCAATACCATGGATTTGGCTGGCCCCGCCTCCAATACCACTGGCCCTGCCTCCAATACCATGGTTTTGGCTGGCCCCGCCTCCAATACCATGGTTTTGGCTAGCCCTGCCTCCAATACCATTGTTTTGGCTGGCCCCGCCTCCAATACTGCTCGCCCCGCCTCCAATACCATGGTTTTGGCTGGCCCCGCCTCCAATACCATGGTTTTGGCTGGCCCCACCTCCAATACCATGTTTTGGGCTGGCCCCGCCTCCAATACCATGGATACGGCTGGCCCTGCCTCCCGTTCCATGGATACGGCTGGCCCCGCCTCAATGCCATGGTTTTGGCTGGCCCCACCTCAATAACATGGTTTGGCTGGCCCTGCCTCCAATAGCATGGTTTTGGCTGGCCCCGCCTCCAATACCATGGTTTTGGCTGGCCCTGCGTCCAATACCACTGACCCCACCTTGACTCCGCCTCCAATACCATGGTTTTGGCTGGCCCCGCCTCCAATAACATGGTTTTGGCTGGCCCCGCCTCCAATACCACTGACCCCACCTTGACCCCGCCTCCAATACCATGGTTTTGGCTGGCCACGCCTCCAATACCATGGTTTTGGCTGGCCACGCCTCCAATACCATGGTTTTGGCTGGCCCCACCGCCAGTTACATGGTTTTGGCTGGCCCTGCCTCCAATACCATAGTTTAGGCTAGCCCCGCCTCCAATACCATGGTTTTGGCTGGTCCCACCTCCAATACCATGGTTTTGGGTGGCCCAGCCTCCAATACCATGGTTTTGGCTGGCCCGTCCCCAATACTATGGTTTTGGCTGGCCCCGCCTCCAATACCATGGTTTTGGCTGGCCCCGCCTCCAATACCATGGTTTTGGCTGGCCCCACCTCCAATAACATGTTTTTGGCTGGCCCCGCCTCCAATACCATGGATACGGCTGGCCCTGCCTCCCGTTCCATGGATACGGCTGGCCCCGCCTCAATACCATGGTTTTGGCTGGCCCCGCCTCAATAACATGTTTGGCTGGCCCTGCCTCCAATACCATGGTTTTGGCTGGCCCCGCCTCCAATACCATGGTTTTGGCTGGCCCTGCGTTCAATACCACTGACCCCGCCTTGACCCCGCCTCCAATACCATGGTTTTGGCTGGCCCCGCCTCCAATAACATGGTTTTGGCTGGCCCCGCCTCCAATACCACTGACCCCACCTTGACCCCGCCTCCAATACCATGGTTTTGGCTGGCCCCGCTTCCAGGTACATGATTTTGGCTGGCCCCGCCTCCAATACCATGGTTTTGGCTGGCCCCACCTCCAATTCCACTGACACCACCTCCAATACCACTGGTCCCGCCTCCAATACCATGGTTTTGGCTGGCCCCGCCTCCAATACCATGGTTTTGGCTGGCCCGCCTACAATACCATGGATACGGCTGGCCCCGCCTCCAATATCATGAATACTGCTGGCTGCGCCTCCAATTACATGGTTTTGGCTGGCCCCGCCTCCAATACCATGGTTTTGGCTGGCCCCGCCTCCAATAACATGGTTTTGGCTTCCCCGCCTCCAGTTACATGGTTTTGTCTGGCCCTGCCTCCAATACCATGGTTTTGTCTGGCTGTGCCCCCAATACCATGGTTTTGGCTGCCCCGCCTCCAGTACCATGGTTACAAGGTGTTCCATGGTTACAGCTGGCCCGCCTCCAGTTCCATGGATATGGCTGGCCCCGCCTCCAGTTTCATTGATTCAGCTGGCCCCGCCTCCAATACCATGGTTTTGGCTGGCCACGCCTCCAATACCATGGTTTTGTCTGGCCCCGCCTCCAATACCATGGTTTTGGCTGGCCCCACCGCCAGTTACATGGTTTTGGCTGGCCCTGCCTCCAATACCATAGTTTTGGCTGGCCCCGCCTCCAATACCATGGTTTTGGCTGGCCCCGCCTCCAATACCATGGTTTTGGGTGGCCCAGCCTCCAATACCATGGTTTTGGCTGGCCCCGCCTCCAATACCATGGTTTTGGCAGGTCCTGCCTCCAATACTATGGTTTTGGCTGGCCCCGCCTCCAATACCATGGTTTTGGCTGGCCCCGCCTCCAATACCATGGTTTTGGCTGGCCCCGCCTCCAATACCATGGTTTTGGCTCGCCCGCCTCCAATATCATGAATACTGCTGGCCGTGCCTCCAATTACATGGTTTTGGCTGGCCCCGCCTCCAATACCATGGTTTTGTCTGGCTGTGCCCCCAATACCATGGTTTTGGCTGCCCCGCCTCCAATACCATGGTTTTGTCTGGCTGTGCCCCCAATACCATGGTTTTGGCTGCCCCGCCTCCAGTTACATGGTTTTGTCTGGCCCTGCCTCCAATACCATGGTTTTGTCTGGCTGTGCCCCCAATACCATGGTTTTGGCTGCCCCGCCTCCAGTACCATGGTTACAAGGTGTTCCATGGTTACAGCTGGCCCGCCTCCAGTTCCATGGATATGGCTGGCCCCGCCTCCAGTTTCATTGATTTGGCTGGCCCCGCCTCCAATACCATGGTTTTGGCTGGCCACGCCTCCAATGCCATGGCTTTGGCTGGCCCTGCCTCCAATACCATAGTTTTGGCTGGCCCTGCCTCCAATACCATGGTTTTGGTTGGCCCAGCCTCCAATACCATGGTTTTGGCTGGCCCCGCCTCCAATACCATGGTTTTGGCAGGCCCTGCCTCCAATGCTATGGTTTTGGCTGGCCATGCCTCCAGTTCCATGGATACGGCTGGCCCTGCCTCCAATACCATGGTTTTGGCTGGCTCCGCCTCCAATACCACTGGCCCCGCCTCCAATACCACTGGCCCTGCCTCCAATACCATGGTTTTGGCTGGCCCCACCTCCAATACCATGGTTTTGGCTGGCCCCACCTCCAATACCATGGTTTTGGCTGGCCCTGCCTCCAATACCATGGTTTTGGCTGGCCCCGCCTCCAATACCATGTTCCTCCAATACCATGTTTTTGGCTGGCCCCGCCTCCAATACCATGCTTATGGCAGGCCCCTCCTCCAATACCATGGTTTTGGCTGGCCCCGCCTCCAATACCATGGTTTTGGCTGGCCCCGCCTCCAATACCATGGTTTTGGCTGGCCCCGCCACCAATACCATGGGTTTGGCTGGCCCCGCCTCCAATACCATGGATACGGCTGGCCCCGCCTCCAGTTCCATGGATACGGCTGGCCCCGCCTCCAGTCCCATGGATACAGCTGGCCCCGCCTCCAGTTCCATGGATACGGCTGGCCCCGCCTCCAATACCATGGTATTGGCTGGCCCCACTTCCAATACCATGGTTTTTGCTGGCCCCGCCTCCAATACCATGGTTTTGGCTGGCCCCGCCTCCAATACCATGGTTTTGGCTGGCCCCGCCTCCAATACCATGGATTTGGCTGGCCCCGCCTCCAATACCATGGGTACGGCTGGCTCCGCCTCCAATACCATGGATATGGCTGGCCACTCCTGGATACGGCTGGCCCTGCCTCCAATACCATGGTTTTGGCTGGCCCCGCCTCCAATACCATGGTTTTGGCTGGCCCCACCTTCAATACCATGGATACGGCTGGCCCCACCTCCAATATCATGGTTTTGGCTGGCTCCGCCTCCAATACCACTGGCCCCGCCTCCAGTACCATGGTTTTGGCTGGCCCCGCCTCCAATACCATGGTTTTGGCTGGCAGCGCCTCCAATACCATGTTCCTCCAATACCATGGTTTTGGCTGGCCCCGCCTCCAATACCATGGTTTTGGCGCCTCCAATACCATGGTTTTGGCTGGCCCCCCCTGGATACAGCTGGCCCCGCCTCCAATACCATGGTTTTGGCTGGCCCTGTCTCCAATACCATGGTTTTGGCTGGCCCCGCCTCCAATACCATGGTTTTGGCTGGCCTCGCATACAATACCATGGATTTGGCTGGCCCCGCCTCCAATACCATGGATACGGCTGGCTCCGCCTCCAATACAATGGATACGGCTGGCCCCACCTGGATACAGCTGGCCCCGCCTCCAATACCATGGTTTTGGCTGGCCCCGCCTCCAATACCATGGTTTTGGCGGGCCCCGCCTCCAATACCATGGTTTTGGCTGCCCCCCCTCCAATACCATGGTTTTGGCTGGCCCTGCCTCCAATACCATGGATACGGCTGGCCCCGCCTCCAATACCATGGATACGGCTGGCCCCGCCTCCAATACCATGGATACGGCTGGCCCCGCCTCCAATACCATGGAGACGGCTGGCTCCGCCTCCAATACCATGGATACGGCTGGCCCCGCCTCCAATACCTTAGATATGGCTGGCCATGCCTCCAGTTCCATGGATACGGCTGGCCCCGCCTCCAATACCATGGTTTTGGCTGGCTCCGCCTCCAATACCATTGGCCCCGCCTCCAATACCACTGGCCCTGCCTCAAATACCATGGTTTTTGCTGGCCCGCCTCCAATACCATGGTTTTGGCTGGCCCCGCCTCCAATACCATGGTTTTGGCTGGCCCCTAATACCATGGATTTGGCTGGCCCCGCCTCCAATACCATGGATACGGCTGGCTCCGCCTCCAATACCATGGATACGGCTGGCCCCACCTGGATACAGCTGGCCCTGCCTCCAATACCATAGTTTTGGCTGGCCCTGCCTCCAATCCCATGGTTTTGGCGGGCCCCGCCTCCAATACCATGGTTTTGGCTGGCCCCGCCTCCAATACCATGGTTTTGGCTGGCCCCGCCTCAAATACCATGGTTTTGGCTGGCCCGCCCCCAATACCATGGATATGGCTGGCTCCGCCTCCAATACCATGGAGACAGCTGGCTCCGCCTCCAATACCATGGATACGGCTGGCCCCGCCTCCAATACCATGGTTTTGGCTGGCCCCGCCTCCAATACCATGGTTTTGGCTGGCCCCGCCTCCAATACCATGGTTTTGGCTGGCCCCTCCTCCAATACCATGTTCCTCCAATACCATGTTTTTGGCTGGCCCCGCCTCCAATACCATGGTTTTGGCTGACCCCGCCTCCAATACCATGGTTTTGGCTGGCCCCGCCCCCAATTCCATGGTTTTGGCTGGCCCCGCCTCCAATACCATGGATACGGCTGGCCCTGCCTCCAATACCATGGATACGGCTGGCCCCGCCTCCAATACTGCTGGCCCTGCCTCCAATACCATGGTTTTGGCTGGCCCCATCTCCAATACCATGGATTTGGCTGGCCCTGACTCCAATACCATGGTTTTGGCTGGCCCCACCTCCAATACCATGGTTTTGGCTGGCCCCACCTCCAATACCATGGTTTTGGCTGGCCCCACCTCCAATACCATGGTTTTGTCTGGCCCCGCCTCCAATACCATGGATTTGGCTGGCCCCGCCTCCAATACCATGGTTTTGGCTGGCCCCACCTCCAATACCATGTTTTTGGCTGGCCCCACTTCCAATACCATGTTTATGGCAGGCCCCGCCTCCAATACCATGGTTTTGGCTGGCCCGCATCCAATACCATGGTTTTGGCTGGCTTCGCCTCCAATACCATGGGTTTGGCTGGCCCCGCCTCCAATACCATTGATACGGCTGGCCCCGCCTCCAGTTCCATGGATACGGCTGGCCCCGCCTCCAGTCCCATGGATACAGCTGGCCCTGCCTCCAGTTCCATGGATACGGCTGGCCCCGCCTCCAATAGCATGGTATTGGCTGGCCCCGCTTCCAATACCACTGGCCCTGCCTCCAATACCATGGTTTTGGCTGGCCCCGCCACCAATATCACTGGCCCTGCCTCCAATACCATGGTTTTGGCTGGCCCCGTCTCCAATACCATGGTTTTGGCTGGCCCCGCCTCCAATACCATGGTTTTGGCTGGCCCCGCCTCCAATACCATGGTTTTGGCTGCCCCCCCCTGGATACAGCTGGCCCCGCCTCCAATACCATGGTTTTGGCTGGCCCCGTCTCCAATACCATGGTTTTGGCTGGCCCCGCATACAATACAATGGATTTGGCTGGCCCCGCCTCCAATACCATGGATACGGCTGGCTCCGCCTCCAATACAATGGATATGGCTGGCCCCACCTGGATACAGCTAGCCCCGCCTCCAATACCATGGTTTTGGCTGGCCCTGCCTCCAATACCATGGTTTTGGCGGGCCCCGCCTCCAATACCATGGTTTTGGCTGGCCCAGCCTCCAATACCATGGATACGGCTGGCTCTGCCTCCAATACCATGGATACGGCTGGCCCCGCCTCCAATTCCTTAGATATGGCTGGCCATGCCTCCAGTTCCATGGATACGGCTGGCCCCGCCTCCAATACCATGGTTTTGGCTGGCTCCGCCTCCAATACCATTGGCCCCGCCTCCAATACCACTGGCCCTGCCTCAAATACCATGGTTTTGGCTGGCCCCACCTCCAATACCATGGTTTTGGCTGGCCCCGCCTCCAATACCATGGTTTTGGCTGGCCCCGCCTCCAATACCATGGTTTTGGCTGGCCCCGCCCCCAATACCATGGTTTTGGCTGGCCCCGCCTCCAATTCCATGGTTTTGGCTGGCCCCGCCCCAATACCATGGTTTTGGCTGGCCCCGCCTCCAATACCATGGATACGGCTGGCCCTGCCTCCAATACCATGGATACGGCTGGCCCCGCCTCCAATACTGCTGGCCCTGCCTCCAATACCATGGTTTTGGCTGGCCCCAGCTCCAATACCATGGATTTTGCTGGCCCTGACTCCAATACCATGGTTTTGGCTGGCCCCGACTCCAATACCATGTTCCTCCAATACCATGGTTTTGGCTGGCCCCGCCTCCAATACCATGGTTTTGGCTGGCCCCGCCTCCAATACCATGGTTTTGGCTGGCCCCGCCCCCAATACCATGGTTTTGGCTGGCCCCGCCTCCAATACCATGGATACGGCTGTCCCTGCCTCCAATACCATGGATACGGCTGGCCCCGCCTCCAATACTGCTGGCCCTGCCTCCAATACCATGGTTTTGGCTGGCCCCAGATCCAATACCATGGATTTGGCTGGCCCTGACTCCAATACCATGGTTTTGGCTGGCCCCACCTCCAATACCATGGATACGGCTGGCCCCGCCTCCAATACCGTGGTTTGGCTGGCCCCGCCTCCAATACCATGGTTTTGGCTGGCCCTGCCTCCAATACCATGGTTTTGGCTGGCCCTGCCTCCAATACCATGGTTTTGGCTGGCCCCGCCTCCAATACCATGGTTTTGGCTGGCCCCGCCTCCAATACCATGGTTTTGGCTGGCCCCGCCTCCAATACCATGGATTTGGCTGGCCCCGCCTCCAATACCATGGTTTTGGCTGGCCCCACCTCCAATACCATGTTTTTGGCAGGCCCCGCCTCCAATACCATGGTTTTGGCTGGCCTGCATCCAATACCATGGTTTTGGCTGGCCCCGCCTCCAATACCATGGGTTTGGCTGGCCCCGCCTCCAATACCATTGATACGGCTGGCCCCGCCTTCAGTTCCATGGATACGGCTGGCCCCGCCTCCAGTCCCATGGATACAGCTGGCCCTGCCTCCAGTTCCATGGATACGGCTGGCCCCGCCTCCAATAGCATGGTATTGGCTGGCCCCGCTTCCAATACCACTGGCCCTGCCTCCAATACCATGGTTTTGGCTGGCCCCGCCTCCAATACCACTGGCCCTGCCTCCAATACCATGGTTTTGGCTGGCCCCGCCTCCAATACCACTGGTCCTGCCTCCGATACCATGGATTTGGCTGGCCCCGCCTCCAATACCACTGGCCCTGCCTTCGATACCATGGATTTGGCGGGCCCCGCCTCCAATACCACTGGCCCTGCCTCCAATACCATGGTTTTGGCTGGCCCCGCCTCCAATACCATGGTTTTGGCTAGCCCTGCCTCCAATACCATTGTTTTGGCTGGCCCCGCCTCCAATACTGCTGGCCCTGCCTCCAATACCATGGTTTTGGCTGGCCCCAGCTCCAATACCATGGATTTTGCTGGCCCTGACTCCAATACCATGGTTTTGGCTGGCCCCGACTCCAATACCATGTTCCTCCAATACCATGGTTTTGGCTGGCCCCGCCTCCAATACCATGGTTTTGGCTGGCCCCGCCTCCAATACCATGGTTTTGGCTGGCCCCGCCCCCAATACCATGGTTTTGGCTGGCCCCGCCTCCAATACCATGGATACGGCTGTCCCTGCCTCCAATACCATGGATACGGCTGGCCCCGCCTCCAATACTGCTGGCCCTGCCTCCAATACCATGGTTTTGGCTGGCCCCAGCTCCAATACCATGGATTTGGCTGGCCCTGACTCCAATACCATGGTTTTGGCTGGCCCCACCTCCAATACCATGGATACGGCTGGCCCCGCCTCCAATACCGTGGTTTGGCTGGCCCCGCCTCCAATACCATGGTTTTGGCTGGCCCTGCCTCCAATACCATGGTTTTGGCTGGCCCTGCCTCCAATACCATGGTTTTGGCTGGCCCTGCCTCCAATACCATGGTTTTGGCTGGCCCCGCCTCCAATACCATGGTTTTGGCTGGCCCCGCCTCCAATACCATGGATTTGGCTGGCCCCGCCTCCAATACCATGGTTTTGGCTGGCCCCACCTCCAATACCATGTTTTTGGCAGGCCCCGCCTCCAATACCATGGTTTTGGCTGGCCCGCATCCAATACCATGGTTTTGGCTGGCCCCGCCTCCAATACCATGGGTTTGGCTGGCCCCGCCTCCAATACCATTGATACGGCTGGCCCCGCCTTCAGTTCCATGGATACGGCTGGCCCCGCCTCCAGTCCCATGGATACAGCTGGCCCTGCCTCCAGTTCCATGGATACGGCTGGCCCCGCCTCCAATAGCATGGTATTGGCTGGCCCCGCTTCCAATACCACTGGCCCTGCCTCCAATACCATGGTTTTGGCTGGCCCCGCCTCCAATACCACTGGCCCTGCCTCCAATACCATGGTTTTGGCTGGCCCCGCCTCCAATACCACTGGCCCTGCCTCCGATACCATGGATTTGGCTGGCCCCGCCTCCAATACCACTGGCCCTGCCTTCGATACCATGGATTTGGCGGGCCCCGCCTCCAATACCACTGGCCCTGCCTCCAATACCATGGTTTTGGCTGGCCCCGCCTCCAATACCATGGTTTTGGCTAGCCCTGCCTCCAATACCATTGTTTTGGCTGGCCCCGCCTCCAATACTGCTCGCCCCGCCTCCAATACCATGGTTTTGGCTGGCCCCACCTCCAATACCATGGTTTTGGCTGGCCCCGACTCCAATACCATGTTCCTCCAATACCATGGTTTTGGCTGGCCCCGCCTCCAATACCATGGTTTTGGCTGGCCCCGCCTCCAATACCATGGTTTTGACTGGCCCCGCCCCCAATACCATGGTTTTGGCTGGCCCCGCCTCCAATACCATGGATACGGCTGGCCCTGCCTCCAATACCATGGATACGGCTGGCCCCGCCTCCAATACTGCTGGCCCTGCCTCCAATACCATGGTTTTGGCTGGCCCCAGCTCCAATACCATGGATTTGGCTGGCCCTGACTCCAATACCATGGTTTTGGCTGGCCCCGCCTCCAATACCGTGGTTTTGGCTGGCCCCGACTCCAATACCATGGATACGGCTGGCCCCGCCTCCAATACCATGGTTTTGGCTGGCCCCGCCTCCAATACCATGGTTTTGGCTGGCCCCGCCTCCAATACCATGGTTTTGGCTGGCCCCGCCTCCAATACCATTGGCCCCGCCTCCAATACCATGGTTTTGGCTGGCCCCACCTCCAATACCATGTTTTTGGCTGGCCCCACTTCCAATACCATGTTTATGGCAGGCCCCGCCTCCAATACCATGGTTTTGGCTGGCCCGCATCCAATACCATGGTTTTGGCTGGCCCCGCCTCCAATACCATGGGTTTGGCTGGCCCCGCCGCCAATACCATTGATACGGCTGGCCCCGCCTCCAGTTCCATGGATACGGCTGGTCCCGCCTCCAGTCCCATGGATACAGCTGGCCCTGCCTCCAGTTCCATGGATACGGTTGGCCCCGCCTCCAATAGCATGGTATTGGCTGGCCCCGCTTCCAATACCACTGGCCCTGCCTCCAATACCATGGTTTTGGCTGGCCCCGCCTCCAATACCACTGGCCCTGCCTCCAATACCATGGTTTTGGCTGGCCCCGCCTCCAATACCACTGGCCCTGCCTCCGATACCATGGATTTGGCTGGCCCCGCCTCCAATACCACTGGCCCTGCCTCCGATACCATGGATTTGGCTGGCCCCGCCTCCAATACCACTGGCCCTGCCTCCAATACCATGGTTTTGGCTGGCCCCGCCTCCAATACCATGGTTTTGGCTAGCCCTGCCTCCAATACCATTGTTTTGGCTGGCCCCGCCTCCAATACTGCTCGCCCCGCCTCCAATACCATGGTTTTGGCTGGCCCCGCCTCCAATACCATGGTTTTGGCTGGCCCCACCTCCAATACCATGTTTTGGGCTGGCCCCGCCTCCAATACCATGGATACGGCTGGCCCTGCCTCCCGTTCCATGGATACGGCTGGCCCCGCCTCAATGCCATGGTTTTGGCTGGCCCCACCTCAATAACATGGTTTGGCTGGCCCTGCCTCCAATAGCATGGTTTTGGCTGGCCCCGCCTCCAATACCATGGTTTTGGCTGGCCCTGCGTCCAATACCACTGACCCCACCTTGACTCCGCCTCCAATACCATGGTTTTGGCTGGCCCCGCCTCCAATAACATGGTTTTGGCTGGCCCCGCCTCCAATACCACTGACCCCACCTTGACCCCGCCTCCAATACCATGGTTTTGGCTGGCCACGCCTCCAATACCATGGTTTTGGCTGGCCACGCCTCCAATACCATGGTTTTGGCTGGCCCCACCGCCAGTTACATGGTTTTGGCTGGCCCTGCCTCCAATACCATAGTTTAGGCTAGCCCCGCCTCCAATACCATGGTTTTGGCTGGTCCCACCTCCAATACCATGGTTTTGGGTGGCCCAGCCTCCAATACCATGGTTTTGGCTGGCCCGTCTCCAATACCATGGTTTTGGCAGGCCCTGCCTCCAATACTATGGTTTTGGCTGGCCCCGCCTCCAATACCATGGTTTTGGCTGGCCCCGCCTCCAATACCATGGTTTTGGCTGGCCCCACCTCCAATACCATGTTTTTGGCTGGCCCCGCCTCCAATACCATGGTTTTGGCTGGCCCCACCGCCAGTTACATGGTTTTGGCTGGCCCTGCCTCCAATACCATAGTTTTGGCTGGCCCCGCCTCCAATACCATGGTTTTGGCTGGCCCTGCCTCCAATACCATGGTTTTGGCTGGCCCCGCCTCCAATACCATGGTTTTGGCTGGCCCTGCGTTCAATACCACTGACCCCGCCTCCAATACCATGGTTTTGGCTGGCCCCGCCTCCAATAACATGGTTTTGGCTGGCCCCGCCTCCAATACCACTGACCCCACCTTGACCCCGCCTCCAATACCATGGTTTTGGCTGGCCCCGCTTCCAGGTACATGATTTTGGCTGGCCCCGCCTCCAATACCATGGTTTTGGCTGGCCCCACCTCCAATTCCACTGACACCACCTCCAATACCACTGGCCCCGCCTCCAATACCATGGTTTTGGCTGGCCCCGCCTCCAATACCATGGTTTTGGCTGGCCCGCCTCCAATACCATGGATACGGCTGGCCCCGCCTCCAATATCATGAATACTGCTGGCCGCGCCTCCAATTACATGGTTTTGGCTGGCCCCGCCTCCAATACCATGGTTTTGGCTGGCCCCGCCTCCAATAACATGGTTTTGGCTTCCCCGCCTCCAGTTACATGGTTTTGTCTGGCCCTGCCTCCAATACCATGGTTTTGTCTGGCTGTGCCCCCAATACCATGGTTTTGGCTGCCCCGCCTCCAGTACCATGGTTACAAGGTGTTCCATGGTTACAGCTGGCCCGCCTCCAGTTCCATGGATATGGGTGGCCCCTCCTCCAGTTTCATTGATTCAGCTGGCCCCGCCTCCAATACCATGGTTTTGGCTGGCCACGCCTCCAATACCATGGATTTGTCTGGCCCCGCCTCCAATACCATGGTTTTGGCTGGCCCCACCGCCAGTTACATGGTTTTGGCTGGCCCTGCCTCCAATACCATAGTTTTGGCTGGCCCCGCCTCCAATACCATGGTTTTGGCTGGCCCCGCGTCCAATACCATGGTTTTGGGTGGCCCAGCCTCCAATACCATGGTTTTGGCTGCCCCCGCCTCCAATACCATGGTTTTGGCAGGCCCTGCCTCCAATACTATGGTTTTGGCTGGCCCCGCCTCCAATACCATGGTTTTGGCTGGCCCCGCCTCCAATACCATGGTTTTGGCTGGCCCCGCCTCCAATACCATGGTTTTGGCTCGCCCGCCTCCAATATCATGAATACTGCTGGCCGTGCCTCCAATTACATGGTTTTGGCTGGCCCCGCCTCCAATACCATGGTTTTGTCTGGCTGTGCCCCCAATACCATGGTTTTGGCTGCCCCGCCTCCAATACCATGGTTTTGTCTGGCTGTGCCCCCAATACCATGGTTTTGGCTGCCCCGCCTCCAGTTACATGGTTTTGTCTGGCCCTGCCTCCAATACCATGGTTTTGTCTGGCTGTGCCCCCAATACCATGGTTTTGGCTGCCCCGCCTCCAGTACCATGGTTACAAGGTGTTCCATGGTTACAGCTGGCCCGCCTCCAGTTCCATGGATATGGCTGGCCCCGCCTCCAGTTTCATTGATTTGGCTGGCCCCGCCTCCAATACCATGGTTTTGGCTGGCCACGCCTCCAATGCCATGGCTTTGGCTGGCCCCGCCTCCAATACCATGGTTTTGGCTGGCCCCACCGCCAGTTACATGGTTTTGGCTGGCCCTGCCTCCAATACCATAGTTTTGGCTGGCCCTGCCTCCAATACCATGGTTTTGGTTGGCCCAGCCTCCAATACCATGGTTTTGGCTGGCCCCGCCTCAAATACCATGGTTTTGGCAGGCCCTGCCTCCAATGCTATGGTTTTGGCTGGCCATGCCTCCAGTTCCATGGATACGGCTGGCCCTGCCTCCAATACCATGGTTTTGGCTGGCTCCGCCTCCAATACCACTGGCCCCGCCTCCAATACCACTGGCCCTGCCTCCAATACCATGGTTTTGGCTGGCCCCACCTCCAATACCATGGTTTTGGCTGGCCCCACCTCCAATACCATGGTTTTGGCTGGCCCTGCCTCCAATACCATGGTTTTGGCTGGCCCCGCCTCCAATACCATGTTCCTCCAATACCATGTTTTTGGCTGGCCCCGCCTCCAATACCATGCTTATGGCAGGCCCCTCCTCCAATACCATGGTTTTGGCTGGCCCCGCCTCCAATACCATGGTTTTGGCTGGCCCCGTCTCCAATACCATGGTTTTGGCTGGCCCCGCCACCAATACCATGGGTTTGGCTGGCCCCGCCTCCAATACCATGGATACGGCTGGCCCCGCCTCCAGTTCCATGGATACGGCTGGCCCCGCCTCCAGTCCCATGGATACAGCTGGCCCCGCCTCCAGTTCCATGGATACGGCTGGCCCCGCCTCCAATACCATGGTATTGGCTGGCCCCACTTCCAATACCATGGTTTTTGCTGGCCCCGCCTCCAATACCATGGTTTTGGCTGGCCCCGCCTCCAATACCATGGTTTTGGCTGGCCCCGCCTCCAATACCATGGGTACGGCTGGCTCCGCCTCCAATACCATGGATATGGCTGGCCACTCCTGGATACGGCTGGCCCTGCCTCCAATACCATGGTTTTGGCTGGCCCCGCCTCCAATACCACTGGCCCCGCCTCCAGTACCATGGTTTTGGCTGGCCCCGCCTCCAATACCATGGTTTTGGCTGGCAGCGCCTCCAATACCATGGTTTTGGCGCCTCCAATACCATGGTTTTGGCTGGCCCCCCCTGGATACAGCTGGCCCCGCCTCCAATACCATGGTTTTGGCTGGCCCTGTCTCCAATACCATGGTTTTGGCTGGCCCCGCCTCCAATACCATGGTTTTGGCTGGCCTCGCATACAATACCATGGATTTGGCTGGCCCCGCCTCCAATACCATGGATAAGGCTGGCTCCGCCTCCAATACAATGGATACGGCTGGCCCCACCTGGATACAGCTGGCCCCGCCTCCAATACCATGGTTTTGGCGGGCCCCGCCTCCAATACCATGGTTTTGGCGGGCCCCGCCTCCAATACCATGGTTTTGGCTGCCCCCCCCTCCAATACCATGGTTTTGGCTGGCCCTGCCTCCAATACCATGGATACGGCTGGCCCCGCCTCCAATACCATGGATACGGCTGGCCCCGCCTCCAATACCATGGAGACGGCTGGCTCCGCCTCCAATACCATGGATACGGCTGGCCCCGCCTCCAATACCTTAGATATGGCTGGCCATGCCTCCAGTTCCATGGATACTGCTGGCCCCGCCTCCAATACCATGGTTTTTGCTGGCTCCGCCTCCAATACCATTGGCCCCGCCTCCAATACCACTGGCCCTGCCTCAAATACCATGGTTTTTGCTGGCCCGCCTCCAATACCATGGTTTTGGCTGGCCCCGCCTCCAATACCATGGTTTTGGCTGGCCCCGCCTCTAATACCATGGACTTGGCTGGCCCCGCCTCCAATACCATGGATACGGCTGGCTCCGCCTCCAATACCATGGATACGGCTGGCCCCACCTGGATACAGCTGGCCCTGCCTCCAATACCATAGTTTTGGCTGGCCCTGCCTCCAATCCCATGGTTTTGGCGGGCCACGCCTCCAATACCATGGTTTTGGCTGGCCCCGCCTCCAATACCATGGTTTTGGCTGGCCCCGCCTCAAATACCATGGTTTTGGCTGGCCCGCCCCAAAATACCATGGATATGGCTGGCTCCGCCTCCAATACCATGGAGACAGCTGGCTCCGCCTCCAATACCATGGATACGGCTGGCCCCGCCTCCAACACCATGGTTTTGGCTGGCCCCGCCTCCAATACCATGGTTTTGGCTGGCCCCGCCTCCAATACCATGGTTTTGGCTGGCCCCTCCTCCAATACCATGTTCCTCCAATACCATGTTTTTGGCTGGCCCCGCCTCCAATACAATGGTTTTGGCTGGCCCCGCCTCCAATACCATGGTTTTGGCTGGCCCCGCCCCCAATTCCATGGTTTTGGCTGGCCCCGCCTCCAATACCATGGATACGGCTGGCCCCACCTCCAATACCATGGTTTTGGCTGGCCCCACCTCCAATACCATGGTTTTGGCTGGCCCCGCCTCCAATACCATGGTTTTGGCTGGCCCCGCCTCCAATACCATGGATTTGGCTGGCCCCACCTCCAATACCATGGTTTTGGCTGGCCCCGCCTCCAATACCATGGTTTTGGCTGGCCCCACCTCCAATACCATGGTTTTGGCTGGCCCCGCCTCCAATACCATGGATTTGGCTGGCCCCACCTCCAATACCATGGTTTTGGCTGGCCCCACCTCCAATACCATGTTTTTGGCTGGCCCCACCTCCAATACCATGTTTTTGACTGGCCCCGCCTCCCATACCATGGATACGGCTGGCCCTGCCTCCCGTTCCATGGATACGGCTGGCCGCCGCCTCAATACCATGGGTTTGGCTGGCCCTGCCTCCAATACCATGGTTTTGGCTGGCCCTGCGTCCAATACCACTGACCCCGCCTTGACCCCGCCACCAATAACATGGTTTTGGCTGGCCCCGCCTCCAATAACATGGTTTTGGCTGGCCCTGCCTCCAATACCACTGACCCCACCTTGACCCCTCCTCCAATACCATGGTTTTGGCTGGCCCCGCTTCCAGGTACATGGTTTTGGCTGGCCCCACCTCCAATACCACTGACCCCACCTCCAATACCACTGGCCCCGCCTCCAATACCATGGTTTTGGCTGGCCCCGCCTCCAATACCATGGTTTTGGCTGGCCCGCCTCCAATACCATGGATACGGCTGGCCCCGCCTCCAATATCATGAATACTGCTGGCCGCGCCTCCAATTACATGGTTTTGGCTGGCCCCGCCTCCAATACCATGGTTTTGGGTGGCCCAGCCTCCAATACCATGGATACGGCTGGCCCCGCCTCCAATATCATGAATACTGCTGGCCGCGCCTCCAATTACATGGTTTTGGCTGGCCCCGCCTCCAATACCATGGTTTTGGCTGGCCCCGCCTCCAATAACATGGTTTTGGCTTCCCCGCCTCCAGTTACATGGTTTTGTCTGGCCCTGCCTCCAATACCAATGGTTTAGTCCGGCTGTGCCCCCAATACCATGG
This sequence comes from Ambystoma mexicanum, assembly GCF_040938575.1. NCBI lineage: Eukaryota > Metazoa > Chordata > Amphibia > Caudata > Ambystomatidae > Ambystoma > Ambystoma mexicanum. Next base: position 386,171,565 of record NC_090937.1, read on the forward strand.
TTTTGGCTGCCCCGCCTCCAGTACCATGGTTACAAGGTGTTCCATGGTTACAGCTGGCCCGCCTCCAGTTCCATGGATATGGCTGGCCCCGCCTCCAGTTTCATTGATTTGGCTGGCCCCGCCTCCAATAACATGGTTTTGGCTGGCCACGCCTCCAATACCATGGTTTTGGCGGGCCCCGCCTCAATACCATGGTTTTGGCTGGCCCCACCGCCAGTTACATGGTTTTGGCTGGCCCTGCCTCCAATACTATGGTTTTGGCTGGCCCCACCTCCAATACCATGGTTTTGGTTGGCCCAGCCTCCAATACCATGGTTTTGGCTGGCCCCGCCTCCAATACCATGGTTTTGGCAGGCCCTGCCTCCAATACTATGGTTTTGGCTGGCCCCGCCTCCAATACCATGGTTTTGGCTGGCCCTGCCTCCAATACCATGGTTTTGGCTGGTCCTGCCTCCAATACCATGGTTACAAGGTGTTCCATGGTTACAACTGGCTCCGCCTCCAGTTACATGGATACGGCTGGCCCGGCCTCCAATACCATGGTTTTGGCTGGCCCGCCTCCATAGTTTTGGCTGGCCCTGCCTCCAATACCATGGTTTTGGCTGGCCTCACCTCCTATACCACTGGCCCTGCCTCCAATACCATGGTTTTGGCTGGCCCCGCCTCCAATACCATGGTTTTGGCTGGCCCTGCCTCCAATACCATGGTTTTGGCTGGTCCTGCCTCCAATACCATGGTTACAGCGTGTTCCATGGTTACGACTGGCTTCGCCTCCAGTTCCATGGATACGGCTGGCCCGGCCTCCAATACCATGGTTTTGGCTGGCCCCGCCTCCATGGTTTTGGCTGGACCCGCCTCCAATACCATGGTTTTGGCTGGCCCCACCCCCAATACCACTGGCCCTGCCTCCAATACCATGGTTTTGGCTGGCCCCGCCTCCAATACCATGGTTCTGGCTGGCCCGCCTCCAATACCATGGATAAGGCTGGCCCCGCCTCCAATACCATGGATACTGCTGGGCGCGCCACCAATTACATGGTTTTGGCTGGTCCTGCCTCCAATAACATGGTTTTGGCTTCCTCGCCTCCAGTTACATGGTTTTAATCCCCTAATTCCGCAACCCTGGTCATGGTACTACCCTGCCCCTCGTTGCTTTGTCATTGCTGAAGGCCTTCCACATGCCTGATATTTTGATGTATGTCCTGTATTTTTGCGCCACCTGCATCCATGACCCTACTTGGCCAAACCTAGGCATCACCTAATGCAGCCGATGTACTATTCTGGACCTAGATGCTGCCACACTGCATCATGTGTTGCACTTGATTTGTGTTGTGCCTTATGGTCGCTAATAGACTTCTTTTTGATTTGTGCTGTGCCCTTTGGTCGCGAATAGACCTCACCTGATTTGTGTTGTGCCTTACGGTCGCTAATAGACCTCACTTGATTTGTGTTGTGCCTTATGGTCGCTAATAGACTTCTTTTTGATTTGCGCTGTGCCCTTTGGTCGCGAATAGACCTCACCTGATTTGTGTTGTGCCTTACGGTCGCTAATAGACCTCACTTGATTTGTGTTGTGCCTTACGGTCGTGAATAGACCTCACCTGATTTGTGTTGTGCCTTACGGTCGCTAATAGACCTCACTTGATTTGTGTCGTGCCATTTGGTCACGAATAGACTTCACTTGATTTGCATTGTGCACTTTGGTCGCAAATAGACCTCAGTTGATTTGTGTTGTGCCTTACCTGTAGTTACTACTGCACCCTTGCTAACAACCTATAAACCTCACTGCCCCCATCATCAGAGCCACGCCACCTACAATGGCCACATTTAGAGGCGCCACTCTAACTATGGCTACCCTCCTCCCGTTGCTCCGCGCCCACACAACCACACCACTTTACCCAGACCTACTATCTCCAATAGAATGGATAAACAGATTTGCCCGACCACCTTCACAATGCATACCCTGTCCCACACCCCTTAGGAATACAAGACTAGGTTCCCGCCTTGTTGTACCCACTACCACATGCCTGAACGCAGCCCCACTGACCATGACTAGAAACGATAGACTCAGCTATCGTACTAATCTTGTCACAAAGCTCACTAGAATACTCACCAATCAGACTACGAACCCCAAGCAGCCTACCTCACTCTCACCTAGTCACAACCCTACTATACCGCACTCGCCACCTCACACGAAAACTAACCCTCCACAGACTTCTATCAAGGGAGCCCTCATCAACGCTCGCTCATTGGTTGCCCACGCTACTGATATTGCCGACATTATTTCCACTAACCACCTAGACTTTATCGCCATCACGGAGACGTGGCTCCATCCAGCAGCCGGTCCCACAATAGCTCTAGCCACTTCAGACAACTACAACATCATCCGAGCTGACAGGAAAAATGGAATAGGCGGAGGTATAGCAATTATTGCAAAATCCACCCTAAACATAAGAGAAGTAACCAGCACAACCCTACCTTCTGCCGAACTTCTATCCGTCAAACTCCCATTATCTGACACACAAACCATACTGCTCCATATTATATACAGACCCCCAGGAATCCCCTCCACCTTTGAAGAGGATATCTCTCTCCTACTCACCACCAATTTGAAACCGAAATCCCAAATCATCATTCTGGGAGATTTCAGCTTGGGACTCAATGACCCCAATGACAACCAAGCCGCTTCCCTTAATGACACGATTACTCATCTAGGCTTCACCCAACACATTAATCAACCTACACATACAAAAGGAAGATCCTTGGATTGGCTTGCAGATGCCAATTGCAACCTCTCACTGACTGACATCACTCCCTGTGCTTGGACTGACCATCATCTTATTACCTTCTCTTTACCTAGATCCTTACCATCTATCACACGACCTACAAAGTTACCTCAAATAATTTCCAGGAACAACCGCAACATCACTATAGAGAACCTCAAACCTTTTCTCGCGCCTATCAGTAAAGCTAATGTACCCACGCAAAAAAACAACCCAGCAGCCATAGTAGACCTATATAACAATACTTTAGAACTAGCCCTCAACCAGATAGCTCCTCTCAAACAACGAAAAGCCAAACCTATTGCCCACTCCAACAAATAGTTCTCAGCAGAATTAAAAGCTCTCCGTAATATTAAAAGAACTGCAGAAACTAGCTGGAGAAAAGCCCCTTCTCTCTCCACTAAAGACAAATTTGCTTCAGCTGCCTCCACCTACAAATCCGCCATCTTAAATGCTAAGAAAGAGACCTACAACTTGAGAATACAAAATGCCAAATCTGGCACCAAAGAACTCTTCGCTATACTAAGAGAACTTGAATCACCACTGCCCCCTACAGAGGACTGCATCAAAGACAAGGCTTGGTGTAACAATATCCAGCTCGCCCTCGCTAATAAAATTGCGCTCCTACAAACCAAGATAGAAGCAAAAAAAGCTAGCATTGCCTTCAAGCAGAACCCCAGCAGCAAAACTAACTACCCTACCCCTATCTGCCCATCTTTCCACTTCTCACCAGTCACAGAAGAGGAAGTAATCAAGATAATCGCCAGCCTCAAACCATCCAACTGCAAAGGTGACATTTGCCCAGCATCCGTCATCAAAGATGGTGCTAATGAGTTAGCCCCTCTCATCACCTCTCTGATCAACTCCTCCTTCAAAAACTCAGTGGTCCCCAACAACCTTAAAGAAGCGTGGGTCCTACCCCTGCTAAAAAAACCTAACCTAGATCCCAACATCCCCACAAATTACAGGCCCATCACCACAGTCCCATTTCTTCTCAAATTCTTGGACAGGGTAGCCTATCTCCAAATACAACAACATTTGGAAGAAAATAACCTCCTAGGCTTGCGACAATCCGGCTTCAGACCAAGGCACGGGACTGAAACTGCCCTCTTGGATCTAAAAATCCAAATGGATGATGCCAAAGACAAGGGCAAACTGGCCATCTTGCTCTTGTTGGATCTCTCTGCTGCCTTTGATCTGGTTGACCACCAGATCCTCACTCAACACCTCTCCACGGCTGCTGCATTCTCTCAGAATGCCACTAAGTGGATCCAGTCATTCCTGTCTGACAGGACGACTAGAGTCTTCGCCCCCACGGTGGCTGCGGACCCTATCCCAATCACATGTGGAGTGCCGCAAGGCTCCTGCATCTCTCCCACACTTTACAACATCTTCACAAAGCTCCTATTTGACCGTCTTGACGATCTGGGTGTCAGCTACACTAATTATGCAGATGACACCCAGGTCCTCATCACGGTCACTGGCAGCTATGAAGAAGATGCTGCAAAGCTTAATGATATCTATTTAGAAATCCAAGCCTGGATGGCCACACACAGTCTTTGCCTTAACAACGATAAGACAGAATTGCTTATCGTAGGCTCCCAGGCTCGCCTCAACAAACTGGACCAAAGGTACCAATCCTTTACCATTGATGGCAACATCATAAAAGTCTCCAAAGAGGTTAAAACATTAGGTGTATACCTCGATTCTACCCTATCATTAAGAAACAAATAAACTCTACCATCTCAGCTACCTCATACACCAATAAATTGATCAATGCCTGTAGGCCTTTCCTCTCCACCTCTAGCTGCCTCACCCTATCTAGAGCGCTGATATTGTCTAAATTAGACTATTGCAACACACTCTACTTAGGCACTACCACTAAAAATTTGAACAGACTTCAGATCCTGCAAAATAATGCACTAAGATGTGCCCTCAACCTCCCGCGCAAGGCGCACATATCCATGGCTAGAAAAGAAGTCCACTGGCTCCCGATCCGTGACAGAATTAAGCTAAGAACACTGGTCATCACCCACAAGTGCCTATCACATACTGCCCCACGATACCTTTCTGACAAATTCGCTAGACACTGTCCCACTAGACCCACCAGAACACCTTACCTACACCAACTAAAGATCCCTAATTATAACCTAAAAACAGCAGGGAGCTCCAGTTTTCCAGTGCTTGCAGCACAATGTTGGAACACCCTCCCCACTACAATTAGATCTGAAGCCGCATTCTGGCCATTGAGAGCCATGGTAAAATCATGGCTACTAGCCTAAACAGCCAGACTCTCACCGACATGACTAGCTAGCCGCCGCTCTCTACCTGTAGTAATGTTTACTCCACCTACAGCCTATTCAGGACCAACCTGTAACCCGGTCCACTTTAGCCACTGTAACTTTTTTTCTTTTTTGCATATTCTCTGTACATACATTTCTTGGTATATTCTACTCTTGTATGTAAACATTCAGAGCCTGGACTAATGTACGTTCTGTCTGTTGTACTATGATGCTCGTGTAACAATATGTAACTCTGCTGTACACATGATTATGCGCCCAGTTACCTGAGGGTTCGGATGCGCTTTATAAATAAACAAACTAAACTAAACTAAACAAGGTGTTTCATGGTTACAGCTGGCCCGCCTCCAGTTCCATGGATATGGCTGGTCCCGCCTCCAGTTTCATGGATTCGGCTGGCCCCGCCTCCAATACCATGGTTTTGGTTGGCCACGCCTCCAAGACCATGGTTTTGGCTGGCCCCGCCTCCAATACCATGGTTTTGGCTGGCCCCACCGCCAGTTACATGGTTTTGGCTGGCCCTGCCTCCAATACCATAGTTTTGGCTGGCCCCGCCTTCAATACCATGGTTTAGGCTGGCCCCGCCTCCAATACAATGGTTTTGGGTGGCCCAGCCTCCAATACCATGGTTTTGGCTGGCCCCGCCTCCAATACCATGGTTTTGGCAGGCCCTGCCTTCAATACTATGGTTTTGGCTGGCCCCGCCTCCAATACCATGGTTTTGGCTGGCCCTGCCTCCAATACCATGGTTTTGGCTGGTCCTGCCTCCAATACCATGGTTACAAGGTGTTCCATGGTTACGACTGGTTCCGCCTCCAGTTCCATGGATACGGCTGGCCCCGCCTCCAATACCATGGTTTTGGCTGGCCCCGCCTCCAATACCATGGTTTTGGCTGGCCCCACCGCCAGTTACATGGTTTTGGCTGGCCCTGCCTCCAATACCACCGTTTTGGCTGGCCCCGCCTCCAATACCATGGTTTTGGCTGGCCCCGCCTCCAATACCATGGTTTTGGCTGGCCCGCCTCCAATACCATGGTTTTGGCTGGCCCAACCTCCAATAACATGGTTTTGGCTGGCCCTGCCTCCAATACCATGGTTTTGGCTGGCCCTGCCTCCAATACTATGGTTTTGGCTGGCCCCGCCTCCAATACCATGGTTTTGGCTGGCCCTGCCTCCAATACCATGGTTTTGGCTGGTCCCGCCTCCAATACCATGGTTACAAGGTGTTCCATGGTTACGGCTGGCACCGCCTCCAGTTCCATGGATACGGCTGGCCCGGCCTCCAATACCATGGTTTTGGCTGGCCCCGCCTCCCTGGTTTTGGCTGGCCCCGCCTCCAATACCATGGTTTTGGCTGGCCCCGCCTGCAATACCAGGGATACTGCTGGCCGCGCCTCCAATTACATGGTTTTGGCTGGCCCCGCCTCCAATACCATGGTTTTGGCTGGCCCCACCTCCAATACCATGGTTTTGGCTGGCCCTGGCTCCAATGCCATGGTTTTGGCTGGTCCCGCCTCCAATAACATGGTTTTGGCTTCCCCGCCACCGGTTACATGGTTTTGGCTGGCCCCACCTCCAATACCATTGTTTAGTCTGGCTCTGCCCCAATACCATGGTTTTGGCTGCCCCGCCTCCAGTACCATGGTTACAAGTTGTTCCATGGATACGGCTGGCCCCGCCTCCAGTTTCATGGATTCAGCTGGCCCCGCCTCCAATATCATGGTTTTGGCTCTCCCCACCGCCAGTTACATGGTTTTGGCTGGCCCTGCCTCCAATACCATAGTTTTGGCTGGCCCCGCCTCCAATACCATGGTTTTGGCTGGCCCCGCCTGTTAGGCAGAAACCTGTGCAGTTCCCTTAGGGACCACTGCAAAAGATTTAAGACTACAGGTGTTGGCAGTAAACCCACTTGGTAGCAGTCTGCACCACCCAGATTTACCTGGTAGCTGTGGCTGAGCAGTCAGACTTCCCTCAAGAAGAGTTAGGCAGTATGCAAAGTATTCACAATAGGCACTCAGATACAATAATACAAGCACACACTGACCAGAGCTTTGGTATCAAAGTATATAATTATTTATTTAAAAACACACAGTTGAAACACTCCAGCACTCTTATTGTAAAATATTCTAAACACAGTTACTATTGTAATATATACACCCCTTTTTCCTTATCAGATTAGTCACAGTAAAACACCACTTATTTTCATACAGAGGTGAGCGCTTAACTAGATTGCACTCCAATAAGTTTGTGAGAAAGGGAGGGAAAAAGACAGAATATGGAAAGGTATACCACTCTAAGATTCAGGAACACTGTTAGCAAGGCAGAAGAGCAAAAGTCACTGGTGAGCCAAAGTCCAAAGGCTGGGCCCACTCTTAGAGAGAGCAGAGCACAAATGTGCCCAAGATCACACAGTTACACTAGGCTTAGAAAGTCTTGCAGAGGATTCAAAAAGAGTTTAGAGAGGCTTTAGGGAAGTTTAGCCAGGGTGTCCCAGACTAACCCAGGTTCGAAAGCCGGGGGCTAAGTCTACCCTGTACAGTCGGTAGCAAGGGAAGCCAGGCAGGACATGGTACCTTAAGTGGGAAGGATCCTCCAGCGGTGGCAGTGTTCCTGGTAGTGGGTGCAAGTTGTGTCGTCGTCCAGGGGAAGAGAAGATCTCGACTTGGAGGAAAGATGAAGGTCGTTGCACTACCAGGGAAGAAACCAGCCGCCGAGTTTATAGTCATTGGGAAAAGTGGTGAGGTAGTCCAGCATGGCTCCACCAGTGGTGGTGTTGTGGCAGGTCGGCTCAGCTTCTCCCTCATCGGATTCTTAGGTCCTGTGGCGACTTCTGAAGTTCCAGTCCCCAAAGCCCTGCTTTTATGCAGCAAACCCCCATTCACTCAGCCTAGCTGTCACTCAAACATGCTAAGTGGTGAGCCGGCCGGCTCACCACTTGGGCCAATCAGGGTGGAGTGCGACTTGAGTTGCCTAGGCAATTCAGTCCAGGGTGCCTAAATTCCCCTCCACCCCTCCTAAGTACCCCAGACAGAGTGGCACCACTTTGGAGGGCTTCTGTGGAGAAGCCCGCCAAAAAGTGGAACAAAGGGCTTGACTTGGGTTGGAGTCACAGAAGAGAACACAAACGCCATTTTAGAATCAAGTTTTGGCAAAAAGTACCAACCTGAGAATTAATATTAATTAAATAAACCGGCGGTATGTTCGAGGCTACTGTAAATGATTAAATAAAGATAGTAGCCTAAAACAATGGGAAATCCCATAGGAAAATATTTGCGGTTGAATATAAAAAGTAGTATCCACTGCCACCAGCCAAAACTCGATCAGGGGGGACGGAGATGTGCCCCCTCGACTAACAGACCCTGGAGCAATCGAATTGCCCCAACAACTACGTCCAAAATATGATGGTTTGTACTGGTTCTGTTCAGAATTTAAGACTAGTAAAGTCAATGGTGACTTTACATGCCCTGGTAGACCGTAGTCAGTCCAAGGGTATGGAGTCTATACTGGGGGGTCACTATGACACCCCTGTGTCACTTCACTGAGGGTGCTGTGTAACACACATCACAAAACACATGAAGCCCTATGGAGTAAAAGACCCCATAGCCCATTAAACACTTCTAGATTCAAAGAAACACACTCAAATCATGTCCAAGAGTGAGGGTAAAAGAGTCTCACTCTTGGCAGGAGGAAAAAATAAACCCCAAAAATCCAGTAAAGCTGCTGGGAGACTCACTAGGTTAGGAAATTCAGCCTAAACAGAGAATTCTCCCTAACACTCGCCCCCCCCCCCCCCAGACTAAGGGACAGGAGGATTTAATCCACTCCTGGATGAACCTCATACCTCTAGTCGATGACATACATCCTAGAGAGTCCATCAGCATTTTTATGGTGACACCTTGACCTATGTTCTATGGCCCAAGCAAAGGTTTTCCTTTGTAAGCTATATGACCTACAAACCCTTTGAGGAACATCAGTCTCTTTAAAGTTATAGGGGACCTGGTTGACCAGTCCCTCAGAAGTGGTTACAACTTCTGAACCTGTGTTAGGCTTTTTCAAGGGGTCCTTATAAAGGATTCCCTTAGATCTAGAGGGGCCTCCAAGGTTCCTCACCACCTCTCTTGTGGGAGCAGGATGGGTCTTGGGCCTCTTGGTTGGAGGGGTTGGGATTAGGCAATGTACCTGCTTCCCCTTCCTCTTAGATCTAACCTTACCTACTTTAGGAGTTTCCCCCCTAATACTAGGGTTTGAGTTGGAGTCTTCAGTAGAAGGTCCAACAGTCCGAAGGTTTTTGGCCTTAGACTTTTCTTTCCTGGTTTTCCACCAGCATTGAGAATTACCAGTTCTCTTAGGCCTAGGTAGGGGCCCAGTAGGTCTATCCTCCTCTTCCTCAGAAGCAGAGGGAGTCACAGACTCGGAAACTGGGGGAACAATGATGGAGCTTGCTTAGAGCTCCCATTTCCCTAAGGTACTAACCTGAAATGTGCCTGGGTTAGAGGTCAACTTACTAACACCAGGGCTTGTAGTGGGGGTCTCAGTAGAGGTTCCCACATGCTTAGATGGGTCCCTTAAGGTGGCCTCTCTTGCCAATTTGGTTAGGTTCTGGGTCTCCATACTGGGAGGCCTGGGGGTATGTGACACTACTCCTAGAATTCTCAGTTCATTCCCCAACAGGACTTTCCCAGGCACCTCAGAATGAACACTGACAGGGATCCTCACTGTCATGTTGTAACACTGAATGAGGGCTGGTAGAATAGGAACCATTTGGACAGGGCCTCCAGACATCTTAGTGGGACCTTTGGGTGCTTTTGCCACCTCCTCATGTTGAAAGAAGCTTTCATCCACTACTGTTCTGCTGGCCCCAGTGTCTCTCCTGGCCGGAGTATCCTGGCCATTGACAAGAACACTGTCCACATAATACACCTTAGAGTTAACAGGTAGGGAGTTATACACAACCCTATTCTGGGGACTAACCAGACCCATAGGCTCTACGTTTACAGTTGCTTGAAGACCCAAGGGTTCTTCAGCAAAGAGTTCAAAGTGGGCACTAGCCATCTGTACTTCATCCTCAGGAGTGAAGGCTAAGGAGACTGTGCTGATCCCTGCAGGTTTACCCTTGCATATTGGATCCCCTTTGATATGGTCAGCAGCCTTACAGACATAGCATTGTCCAAATGCTCTCTGAAAGGGTGGCTTGTTCTGACCTCCTTCTGGTTGTTGACCAGTAGGTACACTAGCCTGATTCTGTTTACCCTGGGGCTTACCCTGGTTATTTTGTTGTTTGTGGCCCTCTTTGGTATGTGAGGTATTAGAATTCTCTGGATTCACTTTAGGTGGCTGCTTTCCCTCATCCTTTTTCTGAGTGACCCCTGAATCCTTGTGAGTGGCCCTGTTGGCAACCCACAAGTCAGCAGCCTTAGCTAGCATTCTGGAATCTATTTCCTTTGAATCAGCCAAGTGCTGTCTGAGCTCAGGAGAGCAGGCATCATAAATTGTCTCCAACAAAAAAAGATTATTCATACCTTCATAAGTGTTCACCTTGTAACCCTTAATCCATCCCTCTAAGTTTTTCAAACACTCACTCACCCAGGTAGGGCAAGGGGTACCATCATTCTTTTTGAGGGTCCTAAACCTCTTAAAACACTGGGAAGGGGTCTTCCCAAATCTATCTATCAGAGCTAGTTTCACACATTCATACTCTTTCCTATCCTCCTCCCCCAACTCCATTACCACATCAGTTGCAACAGGGGGAAGCCTAGAGAACAACCAGGTGAGTAAGTCATTTCCTGTGATGTTCTGGAGCCCATGATTATATTCAAACAGAGACAACCAATCCAACACATCCAACTTAGGCTCATACATACCAACCAATTCTTTAGGCATCCGGGGTCTTTTAGGACTGGATCTTCTAGAGGACCCAGAGAGAGAAGCCTTTTCAACAGATAATTTCTTCATTTCTAGCTCATGCTTGAGCTACATTTCCCTTAGCCTTAGTTCTTGAATCACATCTGGTGTCTCTGTGCAGCCTGAGTATTCAGTCTCTTGAACTCTAGTTCAAGTTTCATTTTCTCTAATTCAAGATATTGAGGACTAAGTGTGGGACTTGGCAAAGGCCCAGTAGGTACAGCAGGTAGGGCAGACAGGGGCCTAGGGGGGACAGTCACAGCAGCCTCACCCACCTCTTCTGACTCTTCCTCAAGATTATCAACATTGTGATCAATATCAATTTCTATACTGTTATCTACATTTTCTGTCATGGTAGGTTCCTCAGAACCATCATCCAGACTTTGGTTAGCTAACAACCTTTCTATTATTTCCATGTTCTTGCCTTTAGTCAGGAGGTTCTTATGATTACATAATACTCTTAAACAATCAGCAATTTTTGTAGCAAGGGACTCTTTTTGACTATAAGTTTCCATAGTTGACATGTTAGAAAGATTACTTTTTCAGTGCTAAGCTTTGTGGTTAGTTGTACTAAGGTATCCTAAAGCACTCTAAAGTGTATACTCAATACAAATCCCAACGCTGTACACCAGTGTTAGGCAGAAACCTGTGCAGTTCTCTTAGGGACCACTGCAAAAGATTTAAGACTACAGGTGTTGGCACTAAACCCACTTGGTAGCAGTCTGCACCACCCAGATTTACCTGGTAGCTGTGGCTGAGCAGTCAGACTTCCCTCAAGAAGAGTTAGGCAGTATGCAAAGTATACACAATAGGCACTCAGATTCAATAATACAAGCAAACACTGACCAGAGCTTTGGTATCAAAGTATATAATTATTTATTTAAAAACACACAGTTGAAACACTCCAGCACTCTTATTGTAAAATATTCTAAACACAGTTACTATTGTAATATATACAACCCTTTTTCCTTATCAGATAAGTCACAGTAAAACACCACTTATTTTCATACAGAGGTGAGCGCTTAACTAGATTGCACTCCAATAAGTTTGTGAGAAAGGGAGGGAAAAAGACAGAATATGGAAAGGTACACCAGTCTAAGATTCAGGAACACTGTTAGCAAGGCAGAAGAGCAAAAGTCACTGGTGAGCCAAAGTCCAAAGGCTGGGCCCACTCTTAGAGAGAGCAGAGCACAAATGCGCCCAAGATCACACAGTTACATTAGGCTTAGAAAGTCTTGCAGAGGGTTCAAAAAGAGTTTAGAGAGGCTTTAGGGAAGTTTAGCCAGGGTGTCCCAGACTAACACAGGTTCGAAAGCCGGGGGCTAAAGCTACCCCGTACAGTCGGTAGCAAGGGAAGCCAGGCGGGACACAGTACCTTAAGTGGGAAGGATCCTCCAGCGGTGGCAGTTGTTCCTGGTAGTGGGTGCAAGTTGCGTCGTCGTCCAGGGGAAGAGAAGATCTCGAATTGGAGGAAAGATGGAGGTCGTTGCACTACCAGGGAAGAAACCAGCTGCGGAGTTTTCTGGTTTAAGGTGGTACCTTTGTTTCGCGGTCATGGTAAAACGTGGCTACCCGGTTGCCGGGGTGCTTGGCATGGGCAAGGCGGCCACGAGGTACGTCGGGAAGGTGAAAGATGGTGAAACTGGTTATCCCCACCAGTCAAAGGAAGAAGACTCTCCGGCGGGAGATCTCCTCTGTCGTTGGGAAAAGTGGTGAGGCAGTCCAGCAGGGCTCCACCGGTGGTGGTGTCATGGCAGGTCGGCTCAGCTTCTCCCTCGTCGGATTCTTAAGTCCTGTGGCGACTTCTGAAGTTCCAGTCCCCAAAGCCCTGCTTTTATGCAGCAAACCCCCATTCACTCAGCCTAGCTGTCACTCAAACATGCTAAGTGGTGAGCCGGCCGGCTCACCACTTGGGCCAATCAGGATGGAGTGCGACTTGAGTTGCCTAGGCAACTCAGTCCAGGGTGCCTAAATTCCCCTCCACCCCTCCTAAGTACCCCAGACAGAGTGGCACCACTTTGGAGGGCTTCTGTGGAGAAGCCCGCCAAAAAGTGGAACAAAGGGCTCGACTTGGGTTGGAGTCACAGAAGAGAACACAAACTCCATTTTAGAATCAAGTTTTGGCAAAAAGTACCAACCGGAGAATTAATATTCATTAAATAAACCGGCGGTATGTTCGAGGCTACTGTAAATAATTAAATAAAGATAGTAGCCTAAAACAATGGGAAATCCCATAGGAAAATATTCACGGTTGAATATAAAAAGTAGTGTCCACTGCCACCAGCCAAAACTCGATCAGGGGGGACGGAGACGTGCTCCCTCGACTAACAGACCCTGGGGCAATCGAATTGCCCCAGCCAGTACGTCCACAATATGATGGTTTGTACTGGTTCTGTTCAGAATTTAAGACTAGTAAAGTCAATGGTGACTTTACATGCCCTGGAAGACAGTAGTCAGTCCCAGGGTATGGAGTCTATACTGGGGGGTCACTATGACACCCCTGTGTCACTGCACTGAGGGTGCTGTGTAACACACATCACAAAAACACATGAAGCCCTATGGATTAAAAGACCCCATAGCCCATTAAACACTTCTAGATTCAAAGAAACACACTCAAATCATGTCCAAGAATGAGGGTAAAAGAGTCTCACTCTTGGCAGGAGGAAAAAATAAACCCCAACAATCCAGCAAAGCTGCTGGGGGACTCACTAGGTTAGGAAATTCAGCCTAAACAGAGAATTTTCCCTAACACCGCCTCCCCCTGGTTTTGGCTGGCCCTGCCTCCAATACCATGGTTTTGGCTGGCCCAGCCTCCAATACCATGGTTTTGGCTGGCCCTGCCTCCGATACCATGGTTTTGACTGGCCCTGCCTCCAATACTATGGTTTTGGCTGGCCCCGCCTCCAATACCATGGTTTTGGCTGGCCCTGCCTCCAATACCATGGTTTTGGCTGGTCCCGCCTCCAACACCATGGTTACAAGGTGTTCCATGGTTACGGCTGGCTCCGCCTCCAGTTCCATGGATACGGCTGGCCCGGCCTCCAATACCATGGTTTTGGCTGGCCCCGCCTTCATGGTTTTGGCTGGCTCCACCTCCAATACCATGGTTTTCGATGGCCCTGCTCCCAATACCATTGTTTTGGCTGGCCCTGCCTCCAATACCATGGATACGGCTGGCTCCGCCTCCAATACCATGGATACGGCTGGGCCTGCCTCCAATACCATGGATATGGCTGGCCCCGCATCCAGTTCCATGGATATGGCTGGCCCCGCCTCCAATACCATGGTTTTGGCTGGCCCCGCCTCCATGGTTTTGGCTGGCCCGCTTCCAGTACCATGGTTTTGGCTGGCCTGCCTCCAATACCATGGTTTTGGCTGGGCCCGGATCCAGTTACATGGTTTTGGCTGGCCCTGCCTCCAATACCATGGTTTTGGCTCGTCCCGCCTCCAATACCATGGTTTTGGCTCGCCCCGCCTCTAATACCATGTTTTGGCTGGCCCCGCCTCTAATACCATGGATTTGCTTGGCCCCGCCTCTAATACCATGGTTTTGGCTGGCCCCGCCTCCAATACCATGGTTTTGCCTGGCCCACCTCCAGTTACATTGTTTGGGCTGGCCCCGCCTCCAATACCATGGTTTTGGCTGGCTCTGCCTCCAATACTATGGTTACAAGGTGTTCCATGGTTACGGCTGGCCCTGCCTCCAGTTCCATGGATATGGCTGGCCCCGCCCCCAGTTCCATGGATACGGCTGGCCCTGCCTACAATACCATGGTTTTGGCTGGCCCTGCCTCCAATAACATGGTTTTTGATTGGCCCTGCCTCCCTTTGGCTGGCCCCGCCTCCAATACCATGGTATTGGCTGGCCCCGCCTCCAATACCATGGTTACAAGGTGTTCCATGGTTATGGCTGGCCCCGCCTCCAGTTCCACGGATACGGCTGGCCTCGCCCCCAGTTCCATGGATACGGCTGGCCCTGCCTCCAATACCATAGTTTTGGCTGGCCCTGCCTCCAATAACATGGTTTTGACTGGTCCTGCCTCCCTTTGGCTGGCCCCACCTCCAATACCATGGTTTTGGCTGGCCCCGCCTTCAATACCATGGTTTTGGCTGGCTGCGCCTCCAATACCATGGTTTTGCCTGGCCCGCCTCCAGTTACATTGTTTTGGCTGGCCCCGCCTCCAATACCATGGTTTTGGCTGGCTCTGCCTCCAATACCATGGTTACAAGGTGTTCCATGGTTACGGCTGGCCCCGCCTCCAGTTCCATGGTTACGGCTGGCCCCGCCTCCAGTTCCATGGATACGGCTGGCCGGGCCCCCAGTTCCATGGATACGGCTGGCCCTGCCTCAAATACCATGGTTTTGGCTGGCCCTGCCTCCAATACCATGGTTTTGGCTGGCCCTGCCTCCAATAACATGGTTTTGACTGGCCTTGCCTCCCTTTGGCTGGCCCTGCCTCCAATACCATGGTTTTGGCTGGCCCCGCCTCCAATACCATGGTTTTGGCTGGCTCCTCCTCCAATACCATGGTTTTGCCTGGCCCGCATCCAGTTACATTGTTTTGGCTGGCCCCGCCTCCAATACCATGGTTTTGGATGGCTCTGCCTCCAATACCATGGTTACAAGGTGTTCCATGGTTACGGCTTGCCCCACCTCCAGTTCCATGGATATGGCTGGCCCCGCCCCCAGTTCCATGGATACGGCTGGCCCTGCCTCCAATACCATGGTTTTGGCTGGCCCTGCCTCCAATAACATGGTTTTGGCTGGCCCTGCCTCCAATACCATGGTTTTGGCTGGGCCCGGATCCAAATACATGGTTTTGGCTGGCCCTGCCTCCAATACCATGGTTTTGGCTCGCCCTGCCTCCAATACCATGGTTTTGCCTGGCCCCGCCTACACTTACATGGTTTTGGCTGGCGCCGCCTCCAGTTACATGGTTTTGGCTGGCCCTGCCTCCAATACCATGGTTTTGGCTGGGCCCGGATCCAGTTACATGGTTTTGGCTGGCCCTGCCTCCAATACCATGGTTTTGGCTCGCCCCGCCGCCAATACCATGGTTTTGGCTCGCCCCGCCTCCAATACCATGTTTTGGCTTGCCCCGCCTCTAATACCATGGATTTGCTTGGCCACGCCTCTAATACCATGGTTTTGGCTGGCCCCGCCTCCAATACCATGGTTTTGGCTGGCTCCGCCTCCAATACCATGGTTTTGCCTGGCCCGCCTCCAGTTACATTGTTTTGGCTGGCCCTGCCTCCAATACCATGGTTTTGGCTGGCTCTGCCTCCAATACCATGGTTACAAGGTGTTCCATGGTTACGGCTGGCCCCGCCTCCAGTTCCATGGATACGGCTGGCCCCACCCCCAGTTCCATGGATACGGCTGGCCCTGCCTCCAATACCATGGTTTTGGCTGGCCCTGCCTCTAATAGCATGGTTTTGACTGGCCTGCCTCCCTTTGGCTGGCCCCGCCTCCAATACCATGGTTTTGTCTGGCACCGCCTCCAATACCATGGTTTTGTCTGGCCCCGCCTCCAATACCATGGTTACAAGTTGTTCCATGGTTACGGCTGGCCCCGCCTCCAGTTCCACAGATATGGCTGGCCCCGCCCCCAGTTCCATGGATATGGCTGGCCCTGCCTCAATAATATGGTTTTGGCTGGCCCTGCCTCCAATAACATGGTTTTGACTGGCCCTGCCTCCCTTTGGCTGGCTCCGCCTCCAATACCATGGTTTTGCCTGGCCCGCCTCCAGTTACATTGTTTTGGCTGGCCCCGCCTCCAATACCATGGTTTTGGCTGGCTCTGCCTCCAATACCATGGTTACAAGGTGTTCCATGGTTAGGGCTGGCCCCGCCTCCAGTTCCACGGATACGGCTGACCCCGGCCCCAGTTCCATCGATACGGCTGGCCCTGCCTCCAATACCATGGTTTTGGCTGGCCCTGCCTCCAATAACATGGTTTTGACTGGCCCTGCCTCCCTTTGGCTGGCCCCGCCTCCAATACCATGGTTTTGGCTGGCTCCGCCTCCAATACCATGGTTTTGCTTCGCCCGCCTCCAGTTACATTGTTTTGGCTGGCCCCGCCTCCAATACCATGGTTTTGGCTGGCTCTGCCTCCAATACCATGGTTACAAGGTGTTCCATGGTTACGGCTGGCCCCGCCTCCAGTTCCATGGATACAACTGGCCCCGCCCCCAGTTCCATGGATACGGCTGGCCCTGCCTCCAATACCATGGTTTTGGCTGGCCCTGCCTCCAATAACATGGTTTTGACTGGCCCTGCCTCCCTTTGGCTGGCCCCGCCTCCAATACCATGGTTTTGGCTGGCCCCGCCTCCAATACCATGGTTTTGGCTGGCCCCACCTCCAATACCATGGTTTTGGATGGCCCTGCCTCCAATACCATGGATACGCCTGGCTCAGCCTCCAATACCATGGATACGCTGGGCCTGCCTCCAATACCATGGATATGGCTGGCCCTGCCTCCAGTTCCATGGATATGGCTGGCCCAGCCTCCAATACCATGGTTTTGGCTTGCCCCGCCTCCATAGTTTTGGCTGGCCCTGCTCTCAATACCATGTTTTTGGCTGGCCCTGCCTCCAGTTACATGGATTTGGCTGGCCCCGCCTCCAGTTCCATGTTTACAAGGTGTTCCATGGTTACGGCTGGCCTAACCTCCAGTTATATTGTTTTGGCTGGCCCGCTTCCAGTACCATGGTTTTGGCTGGCCGGCCTCCAGTTACATGGTTTTGGCTGGCCCCGCCACCAATACCATGGTTTTGGCTGGCCCCGCCTATACTTACATGGTTTTGGCTGGCCCGCCTCCAGTTACATGGTTTTGGCTGGCCCTGCCTCCAATACCATGGTTTTGGCTGGCCCCGCCTACAAATACATGGTTTTGGCTGGCCTTGCCTCCAATACCATGGTTTTGGCTGGGCCCCGATCCAGTTACATGGTTTTGGCTGGCCCTGCCTCCAATACCATGGTTTGGCTGGCCCCGCCTCTAATACCATGGATTTGGTTAGCCCCGCCTCTAATCCCATGGTTTTGGCTGGCTCCGCCTCCAATACCATGGTTTTGGCTGGCTCCGCCTCCAATACCATGGTTTTGCCTGGCCCGCCTCCAGTTACATTGTTTTGGCTGGCCCTGCCTCCAATACCATGGTTTTGGCTGGCTCTGCCTCCAATACCATGGTTACAAGGTGTTCCATGGTTACGGCTGGCCCTGCCTCCAGTTCCATGGATACGGTTGGCCCCGCCCCCAGTTCCATGGATACGGCTGGCCCTGCCTCCAATACCATGGTTTTGGCTGGCCCTGCCTCCAATAACATGGTTTTGACTGGCCCTGCCTCCCTTTGGCTGGCCCCGCCTCCAATACCATAGTTTTGGCTGGCCCCGCCTCCAATACCATGGTTTTGGCTGGCCCGCCTCCAATACCATGGTTACAAGGTGTTCCATGGTTACGGCTAGCCCCGCCTCCAGTTCCACGGATACGGCTGGCCCCGCCTCCAGTTCCATGGTTTGGCTGGCCCAACCTCCAATACCATGTATACGGCTGGCCACACCTCCAATACCATGGATACACCTGGAACGCCTCCAATTACATGGTTTTGGCTGGCCCCGCCTCCAGTTACATGGTTTTGGCTGGCCCCGCCTCCAGTTACATGGTTTTGGCTGGCCCCGCCTCGAATACCATGGTTTTGGCTGGCCCTGCCTCCAATACCATGGTTTTGGCTGGTCCTGCCTCCAATACCATGGTTACAAGGTGTTCCATGGTTACGACTGGCTCCGCCTCCAGTTACATGGATACGGCTGGCCCGGCCTCCAATACCATGGTTTTGGCTGGCCCGCCTCCATAGTTTTGGCTGGCCCCACCTCCAATACCATGGTTTTGGCTGGCCTCACCTCCTATACCACTGGCCCTGCCTCCAATACCATGGTTTTGGCTGGCCCCGCCTCCAATACCATGGTTTTGGCTGGCCCTGCCTCCAATACCATGGTTTTGGCTGGTCCTGCCTCCAATACCATGGTTACAGCGTGTTCCATGGTTACGACTGGCTTCGCCTCCAGTTCCATGGATACGGCTGGCCCGGCCTCCAATACCATGGTTTTGGCTGGCCCCGCCTCCATGGTTTTGGCTGGCCCCACCTCCAATACCACTGGCCCTGCCTCCAATACCATGGTTTTGGCTGGCCCCGCCTCCAATACCATGGTTCTGGCTGGCGCCGCCTCCAATACCATGGTTTTGGCTGGCCCGCCTCCAATACCATGGATAAGGCTGGCCCCGCCTCCAATACCATGGATACTGCTGGGCGCGCCACCAATTACATGGTTTTGGCTGGTCCTGCCTCCAATAACATGGTTTTGGCTTCCTCGCCTCCAGTTACATGGTTTTGGCTTAATCCCCTAATTCCGCAACCCTGGTCATGGTACTACCCTGCCCCTCGTTGCTTTGTCATTGCTGAAGGCCTTCCACATGCCTGATATTTTGATGTATGTCCTGTATTTTTGCGCCACCTGCATCCATGACCCTACTTGGCCAAACCTAGGCGTCACCTAATGCAGCCGATGTACTATTCTGGACCTAGATGCTGCCACACTGCATCATGTGTTGCACTTGATTTGTGTTGTGCCTTATGGTCGCTAATAGACTTCTTTTTGATTTGTGCTGTGCCCTTTGGTCGCGAATAGACCTCACCTGATTTGTGTTGTGCCTTACGGTCGCTAATAGACCTCACTTGATTTGTGTTGTGCCTTATGGTCGCTAATAGACTTCTTTTTGATTTGCGCTGTGCCCTTTGGTCGCGAATAGACCTCACCTGATTTGTGTTGTGCCTTACGGTCGCTAATAGACCTCACTTGATTTGTGTTGTGCCTTACGGTCGTGAATAGACCTCACCTGATTTGTGTTGTGCCTTACGGTCGCTAATAGACCTCACTTGATTTGTGTCGTGCCATTTGGTCACGAATAGACTTCACTTGATTTGCATTGTGCACTTTGGTCGCAAATAGACCTCAGTTGATTTGTGTTGTGCCTTACCTGTAGTTACTACTGCACCCTTGCTAACAACCTATAAACCTCACTGCCCCCATCATCAGAGCCAAGCCACCTACAATGGCCACATTTAGAGGCGCCACTCTAACTATGGCTACCCTCCTCCCGTTGCTCCGCGCCCACACAACCACACCACTTTACCCAGACCTACTATCTCCAATAGAATGGATAAACAGATTTGCCCGACCACCTTCACAATGCATACCCTGTCCCACACCCCTTAGGAATACAAGACTAGGTTCCCGCCTTGTTGTACGCACTACCACATGCCTGAACGCAGCCCCACTGACCATGACTAGAAACGATAGACTCAGCTATCGTACTAATCTTGTCACAAAGCTCACTAGAATACTCACCAATCAGACTACGAACCCCAAGCAGCCTACCTCACTCTCACCTAGTCACAACCCTACTATACCGCACTCGCCACCTCACACGAAAACTAACCCTCCACAGACCTCTATCAAGGGAGCCCTCATCAACGCTCGCTCATTGGTTGCCCACGCTACTGATATTGCCGACATTATTTCCACTAACCACCTAGACTTTATCGCCATCACGGAGACGTGGCTCTATCCAGCAGCCGGTCCCACAATAGCTCTAGCCACTTCAGACAACTACAACATCATCTGAGCTGACAGGAAAAATGGAATAGGCGGAGGTATAGCAATTATTGCAAAATCCACCCTAAACATAAGAGAAGTAACCAGCACAACCCTACCTTCTGCCGAACTTCTATCCGTCAAACTCCCATTATCTGACACACAAACCATACTGCTCCATATTATATACAGACCCCCAGGAATCCCCTCCACCTTTGAAGAGGATATCTCTCTCCTACTCACCACCAATTTGAAACCGAAATCCCAAATCATCATTCTGGGAGATTTCAACTTGGGACTCAATGACCCCAATGACAACCAAGCCACTTCCCTTAATGACACGATTACTCATCTAGGCTTCACCCAACACATTAATCAACCTACACATACAAAAGGAAGATCCTTGGATTGGCTTGCAGATGCCAATTGCAACCTCTCACTGACTGACATCACTCCCTGTGCTTGGACTGACCATCATCTTATTACCTTCTCTTTACCTAGATCCTTACCATCTATCACACGACCTACAAAGTTACCTCAAATAATTTCCAGGAACAACCGCAACATCACTATAGAGAACCTCAAACCTTTTCTCGCGCCTATCAGTAAAGCTAATGTACCCACGCAAAAAAACAACCCAGCAGCCATAGTAGACCTATATAACAATACTTTAGAACTAGCCCTCAACCAGATAGCTCCTCTCAAACAACGAAAAGCCAAACCTATTGCCCACTCCAACAAATAGTTCTCAGCAGAATTAAAAGCTCTCCGTAATATTAAAAGAACTGCAGAAACTAGCTGGAGAAAAGCCCCTTCTCTCTCCACTAAAGACAAATTTGCTTCAGCTGCCTCCACCTACAAATCCGCCATCTTAAATGCTAAGAAAGAGACCTACAACTTGAGAATACAAAATGCCAAATCTGGCACCAAAGAACTCTTCGCTATACTAAGAGAACTTGAATCACCACTGCCCCCTACAGAGGACTGCATCAAAGACAAGGCTTGGTGTAACAATATCCAGCTCGCCCTCGCTAATAAAATTGCGCTCCTACAAACCAAGATAGAAGCAAAAAAAGCTAGCATTGCCTTCAAGCAGAACCCCAGCAGCAAAACTAACTACCCTACCCCTATCTGCCCATCTTTCCACTTCTCACCAGTCACAGAAGAGGAAGTAATCAAGATAATCGCCAGCCTCAAACCATCCAACTGCAAAGGTGACATTTGCCCAGCATCCGTCATCAAAGATGGTGCTAATGAGTTAGCCCCTCTCATCACCTCTCTGATCAACTCCTCCTTCAAAAACTCAGTGGTCCCCAACAACCTTAAAGAAGCGTGGGTCCTACCCCTGCTAAAAAAACCTAACCTAGATCCCAACATCCCCACAAATTACAGGCCCATCACCACAGTCCAATTTCTTCTCAAATTCTTGGACAGGGTAGCCTATCTCCAAATACAACAACATTTGGAAGAAAATAACCTCCTAGGCTTGCGACAATCCGGCTTCAGACCAAGGCACGGGACTGAAACTGCCCTCTTGGATCTAAAAATCCAAATGGATGATGCCAAAGACAAGGGCAAACTGGCCATCTTGCTCTTGTTGGATCTCTCTGCTGCCTTTGATCTGGTTGACCACCAGATCCTCACTCAACACCTCTCCACGGCTGCTGCATTCTCTCAGAATGCCACTAAGTGGATCCAGTCATTCCTGTCTGACAGGACGACTAGAGTCTTCGCCCCCACGGTGGCTGCGGACCCTATCCCAATCACATGTGGAGTGCCGCAAGGCTCCTGCATCTCTCCCACACTTTACAACATCTTCACAAAGCTCCTATTTGACCGTCTTGACGATCTGGGTGTCAGCTACACTAATTATGCAGATGACACCCAGGTCCTCATCACGGTCACTGGCAGCTATGAAGAAGATGCTGCAAAGCTTAATGATATCTATTTAGAAATCCAAGCCTGGATGGCCACACACAGTCTTTGCCTTAACAACGATAAGACAGAATTGCTTATCGTAGGCTCCCAGGCTCGCCTCAACAAACTGGACCAAAGGTACCAATCCTTTACCATTGATGGCAACATCATAAAAGTCTCCAAAGAGGTTAAAACATTAGGTGTATACCTCAATTCTACCCTATCATTAAGAAACAAATAAACTCTACCATCTCAGCTACCTCATACACCAATAAATTGATCAATGCCTGTAGGCCTTTCCTCTCCACCTCTAGCTGCCTCACCCTATCTAGAGCGCTGATATTGTCTAAATTAGACTATTGCAACACACTCTACTTAGGCACTACCACTAAAAATTTGACAGACTTCAGATCCTGCAAAATAATGCACTAAGATGTGCCCTCAACCTCCCGCGCAAGGCGCACATATCCATGGCTAGAAAAGAAGTCCACTGGCTCCCGATCCGTGACAGAATTAAGCTAAGAACACTGGTCATCACCCACAAGTGCCTATCACATACTGCCCCACGATACCTTTCTGACAAATTCGCTAGACACTGTCCCACTAGACCCACCAGAACACCTTACCTACACCAACTAAAGATCCCTAATTATAACCTAAAAACAGCAGGGAGCTCCAGTTTTCCAGTGCTTGCAGCACAATGTTGGAACACCCTCCCCACTACAATTAGATCTGAAGCCGCATTCT
The DNA here is from genome assembly GCF_040938575.1 of Ambystoma mexicanum. Taxonomy (NCBI): domain Eukaryota; kingdom Metazoa; phylum Chordata; class Amphibia; order Caudata; family Ambystomatidae; genus Ambystoma; species Ambystoma mexicanum. Next base: position 386,194,865 of record NC_090937.1, read on the forward strand.
GGCCATTGAGAGCCATGGTAAAATCATGGCTACTAGCCTAAACAGCCAGACTCTCACCGACATGACTAGCTAGCCGCCGCTCTCTACCTGTAGTAATGTTTACTCCACCTACAGCCTATTCAGGACCAACCTGTAACCCGGTCCACTTTAGCCACTGTAACTTTTTTTCTTTTTTGCATATTCTCTATACATACTTTTCTTGGTATATTCTACTCTTGTATGTAAACATTCAGAGCCTGGACTAATGTACGTTCTGTCTGTTGTACTATGATGCTCGTGTAACAATATGTAACTCTGCTGTACACATGATTATGCGCCCAGTTACCTGAGGGTTCGGATGCGCTTTATAAATAAACAAACTAAACTAAACTAAACTAAACAAGGTGTTCCATGGTTACAGCTGGCCCGCCTCCAGTTCCATGGATATGGCTGGTCCCGCCTCCAGTTTCATGGATTCGGCTGGCCCCGCCTCCAATACCATGGTTTTGGCTGGCCACGCTTCCAATACCATGGTTTTGGCTGGCCCCGCCTCCAATACCATGGTTTTGGCTGGCCCCACCGCCAGTTACATGGTTTTGGCTGGCCCTGCCTCCAATACCATAGTTTTGGCTGGCCCCGCCTTCAATACCATGGTTTAGGCTGGCCCCGCCTCCAATACAATGGTTTTGGGTGGCCCAGCCTCCAATACCATGGTTTTGGCTGGCCCCGCCTCCAATACCATGGTTTTGGCAGGCCCTGCCTTCAATACTATGGTTTTGGCTGGCCCCGCCTCAAATACCATGGTTTTGGCTGGCCCTGCCTCCAATACCATGGTTTTGGCTGGTCCTGCCTCCAATACCATGGTTACAAGGTGTTCCATGGTTACGACTGGTTCCGCCTCCAGTTCCATGGATACGGCTGGCCCCGCCTCCAATACCATGGTTTTGGCTGGCCCCGCCTCCAATACCATGGTTTTGGCTGGCCCCACCGCCAGTTACATGGTTTTGGCTGGCCCTGCCTCCAATACCACAGTTTTGGCTGGCCCCGCCTCCAATACCATGGTTTTGGCTGGCCCCGCCTCCCCCTGGTTTTGGCTGGCCCGCCTCCAATACCATGGTTTTGGCTGGCCCAACCTCCCATAACATGGTTTTGGCTGGCCCTGCCTCCAATACCATGGTTTTGGCTGGCCCTGCCTCCAATACTATGGTTTTGGCTGGCCCCGCCTCCAATACCATGGTTTTGGCTGGCCCTGCCTCAAATACCATGGTTTTGGCTGGTCCCGCCTCCAATACCATGGTTACAAGGTGTTTCATGGTTACGGCTGGCACCGCCTCCAGTTCCATGGATACGGCTGGCCCGGCCTCCAATACCATGGTTTTGGCTGGCCCCGCCTCCCTGGTTTTGGCTGGCCCCGCCTCCAATACCATGGTTTTGGCTGGCCCCGCCTCCAATACCACTGGCCCCGTTTTGGCTGGCCCGCCTCCAATACCATGGATACGGCTGGACCCGCCTGCAATACCAGGGATACTGCTGGCCGCGCCTCCAATTACATGGTTTTGGCTGGCCCCGCCTCCAATACCATGGTTTTGGCTGGCCCCACCTCCAATACCATGGTTTTGGCTGGCCCTGGCTCCAATGCCATGGTTTTGGCTGGTCCCGCCTCCAATAACATGGTTTTGGCTTCCCCGCCACCGGTTACATGGTTTTGGCTGGCCCCACCTCCAATACCATTGTTTAGTCTGGCTCTGCCCCAATACCATGGTTTTGGCTGCCCCGCCTCCAGTACCATGGTTACAAGTTGTTCCATGGATACGGCTGGCCCCGCCTCCAGTTTCATGGATTCAGCTGGCCCCGCCTCCAATATCATGGTTTTGGCTCTCCCCACCGCCAGTTACATGGTTTTGGCTGGCCCTGCCTCCAATACCATAGTTTTGGCTGGCCCCGCCTCCAATACCATGGTTTTGGCTGGCCCCGCCTGTTAGGCAGAAACCTGTGCAGTTCCCTTAGGGACCACTGCAAAAGATTTAAGACTACAGGTGTTGGCAGTAAACCCACTTGGTAGCAGTCTGCACCACCCAGATTTACCTGGTAGCTGTGGCTGAGCAGTCAGACTTCCCTCAAGAAGAGTTAGGCAGTATGCAAAGTATTCACAATAGGCACTCAGATACAATAATACAAGCACACACTGACCAGAGCTTTGGTATCAAAGTATATAATTATTTATTTAAAAACACACAGTTGAAACACTCCAGCACTCTTATTGTAAAATATTCTAAACACAGTTACTATTGTAATATATACACCCCTTTTTCCTTATCAGATTAGTCACAGTAAAACACCACTTATTTTCATACAGAGGTGAGCGCTTAACTAGATTGCACTCCAATAAGTTTGTGAGAAAGGGAGGGAAAAAGACAGAATATGGAAAGGTATACCACTCTAAGATTCAGGAACACTGTTAGCAAGGCAGAAGAGCAAAAGTCACTGGTGAGCCAAAGTCCAAAGGCTGGGCCCACTCTTAGAGAGAGCAGAGCACAAATGCGCCCAAGATCACACAGTTACACTAGGCTTAGAAAGTCTTGCAGAGGATTCAAAAAGAGTTTAGAGAGGCTTTAGGGAAGTTTAGCCAGGGTGTCCCAGACTAACCCAGGTTCGAAAGCCGGGGGCTAAGTCTACCCTGTACAGTCGGTAGCAAGGGAAGCCAGGCAGGACATGGTACCTTAAGTGGGAAGGATCCTCCAGCGGTGGCAGTGTTCCTGGTAGTGGGTGCAAGTTGTGTCGTCGTCCAGGGGAAGAGAAGATCTCGACTTGGAGGAAAGATGAAGGTCGTTGCACTACCAGGGAAGAAACCAGCCGCAGAGTTTACGGTCGTTGGGAAAAGTGGTGAGGTAGTCCAGCAAGGCTCCACCAGTGGTGGTGTTGTGGCAGGTCGGCTCAGCTTCTCCCTCATCGGATTCTTAGGTCCTGTGGCGACTTCTGAAGTTCCAGTCCCCAAAGCCCTGCTTTTATGCAGCAAACCCCCATTCACTCAGCCTAGCTGTCACTCAAACATGCTAAGTGGTGAGCCGGCCGGCTCACCACTTGGGCCAATCAGGGTGGAGTGCGACTTGAGTTGCCTAGGCAATTCAGTCCAGGGTGCCTAAATTCCCCTCCACCCCTCCTAAGTACCCCAGACAGAGTGGCACCACTTTGGAGGGCTTCTGTGGAGAAGCCCGCCAAAAAGTGGAACAAAGGGCTTGACTTGGGTTGGAGTCACAAAAGAGAACACAAACGCCATTTTAGAATCAAGTTTTGGCAAAAAGTACCAACCTGAGAATTAATATTAATTAAATAAACCAGCGGTATGTTCGAGGCTACTGTAAATGATTAAATAAAGATAGTAGCCTAAAACAATGGGAAATCCCATAGGAAAATATTTGCGGTTGAATATAAAAAGTAGTATCCACTGCCACCAGCCAAAACTCGATCAGGGGGGACGGAGATGTGCCCCCTCGACTAACAGACCCTGGAGCAATCGAATTGCCCCAACCAGTACGTCCAAAATATGATGGTTTGTACTGGTTCTGTTCAGAATTTAAGACTAGTAAAGTCAATGGTGACTTTACATGCCCTGGGAGACCGTAGTCAGTCCAAGGGTATGGAGTCTATACTGGGGGGTCACTATGACACCCCTGTGTCACTTCACTGAGGGTGCTGTGTAACACACATCACAAAACACATGAAGCCCTATGGAGTAAAAGACCCCATAGCCCATTAAACACTTCTAGATTCAAAGAAACACACTCAAATCATGTCCAAGAGTGAGGGTAAAAGAGTCTCACTCTTGGCAGGAGGAAAAAATAAACCCCAAAAATCCAGTAAAGCTGCTGGGAGACTCACTAGGTTAGGAAATTCAGCCTAAACAGAGAATTCTCCCTAACACTCGCCCCCCCCCCCCCAGACTAAGGGACAGGAGGATTTAATCCACTCCTGGATGAACCTCATACCTCTAGTCGATGACATACATCCTAGAGAGTCCATCAGCATTTTTATGGTGACACCTTGACCTATGTTCTATGGCCCAAGCAAAGGTTTTCCTTTGTAAGCTATATGACCTACAAACCCTTTGAGGAACATCAGTCTCTTTAAAGTTATAGGGGACCTGGTTGACCAGTCCCTCAGAAGTGGTTACAACTTCTGAACCTGTGTTAGGCTTTTTCAAGGGGTCCTTATAAAGGATTCCCTTAGATCTAGAGGGGCCTCCAAGGTTCCTCACCACCTCTCTTGTGGGAGCAGGATGGGTCTTGGGCCTCTTGGTTGGAGGGGTTGGGGTTAGGCAATGTACCTGCTTCCCCTTCCTCTTAGATCTAACCTTACCTACTTTAGGAGTTTCCCCCCTAATACTAGGGTTTGAGTTGGAGTCTTCAGTAGAAGGTCCAACAGTCCGAAGGTTTTTGGCCTTAGACTTTTCTTTCCTGGTTTTCCACCAGCATTGAGAATTACCAGTTCTCTTAGGCCTAGGTAGGGGCCCAGTAGGTCTATCCTCCTCTTCCTCAGAAGCAGAGGGAGTCACAGACTCGGAAACTGGGGGAACAATGATGGAGCTTGCTTGGAGCTCCCATTTCCCTAAGGTACTAACCTGAAATGTGCCTGGGTTAGAGGTCAACTTACTAACACCAGGGCTTGTAGTGGGGGTCTCAGTAGAGGTTCCCACATGCTTAGATGGGTCCCTTAAGGTGGCCTCTCTTGCCAATTTGGTTAGGTTCTGGGTCTCCATACTGGGAGGCCTGGGGGTATGTGACACTACTCCTAGAATTCTCAGTTCATTCCCCAACAGGACTTTCCCAGGCACCTCAGAATGAACACTGACAGGGATCCTCACTGTCATGTTGTAACACTGAATGAGGGCTGGTAGAATAGGAACCATTTGGACAGGGCCTCCAGACATCTTAGTGGGACCTTTGGGTGCTTTTGCCACCTCCTCATGTTGAAAGAAGCTTTCATCCACTACTGTTCTGCTGGCCCCAGTGTCTCTCCTGGCCGGAGTATCCTGGCCATTGACAAGAACACTGTCCACATAATACACCTTAGAGTTAACAGGTAGGGAGTTATACACAACCCTATTCTGGGGACTAACCAGACCCATAGGCTCTACGTTTACAGTTGCTTGAAGACCCAAGGGTTCTTCAGCAAAGAGTTCAAAGTGGGCACTAGCCATCTGTACTTCATCCTCAGGAGTGAAGGCTAAGGAGACTGTGCTGATCCCTGCAGGTTTACCCTTGCATATTGGATCCCCTTTGATATGGTCAGCAGCCTTACAGACATAGCATTGTCCAAATGCTCTCTGAAAGGGTGGCTTGTTCTGACCTCCTTCTGGTTGTTGACCAGTAGGTACACTAGCCTGATTCTGTTTACCCTGGGGCTTACCCTGGTTATTTTGTTGTTTGTGGCCCTCTTTGGTATGTGAGGTATTAGAATTCTCTGGATTCACTTTAGGTGGCTGCTTTCCCTCATCCTTTTTCTGAGTGACCCCTGAATCCTTGTGAGTGGCCCTGTTGGCAACCCACAAGTCAGCAGCCTTAGCTAGCATTCTGGAATCTATTTCCTTTGAATCAGCCAAGTGCTGTCTGAGCTCAGGAGAGCAGGCATCATAAATTGTCTCCAACAAAAAAAGATTATTCATACCTTCATAAGTGTTCACCTTGTAACCCTTAATCCATCCCTCTAAGTTTTTCAAACACTCACTCACCCAGGTAGGGCAAGGGGTACCATCATTCTTTTTGAGGGTCCTAAACCTCTTAAAACACTGGGAAGGGGTCTTCCCAAATCTATCTATCAGAGCTAGTTTCACACATTCATACTCTTTCCTATCCTCCTCCCCCAACTCCATTACCACATCAGTTGCAACAGGGGGAAGCCTAGAGAACAACCAGGTGAGTAAGTCATTTCCTGTGATGTTCTGGAGCCCATGATTATATTCAAACAGAGACAACCAATCCAACACATCCAACTTAGGCTCATACATACCAACCAATTCTTTAGGCATCCGGGGTCTTTTAGGACTGGAACTTCTAGAGGACCCAGAGAGAGAAGCCTTTTCAACAGATAATTTCTTCATTTCTAGCTCATGCTTGAGCTACATTTCCCTTAGCCTTAGTTCTTGAATCACATCTGGTGTCTCTGTGCAGCCTGAGTATTCAGTCTCTTGAACTCTAGTTCAAGTTTCATTTTCTCTAATTCAAGATATTGAGGACTAAGTGTGGGACTTGGCAAAGGCCCAGTAGGTACAGCAGGTAGGGCAAACAGGGGCCTAGGGGGGACAGTCACAGCAGCCTCACCCACCTCTTCTGACTCTTCCTCAAGATTATCAACATTGTGATCAATATCAATTTCTATACTGTTATCTACATTTTCTGTCATGGTAGGTTCCTCAGAACCATCATCCAGACTTTGGTTAGCTAACAACCTTTCTATTATTTCCATGTTCTTGCCTTTAGTCAGGAGGTTCTTATGATTACATAATACTCTTAAACAATCAGCAATTTTTGTAGCAAGGGACTCTTTTTGACTATAAGTTTCCATAGTTGACATGTTAGAAAGATTACTTTTTCAGTGCTAAGCTTTGTGGTTAGTTGTACTAAGGTATCCTAAAGCACTCTAAAGTGTATACTCAATACAAATCCCAACGCTGTACACCAGTGTTAGGCAGAAACCTGTGCAGTTCTCTTAGGGACCACTGCAAAAGATTTAAGACTACAGGTGTTGGCACTAAACCCACTTGGTAGCAGTCTGCACCACCCAGATTTACCTGGTAGCTGTGGCTGAGCAGTCAGACTTCCCTCAAGAAGAGTTAGGCAGTATGCAAAGTATACACAATAGGCACTCAGATTCAATAATACAAGCAAACACTGACCAGAGCTTTGGTATCAAAGTATATAATTATTTATTTAAAAACACACAGTTGAAACACTCCAGCACTCTTATTGTAAAATATTCTAAACACAGTTACTATTGTAATATATACAACCCTTTTTCCTTATCAGATAAGTCACAGTAAAACACCACTTATTTTCATACAGAGGTGAGCGCTTAACTAGATTGCACTCCAATAAGTTTGTGAGAAAGGGAGGGAAAAAGACAGAAAATGGAAAGGTACACCAGTCTAAGATTCAGGAACACTGTTAGCAAGGCAGAAGAGCAAAAGTCACTGGTGAGCCAAAGTCCAAAGGCTGGGCCCACTCTTAGAGAGAGCAGAGCACAAATGCGCCCAAGAGCACACAGTTACATTAGGCTTAGAAAGTCTTGCAGAGGGTTCAAAAAGAGTTTAGAGAGGCTTTAGGGAAGTTTAGCCAGGGTGTCCCAGACTAACACAGGTTCGAAAGCCGGGGGCTAAAGCTACCCCGTACAGTCGGTAGCAAGGGAAGCCAGGCGGGACACAGTACCTTAAGTGGGAAGGATCCTCCAGCGGTGGCAGTTGTTCCTGGTAGTGGGTGCAAGTTGCGTCGTCGTCCAGGGGAAGAGAAGATCTCGACTTGGAGGAAAGATGGAGGTCGTTGCACTACCAGGGAAGAAACCAGCTGCGGAGTTTTCTGGTTTAAGGTGGTACCTTTGTTTCGCGGTCATGGTAAAACGTGGCTACCCGGTTGCCGGGGTGCTTGGCATGGGCAAGGCGGCCACGAGGTACGTCGGGAAGGTGAAAAGATGGTGAAACTGGTTATCCCCACCAGTCAAAGGAAGAAGACTCTCCGGCGGGAGATCTCCTCTGTCGTTGGGAAAAGTGGTGAGGCAGTCCAGCAGGGCTCCACCGGTGGTGGTGTCGTGGCAGGTCGGCTCAGCTTCTCCCTCGTCGGATTCTTAAGTCCTGTGGCGACTTCTGAAGTTCCAGTCCCCAAAGCCCTGCTTTTATGCAGCAAACCCCCATTCACTCAGCCTAGCTGTCACTCAAACATGCTAAGTGGTGAGCCGGCCGGCTCACCACTTGGGCCAATCAGGATGGAGTGCGACTTGAGTTGCCTAGGCAACTCAGTCCAGGGTGCCTAAATTCCCCTCCACCCCTCCTAAGTACCCCAGACAGAGTGGCACCACTTTGGAGGGCTTCTGTGGAGAAGCCCGCCAAAAAGTGGAACAAAGGGCTCGACTTGGGTTGGAGTCACAGAAGAGAACACAAACTCCATTTTAGAATCAAGTTTTGGCAAAAAGTACCAACCGGAGAATTAATATTAATTAAATAAACCGGCGGTATGTTCGAGGCTACTGTAAATAATTAAATAAAGATAGTAGCCTAAAACAATGGGAAATCCCATAGGAAAATATTCACGGTTGAATATAAAAAGTAGTATCCACTGCCACCAGCCAAAACTCGATCAGGGGGGACGGAGACGTGCCCCCTCGACTAACAGACCCTGGGGCAATCGAATTGCCCCAGCCAGTACGTCCACAATATGATGGTTTGTACTGGTTCTGTTCAGAATTTAAGACTAGTAAAGTCAATGGTGACTTTACATGCCCTGGAAGACAGTAGTCAGTCCCAGGGTATGGAGTCTATACTGGGGGGTCACTATGACACCCCTGTGTCACTGCACTGAGGGTGCTATTTAACACACATCACAAAAACACATGAAGCCCTATGGATTAAAAGACCCCATAGCCCATTAAACACTTCTAGATTCCAAGAAACACACTCAAATCATGTCCAAGAATGAGGGTAAAAGAGTCTCACTCTTGGCAGGAGGAAAAAATAAACCCCAACAATCCAGCAAAGGTGCTGGGGGACTCACTAGGTTAGGAAATTCAGCCTAAACAGAGAATTTTCCCTAACACCGCCTCCCCCTGGTTTTGGCTGGCCCTGCCTCCAATACCATGGTTTTGGCTGGCCCAGCCTCCAATACCATGGTTTTGGCTGGCCCTGCCTCCGATACCATGGTTTTGACTGGCCCTGCCTCCAATACTATGGTTTTGGCTGGCCCCGCCTCCAATACCATGGTTTTGGCTGGCCCTGCCTCCAATACCATGGTTTTGGCTGGTCCCGCCTCCAACACCATGGTTACAAGGTGTTCCATGGTTACGGCTGGCTCCGCCTCCAGTTCCATGGATACGGCTGGCCCGGCCTCCAATACCATGGTTTTGGCTGGCCCCGCCTTCATGGTTTTGGCTGGCTCCACCTCCAATACCATGGTTTTCGATGGCCCTGCTCCCAATACCATTGTTTTGGCTGGCCCTGCCTCCAATACCATGGATACGGCTGGCTCCGCCTCCAATACCATGGATACGGCTGGGCCTGCCTCCAATACCATGGATATGGCTGGCCCCGCATCCAGTTCCATGGATATGGCTGGCCCCGCCTCCAATACCATGGTTTTGGCTGGCCCCGCCTCCATGGTTTTGGCTGGCCCGCTTCCAGTACCATGGTTTTGGCTGGCCTGCCTCCAATACCATGGTTTTGGCTGGGCCCGGATCCAGTTACATGGTTTTGGCTGGCCCTGCCTCCAATACCATGGTTTTGGCTCGTCCCGCCTCCAATACCATGGTTTTGGCTCGCCCCGCCTCCAATACCATGTTTTGGCTGGCCCCGCCTCTAATACCATGGATTTGCTTGGCCCCGCCTCTAATACCATGGTTTTGGCTGGCCCCGCCTCCAATACCATGGTTTTGCCTGGCCCACCTCCAGTTACATTGTTTGGGCTGGCCCCGCCTCCAATACCATGGTTTTGGCTGGCTCTGCCTCCAATACCATGGTTACAAGGTGTTCCATGGTTACGGCTGGCCCTGCCTCCAGTTCCATGGATATGGCTGGCCCCGCCCCCAGTTCCATGGATACGGCTGGCCCTGCCTCCAATACCATGGTTTTGGCTGGCCCTGCCTCCAATAACATGGTTTTTGACTGGCCCTGCCTCCTTTTGGCTGGCCCCGCCTCCAATACCATGGTATTGGCTGGCCCCGCCTCCAATACCATGGTTACAAGGCGTTCCATGGTTATGGCTGGCCCCGCCTCCAGTTCCACGGATACGGCTGGCCTCGCCCCCAGTTCCATGGATACGGCTGGCCCTGCCTCCAATACCATAGTTTTGGCTGGCCCTGCCTCCAATAACATGGTTTTGACTGGTCCTGCCTCCCTTTGGCTGGCCCCACCTCCAATACCATGGTTTTGGCTGGCCCCGCCTTCAATACCATGGTTTTGGCTGGCTGCGCCTCCAATACCATGGTTTTGCCTGGCCCGCCTCCAGTTACATTGTTTTGGCTGGCCCCGCCTCCAATACCATGGTTTTGGCTGGCTCTGACTCCAATACCATGGTTACAAGGTGTTCCATGGTTACGGCTGGCCCCGCCTCCAGTTCCATGGATACGGCTGGCCGGGCCCCCAGTTCCATGGATACGGCTGGCCCTGCCTCCAATACCATGGTTTTGGCTGGCCTTGCCTCCAATAACATGGTTTCGACTGGCCCTGCCTCCAATAACATGGTTTTGACTGGCCTTGCCTCCCTTTGGCTGGCCCTGCCTCCAATACCATGGTTTTGGCTGGCCCCGCCTCCAATACCATGGTTTTGGCTGGCCCCGCCTCCAATACCATGGTTACAAGGTGTTCCATGGTTACGGCTGGCCCCGCCTCCAGTTCCACGGATACGGCTGGCCTCGCCCCCAGTTCCATGGATACGGCTGGCCCTGCCTCCAATACCATGGTTTTGGCTGGCCTTGCCTCCAATAACATGGTTTCGACTGGCCCTGCCTCCCTTTGGCTGGCCCCGCCTCCAATACCATGGTTTTGTCTGGCCCCGCCTCCAATACCATGGTTTTGGCTGGCTCCGCCTCCAATACCATGGTTTTGCCTGGCCCGCATCCAGTTACATTGTTTTGGCTGGCCCCGCCTCCAATACCATGGTTTTGGCTGGCTCTGCCTCCAATACCATGGTTACAAGGTGTTCCATGGTTACGGCTGGCCCCACCTCCAGTTCCATGGATATGGCTGGCCCCGCCCCCAGTTCCATGGATACGGCTGGCCCTGCCTCCAATACCATGGTTTTGGCTGGCCCTGCCTCCAATAACATGGTTTTGGCTGGCCCTGCCTCCAATACCATGGTTTTGGCTGGGCCCGGATCCAAATACATGGTTTTGGCTGGCCCTGCCTCCAATACCATGGTTTTGGCTCGCCCTGCCTCCAATACCATGGTTTTGGCTGGCCCCGCCTACACTTACATGGTTTTGGCTGGCCCCGCCTCCAGTTACATGGTTTTGGCTGGCCCTGCCTCCAATACCATGGTTTTGGCTGGGCCCGGATCCAGTTACATGGTTTTGGTTGGCCCTGCCTCCAATACCATGGTTTTGGCTCGCCCCGCCGCCAATACCATGGTTTTGGCTCGCCCCGCCTCCAATACCATGTTTTGGCTTGCCCCGCCTCTAATACCATGGATTTGCTTGGCCACGCCTCTAATACCATGGTTTTGGCTGGCCCCGCCTCCAATACCATGGTTTTGGCTGGCTCCACCTCCAATACCATAGTTTTGCCTGGCCCGCCTCCAGTTACATTGTTTTGGCTGGCCCCGCCTCCAATACCATGGTTTTGGCTGGCTCTGCCTCCAATACCATGGTTACAAGGTGTTCCATGGTTACGGCTGGCCCCGCCTCCAGTTCCATGGATACGGCTGGCCCCACCCCCAGTTCCATGGATACGGCTGGCCCTGCCTCCAATACCATGGTTTTGGCTGGCCCTGCCTCTAATAGCATGGTTTTGACTGGCCTGCCTCCCTTTGGCTGGCCCCGCCTCCAATACCATGGTTTTGTCTGGCACCGCCTCCAATACCATGGTTTTGTCTGGCCCCGCCTCCAATACCATGGTTACAAGTTGTTCCATGGTTACGGCTGGCCCCGCCTCCAGTTCCACAGATATGGCTGGCCCCGCCCCCAGTTCCATGGATATGGCTGGCCCTGCCTCAATAATATGGTTTTGGCTGGCCCTGCCTCCAATAACATGGTTTTGACTGGCCCTGCCTCCCTTTGGCTGGCCCCGCCTCCAATACCATGGTTTTGGCTGGCCCCGCCTCCAATACCATGGTTTTGGCTGGCTCCGCCTCCAATACCATGGTTTTGCCTGGCCCGCCTCCAGTTACATTGTTTTGGCTGGCCCCGCCTCCAATACCATGGTTTTGGCTGGCTCTGCCTCCAATACCATGGTTACAAGGTGTTCCATGGTTAGGGCTGGCCCCGCCTCCAGTTCCACGGATACGGCTGACCCCGGCCCCAGTTCCATCGATACGGCTGGCCCTGCCTCCAATACCATGGTTTTGGCTGGCCCTGCCTCCAATAACATGGTTTTGACTGGCCCTGCCTCCCTTTGGCTGGCCCCGCCTCCAATACCATGGTTTTGGCTGGCCCCGCCTCCAATACCATGGTTTTGGCTGGCTCCGCCTCCAATACCATGGTTTTGCTTCGCCCGCCTCCAGTTACATTGTTTTGGCTGGCCCCGCCTCCAATACCATGGTTTTGGCTGGCTCTGCCTCCAATACCATGGTTACAAGGTGTTCCATGGTTACGGCTGGCCCCGCCTCCAGTTCCATGGATACAACTGGCCCCGCCCCCAGTTCCATGGATACGGCTGGCCCTGCCTCCAATACCATGGTTTTGGCTGGCCCTGCCTCCAATAACATGGTTTTGACTGGCCCTGCCTCCCTTTGGCTGGCCCCGCCTCCAATACCATGGTTTTGGCTGGCCCCGCCTCCAATACCATGGTTTTGGCTGGCCCCACCTCCAATACCATGGTTTTGGATGGCCCTGCCTCCAATACCATGGATACGCCTGGCTCAGCCTCCAATACCATGGATACGCTGGGCCTGCCTCCAATACCATGGATATGGCTGGCCCTGCCTCCAGTTCCATGGATATGGCTGGCCCAGCCTCCAATACCATGGTTTTGGCTTGCCCCGCCTCCATAGTTTTGGCTGGCCCCGCCTCCAATACCATGGTTTTGGCTGGCCCTGCTCTCAATACCATGGTTTTGGCTGGCCCTGCCTCCAGTTACATGGTTTTGGCTGGCCCCGCCTCCAGTTCCATGTTTACAAGGTGTTCCATGGTTACGGCTGGCCTAACCTCCAGTTATATTGTTTTCGCTGGCCCGCTTCCAGTACCATGGTTTTGGCTGGCCGGCCTCCAGTTACATGGTTTTGGCTGGCCCCGCCACCAATACCATGGTTTTGGCTGGCCCCGCCTATACTTACATGGTTTTGGCTGGCCCGCCTCCAGTTACATGGTTTTGGCTGGCCCTGCCTCCAATACCATGGTTTTGGCTGGCCCCGCCTACACGTACATGGTTTTGGCTGGCCTTGCCTCCAATACCATGGTTTTGGCTGGGCCCCGATCCAGTTACATGGTTTTGGCTGGCCCTGCCTCCAATACCATGGTTTGGCTGGCCCCGCCTCTAATACCATGGATTTGGTTAGCCCCGCCTCTAATCCCATGGTTTTGGCTAGCTCCGCCTCCAATACCATGGTTTTGGCTGGCCCGCCTCCAGTTACATTGTTTTGGCTGGCCCTGCCTCCAATACCATTGTTTTGGCTGGCTCTGCCTCCAATACCATGGTTACAAGGTGTTCCATGGTTACGGCTGGCCCTGCCTCCAGTTCCATGGATACGGTTGGCCCCGCCCCCAGTTCCATGGATACGGCTGGCCCTGCCTCCAATACCATGGTTTTGGCTGGCCCTGCCTCCAATAACATGGTTTTGACTGGCCCTGCCTCCCTTTGGCTGGCCCCGCCTCCAATACCATAGTTTTGGCTGGCCCCGCCTCCAATACCATGGTTTTGGCTGGCCCGCCTCCAATACCATGGTTACAAGGTGTTCCATGGTTACGGCTAGCCCCGCCTCCAGTTCCACGGATACGGCTGGCCCCGCCTCCAGTTCCATGGTTTGGCTGGCCCAACCTCCAATACCATGTATACGGCTGGCCACACCTCCAATACCATGGATACACCTGGAACGCCTCCAATTACATGGTTTTGGCTGGCCCTGCCTCCAGTTACATCGTTTTGGCTGGCCCCGCCTCCAGTTACATGGTTTTGGCTGGCCCCGCCTCGAATACCATGGTTTTGGCTTGCCCCGCCTCCAATACCATGGTTACAAGGTGTTCCATGGTTACGGCTGGCCCCGCCTCCAGTTCCATGGATAGGGCTGGTCCCGCCTCCAATATCATGGTTTTGACTGGTCCCGCCTCCAGTTCCAAGGATACGGTTGGCCCCGCCTCCAGTTCCATGGATACGGCTGGCCCCGCCTCCAATACCATGGTTTTGGCTGGCCCCACCTCCAATACCATGGTTTTGGCTGGCCCCGCCTCCAATACCACTTGCCCCGCCTCCAATACCATGGTTTTGTCTGGCCCCACCTCCAGTTACATGATTTTGGCTGGCCCCGCCTCCAATAACATGGTTTTGGCTGGCCCGGCCTCCAATACTGCTGGCCCCACCTCCAATACTGCTGACCCTGCCTCCAATACCATGGTTTTGGCGGGCCCCGCCTCCAATGCCATGGTTTTGGCTGGCAACGCCTCCAATACCATGGGTACGGCTGGCCCCACCTCCTGTTCCATGGATACGGCTGGCCCCGCCTCCAATACCATGGTTTTGGCTGGCCCCGCCTCAAGTTACATAATTTCGGCTGGCCCCCCTACCATACAATGGTTTTGGCTGGCCCCGCCTCCGATACCATAGTTTTGGCTGGCCCCACCTCCAATACCACTGGCCCCGCCTCCAATACCATGGTTTTGGCTGGCCCCACCTCCAGTTACATAATTTTGGCTTGCCCCCCCTCCCATACCATGGTTTTGGCTGGCCCCGCCTCCGATACCATGTTTTTGGCTGGCCCTGCCTCCAATACCGCTGGCCCCGACTCCAATCCATGGTTTTGGCTGGCCCCGCCTCTAGTTCAATGGATACGGCTGGCCCTACCTCCAGTTCCATGGATACGGCTGGCCCTGCCTCCAATACCATGGTTTTGGCTGGCCCCGCCTCCAATACCATGGTTTTGCTGGCCCCGCCTCCAATACCACTGGCCCCGCCTCCAATACCATGGTTTTGGCTGGTCCCACCTCCAGTTACATGATTTTGGCTGGCCCCGCCTCCAGTACTGCTGGCCCCGCCTCCAATACCGCTGGCCCCACCTCCAATACCATGGTTTTGGCTGGCCCTGCCTCCAATACCATGGTTTTGGCTGGCCCCGCCTCCAATACCATGGTTTTGGCTGGCCCCACCTCCAGTTCTACGGATACGCCTGGCCCTGCCTCCAGTTCCATGGATACGGCTGGCCCCGCCTCCAATACCATGGTTTTGGCTGGCCGCGCCTCCAATACCATGGTTCTGGCTGGCCCCGCTGTTAGGGAGAATTCTCTGTTTAGGCTGAATTTCCTAACCTAGTGAGTCCCCCAGCAGCTTTTCTGGATTTTTGGGGTTTCTTTTTTTCTCCTGCCAAGAGTGAGACTCTTTTACCCTCACTCTTGGACATGATTTGAGTGTGTTTTTTTTAATCTAGATATGTTGAATGGGCTATGGGGTCATTTACTCAATAGGGCTTCATGTGTTTTTGTGATGTGTGTAACACAGCACCCTCAGTGCAGTAACACAGGGGTGTCATAGTTATCCCCCAGTATAGACTCCATACTGACTACTGTCTCCCAGGGCATGTAAAGTCACCATTGACTTTACTAGTCTTAAATTCTGAACAGAACCAGTACAAACCATCATATTTTGGACGTACTGGCTGGGGCATTTCAATTGCCCCGGGGTCTGTTAGTCGAGGGGGCACGTCTCCGTCCCCCCTGATGGAGTTTTGGCTGGTGGCAGTGGATACTACTTTTTATATTCAACCGCAAATATTTTCCTATGGGATTTCCCATTGTTTTAGGCAACTATCTTTATTTAATTATTTACGGTAGCCTCAAACATACTGCCGGTTTATTTAATTAATATTAATTCTCCGGTTGGTATTTTTTGCCAAAACTTGATTCTAAAATGGCGTTTGTGTTCTCTTCTGTGACTCCAACCCAAGTCGAGCCCTTTGTTCCACTTTTTGGCGGGCTTCTCCACAGAAGCCCTCCAAAGTGGTGCCACTCTGTCTGGCGTACTTAGGAGGGGTGGAGGGGGATTTAGGCACCCTGGACTGAGTTGCCCAGGCAACTCAAGTCGCACTCCGTCCTGATTGGCCCAAGTGGTGAGCCGGCCGGCTCACCACTTAGCATGTTTGAGTGACAGCTAGGCTGAGTGAATGGGGGTTTGCTGCATAAAAGCAGTACTTTGGGGACTGGAACTTCAGAAGTTGCCACAGGACCTAAGAATCCGAAGAGGGAGAAGCTGAGCCAACCTGCCACGATGCCACCACCGGTGGAGCCCTGCTGGACCGTCTCACCACTTTTCCCAACGACAGAGGAGATCTCCCGCCGGAGAGTCTTCTTCTTTTGACTGGTGGGGATAACCAGTTTCACCGTCTTTTCGCCTTCCCGACATACCTCGTGGCCGCCTTGCCTGTGCCAAGCACCCCGGCAACCGGGATACCACGTTTTACCACGACCGTGAAACAAAGGTACCACCTTTAACCAGAAAACTCTGTGGCTAGCTTCTTCCCTGGCAGGGCAACAACCTTCATCTTTTCTCCAAGTCGAGATCTTCTCTTCCCCTGGACGACGACGTGACTTGCACCCACTGCCAGGAACAACTGCCACCGCTGGAGGATCATTCCCACTTAAGGTACCGTGTCCCGCCTGGCTTCCCTTTCTACCGACTGTACGGGGTAGATTTAGCCCCCGGCTTTCGAACCTGGGTTAGCCTGTGACACCCTGGCTAAACTTTCCTAAGCCTCTCTAAACTCTTTTTGACCTCTCTGCAAGACTTTCTAAGCTTAGTGTAACTGTGTGATCTTGGGCGCATTTGTGCTCTGTTCTCTCTAAGAGTGGGCCCAGCCTTTGGACTTTGGCTCACCAGTGACTTTTGCTCTTCTGCCTTGCTAACAGTGTTCCTGAATCTTAGAGTGGTGTACCTTTTCCTATTCTGTCTTTTTCCCTCCCTTTCTCACAAACTTATTGGAGTGCCATCTAGTTAAGCGCTCACCTCTGTATGAAAATAAGTGGTGTTTTACTGAGATTTATGTGATAAGGAAAAAGGGGTGTATATATTGCAATAGTAACTGTGTTTAGAATATTTTACAACAAGAGAGTTGGAGTGTTTCAAACAGTGTGTTTTTAAAGAAATAATGATATACTTTGATACCAAAGCTCTGGTCAGTGTTTGCTTGTATTATTGTGTCTGAGTACCTATTGTGTATACTCTGCATACTGCCTAACTCTTCTTGAGGGAAGTCTGACTGCTCAGCCACAGCTACCAGGTAAATCTGGGTGGTAAAGACTGCTACCAAGTGGGTTTACTGCTAACACCTCCAGTCCTAAATCTTTTGCAGTGTTCCCTAAGGGAACTGCACAGGTTTCTGCCTAACACTCGCCTCCAATATCATGGTTTGGCTGGCCCCGCCTCCAATACCATGATTTTTGCTGGCCCCGCCTCCAATACCATGTTTTTGGCTGGCCCCGCCTCCAATACCTTGGTTTTGGCTGGCTCCACCTCCAATACCATGGTTTTGGCTGGCCCCACCTCCAATACCATGCTTACTGGATGTTAATGTTACGGCTGGCCCCGCCTCCAGTTCCATGGATACGGCTGGCCCAGCCTCCAATTCCATGGATATGGCTGGCCCCGCCTCCAATACAATGGTTTTGGCTGGCCCTGCCTCCAGTTACATGATTTTGGCTGGCCCCGCCTCCAATACCATGGTTTTGGCTGGCCCCGCCTCCAATACTGCTGGCCCCGCCTCCAATATCATGGTTTTGGCTGGCCCCAACTCCAATTCCATGGTTTTGGCTGGCCCGCCTCCAATACCAGGGATACGGCTGGTCCCACCTCCAATACCATGGATACAGCTGGCCCCACCTCCAATACCATGGATACGGCTGGCTGCGCCTCCAATAGTATGGTTTTGGTGGGCCCCGCTTCCAATACCATGGTTTTGGTGGGCCCTGCCTCCAATACCATGGTTTTGGCTGGCCCCGCCTCCAATACCACTGACCTCGCTTTGACCCCGCCTCCAATACCATGGTTTTGGCTGGCCCAGCCTCCAGTTACATGGATACGGCTGGCCCCACCTCCAGTTCCATGGATACGGCTGGCCCTGTCTCCAATACCATGGTTTTGGCTGGCCCCGCCTCCAATACCATGGTTTTGGCTGGCCCCCCCTCCAATACCATGGTTACAAGGTTTTTCATTGGTTACAGATGGCCCCGCCTCCAGTTCCATGGATACGGCTGGCCCCGCCTCCAGTTCCATGGATACGGCTGGCCCTGCCTCCAATACCATGGTTGTGGCTGGCCCTGCCTCCAATACCATGGTTTTGGCTGGCCCTGCCTCCCTTTGGCTGGCCCCGTCTCCAATACCATGGTTTTGGCTGGCCCCGCCTCCAATTCCATGGTTTTGGCTGGCCCGCCCCCAATACCAGGGATACTGCTAGTCCCGCCTCCAATACCTTGGAAATGGCTGGCCCCACCTCCAATACCATGGATATGGCTGGCCGCGCCTCCAATAGCATGGTTTTGGTGGGCCCCGCCTCCAATAGCATGGTTTTGGTGGGCCCCGCCTCCAATACCATGGTTTTGGCTGGCCCTGCCTCCAATACCACTGACCCCACCTTGACACTGCCTCCAATACCATGGTTTTGGCTGGCCCTGCCTCCAGTTACATGATTTTGGCTATCTCTGCCTCCAATAGCATGGTTTTGGTGGGCCCCGCCACCAATACCATGGTTTTGGCTGGCCCCGCCTCCATGCACAGGATTTTGGCTGGCGCCGCCTCCAATACCATGGTTTTGGCTGGCCCCGCCTCCAATACCATGGTTTTGGCTGGCCCCACCTCCAATACCATGGTTTTGGCTGGCCACTCATCCAATACCATGGTTTTGGCTGGCCCGCTCCAATACCATGGATACGGATGGCCCGCCTCCAATACCATGGATACGGCTGGCCGCGCCTCCAATTACATGGTTTTGGCTGGCCCCGCCCCCAATACCATGGTTTTGGCTGGCCCTGCCTCCAATACCATGGTTTTGGCTGGCCCTGCCTCCCTTTGGCTGGCCCCGCCTCCAATACCATGGTTTTGGCTGGCCCTGCCTCCAATTTCATGGTTTTGGCTGGCCCGCCTCCAATACCAGGGACACGGCTGGTTCCGCCTCCAATACCATGGAAACGGCTGGCCCCACGTCCAATACCATGGATACGGCTGGCCGTGCCTCCAATAGCATGGTTTTGGTGGGCCCCGCCTCCAATACCATGGATGCAGATGGCCCCGCCTCCAATACCATGGATACGACTGGCTGCCTCCTATACCATGGTTTTGGCTGGCCCTGGCTCCAATACCATGGTTTTGGCTGGCCCTGCTTCCAATAACATGGTTTTGGCTGGCCCCGCCTCCAGTTACATGGTTTTGGCTGGCCCCGCCTCCAATACCATGGTTTTGGCTGGCCCCACCTCCAATACCATGGATTTGGCCGGCCACGCCTCCAATACCATGGTTTTGGCTGGCCTGCCTCCAATATGATGGAACCGGATGGCCCCGCCTCCAATACCATGGATACGGCTGGCCGCGCCTCCAATTACATGGTTTTGGCTGGCCCCGCCTCCAATACCATGGTTTTGGCTCGCCCTGGTTCCAATACCATGGTTTTTGGCTGGCCCCACCTCCAGTTACATGGTTTTGGCTGGCCCCGCCTCCAATACCATGGTTTTGGCTGGCTCTGCCCCCAATACCATGGTTTTGGCTGCCCCCTCCTCCAGTACCATGGTTGCAAGGTGTTCCATGGTTACAGCTGGCCCTGCCTCGAGTTACATGGATACGGCTGGCCCCGCCTCCAGTTCCATGGCTACGGCTGGCCCCACCTCCAGTTTCATGGATACGGCTGGCCCCCTCTCAAATACCATGGTTTTGGCTGGCCCCGCCTCCAATACCATGGTTTTGGCTGGCCCCGCCTCCAATACCATGGTTACAAGGTGTTCCATGGTTACAGCTGGCCCCGCCTCCAGTTCCATGGATACGGCTGGCCCCGCCTCCAGTTCCATGGATACGGCTGGCCCTGCCTCCAATACCATGGTTTTGGCTGGCCCTGCCTCCAATACCATGGTTTTGGCTGGCCCTGCCTCCCTTTGGCTGGCCCCGCCTCCAATACCATGGTTTTGGCTGGCCTTGTCTCCAATTCCATGGTTTTGGCTGGCCCGCCTCCAATACCAGGGATACGGCTGGTCCCGCCTCCAATACCATGGAAACGGCTGGCCCCACCTCCAATACCATGGATACGGCTGGCCGCGCCTCCAATAGCATGGTTTTGGTGGGCCCCGCCTCCAATACCATGGTTTTGGTGGGCCCCACCTCCAATACCATGGTTTTGGCTGGCCCTGCCTCCAATACCACTGACCCCGCCTTGACACCGCCTCCAATACCATGGTTTTGGCTGGCCCTGCCTCCAGTTACATGATTTTGGCTGGCTCCGCCTCCAATAGCATGGTTTTGGTGGGCCCCGCCACCAATACCATGGTTTTGGCTGGCCCCGCCTCCAGGTACATGATTTTGGCTGGCCCCGCCTCCAATACCATGGTTTTGGCTGGCCCCGCCTCAATACCATGGTTTTGGCTGGCCCCACCTCCAATACCATGGTTTTGGCTGGCCACGCCTCCAATACCATGCTTTTGGCTGGCCCGCCTCCAATACCATGAATACGGATGTGCCCGCCTCCAATACCATGGATACGGCTGGCCGCGCCTCCAATTACATGGTTTTGGCTGGCCCCGCCTCCAATACCATGGTTTTGGCTGGCCCTGGCTCCAATACCATGGTTTTGGCTGGCCCCGCCTCCAATAACATGGTTTTGGCTGGCCCTGCCTCCAGTTACATGGTTTTGGCTGGCCCTGCCTCCAATGCCATGGTTTTGGTTGGCCCCACCTCCAATACCATGGTTTTGTCTGGCCACGCCTCCAATACCATGGTTTTGGCTGGCCTTCCTCCAATACCATGGATACGGATGGCCCCGCCTCCAATACCATAGGTACGGCTGCCCGCGCCTCCAATTACATGGTTTTGGCTGGCCCCGCCTCCAATACCATGGTTTTGGCTGGCCCTGGCTCCAATACCATGGTTTTGGCTGGCCCCGCCTCCAGTTACATTGTTTTGGCTGGCCCCGCCTCCAAAACCATGGTTTTGGCTGGCTCTGCCTCCAATAGCATGGTTACAAGGTGTTCTATGGTTACGGCTGGCCCCGCATCCAGTTCCATGGATACGGCTGGCCCTGCCCCCAGTTCCATGGATACGGCTGGCCCTGCCTCCAATACGATGGTTTTGGCTGGCCCTGCCTCAAATAACATGGTTTTGACTGGCCCTGCCTCCCTTTGGCTGGCCCCGCCTCCAATACCATGGTTTTGGCTGGCCCCGCCTCCAATACCATGGTTTTGGCTGGCCCCACCTCCAATACCATGGTTTTGGATGGCCCTGCTCCCAATACCATTGTTTTGGCTGGCCCTGCCTCCAATACCATGGATACGGCTGGCTCCGCCTCCAATACCATGGATACGGCTGGGCCCGCCTCCAATACCATGGATATGGCTGGCCCCGCCTCCAGTTCCATGGATACGGCTGGCCCTGGCTCCAATACCATGGTTTTGGCTGGCCCCGCCTCCATGGTTTTGGCTGGCCCCGCCTCCAATACCATGGTTTTGGCTGGCCCTGCTCTCAATACTATGGTTTTGGCTGGCCCTGCCTCCAGTTACATGGTTTTGGCTGGCCCCGCCTCCAGTTCCATGTTTACAAGGTGTTCCATGCTTATGGCTGGCCTAACCTCCAGTTATATTGTTTTGGCTGGCCCGCTTCCAGTACCATGGTTTTGGCTGGCCGGCCTCCAGTTACATGGTTTTGGCTGGCCCCGCCACCAATACCATGGTTTTGGCTGGCCCCGCCTACAGTTACATGGTTTTGGCTGGCCCCGCCTCCAGTTACATGGTTTTGGCTGGCCCTGCCTCCAATACCATGGTTTTGGCTGGCCCCGCCTCCAGTTCCATGTTTACAAGGTGTTCCATGCTTATGGCTGGCCTAACCTCCAGTTATATTGTTTTGGCTGGCCCGCTTCCAGTACCATGGTTTTGGCTGGCCGGCCTCCAGTTACATGGTTTTGGCTGGCCCCGCCACCAATACCATGGTTTTGGCTGGCCCCGCCTACAGTTACATGGTTTTGGCTGGCCCCGCCTCCAGTTACATGGTTTTGGCTGGCCCTGCCTCCAATACCATGGTTTTGGCTGGCCCCGCCTACACTTACATGGTTTTGGCTGGCCCCGCCTCAATACCATGGTTTTGGCTGGCCTTCCTCCAATACCATGGATACGGATGGCCCCGCCTCCAATACCATAGGTACGGCTGCCCGCGCCTCCAATTACATGGTTTTGGCTGGCCCCGCCTCCAATACCATGGTTTTGGCTGGCCCTGGCTCCAATACCATGGTTTTGGCTGGCCCCGCCTCCAGTTACATTGTTTTGGCTGGCCCCGCCTCCAAAACCATGGTTTTGGCTGGCTCTGCCTCCAATAGCATGGTTACAAGGTGTTCTATGGTTACGGCTGGCCTCGCATCCAGTTCCATGGATACGGCTGGCCCTGCCCCCAGTTCCATGGATACGGCTGGCCCTGCCTCCAATACGATGGTTTTGGCTGGCCCTGCCTCAAATAACATGGTTTTGACTGGCCCTGCCTCCCTTTGGCTGGCCCCGCCTCCAATACCATGGTTTTGGCTGGCCCCGCCTCCAATACCATGGTTTTGGCTGGCCCCACCTCCAATACCATGGTTTTGGATGGCCCTGCTCCCAATACCATTGTTTTGGCTGGCCCTGCCTCCAATACCATGGATACGACTGGCTCCGCCTCCAATACCATGGATACGGCTGGGCCCTCCTCCAATACCATGGATATGGCTGGCCCCACCTCCAGTTCCATGGATACGGCTGGCCCTGGCTCCAATACCATGGTTTTGGCTGGCCCCACCTCCATGGTTTTGGCTGGCCCCGCCTCCAATACCATGGTTTTGGCTGGCCCTGCTCTCAATACTATGGTTTTGGCTGGCCCTGCCTCCAGTTACATGGTTTTGGCTGGCCCCGCCTCCAGTTCCATGTTTACAAGGTGTTCCATGCTTATGGCTGGCCTAACCTCCAGTTATATTGTTTTGGCTGGCCCGCTTCCAGTACCATGGTTTTGGCTGGCCGGCCTCCAGTTACATGGTTTTGGCTGGCCCCGCCACCAATACCATGGTTTTGGCTGGCCCCGCCTACAGTTACATGGTTTTGGCTGGCCCCGCCTCCAGTTCCATGTTTACAAGGTGTTCCATGCTTATGGCTCTGCCTCCAATACCATGGTTTTGTCTGGCCCGCCTCCAGTTACATTGTTTTGGCTCGCCCCGCCTCCAATACCATGGTTTTGGATGGCCCTGCTCCCAATACCATTGTTTTGGCTGGCCCTGCCTCCAATACCATGGATACGACTGGCTCCGCCTCCAATACCATGGATACGGCTGGGCCCTCCTCCAATACCATGGATATGGCTGGCCCCACCTCCAGTTCCATGGATACGGCTGGCCCCGCCTCCAGTTCCATGGATACGGCTGGCCCCGCCCCCAGTTCCATGGATACGGCTGGCCCCGGCCCCAGTTCCATGGATACGGCTGGCCCTGCCTCCAATACCATGGTTTTGACTGGCCCTGCCTCCCTTTGGCTGGCCCCGCCTCCAATACCATGGTTTTGGGTGGCCCCGACTCCAATACCATGGTTTTGGCTGGTCCCGCGTCCAATATCATGGTTACAAGGTGTTCCATGGTTACAGCTGGCCCCGCCTCCAGTCCCACGGATACGGCTGACCATGCCCCCAGTTCCATCGATACGGCTGGCCCTGCCTCCAATACCATGGTTTTGGCTGGCCCTGCCTCCAATAACATGGTTTTGACTGGCCCTGCCTCCCTTTGGCTGGCCCCGCCTCCAATACCATGGTTTTGGCTGGCCCCGCCTCCAATACCATGGTTTTGGCTGGCTCTGCCTCCAATACCATGGTTTTGCTTTGCCCGCCTCCAGTTACACTGTTTTGGCCGGCCCCGCCTCCAATACCATGGTTTTGGCTGGCTCTGCCTCCAATACCATGGTTACAAGGTGTTCCATTGTTACGGCTGGCCCCGCCTCCAGTTCCATGGATACAGCTGGCCCCGCCCCCAGTTCCATGGATACGGCTGGCCCTGCCTCCAATACCATGGTTTTGGCTGGCCCTGCCTCCAATAACATGGTTTTGACTGGCCCCGCCTCCCTTTGGCTGGCCCCGCCTCCAATACCATGGTTTGGCTGGCCCCTCCTCCAATACCATGGTTTTGGCTGGCTCCGCCTCCAATACCATGGTTTTGGCTGGCCCCACCTCCAATACCATGGTTTTGGATGGCCCTGCCTCCAATACCATGGATACGGCTGGCTCCGCCTCCAATACCATGGTTTTGGCTTGCCCCGCCTGCATGGTTTTGGCTGGCCCCGCCTCCAATACCATGGTTTTGGCTGGCCCTGCTCTCAATACCATGGTTTTGGCTGGCCCTGCCTCCAGTTACATGGTTTTGGCTGGCCCCGCCTCCAGTTCCATGTTTACAAGGTGTTCCATGGTTACGGCTGGCCTAACCTCCAGTTATATTGTTTTGGCTGGCCCGCTTCCAGTACCATGGTTTTGGCTGGCCGGCCTCCAGTTACATGGTTTTGGCTGGCCCCGCCACCAATACCATGGTTTTGGCTGGCCCCGCCTATACTTACATGGTTTTGGCTGGCCCGCCTCCAGTTACATGGTTTTGGCTGGCCCTGCCTCCAATACCATGGTTTTGGCTGGCCCCGCCTACACTTACATGGTTTTGGCTGGCGCCGCCTCCAGTTACATGGTTTTGGCTGGCCCTGCCTCCAATACCATGGTTTTGGCTGGGCCCCGATCCAGTTACATGGTTTTGGCTGGCCCTGCCTCCAATACCATGGATTTGGTTAGCCCCGCCTCTAATCCCATGGTTTTGGCTGGCCCCGCCTCCAATACCATGGTTTTGGCTGGCTCTGCCTCCAATACCATGGTTTTGCCTGGCCCGCCTCCAGTTACATTGTTTTGGCTGGCCCTGCCTCCAATACCATGGTTTTGGCTGGCTCTGCCTCCAATACCATGGTTACAAGGTGTTCCATGGTTACGGCTGGCCCCGCCTCCAGTTCCATGGATACGGTTGGCCCCGCCCCCAGTTCCATGGATACGGCTGGCCCTGCCTCCAATACCATGGTTTTGGCTGGCCCTGCCTCCAATAACATGGTTTTGACTGGCCCTGCCTCCCTTTGGCTGGCCCCGCCTCCAATACCATAGTTTTGGCTGGCCCCGCCTCCAATACCATGGTTTTGGCTGGCCCCGCCTCCAATACCATGGTTACAAGGTGTTCCATGGTTATGGCTGGCCCCGCCTCCAGTTCCACGGTTACAGCTGGCCCCGCCTCCAGTTCCATGGATACAGCTGGCCCTGCCTCCAATACCATGGTTTTGGCTGGCCCTGCCTCCAATACCATGGTTTTGGCTGGCCCTGCCTCCCTTTGGCTGGCCCCTCCTCCAATACCATGGTTTTGGCTGGCCCCGCCTCCAATACCATGGTTTTGGCTGGCCCCACCTCCAATACCATGGATACGGCTGGCCACACCTCCAATACCATGGATACACCTGGAACGCCTCCAATTACATGGTTTTGGCTGGCCCCGCCTCCAGTTACATGGTTTTGGCTGGCCCCGCCTCCAGTTACATGGTTTTGGCTGGCCCCGCCTCGAATACCATGGTTTTGGCTGGCCCCGCCTCCAATACCATGGTTACAAGGTGTTCCATGGTTACGGCTGGCCCCACCTCCTGTTACATGGATAGGGCTGGTCCCGCCTCCAATACCATGGTTTTGGCTGGTTCCGCCTCCAGTTCCAAGGATACGGCTAGCCCCGCCTCCAGTTCCATGGATACGGCTGGCCCAGCCTCCAATACCATGGTTTTGGCTGGCCCCACCTCCAATACCATGGTTTTGGCTGGCCCCGCCTCCAATACCACTTGCCCCGCCTCCAATACCATGGTTTTGTCTGGCCCCACCTCCAGTTACATGATTTTGGCTGGCCCCGCCTCCAATAACATGGTTTTGGCTGGCCGGGCCTCCAATACTACTGGCCCCACCTCCAATACCGCTGACCCCGCCTCCAATACCATGGTTTTGGCTGGCCCCGCCTCCAATGCCATGGTTTTGGCTGGCAACGCCTCCAATACCATGGGTACGGCTGGCCCCACCTCCAGTTCCATGGATACGGCTGGCCCCGCCTCCAATACCATGGTTTTGGCTGGCCCCACCTCCAATACCATGGTTTTGGCTGGCCCTGCCTCCAGTTACATGGTTTTAGCTGGCCTCACCTCCAAAACCATGGATACGGCTGGTCCTGCATCCAATACCATGGTTTTGGCTGGCCCCGCCTCCAAGACCACTAGCCCCGTCTCCAATACCATGGTTTTGGCTGGCCCCGCCTCAAGTTACATAATTTCGGCTGGCCCCCCTCCCATACAATGGTTTTGGCTGGCCCCGCCTCCGATACCATGGTTTTGGCTGGCCCCGCCTCCAATACCACTGGCCCCGCCTCCAATACAATGGTTTTGGCTGGCCCGGCCTCCAGTTACATAATTTTGGCTTGCCCCCCTCCCATACCATGGTTTTGGCTGGCCCCGCCTCCGATACCATGTTTTTGGCTGGCCCTGCCTCCAATACCGCTGGCCCCGACTCCAATCCATGGTTTTGTCTGGCCCCGCCTCTAGTTCAATGGATACGGCTGGCCCTACCTCCAGTTCCATGGATACGGCTGGCCCTGCCTCCATACCATGGTTTTGGCTGGCCCCGCCTCCAATACCATGGTTTTGCTGGCCCCGCCTCCAACACCACTGGCCCCGCCTCCAATACCATGGTTTTGGCTGGTCCCACCTCCAGTTACATGATTTTGGCTGGCCCTGCCTCCAATACTGCTGGCCCCGCCTCCAATACCGCTGGCCCCGCCTCCAATACCATGGTTTTGGTTGGCCCCGCCTCCAATACCATGGTTTTGGCTGGCCCCGCCTCCAATACCATGGTTTTGGCTGGCCCCACCTCCAGTTCTACGGATACGCCTGGCCCTGCCTCCAGTTCCATGGATACGGCTGGCCCCGCCTCCAATACCATGGTTTTGGCTGGCCCCGCCTCCAATACCATGGTTTTGGCTGGCCCCGCCTCCAATACCATGGTTTTGGCTGGCCCCTCCTCCAGTTCTACGGATACGCCTGGCCCCGCCTCTAATCCCATGGTTTTGGCTGGCCCCGCCTCCAATACCATGGTTTTGGCTGGCTCTGCCTCCAATACCATGGTTTTGCCTGGCCCGCCTCCAGTTACATTGTTTTGGCTGGCCCTGCCTCCAATACCATGGTTTTGGCTGGCTCTGCCTCCAATACCATGGTTACAAGGTGTTCCATGGTTACGGCTGGCCCCGCCTCCAGTTCCATGGATACGGTTGGCCCCGCCCCCAGTTCCATGGATACGGCTGGCCCTGCCTCCAATACCATGGTTTTGGCTGGCCCTGCCTCCAATAACATGGTTTTGACTGGCCCTGCCTCCCTTTGGCTGGCCCCGCCTCCAATACCATAGTTTTGGCTGGCCCCGCCTCCAATACCATGGTTTTGGCTGGCCCCGCCTCCAATACCATGGTTACAAGGTGTTCCATGGTTATGGCTGGCCCCGCCTCCAGTTCCACGGTTACAGCTGGCCCCGCCTCCAGTTCCATGGATACAGCTGGCCCTGCCTCCAATACCATGGTTTTGGCTGGCCCTGCCTCCAATACCATGGTTTTGGCTGGCCCTGCCTCCCTTTGGCTGGCCCCTCCTCCAATACCATGGTTTTGGCTGGCCCCGCCTCCAATACCATGGTTTTGGCTGGCCCCACCTCCAATACCATGGATACGGCTGGCCACACCTCCAATACCATGGATACACCTGGAACGCCTCCAATTACATGGTTTTGGCTGGCCCCGCCTCCAGTTACATGGTTTTGGCTGGCCCCGCCTCCAGTTACATGGTTTTGGCTGGCCCCGCCTCGAATACCATGGTTTTGGCTGGCCCCGCCTCCAATACCATGGTTACAAGGTGTTCCATGGTTACGGCTGGCCCCACCTCCTGTTACATGGATAGGGCTGGTCCCGCCTCCAATACCATGGTTTTGGCTGGTTCCGCCTCCAGTTCCAAGGATACGGCTAGCCCCGCCTCCAGTTCCATGGATACGGCTGGCCCAGCCTCCAATACCATGGTTTTGGCTGGCCCCACCTCCAATACCATGGTTTTGGCTGGCCCCGCCTCCAATACCACTTGCCCCGCCTCCAATACCATGGTTTTGTCTGGCCCCACCTCCAGTTACATGATTTTGGCTGGCCCCGCCTCCAATAACATGGTTTTGGCTGGCCGGGCCTCCAATACTACTGGCCCCACCTCCAATACCGCTGACCCCGCCTCCAATACCATGGTTTTGGCTGGCCCCGCCTCCAATGCCATGGTTTTGGCTGGCAACGCCTCCAATACCATGGGTACGGCTGGCCCCACCTCCAGTTCCATGGATACGGCTGGCCCCGCCTCCAATACCATGGTTTTGGCTGGCCCCACCTCCAATACCATGGTTTTGGCTGGCCCTGCCTCCAGTTACATGGTTTTAGCTGGCCTCACCTCCAAAACCATGGATACGGCTGGTCCTGCATCCAATACCATGGTTTTGGCTGGCCCCGCCTCCAAGACCACTAGCCCCGTCTCCAATACCATGGTTTTGGCTGGCCCCGCCTCAAGTTACATAATTTCGGCTGGCCCCCCTCCCATACAATGGTTTTGGCTGGCCCCGCCTCCGATACCATGGTTTTGGCTGGCCCCGCCTCCAATACCACTGGCCCCGCCTCCAATACAATGGTTTTGGCTGGCCCGGCCTCCAGTTACATAATTTTGGCTTGCCCCCCTCCCATACCATGGTTTTGGCTGGCCCCGCCTCCGATACCATGTTTTTGGCTGGCCCTGCCTCCAATACCGCTGGCCCCGACTCCAATCCATGGTTTTGGCTGGCCCCGCCTCTAGTTCAATGGATACGGCTGGCCCTACCTCCAGTTCCATGGATACGGCTGGCCCTGCCTCCATACCATGGTTTTGGCTGGCCCCGCCTCCAATACCATGGTTTTGCTGGCCCCGCCTCCAACACCACTGGCCCCGCCTCCAATACCATGGTTTTGGCTGGTCCCACCTCCAGTTACATGATTTTGGCTGGCCCTGCCTCCAATACTGCTGGCCCCGCCTCCAATACCGCTGGCCCCGCCTCCAATACCATGGTTTTGGTTGGCCCCGCCTCCAATACCATGGTTTTGGCTGGCCCCGCCTCCAATACCATGGTTTTGGCTGGCCCCACCTCCAGTTCTACGGATACGCCTGGCCCTGCCTCCAGTTCCATGGATACGGCTGGCCCCGCCTCCAATACCATGGTTTTGGCTGGCCGCGCCTCCAATACCATGGTTCTGGCTGGCCCCGCTGTTAGGGAGAATTCTCTGTTTAGGCTGAATTTCCTAACCTAGTGAGTCCCCCAGCAGATTTTCTGGATTTTTGGGGTTTCTTTTTTTCTCCTGCCAAGAGTGAGACTCTTTTACCCTCACTCTTGGACATGATTTGAGTGTGTTTCTTTGAATCTAGATGTGTTGAATGGGCTATGGGGTCATTTACTCAATAGGGCTTCATGTGTTTTTGTGATGTGTGTTACACAGCACCCTCAGTGCAGTAACACAGGGGTGCCATAGTTATCCCCCAGTATAGACTCCATACCCTGGGACTGACTACTGTCTCCCAGGGCATGTAAAGTCACCATTGACTTTACTAGTCTTAAATTCTGAACAGAACCAGTACAAACCATCATATTTTGGACGTACTGGCTGGGGCATTTCAATTGCCCCGGGGTCTGTTAGTCGAGGGGGCACGTCTCCGTCCCCCCTGATGGAGTTTTGGCTGGTGGCAGTGGATACTACTTTTTATATTCAACCGCAAATATTTTCCTATGGGATTTCCCATTGTTTTAGGCAACTATCTTTATTTAATTATTTACGGTAGCCTCAAACATACTGCCGGTTTGTTTAATTAATATTAATTCTCCGGTTGGTATTTTTTGCCAAAACTTGATTCTAAAATGGCGTTTGTGTTCTCTTCTGTGACTCCAACCCAAGTCGAGCCCTTTGTTCCACTTTTTGGCGGGCTTCTCCACAGAAGCCCTCCAAAGTGGTGCCACTCTGTCTGGGGTACTTAGGAGGGGTGGAGGGGGATTTAGGCACCCTGGACTGAGATGCCCAGGCAACTCAAGTCGCACTCTGTCCTGATTGGCCCAAGTGGTGAGCCGGCCGGCTCACCACTTAGCATGTTTGAGTGACAGCTAGGCTGAGTGAATGGGGGTTTGCTGCATAAAAGCAGGGCTTTGGGGACTGGAACTTCAGAAGTTGCCACAGGACCTAAGAATCTGACGAGGGTGAAGCTGAGCCAACCTGCCACGACGCCACCACCGGTGGAGCCCAGCTGGACCGTCTCACCACTTTTCCCAACGACAGAGGAGATCTTCCGCCGGAGAGTCTTCTTCCTTTGACTGGTGGGGATAACCAGTTTCACCGTCTTTTCGCCTTCCCGACATACCTCGTGGCCGCCTTGCCTGTGCCAAGCACCCCGGCAACCGGGATACCACGTTTTACCACGACCGTGAAACAAAGGTACCACCTTTAACCAGAAAACTCTGCGGCTAGTTTCTTCCCTGGCAGGGCAACAACCTTCATCTTTTCTCCAAGTCGAGATCTTCTCTTCCCCTGGACGACGACGTGACTTGCACCCACTGCCAGGAACAACTGCCACCGCTGGAGGATCATTCCCACTTAAGGTACCGTGTCCCGCCTGGCTTCCCTTTCTACCGACTGTTCGGGGTAGATTTAGCCCCCGGCTTTCGAACCTGGGTTACCCTGTGACACCCTGGCTAAACTTTCCTAAGCCTCTCTAAACTCTTTTTGAACTCTCTGCAATACTTTCTAAGCTTAGTGTAACTGTGTGATCTTGGGCGCATTTGTGCTCTGCTCTCTCTAAGAGTGGGCCCAGCCTTTGGACTTTGGCTCACCAGTGACTTTTGCTCTTCTGCCTTGCTAACAGTGTTCCTGAATCTTAGAGTGGTGTACCTTTTCCTATTCTGTCTTTTTCCCTCCCTTTCTCACAAACTTATTGGAGTGCCATCTAGTTAAGCGCTCACCTCTGTATGAAAATAAGTGGTGTTTTACTGAGATTAATGTGACAAGGAAAAAGGGGTGTATATATTGCAATAGTAACTGTGTTTAGAATATTTTACAACAAGAGAGTTGGAGTGTTTCAAACAGTGTGTTTTTAAAGAAATAATTATATACTTTGATACCAAAGCTCTGGTCAGTGTTTGCTTGTATTATTGTGTCTGAGTACCTATTGTGTATACTTTGCATACTGCCTAACTTTTCTTGAGGGAAGTCTGACTGCTCAGCCACAGCTACCAGGTAAATCTGGGTGGTAAAGACTGCTACCAAGTGGGTTTACTGCTAGTCCTAAATACTGCAGTCCTAAATCTTTTGCAGTGTTCCCTAAGGGAACTGCACAGGTTTCTGCCTAACACCCGCCTCCAATATCATGGTTTGGCTGGCCCCGCCTCCAATACCATGATTTTTGCTGGCCCCGCCTCCAATACCATGTTTTTGGCTGGCCCCGCCTCCAATACCTTGGTTTTGGCTGGCTCCACCTCCAATACCATGGTTTTGGCTGGCCCCACCTCCAATACCATGCTTACTAGATGTTAATGGTTACGGCTGGCCCCGCCTCCAGTTCCATGGATACGGCTGGCCCAGCCTCCAATTCCATGGATATGGCTGGCCCCGCCTCCAATACAATGGTTTTGGCTGGCCCCGCCTCCATTACCACTGGCCCTGCCTCCAATACTATGGTTTTGGCTAGCCCTGCCTCCAGTTACATGATTTTGGCTGGCCCCGCCTCCAATAGCATGGTTTTGGTGGGCCCCGACTCCAATACCATGGTTTTGGTGGGCCCCGCCTCCAGGTACATGATTTTGGCTGGCCCCGCCTCCAATACCATGGTTTTGGCTGGCCCCGCCTCCAATACTGCTGGCCCCGCCTCCAATACCATGGTTTTGGCTGGCCCCGCCTCCAATTACATGGTTTTGGCTGGCCCGCCTCCAATACCAGGGATACGGCTGGTCCCACCTCCAATACTATGGATACGGCTGGCCCCACCTCTAATACCATGGATACGGCTTGCTGCGCCTCCAATAGTATGGTTTTGGTGGGCCCCGCTTCCAATACCATGGTTTTGGTGGGCCCTGCCTCCAATACCATGGTTTTGGCTGGCCCCGCCTCCAATACCACTGACCTCGCTTTGAACCCGCCTCCAATACTATGGTTTTGGCAGGCCCTGCCTCCAGTTACATGATTTTGGCTGGCCCCGCCTCCAATAGCATGGTTTTGGTGGGCCCCGACTCCAATACCATGGTTTTGGTGGGCCCCGCCTCCAGGTACATGATTTTGGCTGGCCCCGCCTCCAATACCATGGTTTTGGCTGGCCCCGCCTCCAATACTGCTGGCCCCGCCTCCAATACCATGGTTTTGGCTGGCCCCGCCTCCAATTCCATGGTTTTGGCTGGCCCGCCTCCAATACCAGGGATACGGCTGGTCCCACCTCCAATACTATGGATACGGCTGGCCCCACCTCTAATACCATGGATACGGCTGGCTGCGCCTCCAATAGTATGGTTTTGGTGGGCCCCGCTTCCAATACCATGGTTTTGGTGGGACCTGCCTCCAATACCATGGTTTTGGCTGGCCCCGCCTCCAATACCACTGACCTCGCTTTGAACCCGCCTCCAATACTATGGTTTTGGCAGGCCCTGCCTCCAGTTACATGATTTTGGCTGGCCCCGCCTCCAATAGCATGGTTTTGGTGGGCCCCGACTCCAATACCATGGTTTTGGCTGGCCCCGCCTCCAATACCATGGTTACAAGGTGTTCCATGGTTATGGCTGGCCCCGCCTCCAGTTCCACGGATACAGCTGGCCCCGCCTCCAGTTCCATGGATACAGCTGGCCCTGCCTCCAATACCATGGTTTTGGCTGGCCCTGCCTCCAATACCATGGTTTTGGCTGGCCCTGCCTCCCTTTGGCTGGCCCCTCCTCCAATACCATGGTTTTGGCTGGCCCCGCCTCCAATACCATGGTTTTGGCTGGCCCCACCTCCAATACCATGGATACGGCTGGCCACACCTCCAATACCATGGATACACCTGGAACGCCTCCAATTACATGGTTTTGGCTGGCCCCGCCTCCAGTTACATGGTTTTGGCTGGCCCCACCTCCAGTTACATGGTTTTGGCTGGCCCCGCCTCGAATACCATGGTTTTGGCTGGCCCCGCCTCCAATACCATGGTTACAAGGTGTTCCATGGTTACGGCTGGCCCCACCTCCTGTTACATGGATAGGGCTGGTCCCACCTCCAATACCATGGTTTTGGCTGGTTCCGCCTCCAGTTCCAAGGATACGGCTAGCCCCGCCTCCAGTTCCATGGATACGGCTGGCCCAGCCTCCAATACCATGGTTTTGGCTGGCCCCACCTCCAATACCATGGTTTTGGCTGGACCCGCCTCCAATACAACTTGCCCCGCCTCCAATACCATGGTTTTGTCTGGCCCCACCTCCAGTTACATGATTTTGGCTGGCCCCGCCTCCAATAACATGGTTTTGGCTGGCCCAGCCTCCAATACTGCTGGCCCCACCTCCAATACCGCTGACCCCGCCTCCAATACCATGGTTTTGGCTGGCCCCGCCTCCAATGCCATGGTTTTGGCTGGCAACGCCTCCAATACCATGGGTACGGCTGGCCCCACCTCCAGTTCCATGGATACGGCTGGCCCCGCCTCCAATACCATGGTTTTGGCTGGCCCCACCTCCAATACCTTGGTTTTGGCTGGCCCTGCCTCCAGTTACATGGTTTTAGCTGGCCTCACCTCCAAAACCATGGATACGGCTGGTCCTGCATCCAATACCATGGTTTTGGCTGGCCCCGCCTCCAAGACCACTAGCCCCGTCTCCAATACCATGGTTTTGGCTGGCCCCGCCTCAAGTTACATAATTTCGGCTGGCCCCCCTCCCATACAATGGTTTTGGCTGGCCCCGCCTCCGATACCATGGTTTTGGCTGGCCCCGCCTCCAATACCACTGGCCCCGCCTCCAATACAATGGTTTTGGCTGGCCCGGCCTCCAGTTACATAATTTTGGCTTGCCCCCCTCCCATACCATGGTTTTGGCTGGCCCCGCCTCCGATACCATGTTTTTGGCTGGCCCTGCCTCCAATACCGCTGGCCCCGACTCCAATCCATGGTTTTGGCTGGCCCCGCCTCTAGTTCAATGGATACGGCTGGCCCTACCTCCAGTTCCATGGATACGGCTGGCCCTGCCTCCATACCATGGTTTTGGCTGGCCCCGCCTCCAATACCATGGTTTTGCTGGCCCCGCCTCCAACACCACTGGCCCCGCCTCCAATACCATGGTTTTGGCTGGTCCCACCTCCAGTTACATGATTTTGGCTGGCCCTGCCTCCAATACTGCTGGCCCCGCCTCCAATACCGCTGGCCCCGCCTCCAATACCATGGTTTTGGCTGGCCCCGCCTCCAATACCATGGTTTTGGCTGGCCCCGCCTCCAATACCATGGTTTTGGCTGGCCCCACCTCCAGTTCTACGGATACGCCTGGCCCTGCCTCCAGTTCCATGGATACGGCTGGCCCCGCCTCCAATACCATGGTTTTGGCTGGCCGCGCCTCCAATACCATGGTTCTGGCTGGCCCCGCTGTTAGGGAGAATTCTCTGTTTAGGCTGAATTTCCTAACCTAGTGAGTCCCCCAGCAGATTTTCTGGATTTTTGGGGTTTCTTTTTTTCTCCTGCCAAGAGTGAGACTCTTTTACCCTCACTCTTGGACATGATTTGAGTGTGTTTCTTTGAATCTAGATGTGTTGAATGGGCTATGGGGTCATTTACTCAATAGGGCTTCATGTGTTTTTGTGATGTGTGTTACACAGCACCCTCAGTGCAGTAACACAGGGGTGCCATAGTTATCCCCCAGTATAGACTCCATACCCTGGGACTGACTACTGTCTCCCAGGGCATGTAAAGTCACCATTGACTTTACTAGTCTTAAATTCTGAACAGAACCAGTACAAACCATCATATTTTGGACGTACTGGCTGGGGCATTTCAATTGCCCCGGGGTCTGTTAGTCGAGGGGGCACGTCTCCGTCCCCCCTGATGGAGTTTTGGCTGGTGGCAGTGGATACTACTTTTTATATTCAACCGCAAATATTTTCCTATGGGATTTCCCATTGTTTTAGGCAACTATCTTTATTTAATTATTTACGGTAGCCTCAAACATACTGCCGGTTTATTTAATTAATATTAATTCTCCGGTTGGTATTTTTTGCCAAAACTTGATTCTAAAATGGCGTTTGTGTTCTCTTCTGTGACTCCAACCCAAGTCGAGCCCTTTGTTCCACTTTTTGGCGGGCTTCTCCACAGAAGCCCTCCAAAGTGGTGCCACTCTGTCTGGGGTACTTAGGAGGGGTGGAGGGGGATTTAGGCACCCTGGACTGAGATGCCCAGGCAACTCAAGTCGCACTCTGTCCTGATTGGCCCAAGTGGTGAGCCGGCCGGCTCACCACTTAGCATGTTTGAGTGACAGCTAGGCTGAGTGAATGGGGGTTTGCTGCATAAAAGCAGGGCTTTGGGGACTGGAACTTCAGAAGTTGCCACAGGACCTAAGAATCTGACGAGGGTGAAGCTGAGCCAACCTGCCACGACGCCACCACCGGTGGAGCCCAGCTGGACCGTCTCACCACTTTTCCCAACGACAGAGGAGATCTTCCGCCGGAGAGTCTTCTTCCTTTGACTGGTGGGGATAACCAGTTTCACCGTCTTTTCGCCTTCCCGACATACCTCGTGGCCGCCTTGCCTGTGCCAAGCACCCCGGCAACCGGGATACCACGTTTTACCACGACCGTGAAACAAAGGTACCACCTTTAACCAGAAAACTCTGCGGCTAGTTTCTTCCCTGGCAGGGCAACAACCTTCATCTTTTCTCCAAGTCGAGATCTTCTCTTCCCCTGGACGACGACGTGACTTGCACCCACTGCCAGGAACAACTGCCACCGCTGGAGGATCATTCCCACTTAAGGTACCGTGTCCCGCCTGGCTTCCCTTTCTACCGACTGTACGGGGTAGATTTAGCCCCCGGCTTTCGAACCTGGGTTACCCTGTGACACCCTGGCTAAACTTTCCTAAGCCTCTCTAAACTCTTTTTGAACTCTCTGCAATACTTTCTAAGCTTAGTGTAACTGTGTGATCTTGGGCGCATTTGTGCTCTGCTCTCTCTAAGAGTGGGCCCAGCCTTTGGACTTTGGCTCACCAGTGACTTTTGCTCTTCTGCCTTGCTAACAGTGTTCCTGAATCTTAGAGTGGTGTACCTTTTCCTATTCTGTCTTTTTCCCTCCCTTTCTCACAAACTTATTGGAGTGCCATCTAGTTAAGCGCTCACCTCTGTATGAAAATAAGTGGTGTTTTACTGAGATTAATGTGATAAGGAAAAAGGGGTGTATATATTGCAATAGTAACTGTGTTTAGAATATTTTACAACAAGAGAGTTGGAGTGTTTCAAACAGTGTGTTTTTAAAGAAATAATTATATACTTTGATACCAAAGCTCTGGTCAGTGTTTGCTTGTATTATTGTGTCTGAGTACCTATTGTGTATACTTTGCATACTGCCTAACTTTTCTTGAGGGAAGTCTGACTGCTCAGCCACAGCTACCAGGTATATCTGGGTGGTAAAGACTGCTACCAAGTGGGTTTACTGCTAGTCCTAAATACTGCAGTCCTAAATCTTTTGCAGTGTTCCCTAAGGGAACTGCACAGGTTTCTGCCTAACACCCGCCTCCAATATCATGGTTTGGCTGGCCCCGCCTCCAATACCATGATTTTTGCTGGCCCCGCCTCCAATACCATGTTTTTGGCTGGCCACGCCTCCAATACCTTGGTTTTGGCTGGCTCCACCTCCAATACCATGGTTTTGGCTGGCCCCACCTCCAATACCATGCTTACTAGATGTTAATGGTTACGGCTGGCCCCGCCTCCAGTTCCATGGATACGGCTGGCCCAGCCTCCAATTCCATGGATATGGCTGGCCCCGCCTCCAATACAATGGTTTTGGCTGGCCCCGCCTCCATTACCACTGGCCCTGCCTCCAATACTATGGTTTTGGCTGGCCCTGCCTCCAGTTACATGATTTTGGCTGGCCCCGCCTCCAATAGCATGGTTTTGGTGGGCCCCGACTCCAATACCATGGTTTTGGTGGGCCCCGCCTCCAGGTACATGATTTTGGCTGGCCCTGCCTCCAATACCATGGTTTTGGCTGGCCCCGCCTCCAATACTGCTGGCCCCGCCTCCAATACCATGGTTTTGGCTGGCCCCGCCTCCAATTCCATGGTTTTGGCTGGCCCGCCTCCAATACCAGGGATACGGCTGGTCCCACCTCCAATACTATGGATACGGCTGGCCCCACCTCTAATACCATGGATACGCTGGCTGCGCCTCCAATAGTATGATTTTGGTGGGCCCCGCTTCCAATACCATGGTTTTGGTGGGCCCTGCCTCCAATACCATGGTTTTGGCTGGCCCCGCCTCCAATACCACTGACCTCGCTTTGAACCCGCCTCCAATACTATGGTTTTGGCAGGACCTGCCTCCAGTTACATGATTTTGGCTGGCCCCGCCTCCAATAGCATGGTTTTGGTGGGCCCCGACTCCAATACCATGGTTTTGGTGGGCCCCGCCTCCAGGTACATGATTTTGGCTGGCCCCGCCTCCAATACCATGGTTTTGGCTGGCCCCGCCTCCAATACTGCTGGCCCCGCCTCCAATACCATGGTTTTGGCTGGCCCCGCCTCCAATTCCATGGTTTTGGCTGGCCCGCCTCCAATACCAGGGATACGGCTGGTCCCACCTCCAATACTATGGATACGGCTGGCCCCACCTCTAATACCATGGATACGGCTGGCTGCGCCTCCAATAGTATGGTTTTGGTGGGCCCCGCTTCCAATACCATGGTTTTGGTGGGCCCTGCCTCCAATACCATGGTTTTGGCTGGCCCCGCCTCCAATACCACTGACCTCGCTTTGAACCCGCCTCCAATACTATGGTTTTGGAAGGCCCTGCCTCCAGTTACATGATTTTGGCTGGCCCCGCCTCCAATAGCATGGTTTTGGTGGGCCCCGACTCCAATACCATGGTTTTGGCTGGCCCCGCCTCCAATACCATGGTTACAAGGTGTTCCATGGTTATGGCTGGCCCCGCCTCCAGTTCCACGGATACAGCTGGCTTCGCCTCCAGTTCCATGGATACAGCTGGCCCTGCCTCCAATACCATGGTTTTGGCTGGCCCTGCCTCCAATACCATGGTTTTGGCTGGCCCTGCCTCCCTTTGGCTGGCCCCTCCTCCAATACCATGGTTTTGGCTGGCCCCGCCTCCAATACCATGGTTTTGGCTGGCCCCACCTCCAATACCATGGATACGGCTGGCCACACCTCCAATACCATGGATACACCTGGAACGCCTCCAATTACATGGTTTTGGCTGGCCCCGCCTCCAGTTACATGGTTTTGGCTGGCCCCGCCTCCAGTTACATGGTTTTGGCTGGCCCCGCCTCGAATACCATGGTTTTGGCTGGCCCCGCCTCCAATACCATGGTTACAAGGTGTTCCATGGTTACGGCTGGCCCCACCTCCTGTTACATGGATAGGGCTGGTCCCGCCTCCAATACCATGGTTTTGGCTGGTTCCGCCTCCAGTTCCAAGGATACGGCTAGCCCCGCCTCCAGTTCCATGGATACGGCTGGCCCAGCCTCCAATACCATGGTTTTGGCTGGCCCCACCTCCAATAGCATGGTTTTGGCTGGCCCCGCCTCCAATACCACTTGCCCCGCCTCCAATACCATGGTTTTGTCTGGCCCCACCTCCAGTTACATGATTTTGGCTGGCCCCGCCTCCAATAACATGGTTTTGGCTGGCCCGGCCTCCAATACTGCTGGCCCCACCTCCAATACCGCTGACCCCGCCTCCAATACAATGGTTTTGGCTGGCCCCGCCTCCAATGCCATGGTTTTGGCTGGCAACGCCTCCAATACCATGGGTACGGCTGGCCCCACCTCCAGTTCCATGGATACGGCTGGCCCCGCCTCCAATACCATGGTTTTGGCTGGCCCCACCTCCAATACCATGGTTTTGGCTGGCCCTGCCTCCAGTTACATGGTTTTAGCTGGCCTCACCTCCAAAACCATGGATACGGCTGGTCCTGCATCCAATACCATGGTTTTGGCCGGCCCCGCCTCCAAGACCACTAGCCCCGTCTCCAATACCATGGTTTTGGCTGGCCCCGCCTCAAGTTACATAATTTCGGCTTGCCCCCCTCCCATACCATGGTTTTGGCTGGCCCCGCCTCCGATACCATGTTTTTGGCTGGCCCTGCCTCCAATACCGCTGGCCCCGACTCCAATCCATGGTTTTGGCTGGCCCCGCCTCTAGTTCAATGGATACGGCTGGCCCTGCCTCCATACCATGGTTTTGGCTGGCCCCGCCTCCAATACCATGGTTTTGCTGGCCCCGCCTCCAACACCACTGGCCCCGCCTCCAATACCATGGTTTTGGCTGGTCCCACCTCCAGTTACATGATTTTGGCTGGCCCTGCCTCCAATACTGCTGGCCCCGCCTCCAATACCGCTGGCCCCGCCTCCAATA
This sequence comes from Ambystoma mexicanum, assembly GCF_040938575.1. Classification (NCBI taxonomy): domain Eukaryota; kingdom Metazoa; phylum Chordata; class Amphibia; order Caudata; family Ambystomatidae; genus Ambystoma; species Ambystoma mexicanum. The sequence goes on from NC_090937.1 coordinate 386,234,840, forward strand.
CCATGGTTTTGGCTGGCCCCGCCTCCAATACCATGGTTTTGGCTGGCCCCGCCTCCAATACCATGGTTTTGGCTGGCCCCACCTCCAGTTCTACGGATACGCCTGGCCCTGCCTCCAGTTCCATGGATACGGCTGGCCCCGCCTCCAATACCATGGTTTTGGCTGGCCGCGCCTCCAATACCATGGTTCTGGCTGGCCCCGCTGTTAGGGAGAATTCTCTGTTTAGGCTGAATTTCCTAACCTAGTGAGTCCCCCAGCAGATTTTCTGGATTTTTGGGGTTTCTTTTTTTCTCCTGCCAAGAGTGAGACTCTTTTACCCTCACTCTTGGACATGATTTGAGTGTGTTTCTTTGAATCTAGATGTGTTGAATGGGCTATGGGGTCATTTACTCAATAGGGCTTCATGTGTTTTTGTGATGTGTGTTACACAGCACCCTCAGTGCAGTAACACAGGGGTGCCATAGTTATCCCCCAGTATAGACTCCATACCCTGGGACTGACTACTGTCTCCCAGGGCATGTAAAGTCACCATTGACTTTACTAGTCTTAAATTCTGAACAGAACCAGTACAAACCATCATATTTTGGACGTACTGGCTGGGGCATTTCAATTGCCCCGGGGTCTGTTAGTCGAGGGGGCACGTCTCCGTCCCCCCTGATGGAGTTTTGGCTGGTGGCAGTGGATACTACTTTTTATATTCAACCGCAAATATTTTCCTATGGGATTTCCCATTGTTTTAGGCAACTATCTTTATTTAATTATTTACGGTAGCCTCAAACATACTGCCGGTTTATTTAATTAATATTAATTCTCCGGTTGGTATTTTTTGCCAAAACTTGATTCTAAAATGGCGTTTGTGTTCTCTTCTGTGACTCCAACCCAAGTCGCGCCCTTTGTTCCACTTTTTGGCGGGCTTCTCCACAGAAGCCCTCCAAAGTGGTGCCACTCTGTCTGGGGTACTTAGGAGGGGTGGAGGGGGATTTAGGCACCCTGGACTGAGATGCCCAGGCAACTCAAGTCGCACTCTGTCCTGATTGGCCCAAGTGGTGAGCCGGCCGGCTCACCACTTAGCATGTTTGAGTGACAGCTAGGCTGAGTGAATGGGGGTTTGCTGCATAAAAGCAGGGCTTTGGGGACTGGAACTTCAGAAGTTGCCACAGGACCTAAGAATCTGACGAGGGTGAAGCTGAGCCAACCTGCCACGACGCCACCACCGGTGGAGCCCAGCTGGACCGTCTCACCACTTTTCCCAACGACAGAGGAGATCTTCCGCCGGAGAGTCTTCTTCCTTTGACTGGTGGGGATAACCAGTTTCACCGTCTTTTCGCCTTCCCGACATACCTCGTGGCCGCCTTGCCTGTGCCAAGCACCCCGGCAACCAGGATACCACGTTTTACCACGACCGTGAAACAAAGGTACCACCTTTAACCAGAAAACTCTGCGGCTAGTTTCTTCCCTGGCAGGGCAACAACCTTCATCTTTTCTCCAAGTCGAGATCTTCTCTTCCCCTGGACGACGACGTGACTTGCACCCACTGCCAGGAACAACTGCCACCGCTGGAGGATCATTCCCACTTAAGGTACCGTGTCCCGCCTGGCTTCCCTTTCTACCGACTGTACGGGGTAGATTTAGCCCCCGGCTTTCGAACCTGGGTTACCCTGTGACACCCTGGCTAAACTTTCCTAAGCCTCTCTAAACTCTTTTTGAACTCTCTGCAATACTTTCTAAGCTTAGTGTAACTGTGTGATCTTGGGCGCATTTGTGCTCTGCTCTCTCTAAGAGTGGGCCCAGCCTTTGGACTTTGGCTCACCAGTGACTTTTGCTCTTCTGCCTTGCTAACAGTGTTCCTGAATCTTAGAGTGGTGTACCTTTTCCTATTCTGTCTTTTTCCCTCCCTTTCTCACAAACTTATTGGAGTGCCATCTAGTTAAGCGCTCACCTCTGTATGAAAATAAGTGGTGTTTTACTGAGATTAATGTGATAAGGAAAAAGGGGTGTATATATTGCAATAGTAACTGTGTTTAGAATATTTTACAACAAGAGAGTTGGAGTGTTTCAAACAGTGTGTTTTTAAAGAAATAATTATATACTTTGATACCAAAGCTCTGGTCAGTGTTTGCTTGTATTATTGTGTCTGAGTACCTATTGTGTATACTTTGCATACTGCCTAACTTTTCTTGAGGGAAGTCTGACTGCTCAGCCACAGCTACCAGGTAAATCTGGGTGGTAAAGACTGCTACCAAGTGGGTTTACTGCTAGTCCTAAATACTGCAGTCCTAAATCTTTTGCAGTGTTCCCTAAGGGAACTGCACAGGTTTCTGCCTAACACCCGCCTCCAATATCATGGTTTGGCTGGCCCCGCCTCCAATACCATGATTTTTGCTGCCCCCGCCTCCAATACCATGTTTTTGGCTGGCCCCGCCTCCAATACCTTGGTTTTGGCTGGCTCCACCTCCAATACCATGGTTTTGGCTGGCCCCACCTCCAATACCATGCTTACTGGATGTTAATGTTACGGCTGGCCCCGCCTCCAGTTCCATGGATACGGATGGCCCAGCCTCCAATTCCATGGATATGGCTGGCCCCGCCTCCAATACAATGGTTTTGGCTGGCCCCGCCTCCATTACCACTGGCCCCGCCTCCAATACTATGGTTTTGGCTGGCCCTGCCTCCAGTTACATGATTTTGGCTGGCCCCGCCTCCAATAGCATGGTTTTGGTGGGCCCCGACTCCAATACCATGGTTTTGGTGGGCCCCGCCTCCAGGTACATGATTTTGGCTGGCCCTGCCTCCAATACCATGGTTTTGGCTGGCCCCGCCTCCAATACTGCTGGCCCCGCCTCCAATATCATGGTTTTGGCTGGCCCCAACTCCAATTCCATGGTTTTGGCTGGCCCGCCTCCAATACCAGGGATACGGCTGGTCCCACCTCCAATACCATGGATACAGCTGGCCCCACCTCCAATACCATGGATACGGCTGGCTGCGCCTCCAATAGTATGGTTTTGGTGGGCCCCGCTTCCAATACCATGGTTTTGGTGGGCCCTGCCTCCAATACCATGGTTTTGGCTGGCCCCGCCTCCAATACCACTGACCTCGCTTTGACCCCGCCTCCAATACCATGGTTTTGGCTGGCCCAGCCTCCAGTTACATGGATACGGCTGGCCCCACCTCCAGTTCCATGGATACGGCTGGCCCTGTCTCCAATACCATGGTTTTGGCTGGCCCCGCCTCCAATACCATGGTTTTGGCTGGCCCCCCCTCCAATACCATGGTTACAAGGTTTTTCATTGGTTACAGATGGCCCCGCCTCCAGTTCCATGGATACGGCTGGCCCCGCCTCCAGTTCCATGGATACGGCTGGCCCTGCCTCCAATACCATGGTTGTGGCTGGCCCTGCCTCCAATACCATGGTTTTGGCTGGCCCTGCCTCCCTTTGGCTGGCCCCGTCTCCAATACCATGGTTTTGGCTGGCCCCGCCTCCAACTCCATGGTTTTGGCTGGCCCGCCCCCAATACCAGGGATACGGCTAGTCCCGCCTCCAATACCTTGGAAATGGCTGGCCCCACCTCCAATACCATGGATATGGCTGGCCGCGCCTCCAATACCATGGTTTTGGTGGGCCCCGCCTCCAATAGCATGGTTTTGGTGGGCCCCGCCTCCAATATCATGGTTTTGGCTGGCCCTGCCTCCAATACCACTGACCCCACCTTGACACCGCCTCCAATACCATGGTTTTGGCTGGCCCTGCCTCCAGTTACATGATTTTGGCTATCTCTGCCTCCAATAGCATGGTTTTGGTGGGCCCCGCCACCAATACCATGGTTTTGGCTGGCCCCGCCTCCATGCACAGGATTTTGGCTGGCGCCGCCTCCAATACCATGGTTTTGGCTGGCCCCGCCTCCAATACCATGGTTTTGGCTGGCCCCACCTCCAATATCATGGTTTTGGCTGGCCACTCATCCAATACCATGGTTTTGGCTGGCCCGCTCCAATACCATGGATACGGATGGCCCGCCTCCAATACCATGGATACGGCTGGCCGCGCCTCCAATTACATGGTTTTGGCTGGCCCCGCCCCCAATACCATGGTTTTGGCTGGCCCTGCCTCCAATACCATGGTTTTGGCTGGCCCTGCCTCCCTTTGGCTGGCCCCGCCTCCAATACCATGGTTTTGGCTGGCCCTGCCTCCAATTTCATGGTTTTGGCTGGCCCGCCTCCAATACCAGGGACACGGCTGGTTCCGCCTCCAATACCATGGAAACGGCTGGCCCCACGTCCAATACCATGGATACGGCTGGCCGTGCCTCCAATAGCATGGTTTTGGTGGGCCCCGCCTCCAATACCATGGATGCAGATGGCCCCGCCTCCAATACCATGGATACGACTGGCTGCCTCCTATACCATGGTTTTGGCTGGCCCTGGCTCCAATACCATGGTTTTGGCTGGCCCTGCTTCCAATAACATGGTTTTGGCTGGCCCCGCCTCCAGTTACATGGTTTTGGCTGGCCCCGCCTCCAATACCATGGTTTTGGCTGGCCCCACCTCCAATACCATGGATTTGGCCGGCCACGCCTCCAATACCATGGTTTTGGCTGGCCTGCCTCCAATACGATGGAACCGGATGGCCCCGCCTCCAATACCATGGATACGGCTGGCCGCGCCTCCAATTACATGGTTTTGGCTGGCCCCGCCTCCAATACCATGGTTTTGGCTCGTCCTGGCTCCAATACCATGGTTTTTGGCTGGCCCCACCTCCAGTTACATAATTTTGGCTTGCCCCCCTCCCATACCATGGTTTTGGCTGGCCCCGCCTCCGATACCATGTTTTTGGCTGGCCCTGCCTCCAATACCGCTGGCCCCGCCTCCAATAACATGGTTTTGGCTGGCCCCGCCTCCAGTTACATGGTTTTGGCTGGCCCTGCCTCCAATGCCATGGTTTTGGTTGGCCCCACCTCCAATACCATGGTTTTGTCTGGCCACGCCTCCAATACCATGGTTTTGGCTGGCCTTCCTCCAATACCATGGATACGGATGGCCCCGCCTCCAATACCATAGGTACGGCTGCCCGCGCCTCCAATTACATGGTTTTGGCTGGCCCCGCCTCCAATACCATGGTTTTGGCTGGCCCTGGCTCCAATACCATGGTTTTGGCAGGCCCCGCCTCCAGTTACATTGTTTTGGCTGGCCCTGCCTCCAATACCATGGTTTTGGCTGGCTCTGCCTCCAATAGCATGGTTACAAGGTGTTCTATGGTTACGGCTGGCCCCGCATCCAGTTCCATGGATACGGCTGGCCCTGCCCCCATTTCCATGGATACGGCTGGCCCTGCCTCCAATACGATGGTTTTGGCTGGCCCTGCCTCAAATAACATGGTTTTGACTGGCCCTGCCTCCCTTTGGCTGGCCCCGCCTCCAATACCATGGTTTTGGCTGGCCCCGCCTCCAATACCATGGTTTTGGCTGGCCCCACCTCCAATACCATGGTTTTGGATGGCCCTGCTCCCAATACCATTGTTTTTGCTGGCCCTGCCTCCAATACCATGGATACGGCTGGCTCCGCCTCCAATACCATGGATACGGCTGGGCCCGCCTCCAATACCATGGATATGGCTGGCCCCGCCTCCAGTTCCATGGATACGGCTGGCCCTGGCTCCAATACCATGGTTTTGGCTGGCCCCGCCTCCATGGTTTTGGCTGGCCCCGCCTCCAATACCATGGTTTTGGCTGGCCCTGCTCTCAATACTATGGTTTTGGCTGGCCCTACCTCCAGTTACATGGTTTTGGCTGGCCCCGCCTCCAGTTCCATGTTTACAAGGTGTTCCATGCTTATGGCTGGCCTAACCTCCAGTTATATTGTTTTGGCTGGCCCGCTTCCAGTACCATGGTTTTGGCTGGCCGGCCTCCAGTTACATGGTTTTGGCTGGTCCCGCCACCAATACCATGGTTTTGGCTGGCCCCGCCTACAGTTACATGGTTTCGGCTGGCCCCGCCTCCAGTTACATGGTTTTGGCTGGCCCTGCCTCCAATACCATGGTTTTGGCTGGCCCCGCCTACACTTACATGGTTTTGGCTGGCCCCGCCTCCAAAACCATGGTTTTGGCTCGCCCCGCCTCCAATACCATGTTTTGGCTGGCCCCTCCTCTAATACCATGGATTTGGTTGGCCCTGCCTCTAATACCATGGTTTTGGCTGGCCCCGCCTCCAATACTATGGTTTTGGCTGGCTCTGCCTCCAATACCATGGTTTTGCCTGGCCCGCCTCCAGTTACATTGTTTTGGCTCGCCCCGCCTCCAATACCATGGTTTTGGCTGGCTCTGCCTCCAATACCATGGTTACAAGGTGTTCCATGGTTACGTCTGGCCCCGCCTCCAGTTCCATGGATACGGCTGGCCCGCCCCCAGTTCCATGGATACGGCTGGCCCTGCCTCCAATACCATGGTTTTGGCAGGCCCTGCCTCCAATAACATGGTTTTGACTGGCCCTGCCTCCCTTTGGCTGGCCCCGCCTCCAATACCATGGTTTTGGGTGGCCCCGACTACAATACCATGGTTTTGGCTGGTCCCGCGTCCAATACCATGGTTACAAGGTGTTCCATGGTTACAGCTGGCCCCGCCTCCAGTTCCACGGATACGGCTGACCCTGCCCCCAGTTCCATCGATACGGCTGGCCTTGCCTCCAATACCATGGTTTTGGCTGGCCCTGCCTCCAATAACATGGTTTTGACTGGCCCTGCCTCCCTTTGGCTGGCCCCGCCTCCAATACCATGGTTTTGGCTGGCCCCGCCTCCAATACCATGGTTTTGGCTGGCTCCGCCTCCAATACCATGGTTTTGCTTTGCACGCCTCCAGTTACACTGTTTTGGCTGGCCCCGCCTCCAATACCATGGTTTTGGCTGGCTCTGCCTCCAATACCATGGTTACAAGGTGTTCCATTGTTACGGCTGGCCCCGCCTCCAGTTCCATGGATACAGCTGGCCCCGCCCCCAGTTCCATGGATACGGCTGGCCCTGCCTCCAATACCATGGTTTTGGCTGGCCCTGCCTCCCTTTGGCTGGCCCCGCCTCCAATACCATGGTTTTGGCTGGCCCCGCCTCCAATACCATGGTTTTGGCTGGCTCCGCCTCCAATACCATGGTTTTGGCTGGCCCCACCTCCAATACCATGGTTTTGGATGGCCCTGCCTCCAATACCATGGATATGGCTGGCTCCGCCTCCAATACCAGGGATACGGCTGGGCCTGCCTCCAATACCATGGATATGGCTGGCCCCGCCTCCAGTTCCATGGATATGGCTGGCCCCGCCTCCAGTTACATTGTTTTGGCTGGCCCTGCCTCCAATACCATGGTTTTGGCTGGCCCTGGCTCCAATACCATGGTTTTGGCAGGCCCCGCCTCCAGTTACATTGTTTTGGCTGGCCCTGCCTCCAATACCATGGTTTTGGCTGGCTCTGCCTCCAATAGCATGGTTACAAGGTGTTCTATGGTTACGGCTGGCCCCGCATCCAGTTCCATGGATACGGCTGGCCCTGCCCCCAGTTCCATGGATACGGCTGGCCCTGCCTCCAATACGATGGTTTTGGCTGGCCCTGCCTCAAATAACATGGTTTTGACTGGCCCTGCCTCCCTTTGGCTGGCCCCGCCTCCAATACCATGGTTTTGGCTGGCCCCGCCTCCAATACCATGGTTTTGGCTGGCCCCACCTCCAATACCATGGTTTTGGATGGCCCTGCTCCCAATACCATTGTTTTGGCTGGCCCTGCCTCCAATACCATGGATACGGCTGGCTCCGCCTCCAATACCATGGATACGGCTGGGCCCGCCTCCAATACCATGGATATGGCTGGCCCCGCCTCCAGTTCCATGGATACGGCTGGCCCTGGCTCCAATACCATGGTTTTGGCTGGCCCCGCCTCCATGGTTTTGGCTGGCCCCGCCTCCAATACCATGGTTTTGGCTGGCCCTGCTCTCAATACTATGGTTTTGGCTGGCCCTACCTCCAGTTACATGGTTTTGGCTGGCCCCGCCTCCAGTTCCATGTTTACAAGGTGTTCCATGCTTATGGCTGGCCTAACCTCCAGTTATATTGTTTTGGCTGGCCCGCTTCCAGTACCATGGTTTTGGCTGGCCGGCCTCCAGTTACATGGTTTTGGCTGGTCCCGCCACCAATACCATGGTTTTGGCTGGCCCCGCCTACAGTTACATGGTTTTGGCTGGCCCCGCCTCCAATACCATGGTTTTGGCTGGCCCTGCCTCCAATACCATGGTTTTGGCTGGCCCCGCCTACACTTACATGGTTTTGGCTGGCCCCGCCTCCAAAACCATGGTTTTGGCTCGCCCCGCCTCCAATACCATGTTTTGGCTGGCCCCTCCTCTAATACCATGGATTTGTTTGGCCCTGCCTCTAATACCATGGTTTTGGCTGGCCCTGCCTCCAATACTATGGTTTTGGCTGGCTCTGCCTCCAATACCATGGTTTTGCCTGGCCCGCCTCCAGTTACATTGTTTTGGCTCGCCCCGCCTCCAATACCATGGTTTTGGCTGGCTCTGCCTCCAATACCATGGTTACAAGGTGTTCCATGGTTACGTCTGGCCCCGCCTCCAGTTCCATGGATACGGCTGGCCCGCCCCCAGTTCCATGGATACGGCTGGCCCTGCCTCCAATACCATGGTTTTGGCAGGCCCTGCCTCCAATAACATGGTTTTGACTGGCCCTGCCTCCCTTTGGCTGGCCCCGCCTCCAATACCATGGTTTTGGGTGGCCCTGACTACAATACCATGGTTTTGGCTGGTCCCGCGTCCAATACCATGGTTACAAGGTGTTCCATGGTTACAGCTGGCCCCGCCTCCAGTTCCACGGATACGGCTGACCCTGCCCCCAGTTCCATCGATACGGCTGGCCTTGCCTCCAATACCATGGTTTTGGCTGGCCCTGCCTCCAATAACATGGTTTTGACTGGCCCTGCCTCCCTTTGGCTGGCCCCGCCTCCAATACCATGGTTTTGGCTGGCCCCGCCTCCAATACCATGGTTTTGGCTGGCTCCGCCTCCAATACCATGGTTTTGCTTTGCACGCCTCCAGTTACACTGTTTTGGCTGGCCCCGCCTCCAATACCATGGTTTTGGCTGGCTCTGCCTCCAATACCATGGTTACAAGGTGTTCCATTGTTACGGCTGGCCCCGCCTCCAGTTCCATGGATACAGCTGGCCCCGCCCCCAGTTCCATGGATACGGCTGGCCCTACCTCCAATACCATGGTTTTGGCTGGCCCTGCCTCCCTTTGGCTGGCCCCGCCTCCAATACCATGGTTTTGGCTGGCCCCGCCTCCAATACCATGGTTTTGGCTGGCTCCGCCTCCAATACCATGGTTTTGGCTGGCCCCACCTCCAATACCATGGTTTTGGATGGCCCTGCCTCCAATACCATGGATACGGCTGGCTCCGCCTCCAATACCAGGGATACGGCTGGGCCTGCCTCCAATACCATGGATATGGCTGGCCCCGCCTCCAGTTCCATGGATATGGCTGGCCCCGCCTCCAATACCATGGTTTTGGCTTGCCCCGCCTCCATGGTTTTGGCTGGCCCCGCCTCCAATACCATGGTTTTGGCTGGCCCTGCTCTCAATACCATGGTTTTGGCTGGCCCTGCCTCCAATTACATGGTTTTGGCTGGCCCCGCCTCCAGTTCCATGTTTACAAGGTGTTCCATGGTTACGGCTGGCCTAACCTCCAGTTATATTGTTTTGGCTGGCCCGCTTCCAGTACCATGGTTTTGGCTGGCCGGCCTCCAGTTACATGGTTTTGGCTGGCCCCGCCACCAATACCATGGTTTTGGCTGGCCCCGCCTATACTTACATGGTTTTGGCTGGCCCTGCCTCCAATACCATGGTTTTGGCTGGCCCCGCCTACACTTACATGGTTTTGGCTGGCCCCGCCTCCAATACCATGGTTTTGGCTGGCCCCACCTCCAATACCATGGTTTTGGCTGGCCACTCATCCAATACCATGGTTTTGGCTGGCCCGCTCCAATACCATGGATACGGATGGCCCGCCTCCAATACCATGGATACGGCTGGCCGCGCCTCCAATTACATGGTTTTGGCTGGCCCCGCCCCCAATACCATGGTTTTGGCTGGCCCTGCCTCCAATACCATGGTTTTGGCTGGCCCTGCCTCCCTTTGGCTGGCCCCGCCTCCAATACCATGGTTTTGGCTGGCCCTGCCTCCAATTTCATGGTTTTGGCTGGCCCGCCTCCAATACCAGGGACACGGCTGGTTCCGCCTCCAATACCATGGAAACGGCTGGCCCCACGTCCAATACCATGGATACGGCTGGCCGTGCCTCCAATAGCATGGTTTTGGTGGGCCCCGCCTCCAATACCATCGATGCAGATGGCCCCGCCTCCAATACCATGGATACGACTGGCTGCCTCCTATACCATGGTTTTGGCTGGCCCTGGCTCCAATACCATGGTTTTGGCTGGCCCTGCTTCCAATAACATGGTTTTGGCTGGCCCCGCCTCCAGTTACATGGTTTTGGCTGGCCCCGCCTCCAATACCATGGTTTTGGCTGGCCCCACCTCCAATACCATGGATTTGGCCGGCCACGCCTCCAATACCATGGTTTTGGCTGGCCTGCCTCCAATACGATGGAACCGGATGGCCCCGCCTCCAATACCATGGATACGGCTGGCCGCGCCTCCAATTACATGGTTTTGGCTGGCCCCGCCTCCAATACCATGGTTTTGGCTCGCCCTGGCTCCAATACCATGGTTTTTGGCTGGCCCCACCTCCAGTTACATAATTTTGGCTTGCCCCCCTCCCATACCATGGTTTTGGCTGGCCCCGCCTCCGATACCATGTTTTTGGCTGGCCCTGCCTCCAATACCGCTGGCCCCGCCTCCAATAACATGGTTTTGGCTGGCCCCGCCTCCAGTTACATGGTTTTGGCTGGCCCTGCCTCCAATGCCATGGTTTTGGTTGGCCCCACCTCCAATACCATGGTTTTGTCTGGCCACGCCTCCAATACCATGGTTTTGGCTGGCCTTCCTCCAATACCATGGATACGGATGGCCCCGCCTCCAATACCATAGGTACGGCTGCCCGCGCCTCCAATTACATGGTTTTGGCTGGCCCCGCCTCCAATACCATGGTTTTGGCTGGCCCTGGCTCCAATACCATGGTTTTGGCAGGCCCCGCCTCCAGTTACATTGTTTTGGCTGGCCCTGCCTCCAATACCATGGTTTTGGCTGGCTCTGCCTCCAATAGCATGGTTACAAGGTGTTCTATGGTTACGGCTGGCCCCGCATCCAGTTCCATGGATACGGCTGGCCCTGCCCCCAGTTCCATGGATACGGCTGGCCCTGCCTCCAATACGATGGTTTTGGCTGGCCCTGCCTCAAATAACATGGTTTTGACTGGCCCTGCCTCCCTTTGGCTGGCCCCGCCTCCAATACCATGGTTTTGGCTGGCCCCGCCTCCAATACCATGGTTTTGGCTGGCCCCACCTCCAATACCATGGTTTTGGATGGCCCTGCTCCCAATACCATTGTTTTGGCTGGCCCTGCCTCCAATACCATGGATACGGCTGGCTCCGCCTCCAATACCATGGATACGGCTGGGCCCGCCTCCAATACCATGGATATGGCTGGCCCCGCCTCCAGTTCCATGGATACGGCTGGCCCTGGCTCCAATACCATGGTTTTGGCTGGCCCCGCCTCCATGGTTTTGGCTGGCCCCGCCTCCAATACCATGGTTTTGGCTGGCCCTGCTCTCAATACTATGGTTTTGGCTGGCCCTACCTCCAGTTACATGGTTTTGGCTGGCCCCGCCTCCAGTTCCATGTTTACAAGGTGTTCCATGCTTATGGCTGGCCTAACCTCCAGTTATATTGTTTTGGCTGGCCCGCTTCCAGTACCATGGTTTTGGCTGGCCGGCCTCCAGTTACATGGTTTTGGCTGGTCCCGCCACCAATACCATGGTTTTGGCTGGCCCCGCCTACAGTTACATGGTTTTGGCTGGCCCCGCCTCCAGTTACATGGTTTTGGCTGGCCCTGCCTCCAATACCATGGTTTTGGCTGGCCCCGCCTACACTTACATGGTTTTGGCTGGTCCCGCCTCCAAAACCATGGTTTTGGCTCGCCCCGCCTCCAATACCATGTTTTGGCTGGCCCCTCCTCTAATACCATGGATTTGGTTGGCCCTGCCTCTAATACCATGGTTTTGGCTGGCCCCGCCTCCAATACTATGGTTTTGGCTGGCTCTGCCTCCAATACCATGGTTTTGCCTGGCCCGCCTCCAGTTACATTGTTTTGGCTCGCCCCGCCTCCAATACCATGGTTTTGGCTGGCTCTGCCTCCAATACCATGGTTACAAGGTGTTCCATGGTTACGTCTGGCCCCGCCTCCAGTTCCATGGATACGGCTGGCCCGCCCCCAGTTCCATGGATACGGCTGGCCCTGCCTCCAATACCATGGTTTTGGCAGGCCCTGCCTCCAATAACATGGTTTTGACTGGCCCTGCCTCCCTTTGGCTGGCCCCGCCTCCAATACCATGGTTTTGGGTGGCCCCGACTACAATACCATGGTTTTGGCTGGTCCCGCGTCCAATACCATGGTTACAAGGTGTTCCATGGTTACAGCTGGCCCCGCCTCCAGTTCCACGGATACGGCTGACCCTGCCCCCAGTTCCATCGATACGGCTGGCCTTGCCTCCAATACCATGGTTTTGGCAGGCCCTGCCTCCAATAACATGGTTTTGAGTGGCCCTGCCTCCCTTTGGCTGGCCCCGCATCCAATACCATGGTTTTGGCTGGCCCCGCCTCCAATACCATGGTTTTGGCTGGCTCCGCCTCCAATACCATGGTTTTGCTTTGCACGCCTCCAGTTACACTGTTTTGGCTGGCCCCGCCTCCAATACCATGGTTTTGGCTGGCTCTGCCTCCAATACCATGGTTACAAGGTGTTCCATTGTTACGGCTGGCCCCGCCTCCAGTTCCATGGATACAGCTGGCCCCGCCCCCAGTTCCATGGATACGGCTGGCCCTGCCTCCAATACCATGGTTTTGGCTGGCCCTGCCTCCCTTTGGCTGGCCCCGCCTCCAATACCATGGTTTTGGCTGGCCCCGCCTCCAATACCATGGTTTTGGCTGGCTCCGCCTCCAATACCATGGTTTTGGCTGGCCCCACCTCCAATACCATGGTTTTGGATGGCCCTGCCTCCAATACCATGGATACGGCTGGCTCCGCCTCCAATACCAGGGATACGGCTGGGCCTGCCTCCAATACCATGGATATGGCTGGCCCCGCCTCCAGTTCCATGGATATGGCTGGCCCCGCCTCCAATACCATGGTTTTGGCTTGCCCCGCCTCCATGGTTTTGGCTGGCCCCGCCTCCAATACCATGGTTTTGGCTGGCCCTGCTCTCAATACCATGGTTTTGGCTGGCCCTGCCTCCAATTACATGGTTTTGGCTGGCCCCGCCTCCAGTTCCATGTTTACAAGGTGTTCCATGGTTACGGCTGGCCTAACCTCCAGTTATATTGTTTTGGCTGGCCCGCTTCCAGTACCATGGTTTTGGCTGGCCGGCCTCCAGTTACATGGTTTTGGCTGGCCCCGCCACCAATACCATGGTTTTGGCTGGCCCCGCCTATACTTACATGGTTTTGGCTGGCCCGCCTCCAGTTACATGGTTTTGGCTGGCCCTGCCTCCAATACCATGGTTTTGGCTGGCCCCGCCTACACTTACATGGTTTTGGCTGGAGCCGCCTCCAGTTACATGGTTTTGGCTGGGGCTGCCTCCAATACCATGGTTTTGGCTGGGCCCTGATCCAGTTACATGGTTTTGGCTGGCCCTGCCTCCAAAACCATGGTTTTGGCTCACCCCGCCTCCAATACCATGTTTTGGCTGGCTCTGCCTCCAATACCATGGTTTTGCCTGGCCCGCCTCCAGTTACATTGTTTTGGCTGGCCCTGCCTCCAATACCATGGTTTTGGCTGGCTCTGCCTCCAATACCATGGTTACAAGGTGTTCCATGGTTACGGCTGGCCCCGCCTCCAGTTCCATGGATACGGTTGGCCCCGCCCCCAGTTCCATGGATACGGCTGGCCCTGCCTCCAATACCATGGTTTTGGCTGGCCCTGCCTCCAATAACATGGTTTTGACTGGCCCTGCCTCCCTTTGGCTGGCCCCGCCTCCAATACCATAGTTTTGGCTGGCCCCGCCTCCAATACCATGGTTTTGGCTGGCCCCGCCTCCAATACCATGGTTACAAGGTGTTCCATGGTTATGGCTGGCCCCGCCTCCAGTTCCACGGATACAGCTGGCACCGCCTCCAGTTCCATGGATACAGCTGGCCCTGCCTCCAATACCATGGTTTTGGCTGGTTCCGCCTCCAGTTCCAAGGATACGGCTAGCCCCGCCTCCAGTTCCATGGATACGGCTGGCCCAGCCTCCAATACCATGGTTTTGGCTGGCCCCGCCTCCAATACCACTTGCCCCGCCTCCAATATCATGGTTTTGTCTGGCCCCACCTCCAGTTCCACGGATACAGCTGGCACCGCCTCCAGTTCCATGGATACAGCTGGCCCTGCCTGCAATACCATGGTTTTGGCTGGTTCCGCCTCCAGTTCCACGGATACAGCTGGCACCGCCTCCAGTTCCATGGATACGGCTGGCCACACCTCCAATACCATGGATACACCTGGAACGCCTCCAATTACATGGTTTGGCTGGCCCCGCCTCCAGTTACATGGTTTTGGCTGGCCCCGCCTCGAGTTACATGGTTTTGGCTGGCACCGCCTCGAATACCATGGTTTTGGCTGGTCCCGCCTCCAATACCATGGTTACAAGGTGTTCCATGGTTACGGCTGGCCCCGCCTCCTGTTACATGGATAGGGCTGGTTCCGCCTCCAATACCATGGTTTTGGCTGGTTCCGCCTCCAGTTCCAAGGATACGGCTAGCCCCGCCTCCAGTTCCATGGATACTGCTGTCCCAGCCTCCAATACCATGGTTTTGGCTGGCCCCGCCTCCAATACCACTTGCCCCGCCTCCAATATCATGGTTTTGTCTGGCCCCACCTCCAGTTACATGATTTTGGCTGGCCCCGCCTCCAATAACATGGTTTTGGCTGGCCCGGCCTCCAATACTGCTGGCCCCACCTCCAATACCGCTGACCCCGCCTCCAATACCATGGTTTTGGCTGGCCCCGCCTCCAATACCATGGTTTTGGCTGGCAACGCCTCCAATACCATGGGTACGGCTGGCCCCACCTCCAGTTCCATGGATACGGCTGGCCCCGCCTCCAATACCATGGTTTTGGCTGGCCCCGCCTCCAATACCATGGTTTTGGCTGGCCCTGCCTCCAGTTACATGGTTTTAGCTGGCCTCACCTCCAAAACCATGGATACGGCTGGTCCTGCATCCAATACCATGGTTTTGGCTGGCCCCGCCTCCAAGACCACTAGCCCCGCCTCCAATACCATGGTTTTGGCTGGCCCCGCCTCAAGTTACATAATTTCGGCTGGCCCCCCTCCCATACAATGGTTTTGGCTGGCCCCGCCTCCGATACCATGGTTTTGGCTGGCCCCGCCTCCAATACCACTGGCCCCGCCTCCAATACCATGGTTTTGGCTGGCCCCGCCTCCGATACCATGTTTTTGGCTGGCCCTGCCTCTAGTTCAATGGATACGGCTGGCCCTACCTCCAGTTCCATGGATACGGCTGGCCCTGCCTCCATACCATGGTTTTGGCTGGCCCCGCATCCAATACCATGGTTTTGCTGGCCCCGCCTCCAACACCACTGGCCCCGCCTCCAATACCATGGTTTTTGCTGGTCCCACCTCCAGTTACATGATTTTGGCTGGCCCCGCCTCCAATACTGCTGGCCCCGCCTCCAATACCGCTGGCCCCACCTCCAATACCATGGTTTTGGCTGGCCCCGCCTCCAATACCATGGTTTTGGCTGGCCCCACCTCCAGTTCTACGGATATTCCTGGCCCTGCCTCCAGTTCCATGGATACGGCTGGCCCCGCCTCCAATACCATGGTTTTGGCTGGCCGCGCCTCCAATACCATGGTTCTGGCTGGCCCCGCTGTTAGGGAGAATTCTCTGTTTAGGCTGAATTTCCTAACCTAGTGAGTCCCCCAGCAGATTTTCTGGATTTTTGGGGTTTCTTTTTTTCTCCTGCCAAGAGTGAGACTCTTTTACCCTCACTCTTGGACATGATTTGAGTGTGTTTCTTTGAATCTAGATGTGTTGAATGGGCTATGGGGTCATTTACTCAATAGGGCTTCATGTGTTTTTGTGATGTGTGTTACACAGCACCCTCAGTGCAGTAACACAGGGGTGTCATAGTTATCCCCCAGTATAGACTCCATACCCTGGGACTGACTACTGTCTCCCAGGGCATGTAAAGTCACCATTGACTTTACTAGTCTTAAATTCTGAACAGAACCAGTACAAACCATCATATTTTGGACGTACTGGCTGGGGCATTTCAATTGCCCCGGGGTCTGTTAGTCGAGGGGGCACGTCTCCGTCCCCCCTGATGGAGTTTTGGCTGGTGGCAGTGGATACTACTTTTTATATTCAACCGCAAATATTTTCCTATGGGATTTCCCATTGTTTTAGGCAACTATCTTTATTTAATTATTTACGGTAGCCTCAAACATACTGCCGGTTTATTTAATTAATATTAATTCTCCGGTTGGTATTTTTTGCCAAAACTTGATTCTAAAATGGCGTTTGTGTTCTCTTCTGTGACTCCAACCCAAGTCGAGCCCTTTGTTCCACTTTTTGGCGGGCTTCTCCACAGAAGCCCTCCAAAGTGGTGCCACTCTGTCTGGGGTACTTAGGAGGGGTGGAGGGGGATTTAGGCACCCTGGACTGAGATGCCCAGGCAACTCAAGTCGCACTCTGTCCTGATTGGCCCAAGTGGTGAGCCGGCCGGCTCACCACTTAGCATGTTTGAGTGACAGCTAGGCTGAGTGAATGGGGGTTTGCTGCATAAAGCAGGGCTTTGGGGACTGGAACTTCAGAAGTTGCCACAGGACCTAAGAATCTGACGAGGGTGAAGCTGAGCCAACCTGCCACGACGCCACCACCGGTGGAGCCCTGCTGGACCGTCTCACCACTTTTCCCAACGACAGAGGAGATCTCCCGCCGGAGAGTCTTCTTCCTTTGACTGGTGGGGATAACCAGTTTCACCGTCTTTTCGCCTTCCCGACATACCTCGTGGCCGCCTTGCCTGTGCCAAGCACCCCGGCAACCGGGATACCACATTTTACCACGACCGTGAAACAAAGGTACCACCTTTAACCAGAAAACTCTGCGGCTAGTTTCTTCCCTGGCAGGGCAACAACCTTCATCTTTTCTCCAAGTCGAGATCTTCTTTTCCCCTGGACGACGACGTGACTTGCACCCACTGCCAGGAACAACTGCCACCGCTGGAGGATCATTCCCACTTAAGGTACCGTGTCCCGCCTGGCTTCCCTTTCTACCGACTGTTCGGGGTAGATTTAGCCCCCGGCTTTCGAACCTGGGTTAGCCTGTGACACCCTGGCTAAACTTTCCTAAGCCTCTCTAAACTCTTTTTGAACTCTCTGCAAGACTTTCTAAGCTTAGTGTAACTGTGTGATCTTGGGCGCATTTGTGCTCTGCTCTCTCTAAGAGTGGGCCCAGCCTTTGGACTTTGGCTCACCAGTGACTTTTGCTCTTCTGCCTTGCTAACAGTGTTCCTGAATCTTAGACTGGTGTACCTTTCCCTATTCTGTCTTTTTCCCTCCCTTTCTCACAAACTTATTGGAGTGCTATCTAGTTAAGCGCTCACCTCTGTATGAAAATAAGTGGTGTTTTACTGAGATTTATGTGATAAGGAAAAAGGGGTGTATATATTGCAATAGTAACTGTGTTTAGAATATTTTACAACAAGAGAGTTGGAGTGTTTCAAACAGTGCGTTTTTAAAGAAATAATTATATACTTTGATATCAAAGCTCTGGTCAGTGTTTGCTTGTATTATTGTGTCTGAGTACCTATTGTGTATACTTTGCATACTGCCTAACTCTTCTTGAGGGAAGTCTGACTGCTCAGCCACAGCTACCAGGTAAATCTGGGTGGTTAAGACTGCTACCAAGTGGGTTTACTGCTAACACCTGTAGTCCTAAATCTTTTGCAGTGTTCCCTAAGGGAACTGCACAGGTTTCTGCCTAACACCCGCCTCCAATATCATGGTTTGGCTGGCCCCGCCTCCAATACCATGATTTTTGCTGGCCCCGCCTCCAATACCATGTTTTTGGCTGGCCCCGCCTCCAATACCTTGGCTTTGGCTGGCTCCACCTCCAATACCATGGTTTTGGCTGGCCCCACCTCCAATACCATGATTACTAGATGTTAATGGTTACGGCTGGCCCCGCCTCCAGTTCCATGGATACGGCTGGCCCAGCCTCCAATTCCATGGATATGGCTGGCCCCGCCTCCAATACCATGGTTTTGGCTGGCCCCGCCTCCATTACCACTGGCCCCGCCTCCAATACTATGGTTTTGGCTGGCCCTGCCTCCAGTTACATGATTTTGGCTGGCCCCGCCTCCAATAGCATGGTTTTGGTGGGCCCCGACTCCAATACCATGGTTTTGGTGGGCCCCGCCTCCAGGTACATGATTTTGGCTGGCCCCGCCTCCAATACCATGGTTTTGGCTGGCCCTGCCTCCAATACCATGGTTTTGGCAGGCCCCGCCTCCTGCTGGCCCCGCCTCCAATACCATGGTTTTGGCTGGCCCCGCCTCCAATAGCATGGTTTTGGTGGGCCCCGCTTCCAATACCATGGTTTTGGTGGGCCCTGCCTCCAATACCATGGTTTTGGCTGGCCCCGCCTCCAATACCACTGATCTCGCTTTGACCCCGCCTCTAATACCATGGTTTTGGCTGGCCCCGCCTCCAGTTACATGGATTCGGCTGGCCCCGCCTCCAGTTCCATGGATACGGCTGGCCCCACCTCCAGTTCCATGGATACGGCTGGCCCGTCTCCAATACCATGGTTTTGGCTGGCCCCGCCTCCAATACCATGGTTTTGGCTTGCCTTGCCTCCAATACCATGGTTACAAGGTGTTCCATGGTTACAGCTAGCCCCGCCTCCAGTTCCATGGATACGGCTGGCCCCGCCTCCAGTTCCATGGATACGGCTGGCCCTGCCTCCAATACCATGGTTTTGGCTGGCCCTGCCTCCAATACCATGGTTTGGCTGGCCCTGCCTCCCTTTGGCTGGCCCCGTCTCCAATACCATGGTTTTCGCTGGCCCCGCCTCCAATTCCATGGTTTTGGCTGGCCCGCCTCCAATACCAGGGATACGGCTGGTCCCGCCTCCAATACCTTGGAAACGGCTGGCCCCACCTCCAATGCCATGGATACGGCTGGCCGCGCCTCCAATAGCATGGTTTTGGTGGGCCCTGCCTCCAATACCATGGTTTTGCTGGGCCCCGCCTCCAATACCATGGTTTTGGCTGGCCCTGCCTCCAATACCACTGACCCCACCTTGACACCGCCTCCAATACCATGGTTTTGGCTGGCCCTGCCTCCAGTTACATGATTTTGGCTATCTCTGCCTCCAATAGCATGGTTTTGGTGGGCCCCGCCACCAATTCCATGGTTTTGGCTGGCCCCGCCTCCATGTACAGGAATTTGGCTGGCCCCGCCTCCAATACCATGGTTTTGGCTGGCCCCGCCTCCAATACCATGGTTTTGGCTGGCCCCGCCTCCAATACCATGGTTTTGGCTGGCCACTCCTCCAATACCATGGTTTTGGCTGGCCCGCCTCCAATACCATGGATACGGATGGCCCCGCCTCCAATACCATGGATACGGCTGGCCGCGCCTCCAATTACATGGTTTTGGCTGGCCCCGCCACCAATACCATGGTTTTGGCTGGCCCTGCCTCCAATACCATGGTTTTGGCTCGCCCTGCCTCCCTTTGGCTGGTCCCGCCTCCAATACCATGGTTTTGGGTGGCCCCGCCTCCAATTCCATGGTTTTGGCTGGCCCGCCTCCAATACCAGGGACACGGCTGGTCCCGCCTCCAATACCTTGGAAACGGCTGGCCCCACCTCCAATGCCATGGATACGGCTGGCCGCGCCTCCAATAGCATGGTTTTGGTGGGCCCTGCCTCCAATACCATGGTTTTGGTGGGCCCCGCCTCCAATACCATGGTTTTGGCTGGCCCTGCCTCCAATACCACTGACCCCACCTTGACACCGCCTCCAATACCATGGTTTTGGCTGGCCCTGCCTCCAGTTACATGATTTTGGCTATCTCTGCCTCCAATAGCATGGTTTTGGTGGGCCCCGCCACCAATTCCATGGTTTTGGCTGGCCCCGCCTCCATGTACAGGAATTTGGCTGGCCCCGCCTCCAATACCATGGTTTTGGCTGGCCCCGCCTCCAATACCATGGTTTTGGCAGGCCCCGCCTTCAATACCATGGTTTTGGCTGGCCACTCCTCCAATACCATGGTTTTGGCTGGCCCGCCTCCAATACCATGGATACGGATGGCCCCGCCTCCAATACCATGGATACGGCTGGCCGCGCCTCCAATTACATGGTTTTGGCTGGCCCCGCCACCAATACCATGGTTTTGGCTGGCCCTGCCTCCAATACCATGGTTTTGGCTCGCCCTGCCTCCCTTTGGCTGGCCCCGCCTCCAATACCATGGTTTTGGGTGGCCCCGCCTCCAATTCCATGGTTTTGGCTGGCCCGCCTCCAATACCAGGGACACGGCTGGTCCCGCCTCCAATACCATGGAAACGGCTGGCCCCACCTCCAATACCATGGATACGGCTGGCCGTGCCTCCAATAGCATGGTTTTGGTGGGCCCCGCCTCCAATACCATGGATGCAGATGGCCCCGCCTCCAATACCATGGATACGACTGGCTGCCTCCTATACCATGGTTTTGGCTGGCCCTGGCTCCAATACCATGGTTTTGGCTGGCCCTGCTTCCAATAACATGGTTTTGGCTGGCCCCACCTCCAATACCATGGATTTGGCCGGCCACGCCTCCAATACCATGGTTTTGGCTGGCCTGCCTCCAATACCATGGAACCGGATGGCCCCGCCTCCAATACCATGGATACGGCTGGCCGCGCCTCCAATTACATGGTTTTGGCTGGCCCCGCCTCCAATACCATGGTTTTGGCTCGCCCTGGCTCCAATACCATGGTTTTTGGCTGGCCCGCCTCCAGTTACATGGTTTTGGCTGGCCCCGCCTCCAATACCATGGTTTTGGCTGGCTCTGCCCCCAATACCATGGTTTTGGCTGCCCCCTCCTCCAGTACCATGGTTGCAAGGTGTTCCATGGTTACAGCTGGCCCCGCCTCGAGTTACATGGATACGGCTGGCCCCGCCTCCAGTTCCATGGCTACGGCTGGCCCCACCTCCAGTTCCATGGATACGGCTGGCCCCCTCTCCAATACCATGGTTTTGGCTGGCCCCGCCTCCAATACCATGGTTTTGGCTTGCCCTGCCTCCAATACCATGGTTTTGGCTGGCCCTGCCTCCCTTTGGCTGGCCCCGCCTCCAATACCATGGTTTTGGCTGGCCCTGCCTCCAATTTCATGGTTTTGGCTGGCCCGCCTCCAATACCAGGGATACTGCTGGTTCCGCCTCCAATACCTTGGAAACAGCTGGCCCCACCTCCAACGCCATGGATACGGCTGGCCGCGCCTCCAATAGCATGGTTTTGGTGGGCCCTGCCTCCAATACCATTGTTTTGGCTGGCCCCGCCTCCAATACCATGGTTTTGGCTGGCCACTCCTCCAATACCATGGTTTTGGCTGGCCCGCCTCCAATACCATGGATACGGATGGCCCCGCCTCCAATACCATGGATACGGCTGGCCGCGCCTCCAATTACATGGTTTTGGCTGGCCCCGCCACCAATACCATGGTTTTGGCTGGCCCTGCCTCCAATACCATGGTTTTGGCTCGCCCTGCCTCCCTTTGGCTGGCCCCGCCTCCAATACCATGGTTTTGGGTGGCCCCGCCTCCAATTCCATGGTTTTGGCTGGCCCGCCTCCAATACCAGGGACACGGCTGGTCCCGCCTCCAATACCATGGAAACGGCTGGCCCCACCTCCAATACCATGGATACGGCTGGCCGTGCCTCCAATAGCATGGTTTTGGTGGGCCCCGCCTCCAATACCATGGATGCAGATGGCCCCGCCTCCAATACCATGGATACGACTGGCTGCCTCCTATACCATGGTTTTGGCTGGCCCTGGCTCCAATGCCATGGTTTTGGCTGGCCCTGCTTCCAATAACATGGTTTTGGCTGGCCCCACCTCCAATACCATGGATTTGGCCGGCCACGCCTCCAATACCATGGTTTTGGCTGGCCTGCCTCCAATACCATGGAACCGGATGGCCCCGCCTCCAATACCATGGATACGGCTGGCCGCGCCTCCAATTACATGGTTTTGGCTGGCCCCGCCTCCAATACCATGGTTTTGGCTCGCCCTGGCTCCAATACCATGGTTTTTGGCTGGCCCGCCTCCAGTTACATGGTTTTGGCTGGCCCCGCCTCCAATACCATGGTTTTGGCTGGCTCTGCCCCCAATACCATGGTTTTGGCTGCCCCCTCCTCCAGTACCATGGTTGCAAGGTGTTCCATGGTTACAGCTGGCCCTGCCTCGAGTTACATTGATACGGCTGGCCCCGCCTCCAGTTCCATGGCTACGGCTGGCCCCACCTCCAGTTCCATGGATACGGCTGGCCCCCTCTCCAATACCATGGTTTTCGCTGGCCCCGCCTCCAATACCATGGTTTTGGCTTGCCCTGCCTCCAATACCATGGTTTTGGCTGGCCCTGCCTCCCTTTGGCTGGCCCCGCCTCCAATACCATGGTTTTGGCTGGCCCTGCCTCCAATTCCATGGTTTTGGCTGGCCCGCCTCCAATACCAGGGATACGGCTGGTCCCGCCTCCAATACCATGGAAACGGCTGGCCCCACCTCCAATACCATGGATACGGCTGGCTGCGCCTCCAATAGCATGGTTTTGGTGGGCCCCGCCTCCAATACCATGGTTTTGGTGGGCCCCACCTCCAATACCATGGTTTTGGCTGGCCCTGCCTCCAATACCACTGACCCCGCCTTGACACCGCCTCCAATACCATGGTTTTGGCTGGCCCTGCCTCCAGTTACATGATTTTGGCTGGCTCCGCCTCCAATAGCATGGTTTTGGTGGACCCCGCCACCAATACCATGGTTTTGGCTGGCCCCGCCTCCAGGTACAGGATTTTGGCTCGCCCCGCCTCCAATACCATGGATTTGGCTGGCCCCGCCTCAATACCATGGTTTTGGCTGCCCCCACCTCCAATACCATGGTTTTGGCTGGCCACGCCTCCAATACCATGCTTTTGGCTGGCCTGCCTCCAATACCATGGATACGGATGTGCCCGACTCCAATAACATGGATACGGCTGGCCGCGCCTCCAATTACATGGTTTTGGCTGGCCCCGCCTCCAATACCATGGTTTTGGCTGGCCCTGGCTCCAATACCATGGTTGTGCCTGGCCCCGCCTCCAATAACATGGTTTTGGCTGGCCCGCCTCCAGTTACATGGTTTTGGCTGGCCCCGCCTCCAATACCATGGTTTTGGTTGGCCCCACCTCCAATACCATGTTTTGTCTGGCCACGCCTCCAATACCATGGTTTTGGCTGGCCTTCCTCCAATACCATGGATACAGATGGCCCCGCCTCCAATACCATAGGTACGGCTGCCCGCGCCTCCAATTACATGGTTTTGGCTGGCCCCGCCTCCAATACCATGGTTTTGGCTGGCCCTGGCTCCAATACCATGGTTTTGTCTGGCCCCGCCTCCAGTTACATGGTTTTGGCTGGCCCCGCCTCCAATACCATGGTTTTGGCTGGCTCCCCCCCCAATACCATGGTTTTGGCTGCCCCCTCCTCCAGTACCATGGTTGCAAGGTGTTCCATGGTTACAGCTGGCCCCGCCTCCAGTTCCATGGATACTGCTGGCCCCGCCTCCAGTTCCATGGATACGGCTGGCTCCACCTCCAGTTCCATGGATACGGCTGGCCCCGCCTCCAATACCATGGTTTTGGCTGGCCCCGCCTCCAATACCATGGTTTTGGCTGGCCCCACCTCCAATACCATGGTTACAAGGTGTTCCATGGTTACAGCTGGCCCCGCCTCTTGTTCCATGGATATGGCTGGCCCCGCCTCCAGTTCCATGGATACAGCTGCCCTGCCTCCAATACCATGGTTTTGGCTGGCCCTGCCTCCAATACCATGGTTTTGGCTGGCCCTGCCTCCCTTTGGCTGGCCCCGCCTCCAATACCATGGTTTTGGCTGGCCCCGCCTCCAATACCATGGTTTTGGCTGGCCCCGCCTCCAATACCATGGATACGGCTGGACCCGCCTCCAATACCATGGATACGCCTGGCCCGCCTCCAATTACATGGTTTTGGCTGGCCCCGCCTCCAGTTACATGGATTTGGCTGGCCCTGCCTCCAGTTACATGGTTTTGGCTGGCCCCGCCTCCAATACCATGGTTTTGACTGGCCCCACCTCCAATACCATGATTACAAGGTGTTCCATGGTTACGGCTGGCCCGCCTCCCGTTCCATGGATACGGCTGGCCCCGTCTTCTGTTCCATGGATGTTAGGCAGAAACCTGTGCAGTTCCCTCTGGAACCACTGCAAAAAGTTTAAGTCTACAGGAGTTAGCAGTAAACACAATTGGTAGCAGTCTGTACCACCCAGATTTACCTGGTAGCTGTGGCTGAGCATTCAGACATCCCTCAAGAAGAGTTAGGCAGTATGCAAAGTATACACAATAGGTACTCAGACACAATAATACAAGCAAACACTGACCAGAGCTTGGGTGTAAAGAAATATAATTATTTATTTAAAAACACATCTATGGAAAACACACTGCCACTAATATGGCAAACAACTTCAATCATAGTTACTATAAGTATATATCAATCCCATAACAATAGCTTGACAAGTCTAGGTTCAATGGCACCACTTATTTGCAGACGGAGGTGAATGCTTTAACCTAGATGGCACTCTAGTATTTGTTAGAAAGGGAGAGAAAAAGGCAGGGTATGAAACCAACTCAGTACCAACCATTTTTACGAAACAAATGCAAGGCGAGCAAGGCAGGGTGGACTGTAAATCACAAAGTTCAGAGGCCAGGCCCACTCGGAGAGAGGCAAGGCAGTATGTCCCAAAAGTATCACAGTGGAAATGCACTTCAAGTCTTTGTAGCAAAATGTCACAGAAAGTTTGGACCAATTTTAGAACAAACGTTTAAGAAGGTTTGGAGGCGACCCAATGGAAAGGTAAGGATTTAAGACACCTCACGCTAACAGTTTCAAGGGAAGCCAGGCGGACACAGTACCTTGCAAGTGAAGAGACAGCTCCGGCGGGGGCAGTTGTTCCTGGTGGTGGATGCAAGTCGGGGCTTTGCCAGAAGATGAGAGGATCTCGTCGTAGAAGAAAAGTTGAAGATCGTTGCACCACCAGGGAAGAGACCAGCCGCGGAGTGCTCAGTCACAAGGCACCACCTTTTGGTCGCAGTACAGTGGTTAGTGGCTATCCGGTTGCCGGGGTGCTCAGCATGGGCAATTTGACCACTAGACGTCCTGGAAGCAAAGAAAAAGCAAGGGACTGGTTGTTCCCACCAGTCAGGGGAAGAAGACTCTCCGGCAGGGAGATCTCCTGTCGTTGGGAAGTGGTGAGTCGGTTCAGCAGGGCTCCACCGGAGGTGTCGTCGTTGCAGGTCGGCTCATCTTTACCCTCGTCGGATTCTTAGGTCCTGTGGCGACACAGGACTTAGGTTGCCGGGGTGCTCAGCATGGGCAATTTGACCACTAGACGTCCTGGAAGCAAAGAAAAAGCAAGGGACTGGTTGTTCCCACCAGTCAGGGGAAGAAGACTCTCCGGCAGGGAGATCTCCTGTCGTTGGGAAGTGGTGAGTCGGTTCAGCAGGGCTCCACCGGAGGTGTCGTCGTTGCAGGTCGGCTCATCTTTACCCTTGTCGGATTCTTAGGTCCTGTGGCGACTTCTCAAGTTCCAGTCCCAAAGGCCCTGCTTTTTATGCAGAAAACCCTCATTCATTCAGCCTAGCTGTCAATAAAACATGCTAAGTGGTGAGCGGGGCGGCTCACCACTCGGGCCAATCACACCAGAGTGCGACTTGAGTTGGCAAGGCAACTCAGTCCAGGGTGCCTAAACCCCCTCCCACACCTCCCGTTGTACCCAGACAGAATGACACCACTCTGGAGGGCTTCTGTGCAGAAGCCCGCCAAAAGTGGAACAAAGGGCTCAACCTTTGGTTCGGAGTTACAGAGGCGAACACATACGCCATTTTAAAAACCGAGTTCTGGCAGAAAATACCAACCGGTGGATTTATTTAAGACAAATAAACCGGCGGTATGTTAGAGACTAATGTGAAAAAGTATTAGCCTACAACAATGGGAAGAATCCGATAGGAATATATTTGAGGTTGAATATAAAAAGTAGTATCCACTGCCACCAGCCAAAACTCGACGAGGGGGGATGGGACAGTGCCCCCTCGAACAACAGACCCAGGGGTAATCTAATTACCCCTACAGTACGTCCACAATAGGATGGTTTGTACTAGTTCTGTTAGTAAATTTAGGTCTAGTAAAGCCAATGGTGACTTTACATGCCCTGGGAGACAGTAGTCAGTCCCAGGGTATGGAGTCTATGGTGGGGATCCTCTAGGACATCCCAGTGTTACGGCACGGAGGGTGCGGTGTAACACACATAGCAAAACACATGAGGCCCTATGGAGTAAAAGACCCCATAGCCCATAGAAAACATTGACATTCAAAGAAATCAACCACATTCATGTCCAAGAGTGGGAGGAAAAGAGTCTCACTCTTGGCAGGATGAAAAAAACAAACTCCAGAAATCCAGCAAAGTTGCTGGGGAACTCACTAGGTTAGGAAATTCAGCCTAAACAGAGAATTCTCCCTAACAATGGATACGGCTGGCCCCACCTCCAGTTCCATGGATACGGCTGGCCCCGCCTCCAATACCATGGTTTTGGCTGGCCCCGCCTCCAATACCATGGTTTTGGCTGGCCCCGCCTCCAATACCACTTGCCCCGCCTCCAATACCATGGTTTTGTCTGGCCCCACCTCCAGTTACATGATTTTGGCTGGCCCCGCCTCCAATACCATGGTTTTGGCTGGCCCCGCCTCCAATACCATGGTTTTGGCTGGCCCTGCCTCCAATACTGCTGGCCCTGCCTCCAATACCGCTGGCACCACCTCCAATACCATGGTTTTGGCTGGCCCCCCTCCAATACCATGGTTTTGGCTGGCAACGCCTACAATACCATGGATACAGCTGGCCCCACCTCCAGTTCCATGGATACGGCTGGCCCCGCCTCCAATACCATGGTTTTGGCTGGCCCTGCCTCCAATACCATGGATACGCTGGCCCCGCCTCCAATACCATGGATACGCTGGCCCCGCCTCCAATACCATGGATACGCCTGGCCCGCCTCCAATTACATGGTTTTGGCTGGCCCCGCCTCCAATACCATGGTTTTGGCTGGCCCCGATTCCAATACCATGGTTACAAGGTGTTCCATGGTTACGGCTGGCCCCGCCTCCAGTTCCATGGATATGGCTGGCCCCACCTCCAATACCATGGATATGGCTGGCCCCGCCTCCAGTTCCATGGATACGGCTGGGCCCGCCTCTGATACCATGGTTTTGGCTGGCCCCGCATCCAATACCCCTGGCCCCGCCTCCAATACCATGGTTTTGGCTGGCCCCGCCTCCGATAGCATGGTTTTGGCTGGCCCCGCCTCCAATACCCCTGGCCCCGCCTCCAATACCATGGTTTTGGCTGGCCCCGCCTCCAGTTACATAATTTTGGCTGGCCCCGCCTCCAATACCATGGTTTTGGCTGGCCCTGCCTCCAATACCATAGATACGGCTGGCCCCGCCTCCAATACCATGGATACACCTGGCCCGCTTCCAATTACATGGTTTTGGCTGGCCCTGCCTCCAGTTACATGGTTTTGGCTGGCCCCGCCTCCAATACCATGGTTTTGGCTAGCCCCGCCTCCAATACCATGGTTACAAGGTTTTCCATGGTTACGGCTGGCCCGCCTCCAGTTCCATGGATACAGCTGTCCCCGCCTCCAGTTCCATGGATACGGCTGGCCCCCCGTCCAATAGCATGGTTTTGGCTGGCCCCGCCTCCAGTTCCAAGGATATGGCTCGCCCCGCCTCCAGTTCCATGGATACGGCTGGCCCCGCCTCCAGTTCCATGGATACGGCTGGCCCTGCCTCCAATACCATGGCTTTGGCTGGGCCTGCCTCCAATACCATGGTTTTGACTGGCCCTGCCTCCCTTTGGCTGGCCCTGCATCCAATACCATAGTTTTGGCTGGACCTGCCTCCAATACCATGGTTTTGGCTGGCCCCGCCTCCAATACCATGGTTACAAGGTGTTCCATGGTTACGGCTGGCCCCGCCTCCAGTTCCATGGATACTGCAGGCCCCGCCTCAAGTTCCATGGATACGGCTGGCCCTCCCTCTAATACCATGGTTTTGGATGGCCCTGCCTCCAATACCATGGTTTTGGCTGGCCCTGCCTCCAGTTACATGGTTTTGGCTGGCCCCACCTCCAATACCATGGTTTTGGCTGGCCCCGCCTCCAATACCACTTGCCCCGCCTCCAATACCATGGTTTTGTCTGGCCCCACCTCCAGTTACATGATTTTGGCTGGCCCCGCCTCCAATACCATGGTTTTGGCTGGCCCCGCCTCCAATACCATGGTTTTGGCTGGCCCTGCCTCCAATACTGCTGGCCCTGCCTCCAATACCGCTGGCACCACCTCCAATACCATGGTTTTGGCTGGCCCCCCTCCAATACCATGGTTTTGGCTGGCAACGCCTACAATACCATGGATACAGCTGGCCCCACCTCCAGTTCCATGGATACGGCTGGCCCCGCCTCCAATACCATGGTTTTGGCTGGCCCTGCCTCCAATACCATGGATACGCTGGCCCCGCCTCCAATACCATGGATACGCTGGCCCCGCCTCCAATACCATGGATACGCCTGGCCCGCCTCCAATTACATGGTTTTGGCTGGCCCCGATTCCAATACCATGGTTACAAGGTGTTCCATGGTTACGGCTGGCCCCGCCTCCAGTTCCATGGATATGGCTGGCCCCACCTCCAATACCATGGATATGGCTGGCCCCGCCTCCAGTTCCATGGATACGGCTGGGCCCGCCTCTGATACCATGGTTTTGGCTGGCCCCGCATCCAATACCCCTGGCCCCGCCTCCAATACCATGGTTTTGGCTGGCCCCGCCTCCGATACCATGGTTTTGGCTGGCCCCGCCTCCAATACCCCTGGCCCCGCCTCCAATACCATGGTTTTGGCTGGCCCCGCCTCCAGTTACATAATTTTGGCTGGCCCCGCCTCCAATACCATGGTTTTGGCTGGCCCCGCCTCCGATACCATGGTTTTGGCTGGCCCCGCCTCCAATACCCCTGGCCCCGCCTCCAATACCATGGTTTTGGCTGGCCCCGCCTCCAGTTACATAATTTTGGCTGGCCCCGCCTCCAATACCATGGTTTTGGCTGGCCCTGCCTCCAATACCATAGATACGGCTGGCCCCGCCTCCAATACCATGGATACACCTGGCCCGCTTCCAATTACATGGTTTTGGCTGGCCCTGCCTCCAGTTACATGGTTTTGGCTGGCCCCGCCTCCAATACCATGGTTTTGGCTAGCCCCGCCTCCAATACCATGGTTACAAGGTTTTCCATGGTTACGGCTGGCCCCGCCTCCAGTTCCATGGATACAGCTGTCCCCGCCTCCAGTTCCATGGATACGGCTGGCCCCCCGTCCAATAGCATG
The DNA here is from genome assembly GCF_040938575.1 of Ambystoma mexicanum. Taxonomy (NCBI): domain Eukaryota; kingdom Metazoa; phylum Chordata; class Amphibia; order Caudata; family Ambystomatidae; genus Ambystoma; species Ambystoma mexicanum. The sequence continues at coordinate 386,264,765 of NC_090937.1, forward strand.
GTTTTGGCTGGCCCCGCCTCCAGTTCCAAGGATATGGCTCGCCCCGCCTCCAGTTCCATGGATACGGCTGGCCCCGCCTCCAGTTCCATGGATACGGCTGGCCCTGCCTCCAATACCATGGCTTTGGCTGGGCCTGCCTCCAATACCATGGTTTTGACTGGCCCTGCCTCCCTTTGGCTGGCCCTGCATCCAATACCATAGTTTTGGCTGGACCTGCCTCCAATACCATGGTTTTGGCTGGCCCCGCCTCCAATACCATGGTTACAAGGTGTTCCATGGTTACGGCTGGCCCCGCCTCCAGTTCCATGGATACTGCAGGCCCCGCCTCAAGTTCCATGGATACGGCTGGCCCTCCCTCTAATACCATGGTTTTGGATGGCCCTGCCTCCAATACCATGGTTTTGGCTGGCCCTGCCTCCAGTTACATGGTTTTGGCTGGCCCCACCTCCAATACCATAGTTTTGGCTGGCCCCGATTCCAATACCATGGTTAGAAGGTGTTCCATGGTTACGGCTGGCCCCGCCTCCAGTTCCATGGATATGGCTGGCCCCACCTCCAATACCATGGATATGGCTGGCCCCGCCTCCAGTTCCATGGATACGGCTGGGCCCGCCTCTGATACCATGGTTTTGGCTGGCCCCGCCTCTAATACCCCTGGCCCCACCTCCAATACCATGGTTTTGGCTGGCCCTGCCTCCAGTTACATAATTTTGGCTGGCCCTGCCTCCAGTTCCATGGATACGGCTGGCCCTGCCTCCAATACCATGGCTTTGGCTGGGCCTTCCTCCCTTTGGCTGGCCCCGCCTCCAATACCATAGTTGTGGCTGGCCCCGCCTCCAATACCATGGTTTTGGCTGGCCCCGCCTCCAATACCATGGTTTTGGCTGGCCCCGCCTCCAGTTACATGGTATTAGCTTGCTCCACCTCCAATACCATGGTTTTGGCTGGCCCCGCAGCCAATACCATGGTTTTGGCTGGCCCCGCCTCCATTACCACTAGCCCTGCCTCCAATACCATGGTTTTGGCTGGCCCCACCTCCAGTTACATAATTTTGGCTGGCCAACCCCCTCCCATACCATGGTTTTGGCTGGCCCCGCCTCCAATACCACTGGTCCCTCCTCCAATACCATGGTTTTGGCTGGCCCCGCCTCCAATACCATGGTTTTGGCTTGCCCCGCCTCCAATACCATGGTTTTGGCTTGCCACGCCTCCAATACCATGGTTTTGGCTGGCCCTACCTCCAATACCATGGTTTTGGCTGGCCCCGCATCCAGTTACATGGTTTTGGCTAGCCCTGCCTCCAATACCATGGTTTTGGCTCACCCCGCCTCCAATACCATGTTTTGGCTGGCCCTGCCTCCAATACCATGGTTTTGGCTGGCCCCGCCTCTAATACCATGGTTTTGGCTGGCCCCGCCTCCAATATCATGGTTTTGGCTGGCTCCGCCTCCAATACCATGGTTTTGGCTGGCCCGCCCCCAGTTACATGGTTTTGGCTGGCCCCGCCTCCAATACCATGGTTTTGGCTGGCTCTGCCTCAATACCATGGCTACAAGGTGTTCCATGGTTACGGCTGGCCCCGCCTCCAGTTCCATGGATACGGCTGACCCCGCCTCCAGTTCCATGGATACGGCTGGCCCTGCCTCCAATACCATGGCTTTGGCTGGGCCTGCCTCCAATACCATGGTTTTGGCTGGCCCCGCCTCCAATACCATGGTTACAAGGTGTTCCATGGTTACGGCTGGCCCCGCCTCCAGTTCCATGGATACGGCAGGCCCCGCCTCCAGTTCCATGGATACGGCTGGCCCTGCCTCTAATACCATGGTTTTGGATGGCCCTGCCTCCAATACCATGGTTTTGGCTGGCCCCGCCTCCAGTTCCATGGATATGGCTGGCCCTGCCTCCAATACCATGGATACGCTGGCCCCGCCTCCAATACCATGGATACGCCTGGCCCGCCTCCAATTACATGGTTTTGGCTGGCCCTGCCTCCAGTTACATGGTTTTGGCTGGCCCCGCCTCCAATACCATGGTTTTGGCTGGCCCCGATTCCAATACCATGGTTACAAGGTGTTCCATGGTTACGGCTGGCCCCGCCTCCAGTTCCATGGATATGGCTGGCCCCACCTCCAATACCATGGATATGGCTGGCCCCGCCTCCAGTTCCATGGATACGGCTGGGCCCGCCTCTGATACCATGGTTTTGGCTGGCCCCGCATCCAATACCCCTGGCCCCGCCTCCAATACCATGGTTTTGGCTGGCCCTGCCTCCAGTTACATAATTTTGGCTGGCCCCGCCTCCAATACCATGGTTTTGGCTGGCCCCGCCTCCGATACCATGGTTTTGGCTGGCCTCGCCTCCAATACCCCTGGCCCCGCCTCCAATACCATGGTTTTGGCTGGCCCCGCCTCCAGTTACATAATTTTGGCTGGCCCCGCCTCCAATACCATGGTTTTGGCTGGCCCCGCCTCCAATACCATAGATACGGCTGGCCCCGCCTCCAATACCATGGATACACCTGGCCCGCTTCCAATTACATGGTTTTGGCTGGCCCTGCCTCCAGTTACATGGTTTTGGCTGGCCCCGCCTCCAATACCATGGTTTTGGCTAGCCCCGCCTCCAATACCATGGTTACAAGGTTTTCCATGGTTACGGCTGGCCCCGCCTCCAGTTCCATGGATACAGCTGTCCCCGCCTCCAGTTCCATGGATACGGCTGGCCCCCCGTCCAATAGCATGGTTTTGGCTGGCCCCGCCTCCAGTTCCAAGGATATGGCTCGCCCCCCCTCCAGTTCCATGGATACGGCTGGCCTCGCCTACAATACCATGATTTTGGCTGGCCCCGCCTCCAATATCATGGTTTTGGTTGGCCCCGCCTCCAATACCACTTGCCCCATTTCCAATACCATGGTTTTGTCTGGCCCCACCTCCAATTACATGATTTTGTCTGGCTCCGCCTCCAATACCATGGTTTTGGCTGGCGCCGTCTCCAATACTATGGTTTTGGCAGGCCCTGCCTCCAATACTGCTGGCCCCGCCTCCAATACCGCTGGCCCCGCCTCCAATACAATGGTTTTGGCTGGCCCCGCCTCCAATACCATGGTTTTGGCTGGCAACGCCTCCAATACCATGGATACGGCTGGCCCCCCCTCCAGTTCCATGTATACGCCTGGCCCTGCCTCCAGTTCCATGGATACGGCTGGCCCCGCCTCCAATACCATGGTTTTGGGCTGGCCCCGCCTCCAATACCATGGTTCTGGCTGGCCCTGCCTCCAACACCATGGTTTTGGCTGGCCCCGCCTCCAATACCATGGTTTTTGCTGGTCCCGCCACCAATACCATGTTTTTGGCTGGCCCACCTCCAATACCATGGTTTTGGCTGGCTCCGCCTCCAATACCATGGTTTTGGCTGGCCCCACCTCCATTACCATGGTTTTGGCTAACTCTACCTCCAGTTACATGGTTTTGGCTGGCCCCACCTCCAATACCTGTTACGCTCACCTGGCTCCCACAGAGGTGTTGATCTGGACTGGACTGCTGCGATCTCCACCAATGTGACGGGTAGGGCCGAGATGACGGACTGGACAGGCCCACCTAGCTTCGTCTGCTTGGCCCGTAGGAATATTCTTCTGCAAGTGGAGAAAGGGAATCAAGCACCCGTGGAGTTGAGCATAAATCCCCCCACCCCGTTGTTCTCCCCAGTGATCACCTTGGTAGTCCCCTCTTATAGTCTCACCTGATGATTTGAAAAGATGAGCTCTCCACCCTGCATTGAGCGCAGGGGCGCGTAGATAACCAGTTGCTTCACTGTCTCGAAGGAATTGGTGAGTTCCAGGACAATATTGACTCCAATATTCCCGGCAAGACGCCGTAAGTATGTAGTTCGTAAGAGTTCAAATGCCTGACTTTCACTCTTGTCCGATACCTTGCAGGTTGCAGCTTGACCTTACTGAAGAGTTCCTCGTGGCAACCGGTAATGTTCTCGTAAGGATTTGTATTATCCAACACAGTTCGATAAAGTAATGTCCATATGTAACCTGTTGCTTTCTCCCTTATTCAGGCGCTGAGAGAAAGTATGAAGTCTCAGGGAATAATGCCTCCGGTGGTAAAATCAGGTAAGTCTTTTGTGGTGAGAATGGTTCCCCTTGTTAGTCCCTTGTTTCACCTTGCTGTCCTTTTGTTTCCCCTTAGGGGCCGGGCTTCGGCTAGGATGCAGTGGAAGCTGCTCCGACCCGTGAAGACGAATATTACCCCCGGTGGTAAAATCAGGTAAATATATGGGGGGTATTCCTCTGTGTATTCCCTTGGCTCACCTTGCTGTTCTTGTCTTCTCCTTAGGTGCCAGAGTGCACCAGGAACATGCAGGAGGATGCGGTGAAATGTGAAGATGCTGCGAAGGCCGGTAAGTTCAGCGCGGCGCTACAGCAGGCGAGGCGACACGCATAAAATAACTTCTTTCTTCCAGCTCGAAGGCGCGATGAATCGGGAATTCAGGTAAGGATCAAAGGTATTGCTCTTGTTCTAACATTTTCTCCTTCTTTCTCCCTTTTTCTAGGAGCTCCAAACTCGAGGTGGGCGTGGCAGAAGACTGGATGCAGACTTGCAGGCACGGTGAGCGTTACGCTGCTGGATGCAGAATAACGCAAAGCGTGTGCTGCTCTTCGTGTGTGGTTTAAATAGCAACCAAAGTACTCCCAGGTAAGTATTCCTCCCCAGCCCCACCCGAGTAAAAAATAGTCCCTAGGTAAAATAGTCCCTTCCAAGCCTCTTTTGGCTTGGAGCTCTTGCAGTATGGTCTGCATCAGGTTAGTTTGCAGCATGGTCTGCATCAGGTACATTTTAATCTATGAGCCTGACGCCTGTGGCGCCAGGACTGACTCTCCATATGAGCCTGGCGCCATAGGCACCAGGAATGCACCCAAATAGCCCCTAGAAGGGGTTGTTGGGCTTGCTTGGGGTAACTTGATGCCTGCTTCCGGGGTTGCTGGACTTGGTCTGGGTCCCCGGGAGTAGGCATCCTGACAGCACTCCCCCCCAAGGCCCCTCCTAAAGTCGTTCTTCCCTGTGGTTTCGGTTTGTCCGGGAACTTTCGGTGGAATTTATTCACCAATTGGGGTGCATGAACATGGTCACTAGGTTCCCATGACCTGTCCTGTAGTCCGTAACCTTTCCAGTCGATTAAATAAAAAAGTTTTGACTTTATCAGCTTGGAGTCCAGGATGTTCTTAACTTCAAATTCGGGTTCTCCGTCTACAAGGATGGGTTCTGGTGGCTTGGTTAGTCTCGTCCTTGGTTGTACTGGCTTCAAAAGTGACACATGAAAGACGGGATGAATTCGCATATTAGCAGGTAAGTCCAACTTGACAGCCACCTGGTTGACAATGGCCTTAATAGAGTAAGGTCCCAAATATCTGGGGTTAAAGCTCTGCGTCCCCTTTAGATGTATATGTTTTGTGGCTAGCCATACCTGGTCCCCTATTTGGTATTGTAGAGAATCACTTCTATGCCAATCAGAATCTTTCTTGTATTTTTCTTTCGCCTGTTTTAAATGTGTAGTTGCTTCCTTAAAGGCTTGTGTAATCGTAGCGTGCAGATGGGCCACTGCGGGCATTTCTAAGTGTTGGGGTGAGTCAAGGTCTGAGGTTCGAGGATGGTGCCCATATAAGGTATAAAAGGGGCTTTGTCCAGTTCCGGAGTGTACTGAATTATTGTATGCATATTCGGCGATCCAAAGAATGTCTTTCCAATAACTCTCTGTTTTATGTAACATACAAAGCAGGTATTGTTTGAGAGTCTGGTTGGTCCTCTCTGTTTGACCATCGGTCTGGGGGTGGTGACTGGTCGATAACCTGTGAAATGAATTGACTGCCCCGGTCAGAGACCAATACGGACGGAAATCCGTGTATGCGAACAATGTTTTCGAGGACCTCCTTGGCCAGGATTGAAGCAGAAGGTAATCCCTTTAAAGGAATAAAGTGGGCCATCTTGGAAAAAAGATCCAAAATAACTAAAGTGGTGCTAAATCCATTGCATGGGGGTAGATCAGTAATAACGTCTAACGATAAGGTGTGCCATGGTGTAGGCGGAATGTCTAAAGGTTGTAAGAGTCCAGCTGGTGTTTTCTTTTGACTTTTGTTTTGGGCGCAAATGCCACAAGACATCACAAATGATTTAATATCCTTGCGCCAGGAGGGCCACCAGAATTGTTTTTTAATTTTAGCTTCAGTTTTTGCAATACCTGGGTGCCCCTCCATTAGGGTATCATGATAACGGGAAATGACTAGCTCTTGTAGTTCCATGTGTGGCAGAAATAGCCGTCCTTGGTAATAAGGCAGATCATTGGTGACAGAGTAGTCTGGGCCTTTCTTTAACCAGTCCTGCAAGGCTGTAGAATCAAAGAGTTGCTGGATCTTTACCTGAATGTCCTCTAGAGTCTGTTGAGTAGTCATGCCAAGCATCGTTTGTTCGGGAATTATAGGTACTGATTCAGGGTTTACTTCTGCCTCTCCCATTCCTATTCGGGATAAGGCATCTGCTTTACCATTCTTATAACCTGGTCGATAGGTTATCACGAAATCGAACTCGGCAAAGAACAATGCCCATCGGAGTTGACGTGACGATTGGGCCTTGGCTGTCTTTAAATACTGTAAATTCCGGTGATCGGTGATCACAGTAATGGTATGTCTGGCACCGAGAAGATAGTGCCACCAAGCCTTGAAGGCGGATTTAATGGCTAATAACTCCTTATCGGTAACCGCATAGTTTAACTCAGGTGATGAGAACTTTCTGGACCAAAACGCTACTGAGTGAAGCTGGCCAGTTTCAGGGTCCTTTTGAGACAGGACAGCTCCCATGGCTAGACTGGATGCATCAGTTTCCACTATGTATGGAAGTTCAGGGCGCGGGTGCTTTAATATAGGTGCAGACATGAATTTCGCTTTCAGCTCTTGGAAGGCATTTTCAGCTTCTTCATTCCACATAAAGCGTTTATTTTTTCGCTAGAGTGCTGTGATGGGATGTACAACATGTGAAAAATCTGGGATGAATCTGCGGTAGAAATTGGCAAAGCCGAGCATACTTTTTACTCCTTTAACTGAACTTGGTGATCCCAACTTAAGGATTGCATCCACCTTTCGTGAGTCCATTCGGACTCCCTTTGGGGTCAGGATAAACCCAAGGAATTCAACTTCTGTGGCATGAAAAATGCATTTTTCCAGTTTTGCAAATAGTTTGTGCTGGCGCAATTTCTCAAGGACTGCTCGGACGTGCTTCACATGGTCAGATTCTGAAGAGGAGTATACTAGAATATCATCGATATATACGACAACACAAACGTCAATGAGTTCACGAAGGACATCGTTCATGAAGTATTAGAAGGTTGCAGGTGCATTGCACAACTCGAAAGGCATCACCTGGTATTCGAATAACCCATACTCAGTGCGGAAAGCAGTCTTCCATTCGTCGCACTCTTTTACACGTATCAGATGGTATGCCCCCCGGAGATCTAATTTAGTGTATATACAAGTGTCCTTCACTTGGTCTAGTAGTTCAGGGATCAGAGGCAATGGGTGTCGGTTCTTAACAGTTATCTGGTTCAATGCGTGGTAGTCTATGCATGTTCTGAGGTCACCTTCCTTTTTGGGCACAAAGAACAAAGCTGAAGATGCAGGGGACTTGGATGGGCGAATAAAGCCATTGCCAAGGTACTGGACTAAGTATTGTCGTAGGTGAAGGTTCTCAGGTTCCGTAAGGGCATAGATCCTGCTACAAGGGGGTTGTGCACCGGGTATGAGATCGATTTGGCAATCGTACGATCTGTGAGGAGGTAGTTGCATGACTGCTGTGGTTACTGTGGCCAGGCCTGCGCTCAGATTTTTCTTTGGGTAACAGGTTTGCGCACAATCCAGAAGGTTATTCTCTTCTCTCGCCAATCAATCCAAGGATTATGTGTTTCCAACCAAGGTATCCCCAGTATTATTTGGAACTGTGGGGCCTTGATTAGATCAAACTCAATAGCCTCTCGATGCCCATCCGGACCCAATAATGTCATCTCTGTGGTGGAATGAGTTACAGGCCCAGAGGCAATTTCAGTTTCATCAACTGTGGTGATGACATCTGTGGTGGTTTTTCAGCAGAGAGGCAGATTCATCCTGGAAGCCAATTCGTAGTCCACATAGTTTCCTATGGCCCCGCTATCAATGTATGCCCTTACTGCGTGCATACGCGATGGCTGCCCTGGATCTACGAGGACCATTGGTATGATGCAATGCAAGGTCTGAGTATCCTTCTTCAAACTCGGCAAGTGGACCTCTACGCTTGTCGGGGGTGGTCGTTTCCCGAGCCTGTCTGACTCCCTATGGCTTTTATCAGCAGCTCCTACCACCTTCTTGGGTGGTTTTACAGGGCAATCCCGTAGAAAATGCCCAGAAGTTCCACAATATAGACACAATTGCATTTGCCGTCTCCGTTCTCTTTCCTTCTGGGTTAAGGGTCCTTTAACCCCTCCGATGGGGTTCTGAAGCCTCTGCTCCTTTGGGGTTAGTGTGGGTTTTGACTAACACCCTGTTCTCAAACGTGGCTCGATCAGCCTTTCTGTTCTGAAGTCTATGATCTAACTGGACCACTAAGTCTATATATTCAGGACAGTCTTGAGGTGGCTAAAAAAATGTGAGGAATCTGTTTTGAGGTACTTTTCACTTAGAACTCTGCGCCCTCTTTATCCTGTACTTCAGTTTAAAAGGTCGCATGGAACTAGGGTAACAATGGAGTCTTTGATTCCTCTACTCCATTAGGAAAAGACAAAATAGAAGTTGGTTACCCTTGCACTTGCTCATGCGCCCATTATTGAGAAATCCATTGATTGGAAAAAATCACACGACTTCAATTTGAGATTGATATTTGTCAATTTATCTTGAAAGATGTTGCCCTATGGTGATAACACGTGTTTCTACGTATCCAACGTCTTTTTCAAATCAGGGCCATTATATAGCGTGGTTATGCATGTAATTGTCAGGTTTCATGTCCAGTCATGGGATAATCCCTGCTACCTTGGTTACTTTGTTGTATCTTTCGGGGCACGCGGACGGAAAGATACAACGAAGTAACCAAGGTAGCAGGGATTATCCCATGACTGGACATGAAACCTGACAATTACATGCATAACCACGCTATAGAATGGCCCTGATTTGAAAAAGACGCTGGGTACGTCGAAACACGTGTTATCACCATAGGGCAACATCTTTCAAGATAAATTGACAAATATCAATCTCAAATTGAAGTCGTGTGATTTTTTCCAATCAATGGATTTCTAAATAATGGGCGCATGAGCACTTCTTAAGGGTAACCAACTTCTATTCAGTCTTGAGGTGGGTTCACGACTTGAGCCAAGACATCCTTGAGTTCTCCTCGAAGCCCTCGATGAAATAACATGATTCGTTTTACCTCAGGCCATCCAGTTTCCACTATCAACCTATTAAAGGTCGCAATGTAAGATAGAAGGTCCTGGTTACCCTGTCGTAGGGACAAAAGTTTGTTATCCAGGGCCTGTCCTTGGGAGTGCTGGGCAAATAGTCTTTCCATTCTCGTTTGAAAGCCCTGAAAATCCTGAAGAATTGGGTCATCCTGAGTAACTAGTGGAATTTACCAATCAGCTGCACTGCCGCTGAGATATGACAATACAAAGGCTACCTTGGCTTGATCGTTTGGGAAGGCTCCAGGTCTGCATAAAAAGTGCAAGCGGCATTGGTTCATAAACACGGAGAACCTTTTGGGATCTCCAGCAAAGCGTTCGGGTGGAGCTAATGGAATATTTCCAGGTAGGTTTATTTGCACAGGGTTACTCGATAACACAGGAGCTGGATTTCCCCCGGAACCAGGTAGGGGTGCTTGTCCAGCCTGGCTTTCAAATAGTTGCCAAGCAAGGTCATCAGTTCGCTCCTTTGACAAAATCAGTTCCCTCCTAAGGGCATTGGTTTCTTGATGGGCGGAATGCACTTCAGCCCTAGTTCCCCTAGTATTTGGGCCAATTGGTCAGTCTCTGAGGTATCCATAACGCCCGGGTGGGAATTTGTAGGTAGGCTTTGCATTCTGTTACGCTCACCTGGCTCCCACAGAGGCGTCGATCTGGACTGGACTGCTGCGATCTCCACCAATGTGACGCGTAGGTCCGAGATGACGGACTGGACTGGCCCACATAGCTTCGTTTGCTTGGCCCGTAGAAATATTCTTCTGCAAGTGGAGAAAGGGAATTAACCACCCGTGGAGTTGAGCGTAAATCCTCCCACCACGTTGTTCTCCCCACTGATCACCTTGGATGTCCCCTGTTCTAGTCTCACCTGATGATTTGAAAAGATGAGCTCTCCATCCTGCATTGAGCGCAGGGGAGCGTAGATAACCAGTTGCTTCAGTGGCTCGAAGGAATTGGTGAGTTCCCGGACAATATTGACTCCGATAGTCCCGGCAAGACGCCGTAAGTATGTAGTTCGTAAGAGTTGAAATGCCTGACTTTCACTATTGTCCGATTCCTTGCAGGTTGCAGCTTGACCTTACTAAGAGTGAGTTCCTCGTGGCAACTGGTATTGTTCTCGTAAGGATTTGTATTATCCAACACAGTTCGATAAAGTAATGTCCATATGTAACCTGTTGCTTTCTCCCTTATTCAGGTGCTGAGAGAAAGTATGAAGTCTCGGGGAATAATGCCTCCGGCGGTAAAATCGGGTAAGTCTTTTGTGGTGAGAAGGGTTCCCCTTGTTAGTCCCTTGTTTCACCTTGCTGTCCTTTTGTTTCCCCTTATGGGCCGGGGTTCGGCTAGGATGCAGTGGAAGCTGCGCCGACCCGTGAAGAAGAATAGTACCCCCGGTGGTAAAATCAGGAAAGTCTATGGGGGGTATTCCTCTGTGTATTCCTTGGCTCACCTTTCTGTTCTTGTCTTCTCCTTAGGTGCCGGAGTGCGGCGGGAACATGCAGGTGGATGCGGTGAAGTGTGAAGATGCTGCGAAGGCCGGCGAGTTCAGCACGGCGCTGCAGCAGGCGAGGCGACACAAATAAAATAACTTCTTTCTTCCACGTCGAAGGCGCGATGAATCGGGAATTCAGGTAAGGACCAAAGGTATTGCTCTTGTTCTAACCTTTTCTCCTTCTTTCTCCCTTTTTCTAGGAGCTCCAAACTCGAGGCGGGCGTGGCAGAAGACTGGATGCAGACTTGCAGGCATGGTGAGTGTTACGCTGCTGGATGCAGAATAACGCGAAGCGTGTGCTGCTCTTCGGGCGTGGTTTAAATAGCCTCCAAAGTAGTTCCAGGTAAGTATTCTTCCCCAGCCCCACCCGAGTAAAAAATAGTCCATAGGTAAAATAGTCCCTTCCAAGCCTCTTTTCGCTTGGAGCTCTTGCAGCATGGTCTGCATCAGGTACGTTTGCAGCATGGTCTGGATCAGGTAAGTTTTAATCTATGAGTCTGGCGCCTATGGCGCCAGGACTGACTCTCCGTATGAGCCTGGCGCTATGGGCACCAGGACTGCACCCAAATAGCCCCTAGCAGGGGTTGTTGGGCTTGCTTGGGGTAACTTGATGCCTGCTTCCGGGGTTGCTGGACTTGGTCTGGGTCCCCGGGGGTAGGCATCATGTCAATACGATGGTTTTGGTTGGCCTGCCTCCAATACTATGGTTTTGGCTGGCCCCGCCTCCAGTTACATGGTTTTGGCTGGCCCCGCCTCCAATACCATGGTTTTGGCAGGCTCGCCCTCCAATAGCATGGTTTTGGCTGGCTCTGCCTCCAATACCATGGTTATGGCTTGCTCCGCCTCCAATACCATGGTTTTGGCTGGCCCTGCCTCCAATACCATGGTTTTGGCTGGCCCTGCCTCCAATACCATGGTTTTGGCTGGCCCCGCCTCCAATACCATGGATTTGGCTGGCCCCACCTCCAATGCCATGGTTTTGGCTGGCCCTGCCTCCAGTTACATGGTTTTGGCTGGCCCCGCAACCAATACCAGGGTTTTGAATGGCCCTGCCTCCAATACCATGGTTTTAGCTGGCCCCGCATCCAATACCATGGTTTTGGCTGGCCCCTCCTCCAATTCCATGGTTTTGGCTGCCCCGCCTCCAATACCAATACCATGATTTTGTTTGGCCCCGCCTCCAATACCATGGTTTTGGCTGGCCCCACCTCCAATACCATGGTTTTGGCTGGTCCCGCCTCCAATACCATAGTTCTGGCTGGTCCCGCCTCCAATACCATGGTTTTGGCTGGACCCGCCTCCAGTTACATGGTTTTGGCTGGCCCTGCCTCCAATAGCATGGTTTTGGCTGGCCCCGCCTCCAGTTCCATGGATTTGGCTGGTCCCGCCTCCAATACCATAGTTCTGGCTGGTCCCGCCTCCAATACCATGGTTTTGGCTGGCCCCGGCCCCACTTCCATGATTTTGGCTGTCCCCACCTCCAATACCATGGTTTTGGCTGGCCCCACCTCCAGTTACATGGTTACAAGGTGTTCCATGGTTACGGCTGGCCCCGCCTCCAGTTCCATGGATATGACTGGCCCCTCCTCCAGTTCCATGGTTTTGGCTGGCCCCGCCTCCAATACCATGGTTTTGGCTGGCCCCGCTACCAGTTCCATGGTTTTGGCGTGCCCCGCCTCCAATACCATGGTTTTGGCTGACCCCGCCTCCAATACCATGGTTTTGGCTGGCCCCGCCTCCAGTTACATTGTTTTTGGCTTGGCCAGCCTCCAATACCATGGTTTTGGCAGGCTCGGCCTCCAATAGCATGGTTTTGGCTGGCTCTGCCTCCAATACCATGGTTTTGGTTGCTCCACCTCCAATACCATGGTTTTGGCTGGCCCTGCCTCCAATACCATGGTTTTGGCTGGCCCTGCCTCCAATATCATGGTTTTGGCTGGCCCCGCCTCCAATACCATGGATTTGGCTGGCCCCACCTCCAATGCCATGGTTTTGGCTGGCCCTGCCTCCAGTTACATGGTTTTGGCGCACCCCGCCTCCAGTTACATGGTTTTGGCTGGCCCCGCAACCAATACCAGGGTTTTGAATGGCCCTACCTCCAATACCATGGTTTTGGCTGGCCCCGCATCCAATACCATGGTTTTGGCTGGCCCCTCCTCCAATTCCATGGTTTTGGCTGCCCCGCCTCCAATATCAATACCATGATTTTGGTTGGCCCCGCCTCCAATACCATGGTTTTGGCTGGCCCCACCTCCAATACCATGGTTTTGGCTGGTCCCACCTCCAATACCATAGTTCTGGCTGGTCCCGCCTCCAATACCATGCTTTTGGCTGGACCCGCCTCCAGTTACATGGTTTTGGCTGGCCCTGCCTCCAATAGCATGGTTTTGGCTGGCCCCGCCTCCAGTTCCATGGATTTGGCTGGTCCCGCCTCCAATACCATAGTTCTGGCTGGTCCCACCTCCAATACCATGGTTTTAGCTGACCCCGCCTCCAGTTCCATGATTTTGGCTGGCCCCACCTCCAATACCATGGTTTTGGCTGGCCCCGCCTCCAGTTACATGGTTACAAGGTGTTCCATGGTTACGGCTGGCCCCGCCTCCAGTTCCATGGATACGACTGGCCCCGCCTCCAGTTCCATGGTTTTGGCTGGCCCCGCCTCCAATACCATGGTTTTGGCTGGCCCCGCCTCCAGTTCCATGGTTTTGGCGTGCCCTGCCTCCAATACCATGGTTTTGGCTAGCCCCGGCTCCAATACCATGGTTTTGACTGGCCCGCCTCCAATACCATGGTTTTGACAGGCTCTGCCTCCAATACCATAGTTTTGACTGGCCCCGCCTCCAGTTCCATTGTTTTGACGGGCCCCGCCTTCAATACCATGGTTTTGACTGGCCCCGCCTCCAGGTATATTTGGCTGCCCCTCCTCCATTACCATGGTTTTGGCTGGCCCTGCCTCCAATACCATGGTTTTGGTGGCCCCGCCTCCAATACCATGATTTTGGCTGGCCCCGCCTCCAGTTACATGGTTTTGGCTGGCCCCGCCTCCAATTCCATCGGTTTGGCTGGCCCCGCCTCCAGTCACATGGTTTTGGCTGGTCCCACCTCCAATACTATAGTTTTATCTGGCCCTGCCTCCAATACCATGGTTTTGGCTGGCCTGCCTCCAATATCATGATTTTGGCTGGCCCCGCCTCCAGTTACATGGTTTTGGCTGGCCCCGCCTCCAATTCCATCGGTTTGGCTGGCCCCGCCTCCAGTCACATGGTTTTGGCTGGCCCCACCTCCAATACTATGGTTTTAGCTGGCCCTGCCTCCATTACCATGGTTTTGGCTGGCCCGACTCCAATACCATGGTTTTGGCTGGCCCCGCCTCCAATACCATAGTTTTGGCTTGCCCCACTGTGAAAAGATTACCGGTGGGGGGTGTCTGTACTTCTGCTCTCTATATGGTAGAAGAGAGGCACAGAGGACCCCAGCCAAGATTCTCTATTACGGTAGCAATGGACGAGCAATCAAGGCCTAGCTTCTCAGGAGGTGATGCAGGCTGGTTCTTAAGTACAGTGTACCCCAAGCACCCACAAAGAAATGTCCACACACTGTATTGGTTAGAACACAGTCTTTATATAATCAATATTCAAGGTTATGTACATTTATCATGATAACTCACTTTGTACTCAGGAAAATCAACAATGGCAAATATATACAATTCTAAAGTGGTACCACCCTTTGTGTTGGATCTCATTAAAGTGCATCAACAATACTGTCCAATGTCACACAGATCAATAGAGTGAAACCAGCAATAGAGAGAGGAGAGAAAATAAGATGTTTGAGCAATAGGCAGAATACTGGCCCCGACCACTAGGCACAGTTCTGTGTGGAGATCCCCCCACCTGGGCAACCTGTAAAATAAAGATATAGCACAAGCCCAGTCCATATATTGTTCTGCAAGTCTTATTCCCTCCTATAATGTTTTTACCCCCCCAATGTACCTGGTGGAGTCGAGTTCTTCGAAGAGGCATCGACAGATCCTTCTTGAGCGACCCCCTTTCAAGCGGGAGTCACGGATCGTCGAGAGGCGTTGAGAAACGTCGAGGAACTCGGCGTTCGGCGACGGGGAATCCACGGCCCTTCTTGAATGCCTTCCCTTTCAAGCGGGAGACACGGGGCGTCGAACGTCCGTCGACAAACAGGGTAGAACAGCGTCGATGAGGCGGCAGCTTCGTCCGAGTGGTGCTCGTCGGCGTCCTGCAAGGCAGAGGCGTGCGGGGCACCTCAGTGACAATAGTTCTGGACCGCAAAGATTGTGGAGACGGAGGCCCAGCAAGGGCGTCGAGTCGTTCGAGTCTTTGTGGTCTTTGGGTGGCGGGAAACCCACCGGCAGGTTTCTCCTCGGCACGTTGGTCGTCTTCGACTTTCTCCGGCCGGATAAAGCGGTCGATGGTGCGGACGAGGTAGTCCTTTGATTCGAATGTTCTTAGGCAAAGGAGCGGACGGCTCCGGTCGTCGGCGGCACGGCGTCAAGTGGTTCCCACGGCTTGGCAACACAACTTCGACGGGCCTCCAGCGGTTACACAAACCTGCGAACCCTGGTCGACGGCGATGGACTTCGACGGCGTCGATGTCCGGGTGCTTCACTTCGATCTCCTCGGCGGTCCCGTCTCGGGTCGACAGCCTTTCGGGGGTCTGTCTTCCAGGGCGCTTCAGCGAAGATGGAGCGGTGCTCGATGGTCCCTCGGAGCACGGGAAGAGGGCGCCTTACCAGGTCCTCTCTCGGGTCAGTCTTCGACGATTTCGGCAGCTTTCGGATCGGTTGAAGCAAATGCAACAGCAAGTCGTCTTCTTCCAGCTGGACGTCGAGGATCAGCAGTTCCAGTTACTCTTAGAGTGAAGACTCAGCTTCTGAACGCTTCTGAACGTTCCTGAACTCCTGGCTGCTTCTGAACAATTACCAGTGGTGAGAGGTCCCCAGATATACTATTCTGTCTCTCATCCACACTGCTGGCACACACTCAGCAGCCAATCATACAGAAGGGCATTCATGCAGTCAGTCAGCCAATCAGGCACACAGTGCATTCAGGCCACACTCCTCCCTTTCAGACACACACAACAAGGAATGTGGATTGGGACAAGTACCCAGCCATGCAACACTACACACTGCATTCAGGCCAGTTTCGGACAGGGATGTCTCAGTCTTTGTCTCTCATGCCAGAAACCAGACAACCACAACAAGAAGTGTATATTGGTCACACACTCCATTCACCCAGGTCCCACCCACAGGAGGTACCCACAACATACAGTCACTGGGAAGGCTCCAGTCAGTCTAGCTGGGCCTTCACAACAACACCATATATGGAACTTCCACCCAACAGCCAGTCAGGGGGAAGGGACAGAGTCAGGGCTTCCCAGGACTTTGGGAAAACAAGATAACAGGCAATAGAAAGCAAGAGGCCACAGGGGCCATCTTGTTTTCCATCAGGACTCACCTGAGCCCAATGGCAGGGCCTGGGTATCCCAAAATGGAGGACACCCAGAGCACCTGTCAAATTCAGCATAGAGCTGCCACCAGCCCATACCCTGCTCTGTGGGCCACCCACAGGTGCCCAAAAACATACACTAGGGGTACAGGGTTGTACCCCTACCCATGGGTGCCATAAGGGTATCCCATGGGTCTGGTCACCAAACCAGAAGAGAGAGCTGCACTGCCAGGAGTCCCACATGGACTCCTGGGCAGAAAACATGACAGAACACACGATAAAAAGGAGTAAAGGACAAGGATTCAGAGGCCCTGTCCCTCTGATGCATTTCCAGCATCACAGTCGCCCCCCCCAGACTGAGGTGGAGGGTTGGAGGGTATCTAATCTCCCACGGGATAGACACCCTCATCCAGACGGTCAACATACCTTCTGGAAAGGCCATCTGCATTATCGTGACTCTTCCCTGGTCTGTGCTCTATGGTGATGTCTAGCCCTTGCAGGCTAATGGACCACCTGAGCAATTTCGGATTCTCACCCTTCATCTGCATAAGCCACTTCAGGGGCTTATGATCAGTTTGGACCTTGAAGGTAGACCCCGTAAGGTAGGGCCTAAAACGCCTAAGGCTCCAAACTATGCTAAAACACTCCTTTTCAACAGTAGCCCACCTAAGTTCTCTACCCTTGAGTTGTCTACTGATGAATATGATAGGATGTTCTCTCCCTTTGTCATCTAACTGGGACAAGACAGCTCCAATTACGGTGTCGCAGGCATCCGTCTGGACGATAAAGGGTTGGCTGTAGTCAGGCGCACACAACACAGGTGCCCTACACAGACTTTCTTTCAAGCCATCAAAGGCCCTCTGACAGTCTTCGGTCCAATTAACCTTCCTAGGCTGCTTGGGTGATGTTAGAGCTGTCAGGGGTGCAGCTATGGTTCCATAGTCTGCCATGAAATTGCGATAGTACCCAGTGAGGCCCAAAAAGGCCCTCACCTGGGTTTGGGTAGTGGGAGTCTCCCAGTTCTGTACATCCTGTACTTTACTGGAGAGAGGTTGGATTTGACCCCCTCCTACCTCATGACCAAGATAGGTAACTTTCCCCTGAGCTATCTGGCACTTGGTGGCCTTGATAGTGTGGTTAGCCCTTTTCAAGGCCTGCAACACCTTATCCAAATGTGTCAAATGCTCTTCCCAGGTGGAACTGTAGACGGCAATGTCGTCTAAGTAAGCCACGCAAAAGGCTTCCAGCCCACTGAGCGCATGGTTGACCAATCTCTGGAAGGTGGCAGGGGCATTCTTCAACCCAAAAGGCATGACCCTAAACTGGTAGAGTCCCTCAGGTGTTGAGAAGGCCGTCTTTTCCTTGGCATGGTCCGTCAGAGCTATTTGCCAATAGCCTGAGGTAAGGTCAAAGGTGCTCACAAATTTGGCAGCACCTATGGTGTCCATGAGCTCATCAGCCCTGGGCAATGGGTGCGCGTCAGTTTTGGTGACGGCATTGACTCCTCGGTAGTCCACACAGAACCTCCAATCCTTGGTACCCGCCTGGGAACTTGCCTTGGGGACAAGGACCACTGGACTGGACCAGGGGCTGGTTGAGGGCTCAATAACACCCAGATCCAACATCTTGGCGACCTCAGCCTGGATGTGGTTCTTGACGGTATCTGACATACGGTAGCACCTGCTTTTGACAGGCACACTGTCACCAGTGTCAATTTCATGCCTACACCAAGGTGTAAGGCCTGGCGTCAGTGAAAACAGAGAGGCATACTGTTGGAGCAAAGCCCTGCAGGCCCTCTGTTGCTCTGTTGTCAAATCCGGAGAGAGATGTACTCCCTCCACTGAGCCATCCTGAGGGTTGCTATGCAGCAAATCAGGAAGGGGCTCACTCTCATCCTCTTCTTGCCCTGAAGCTAGCAAGAGACATGAGACTTCTGCTCGCCGGTGGAAAGGCTTGAGCCTGTTGACATGGAATATCTGAGGGGCTACCCCAGAGGCTCCCATGTCAACCAGATAATTGACTTCGCCCATCTTGGAGATGATCCTGAAGGGTCCAGTCCACTTGTCTGCCAAAGCTCTAGGCTTGGTAGGCTCCATCACAAGGATTTCCTGTCCCGGAGTCCAATCCACTTGCGAGGCTTTAAGGTCATGCCAGTACTTATTCAATTCCTGGCTGGCCTTGAGATTTGCTGTTGCCTGACCCATCATCTGTGTCATCCTCCGTCTGAGGCCTAACACATAGTCTCCCACTTGCTTGGCGGGACCTGGAGGGGTGGCTTCCAAGCCTTCTCTGATCAAGGCGAGGGGCCCCCTCACGGGATGTCCAAAGAGTAACTCAAAGGGGCTGAAACCAACACCCTCTTGAGGTACTTCCCTGTAAGCAAACAGCAGGCATGGCAGGAGGAGATCCCATTTCCTCCTTAGGGGTTCTTCCAAAGCCCCTAGCATGCCCTTGAGAGTTTTATTAAATCTCTCAACCAGACCATTGGTCTGGGGGTGGTAAGAGGTGGAGAACTTGTAGGTTACCCCGCACTCTTTCCACATGGTTTTCATGTAACTAGACATGAAGTTGGATCCTCTGTCAGAGACAACCTCCTTGGGGAATCCAACACGGGTGAAAATGCCCAGGAGAGCCCTGGCAACCACCTTGGCAGTAACAGTCCGAAGGGGTATCACCTCAGGGTACCTGGTGGCATGATCTACCAAGACCAGGATGAACCGATGTCCACCTGAAGTGGGAGGGTCAAGGGGACCGACGATGTCGATGCCCACCCTCTCAAATGGTGTGCCAACCCCTGGAAATGGCTGCAGTGGGGCAATGACACTGCCTCCAGTCTTGCCAGACAACTGACAAGTTGGGCAGGTCCTGCAGTGGGACTCCACCTCTACTCCCATCTGTGGCCAGTAGAAATGGGCAGAGAGCCTCTGCTTAGTCTTCTTGGTCCCAAGATGACCAGCCAAGGGCACCTCATGCGCCAACTGCAGTAGGAAGGGCCTGTAAATCTGGGGTACCACCAACCTCTTGAGGGCACCAGGTTCAGGCTTAATGGGCTCACTAACAAGGAGCTCACCCTCCCAATAAATCCGGAATGTCCTAGGCACTTCTCCTTGTGCCTGGGACAGGGCCTGTTTCCTCAGTCCCTCGAGAGAGTGGCACTCTCTCTGTCCCTTACAGAAGTCTGCCCGGGAGGGTCCCCCTTCAGCTAACAAGCATTGAAGGTCAGGATGATCCTCCGGGTTGAGAACCTCTCCCACAGGAGAGTCTTCTGTCTCTTCTCCCACAGGAGTTGAGTTTGGGTTTTCCACTGGACCCAGCCCGTCCGGAGCTTGGATCCCAATGGGTGCTGTCGGAACAGCAGGAAGAGAAGGTGTTCCCTCCACAGAGGTAGCCTTCTTGGTCTTCCTCCTTCTTGCCTTAGGCCTCACCTTTGGCTCGGGTACCTGACCCACAGCCAGACCCGGTGTCACCTGTGACCTAGTGACTGCAGCAGCAGTCATGGGAAGACCATCCGAGATCAACCCCAACTCTACTAGATCATTTCCTAACAAAATGTTAGCAGGGACATTGTCCTGAACCAGGACAGGAAGCTTTGCTGTCTTGTCTCCAATCATGAGTGTGACTAAGGCTACAGGTGATAATTTGGGAGGCCCACCAGCTAACCTGGTGGTTTGCAGAGGAGCACCTTCATAGTCCTCTGGCTTGAGCAGGGTCCTGTCCACCACTGTCATGCTTGCCCCAGTGTCTCTCAAACCAGTAGAAGGCTGGCCATTCAAGAGGACACTTCTCAAAAACCTACGGGTGTTCTGTGGGATAGTCGCCAGTACTTCTGCATACTGGTCCCAGGCCCCAAGGGACACTAAGGAAATCTCTACAGGAGCACCAAATGTGATCCCGGTAGAGGAGGGGAGGACAGTGTCCTCCACCTCAGACACGGGGTAAGGGTAGGTCAGGCTGACAGCCTGTACTCCAAGTGCCTTACCTTTACACTTGGGGTCACCCCTTTTGTGATCCAGAGCCCCACAGTCCCAACAAGCGCCAGGAGTGCGGGGTACGGTGCTGGAACCACTGGGAGCCTGCTTTGCAGCAGGTGGACTACTACTCTTATTCCCACCCCCAGATGACTTATCCCCACTAGATTTTTGGGTCTTAGGAGAGGAAGGTTTTGGTTTACCCGACTGTGACTGCTTGAGGGACTCCTCAGCTTTCTGAGAGGCTCCCTTTTCTTTGTCCTTGTCCTTCCCACTGGAGTCCTTAGGGGACACCCGGTGGGAGACCCACTTGTCAGCCAACCTAGCCAGCTTAAAGGGGTCCAAAATGTTCTGGTCAGCCACATACTGACGCAGCTCTGGTGAACAGGCTTCAGAAAAATGCTCAAAGAACAAGAGGTGAGATAATTCAACAAAAGTCTTAACCTTGTATCCATCAATCCACCCCATCATGTTCATGTGCGCAGCACTCACCCAGTCAACCCAAGACATATTCTCTCTTTTCTTAAAATCCCTGAACCTTCTAAGGTATTGGGTAGGTGTCTTGCCAAACTTGGCAATCAAAGCAGACTTCATACACTCATACTGACCCCTTTCTTCCACACTCAGCTTCAGAATACAGTCATATCCAGTTTGAGGCACTCTGCTTAACAAACACTTAGCCCAATCTCTTTTATCAACATCATGAATCGCACAAGCCATTTCAAACACTTCAATCCATTGGAGGATATCCGAACCCTCAACAAATACACCAACCAAATCTTTCATAAACTTGGTGGCGGGGGACCTGACACTCTCACTGGTTTTAGCTGAAGTCTCCACTCTAGCTTTCTCTAGCTGGATTCTCTGACATTCAGTGTCCTGGCTCTTGAGTTCAAGATCCCTATTCTTGAGCTCCACTTGTTGAGCCAACTCCTCTTTCCTAAGTTCAGCATCTATTTCCAACTTGCGGTATTCAAAGGCCAATTTCATCCTTAATAACTCAAGCTCCAAGGAATTGCTGGGGTTTGGAACAGAGGCAGCAGGAATGGCGGCATTCCCAGAAACAGATTCAGCAGAAACCCCAGGGGCAGAGTCCTCATTGGTTGCATTCCCCCCTCATCAAGAGTTTCACTATCAGTCTGGTAGTCCACCAGGGCAGCTATGAGCTGAGCCCTAGACTTATCCACAAAGTCTAACTACCTGGCTTCACAAGCACTCTGGAGAGCCTCCAAGCTCATTCGAGTCAATTTGCCATTTGCAATAGACTCCATCGTTTGTAATGCAGTTATCTTGTACACAACTAAACCTTCATTTAATAAAGTGCAGATATCCTTTGTAAGTGGCACGGTTATACACTGATTCTTAAAACCATAAGCATCCCACCTCTGCCACCAGTGTGAAAAGATTACCGGTGTGGGGTGTCTGTAGTTCTGCTCTCTATATGGTAGAAGAGAGGCACAGAGGACCCCAGCCAAGATTCTCTATTACGGTAGCAATGGACGAGCAATCAAGGCCTAGCTTCTCAGGAGGTGATGCAGGCTGGTTCTTAAGTACAGTGTACCCCAAGCACCCACAAAGGAATGTCCACAAACTGTATTGGTTACAACACAGTCTTTATATAATCAATATTCAAGATTATGTACATTTATCATGATAACTCACTTTGTACTCAGGAAAATCAACAATGGCAAATATATACAATTCTAAAGTGGTACCACCCTTTGTATTGGATCTCATTAAAGTGCATCAACAATACTGTACAATGTCACACAGATCAATAGAGTGAAACCAGCAATTGAGAGAGGAGAGAAAATAAGATGTTTGAGCAATAGGCAGAATACTGGCCCCGACCACTAGGCACTGTTCTGTGTGGAGATCCCCCCACCTGGGCAACCTGTAAAATAAAGATATAGCACAAGCCCAGTCCATATATTGTTCTGCAAGTCTTATTCCCTCCTATAATGTTTTTACCCCCCCAATGTACCTGGTGGAGTCGAGTTCTTCGAAGAGGCATTGACAGATCCTTCTTGAGCGACCCCCTTTCAAGCGGGAGTCACGGATCGTCGAGAGGCGTCGAGAAACGTCGAGGAACTCAGCGTTCGGCGACGGGGAATCGACGGCCCTTCTTGAATGCCTTCCCTTTCAAGCGGGAGACACGGGGCGTCGAACGTCCGTCGACAAACAGGGTAGAACGGCGTCGATGAGGCGACAGCTTCATCCGAGCGGTGCTCGTCGGCGTCGGAGCGTCGGCGTCCTGCAAGGCAGAGGCGTGCGGGGCACCTCGGTGACAATAGTTCTGGACCGCAAAGATTGTGGAGACGGAGGCCCAGCAAGGGCGTCGAGTCGTTCGAGTCTTTGTGGTCTTTGGGTGGCAGGAAACCCACCGGCAGGTTTCTCCTCGGCGCGTTGGTCGTCTTCGACTTTCTCCGGCCGGATAAAGCGGTCGACGGTGCGGACGAGGTAGTCCTTTGATTCGAATGTTCTTAGGCAAAGGAGCGGAAGGCTCCAGTCGTCGGCGGCACAGTGTCAAGTGGTTCCCACGGCTGGGCAACACAACTTCGACGGGCCTCCAGCGGTTACACAAACCTGCGAACCCTGGTCGACGGCGATGGACTTCGACGGCATCGATGTCAGGGTGCTTCACTTCGATCTCCTCGGCGGTCCCGTCTCGGGTCGACAGCCTTTCGGGGGTCTGTCTTCCAGGGCGCTTCGCGAAGATGGAGCAGTGCTTGATGGTCCCTCGGAGCACGGGAAGAGGGCGCCTTACCAGGTCCTCTCTCGGGTCAGTCTTCGACGATTTCCGCAGCCTTCGGATCGGTTGAAGCAAATGCAACAGCAAGTCTTCTTCTTCCAGCTGGACGTCGAGGATCAGCAGTTCCAGTTACTCTTAGAGTGAAGACTCAGCTTCTGAACGCTTCTGAATGTTCCTGAACTCCTGGCTGCTTCTGAACAATTACCAGTGGTGAGAGGTCCCCAGATATACTATTCTGTCTCTCATCCACACTGCTGGCACACACTCAGCAGCCAATCATACAGAAGGGCATTCATGCAGTCAGTCAGCCAATCAGGCACACAGTGCATTCAGGCCACACTCCTCCCTTTCAGACACACACAACAAGGAATGTGGATTGGGACAAGTACCCAGCCATTCAACACTACACACTGCATTCAGGCCAGTTTCGGGCAGGGCTGTCTCAGTCTTTGTCTCTCATGCCAGAAACCAGACAACCACAACAAGAAGTGTATATTGGTCACACACTCCATACACCCAGGTCCCACCCACAGGAGGTACCCACAACATACAGTCACTGGGAAGGCTCCAGTCAGTCTAGCTGGGCCTTCACAACAACACCATATATGGAACTTCCACCCAACAGCCAGTCAGGGGGAAGGGACAGAGTCAGGGCTTCCCAGGACTTTGGGAAAACAAGATAACAGGCAATAGAAAGCAAGAGGCCACAGGGGCCATCTTGTTTTCCATCAGGAGTCACCTGAGCCCAATGGCAGGGCCTGGGTATCCCAAAATGGAGGACACCCAGAGCACCTGTCAAATTCAGCATGGAGCTGCCACTAGCCCGTACCCTGCTCTGTGGGCCACCCACAGGTGCCCAAAAACATACACTAGGGGTACAGGGTTGTACCCCTACCCATGGGTGCCATAAGGGTATCCCATGGGTCTGTTCACCAAACCAGAAGAGAGAGCTTCACTGCCAGGAGTCCCACATGGACTCCTGGGCAGAAAACACGACAGAACACACGATAAAAAGGAGTAAAGGACAAGGATTCAGAGGCCCTGTCCATCTGATGCATTTCCAGCATCACACCCACCTCCAGTTACATGGTTTTGGTGTGCCCCGCCTCCAATACCATGGTTTCGGCTGGCCCCGCCTCCAAAACCATGGTTTCGGCTGGCCCCACCTCCAGTTACATGGTTACAAGGTGTTCCATGGTTTTGGCTGGCCCCGCCTCCAGTTCCATGGATACGGTTGGCCCTGCCTCCAGTTCCATGGTTTTGGCTGGCCCCGCCTCCAATACCATGGTTTTGGCTGGCCCCGCCTCCAGTTCCATGGTTTTGGCGTGCCCCGCCTCCAATACTATGGTTTTGGCTAGCCCCGGCTCCAATACCATGGTTTTGACTGGCCCCGCCTCCAATACCATGGTTTTGACAGGCTCTGCCTCCAATACCATAGTTTTGACTGGCCCCGCCTCCAGTTCCATGGTTTTGACAGGCCCCGCCTCCAATACCATGGTTTTGACTGGCCCCGCCTCCAGGTATATTTGGCTGCCCCACCTCCAATACCATGGTTTTGGCTGGCCCTGCCTCCAATACCATGGTTTTGGAGGCCCCGCCTCCGATACCATGATTTTGGCTGGCCCCGCCTCCACTTACATGGTTTTGGCTGGCCCCGCCTCCAATACCATCGGTTTGGCTGGCTCCGCCTCCAGTCACATGGTTTTGGCTGGCCCCACCTCCAATACTATGGTTTTAGCTGGCCCTGCCTTCAATACCATGGTTTTGGCTGGCCCGACTCCAATACCAGGGTTTTGGCTGTCCCTGCCTCCAAAACCATGGTTTTGACTGGCCCCGCATCCAATACCATGGTTTTGGCTTGCCCCGCCTCCAGTTACATGGTTTTGGCTGGCCCCGCCTCTAATACCATGGTTTTGGCTGGCCCTGCCTCCAATACCATGGTTTCGGCTGGCCCCGCCTCCAGTCACATTTGGCTTGCCCGCCTCCAATACCATGGTTTTGGCTGGCCCCGCCTCCAATACCATGGTTTTGGCTGGCCCCTCCTCAACCATGGGTTTGGCTGGCCCCGCCTCCAATACCATGGTTTTGGCTGGCCCTGCCTCCAAAACGATGGTTTTGGCTGGCCCCGCCTCCAATACCATGGTTTTGGCTGGCCATACCTCCAATACCATGGTTTTGGCTGGCCCTGCCTCCATTTGCATGGTTTTAGCTGGCCCCGCCTCCAATACCATGGTTTTGGCTGGCCCTGCCTCCAGTTACATTTGGCTGGCCCAGCCTCCAGTTATATTTGGCTGGCCCCACCTCCAATACCATGGTTTTGTCTGGCCCCGCCTCCAATACCATGGTTTTGGCTGGCCCCTCCTCAACCATGGTTTTGGCTGGCCCCACCTCCAGTTCCATGGTTTTGGCTGGCCCTGCCTCCAAAACCATGGGTTTTGGCTGGCCCTGACTTCATTTACATGGGTTTTGCTGGCCCCGCCTCCAATACCATGGTTTGGCTGGCCCTGCCTCCAATACCATGGTTTTGGCTGGCCCCGCCTCCAATTCCATGGTTTTAGATGGCCCTGCCTCCAATTACATGGTTTTGGCTGGCCCCGCCTCCAGTTACATGGTTACAAGGTGTTCCATGTTTATGGCTGGCCCTGCCTCCCATATCATGGTTTTGGCTGGCCCCGCCTCAAATACCATGGTTTTGGCTGGCCCCACCTCCAATACCATGGTTTTGGCTGGCCCTGCCTCCAATACCATGGTTTTGGCTGGCCCTGCCTCCAGTACCATGGTGTTGGCTGACCGCCTTCAGTTACATGGTTTTGGCGGGCCCCGCCTCCAATACCATGATTTTGGCTGGCCATGCCACTAGTTACATGGTTTTGGCTGGCCCCGCCTCCAATACCATGGTTTCGGCTGGCCCGCCATCAATTACATGGTTTTGGCTGGCCCTGCCTCCAATACCATGGTTTTGGCTGGCCCGACTCCAATACCAGGTTTTTGGCTGGCCCTGCCTCCAATACCATGGTTTTGGCTGGCCCGCCTCCAATCCCATGGTTTTGGCTTGCCCGGCCTCCAGTTACATGGTTTTGGCTGGCCCCGCCTCCAATACCATGGTTTCGGCTGGCCCCGCCTCCAATACCATGGTTTTGGCTGGCCCCGCCTCCAGTTACATCTGGCTGGCCCGCCTCCAATACCATGGTTTTGGCTGGCCCCGCCTCAATACCATGGTTTGGCTGGCCCTGCCTCCAGTTACATGGTTTTTGCTGGACCTGCCTCCAATACCATGGTTTTGGCTGGTCCCACCTCCAATACCATGGTTTTGGCTGGCCCCGCCTCCAATTCCATGGTTTTGGCTGGCCCTGCCTCCAGTTACATGGTTTTGGCTGGCCCCGCCTCCAGTTACATGGTTACAAGTTGTTCCATGTTAACGGCTGGCCCTGCCTCCCATACCATGGTTTTGGCTGGCCCCGCCTCCAATACCATGGTTTTGGCTGGCTCCGCCTCCAATACCATGGTTTTGGGTGGCCCCGCCTCCAATACCATGGTTTTCGCTGGCCCCGCCTCCAATACCATGGTTTTGGCTGGCCCTACCTCCATTACCATGGTGTTGGCTGGCCTGCCTTCAGTTACATGGTTTTGGCTGGCCCCGCCTCCAATACCATGGTTTTGGCTGGCCATGCCACTAGTTACATGGTTTTGGCTGGCCCCGCCTCCAATACCATGGTTTCGGCTGGCCCGCCTCCAATTACATGGTTTTGGCTGGCCCTGCCTCCAATACCATGGTTTTGGCTGGCCCGACTCCAATACCAGGGTTTTGGCTGGCCCTGCCTCCAATACCATGGTTTTGGCTGGCCCCGCCTCCAGTTACATGGTTTTGGATGGCCCCGCCTCCAATACCATGATTTCGGCTGGCCCCGCCTCCAATACCATGGTTTTGGCTGGCCCCGCCTCCAGTTACATTTGGCTGGCCCGCCTCCAATACCATGGTTTTGGCTGGCCCCGCATCCAATACCATGGTTTTGGCTGGCCCCGCCTCCAATACCATGGTTTTGGCTGGACCCTCCTCAACCATGGTTTTGGCTGGCCCCGCCTCCAATACCATGGTTTTGGCTGGCCCGACTCCAATACCATGGTTTTGTCTGGCCATGCCTCCAATACCATGGTTTTGGCTGGCCCTGCCTCCATTTACATGGTTTTGGTTGGCCCCGCCTCCAATACCATGGTTTTGGCTGACCTCACCTCCAGTTACATTTGGCTGGCCCCACCTCCAATACCATGGTTTTGGCTGGCCACGCCTCCAATACCATGGTTTTAGCTGACCCTGCCTCCAGTTACATGGGTTTTGCTGGCCCCGCCTCCAATACCATGGTTTGGCTGGCCCTGCCTCCAGTTACATGGTTTTTGCTGGACCTGCCTCCAATACCATGGTTTTGGCTGGCCCCGCCTCCAATTCCATGGTTTTGGCTGGCCCTGCCTCCAGTTACATGGTTTTGGCTGGACCCGCCTCCAGTTACATGGTTACAAGGTGTTCCATGTTTACGGCTGGCCCTGCCTCCCATACAGTGGTTTTGGCTGGCCCCGCCTCCAATACCATGGTTTTGGCTGGCCCCGCCTCCAATACCATGGTTTTGGCTGGCCCCGCCTCCAATACCATGGTTTTGGCTGGCCCTGCCTCCAGTACCATGGTGTTGGCTGGCCCCGCTCCAGTTACGTGGTTTTGGCTGGCCCCGCCTCCAATACCATGGTTTTGGCTGTTCATGCCACTAGTTACATGGTTTTGGCTGGCCCCGCCTCCAATACCATGGTTTCGGCTGGCCCGCCTCCAATTACATGGTTTTGGCTGGCCCCGCCTCCAGTTACATGGTTTTGGCTGGCCCCGCCTCCAATACCATGGTTTTGGCTGGCCCTGCCTCCAGTTACATGGTTACAAGGTGTTCCATGGGTTACGGCTGGCCCCGCCTCCAATACCATGGTTTTGGCTTGCCCCGCATCCAGTTACATGGTTTTGGCTGGCCCCGCCTCCAATACCATGGTTTTGGCTGGCCCCGCCTCCAGTTACATGGTTTTGGCTGGCCCTGCCTCCAATACCATGGTTTTGGCTGGCCCCTCCTCCAATACCATGGTTTTGGCTGGCCCTGCCTCCAGTTACATGATTTTAGCTGGCCCCGCCTCCAATACCATGGTTTTGGCTGGCCCCGCCTCCAATACCATGGTTTTGGCTGGCCCCGCCTCCAATAACATGGTTTTGGCTGGCCCCGCCTCCAATACCATGGTTTTGGCTGACCTGCCTCCAATACTATGGTTTTGGCTGGCCCCGCCTCCAATATCATGGTTTTGGCTGGCCCCGCCTCCAATACCATGGTTTTGGCTGGCCCTGCCTCCAATACCATGGTTTTGGAGGAAGGAGCACTCTCCAATCCCTCCTTAATCAGGGCCAATGGACTTCTGACTGGATGGCCATAGAGAAGTTAAAAGGGACTGCAACCTACTCCTTCCTGAGGGATTGCTCTATATGCAAAGAGAAGGCATGGCAGTAGAAGGTCCCACTTTCTTTTAAGGGGTTCTTCTAAAGCACCTATCTTGCTCTCCATAGTTCTGTTAAACCTCTCTACCAATCCATTGGTTTGGGGATGGTAGGCAGTAGATAACTTGTAGGTGACTCCACAGGTTTTCCGCATTGTTTGCATGTAGTGGGACATAAAATGTGATCCCCTGTTAGATATCACCTCCTTAGGAAAACCTACTCTGGTAAAAATACCAAGTAGGGCCTTAGCCACAGCCAGAGCCGTAACAGTCCTCATATAGGTATTGCTTCAGGACACCTAGTGGCATGATCCACTACAACCAGGATAAACCTGTTACCTGAAGATGTGGGAGGGTCAAGAGGACCAACAATGTCAACCCTGACCCTCTCAAAAGGAACTCCCACCACTGGGAGAGGCACAGGGGTGCCACATTCTTGGCTTCACTCTTGCCAGAAGTTTGGCAAGTGTGGCAGCTCCTGCAGAATTTGTATACTTCTGAACCCATCTTATGCCAGTAGAAGTAAAGAGAGCACCTTTCCTTGGTTATCTTAAAACTTAACTGACCAGCCAAAGGTATCTCGTGGGCTAACTGCAGGAACTGGAGTCGGTTCACTAGAGGTACTACAAGTCTTTTGCAGTCTCCAGAGGTTGACTCAGTCGGTTCACTGTAGAAGAGGCCATCTTCCCAGTGCAACCTATACTTTCCAGGCTCAGTCCCATTGAGCTGAGAAGCTGCCAGTAGGCAAAGACCTTCAAGAGTAGGACACTTTCTTTGCTTCTGCTGAAGTCTGCCCTTTTGGGTCCACCTTCTGCCAGTAAAGACTGCAGCTCAGGATGGTTAACAGGGTCAAGATCTCCAACCAGAGTAAGATCTTCTTCTAGATCTGATTCCTCAGTGTCTAGTTGAACCATACAGGGTTGAACATCACACTCGGCCTCATCAGGAGGAGGAGTCACAGATGGGACGTTGGACAATCTTGGAGATGTCCTTCTGGGCACAGGAGTGCTTGCTAGTTTCTTGCTGGCAGACTTGGGTTTCCCCTTTGTCTCTTTCTGTCCTGCAATGGCAGTAAGTAAGTCCTGTGGATTTGGGGTGGTCATTTCTTCTATCAAATCCCCAGGAGAGCCTCTCAAGGTTCTCTCCCTAGCAGACCTTGTGAGCTCCTGCTTCCTTTTGCTGGGAGGCCAGGGGGTACGGGACACAACTCCAAGAGTTTTAAGGTCATTACCCAACAGGACTCTCCCAGACATGTTATTTTGCACACTTACAGGTATTCTGACAGTCATGTCATTGCACTGGATGAGAGCTGGTAACTGGGGAACCATTTGCACAGGGCCTACAGCTAACTTGGTTAGGTGTTTGGGTGCCTTAGCAACATCCTCCACCTTGAAAAAACATTCATCAACCACAGTTGTGCTTGCTCCAGTGTCTTTGATAGCAGTGGTTTCCTGACCATTCACAAGAACACTATCTTTGCAATACTCTTTAGTATTATCTGGGATTGAGTTATATACATCTAAGTTCTGTTGTTCCCAAAGACTCAAGGATACTAGAGAAACACTATCGGAGACTCTCATGGGCTCATCAGCTAGTAACTGAAAGTTTCCACAGGCTATAGGTACTTCATCCACCTGGGAGAAGGCTAAGGAGACAGTGTGGACCCCTGAAGGTTTACCCTTACACCTGGGATCTCCTTTCACATGGTCAGTTGACCCACAAACAAAGCATTTACCAAATGCTTTTTTGAATGGGGGTTTGTTCTCACCTCCATCTGGTTTGGGACCAGATGGTATACTAGCCTGATTCGGTTTCCCTTGTGGTTTACCCTGCTTATGTTTGGGGCCCTCTTTTGGATTGAAATTATTGGAATTCTCTTTGTTGTCTTTCTTTGGCTGCTTTCCCTCATCCTTCTTCTGAGTTGCCCCAGAATCCTTGTGAGTAGCTCTGTTGGCAACCCACAAGTCAGCAGCCTTAGCTAACTTCTTAGGATCTCTCTCCTTTGAATCAGCCGAGTGCTGTCTAAGCTCAGGAGAGCATACATCAAAAATAGACTCCAACATTACAAGATTCCTCAAACCTTCATAAGAGTTCACTTTGTAACCCTTCACCCAACCATCTAAGTTTTTCAAACATTCACACACCCAGGTAGCCCAAGGGGTACCATCATGCTTTTTGAGGGTCCTAAACCTCTTAAGGTACTGGGAAGTGGTCTACCCAAATCTAGCTATTAATGCTAGCTTCACACACTCATAATCCTGTTTATCCTCCTCCCCTAACTCCATTACAGCATCACTTGCAACAGGGGGAAGCCTAGAGAAAAGCCAAGGAATCAACTGATTCTCCGAGATACCCTTAATCCCATGATTGTACCTAAACATTGCTAATTTCTGAAACCCTTGCTGTCCATTCTGAAAATTCCCTGATTATTCTGACAGTATCCTTGATTATTTTGGCAACCTCTCCCTCTATATCCCCTTCCTCTTGGAGCATATCCATTATTTGACTGATCAAACTGTATTTGGTTATTTACTTGTGGCATAGGTACTATCTGCTGCGGCCTTGAACCACCCATGTTAGTTAACATTTCCCTTCAGTGGCATATTTGGATAACTTTTTCTACACTAACTTTGCTTCTTCACTTTTGCGTGAATCCTCCTTTTTGCGATTCTTTTCCTGCAAGAGTCTGCAACAATGTGCAATGGGCAATTGAATTTCCGACCATGGTTTTGCTTCTATCCTTACTATCTTCTTGAGCTGTTTCTGCACCTGCTCTGGTAGCCCTTGGCATAATATGTGATAAAATACAGGTATAGACTTTCCCCAAGCCTTGCATGTTTCAAGCGCCCATGCGTCTTGAAGATTTTGAATATAAAGCAACGGATCTCCTTCCTTCATTTTTCTCGTCATTATAGCTCCCATATCAGACGTGTCTGGGTATAACACTTGAAGTGCTTTCCAAATTGCTGGTCTGCAATAATTGAATGGTGCTCCGTCATGCACAAGTTTTTCCCATTCCCCGTAACTCTTTCTGGGCTTGCATTTCATGATATACTTTATCAATCGTTTCCCCAATGCTTTGTGAATCAAATTCCTCTTCGAGATTTATTCTAGACGTACCTGGTAATGGCTCAGACTCAGGAAATAATTCTTCTATATCCTCCCAGTCTACCCGTGGATTAAGATTTCCCACTTCATTTTTCAAATACTCGAGATCTCGTGCTCTCTGTCTCCTTTTTCGTTCTATGTCATCATCAACTTCTCTGCGCTTTCTCGCCTCTTCCCTTATTCTATCTTCCTCTTTCCTTTTCATGTCCCTTTTCTCATTTATCCTTTGCATTTCCTCATCCTTCCGTCTCTGTATTCTTTTCTCTCTTATCCTGTCCTGTTCATTGGTCTCTCTACTTTTATTATCACGCTTTCTTTGCTCTTCTGCTCTCTCTTGCTTTTTAGCTTGCTCATCTTGATATAACCGTTCTTGTCTTTGTCTATCTTTTATCTTTGCTCCCTCATCTCTCAACCATTCCTCCCTCTCTTTGTCCTTTCTATCTCGTTCATCTCGCTCTTCCCTTTGTTTCACATCTTCAATGTTTTTACCATCGAGTTTAATTAAAATCTGACCTCTCAACCATTCGTTCTGTATTAGCGCCATCTCATCCATTTTATCCTTATCTCCTTTCCATATCTTTATTTCTCTTCTTAGATCTAGGGATGTGCTTGCTTGGTCACTTTTCTCCTTGTCGCGTCTCTCCTTGTCCCTCAGGACT
Source organism: Ambystoma mexicanum (assembly GCF_040938575.1). Lineage (NCBI taxonomy): Eukaryota > Metazoa > Chordata > Amphibia > Caudata > Ambystomatidae > Ambystoma > Ambystoma mexicanum. Next base: position 386,297,195 of record NC_090937.1, read on the forward strand.
TTGGAGGTTATATCTTTCTCGGTGTCCTTCTCTAGGCCCTCGTCACTACTTTGCGTAGGTGACTCATATGACGGATTGCTATAACCCGTTGCTGCTTTAAGCTCCCTTAATGGGTATAACCCTCTGTCTTTTTTAATCTCATCTTTCATTTTGGGTGGGCAGGGCAGAAGGCTCTTCACCTCCCTCTTTGCATATATTGAGTATCCAATCTAGAGGAGGCTCCTCCTCCTTTTCGTGTTCATACATTTTCCAAAGCTCTAGACTCGCTAGGCGCTTTTCTAACTTTTTTCCTGCATATACACCATGCAAATATGTCATAATATGTTGTAGAACTGTTCTCAACAATGACCCTCCTTGTGCCCATGGCATAAACATTTTATCTGCAGTTCCTTTAACCCATTCTGCACTATATTGTTTAAGTTTAGGTGCGTGCTTTGGTACCTGTTTGCAAAGATCAATATAAATGAAAAACCAGCCAGCGGAATGAATTGAAGATACTCAAACAGGCCGCTAAAAGGCCACCAAAACGGGGGGAGGACCCCCAAGGGTCACAACACAGATCAATCCACTAAGAACGAAACAATCGTTAAAAATACTGTATTTATTTAGAATTTGTACTCGTTAAAATAAGTATTAAATCATCTGAAGTTCTGTACAAAAAATACGCAAAGTGACAACATTAATGTATCAATCATAAAGTGCATCGTGTAAAGTGACTGAGTGCTAGTTTCACTGTTGGCTGTAAGTGAAAAAGTCAAAGAAATAAATCACAGTAGACCTAGATGCTACTAGATTGATCCCAAAAAGGGGTTTCCCGGGCGAGCTCAGAAAGTCACTCGATAAGGGAAACCACAATCGCCTATTCAGATCTGAAGGCAAAAGGGCCAAAAAATAAATCAACAAAGGGCAATCTAGTCACTAAAGGATCATGCAGCCAACCACAATGGTTAGTTACAGCACTGCACAATATAATGAACACATAAACATTGAAAAAAATGCTAAAATTAGCCAAGGGATGCTATGCGTCAACTACTCTTGTGTCAGGACAGGAACAATGTGACATACAGTACAATAGACCTGGCACAATTAACAGATAGTAGTTTCGATGGAGAAAACACGTCTAACTCAAAAGCCGACGATATCCATCTTCATCAGGACGTGGCATTCCCGTAGGCGTCATAATTCTTTGAAATTCATCTGTGTCTTAATTTACACAATATATTTAGAGAACAAGGTTAAACATTTCACAATGTATAAAACACACCATAGTCTCAACCAATTAGGCTGGTCCCGGAATCCTGTCGATAAGTCCAGGAAGTATTAATCAGGCCGTGCCATAGACTGGGTCTCTATGAATTAGACCTGGAAAATCCTCCCTCACCACTGCGGCAGCCCCTGGACACTCCGCTGCCAGAACAACCTGCTCTGTGATCTCCGTCACTGCTGTTTGCAAAGATGCACTAGTGGCGTAACTTCTTCAATTTTTAAGGTTTCACTTTTCTCTTTGTTACCACTTTGTTTGTGCTTTAGTTACAGTTTGCAATTTTCTATTTCAATCAACATACACTTATGAGTGAGCACCAATCGTCCCAAGCTCCAATCCCGTCACAATACAATTTTTTACTTTAATCTTGCTAAAAAACAACCATCAATGTTTTTTAATCTTAAAATAATCACTTTTCGTGGCTTAACTTCACGTTTTCTCTATGACTTAGAACATTTCTTTTTTCAATCCTGACATTATCACACCTTTCAATCACATAAAACAAAACAGACGAACTTGACCGGTGACATATACGTGCACCTCACGATCCTCTTCTTAGGACGCGTCTTACCCTCTATTAATCTGCTCCGATTGGAACTTAAGCTAATTCCCTTAAGAAAGTCTTTAAACGTATCTCGACTCCTATATGCCTCACGTAAAGGGGCTCTGAATTAAAGCTTCTTCTAGCATTCTTTAAAATCTAGGAACAGGGAGTATCCATATAGCGCGGCTACACCTCATGACTATTTTCTTCATTTATAACTTGGAAACACTCAAGTCAATATTTTTTCCAAATATACGTATATATATTACGCTCTTACTCTTACATTATATTTTATCCCACCTCCCTCCGTTACTCTCAATTACTTACTATGCATGCATCCTTTTGCCACACTCTTTGGTCTTATTCACTCACCGTTCGCATTTTTATTGTCTTTGGACCGTCGGGATCGCCGCCTCTTCGGAATGCTTTCCGATCTGCTTCTTGCAGGTGTGGGCGGGGTGCCTCCTGAAACTAGGGGTCCCGTCAACCGACCTTGCAAGGATTTGGTCTTAATCTATACACAAGCTATGGGGAGCTTCACGTCCTGTCAGCCGAATGGCAAAGGTCGTGTGATATTGCCTAGACTCTAAAATTACTTATGTCGACGGCCGATGGTATCTTATCAAACCATCTAATCTCTGCTTCCAAGTGAACTGGAGACTTCCAGCCCTTTCAGATGAGTAGCAACACCTTTGAGATGGATGGGGATGCAGATTTTAATCAAACATCAATAATTCAGACTACACAAATAGCTTGGCAAAAGTTAGTCTGTTTTAATGAAAGTAATTAAAACAGGGACTAAAATGAACATCAGCAAACGCTCGATATTCAACTCTCTCAGATTTATGAAAAAACAACATTTTTATAGACCAAAAGTGTCACTACTGACATGTAGACCTCTGTTATTACCAACGTCATCCTACGTGGCAAACCTTTAAAACCTATCGGGATGTGGGATTGGCTCTAATTGAGTAATTAAGCATAGGTGCTATATCTGTATAGAGTAACGAAGATAAATAATTGGATAGTCAACAACAGGTGGGGCAACTAAGCCTTTCTTTCAAAATGGCCACTATGAACGTCATTAAATGTATGACGTCCCATTGGCTATGAAAATTATATGAACCCCCAACTACGTGATACCCTACAATTGGTTGGCTTCTAACCCTGTCAGTACTTTCCACCTACGTGAGCAGCACACAGATCTGAACAACCAGTTGCAGGCAAGCTTATCCGAATACCAGCTTCCCACCAATTAAAAAAACAATCCATCATCACTTCAATGGTTCAGTGTCAATTAATTCTTCAAAATTGGCCTTGAGTTTGTACTGTGCTATGGGACTTTTTAAGGAGTATGTGTACTATCTGGCTTCTGTGCGTAGGTGTGAACTTCTCATCCGTCCAATTTTCTTCCATCACATGACTGGACACCATGAATTGAGCCTTTTTATATATTTGATTGCATTCTTTAATAGTCTTCTGACATCTGGTGTTTTTACTTGACCTTCGTGCACAGGAGCTTCTGTTCTTTCACGTTAATTGTATCTAATGTCAGCCAATTCCAGTTCCTGATAAGACAATGGGCCTCATTACGACCCAGGCGGTAAGTTACCGCCTGGGTCGTACCTTTACCACCATGGCGTAAACTACGTTTACTCCATGGTGGTTGGCGGACTTACCGCCCCATTCCGAGGTCGGCGGGGCGGTAAGTCCCCAATCCCCATTTACCCTTCCCCATTCCCATTTTTGCCCCATAGGGCGTAATGGGAGTGGGGAAGGCGTTAATTACGCCACCCTAGATTACGGTGGCGTAATTAACATCAAGGTCCCTTAGCGCCATGGATTTTAACACCTGCTAAAAGCAGGTGTTAAAACCTCCATGGGGCTAAGGGACCTCGGAATCAGGCGGTAAGGGTCGGCGCTGTTTACGCCGCCGTAAAACCCTTACCGCCTGAGTCGTAATGAGGCCAAATGGCTCTTTGGCTCATTCAACTCCTTAACTGAAATATATTCTGTTTAATTCAATTGCTTTTGTAACTGCGACACCGATTTGAGGCCTTCCCTGTTGCTCAAGATTGCTATATATGTAGTGGAACATTCATTCTTTATTCAATCCATACGTATCTATGAGGTAGATATGTATATATTGGTGCTTGCCACTGTCTCTTCACTATAAGCATGTGGCTAGCTTTATGATTGCTTTGCTGCTTGCGTTTCATTGCATCTGTACACGTTTAAACTAACTTAGTTTCTTCATCATGGTTCATGCCATAAGTCTCTTCATCTTGATCCCAAGATGTCACTTATCCTTGGTACTTCTTCATTTATGTAAATCATCTGCCTCCCTGGTCATGTTATTTTCTATATGGAATCGATTCAGTTTCATATGACGTCACCATTTATCCTGGTCATTCAGTTTCTTTACCTCGTCAGGACTCGCATTCAAATGGTAATCATATTGTCTTGAATGTAGGTACCGTTTGCCTAATGGGTACTTAACTTCCCATATTCTCTTAGGTATAGGCACTCTATTTGGTACTGGACAGAGTCGGTGCTCTTCTTCTTGCTTTCTGATTAGTGTAGTATGCGTCACATACTTTGGTCCATACTTCGCAGGTAAAGTAGGTGAGGTTGGTGGAGTGGGGGTACTTGGCTCCTCCTCTACACTAGAATCGCTAGGATGTTTCGCATGATGAGTTTATATCTATAATTTACTGAATACACCAGCCTTGCCACATTTCACTACAGAAACATATGTTGTTCTTAGTGATGAATAGCTTTTACAGTCAGAGACGCTCACGAGTGGCAGTGATAACCTGTAACATGTCTTCTCCAGTAGCCTCTCTTTAAATTAACCATGTGAAAAATGCATTTTTACTTGAGACACTGCCTTGATTATTATAATTTCTTACGAGAAAGCAACTGTGGGTGATCCGCCGTTCCTTTTCAGTGCAAGCAATCCAGATGTGCTCATTCACATTATCTGAAAAAGACACGTTAGGCAAGTTTTTCTCGTGTTAATATAATTGACGTATGACTTCTTATTTACTCCCTGACATCATCATAGTCATTCATAAGGAGCATCCAGCAGGACCAACGTAATGATGTCATCACGTGTTGATGACATCAGATGCCCTGTCAACCTTGTAAAGTTAAATAAAAAGCCATTCAACAGAGCAATATCAAGGAGTGCACACACTCTGAGGTAGCAGGACTTGCAGAGAAGCTGGTGAACAGCAAGGCACCACGGAATGATGGAATAACCAACCTGGCAATCAAGAACCTCCCGCCGGCATCTCCACCTCCAAGAGATCTTCATTGCATGAATGAGACTTCAGCACTTCCAGAGATCCTGGATGGAAGCAAGGATGATCGTATTCCCTACGGCCGGCAAACCACTGAGGGACCCTGTGAACTACCACCCCATTAGCCTGCTCTCTGCATTATCAAAGCTCCTGGGGAAGGTCCTGCTTGCCCACCTCTGCGACTTTGCATCCAAAATAAATCTACTAGCAAAGGAACAGTTTGGATTTCAAAAGGTGCATGCAATGACCCACCATCAGTTATGGATGATTCAACATCAACAAGTTCACGGGAATCGTTTTCTTGCATATCGCCAAAGCATTCAACAGACTCTGGCATAAGGGATTGCACAAGGGATTGCTGCACAAGATTATCGGCATGGGATTTCCAAACTACCTGTTGAAGACGACTGCAAGCTACCTGGTAGCTACCTGGGAGCCCACACCTTCCATGTCGCCATGCGGTCTGAGATGTCCTCATCACGTTCCATCCAAGCAGGCATGCCACAGGGATTGAATTTCAGACCCTTCTGTTAAACCTTTTCACCAATGACATCCAAAGAGATCTCCACAAGACTGACCTGGGATTGTATGCGGACGATGTTGCAGTCATCTCCCAGTCGTTCAGTGAAAAGGAAGTGGTGAAGAACATGTAATGGTGGCAAGGGACTGAGCTTAGGGCCCTTTAGGAAAGTGCATATGTAATGGAGGGATCATACAGAATAACTCTGTGTCCAAATAAGCGAGCGAACCAACACAGGAAGATGGTAAAGTACTGTTGTATTCATGAATAAACAAATAAATGACACTTCTCGACATGTGCCATTCAGTTTTAACTAAAGTACTATCCTTCGGTGTACACGGGTTTTGGCCTAGGGGCCTTTTTCAAAACCAGACAAAAACCCAATGATGCGTGACTTAATTTCCTGCCATTGGGTAAATTAGTGTTCATAAGTCATTTCATCCTCGATGAATCCCTTCGCAATTCTTGGATCAGGAGTTAAATTCTCCTAATTCATTCTAATTAGGATCGCAGCCGCCATGAGAACTTAGCGCCTGGATCCAAGAAATGCACAGTGTGCACGATGGACCCCAGCCGGCCCATAGGACTTGGGGTTTCCAAACAGCACTTTAAGATGAGTAACAGCACCCTTGAGATGGATGGGGATGCAGATTCGTACTCTTGCATCAAAAGGCCCCTAGGCCAAAACGCGTGTAAACCGAAGGACCGTACTTTAATTAAAACTGAATGGAGCATGTCGAGAAGTGCCATTTATTTGTTTATTCACTACATTTTTGGAGTCAGGGTTTAACTCCAAAAATGCTTCATATGCGACAGAAGTAACAATTAGATTAAATCCAACGAATCAGAAGTACCCATCCAGGTCGCAAAGAGATTCTTCCTAATCACCCCAATGTCATTCTCGCATTACTGTTTTATTAGCAATGATCTAAAACAGGGAGTTTACAACAAACCACAATGGACATACCCTCACTCTCTCACGATTTTTACTCAAATCATAGTTTATATATCAAAAATACATCAGAGGCGATGTCATACTATGTGGCAATAATGAAAAGTCTATCAAGGGTTGAGATTGGTTAAGGGGAACATCTAAGCATACTTTCTATAGGAACTAGGATTGTAATTGTCTGCCAACTATCAGGTGGAAAACATACGCATACCTCTAAAACATGTCATATTCAGAAACATTAGGTACACAGTTTCTCATTGGTCTTCAAACTATAAGGTCCTTCGTTATATGGACTGCTATAATTGGTTGGCATGCTTGTGCCATTTCTGGAACATTCGGTTCATATAGCAGCACGTAAGCCCAGACCCAGGTTCAAGGAGATGAGGCATGACACCACCTACACACTCAATTAGCCCAGCATCTATCTTCACCCATGCCTTCTGCCATGAAGATTGTCTTTGAACTTGGCCTTGCAAAGTATCCATGTCTTTCAGAATACACAGGAGTGAGAGCACTCGCTATCATGCTCCGGGACTCCAAGTTCGAACTCTATTTTCATCCTTTGCTCACGTGACAGGAGACCATGAATTGGTCAATTTTAAAGGGTTTTAAATGCTCTAAATGAATTAAACTTGCCACTTTTGGAGTTCTTCCTTTGAACCTTGACAAGGGATGATTTATCCTCCACACGTTCGCCCATTTCCAGAATAGATAGCTGACGTTGGCTGTTTCAGTCTTGACTCCAGGCCAGACAACCTCCGCTTGCAGCTCCAAGATTCTACTTATTCTTACTGCAACAGAGTTTTCCTTCCTTACATATAGCCAACTTCTATGATGACTTAGTATACCTTGCATTTCAGCATATCCACATTTATTGAACGGCTGATTTTCTGAAGCACTTGTGCATGTGTAATCTTCTTTTTCGTATTTAAAAGTCATTTGATTATTTACTTCGTCATTAGTTTTTTTAGGACATGTACATCATCTTTAGTCAGTATCTAAGGACTTCGTGCATACTTTTTGTGACATCACCAGCTCCTTTTCTCTGCTCTCTCTCATATTCCTTCAGGGAGTTCCTCCCTTAGGTTGTCATCACTTCGGGGATGCATTCAGTAGGTTTGTCTCAAAAGGTATCTTCTTTCGAACACACGCTGTGGTATTGCCACAATGGCTGGTGTCAAACACAGCACAGTCTCATGTTTCCAACATATGGAAGTAAGGGGGGCATAGTTTCCTGCAGAGGTTTGGAGCTGCTCCTCTACATTCCCCCCTCTGGTTGAGTCCTCAACAACCTCCTCGAGTGTTTCAACATCCTCATATTTTTTCTTGAAGAAGTGTTTCTTAGATGTCCATATTTTCATCACTCCCCCCAGAGGGGGCTTGCTGATTTGACATGTTTATCTACACTCCAGGTCATGTAGCTGCATTGTCCATTCAGCGTACAATAGACCCATCGTCCCACGTACTTCTAATGATTCTTTGGATACAACAACTTTGTTCCCTCAGGTGCCATAATACTAGCCTTTCAGGGTAATTCATAGATTTCAGCGCAGAGGCAGCACACGTGAGCAGTGCAGAGAGCTAGCGTGCGCCACCGTGCACCAGCCGTGTGCGCTAAATAGCATTCTGGCGCACCGTGTATTCATGGAATATCAAAGCCATTTTGAGCGCTGGCGCAGAGAACGTCCCGCAGTGCCAGTTATGCCCCCAGGAACGCCCCTTGCGCAAGAATAAGGCATTGAAATCCCCAATGCAGCGCAAAGGGCCGCGCTAACCCTGCACCAGTTCACAGGGCCGGGACAGTGCATTTGGGGGGTGTGTGGGAAGTTTCACACGCGATAGGCGTGGGGCGAGTGGGGCACGTGTATTTCGGGGGTGTGCGTGAAGTATCACACGCGATAGGCCTTGTGCGAGCGGGGTACGTGTATTCCGAGGGGTGCACGGGGAGGATCACATGCCATAGGCCTTGGGGAGTGGGTTAAGTGTATTCTGAGGGGTACACGTGGAGAATCACACGCGATAGGCCTTGGGGAGCGGGGTACATGTATTCCGAGGGGTGCGTGGGGAGAATCACACACGATAGACCTTGCGGAGCGGGGTACGTGTATTCCGAGGGGTGCGCGGGGAGAATCACACGTGATAGGCCTTGGGGAGCGGGGTACGTGTATTCCGAGGGGTGCGTGGGGAGAATCACACGTGATAGGCATTGGGGAGCGGGGTACGTGTATTCCGAGGGGTGCGCAGGGAGAATCACACGCTATAGGCCTTGGGGAGCGGGGTACGTGTATTTGGGGAGTTTGGGGAGGTTTACACGCGTTTTCGCTGCCACGGGAGGGGTACATATACTCCTGGTGTGCCCCAATGCGAATTGGCAGTGTGTGTCCTCCCAGGTGTGCCCTCTCACCCCTCCTCAGGCATTGCAGGCAGCCCACAACACAGGGGACTATCCTGCAGCCCTGGCCATGCCCCACAGGCAGCCCATCCACCCTGGCCATGCCCCCAAGCCACCCGACATGTCACCATGCACAAGAGAGCACCAACACATGTCCCCCTGCACTCCCACCAACCCAGCAGTGACAGGCTCCTGCCAGAAAGCCCCCGACTCATGTCCCCCTGCACCCCACCCACCCAGCAGTGACAGGCACCTGCCAGCAGGCCCCGACTCATGTCCCCCCACCCACTCACCCACCCAGCAGTGACAGGCACCTGCCAGCAGGCCCTGACTCATGTCCCCCCACCCACTCACCCACCCAGCAGTGACAGGCACCTGCCAGCAGGCCCTGACTCATGTCCCCCCACCCACTCACCCACCCAGCAGTGACAGGCACCTGCCAGCAGGCCCCGACTCATGTCCCCCCACCCACTCACCCATCCAGCAGTGACAGGCACCTGCCAGCCGGCCCCGACTCATATCCCCCTGCACCCCAACCCACCCAGCAGTGACAGGCACCTGCCAGCAGGCCCCAACTCATGTCCCCCCACCTACTCACCCACCAGCAGTGACAGGCACCTGCCAGCAGGCCCCGACTCATGTCCCCTCACCCACTCACCCAACCAGCAGTGACAGGCACCTGCCAGCAGGCCCTGACTCATGCCCCCCTGCACCCCAACCCACCCAGCAGTGACAGGCACCTGCCAGCAGGCCACAACTCATGTCCCCCCACCCACTCACCCACCCAGCAGTGACAAGCACCTGCCAGCAGGCCCCAACCTATGTCCCCCCCAACACCTCATGACGATCCACAATCATGGGCCTCATGGCCACCCAAATCACACCCCACGCCACCCCAGTCCAAACACACAACCAGGTATGACATCCACCCCACAATGAAATCCCCATCACATGATACATCCCAAATGGCAAGTATGCACATCAACACAATGGGTGCATTTGATTGAGAAAACACACATTGCGACGTGCATGAAACCAAAGAGAGAATACCACACATTGAAGTAGGAAATAAAAATGTATTAAACACAAAAGCATGGGAATGAAATGAAACACACAAAAATGGAAATAAATAATGAAAAGCTGCATGTCCAAAATATAAACCAAAAATGCATGATAGCAAAATCCAAAGCAATCCAAAGGCACTGTCCAAAGTGTCAGTCCGGCAAAACAAATACAAAGTGCAAAAACAATCAAAAACCATTGATCCATCGAAAAAAAACAATAATAAGCCAAATCCATTGTCGAACTATTAACAAAGTACAAATCCAGGGTCCATGTGCCCAATCATTGAAATGAAACCTATTAAAAAAAACCTACCTAATGAAGAACTATATACAAAAACGTGGGGCATTGGCCAAGCGCCCCAAAATAAATAAAAACAGAAAGGAAACCTAACACTAACTAACTATATACAATGGCGGCGGGCAAGTCCTACGGCTCACTCTGTGATGTCCCGGGCCAGGGCATCATCGAACTCCATGTCAATGTCCTGGAGGCGGGCCTCTGCCCTGGCCCCGAGGTCTCGCAGGGATGCAGTCATGGCCTGTTCCAACTCCCTGCGAGTTGCCTCGAGGCACTCAGCCCACCTCAAAGCCCGGCGCATAGAGAACTCTGTCCTGATCATGGTGCGCCGCGCCTCTTCCGCCCGCTGCCGCTCTGCATCTATCCGCTGGCCCAACTGCTGCCACACGGAAGACACTCCCATTCCAGGGTCCTCTTGCCCACCGGCCAATGCCTGCCCCTCTGATATTGATGGCCCCGAGCCATCATCGCTCCCACCTTGAGCCTGCTGCTGCTGTCCATGTGCCCTGACCGATGATGCCGGCACATCCTCCATCTGCTGGTCTCCAGCTGGTGGGGTGTCCACCCCTGCTGGACTTCCGACTCCCGGCTGTGGCAGGGATGGCAGCTCCACCAAGCTGGCTGCGTTGGTCGGGCCAGGTCCACAGGGGGCCCTGGTGGAATCTGGCCCGGAAGACGGCAGGGAGAACAACTGGTGCATAGCCTCCACAGAGGAGGAGAGGGCCACCAGAGTGCTTGACACATGTAGGAACCCTCCGACCAGGGCCCGTTGCCATGCAGCTCTTCATGATGGCGTGCGTGGTCCCCCCAGGAAGCACGCACGTCATCAAGAATGACACGGGTGCGCAACGCGACACCAATCAGGATGGAACCCATACGGTCAGGGGTCTCCTTGTCCACAGGTAGTGGACTGCTAGATGACGTGGGCCTCCCCCCTACCTGCGGACAGGCCTGGGATGAGGCATCCCTGCTGGTGCATGGTGGTGAAGTCACAGGGTCAGGGACAGTGACATGCACAGGCCCCTCTGCGGCGACCTGTGCTGCCTCCTGCCCCTGGCCCTGGACTGCACCACTTGCACCAGTGGTACTACCCCCACCAGGCCCCATGTGCGGCTCAGTAGTGGCCTCCTCCTCCTCTGTGGAGACCACCAACCTGGATGTCTCTGCACCGTCTTCCGCCATCGCAAGCCCCTGTGGGAGCTCACCCGGCCCTTGCGCTACAGTCGTAGTGGCAGACGCGGCACCAGTCCCCTTGCTGCCAGATGATGGCAATTCCTGGGAGGATGGCTGGGCCTTGCGTCGCCGCCCGGTGGAGGCATCCCCTCCGCTTTGCTCCACAGCGCCATCACCGCCCTCTTCTTCACTCGACGCTGCGTAGAGGGAGACATAGAACACAAGCATCAGGGTACTGTACAATAGTCAACTGAAGCAGGAGACCAGGTGAAATACCCAGTCATACAGCCGCTCTCCGAGATCCCAATCTGGGTTGTAATTAATTTCAGATCATATAGGCGTTCAGTATCAATTTGTAGAAGTAATGTTAAAACAAACTCAAAAGATGTAGTTATTTTTCAACGATGATTTTATCTGTCAAACCATAGTTTTATGAAAAAGTAAATGGTTGTCACTAATAACGTTTTAGTGAGGAAGGATTTGCCACAATAGCTCAATAATCAGACTAAGTTATGCCAATGCATTTCGGAATAGATATTCCTTCATCAGGGCAAGTCTAAACAGCATAAACATCATATGTACATTCACATGATTAAAACAAACAGTGCAAAATCCAAATTTCACATATAATACCAAAAGTGTAAAGTACATACCAATAAGTAGTGTTTGTAGAAGGAAAAGGTGGACGGATCAAAAAAACAGAAGAAAAGAAAAACTAATCAGTATTTAAAGGTAAGCGCTATCTAAATGTAGCTATGTATAAAGAAAATAGTCAATTACCTGAGATTGGTAAGTCAAACGTAGCAAATTGAATTAGGGCTATCATAGTCAAATAAACAAACTGCCCGCCGAGCTCAGTGAAGTACGTGTCACTGAAAAGCAGCATCTGTAAGCAGGAGGTCGTGTTAGTTACTTTCAAGAAGCGTTCCAGGTTAGAAGCGTTGTTAAACGCGTTGTTAGCAGAACGTGTGTATATAAAGCTTACCGTCATGGAGAACGGAGTGGAGCTGTTCTCTCTGGGTCTGCTGATAGCAGACTGACCTCGCCGCATCGGAGCGTTGCTAGGCAACGTTGTGATATATGACACGTGATCGTGGCCCCTCTAGAAGGGCGCGCGCTATGTGTCGAGGCTGTAATTAAGCCAGTGGGCTTGAGTAAGGTTGAAATAAATATTTACTGGACCTAATAGGCTCATAACAGGAAAACTAGACATTTAGAAATAGAAATTCACAGAGCGAAAAAATCATAGAAAGTGAAGAAATCTTGGCTATATGATCACCGTAAATTGTCAAAACATCACCAATGTAATGGATTGAAATCCCTAATTAGATACATAACAATTTCAAACATTTTCATCACTCACAAGTATACATCAATGCTGCCAGTGGTGTCGTCCGGAAGGGCGGCACCTTGGGTCCTGGACGGAGGTCCAGGAAATGCAGCATTTGTAACAGTAATACATAGTGTTGTTGTATAGCCATTTGTACATATAATGCCAGAGTGTACCACCACGATTTTAAGTTATCATCCTCAATCATATCATTTGGGTCATGGTCCCACTTGCGCCTAAATCTTAATTCAAACAACTAGGTCAAAACAGAAAGAGTAACATGTAATTAAAGAAAACAACATGCAATTAAAGAAAACAATGATAATTAATCTCCTTGTTTAGTCCATTAGGGACTAAACTGCCAAGTTTGTCTATCCAGAAGGTCTCTCTGCGATTCAGGCGTTGGCATAAATCTTCATGAGGGTTGTTTTTTGTTAGTACCTCCAGAATCACAAATCTTATCTGTGTGACATTATGTCCATTGGCCACCCAATGTCGTGCCACAGCTGAGTTGGTATTTGCATTTCGGATACAGGACCGATGTTCACCCCATCTAATTTTGGCTGTTCTTGTCGACTGTCCGACATAGAATTTACCACATGGGCATTTAATACCATAAATAATATTGCTGCTGTCACATGTGCCAAAAGTCTTGAGCAGAATCCTTTTCCGTGTTCTGGGATGATGAATGGTGTTGCCCTTAATAACAAAGTTACAATTAACACAATGGAGGCAAGGAAATGTTCCATTACGGTGAGTTGTGGGTCCCTTCGGTGTAGGTTTGGTTTGTAGAAACTTGAGAGATGAACTGGTGCAAACCAAACCTACACCGAAGGGACCCACAACTCAACGTACTGGAACATTTCCTTGCCTCCATTGTGTTGATTGTAACTTTGTTATTAAGGGCAACACCATTAATCATCCCAGAACACGGAAAAGGATTCTGCTCAAGACTTTTGGCACATGTGACAGCAGCAATATTATTTATGGTATTAAATGCCCATGTGGTAAATTCTATGTCGGTCAGTCGACAAGAACAGCCAAAATTAGATGGGGTGAACATCGGTCCTGTATCCGAAATGCAAATACCAACTCAGCTGTGGCACGACATTGGGTGGCCAATGGACATAATGTCACACAGATAAGATTTGTGATTCTGGAGGTACTAACAAAAAACAACCCTCATGAAGATTTATGCCAACGCCTGAATCGCAGAGAGACCTTCTGGATAGACAAACTTGGCAGTTTAGTCCCTAATGGACTAAACGAGGAGATTAATTATCATTGTTTTCTTTAATTGCATGTTGTTTTCTTTAATTACATGTTACTCTTTCTGTTTGGACCTAGTTGTTTGAATTAAGATTTAGGCGCAAGTGGGACCATGACCCAAATGATATGATTGAGGATGATAACTTAAAATCGTGGTGGTACACTCTGGCATTATATGTACAAATGGCTATACAACAACACTATGTATTACTGTTACAAATGCTTCATTTCCTGGACCTCCGTCCGGGACCCAAGGTGCCGCCCTTCCGGACGACACCACTGGCAGCATTGATGTATACTTGTGAGTGATTAAAATGTTTGAAATTGTTATGTATCTAATTAGGGATTTCAATCCATTACATTGGTGATGTTTTGACAATTTGACAATTTACGGTGATCATATAGCCAAGATTTCTTCACTTTCTATGATTTTTTCGCTCTGTGAATTTCTATTTCTAAATGTCTAGTTTTCCTGTTATGAGCCTATTAGGTCCAGTAAATATTTATTTCAACCTTACTCAAGCCCACTGGCTTGATTACAGCCTCGAAATATAGCGCGCGCCCTTCTAGAGGGGCCGCGATCACGTGTCGTATATCACAACGTTGCCTAGCAACGCTCCGATGCGGCGAGGTCAGTCTGCTATCAGCAGACCCAGAGAGAACAGCTCCACTCTGTTCTCCATGGCGGTAAGCTTTATATACACACGTTCTGCTAACAACGCGTTTAACAACGCTTCGAACCTGGAACGCTTCTTGAAAGTAACTAACACGACCTCCTGCTTACAGATACTGCTTTTCAGTGACACGTACTTCACTGAGCTCCGCGGGGCAGTTCGTTTATTTGACTATGATAGCCTAATTCAATTTGCTACGTTTGACTTACCAATCTCAGGTAATTGACTATTTTCTTTATACATAGCTACATTTAGATAGCGCTTACCTTTAAATACTGATTAGTTTTCCTTTTCTTCTGTTTTTTTGATCCAGTCAACCTTTTGCATCTACAAACACTACTTATTGGTATGTACTTTACACTTTTGGTATTATATGTGAAATTTGGATTTTGCACTGTTTGTTTTAATCATGTGCATGTACATATGATGTTTATGCTGTTTAGACTTGCCCTGATGAAGGAATATCTATTCCGAAATGCATTGGCATAACTTAGTCTGATTATTGAGCTATTGTGGCAAATCCTTCCTCACTAAAACGTTATTAGTGACAACCATTTACTTTTTCATAAAACTATGGTTTGACAGATAAAATCATCGTTGAAACATAACTACATCTTTTGAGTTTTTTTTAACATTACTTCTACAAATTGATACTGAATGCCTATATGATCTGAAATTAATTATAACCCAGATTGGAATCTCGGAGAGCGGCTGTATGACTGGGTATTTCACCTGGTCTCCTGCTTCAGTTGTTATTGTTGGCTTGGGTGTCTCCAAACCTTTTACAGCCTACTCCTGCACAAAGGACTACTTTTGAAAAGACTGATACCTTTTTGAGATTTGGTATACCCTTCACAAGTAGATGAATTTTCCAGTGGTGCCCACTCATTTTGCTTCCTACTGTACAATAGTCCCCTAGACAGGAATCAATAACACATTAGTGGCACTGTCAAACTTCACTTCCATCCTGTCCCTCCACAACACATGGGTCAATGCAGGCAACACACATGCAGAAACAGGCATGGCGCATGCAATCAACATCAGAATCCATGTACAAGGGCCTCTATTGACAGAAATGTTGGCTTCAAACTCACATGCATCATGGCTCATACTGATCCGATGCACACACATCACCGGAGGGTCATGCATCAGGGCTTGTACACCACAGACACAGTGGATACAAGGATGACTAGACAGCATAAGTGAATCAACACATCGTCACGGAAATGTGTCATGCATCCATGATGTTTCAAAGTCACACACACGCTACTCAGACACACAGACATGTACACCATACATGTACATGAGAGCACCAGCCATCTCTCACACCCCATCCATGTCCAAGAACAGAGACAGGCATGCATTCATGTGTGCATTACGCATGCTGCTCCCCATGTCGCATTGGAACACATGCACCATCCATGTGGTTCACGCATGACTGGTCTCACATGCATTACCATGATGTCCCTGCAGACACACATCCATACATGGCCTATGTCACACATACAGGCAATTAGCTGACTACCAGCACACTGCAACATGCCCTGTTTCACACAGCAATGCATGGCCACTTACTGCTCAACTCCAGACGGGTCTGCCTCTGAAGGATCTGGACGTGGAGCGCTGGGTTTATGCATTCCAGGACCCTCATCTGGATGTTGGTCAGGCTGACCCGGCACCCCTCTGCATCCTCTGCCTTCAAGAGGCGCCAGGCCTTGTTCAGGGTCCTGGACCTGAAGTCCTCCCAGCGCTTCCGGACGTGTTTGATGTCGCGGGTTGCCACTCCCTCGGCATTGATGGCAACCACTACGTTCTCCCAGATCCTCTCCCGTCCATCCTTGTTGGCGCGCGATGGTGTGAAGAGGGCATCATAATGCCCCAGAACTTGCTCCACCAGGGTACCAACTTCCTTATTAGTGAATCTGGTAGCCCTCTGCCTCTCTGGCTGGGGGTCGCCGGTGGTCTCGGATGGTGTTTGCCCCAACATGGCGACCCCCGAGGCAGGTGTGGGTGGGCAACTGGGTCCTGATGCTGGGCTGTGGAGCGATGGTATCCCAGTCGGGAGTCTTCTGTTCCAGCAGGGGTGCACACAGCAACTGGACCCCTGCAGATGGCTGACGTGCAGGCACCAAATAGCAGGGCATGTAGGCAGCAGGCAGGCAGCAGATGGCAGGTGGGAGCGTGCTTAGGTTCTAGGGGGCAGGAAAATGGCCTTTTGGGCAGGAGCGTGGTGTTCCCTGTGTTGTGGTGTGGCCAGCTTGATACGGAGTGATTTGGCATGTGAAAAAACTGCACGTCAGCGTGTAATTCGAGGAAAGGTCCTAAGCGCGTCTGTGACTAATGCGCACAGGCGTTTCACTCAACACAGGTGCATAGTGAATCAGCATGTGAAAAAACAACACGTCAGCGTGTGATTCGAGGAAAGGCCCTTAGCGCGTAAGCGCGTCTGTGACGTGAAGCGCAAGGGCGTTGCCCTCAACACGGGTGCATGTTCATTGTACACGTGCAATAAATGCACATCCGTGTGTCACTGCGTGCAATTGGAGGAAAGGGCCTTAGCGCGTACTGTTAGGGAGAATTCTCTGTTTAGGCTGAATTTCCTAACCTAGTGAGTCCCCCAGCAGCTTTGCTGGATTGTTGGGGTTTATTTTTTTCTCCTGCCAAGAGTGAGACTCGTGTACCCTCACTCTTGGGCATGATTTGAGTGTGTTTCTTTGAATCTAGATGTGTTTAATGGGCTATGGGGTCTTTTACCCCATAGGGCTTCATGTGTTTTTGTGATGTGTGTTACACAGCACCCTCAGTGCAGTGACACAGGGGTGTCATAGGGACCCCCCAGTATAGACTCCATACCCTGGGACTGACTACTGTCTCCCAGGGCATGTAAAGTCACCATTGACTTTACTAGTCTTAAATTCTGAACAGAACCAGTACAAACCATCATATTGTGGACGTACTGGCTGGGGCAATTCACTTGCCCGGGGTCTGTTAGTCGAGGGGGCACGTCTCCGTCCCCCCTGATAGAGTTTTGGCTGGTGGCAGTGGATACTACTTTTTATATTCAACCGCGAATATTTTCCTATGGGATTTCCCATTGTTTTAGGCTACTACCTTTATTTAATTATTTACGGTAGCCGCGAACAAGCCGCCGGTTTATTTCATTAATATTAATTCTCCGGTTGGTATTTTTTGCCAAAACTTGATTCAAAAATGGCGTTTGTGTTCTCTTCTGTGACTCCAACCCAAGTCGAGCCCTTTGTTCCACTTTTTGGCAGGCTTCTCCACAGAAGCCCTCCAAAGTGGTGCCACTGTGTCTGGGGTACTTAGCAGGGGCGGAGGGGAATTTAGGCACCCTGGACTGAGTTGCCTAGGAAGCTCAAGTCGCACTCCGTCCTGATTGGCCCAAGTGGTGAGCCGGCCGGCTCACCACTTAGCATGTTTAAGTGGCTGAGTGAATGGGGGTTTGCTGCATAAAAGCAGGGCTTTGGGGACTGGAACTTCAGAAGTCGCCACAGGACCTAAGAATCCGACGAGGGAGAAGCTGAGCCGACCTGCCACGACCCCACCACCGGTGGAGCCCTGCTGGACTGCCTCACCACTTTTCCCAACGACAGAGGAGATCTCCCGCCGGAGAGTCTTCTTCCTTTGACTGGTGGGGATAACCAGTTTCACCGCCTTTTCGCTTTCCTGACGTATCTCGTGGCCGCCTTGCCCATGCCAAGCACCCCAGCAACCGGGATACCACGTTTTGCCACGACCGCGAGACAAAGGTACCACCTTTAACCGGAAAACTCTGCGGCTGGTTTCTGCCCTGGTAGTGCAATGACCTTCATCTTTCCTCCAAGTCGAGATCTTCTCTTCCCCAGGACGACAACGCAACTTGCACCCACTACCAGGAACAATTGCCACCGCTGGAGGATCCTTCCCACTTAAGGTACCGTGTCCCGCCTGGCTTCCCTTGCTACCGACTGTACGGGGTAGATTTAGCCCCCGGCTTTCGAACCTGGGTTAGCCTGGGACTTCTTGGCTAAACTTTTCCAAGCCTCTCTAAAACTTTCTGAACCCTCTGCAAGACTTTCTAAGCCTAGTGTAACTGTGTGATCTTGGGCGCATTTGTGCTCTGCTCTCTCTAAGAGTGGGCCCAGCCTTTGGACTTTGGCTCACCAGTGACTTTTTGCTCTCTGCCTTGCTAACAGTGTTCTGGAATCGTAGAGTGGTGTACCTCTTCATATTCTGTCTTTTTCCCTCCCTTTTTCACAAACTTATTAGAGTGCAATCTAGTTAAGCCCTCACCTCTGTATGAAAATAAGTGGTGTTTTACTGTGATTTTCTAATAGGGAAAAAGGGGTGTATATATCATAATAGTAACTGTCTTTTGAATATTTTACAATAAGAGTGCTGGAGTGTTTCAACGGTGTTTTTTAAATAAATAATTATATACTTTGATACCAAAGCTCTGGTCAGTGTTTGCTTGTATTATTGTATCTGAGTGCCTATTGAGTATACTTTGCATACTGCCTAACTCTACCAAGTGGGTTTACTGCCAACACCTGTAGTCTTAAATCTTTTGCAGTGGTCCCTAAGGGAACTGCACAGGCTTCTGCCTAACACGTACGCACCTAAGTGACGTTGCACGTGTGGGTGGCTCAAAGGCATGCGTATGATGCAATTTTCTCATGTGTGCTTTTTGTGGAGAGCGAGCGGGTGATTCTTGTACTTCTTGTCGGTTCACACGTGATTACTTCACAGTGGTTCCAGTTCGTACTCCCTGTTTACTCAGACAACGTTCAATTCTTCTTTTCTTCTTTTGGCGGGGGTGTTGCAAACGTGCACACGCGTGTCTTTTTCACGTTCTTTTACCAGGCAGATGGTGAGTCACGCACGTATTTTTCAACTGTGGTTGCCCCCGTGTGTTGCGTACCCCTTCAGAGGTCATTGTAGGCTGTGTGTATCACACATACACTTATTTTTGTGTTTCTGGGTGCCACAGTGTAGTGCTGGTTCATTTTTCCACACACGTGGTCTACCAGGGGTTGCATGCACGTTTAATATTGTTTTCGGGGTGCCTGTGCGTTGCGTGACCCGTCATCTTCCCCCAGGGGTCACAGACAGCCTTGCTAGAGCACTAGGGTACAAATTCCATCTAGTACCCTACCCCTTTCACCCCAATTGCCCAGGACTATTGTTAACTGCAACTCCCATACGCAGAACAACATCAGTGCCATGGTTGGGAGGCGACCAAGCAGTAAGGGAGGCAAAAGTGGCCAAGCTCAAAGAGGTGTGCGCGGTAGGGAACGTGGCCAGGATGTGCAAGGTGGCCCAAGAGGCCAGTGTGTGGAGGACCAATCGGGGACACCTATGCCCCCCCACACACTCAATGGTTGGGGGAAATGTAGCTGACACCATCCCAGCTCAGCCCTTGTTAAACCGGCCCATATTGTCAACTGAACCGGCACAGGATGACTCCCAGGCTGACTTCCGTGTCACCAAGTCTAAGCCACGTGTGACGGTGAAAGTTGCTGTCACCAGGCCACGTGGATCTGGGGCAGCAATGTCATCTGCTGCCCCAAGTAGCCAGGGTGAGGAGGCTGCAGGGGCAGCTGCAGCTCAATCCACCCCAGCTCCGAGTCTCCCAGCTGGGACAGTGTCGGTCCAACTCCATCACACTGAGGTTGGTCCTGCCAACATCACCCTGCAGCCAATGCCTGCAGTGAGACCTTTGGTCATTGTGCCTTTGGAAAATTCCAGTGTCCAGTCCACCTGCGCTTCTGCCCCTACCAACCAGAGCGGCCTAAACCACTCAGGATCTGCACCACCATCCAAGAAGAAGAAGGGTGCTCTTGAAGTACAGGCTGGGACCCCAGACACAGCTACACACTCCGGCACTTCAATGACGCCGAATTAGATACACTTGTGGCCACTGTGTCGGCACATAGCCGCGAAAAGGTGGTGACTGCAGGGTGCAAGACTACGCCTGTTCAACGTAGGGCCCACTGGCAGACCATCGTGGACCGCATTAGTTCCCTTGGATTCGTGAAGCGCACAGCTGATGATTGCTCTAAGCAGTGGAATGACCTGAAACGCAGAGCAAAGAACAAGCTGGCTTCGAATCATGCCTCTACTCTGTTGACTGGCGGTGTGTCTCCACCAGAGGACGACATACTCACTGAACATGAGTCTGTCGCTGGAGGCTTCATCACAGAGGATCAGATCTGAGGCGTGGGAGACCTACCAGATCTTGAAGCATTGTCCGGTGAGTGCCCATGCATGTGTGTGCAATCCATGTGTATGTTGCTTGGGTGATGTGTTCTGATTGAGTGCCAGGTGAGGCTGTGTAGTCATGACTGGTATGGGTCACCCATGTGGTCCCTCCAAACCATTCCCCGGCCTTGGGTTTGGGTATGACAGTATCCTTTCTGACCACAATTGCCAATTTGCACCAGATTACTGCAGTTGCCCTTCAACTGTCATCTTGCAACAACATTGTTCAAAATGTTTTCCTGTTCATTCAGCCTGATTGTTTTAATCCTTACTATTTTTAACACGCATTTTCTTGCCGTACTGCCACAAATGTAACATACTTCTGACATAGATTACACCCCACAATGGCCCACATTTATTACCTTGTTATGGGAATGATTCAACCATCCAGGCTGATTGAGTAATGGCCTGCACACAATCATTTTTGGGCCCTGTTTGAATGTTGAACATGACTGTTGTCTTCTGTCATGTTGAAGTGACCAACCATTGATGTATCCATCTGCCTGCCATCACTGAATCAGTGAACACTGGATTTGTTGCAGCATGTGGCACATGCATGTTTTGCCACACTATTTTGGATGTTTTATCTCATGATGTCCATCTCACATGGATGGGTGACAGTACTTATTTCCTACCATATGGCTGTACTTGTCAAATGTACCATGGCTATGCTACGTGCCATCTGTGTGCTGGCATGTGTCATGTATGTGTATTGGACATGCCACTCACAGGATAATGTGTGAGCCAGTGCTATCCAGCATGCATCACATGTGTTGCTTTTCCATCTCGGAGTCCTCAGTGTCTGCTTTTTGCCTCCCCTTCCAACTCATTGACAGTGCATGCATGCCAGGGTTATTGTCATGTGGGACATGTCTAATTTATGTACTGGATCTCTGCCTCATCAGGCCTATTTGTGTGTGCTATGGTGCTCATGCCTGTTTCACTTGATGCTGTTGAGGAGGAGGAGATGGTGCAGACCCAGGAGGAATCATAGCCACAACAGGGCACCACTGGAGGACGTGGGGTGGTGGTGGGTGAAAACCCATTTGTCCTACAGACCATGCTGTCCACGGGTGTCTCAGGGTACACCTCCGGAGACCTCTATGAATAAGGTGCTGAATCGGACATTGAGACATATGTGCCGTCGCATGTGAGTGTTTCTGG
This sequence comes from Ambystoma mexicanum, assembly GCF_040938575.1. NCBI lineage: Eukaryota > Metazoa > Chordata > Amphibia > Caudata > Ambystomatidae > Ambystoma > Ambystoma mexicanum. The sequence continues at coordinate 386,319,405 of NC_090937.1, forward strand.
CAGGGATGCTGTTCTGTCCAACCCACCTGCACCGGGGGTAGACCCCTCTATGGGGATTTCAGTGTTGGAAAGTCCGCTTGTGGCGGTTACGGATGCAGGGTCACACTCCACAATATTTGCTCCTGTTCCTGGGCCAGCAGATCAAAGGAGGAATGCAGTCCTGCAGCCTCAGGCAGTGCCAGCACAGCAAGGTGCACATCGCCTTGCCCCAAACAGGTGTGGTGCCTGCCAACGTGGTGGCCACGCGCCACCAGGCAATACTGTGTGGGAGTACCCCATGTACAGTATAGCAGCACAACAGTGGGCATCGTGTGAAATGATGGCTCAGGAAATGGATAGGGTGGCCACTTCCATTCTCCCCCCTGAAAGGCAGATGGAGCTCCAGCAGCAGGCAACAGACTCAATTTGCCACTCATACAGGGAGGACATGTTGGCGTCCAACAGGGACCGACAGGCTGAACTGGGGACTCTGCGCAGAGCCATATCTGTAGAGTCACAGGCCCGCAGGGCAGCCCTCAGGTTAGAACACAGCTCCCTCACAGATACTCTGGGTGAACTTGAGGTGTCCCGGAGTACAAGGGCAGAACAGCAGCTGGAGCAGCTGACACGTACACTGTCAGCTGAGCTCTAGGCAACTGTCAGGAGATCCGGGAATCATGTGAGGCCATGCAGGCAGAAATGCGTGCTACCCATGAGGTGCTGCCTGGGGATCTCCGTACCATTATCCTCCAGAACCAAACCTTCCACACCCGCATGCTTGCTGCTATGGAGGACCATACCAGGGTTTTGGGTGGTCTGCCTCCCATATCACGGCCACCTCCTGATGTAGCAACAGAGGGTGATGACAGCGACGACAGTTCTCCCACTGTAGCGTAGCCGTGCAGGCCATGAGCCCATAGAGGTTTTTTTATTTTTCTCTCAGCATCCACACATGTGGGTGTTGGGGTGCACCCTGTACCTCATCCCTCCTGGGTGCCCCCCCCTGGTCCACACATGGGCATTTTTTATTTTTATTTTTTATATTTTAAAGTGTGTTGCTTTGTGTGGCTCCCGTAGGCATCCACTGTGTATTCCAGCTGGGCACATGCAGGCTTGTCCTGTCTTTGGTTAGATGCTTGGGTTCCTGACACACACACTCCTCATGCTTCACCTTTCCATGGGCTTGCAAAGGGTGTGACCAAGTGACAGTAACTTACACAGTGACATTGGGCTCCCTTAAGTTGTGTGGCCAGTCTGTAGTCAAAACTGTGTGTACATCCCTAGTGGGGATTGTTGTTCGATTCTCCACTGCATGGTGGATTGATATTTGCTTGTGCAACCATGTCTTTATCCTTATATACATGTAGCTTTTTCATGTCTTAACAAGCCCATCTCCTTTGCAGATGCAGTTCATGGGGTATGCAGTACATTGACACATTTGCCTGGTAGCACCACTCTGCAGTTGGAAGGGGTCGATGTGCTGCCTTAGTCAGGTTGTGACACTTGCAGTACTTTAATTTTTTGCTGTCATATTTTGCCACTGTTTCATCCTGTACTGATGTTTTGTGTTGCTGTTAAGTATTTGTTCATGTGTGCTGTTTCTTATTGATTACTGAGAGCATATTGTCTGTGGCCTGTTTACATTAGGGACAGTGCACTTTGTGACACTTGTGTCATGTGTTGTGCATTCATTTGGTTGCTTTCACATTGCATGCGATGCCATGGTGTGTTGGGTAGCTGAGATGGGGAGGGGTTGGGTGACATGGCACTATTTTGATGTGGTATTTTGCAAGGGGGTAGTCATTCATGCTGCATGAATGTGTGTCTTTTTGTGACACAGCATTGGGTGTCTTTAAGTAGGTAGGGATGCACACAATGTAACACTTCCAGATGAACAATTTTAGACAGGTATGGTTGTGACAGTTGACTGTCCCTTTTGTTATCATCATTGATTGTCAGCTGGTATGTGCCAGAGCTGTGTGCACTCCGCAGGGGTGGGATTTTAGGTGAAGTAATTTGCCACAAGCTGGGTACGAGCTGCCTCACCATGTGCCCTTTCACCTCCCATGCACAAAGGCCGTGCATGTGGTTGGGGATGTGGGGGCACCACCATGTCCACCGGCACGCCCCAGCGGGTTGCAACGTTGTGCAGGACACATGCTGCCACTATGATCCTGCACACTACTGGGGGCGCATATAGCAGCTGCCCACCAGAGCAGTCAAGGGAGCGAAAGCGTGACTTGAGCACTCCGAATGTACGCTCCACTATGCCCCGGTTGCAATATGGGCTGTGTTGTATCTTACCTCGGGTGGTGTGGTGGGGTTCTGAATTGGCGTCATCATGTAGGTGCTCAGAGGGTAGGCACTGTCCCCTGGGGAGGTGATGATGGCTATCATTAGTGGGGTTTTCACATTACTCAGTATCTGACATGCATGCATGTGCAGAGGCATTTATACTCACCAATCAGCCATGTGTCGCCCTGCCGCCCAGCTTCCAGGTCCTGGTTTAGGGGTGACATTCTGAAAATGAAACTATCATGGCTTGACCCTGGATAGTTGCCATATACTGAAGTGATGATTCCCTTGGCATCACATACTACCTGCGCGTTGATTGAATGCCAGTGCTTGCGGTTTAGATATATGTGCTCAGTGGCCCTGGGAGGACGTAGAGCCACACGGGTGCAAATAATGGCACCTAGCACTTTGGAGAAGCGTGCCACCCCGTAAAAGTCCTGGACCACGGCCTGCCTTTCTGCAGGTGTTCTGGGCATGTATATGTGCCTGTGGACTGAGGGGCGTGCAGTCATGATGGCCAACACCTGGTGTAGGCAGCGTGACTGCGTGGCCTGTAACACCCCACCCCACTATGGCACTTGTCTGCTGAAATTAACCAGTAGCCAAGAAGTGCAGTACATAGAGCACCTTTACCAAAGGTGCTCAGTGCTTGCGAGCACAGGGTGGGTGATGTGAGGTCATCCTCCCACTCACTCACCAGGTCGAGGATTATGTGTGGTGGAAACCTGTACCTCCCATACACCTGGACATTAGGCATCCCAAAAAGGCTGGTCCTGCGTAAACAAATGCGGGGCCTGGCTATCCTCCTCCTCCTGCGGTGTTCCACGACCACTGCTGTGATAAATGGTATATTCATCGTAGCGTTTGTGCTTGTTTGTTGTTTTCATGCACTTTTATGCTGCGCGGGGCCGCTTATGCCTGCTTCCTGCTGGTGTACATGTTTCCGGATTAGCGTGTCTTTTTTGGCGCACGCCTTTTCCCTGTTCGATTCCATGAATATGTGTTGTTGGCGCGCGTGTGGGCATTGCGAGCATTTACCTCCTGTACTTCCCCCGTAACGCCCACATTTTCACGCGTTGTTCCCCATTCCGCGTGTTACGCCCACTGTCACCCCCACTTTTCTTGTGTGCGCTGCGCTATGGGCGCTTTCCGTATGCGCGTGGCCACGGCGTTTAATGACGTGTGCGCCCGCGTGCGCCACCCACGATTTTAGTGCACATCCCAGGATTTACACGCGCACTGAATTCCATGAATCGATATGCGCGGCTTTGGCATGCGTGCGCTGCGATTTTCATGCTTGCACTCCCCTTTTCGGCGCACATCCATGAATCGGCCCGTGTATGTATTTTCTGGCAACATCGTCAGTCAGCACCTTGGCATTTGGTTCATCTTTGGCATCAATCATGATCTTCATTCCTATACCTTTTGTTTTCTTGCATTGGGCAATCTCCAGCCTGACTATATAGAATCCAAACATTACTAGTACCAGTATTACTCAGAGAACCTTGAATAGATTTGCCAACCTCTGAGGAATCCATGAAAACAAGGATGTAAACTAACTGTCATCTTCAATGTCATCTGTCTCGTCTTCCATCTTTGTATGCAGGTCTGTCAACATTGAAATGGCCTCTGCCAAAGTCCCATTCTGGCCATAGTGAGAAGGTATGAATGCGCAACATGATGGCCCTATTGTGCAGGGTCATCCATCGTATGGCCCTCAGCTCTTCTTTAATGGCCCTCAGCTCTTCTTTAATGGCATTGAATCCCCTTATGGTAGCATTGATTGTCTGTGTCTGCAGAAGCTCCCATCTGGTGATTTGGAACAATTTGGCGTCGCCACTGTTTGAATTCCAGTCATTAATATAGCTGTCATTATCATAGCAGTCTTGCTGGACCACTTGTGCTCATCAGGAATGGTTTCATACGCTGTTATTGATTTGGCTGAGAAATAATTTTCTCTTTTCATCTGCAGGAGTTCAAGCGATCTTCTTTTCTGCAAATGGTCATCTATTTTTGGAAAGTCTTTAATGTTTAGGTCGCTGTGAGGAATCACTAATGCTGTAACATGGATGATCACCAGGGAACACACTCTGCCCCAATCCTTGGGCAACTCATAAAGTTTCTAGATCCACAAGCCCAATATCAATACATAAGGACAGCGGTCCCTTCTCTCATTCTGGGAACATCATTTGTGGCTTTGCATCATTTGTTATGTCCCACGTAGTTCTTTCCATGGCTTTGGAAACAAATTGTCGCATTAACCAATGGAATTATAACTAGTGGGCCTGATTCGTCTTCTACCCATATCAGTTACTTGGAGTGGTGTCAGTAACTTGGAGTGCTTGGCCCCTGACTTTAAGCATCCATCAATCACTTTCTGTACTTCTTGTATGTATTCTTTTTTCAGCAGATGAGCTGCACATGACATCATTCCTTCTTCTCATCCATTCTTGGTATGCACTCGTCCATAGATCAATAGTTGTGTTAATTCCCAACATCCAGACAATCCTGCTATTTCTGTCACATCAGGACAGTTCATTCTCTTCATTTGTTCAATGATCACCTTATCCTGTCCTGCAGCAGGATACACAAGCAATTTGTCTTTCCATTCAGACTCCTCCTCCTTTTGTTTAGCAATTCTCATCAGATGCATTCACCCCACCTTTTTCATGTGCTGGTACCACATGTTATTCCCCTGGTGAGCTGAATTACCTAGATGGGTATTTATCCCTTGATTATCTTCCTCTACATCTCTTTTATGTCTCCTAACATACCCATAGAGATCAAGGAAACTGTCACCATTCATACTCATAGTAGGGAGAATCATAGGAATGTTTTCTTCAATAGAACCATTAAGATAATATAGTCTGAAAAATAAGGAACAAAAAGATAACGACAACAATCATGGAAATATATATATTATGCATAGACATCTGGATAACCATTTCTCGTGCCATCCAACTGCTTTCTGATCTCGTGCACTCTCTATAATCATGACATATTCTTCATTAATCATTTTTAATACAATCATCGGGTTTCTTTCACATTTGTAACTGTACACTTTTTTTCAGTTATGGCAATTATGCCTAATTATCACTGGACCGTTTTTAGTATCCTGTAAAAAAAGTGTGAATATTAACATCTTTTCTAACAAGAGCAGGGTAAGATTGTAGTATGAACACAAAGACAGCAACCACAAACCGAGGAACGTCACTATTGGCAGGTATGATGTATTTTTATCACTTAAAACAGATATTCTCCTCGAAATGAATCTGGATATTGGTCTCTCTTCCAATTTCTGATCAAGAACTGGTTTTTAGGCATAATTCTGATGCATTTATTCACTGTTTCAATATATTTCTAAAAATGAATTTCAACTTCTGGAATTTCTCTGCAAGTCCTTGCGCTCTCTGCTAAAACATATATAAGGAGTGTCCATTGAATTCCAGTCCAAATAAAGTACACTTTAGTCACTTGTTGCTTTATTGTCCTTCTTCTTAGTCATCGATCAGGTCTGCACACATGGAAATTCTTCTTGTCTTGCTTCATGATTTGGTAAGGAGGCAAGACACAGAATGGATAAATAAGATTTTCTGTACACAGACAGAAAATAGCTCTGGCAAATGCCTTTTACTGAAAATGCATGTAACCGAAAATGTGGCTAAAATAAGAGAAATGAAGAAAAGCTTTGGTGTGTAGAATGAGGAAACTCTAAAGTTGAAACAGTCAAAGATAATATGCTTTCAGAAATTTGACGGATGGACAGAACCCAGATATTTTAATTGGGCCTTGTTTGTGAACTAATATAAGGGTTCCAGCTGCACCAGCTATAATTGGGCAGAACACCGAGGGAAAAAGTAAGGATGTGTGCAGATTGTATTTCATTTTTGAAGGTTTAGTTCAATTAAAAAATAATTGGCCGATGAGCAAATGCACAATGACGAGTTTGCTGGGACAGGGCTAAGGGAGGGTGGGGGCTGGTTGCTCCCTCTCATCTTGCTATAAGAGAGAGCTCTGTGTGGAGCTGGGGGTGGTTGAGTCCGAGTATTTGACCACGACGCTGGGTGTGCTCTGTGCCAGCAATGGCATGAAATAAAACTTGATGAACTTAACAGTCTCTTTGCTGAATCATTGAGTTGTCCTTATTTACTGGTGTTGGAGTATGTGAATCCTGCACCCCAAACTCCTCAAGGTGCAGCTATCTTGTCTTACAGGTACATGAGGGTGAGCTCTGACCTATGGGCCCATCAGAGGACGCTCCGCCCTCTTGTACACTTGGTAGCAGAGGATGGTTTTTGACCATCAATTATTGATTAAAATAAGACACCTAATGGCCGTTGACACAAAGTAACTCTAGGTCTTCGGCAATATCACAAGTCCTTTTCAATTTCGTGCTGAGTAGACTGTGAAGCTCCTCGTAGACAATGGTAGTGTAATTGAGACTGCAGTCGGGGCCTGAAGGGACCCGTGTTTATAAACCTATCCCTTCCCATTCCTACGGGCAGCTGACCAGACAAAAACCTGAAGAAGGCGGTGATCGCGAGGGTCAGGAGAACAAAAAGGTGAGTGAAGAAACAGAAAAATTGCTACGATTTAGGGATAGGGCAGACTGCAACTGTCCTAGCCGATAGAGATAGGGACACGGGGAGGAAGAACAATATGGCAGAAAGGGGAACACATACATATATATATATGGTAATTTTTCAGGGAAAGAGAACAATAGCAGTCCAGATTTGGGAACAAACCAAAAACATTAACTGCATTTAAAAATCAATAACAAGAGTAAAATATTCATGAGGGGCTTGCATGCAGCCGACCAGATTGTGTCTGATTTTGTCACGTCATGTTATGTTGTGTGTCTAATTGTTGTATGTTATGGCTGTTCATGTGGTCTATTTTATTGCATAACTGAGTGTGCACTGTAAAAATATTGGAATTCGTATAAAAAGGATATTTTAAGCTAAATAAAAAAAATGGCATCAAGCCAAGGTTTTGAAATTGCGAAAAGATTACATTAAGATAGGTGATCAGATGTTATGATTTAAAGCACACACATTTGTGGTGATTTCACCCCAAAAGAGTTAAACAGCCCTGAGATAAGTGCAAAAAGCTGTTGCACCACAAGCCAACACAAAAAATAAAATCAAACCAGCAGCTATGGAGTTAAATTTGTGATGTCCTCATAGCAGACAAGACAACTGATAAATCATGCTAACAGTGATAGTTTTTCACATTTAAATTACAAAGTTATAAGTGATGTAAAGGAGCTGCTCATTGTGTGTGGGCACTGAAACTGTGCAGAGTTCTGAGAACAGAAAAATCGCATTTAGTTACAGTGATTAATGAAGAACAGTGCCAGTGCAAAAAGGATTTTATGAGGAGAGATAAGAAGGGCAGTATTGTGGAATCTCAGTCTGTGTGTGAGGTTGAAACTAAGGCTATGTGCAAATTGAAGTAGGCAGACTAGCACACGGATAGCAATTGTGTTTTTCGTTTGAAGCAAGGCGAGAGCGCAAATGAGTGGGCTTCTGGTCAGGAATGCACTGTATAAAAGTATCCCTTTTGAATGGGGTTTAAGCAAAAAACAGAGCCTCAATCTTATGTTTAAGTGGGCTGACAAGAGAAATGAATACATGCTTCCAATTAGAGCCCACGATAAGTGAATGCAGTGATTTAACAAGAAAGGAATGTGCAAAGGCAGGCTTTGAGATAAGCGCTGCCAAACACAGTGAGAGCATGTCTCGCAAAAGCTGTATTTATCGCACCCAAGCGAGTGTGGTAAGGAGACAGGCTAACAGCCGTTGTAATTGTTAGGCTATTTCAGTGATCTGGAAAATGCTCGAGTGAATGTGTCTTATACATTGCATTTATTTTTTTAGAATAAAGTGCATTACATGCAAAATGAGTGTGTTCCATGGTAGAACAGCCCCAGAAGTTGTCCGGTTGTAACGAAAAGGTTATCTGACACTAGGTTTTTGGAATGTAGCAGTCTCTTGTCGAAAATGTGTCAGCTGTGGTGTGATTTTAATAGGCACCTTTTCAGTGGTTGTCATTTAACTGTGTAGGTGCACATTAGCCCAGTGGCATTTTGGCGCAAGAGCAGCAGATGCGATGGTGCTAGTGCAATAATACATTGAACAAGAAAAGAATTAGCACATGGATGGCGTTAGAGCCAGCCTAGCCATTCACCATGAGGAAAGTAGAAAGGGGCTTGATTGTATATTAATGCTTCTAGCCTGTTGAGGAAAGCAATGCAAGATTCTTTTATTTTTGTACTGATGGGCGGGCATTCCAGCTTTTGGAGTCAGATGACTAAAGCTAGGCCCCCAGTTGTGAATTTTTAAAGGCAGATAAATATATATGGGACTGACAAGAAGGGTCTAATGGGCCAACAAGAATGATGAATTCTGATAAGTATGAACGGGCATGGGCAAAAAGACATCTTTTGCGTGTTGCCAATGAGTTTGACAAAGAAATGCATTAATTTACTGATAGCCTGTGCGCGTTTCACCTGTCTTATGAGAGACATCTGTATGGGAATATTCAGTATTGCCTAGAGGCCTTACTCTCTGTGAGACATACTTATGCTGCCTTGAAGCATTCAAGATAAGCATGTTTATGCCCTTTGAGTCCCCTACCCTCTCCATTCCTGCTCTAATCAGAATGAGAAACAAGTAGCATTTGAAGGCCAACATTAGCAATCTACGAAGAGGCTACTTCTCTTCTAATATAGAAACAAGAGACTTTTTAGCATTCGGGAAGGTATGCAGCCCTGTAGTATTAATGAAGGACAGTATGTAAAAAAGGTACATATCACCCAGAATAGGCAGAGACCTCACATTAGCCGCCTCAGTGAATGCAAGAGTGCTCAAGCATGGATAGAGAAGACCGTAAGGAAGGGGGACGCTGCACATAGCATAGCATGGATAGTGAAGGCAGATTAGAAGCTGCCAGGGAAGTGTCCCTATCCAGACAGACAGGTTAGGGGTGGGACATGGTTTTCAAATAGCGTTGCCATTAGAGATCAAGGGAACAAGTGCCTTTGGTGTGCAGTATATCAATGCTCACTATCATAGTGGAGCAACCCTATAGCCAGTGGAACTATGAGCGATGCTTTTATGAAGAACATACCCTGCGAAGAAAATCACCCTGAAGGGCTGACGGTTTTGAATGGTTCAAAGACTGGCAATTCAACAAAGATTAAATGAGATGCCCAGGATTACACAGTTTTTAAGGGGTGAAGCTGGGATTTACGTCAATATTGCAATTCCTGCATTTGAACACTTTCTCTTCCAGCTCTTAACATGTACTAAAACAATCTGATTTTATAAAACTGACTTGCAAAGTACGCAAATCGCATTTCTAAACCTGACAATTTTAAAACCAAAATGTTACAGAAGGAGTTTACACAACGTGGGAATGATTCTAACATAATTTTCTCCATTATCAAGGGAAGTACCAGCATGCAGAGAGGCAAACCCCACAGTAGGCAGCACAGTAATGCAAGGGATACTATATGATTTGACCAGGATCACTGTATCATGTGCTGGCAAAGCCAGGATACAAGTAGAAACACTTTGGCTGCACAGTCTTGAATGTGCATATTTATTTACCTCATGGACTAATAGCTAATGCACACCTTTTTGAACGGATTGCTTAGGTTTCGAGAATGCCCCATCCGAACAAACTAATTTCAACCCCTATCTGGTGCGGGAACAGTGCTGTTAATAGCACCTCTTGTGCTGCAAAACCAAGTAAATATGCAGGTATGTTTATAAACTTCTGACAGAGGGACGATTCAGCCACCCTGGCTGGAATGTGCCCTTCTAATCTTTCATATGAACACATATCTCTGCAATGAGTGCTAAACACACTGAGCTAACTTCCCAAACATTGTGGATGAATATGGATTTCAACTTTGACTATTGCACATGATCAGCAATATTCCTACAGGAAGGAAATATGCTACAGAAATCATGCTACCCAAACTATGTATTCCACAGTGAAAACAGAAAGGCATTACATGATTAATTAATCAAGGCAGAATGTACTTGTCAAAACATGCAGGCAAAAGGCTTAGATCCTCAGCAGCATACAATAAAATCTCCTGGCGTGTACTATTTATGCACTGGTGAACAATGGGATCTTACTTAGATCAGGCAGCCTGGTGGGGGGCCCTGGGCAGGTGCCCCCGCTTGCCCTCCCATAGAAATGTCTCAGGTGCCCACTGTAGTCTGGCATGGAATGAGCGATTCTTAGTAGAAATGAAAGGGTTGAATGCGTGAAAAAACCCTTTAATTATTTTTGTATTAGAATTCATGGTGCACACAGAAGCCCCTAGACATCGTGGTGCTATTACAAAGAAGTGGCTTGCAGATTACAATAAAATGGCATACACAAGGGGTTGCATGGCGAGGCTTCGCCTGTAGTTATAGGACAGATAAATATATATTGTATGTAACAATGAATGAGCTGCATACTTAGCTCGCACAGTATAGAGTAGAGATCGAGTAAAACACAGCATAGAGGTTAACTTAGCAACTGGGGGATGAGTATAGACACCGCGAGGGGAACTGTTAAGGGTAGCTAACCAAAGTAGGTTTGAGGGTTTTGTGAGAAATGAGGAGGGATGGTTCTGCGCCAAGTTCGCTAGAGAAAGCATTCCATGGTTTGGGGCAATGTTCCCTCTAATTATGTTTCTCTATGTGCAGAACCGGTTGGCTATGTGCGCACATTATTTTCCATGTGCCCACTAACTAATGAGGTAAGCCACTTTGTGAGCTACCGTCACAGAAGAGTTTGTAAAGGAATTTCCTCTTCCCAGCCACTGCAATTCTTTAAAAATCTTACAACACTTTTTCCAAACAGATAGGATAAAATAAAATATGTCATATGTGATTATACAGAAAACTCATCAACCAATCCAAGACTTCGCTATCTGCCACAGTACCTTGCAAACGTACAACTGCACAGAGAAAAATGTCGGCCTCATTACGTGTTTCGCAAGTGGTAAAGTTGGCCATAACTTCATTACCGCCAACTTTACCACTACGCCAAATTACGATTTCAGGCCTGGAGTAGAGGATTTGCCACCAGGAAAATCTTGGAGGTAAATCCGAAAACTCAAAGCTGAAATCGTTGGAATTTCTGCGGCGGTAATTCTGCCAAAAAAGCCACATTGAGTCCAATAAACTCAATATGAATGGGGAATTACACCGCCACCACCAGTTGTAATCTGGCGGAAATTCCTCTGGACCAAGTGGCGGTAACGGTAATTTGTTTGGGTGCTATTCTGGCGGATTTACCCCGGGATACCGCCCCAAGTCGTAATGAGGCCCTGTATGTTTAATGCCACTGGAAAATCACTCATTTTTATCACAAAACACAAATATCTCTTGTCATAACTGATGTGGCTGTCAAGATACCCAGACAGAATACATTTGCCGATGGATTAATGGCAATTAAAAGCAATGTGTCAGAAAACATGCTTAAAGGAGTACAAATGTCCGCTTTAATGAAGTAATTCAAGGGCCAGGAGAAGATGCTTCTAATAATTTGTCTAAGGATAATAATTGCATCAGAATAACTGCAACTTAGAATATGATGATCCAGAATTCCTGTGCCTCTGCTTACTTTCCACATTACGTTCTCCCGTGGGTAGTGATAACACCATCTTTGGAGCTAAGAGAAATAAAAAAGGAAAATGTGCCTAACAAGAAATAATAAACATATCATTGCTTCAACCCAAAAAGTTCCACTGATATTTTTTAGAATTAGTGACCAGTAGAGCAGTTGCATACGAAGGAAGGAACTCTAATAATATTAATGCCCAATCTTAAAAGGAATTGTATGGGGAAAGAACATCTTTTAATGAGCAGAAAGTATCCCTATTGGCAAAGCTAATTATTTTTCAGGGACTAAATAACTCCCTGAAAAATAATTTGACTCCAAGTAGGGAGGAAAATCTGATTAGAGTCCTGCTTGTACCCCTGACATAGGAAGTGAAATGACACGACACATAATAAAGTGTATAGTTTTGCCCACCCTTCCACACCACAGCCTTACTGAGCTTTATTATGGAGCCCTGTTGAAGAAAATCACACATATATGCCTTTTAAGTTCATTGCATCAATTCATCAGAGATACAACTGTTTGAGTGCAATCTTCTGTAACTATGGATCCATCTTCTGTAATTCTTTGTGATTAGTTAAATAAGATGCAAGGAGATGCTAGAGACTGCACACACAGAACACATGGTTACATTGAAAAGCCCTCAGCAGTTGAGCATAGTAAGAAAAATAAGGCGCTGTTGTCTAGATGGGTACTAGAATTTCCTATCTTTTAGCAAACATGCAACACAATTTATTCAGTGTACTGCCGAAACGTCTGACTTGGTCTTTGAAATTGTTCATCACCCACAAGGAGTGATGCTTCCACCCATACCCTTCCCCGGCCTCTGTGCTTGTCTCCGATACTGGTTGATAGAGCACTGTAAAAAGTGAAGGAGTTTAGCAGTAAACACTCACTGGGATGTTTGCAGACCCACAATATTTTCCAAGCAAGGCATATTTAAATGCCTCAACATATGTTGTGCATTTTAAGAATGGCATGACTCTGCATGCCCACAATTCTTTTGCAGTGCATACAAGATTGTTTGCAGCATGCCCAGCCCTTATATCGTTGTGTAGGATTACACAAGTGCTCATTGAAACTGTTTTTGTATAGAGGCGAGTTACCATATAATGTGTGAAGGTCTATGCTCAAAGGAACTCTGAACACTTGGAAACGATGCAGATTGCGTGAAAAGCATTCTTCTGTCTGAATATCCGGTGCCATGATACTATGGACGAATACTCGGAGGCATAGTTCATACCCATTATCTCTTGTAGGCTAAAAGAAATGATATTGCAATGTTGCCCTCCACTTCTAGGGTAATGTTAGTAATGCTTATGTAGGAGACACTGAGCATCACATTTGTCTTTTCAAAATCTTTAGAGGGCAAATTAGTATTTGAGTTTTATAATGCGTTAACAAAAGCACTTGCGTGACATATGTACAAAGAAGACAAATTATGGGATTTGGTTACACATCCAAGTGGCCTGCTTACTTACAGTCAGTATCCGATACTTGAGCGGGTAGTTTGATTATAAAGTGTGGGTGACGCTTTTGGTAAGGCACAATGAGTAACAGAAATTCTGGCACGTGAACGTTATTCATGTTACAACAAACATAAAACAAGTGGATGTAGGTACACACCTGCTAACCTTTTGCAGAGCCAAGAGAAGGAGAGTCAAGGTTGTCCGGTAGAATCTTAATGTGTGATAGTCAGGTTTAGGAGTCATGGGTGGGGAGGGAACATACTTGGTTAATGTGTGCAGGCATATCTTGGTTAGATTCTTCTGATCGTGGAGCCAGTTTTTCATATTAGTTTTTAAACTCTTGTGTTGTATTTTGCTGTTAGGGATTTTAGGTGCATGGTAGTGTAATACAAATTAGCAGAATATCAAGACTAGTTTATTTTAAGAAAAATAACATTTCAGGTAATTGCTGTGGCTTGTGCCTTATTAAATCTTTTTTGAATAGGTGAGAATTCTCTCTGTGCGCTTCTAAAAATATTATGAGCGGCACCCAGAAGGAAGCTGGGCAAGCGCACATGCGCACAGTTTAGAGGGAACATTGGTTTGGGGACAAGACGGGGGAGCTTAGCCCTGTGGCATTAGCTCCTTTGGTTAATGGGGATAGCAGCTGGTGACAAGGAGTCCATGAGCATGAGCACTGGGTGGTAGCTCAGGATTTAAGAAGTGCTTGTCTCTCGAACTGCATGCCGGAAAAGCTTCTCATCTAGGTAGGCCCTGCATCAACGCTTGTGTATGTGTTTATATATTGTTAAGTGCTGTATGGAAACAGAATGCTAAGCAGTAGTGGTGAATTTCAACACTGAGTTCGCAGTTTGAGCATGCCTAATTGGCTTGTTAAATTTGGATTTTATTCCGTGCATGAGGAGGGGGGAATTCAAGGCTGTGTATGACCATCCTACGCACCCAATAGGGAAGCCAGAGATGGCAAGCAGCCTGGTGCAGGTAGGCAACCAGGCCCTGGCTGAGCATCACAGAAGATACTGGCTGGATCATTGTGCCAGTAGTCCCAGTGGCACATACATGCAGGACTGCCAGCAACTTAGGCAGATGGAATATGGCAGTCAGTGTGTGAATGCTGCTTTCTATAGCGTGTGTGGCCCTGAAAGAGCTAGAGAATGGAGGTTATAGTCTCGTCTAGCCGTCTCCTCACTCTCAATCCCTTTCTGGGCTGGCAGAGATCCTTCAAAGGGCATAATCTGCGTCTGTGCATATCTGGGGATGCCACCAACCTCATACATGTTACTCAATGGTGTGCTTTTTGGACACTTGGCTTTCATACCCTTTGTTTGGTGACACCTTGGCTCAGATATTGCTTTGTATTTCTGATATGTGGACTTTTAGTTAAGTCTATTGTGTATGTGCGTTATATGGCAGAGGCACAGTGTCCCCATTTTTGTGAACTGCCTTTGTTGGTGTTGATAGGTGCTTCATTTTAGAAACATTTATTTGTATGCATTATCTGTTAATGCCTTCACATTGGTCCAGTCCAGATGTCCTTAAACTGGAGAAAACCATTGCCGACATTTCGGTGGATTCCAGGCTGTTTTCGACTCATAATTAGGCCAGGATTTGTGATGTCATATTTCTGTGGGTTTGGGCAGTAAATTGCACATTTGGAAGCCATTTTTCCAAAATGTCTTGCAGGGGGAGAAGCCACCGGCACACTGATTGGTGTGAGTTGGCCAAGCTCGCTCCCAAATTCCCACCAAGATATGTACGCCCCACCAATTTTCAAAGTAACCAGCCGCCACTGGGCTGAACTGACCCTAGGAACAGCATCAGTTAAAAATACTAGTACTGTGTGAAGACATACATTCGGGATTTTAAAATTAGCCTTTCTTCCACGGGTAGCCAGTGAGCGGCTCGTCTGGCGTGAAGTCATGTGTATTCTTTCAAAGAATACTGAGAGCTGCACACTGCAGCACTCCGCACTTTTAGAGCATGTGAGGATTTTGATAAGATGCCTGCAAGGATGGCAGTGTAGTAATACAATTTAACACTGATAATGGCACGGGAAATGAATGAGCAGGTTTTGTAAGTATGACGGGGAAAGGAAAAGGGCCAGTGGCCTTAGCATATGTTGTAGTGAAAAGGAAGTAATGACACAGGAACGTCATTTCACCAAAATGATAGAGGTAGTGGAAGTGACATCACATGACCCTTGACCTCTGATGACATCACTGTAGAAAAAAGAGTCTTTGAAGATTTCATTATTTTAGGGCAGCAAGGGAGACCGCGGGGCAACAAGAGATACCTCAGGGGTTGCAGCTGCGACCCTGCAATGGCACTCAAACGATAAGTGCAACAAAACAGAGTTTAGCATGTAACCTGGCATGACATGAACAAGGGTTATTTTACAGCTACAGAAATAGTGTTAGGATTAAAAGAGGTAGTGATAAACTTCATGAGATGAGAAGCAAGTGATTTTACATGGGGTTTTTAAATCAACATGCGGGCAGGAGCAGGCATTGCCCTGTACTGAATGGTCCATTGCCATTCATGTTTTCTATCATTTTTGACGTAGAATGCCCCCTGAAACTGAAGGAGGTTACTGGGTCATCTGTGACCTGCTTTTGGGGAATTTTGAGGATAGCACAAATGTAGTGAAGGGGGTTTTTGGTGTGCTCCTAAAAGCCTTTTTTCCAGAAGCTCCACTGTGAGTGGTAGGACAGTTTGCATGGAGTCATACCAGGGGTGGTATTTTATAATTTTGAGGCCTTGACGGCCAGAGTGGAGAACATTTTTTATTAAATAGGGAAATCCTTTTGTGATTTGAGACGATCCGTTGTGATTCAGGTATTATAGGAATTAGATGGATAAAGAAGGTTTGAATGACAAAGCGTGAAAGCATGATGACAATGTTTAGGTTACCAAGGAAAGCATGTTATTTAGGACATGCCCTAGTTAAACACAAGCAATTTTGAAGGCATGAAAGCAGCAGAAGGCCTTTGAGATTGGGTGAGTGAGAAGTAAAAGATTGTATTATTCTTGCAGCGTGATAAACATAGCCAGTGGTATGACCTGGCGGAGAAATAATTAAATATTTTAGAAATTCAGGCGCAGGCCGCAAATTTATATGAACATTTGCGAACAAGAGGTAGAGACAGATGACCTCCAGGAAAGTAAAGGCAGCCATAACATGGGGAAATATGGCAATTGATTAAGAAACAAGCAGAATGAGATGAGGATCGTGAAGGACAGTAGGGGTTCAAGTGAAAGGATACCGGGATAGGACACCTGAGAGAAAAACAGTGGTTACCGGGAGGACACCCGAGAGAAAACAGTGGTTACCGGGAGGACACCCGAGAGAAAAAAGTAAGTTACCGGGAGGACACCCGAGAGTGAAAGTAAGTTACCGGGAGGACACCCGAGAGAAAAAAGTAGGTTACTGGGAGGACACCTGAGAGGTAAAAATAAGTTACTGGGAGGACACCCGAGAGAAAAAAGTAAGAGGATTCGCCTTGTTCCTGTGCTTCAATATAGCAGTCAGAAGAAACGTGAACTCAGATCCCACATAATGGGGGACGATTAGACTACAGTGACGATTAAAGACGGCACTAAAGGGGTTCGTTTAAACTCCATGTCGGGGTATTGATTAGAAGGCAGGTATATGTGTAAACAGCTGGTGTATGTCTAGTCTGTCAAGTGTCTATTGTACATGTTTTGTTGTATGTCACATGTAAAGAATTGTGTATCACTGGTTGGTTGAAATGAAGTTTGGGTTTTACGCAATTCTGTAACTAAGAGGGAATCGCCAATGGATTGATGTTCTTGAGTAAACTGATGATATAGAATTTGGAAGGAAAAGATTTGATTGGAGCTTGCGTATTTGGTGCTCGCTCATATTGCTGAAAGTATTAAATGTGTAGATAATATTGTGGGTAAACGAAATTCAAGTATGGAGGAGAATACCCCACTTGCCCACTTACGAAAGCAACTGCCTAAACATGCACCCAAGCTTAAGAAACATAGCACCAAGTGGGTTAAAGGTACCGCCCACAAGGTGTTTATGCCATGGCCACAAAAGGGGTCTTTATCTAAAGCCACCTTACAACACGTGGCAACTTGCTTGCATGCCACATATACAAGCAAGAAGTTAGAAAACGCTGTGCTGATCTCAGATTGAGAAAGGAGGAAGAGCCTCCAGCAGCTTGGATACTAAATATATACACTGAGGGGGTGAGACGCCTACCGCGACACCTGCCCCGCCTGAAACAGGAACTGAGGGAAGTAAGCCTGAGGGACTCTACTCATTAAGAGAACTAAAGCAGCTACAGGGTACAGCAACCCCGCTTATGAGTTGCCTACATACAGTAGTAACGAAAATCAAGGGACGGATAAGGACAAGAATCTCACATCCCTAGGCCCAAGGGTCAAGGGGACACGCGATGATGCGATAATGAAGGAGGGGATCGGGCACAGACAAGTGCATCTCTCGATAAGGCGAGAGAGGGAAAGAAGTGGAAAGGAAGTGAAGACAGAACTGATGAGATAGCATTCGCAAAGGACAAATGGATGGGAGGAGAGATATTGTTGAAACTCGATGGTAAAGGAGGTGATGATATGAGACTGAGAGACGTTAGATGTGGCCCAGAGAAAGAAGAAAGAGAAGGAGTTAAGGGGCGGAAGGATAAGAAGGAAAGATGTGCTAAGGGGAGAACAGCAATATCGCGAAGAGCAAGAAAAGCAGCTTGATCGCAAACCAGAGAGCAGCCTATGAACAAGACAGACAGAAACAGCAAAAGTTAGAAGAAAAGCAAAGAGTACATGAAAGAAGGATGAGGAAGTTCAAAGGACAGATGAACGTAGAAATAAAGGGAAAAGGAAGAAGATAGGGTCAGAGAAGAGGCGAGGAAGCGCAAAAGGATTGGTTACAGGAATAAATGAACAAATAAAATAAAAAATAAATCAGGAAATGATGAAAATGATTGATTATCTTGAATAAAAAATGAATAAAAGAAAGTTGAGAAAAGGAACAATTGGGCAGATGAACAAAAGTATAACTTGTGAGTGCCTGTAACAATTTTGATTTATTTTACAGAAAAGCTATGGACCTCTTGCGTGGAAGCACAAGAAATTGTCTGCATGGCCTTAAATTAGGGAGAAAAAGAAAAAGGTAAGTACTAGTTCACGCCAAAAGGGTGTGGACACACAATTGATCAACACTAAAGGTAAGAGGATCCAGGTGAGTAACAGGAAAAAGGTAGTAAGAGACACAATGGGCCTTATTACGATTTTGGAGGATGAAAAATCAGGTCCCGGTTCCCAGAATGGGGAATTACCGGGCAATTCCGAGTTCAGAGGGCCCAGTAATTCCTCCCTCCAGGAACCCGGGCCCGGACCTTCCCCATTGCCATTTCAGCCCCCATAACAACATGGCCATTTCAGACAACCACAGTAAACAGAAGTAAAATTGAAGGTGAGTAATCATTTTCATGTTCATAATGTCAAAAGGATTGTTATGATATGGGTATGCAATCATTAGAAGAGGCAAACATTAATGGGAACGATAAAAATGGAGGCACATAGTAAGAATTGGTGCCATAGTCTTGGAAGACAGGGGTAGGCTAGATCAAGTTAGACAGCGACGGTGTGCAGCGAAATGCCTCTGTTTTATCTCCATAGGATGAACACAAAGCACAAGCATAGACCATGGTCCAAGTAATGACAAGAAAAGAATAGGAAGAATGGCTGCTGAGTCAGGAAGTATATGCCGCTAACGAGCAAGAATGTGCAGCTAAGCTGAGCAAAGAACCAAGCCGAAACTAAGCATCCTGCGGGGTGGTTGGAAAATAGTAGTTCATGTTCACCAACGAATATGGGAGAAGGATCCAGAGAGTATTGTTTGATAGCAGAAAAGGAGGAAGGGGGTTGAAATTGGGAAGAAAACCTGACCCCTTGCCAGTGCCCAAATGACTTTTGTCTCTATTTTGACTTTCTACAGATGACGGGGATCCCCAAGGACGTTTCCATCATCCGCTACGGACATGCTTAGAAGACCGGAAAAGAAGAAGACTTCATTCCTTAATTGTTTTTTTTGTCTCCTTAAGGCTGAATGTGGCACCCGTAGGGAGAAAAATGTGTCCCATGAAGGACGAGGTGTATTTTGTGTTATTGAAAACAAAAATCTTGTTCTAGTTTGCTGACACAGAGCTAGGAATGGAGGCATTTTGGTTGTAATGTGAAAATGTCCCACAAAAGGCAATATTTAAATGAAAATGTTTTGTAGCTTGTCTGGGAGGCAGGGGTGTCAAACAAGAGGAAATGTCTTGCAATTCCTAGCGAATAAGGTATAAGAGCCAATGCGGAAAAGAGAGGTTGAGGCAATGGGTTGGTAGGAAATGTGTTGAAATAGAAGGGACATGTTTAATTTACAAAAGAAACTCATCCCGTTTTATATTACAGGTATGTGTCGAGGGACCTGTATGACTTAGGAAATTAACGTCGAACCGCGTGCGGAACGAGGGAGGTCATAGAGAATCCCAGTGAAAGCCAGACACTGAATTGTGTCTGCAAAAAGACTCACCAACCCTCTATCCCCATGCTGAAACGTCCCCTCTTTTGGACTCATTTAACAATGAACCCTTTTGAAAGAGAGACACTCTGGTAAGATTGAACTTCTTGTGGAAAGGAAAAAATAATAAACTCCTGGTCTAAGCATCAAAGGAACCTGGCAGACCGACTGTGAAAACAGCACAATGGAAAGGAAAAGGCGACAGGACGCAGACGGTCCACTAATGCCAAACTAAAGACAAGTAAAACGGAAGATACAGAAAAGGAAAGAGTGTGGAAAAGAGGGAAGGACAAAGTGAAAACGATATGCATGGGCAGGAGAAGATGATCAAGGAGAGATTGTACTTTTTTGCGGTGGGAGTTGCAGACAAGGTATGACATACGAAGAGACAATGGGCTAATGGGTGACCTCAAAGCTTGACCGAACCTCTCGAGTCTCAAAATGGCTGTGAATTGTCTAAGGCATACAGTTAGTTTAAAAGCAAATGATTACAGGAAGTGGGGTTTAAATGGAAGGAGATGACGCACACATGTTTGTTTTAAGAATAACAATACGTTAGTATGTGCCAAATTATAAGATTGTGTTAAGAAGTTTTAGATAAATATTAAGGAGAATGGACATTGGATATGGTTCAAAGTTGTTGTTTTACAAACAAAGAACTTTAAATACGTGGGAGTGTACTGGAGGACCTGAAATAAAGATATATTAAATCAACAACTGAATGAAGTGGAGGGCAGCCCCCCCTCCCCACTTAAATCTAAGCAGAAATATTTGTATGGACTCATTTGGTGTTGTAATTATGTGAAAATGGTATTCATAATGTTAGTATATACTAGTATTCAAAAGGGCGTAGTGTTTATGAGGTCGAAATTGTCATTATCATGATGTGGTAAGGTGTCAAGGCACAGAATGGATAAATAAGATTTTCTGTTCATAGACAGAAAATAGCTCTGGAATATGCCTTTTACTGAAAATGCATGTAACCAAAAATGTGGCTAAAATGAGAGAAATGAAGAAATGCTTTGGTGTGTAGAATGAGGTAACTCTAAAGTTGAAACAGTCAAAGATAATATGCTTTCAGAAATTTGAAGGATGGGCAGAACCTAGACATTTGAATTGGGCCTTGTCTGGAAACTTATCTAAGGGTTCCAGCTGTACCAACTATAATTGGGCAGAACACTGAGGGAAAAAGTAAGGATGTGCACAGATTGTATTTCATTTTTGAAGGCTTAGTTCAATTAAAAAATAATCGGCCAATGGGCAAATGCACAATGACAAGTTTGCTGGGACAGGGCTAAGGGAGGGTGGGGGCTGGTTGCTCCCTCTCATCTTGCTATAAGAGAGAGCTCTGTGTGGAGCTGGGGGTGGTTGAGTCTGAGTATTTGACTACGACGCTGGGTGTGCTCTGTGCCAACAATGGCATGAAATAAAACTTGATGAACTTAACAGTCTCTTTGCTGAGTCATTGAGTTGTCCTTATTTACTGGTGTTGGAGTATGTGAATCCTGCACCCCAGCCTTCTCAAGGTGCAGCTATCGTGTCTTACAGGTACATGAGGGTGAGCTCTGCCCTCTTGTACACCAGAAACGGTTGCATCTGCCTCACTGTGTTCGGTTAGGGTGTTTTCATAATTGCCTCAGCTCTCTCAGGTGTCACTTTCTTTCATTCATGTGAAATTAACTGACCTACGTACAACACTTCCTCCTGACAATACTGCAATTTCTCATTATCCACCTTACATCCTTTGTCTGCTAAAATAGTCACCAATTGGAAAGAATCTTGCCTACACTCGTCCTCTGTTTACTGCAAATCAATAGGTCATCTATGTACTGTATCACCATACTCTTAAGATCGATATTGCCTAGGTCTAACTGGAGGACTCTGTTAAAGATTTATGGGGACTCGCAATATCCTTGAGGCAAACAAATGTGTTTTATTCTCTTTTGGTGAAACGTAAATGAAGTCACGTTTTGGTAGTCCTTGTGCAGAGGCATCAAGAAAAACACATTTTTCAAATCGGTCACTGTGAAGTGTTGAGCTTCCTCTGGGATACTGCATAATATTGTTGCAGGATTAGGAACTAAAGGAAACTCAGCATCTACAATCTGGTTAAGAGGTCGCAAATCCTAGATAAATCTCCACGACCCTCCTTTAGGTGTTTTAATTGGATACACTGCAATATTACACAATGCCTTTGATGGCACCAGAATCCCCTAATTCATCAGGGATCAAATAGTCTGAAATATACCTTCATCAGCTTCTCGAGACATGGGATACTGTTTTGCTTGTTTAAAATTTTTCCTGGCTTAAGCTTTATCTTAAGTTTCCCTATCCCCTTCAATAAACCTACCTCATAGGGGCCTGTAGTCCATTGGACACTCGGCACCTTTTCAAGATCCTCCTGAAAAAATGCTGGTCGTTGTCACATTACCAGCATTCTCTGTGGGACTTCTCTTTTTTTCTATCATTATCCAGTATGTAATGCTCATGAAGACCACCACTTCATCTTCGCTTCAGTCTTCCCTGAACATATTGTCATCGGTTATGTCAGTCAGTCTGTATCCCTCCTCGAGAGCTATCACTGTTCTCCATGGTCTACCCTCATCGTGTATCCATTCAAGCATTGCCATCTCTCTTCGTACTATAGCTGCTTCCAACTCTATAGGAATAGTCTGTCCACCTTCCTCATCCATAGGTATGTGTGGTCTAAATAAAAACTCATCAGGTATCCTCACAGCCATGTCAGTGAAATGCTTACTCCATATAGAAAAATCTCTAGATCTACTGGAACGCCTTGCAATGCCACTTGCCCTGTGAACACCAGTATGAACTCTCCCACATTTAAATAGTGTACTTCTGGAGTGGAACACACTATTCCTTGATCAGTAAATTAATTTGTCATATTATGTTTAGTCATTAAATCTCTTCCTAAAATGTTAACTGGAGTCTGTTCTGAATATAACAATGGGCTGGACATTTCACATTCTCCTATGGAGACCAGTAATGTGTCAGTAAAAGGAACTCAGCTTGTAGCTCCAGAGAACCCTTCAGCATTCATGGCAATACCCAACATTGGATATTTTCCTTCCCGTATACACGAGCGATTTGCTCCAGTGTCTACAAGAAAAGAGAAAGATTTGCCTCCTATTGTCACATCGACACTTTGTTCCTCTTCGGTTCTTGGTGTCACAGATAGTACTGAACACATCAAGTCAACCTGTGAACTGTCCTATTGTGGGTACAAGCTCCTCCCCATCCCTGTGAAAGGATTTCCTCCTACGACAGTGACACCTCCTATTCTAGGTGTTAATATTTGTCCTGTATTTGCATACTGCTGTGTCTGCATAGGGGCCTGTTGTGACTGCCCCTGGGATGGATTAATTTGTGCTTGTCCCTGCTGTGGCACCTGCTGTACTTGCGGTGCTTATGCCTGATAAGATGTGTGATCTTGGGAAAAGCCCTCTCTGGTCTGTGTGCTATATGGTGGAGGAGAAGCTGCCCCTCCCCCCTCTGGAAAACCGTCCATTTTGTACACTCCCTCGGCTCTTGTTTGCATGCCCAATCTGTCCTGTTATTCCACAGTTCCAAAATGCTGGGCGAACCCTTCTGGTAAACCCTCCTTAGTTATATCCTCCCTGAGCATTCGGGTTCTCGTTCTGTATGTTTTGAAACACACCTTGGTTATTCTGAAATCCACCTCCTCTTCCCCTATAGCGCATACCTCTGCCTCGTGGCGTATACTTCCTGCATTTCCATTCCTTCTCCGCTTGTCAAAACTGCCCCTTCTATGGCAAATTTTGACAACTTTTTCTGAACTAACTTGGCTTCCTCAATCTTTCTATTTTCATCTTTCTTTTTGTTCTTCTCTTGTAATAACCAACAGTGATGTACTATTGTCAACTGTATCTCACCCCATTGCTTCGTTTCCATCCCCTCTTGTTTTTTCATTTGTCTCTGTACTTGTTCAGGCAACCACTGACATAAAATGTGATAAAACAATGTCACTGTCTTTTCCCTGTCTTGCGCGTTTCAAGCTGCCATTTCTCCTGAATATCTTGACTATAAGCAGTAGGGTCTTCATCTTCTTTCATTTTATGTGTCATAATTGCACCCATATCTGATGTGCCAGGATACTGTACCCTGAGAGACCTCCAAACATCTGCCCTGCAATAATTAAATGGCGCTCCATCCTGAGCTGTGTTTTTTGCAGTCACACTTCAATATCTTGCTCTCCTCCATATGTCATCAGCCCTCTCTCCAAGAATGGCTGCCAGGAGAACTTTTATGTCCCCTATGGCTTACACTTTAAGCTATCCTTGTCCGTCTGTGGCCATGGAATATATTGTGGTCTTGCTCCCCCCTTCTCTAACAAGGAGAACTGCGTGAAGCCCATCCCATAGTTGGAGTAGTCTATCCATGGCAGGGATAATCGTCCCTGTCTGTCTCCCTCCTGGTAATGACCTTAACCTGCTTACATATGGTGGAGACTCTCCCTTCTCATTACACAGTCGTCCTCTGGGAGGCTCAGGATAGGCTGTGGGATCTGGCGTTCTATATTTAGGCTGTTCCAGATCTGACCATCTCACTTCCTTATCCATTTGCAGGCTTCCTTCGGGGGGCGCACACGCTCCCTCCTTCTGCCCAAGACCGGATGCTCTTTCCTCATCGAAATGTCTAGGCCCCAACTAGTATGACTAACATCCTCCTCACTTTTGTCTAGGTTCAATCTGCTCAAAGACAGTGCTCGACGTTCACCACTAAACAGGTTTCCCTCCTCACTTCGTGATAGAGGTACTGGGGATCGATCATTGTTCCCTTGAGTTTCATACTCGCTACCTCATCTTAACTGTTGATAGAGCTTATCCACTCTATCCCATCGTATTTCTGTGCTCAACCTCATTTGTTCTTTATGAATAAAATGGTAAACAAACCTTGCTGCCTTCTGTTTTGTTCTATTTCTTCATCTACTTCTCTTTGCTTTCTCGCATCTCTTCTGACTCTTTCTTCTTCCTGCCTTCGTTCTTCCCTCCTTACTCCCTCTCTTTGTTCCTCTTCTACTCATCTTCTATGCAGCCTTTTGTCCCTTAACTTTTGTGCTTCTTCTTCCTCCTCTCTCTTCCTTTCCTTCCTGTCCCTCTCTTCTATCGCTCTTTGTCTATTGTACTTTCTTTGTTCATCACCCCTTTTCTCCTTTCCATCTCTTGATTTCCCTGTCTATATCTGTCGACAAATTCGACCGCTCACTTCTTGCTTCCTTGTTTTATATGAATTTATAAATATCTTCTTTTCTTTTATTCTCTTCTGGGCTATCATCACTACTCTAAGCGGGGGGTTTATATATATCGGATTACTATACCCCATCGCTGCTTTCATTTCCTTTAAAGGATACACACCTATCTCTTCCATAGCAACACTCATTGCTTCAGACAAAGGGAGAGGAGCCGAGCGCTCAACACCTTGCCCCTTATGCGGATTAAGCATCCAGTCCTCGGGTGGTGGGTCTTCTCTTTCCTCTTGGTACATCTTCCAAAGTTCTAAAATTGCTCTTTTCTCTAATTTCGTTCCTGTGTACGCAGTGTGCAAGTATGTGGTTATGTGTTGCAATACCGCTCTTGACAATGATCCACCTTGTAGCTATGGCATGAACATTGTATCTGCTGTGCCCTTTACCCATTCTGCACTGTACTGTTAGACCTTGGGTGCATGTTTTGGCAATGTCTTGCATAGATGCATGAGAGGAGTGTACTCCATATTAATTAACTGTCAATACTAACCAGATTGTTAAATAAACCTTTTACCTTGACGTAAACCACCACTTTTAACTTTTTCAGTCAGTCAACAAGTTTATTCGGATTAAAAATAAATCCATCAAACACATAGCAAAAGCAACACACAAAAGCAAATACAATCAATAGCCCATGTCAAGGAGTAGTGCATCAAAGAGTCACTTAAGGGAGAAAAAAAAGGGTGAAACAAAAGACCTCATCACCCTCTATATAACTCCCCTTGCCTGGGCCTGACCTCCAAAGAGCCTGTCCGATCGCGGCCCAGGGGAGTGAGGTTAGCCCCAGACAGGAGGTAGGTCCTCTGGATTGGCCTCATGGGGTACTCAGAGCCTAAATGCAGAAGTGGGCATATTAGAATTCCGCTCCTAGGTGTCCCTCCGGCCCCCCCAATGTCCCAATACCCTGTTTGCCAGTCTCCAGTCCCAGATGGCCAGTTCCACTATATCCCTCGAACTCCTGCCCAGCCTGCCCAATCTACGACATCACGCCAAGGTTTCCCTGGTCACAAAAGAACATCCTCTCACAGACCTTAGCCAGTGTAAGCTTTTGTTTACAAGAGCTTCCCTGGACTCCTGCATGTTCCTTTCCATTTTTGGTACCCCATGAAGATACACCATAGCTCGTCCAGTCCAACCTTGGGCGGGGGCTGGAATGGACTGCCTCTGTGCCGTGAGCCACTGGGCTCTTCCCTCCAAGTTTAGGGCAGTTTGAACCTACTTGGCTAGGCCCATAGTCCGCCACCCCAATGTGCTCGCTGTGCTTATTGCCCCCTGCAATGGGATTTTTTCCAGGGGCCGGTTGTGCATTCCCAGACATCAGGCTAGGGCTAGAAGGTATTGGAGCTATAAACTCAGGACTCAGAAGGGCTTGGATCTTAGGATGTACCAGAGGTATGGCGATTTGACCCTTACAAGCAGCCGGAATATGAAAAGGCTCCTCCTCCCTCTGCTCCCTCGCCTGATTGGCTATAAGGGCTACAAGCAAATTTCTAATGGCAACCAGCTCAGCCAGGACTTGGTTACACTTACACCCCCCGAGTGGTAAATCAGCCTCCGATGGGGGTTAATAACCAACCCTACATCCGAGAGGGTTTCGCATTTTTGGTGCTTAGACACCCTAGGTGGAGATAGGTGAAGGGATGGGCTGGCCAGTGGGCTCGCTTTAGACACTGGCTCACTCCGGGGGCTTCTGTTACACAAGGAGAGATTTCTCACAAGGACATCAATAGATGGGCTGCCCTCGGCAATCGTGCAGACCACAGCTAAGCTAGATGGAGCCTTTCCCGGACCAGCACCATTTTTAGAGGCAGATGGCGAGGTGAGAAACGCAATGTTTCTTTCCGGCGTAGAGCTCGCTGAGGGGGAGCTGCTGACTAGTTCTCCCATTCCTGCAATGCCCCCCCATTGGAGCACCGGCATCTCCGTCCCAGGACAGAGATTTCTATGGACGGGGAGCACCTTAGGGGGACTAAGACTCGTGGTTGGGACGGGCAGACAAAGTTCTTCTGCATAGGGTGGGTGGAACCTTCCTCCGTTGGTGTCTGTGATGGCCTGGGCCACCTGAGTCTTTGCAATGCGGCGCTCTCCATTGCATGGATCATCATACAAACTGCGCCGGCTGGTGGGTATTGATCCTTCCCTGGTCCCTTGTTCTGCGACCATGCTGCTCCCCCGTGGCAGCTGTGCCCAACAGCCCCCTTCTATCCTCACTTGTGGGAGGGGGGGAATATGTAGAGGGCTCACCCCCAGGTACTCGGTCAGTGTTTTGGGCATTCACAACAAGGGCTTCAGATGGCACACCCTTTTGATCCTGGGGACGTATCCTCTTTACGACCAGTACATTTTGCTTGGGTTTATGCCCACTCTGTTGGAGAGCAGGCTCGAAACACACCTTGGAACGCAGTGAAGGCAGGAGTAAAGGTGAAAGTGCTGGTGACATGGGGGGGTTTCCTTGGTGGACCGTGAGCTTTCATAGTTCTCAGGTTCTTCAATAAAGGCATTACGGGCTCGACGGGATCAGCAGGGCCGAGAGTGGAAGCACACGCGTTAGGCTTCTCTAAGCCCGGACAAACAGTCCCACAAACGATCCCTCACCTGCACTTACTTCTCTTTTCCTGCTTCTCCTCTCCTCTCCTCTCTCTGGTGGGTCCAGGACAAGCCTCCCACTACAGCACCTAACACCTGAGGCGCCAAACACCGCGCCCTTGCCTCACCGCGGGCTTCGCCGCTGCTGGGCTCCAGTGCTGCTAATATGTCCAGGGGGCGTGGCCAAAGCAGGACGCTGCTGGAGGGGTCTGTGGGGCCACCAAACACCGCGCCCTTGCCCTGCCGCGGGCTTGACCACTGCAGGGCTCCAGTGCTGCTATGTCCAGGGGGCGTGGCCAAAGCAGGAAGCTGCTGCAGGGGTCTGTGGGCCGCCAAACACCGCGCCCTTGCCCCGCTCAGGGCTTCACCGCTGCAGGGCTCCGGTGCTGCTGATATGTCCAGGGGGCATGGCCAAAGCAGGAAGCTGCTGGAGGGGTCTGTGGGGCCACCAAACACAGCGCCCTTGCCCCGCAACAAATATGAGCAAGCACCATCAATCGCTGCTCAATCCTCTTATTTCAATGACCTATCTATTCTTTTGATAGGCGCCAATCATTTTTCTACACTTTGGGCCTCATTATGACCCTGGCGGTAAGTGGAAAACGATGCCCGTAAAGGATTACCAGCATCGCCTACCGCTAGGGCCGATTATGGCCCGAGATAGCGCTATTAGCGACACCCTTATTAAAAGCGGGCATGCGACTCCCATGCCGTAAATTCCACCATGGCGCTAAGTTGGGAACATTACGAGTCACGCGGACATGGAAATAACGCCTTTGTGAAGGCCGTAAAGAACCTTACCGCCATGGTGCTAATACCGCCATCGCGCACCAAGCGTAAATGGCCATGTGCAGTGTTCCCAGCTGCCACAGGTGCACACAATCAGCACAGGTGGAGGCAATACAGT
The DNA here is from genome assembly GCF_040938575.1 of Ambystoma mexicanum. Lineage (NCBI taxonomy): Eukaryota > Metazoa > Chordata > Amphibia > Caudata > Ambystomatidae > Ambystoma > Ambystoma mexicanum. The sequence continues at coordinate 386,348,108 of NC_090937.1, forward strand.
CTGGGCAAGTACAATAGGAGCACATCCCACCCCTTCCCACACCCAGTTACACTTCACAATGATTCCAATACGACTAGCAATTTTGGGGCTGGAGGACCTGATTGCAATGGAAGTGCTACAACAACAACAACAACAACTACTACTACAACAGGCAGCACAGAGGAGACGCGGGAGGAGAAGGAGGGCAAGGCAGGGCCAGCAAGCCCCACCAGCACACCCAGTGCCACCATGCAGGCAGCCCCCAATCCCACGAATCAGAGCCAGTCCATTCAACCTCACCGCTGAGCAGATCCACGCCCTGTACCGTTTGGACCGGGACACCATCACCACCATCGTGGACATGATACACAGCGACATTGTCAGCATGATTGAAACACCCACCGCCACCCCCCTACTGAAGCTAGTGCCCGTGCTCCACTTCCTGGCCACAGGCACCTACCAGCACACAGTGGGGCACTTGCATGGCATTTTACAACCATTATTCTCACGTACACTGAACCAAGTGCTTGATGCCCTCCTCAAGCACGCAGACAACCACATTTCCTTACCACGGTCTGCCCAGGAGATCGCAAACACCAAAGTGGGTTTCCATTCACTGGCCGGCATACCTGGTTGCACTTGTGCCATCGACTGCACCCATGTGGAATTGGGGGTCCCACATGCCATGGAGGTAGTGTACCGCGCCCGTAAACTATACCACTCAATCAACGTGCAAATGGTATGTGACTCAAACAGGATCATCACACATTGTTGTGCCCGATTCCCCGGATCAACCCATGATTCAATGGTCCTGCGGAACTCCACAATACCACGCTACATGGAGCGACATGCACGGCAGAGATCCTGGCTACTTAGTGAGTCTCATGTCATGGCCATGAAAATGTGAGGTAGGTATGTGATTGGCGTACCAATGCATACTTTACCTGTCTGACATGGGGGGGGGGAGATGCATACTTTACCTGTCTGACATGGGGGGGGAGAGATGCATACTTTACCTGTCTGACATGGGGGGGGGAGAGATGCATACTTTACCTGTCTGACATGGAGGGCGGGGGGATGCATACTTTACCTGTCTGACATGGGGGGGAGAGATGCATACTTTACCTGGCTGCGAGTACCAGAGGTAATTGAGCAAGCTCATAACCTAAAGCAGGCCAGACTTCAGCTGACACCAGACCACATAATGCTAGATGTGATCAGCCCTACCATGTGAATGAAGCTGTGTTCCAACCATTCCACAACCATCTGCATGTGCACTGTACCAAATGAGACCACACCCACCCCAGCGCAATGTAGCTACATGCAATGACTTCAGGCAATAAACAGAACCAAACACCATCAACTGAAAGGCCAGTCCCCCATAACTGCACACAAAGGATTCACATGGCAGTCATGAACACCAATACACCACTACACTGACACGGAGGCCCAACTGAATTACATAACAACATTTTTAGTGCTCAGTGAGATCATCATGAGGCTGACAGCAATGGTGCCATGATGAAAGCATTAATATCACTGGACATCTGCCAGATCACCAAAAAAAACGCTATGGACTAACACAGTGGATGGGCACTCACAAGGTACTGAACCTCCCTGCGTACACTAGTTGATGGCATGCAAAACTGTCCATAAGGGGGATACACATATAGCGGTCACATCGTGTGACTCCATTCGTGCATGGAAATGGGGTTCAAGCTAAAAGTTGAATGCATGCCATGGTGTCACGTAATGATTTTCAATCTGATGTCCTGACTGACACATACATTGTTTAACACATACAGGTGATGCAGGCTATCCCTTGAGGAGGTGGCTCCTTATCCCAGTCCAGAACCCACAGAACCGGCACGAGGAGGACTTCAATCGTGCACATGCACGAACCCGTGTGGTGATTGAGCAGACCTTTGGCCTTTTGAAGGCACGGTTTCGCTGCCTCAGCAGGCCTGGTGGGGCACTCCTGTACCGCTATGAGAAGGTGGCAAATATCGTCATGGCATGTGTAATGCTACACAATATGTGCATCAGACAGAATGTGCCCCTGCCCCCTGACACTGAACTGCAACCACCTGATGAAGAGGATTATGAGGGTGGGGATGGTGCAGCACCTCATGGAGGAAGCAATGCACAGGAGGGACGTGACATGCGTCAGACTCTCATTAACCAATGCTTTTACTACACATGGACAGGGGGTGTCACATGGAGATGGCACTTGGGGCACTGTGTGTGTCTGGGACATGCACACTGTAGACTGTTCACCAATAAAGCACACGTACGCAATGAGCAAAGTCCACACATGTGATTTGTGCATAACCAAAAAGTGTATTGAAATAGTGATTTCAATGAACACACCCACTCCCCCCTCCCTCTCAACTCCCCAACACACCCACTCCGCCCTCCCCCTCAACTCCCCAACACACCCACTCCCTCCTCCCCCTCAACTCCCCAACACACCCACTCCCCTCTCCCCCTCAACAGGGCTGGTTCTTGTAGAACTTGCAGCCGAGGAGATACTGGCCTGCTCACAAGGACGCATGTCCCTCATCGTTTGCACAAGCTCCGAAAGTACGTGCCCCACAGCGGCCAGTTCTGCACAAATATCCTTGGAGCTGGGCTCTATGGCAGCCTTCACAGTTTCTGCACATTGTTGCATTTCCGCCCTTGCACTTCCACAATCTGCCACATGCTGTGTCAAGAGGGTGGACAGTTGTTGTTGGTGTATTGATGATTTCTTCCATTGACTTCGGTTGATTGAGATGCAGAGTGTCACCAAGTCCCACGGTGCAAGGATTCCTGAGAGATCACAACTTTTTCATCACACATCTGTCTTCTTAGTTGCAAGTGAGTCCCGCAGGGCCTGCCTGGCAGCGACGATGAGTTGAAATATGCATCTTCTGAACAAAAACATCTGGAATGGCTGGCAGGTGTGTTTCAGAAACTCGGGGAACATGGTCTAACCCTGAACACATGCAAATGTTAACTCCTGCGGAGAATTATCAAATTATTTGGATGTGTATTCCAGGACTCGGGTACTTTGGTAGACCCCAGGAAGGTTGCAAAGATTCACTGAGCCTGTCCCGGCATCTCCATCAGAGGTGAATGGCTTCCTGTACATGGTGAACTTTTGTGGACGGTTCATTCCAGACGTAGAAAACGAGAGGGATGCGTTGTCGGTCAGACAGGGCTTGAAGGATTTCCATATATTCATATATGACCATCCACAGCTAATGGTAATGGACCACAGAATCATCACCCCTATCAGGGCTGGCCTATCTCTCTTCTCTCCAGTGAGTATGTATGGCTGGCTCCTACAGTTATAGGAATATGGAGTCATTTCTTACTACATGGTGGTAGTGACAACCGAGCCGATTACCTGTCAGAACATGCCGTGGCATCCCAGGGTAGACAAAGTGTAGAGGGTAGACTGAGGATGCGAAGTAAGTGTTGCAGGGATTAAGGCAAATTTGTGATGATCTCTCCACCTCAAAGGAAGGTGTGCTACTGAGGGGCTCTCAGATTGTCATGTCATCGAGCCTGGTAGATGAGGTCGTTACGGTGGTGCATGAGGGTCTCCACCATGCTGTCAACACAATGGCCAGGATTAATTAAAAGGTTTGATTTGCAGGGTTACAGAAGAAGCTTAATTACATGATAATGAGATGCTCATGATGGCAGGCCACTGCTTGCAAAAAAAAAGGCAAACGCCCCTCCCCCACGGAATTTCTGGTAAGCAGCACCAGGCAATGGCAGTTTGTCAGCATGGACTGTGGCACATTTTTGGATGACCAGCATTTCATGATGGTGGTTGATGAGTACTCTTGACACCCGGAAGTCTAGTTTCTTCCATCAATGGCTGCCTGGGAGGTCATATTGGCCTTGCAGAAGATCTTTGCCACTCGTGGCTTGCCTGATTCCCTCCATTCTGATGGGGGCCTGACATTTCAAGGGGCAGATTTTAAGTGCTTCCTTGAACAGCTACACATTGTCCACAATTGCATCACCCGGTGTTGGGGATAGAAACGGTTTAAGCAGACAGTTAAAGATTATACACATTTCGCACGATCAAGAGAAGCTTCTCCAGCATGCATTGTGCACGTTTCTCATGGCACACCACACAAGACTACATTTGTCCACAGAGGTGTTTCTGGATGAAGCATTTTGGGAAAGGAAGGTGACACCCATGATTCCAGCTCATAGCTACAGCAAGTTCCCAAAATACAGGTTGTGGACATGTGCAGATGGAAAGTACAGAATAATGATAAGGAAACGACAAGGCAAGAAAGGAGGCAGTGAGGTGTGGCTATGGCTCCGGGAGAGGATAGAGACCATGGCCATACATTCAGCATTTTAGATAGAAACACAGGAATGGAAGGTGCAGAAAGATGTCAATGATAGTAGCCAGGGATGGAAAGAAAGGACAATTTAAGATTCTGTACCATTAGAATACATGCTATAGTTATTGTTATTTGCCTTTTGGCGGATGTTTGTGCTTGTTGAAGATGTAACCCAATCGTGGGACGTCATGGGTACGTTGTTGGCTGATGGTGCAGTTTGCATGATCACACCTGTCAATAAAAGATACAGCAATACTCAATCTAAGGGATGTGGGGGTGCAGAGGGTGTGGATATCCCCTAGGTTCTCCTCAGTGCTGGTGTGACCCAACCCTGCCTAGTACAGGGCTGGTGCTCGCCTCCCTTAATTTTCAGTAGATAAAAAGGACCTGCACGTTGGAGTTCTTGACGCATCCACTGGTTCCCAAGTTACTAAGCAACAGAGGGTGGTGCCCAGCACTCCCTATATGTTCAAGTCCTTCTGAGGTGCTCTGGGGCTGCCTTCATTTGTTCCTGGCCTGCTCCCTCCCTCCTTAACACAAAAAAAGAGTGTGTGTGTGGGTGTGTGTCTCTGTGTGTGTGTCTGTGTCTGAGTGTGTGGTTGTTCTGGGAGTGAGGGCGAGAATGAATGCAGCATGTGTATGGCTAGGTTTGGTGTGGGGTCAGTAGCAATACTGATACCTATTGCAGGCTTAGCTTCATGAAAGCTGTGCCCATACCGGCAAAGACAGCTTCATGCAAGTGATTCAGAAGGAGTGGTTGTAAACAAAGCCTTAAGCTGATTTTGGCCCAACTCGCCGAAGGAGCGGCCACCTCCCCTCCCATCGGCGGTATTAGACTCACAGTTGGAAGACTGGTACAGTAGATGCTCCTTGGAGAGAGTGAAGTGAAAGGGGAGGGAAAAAACCTGTTAAATAACATGAACGTACAGACTTAGGTCTGTATCTGTAACCCTACAGTCCCTCCTTGCACTTGCCAGACACTTGCTGTCTGCAGCTAACCTCGCACTCCCACCTGATAGCCGCACTAGTACTTTGATCTTATGTCCTGCATTTGCCCTTCCCCTGGCACTTTTACCCTCCCCTCACCCCTGCACTTGCGCAATCTCATTATCACTTGGCCTAGTAAGATCTGTTGTCTTTGTCCTCCCCTTGGTTTCCCCTCCCTTGCCTCGTCACGCCTTGAAACACTTGTGTATAGGCCCTTATAAATGCCATGTCATATCATAACGTGCTGAGATGTACGTGAATGCAGCTTTGCTGGCTTAATTGTTGACATTGATATTACAGGAAGGCGGCAAACCGGTTTAGCAATGAAATGGGAAAACCTGTGAAGTGAACTGAAGCATGCTAGAAAGTGTGTGGGTGTGGTCAGTGTTTGGGCGTGGTCGTGCTCTGTCAGGTGAATGCACTGGCTGATGGTCGATGCGTGTTGATAAGGCTAAGATGCCAACTTTGGCATCGGACTCAATGCTCACCTTTGCGGTGAGGTCGCACTCCCCCTTCAAGCCACCAAGTCACACACCCACTGAAACTAAGCATGTTAACAGTTCATGCAAAGCACCACACAGCAAAGAGGGCGCATCTGCCTGGTGTCTGAGAAGTGAAATTCCTGCTCTGTCCCTCCAAGAAATAATATCTGTACAATTCCTATCAAGGAACCCCTAACACACACTTTTCCAGGCCCAAGGCCCCAAATGACAGCTTTGAAACATTGAGAGTTATGAGAAAACTCACCACTCCGAATTTTAATATGTATTGTTGGGATGCAAATGCGAGGTTCTTGCCATCCCAATTAAATATCTTAAATGCCATAGTATTTCAGAAACCCCGGATCTGAATGGGCAGAGGTGCAGATGTGTAGACCTGAAATGACAAATTTCAGGGGAAAGCCATTGCTGCTGCATTTCACATCTATATAAACGTTATTTGGTTCCTCCCACAAAACAGGTTTATCTTATTTAAGTGGGAAATCTGGTGCATGGCAAAGGAGACAGTGACAGGGGTGTTGCTAGGGGGAGTCTTAGGGGGCTATAGCCCTGAGTCTTTTGGTTGTAGCCCCGGATAGAATCTCAGGGTCTACAACCAAAAGGCTGGCTAGCCCCTAGTCCCGACAATCCCGGCATTAGTGTAGCCCCGGATCTTTTCCAGACCTAGCAACACCTCTGGACAGTGGGCCTCATTATGGTGTTTGACGGTAATTTGCTGCCACACTTGTTTATCATTATCTCCACTCGGCCCAGGAAATTTACTGCGCGATTACGGCTGGGGATAATGGCGGTTTTAGGCCTCATTTTTTGTGTCCATAGTATCCCATGGTCATTTCGTCGCATTTACTGTGAGCAGTAATTCTGCTGCAGGAAATCCGATGATTTTTGGCCTTAAAGTGGAGGATTTACCTCGAGCACTTTTCTGTAGGTAAATCGTCCAATTCAAGGCAAAAACCTGTTATTCGGTGGTGACGTAAAAGAAATGGTAATTATTTACTGTGCTGCTGAACGTGGAATGTGTGCAGTGCGCAGAAATACTCTGAAGTGACCACCACTTTGATTGTCCATTTCAACCCTCAGTTACCTGGACTTCTTTTGTTTAGAAGCAGTCAAACTGAGCTCTTTAGAGAGGTTCATGACATCCTCCTGTCACCCATCAGTCTGTGAGCCTGCAGTTTAAAAAGGAGCATTTGCAGCTCGGTGAATCGCCTTTTTGTTGGGTCATCGTGCCCATCAGGGGTAGGCTAGTCGGCAACAGGCTGTATTTGGGGTGCGCGGTGGTTGAAAACATGACTGGTGTGTGCCACAATAGATCTTCTGACGTCAGCTATGGTCGCAGTTGAGAGGCTGCTGCTTTTTCATGTGGGGACATTTTATTTTTTCTATTTATTGTATTTATCCATTTTATTTATTTATTTATGTACAGGAGAAACCGCGCTCTTTTGATCACAAAAGAATGTACAATAGATAAGAAATCAGAATTGATGGGAAGCAGTGAGCATCTTACAATGGGGTGAGTTTGTGGGACATTCTGACCAGGTTGTGAACGTAAAGGGAACAGTCACCGGGGACAATACATAAGTAGACATACATAGATTAAGGACAATGAACATTGGACAATTTTAGGTGTGCGTAGTTGGTACGGCCAGCTGTGCTCGGAATGTGACCATGATGGGTGAGGTGCCATAGTGGAGGCAGAGGAAGTGAGGGACAGAGGCAGGTTAGAGGCGAGTGTTAGAGGCGAGTGAAAAATGTTAGCTAGGAGGCAGATGAGAGCTAGGTTAGGAGGGTAACTCATAAGTGAGGAGGTAGGCTTTTAGTTTGGTTTGGAATAAATCCATGTGGACTGTTTCTCAGATGTGCGGGGGAGAGAATTCCATACACGAAGAGAGAAAGAGCGGAAGTATGAGGAAGCACCGGGAGAGGAGCCACAAGGGTAGTCAAGGAGTCAGAGCAGAGATTACAAGAAGGCGTGTAGAGTTGGAGAGAGCAGGATAGATGCATTGCTGCCTTACCATGGATGGATTTGTGACTCAGGGCAGGCCATTTAAATCTGGCCCTGTTCTACATGCTTAGCTATCCAGCCTCCATACAAGGAAGTAGATGTGAAGTGAGGGAGTTCAAATAGAGTCCTGGTGCAAAGTTAATGATCTTGTCGAGATGACAGAAAGCATAGTTGGGGAGACCAAAAAGGATGCTGGCACAGTAGTCCAGTTTAGAGAAGACATGAGTGGTGAAGAGATGCTTGGCGGTGTTGAAAGGAAGGAGGGGCCTGATTTTCCTAATATTTAGGAGGTAGAGGTGAGCTGCTTTTCCAATTTTGGAGATGAAAGTAGAGAAGGTGTGAGAAGGGTCATAGACGATGCCGATCTAGCGGAAGAAAAGTAGGGGAGAGTGTCAGGTGGGAACTGGATAGGCAGAGGAAGAGATGAGAGTGAGCTTTTGGCAGGGAAGAAGAACACCTCTGGTTTGGCAGAGTTGAATATCAGAGAGTGCAAAGCCATCCAATATTTAATGCAGAGAGACAGTTTGACATTTTGAGAGAGATCAGAGGAGAGTTCAGGAAAAGAGAGGTGGATTTGGGGGACATCCACAAAGAGTTAGTACAAGAACCCAAAGGAGGAGATTAGTGCCCCAAGAGCAGACGTGTAGATTGTAAAGAGGAGAGGACCCAAGACAGAGCCTTGTGGAACACCAACAGTTAGAGGAGTGAGTTGAGAGTTGTTGTTGCTCCAGGAGACAGATAATTGCCGAGGTGCAAGGTAGGATTCAATCCAGGCAAGGGCTTCAAGAATAAAGATAGTATTAAGGAGATCAGAGTGATCAACAGTATCAAAGGCAGTAGACAGGTCAAGGAGAAATAGGAGAGAAGATAAGTTGGAGTGCTTAGCAGGGCGATGAAGTTGAACTGAGGTGGATACATTTTGAAAGTGGATTTTCTTGATGTTGGAGTTCTGTGACACTATCAGCAGTTCTTCTGGTTAGAGATCACCTGAATATTTTTCGATGTAAAGGTATGTCTCTGAGGAGAAGGGTGGCCAATGAAGATCCTAGAGGACCACTATCAGCCTGGCTCCCAGTGCCAGAAGCAACAGCACGATCAGCAACACAACCACTTACACCAACTGCCTTTCTTTTCAATGTGATTGACCCTTCACATTGCTGACAAACTTCCCATCCAGCCCACTTTCACCAAATGCATTTTCACAGATTTATTTGTGCACTATTTTTTGGTGGCCCAACTTAGATGGTAATTGAGGTGAGGGTATGTATGAGAGTGGAGGTTGAGGTTAGTAAGGGTACTGTTTGGGGTCTCCCCCCACATTTTACTACAAAGAAAAATGAAAAATTCTACAAAATTGTGTTAGGCAGAATTATATGCAGTAGCCTTTGGGAACACCACACACAATTAAGACTACAAGTGACAGTACAATTTCACCTTTGATACAAGCCTGTACTACACAGTTAAAGTGGTAGCAATAGCAGAGCAGCCAGACTTATATCAAGAGTAGGTGAGCAGTATCAAATAGTTACAAAAAGGACAGCAATTACTATGATTCAGGCAAACACTGACTCAAGGTTTCTAAGTAAAATAATATATATTTATTTACTCAACAGTTGTATAACATTCCACTATTATAAGTAAGTTAAAAATCACAATCATAAATACACCACACCACTTCCGTTAAATTCCAGACAAGTTAAGCTCACAAAATGAAGTGTGAGCAAAATGGCACTCTAGCAATTTAAAAGGGAAGGAAAGACAAAAGTTATTAGAAATTAGGCAAACCAACAGGTAAGTACTCAGGGCAATTGACCAAGAGGAACTTCAGTGAGGAGATCAGCTAGAAAAGGCTTAGGGCCAAAGTCAATGGGTCAAAAGTATTTTGCTCAAGATCACACAGTTCAGGGTAGTTTGCGGTAAAGTTCGTGGCACAGTTTCCGGACGAGGTTGGTTGGTAGAAAAGTTAGTTTAAAGAGAAGAGAAGGACAAGCCCTCGGATTGGCAAAATATTTAAAACCCTTTTACCGCGGTTGAACGAAACGGCCAACTGGATTTGCACAGTACCTTAAAATGGAGAGAGAGCTGTAGCTGAGGCGGACGTTCCTGGTGGTTCCTGCAGGCTCACGGTTCCTGAAGCGACTGTCAGACTGACATGAAGTAGGAAGACTGGAGGGTCCTGCGCCGCCCAGGGAAGAAACCAGCTGCAGAGCAAAACAGCGAATAAAAGGTGCGCTTCTTAAACCCCAAGCAGGGTCCGACCTTCCTGGCTATTCGGCCCACTGTAGCTATGTACAGCAAATTCGACCAGAGGAGCGGACCTGGCTTGTAGTTTGGGCGAACTGGTTGGTCCCACCAGCTCAAGGGAAGAAGTTTCCTGGAGGATCTTCTCTGTCGTCCGATTCGGGAGATTCGGACCTGCAGCAGGGCTTCACCGGGTGGTTCAGTCGTTGTAGGGGTCCTCTTCTTCCAGTTCCTCGTTGGTTCTTTCATTCCAGTGGCGACTCTGCCTTTCCAGTCCCAGAGACCTGCTTTTTATGCAGTTTTCCCCCATTCATACAGCCTGGCTGTCAATCAAACAGCAGGGTGGCTGTCCTGGCAAGGACAGTCTCCTTCGTCAATCAAACAGGAGTGCGACTTGAGTTACCGAGGGAACCCATGGCAGGGGTCCGAAGACCCCTCCCTCACATCCTGCCTACCTAGACTTCCAGGCGCCTTACGGAGGGCTTCATTGCAGAAGCCAGTGAAAAGAGAGTGAACAAAGGAATCATCCACAGTTTGGCGCCCAGAGAAAAGCACAAGAAAGACTTTAACAAAAATAAATGGCTAATAAACCCAGCCAGAACCAAAATAAAATGTATTTGGTCAAGCGGGTTTATGTTCGAGGCTAATATAATAGCCTAAAACAATACCACATATATATAATATAATTGCGGTGGAAAAGTTAGGGTAGTTACCACTGCCACCAGCCAAGTCTTAATGTTAAGGGAGCGAAACATGTCTCCAAGAGACACAGACAAAAAGGGATAAGAGTTAACCCTTTCCAATACTCCATGTAAGATGGGGTGTACTGAGTCTATGGTTTAAAGAGACTAGATAAAGTTAATGGCAACTTTACATGTTTCTGGGGGACAGTAGTCAGCTCCAGAAAAATGGAGTCGGGTGAAGTCTAAAAGACACCCCTCTGTCACTGCACTGAAGGTGCTGTGTAACACACACAAAAAGTGGTGCTCATGGAGTAGGTGAGGCTCCAGAGCCCAAGAACACACAAAATGGTAAAAACACACATGGCAAAACACATGTAAGAGTGGGAAAAAAATCTCACACTCTTACCAGGTGAAAAAATAAATCCTAGAAATCCAGCAAAGCTGCTGAGGGACTCATTAGGTAAGGGAAATCAGCCATTTATGAGAATTCTCCCTAACAAATTGCATTAGGCGAAAAACATGTGGCTTCATAGAACCAAACTTCCAGCGTAGGCGCTGACAGACTCTCACACTTGTAGCGACAACTGAAAGCAGTGCAACTATCAATGGCATCTTAACCTCTGCCAGTGGCGTAATGCCATCAAGAGTTACGAATGGCCCTCACAGAATCACCACATTCACCACCACCTCCACTGCATACCGGTGTAGCACCAAACCTCCTTGACAACAAGAATCACAGTAGGAAGCAGAATGAGTGCCCATTTTGTTAGCTCCACTGGGTACCAAATGCACCCGGTCCTCTGCGGTTCTCCGCTACCACTTATTTTTGCAGCTAAAAGACCCACAGATCTTTATGTAAGAGCAGCAGGCAGGAGCTAATCTGAGTCCTGTCCCAATGTAGCTAGAGAGACAGCAGCAAAAAAGGACAGTGATGCTCCTGAGCTGGAAGACACTTAGCAGCGGCATCATCAACCACCACCATATTACACTGTGACACAGCCCGCTCCGCCCATGCCAACCTCCCTTGACTCCAACAGGAAGAGTACAGCTCCTGAACACACCGAAGAGGTGGGTGGTGATGACCATAAGGATAAGGAGATTTTGGTGAGATGAGTAAAGTGAAGGTAGTTAAATGTTTTTTATTGTGGCTTTAGCTAGCTGGTAAATGAAGTTCATTTATAAATGTAATTTGGTAATTAGAGCCCATTTGAACCATATGCAACTTCACGGACTACTACTAGCTCTGGCAGTACCAGCAACTCCATGGCATGAAAAGTGATTGAATTCTTATTTTAGAGCTTGTTTTAGATGGCATGTTTGGCACTATTATGGGGTACATTGATACACTCAAGGAATTTCCCAACTTCTTTACTCTTGTGGGATTCCTTTCATGGCACACTTGCTACTTAATGTGATACATAATGTTGTTTGCCTATATAGAGGTTTTCATTTGCAGTTTTAATTTCTAAAGAGATTTTCATTTCAAAACAAGGTTTTCATTTGAAGTTATGATTTCTACAGTGATTTTTAATTTAAAAACAAAAGCTTTCATTTGAGGTTCTCATCTCCAAAGAGATTTTCATTACAAAACAGAGACTTTCAATGTAAAAAAAACAGTCTAAATTCTGTACAACAAAGTGTTCCTCGTATACTTTAAAGTTTGAGCGCAGATCAGAACTATTCATTTGTTCAAGCGTGTCCTAGCTCAGGCCAATCTCTTAGCAAGTTCAGACTGCAGCTCAACTTTAATTTTCAACAACATTTTTGTCAAAAACAATATTGGAGCGCCATTGCTGCTAAAGGCTGGAATTGACCATAATATCACTTGATACTTACTGTGATACATAATATTGTTTGCCTACATGCCACTCCAAGAGCTGTCATTTCAGATGGAGGCCCACAGTTATCCTTCCTGTGTTCGCAATCCTTCCGACCTATGATGGAGACATTTGTCAACTAGTTACACCAGCCAATCTGATGGGCAAACTAAATGGATGAACCAAACCCTTAAGCCTTATAGCTAATAAATACTTTCTTGTAGAATATAGTTCTTTATGGCTCTACTGATTTAGATGGAGGAATTCACCACTAGCAATGGCGTGTAAAGGGATAATTTTCTAGCTCTCCATAATTTGGCAGCGGGGAGATGTTACATGTATACATACACGTAGGTGGCTACCCGCTGTCAAATTATGGTAATTTGCATGGCAGAGTGCATATGTGCAGGGCACTTGTGTATGCCACCCTTTGCCCTGTTCTTTTGATCTACTTAATTTTAATTGTAAACGCTGCCTGCCATGCACGCAAGGCAGGAGGAGTTTAGAATGGATACGTATTGAGCATGTTGGGTTTATGCTGATGCATAAAGACGGCGGTCTCCATATGGATCCCAAGCATTAGCTCTGGCATAAAAATGCAGAGAGGAAAGGTGGCGGCTGAAACGCAAGTTGCGTTCTGCCACTCCTCTTTGCCATACAAATGGTTGAAAATGAGCACTGAGGTAAATCACACGTGTAAAGGTCTTGCGCAAGACTTTTATGCATGTTGTTTACTTTACACCCCATTGTAAATGAGCGCCCAAGTGACTTGTTGATTTCACATTTTTGCACACCCATGAGTGCTTCCAGTGGGTCATCCTGAGGTCTACCCCAATGTAGCAGGTTCTGAAAGACAAACCATGAAGATGAGAAAGATTCCCAAGAGTGTCAATGCTTTATTCTTTGCAGTGAGCCCAATGTAAATACAAAAGATATGGTGATCACAAGGAGGCCAGCTGGATATTTTCCTCCTGCACACAACTTCTGGCGGTTCAGTAAATAGTTGCATCTCAATAAGTCTCTCTTCTATGAAAATACATTCTTTTCAGGTGAACGTGGCCACTAGACTCTAACATATTACATTTGTTCTATTTGATGGCTAAATGGTCAGGAAGTGTCAGCACAGTACTCAATGGTAACTTTGATGAATTGTCATCTGGCAAGGGTGTGGAAGCCCTGTCTTTTTTAAATTTTGTATTAAATTAACGAAATAATGTGGATAATTCCCCCTCTGAAAGGGAAATCTGCTGATCAGATTCCCCTTTCATAAGCTCATGCCAAAAGCATAGTGTGTACCTGTGCCCTGCTGCATTGGTACCCTGAATTGCAGCACCTACCTTACCAGTGGCACAGAGCAGATTCAGAGGAGACAGGAGCCCACTTGACAGCTGCAGTGACAGACACATCTTTGCAGCATAGGTGCTGCATTTAAGATATGCACTCCTGCCCCAAAACCCAACAATGATGTGTCTACCTCCTGGTGGCAGAATAATCTTTAAATAAAAGCCGGAGCTGAGTTAGGGTATGGTATTCTCATAATTATTACAGCCACATCCAATTTGATATCACAAATGTGTCACCTCCTGTGAGCCAAGCTCAGCTGTGGAAGGTGATGTGTATTCGGGCCAGACGGGTTGAGCCTGACAGCACAGGAATCTGAATGGCCATGCCGCTTCTTTGATCTCTTTGTGAGGGCAGGCAACACCCTGCGGCAGGGACTGCTGCAAGGCAGGCAGCTGCCTTTGGCCCAGGCATCAAAGAAGCACACCCATTGATAGGGCGTAGCCTCACGCCAGGAGGCTGCATTTCTAAGGGATTTAGATCCTATTGAGAGGTGAGGGGTTGAGGTTATTGTTATTGTTATTGTTATTGTTATTTTGCATTTATATAGCGCCTTATATACCATTGGTATGGTCTGAAGGCGCTGGTAGGTTGAATGCCCTCGGGAACCGAAATTCAGGTCAGTATAGAGAGTAGAGGGAGTCCAAAAGTGCGTGTGCGCACTAGGTATGTGTGCAGCTGGTGCGGAAATCGAGTGGTAGCTGCTTCTTAGTTGTAGGTGTGGTGGTTGAGAGGTCAGGAGTATGTGTTTGCTCTGGTCGGTTTTACCCAGAACGAGTGTGGCTGCGTTAGGCCTGAGGAGAACGCCTGGCTGGGGGGTGTGAATCCAGCAATGATTACTTAGAGTGATGTGGAGTAAGAGGGAGATGTGGATATGAGAACAGTTATACCGAATGGTGTCATATTATCTCTGTGTTCTAGATGAGTGGTGGTGTAAGAGGGAGAGTAAGCGTGGGGTGTGGTAATGATGTATGTTTTCAAGTGTTTCCTTCATTCCAAAGCATATTAAGCATCGTCTGTTGTACATATTCGTCCGTTCCTCATATTCGTCCGCTCCACACATTCGTTCAGTCATTATCATCGTCTAGTTCACACCCTCGTACACTTCTAAATGCTGCTGGGAACAGTTCTGAATTCAACTTTCACAGAGAGGCTATTGGGTGCAACTTTCAAGTGTAACTGGGTATACTTCTAAAATGCTATTGGGTACACTTCTAAATGCAGGTGGGAACCGTTTTACAATCAGCTTTCAGATAGGCTATTGGGTGCAGCTTCTAAATGCAATTGGGTGTATTTCTAAAATGCTGTTGGATACACTTCTAATTGCAAGAGGGTACAATTCTAATTCAACTTTCTCTGAGGAGGTGCGGGGTACAGTTCTAGTTGCGAGGGGGAACAGTTCTTAATTCAACTTTCACAGAGAGGCTATTGGGTGCAAACTTTCAGGTGCAACTGGGTACACTTCTAAATGCAAGTGGGAACAGTTCTAAATTTTAGCTTTCACAGAGAGGCTATTGGGTGCAGCTTCTGAATGCAATTGGGTACACTTCTAAATGCCGTTGGGTACATTTCTATATGTAAGAGAGAACAGTTCTAAATCAACTTTCTCACAGAGGCTAACCGGCGCAACTTCCAACTCTAATTGGATACACTTCCAGGAGAAGGTGGGAGCGGTTCTAATGCGGGTAACGGATTTAAATTCAACTTTCGCAGAAAGGCTATTGGGTGCAGATTCTAAATGCAATTGGGTAGACTTCTAAATGCCGTTGGGTACACTTCTACATGCAAGAGGGAACAATTCTAATTCAACTTTCTCAGAGAGGCTATCCGGCGCAACTTCCAACTGCAATTGGGTACACTTCTAAATGGAGGTGGGAGCAGTTCTGATGTGGGTGGTAACAGATCTAAATTCAACTTTCACAGAGGCTATCGGGCGCAGCCTCTAAATGCGACTGAGTACACTTCTAAATGCAGGTGGGAACAATTTTAAATTCAACTTTCACAGAGAGGCTAATTGGGGACAGCTTCTAAATGCAAATTCTAGTGTATCTTTCTCAGAGGGCTATCCGGCGTACTTCTAAATGCTAACATTCACAATTCCATCTAAGAGTGGACATGCTAACATTCACAATTCCATCTAAGAGTGGACATGCTAATATTCACAATTCCATCTAAGAGTGGACATGCTAACATTCACAATTCCATCTAAGAGTGGACATGCTAACATTCACAATTCCATCAAGGAGTGGACATGCTAACATTCACAGTTCCATCTAAGAGTGGACATGCTAACATTCACAGTTCCATCTAAGAGTGGACATGCCAACATTCACAATTCCATCAAGGAGTGGACATGCTAACATTCACAGTTCCATCAAAGAGTGGACATGCTAACATTCACAATTCCATCAAGGAGTGGACATGCTAACATTCACAATTCCATCAAAGAGTGGACATGCTAACATTCACAATTCCATCAAGGAGTGGACATGCTAACATTCACAATTCCATCAAAGAGTGGACATGCTAACATTCACAATTCCATCAAGGAGTGGACATGCTAACATTCACAATTCCATCAAGGAGTGGACATGCTAACATTCACAATTCCATCAAAGAGTGGACATGCTAACATTCACAATTCCATCAAGGAGTGGACATGCTAACATACACAATTCCATCTAAGAGTGGACATGCTAACATTCACAATTCCATCAAGGAGTGGACATGCTAACATTCACGATTCCATCTAAGAGTGGACATGCTAGTATTATGGCACTCTATGTTATTGGTAGGTAAGATAGAGTGGCGGGGGTTTTCTGGAGTAGAGTGATTGCTCTACTCCCCACCCATGCCACACTCACGGTTTTTGTTGGTGTTTGTTGGCTTCCTTGGCGTCCCCTGCGGACACCTGCTGACACAACCTGGAGCCGCCTCTGTAGGAGCCGCCCTTTGCCTTGGGGCCCTTCGCCAGAGGGGCTGCCGGGCAGAGGGCTGCCCTGGGAAAGTCGGGGATAAAGGGGAGGTGGTCGAATCAGGGCAGGGAGAGGACAAAGGGGGCGGGACTGAGGGAGGAAAGCTGCCGTGCAGAAGGGAGGCAGCAAGGGCCTCCTGGCCCCAAAATGGTGGCATGGGGGGCAGGGGCACAGAAATTCCTTTGTGGGGGCATCTGGGGTCGGCTTGCCCTGCGCAGCACTCACCTGCTTCCCGATGGTAAAGGAAGCAGGGAGGCTGCCGCGGGTCGCTAGACCCGAGCCCACGGGCCCAGTTAGCTAATGGGGAACGGGGGGCGGGATGGAAAGCGGGAGCAGGGATCCAGGAAGGAGCGGGGAGAGGGGACGCAAAGAGGGTACAGGGGCCTGGGGGCACAGAAATTCCTTTGTGGGGGCATCTGGGGTCGGCTTGCCCTGCGCAGCACTCACCTGCTTCCCGATGGTAAAGGAAGCAGGGAGGCTGCCGCGGGTCGCTAGACCCGAGCCCACGGGCCCAGTTAGCCAATGGGGAACAGGGGGCGGGATGGAAGGCGGGAGCAGGGATCCAGGAAGGAGCGGGGAGAGGGGACGCAAAGAGGGTACAGGGGCCTGGGGGCACAGAAATTCCTTTGTGGGGGCATCTGGGGTCGGCTTGCCCTGCGCAGCACTCACCTGCTTCCCGATGGTAAAGGAAGCAGGGAGGCTGCCGCGGGTCGCTAGACCCGAGCCCACGGGCCCAGTTAGCCAATGGGGAACGGGGGGCGGGATGGAAGGCGGGAGCAGGGATCCAGGAAGGAGCGGGGAGAGGGGACGCAAAGAGGATACAGGGGCCTGGGGGCACAGAAATTCCTTTGTGGGGGCATCTGGGGTCGGCTTGCCCTGCGCAGCACTCACCTGCTTCCCGATGGTAAAGGAAGCAGGGAGGCTGCCGCGGGTCGCTAGACCCGAGCCCACGGGCCCAGTTAGCCAATGGGGAACGGGGGGCGGGATGGAAGGCGGGAGCAGGGATCCAGGAAGGAGCGGGGAGAGGGGACGCAAAGAGGGTACAGGGGCCTGGGGGCACAGAAATTCCTTTGTGGGGGCATCTGGGGTCGGCTTGCCCTGCGCAGCACTCACCTGCTTCCCGATGGTAAAGGAAGCAGGGAGGCTGCCGCGGGTCGCTAGACCCGAGCCCACGGGCCCAGTTAGCCAATGGGGAACAGGGGGCGGGATGGAAGGCGGGAGCAGGGATCCAGGAAGGAGCGGGGAGAGGGGACGCAAAGAGGGTACAGGGGCCTGGGGGCACAGAAATTCCTTTGTGGGGGCATCTGGGGTCGGCTTGCCCTGCGCAGCACTCACCTGCTTCCCGATGGTAAAGGAAGCAGGGAGGCTGCCGCGGGTCGCTAGACCCGAGCCCACGGGCCCAGTTAGCCAATGGGGAACGGGGGGCGGGATGGAAGGCGGGAGCAGGGATCCAGGAAGGAGCGGGGAGAGGGGATGCAAAGAGGGTACAGGGGCCTGGAGGCACAGAAATTCCTTTGTGGGGGCATCTGGGGTCGGCTTGCCCTGCGCAGCACTCACCTGCTTCCCGATGGTAAAGGAAGCAGGGAGGCTGCCGCGGGTCGCTAGACCCGAGCCCATGGGCCCAGTTAGCCAATGGGGAACGGGGGCGGGATGGAAGGCGGGAGCAGGGATCCAGGAAGGAGCGGGGAGAGGGGACGCAAAAAGGGTACAGGGGCCTGGGGGCACAGAAATTCCTTTGTGGGAGCATCTGGGGTCGGCTTGCCCTGCGCAGCACTCACCTGCTTCCCGATGGTAAGGTTAGGATGAGCCAGAGAGGGATCTGCACCTTTTTTGAACGGTTCTGTCATTTTGAGTGTCTGTGCCTCTCCTTCTCTTTCCTGTCTCCCCACCCCCACATCCTCTTGAGCAAAGCACTTTGGGTGTAACATCATATGGACAAAGTCCACTCATTTCAAGAGCAGGGATTGGACCCCTAAGGTAGGCTAGCTTTAATCCAATCACCTGGTCCCTTTTGCCTATAAAAGAAGGGGGCTCCTACCACTTTTCTGAATTATCTTGAAACATCTTTGGATCATTACTTGGGAAGATTTTGTTGGTCCCTGCTGATAGAGCAGGCCTTTCTAAAGTCCTCCAATTGTGAGGTGAAGGCGGAGACCGGCTCTGTCAGTTGTGTGCCAGCCTCCACCGTGTTTGGGAGCCTGTGTACAAGGACCCATCTTGTCCCTGTAGTGGGATTCACAGCAACCTAAGAAGTGAGCTGCTGCTTTAACAAGATCGCCTCTCTGCCAGCTATAGTGTTATCCAGGACCTTGTTGTGTTTAAGGACCCCTGTGTGCCAGACTCCCCTGTTGTTGGACCCCTGTGTGCCAGACTCCCCTGTTGTTGGGATCGTGAGAACAGGACTCATCTTGTCCATGAGCCCTGTATTGGGACTCACAGCACCCTGAGAGCCAAAACAGCCGGGATCCTAGTGTTTTTCACCATTGGACTGTTTGGAGCATGTTTCAAGAACTTTTCAGCACATTTGAACTAGCAGGACCCTTCATGGCTGCCTTTCTTTACTCAATCCTAATCTGTACACAGCGCAAAGAAGTCTGGTTCGGCCCTGCTGAACCACCAACAACCACCAATAACCACAATGAAGGTACCTCTGACTGCTAACTGCCCCCTTGGTCCATTTTTGGGCCATAGAGACTGGTTATGTCCGTTTTAACCTGTTTTGCTCACAAGTACATATTGCTTTTCAAGAACATTGTTGCTTTTGCTTGCCTTTCACCCCTGATTCATTACCCAGAGTGCTGCATCTACTACCTTTGCTTGTTCTGTGTTCTTTCCTCATGGGTGGGTTTTGTGGAGTTTTTTTCTAGTTTGTTATTACTGTGCATGGTGTGTTTAGTTAAAGTGTATATATTTTTAATAGAACCTGGACATTCCTTTATTGTGGAATGTTATACTTCACTGTTTGTGTCCCTATTGAACCACATTCACACCCCTCTTAAGAGTATAGCCTTCCATCGGCCCACGTGACCACAAAAGGTGAAGGAGGTGTATCTCTTGACTCTGCCTGTTTTACCTTTATGATTGTGTTGGTTCTTTCCAGGTTGGACTATTGTAACAGCCTCTTTCTAAATCTACCTGCCTCCACTCTCCTCCCTCTACAACTAATCAAGAACAGGACTGCAAGACTTGCCCTTGGCCTCAAGCCCTGGCATTGTATCTTTCCAGCTCTGAAATCCCTTCATTGGCTCTCAGTGGATGGAAGGATTAAAATCAAAACCCTCTGCATTGTCCAGAAGGCTTTCTGGGGCCTGGGTCCAAAATACCATTAGCTGTCCCTCCACAAATACCTCCCCTCTTGACCTCTTCGCTCCTCTACTTCTAACTCCCTCAGGGTCAGTCGCTTTTTAAAAAAACGAGCTGGGGGTAGAGCTCTCTCTTCGGCTGGGGCCTCCCTTTGGAACAGTCTCCCTGCCACCCTGAAACTTGAGGAAAACCATCTCCGATTCCAGAAGCACCTCAAGACCCTCTTCTTTGCTTCTGCCTTCGCCCCCCCCTATTCCCTGCTGATCTGTTTCTCTCTATGCACCATGCACCTGGCCACCCTCTGTCCCCTGGGCCCAGGTACTTGCTCACCCTGCCACCCTCCTGCACTGCCACCGGGCCACCCCTTGCACTGGCGACTGTATCTGTACCCATACAGTCCCCCACAACTCCCTTTCTTTTTCTTTCCGCACTTATCAGACATGCCCAGTCTGCTGCCTCAAACACAGCACTTGCCACTTGCTGGCTGCACTACCACTGTTTATTGCCTTTTTATCTATTTATTTTTATTTATCTGTTCTCCTCTGCTATGCACTTTCCACTTCTCCCCCTTCCATGCACTTTTCCCCTTTCCCATGCACTCGCACGTTCTCAATGTCACTGGGCCTAGTAATATCGTTGTTATTGTCTCCCCTGTTCCCCTCATTTGCCTTGTCATGCTCTGAAACACCTGTGTATGGCGCGATATAAATAAATTATCATATCATATCTAGGTTTGTAGAAGTGTGAGGTCAGTGTGGGTGTCTTAGCCTCTTCTCATCCTTTTACTCCTGCAGGGCAGAGGTCAATTTGTCACATTAACACCATTCAGACTTTGGGCCTCATTAGGACCCTGGCGGTAAGGGGTTCACGGCGCCGGTAAAGGTGCTGGCACCGTTAACCCCTTACCGTCCTACTACGAGGTCCGCTTGCGGGACCCGCTCTGGACGCCTCGTTTTATCAGACGTCCTTTGCGGGTCCCGCGAGCGGCCCAGCATGCTAACAAAGGGCCCGTCATTAACAGGCCCGTTGTTAGCATGCTCCCCATTCCCACTGAGCCCTATGGGGGCTTGAATGGGACTGGGGATGTACCGAGTCCAGGTTCCCTGGATGGGGAAATACCGGGCCCTCCAAGGTCAGAATGGCATGGTATTTCCCCATTCAGGGAACCCGGACCCCGGACCCGAGTTTGGAGGCAGCCATGCCCTTATTAAGGGCATGGCTGCCTCCAAACTCGTAATGAGGCCCTTTGTCTCCTTAAGAACGGTGGTTGTAACCCCAATGCATTGTCATTGTCATCTATACAATGGCCCATGGTATGAAGTGCAATTTGCCTTGGAGAAATGGCAGTTTAAATGTGATGCTAGACACATAGAAACTGTAAAACACACGTGTTTAACGGTTTTGTAGCCTTTTTGATGGTTTAGCACTGGATTTACTGCAATGCATAGCAAGTGCATAATGAGTCATTTTAGAAATGTTGCCAACTTATACCACGTCAATAGATACTTCAGTGTTGACAATCAGTGTCGTCATCAGAGTAGGTGGTAGTATCATGAGAAGCTCCTGCATTGCAAATGAGCAACTGAAACCTGAACCAGATGCGACACCAAAGCGCATTCTGTTGCCAAGTGGACTTCTCTTGTGGGAATAAGCCTGAAAGTGTTTTTGTGCGGGGCAGTGGCATGCGGGTGACAGGTGTCATGGAGGGCAAGTATGACATGACAGAAAAGAACAGTAATGACAGTTACAGGAATGAGGAGATTGAAACCGGGAAGTGAGGTGGAAAAACTTTGCCCACAAGCTTTATTTTAGTACCAGCCATGGTGCAAAAGAAAAACCAACCATAACATCACATAAGAAGGATAACAATAATATATTATGGGGACAGAGGGATCAGGTGAGCGGGGGGGCCCTACTCCCAATTAGGGCCCGCTCGAGGCTGATCCCCGCCGCCATTCATATGAAAGCTTGTGACATATGTTGGACACAGCATGTGAGCTGTGACTTGTTCATAACATGCTTGTCTTTTGGAGCAGGTTCTCCCTGTATCTCTTGTCCTTTCCATGTGAAGTGGGGAGGTGTTCGCTTATGTGCCTTTCGTTTAGTGTCCAACCTTACCAGGTTTAGCACTAGCGCCCTCGCTTGCTCACAGGGTGATTTTTGCTGATTTAATGGCTCTTGATCTGTTTTTCTCTGAAAAAACAACCCCCCTCTGTGAAACCTTTCACTTGATACTTCCCGGGGTGGGTTCTCTGAGCCACTGAGTTTTTGGTCATGTGTTTTGTAGTTTTCCATTGATGGAGGCGTTTTAGCGTTTTGGTGTAGTCATTGGAGATGTATTTGGCATTTTCTACTCACATGATCTTCTTGAGTTTTTGAAGCCCCCACGTTCTGTTTGTGGGGTAGTTATTTCCTCAGGGGTGGATTCTAGGAGCCTTACTAGGGTCTTCCCTGCTCCTGATCCACTTGGGCTATGAGACCCTCCCTGCGCTTTAGGTTGCTTATTTTTCAGCCGGGGTGGGTTCAAGAGCCTTACTAGGATTTGTCTCAGCTCCCGATCCACTTGTGCTGTGAGACCCCTTCAGCGCTTGTGTTGTACTATTTCGCCACTGGGGTCGGTTCTAAGGGATTTAATGGGAACTTCTCCTGCCCCAGATCCACGTGTGTTTGGGCCCCCCAGTGCGCTTATCTTGTGTATTAGATGCAAGGGGGGTGGGTTTCAGAGCCTTACTAGGAACTTACCCTGTTCCTAATCCACTTGCGGTAAGACCCCCCTATGCATGCATGGAGGTGGATACTTGAGGCTTACTAGTACATGTTTCTGCTCAAGGTCCTCCCTCCTTTTCTGTCTTGTAAGACCCCTAGAGCTCTAACCTGTATTGATTTTATCTGAAAAGGGGGTCCCAGGAGACTTACTAAGGATC
This sequence comes from Ambystoma mexicanum, assembly GCF_040938575.1. Lineage (NCBI taxonomy): Eukaryota > Metazoa > Chordata > Amphibia > Caudata > Ambystomatidae > Ambystoma > Ambystoma mexicanum. The sequence goes on from NC_090937.1 coordinate 386,371,215, forward strand.
CTTCCGGCTCGTGATCCACTTTTGTTTTGAATGAAAAATGAAACCCCCTAGGCACTTAAACGTATTCAGTTTCCCTCTAGGGAGGGTTCTAGAACCTAACGGATTTACCATCTGCTCCTGACCCACTCGTTTTTAGGTCCACTCTGACGTTTAATTGCTATGTTATCCTCGGTGGTAGATTCTGAGCGCCTGGATCTTACATAACTGTGTATTTTTATAGCAAAATGAAATAAGCAACAAACCCCCTGGTGTTTTTTAAAGCCCTTCTTGGAGTTGAATTTTATTTTTATTTTTAAAGCGAGGCATTTTAGCCTCCCCTTGTGTTTGTGTACATTCCATAGTCTACCTGGCCCCCACTATTGGGGTGCTTTACAGCTATTTGCAGGGTGGGAGGGTGGTATTTTTTATCGTTGCAGCTGTGCCGCTGCTGTCACCGAGATGGCAGTGGGAAAGAATGAGAGCGGCTAACTTGCCCCGCCAGATAAAGGAAAAATTATGCCTGGGGGCAAAGCGGCCCCTCTTTGAACTTCAAAGGTCCCTGCTCCGCATCCGCCAGGATGGGAAGGGGGAACTTTGAAGCGAGGTGACAGAGGGCAGGGACTACCTGTTATCACCTACCCCCCTCACCGCGCTTTCCTGCACTGGTGACCGGCAATCTGGATCCCCTTTGTCTTGGGGACCCAGCTGCCCACCCCCACCATGTGCATGCTAAGTGGGGCAGCACCTAAAAGGTGCTGCCCCGCTGGACCTAGCACAAACCTCCAACCTCCCAGTTTACGGCCCTTTGCCTCTCATCCGGGGGGGGCCCAGGTGTATAAGCCTGGAAGTGTTTTTGTGCGGGGGAGTGGCATGCGGGTGACAGGTGTCATGGATGACAAGTATGACATGACAGAAAAGAACAGTAATGACAGTTACAGGAATGAGGAGATTGAAACCAGGAAGTGAGGTGGAAAAACTTTGCCCACAAGCTTTATTTTAGTACCAGCCATGGTGCAAAAGAAAAACCAACCATAACATCACATAAGAAGGATAACAATAATATATTATGGGGACAGAGGGATCAGGTGAGCGGGGGGGCCCTACTCCCAATTAGGGCCCGCTCGAGGCTGATCCCCGCCGCCATTCATATGAAAGCTTGTGACATATGTTGGACACAGCATGTGAGCTGTGACTTGTTCATAACATGCTTGTCTTTTGGAGCAGGTTCTCCCTGTATCTCTTGTCCTTTCCATGTGAAGTGGGGAGGTGTTCGCTTATGTGCCTTTCGTTTAGTGTCCAACCTGACCAGGTTTAGCACTAGCGCCCTCGCTTGCTCACAGGGTGATTTTTGCTGATTTAATGGCTCTTGATCTGTTTTTCTCTGAAAAAACAACCCCCCTCTGTGAAACCTTTCACTTGATACTTCCCGGGGTGGGTTCTCTGAGCCACTGAGTTTTTGGTCATGTGTTTTGTAGTTTTCCATTGATGGAGGCGTTTTAGCGTTTTGGTGTAGTCATTGGAGATGTATTTGGCATTTTCTACTCACATGATCTTCTTGAGTTTTTGAAGCCCCCACGTTCTGTTTGTGGGGTAGTTATTTCCTCAGGGGTGGATTCTAGGAGCCTTACTAGGGTCTTCCCTGCTCCTGATCCACTTGGGCTATGAGACCCTCCCTGCGCTTTAGGTTGCTTATTTTTCAGCCGGGGTGGGTTCAAGAGCCTTACTAGGATTTGTCTCAGCTCCCGATCCACTTGTGCTGTGAGACCCCTTCAGCGCTTGTGTTGTACTATTTCGCCACTGGGGTCGGTTCTAAGGGATTTAATGGGAACTTCCCCTGCCCCAGATCCACGTGTGTTTGGGCCCCCCAGTGCGCTTATCTTGTGTATTAGATGCAAGGGGGGTGGGTTTCAGAGCCTTACTAGGAACTTACCCTGTTCCTAATCCACTTGCGGTAAGACCCCCTATGCATGCATGGAGGTGGATACTTGAGGCTTACTAGTACATGTTTCTGCTCAAGGTCCTCCCTCCTTTTCTGTCTTGTAAGACCCCTAGAGCTCTAACCTGTATTGATTTTATCTGAAAAGGGGGTCCCAGGAGACTTACTAAGGATCCTTCCGGCTCGTGATCCACTTTTGTTTTGAATGAAAAATGAAACCCCCTAGGCACTTAAACGTATTCAGTTTCCCTCTAGGGAGGGTTCTAGAACCTAACGGATTTACCATCTGCTCCTGACCCACTCGTTTTTAGGTCCACTCTGACGTTTAATTGCTATGGTATCCTCGGTGGTAGATTCTGAGCGCCTGGATCTTACATAACTGTGTATTTTTATAGCAAAATGAAATAAGCAACAAACCCCCTGGTGTTTTTTAAAGCCCTTCTTGGAGTTTAATTTTATTTTTATTTTTAAAGCGAGGCATTTTAGCCTCCCCTTGTGTTTGTGTACATTCCATAGTCTACCTGGCCCCCACTATTGGGGTGCTTTACAGCTATTTGCAGGGTGGGAGGGTGGTATTTTTTATCGTTGCAGCTGTGCCGCTGCTGTCACCGAGATGGCAGTGGGAAAGAATGAGAGCGGCTAACTTGCCCCGCCAGATAAAGGAAAAATTATGCCTGGGGGCAAAGCGGCCCCTCTTTGAACTTCAAAGGTCCCTGCTCCGCATCCGCCAGGATGGGAAGGGGGAACTTTGAAGCGAGGTGACAGAGGGCAGGGACTACCTGTTATCACCTACCCCCCTCACCGCGCTTTCCTGCACTGGTGACCGGCAATCTGGATCCCCTTTGTCTTGGGGACCCAGCTGCCCACCCCCACCATGTGCATGCTAAGTGGGGCAGCACCTAAAAGGTGCTGCCCCGCTGGACCTAGCACAAACCTCCAACCTCCCAGTTTACGGCCCTTTGCCTCTCATCCGGGGGGGGCCCAGGTGTATAAGCCTGGAAGTGTTTTTGTGCGGGGGAGTGGCATGCGGGTGACAGGTGTCATGGATGACAAGTATGACATGACAGAAAAGAACAGTAATGACAGTTACAGGAATGAGGAGATTGAAACCAGGATGTGAGGTGGAAAAACTTTGCCCACAAGCTTTATTTTAGTACCAGCCATGGTGCAAAGGAAAAACCAACCATAACATCACATAAGAAGAATAACAATAATATATTTTGGGGACAGAGGGATCAGGTGAGCGGGGGGCCCTACTCCCAATTAGGGCCCGCTCGAGGCTGATCCCCGCCGCCATTCATATGAAAGCTTGTGACATTTGTTGGACACAGCATGTGAGCTGTGACTTGTTCATAACATGCTTGTCTTTTGGAGCAGGTTCTCCCTGCTTTCTCTTGTCCTTTCCATGTGAGGTGGGGAGGTGTACCCTTATGTGCCTTTCGTTTAGTGTCCAACCTGACCAGGTTTAGCACTAGCGCCCCCGCTTGCTCACAGGGTGATTTCTGCTGATTTAATGGCTCTTGATATGTTTTTCTCTGAAAAAACAACCCCCCTCTGTGAAACCTTTCACTTGATACTGCTCGGAGTGGGTTCTTTGAGCCACTAAGTTTTTGGTCATGTGTTTTGGAGTTTTCCATTGATGGAGGCGTTTTAGCCTTTTGGTGTAGTCCTTGGAGTTGTATTTGGCATTTTCTACTCACATAATCTACTTGAGTTTTTGAAGCCCCCACACTCTGTTTGTGGGGTAGTTATTTCCTCAGGGGTGGATTCTAGGAGCCTTACTAAGGTCTTCCCTGCTCCTGATCCACTTGTGTTGTGAGACCCCTTCAGCGCTTGTGCTGTACTATTTCGCCGCTGGAGTGGGATCTAAAGGCTTTAATGGGAACTTCCCCTACCCCATATCCACTTGTGTTTGCCCCCCCAGTGCGCTTATCTTGGGTATTAGATGTAAGGGTGGTGGGTTCCAGGGCCTTACTAGGAACTTACCCTGCTCCTGATCCACTTGCGGTAAGACCCCCCTATGCATGCACAGGGTTGGACTGGGACAAGAAACAGGCCCGGTCACCCAAAAAAAAGAGGCCCACTCTTCGCCTCAAAAAAGTAGCCCACCCCTCGCCTCACGACCCTTGACCTCAGAAGACATCACCCGAAGTGATGTCATTTGACCCCGACCCAAAGTGACACCACGGGAAGCAATGAAACACGACCTTTCACCCCTTGACAAAACAGGAAGTGGGATCAAATGGCATTGTTCCTAAGTACACTAGGAAAAATATGGTTATGATTTCACTAATGTGATATACATTTCACACAAGAATGGATCACCATATGTATCATTAACATCTGTGTGTATAGATCCATAGTGTCAAATTACTGTGAATGCAAGCAGACGTCCAAGGCCAAATTATATGTTATTGTATAGCAATTACGCTTAAGCTCTTTTTTATAGAACAAATATGCATACAATATCACCCAACCTGTGTTGGGACTCATTTATCAACTTAAGAAGGATGAAAGGCTTTTTGTAAAAACAAATTGTTTTAAAGTAGATATTTTTTTTTCTAATTTTTTTTAATACAAACCGGCCCAGGTGTGGCCAGAAACCGGCCCTCACCCCCCAGGGACGGTTTCGGCCCGGCCACGGGCCAAAAGGCCGAGGGGCCAATCCGACCCTGTGCATGCATGGAGGTGGATACTTGAGGCTTACTAGTACATGTTTCTGCTCAAGGTCCTCTCCCCTTTTCTGTTTTGTAAGACCTCTAGAGCTCTAACCTGTATTAATATTATCTGAAAAGGGGGTTCCAGGAGACTTACTAAGGATCCTTCCGACTCGTGATCCACTTTTGTTTTGAATGAAAAAGGAAACCCCCGTAGGCGCTTGACAAATTCAGGGTTTGTGAAATTAATCTATGTGTGAAATTCGAAAAGTTATCCACAAAATCCACCAGGACTAGTCATCGGTCACACACATCATATTTGCACTCCAGAAAAAAAGATCAACATGAGTAGCCCCTCCTTAGCATCATAAACGTAGTAGGACAAAATAAATAAAATATAGAGCTACAGGAAAAGCAAAACAAATGAAAGACCGGCCAGGTGTGGATGTGTAAACGTTATGTTACACTGGGAAGGCCAACAGATGGCACAAAAGGCCCAGCTGTCAAACACCAAGTGGGGGGGATACACCCGCCCCCCATTGACGCCCTCCTCCCCGTTGTTTGACAGCTGTGCTGGGGTGATGAACATCCATCTTTTAAGAGTCATGTGGGGAGAATCTAGAAAAGTAAAGATGAATCATAAAGGTACAAAGGCCTTAATCTTCACATGCATTGGGCTGAGTGGGAGCTTCAGCATTTTTAAAAGTTCAGAGAAAGGCTTCTGCTCCAACATCTGCCTTGTAACTGGCTGCAGGAATGTGTAAACAAATCAACCACTGGAAAATGGTCTATTATTCAGTGTTGAAATTCACTTGCTGAAAAATTAAGGCCCTCATTACGAGGTTGCCGGTCAGTCCACTGGCAACCTCGGCTTACTGTTTCCGCCGCTCGATATTCCAGCAACACTGGGATATTATGGGCGGTGGGGGAAAGGTAAGTTCCCATTCCCGTGGAGTCTCAGAGGAATCCACAGGAATGGGAACACTGAAGCACCGTCACCTTTGGAAACCGTGCCAGTGCTTCCATGATTTATCTACCGGTAGGGGCCTGAACTACCAGCAGGTCAGGCTTGCTGATAATTCACAGCCCCTACTGGCAGACTCAGAGTGAGCCAGTCCAGAAAAGGTGCCGTTGCTACCTGGACCCTATTTCCGGACCGGCTCACTTATAATGAGGGCCTATGAATGGTTGTGGCATCTAAAAGGTTTGTATTCAGTAGCACTTTAGCTGCCAGCAGGATGCTAACTGATGTGTTCACTCCCTGCGTGTTTCAACGCAAAGCTAGAGCCCGAAGGCAGGCAACAGATGAGCCCTACCTGCATTAACATTTGAAAGGATGTGCCCACATCTGAAACACTCCCTTCACAGTTTATTTTTATTCGCATTTTAGTGATTGCGCATTTGCATTTTCTTGCCATAGGCTCTTCTTAGTTACTTCGTCCCAGCCCCTTCCTGCACCTTCAAAGCTTCACCTATGGGTGCACAGAGAAACAAACTCTACAATGTGTACTTTCATTTTAACAGACATACGTCATAGTTCACAGAGAAATAAGTAATAATGGTCATACATATTTGAAAGTATGCTTATAGTTTTCAAGTTTTTCATGTGTGCATCCTTACTTATTAAAAAAGCAGCAATTTGGTTCTGCCCGAATACTTGACCAACCATTCAGAATGTGGCAGAATACAAAATCTCCTACTTGGTAAACCCCCTAGTTCTTATTTCTCATTGTTGTTATGTTTTGTTAGCTTGCATTTATATAGTGCCTTGTGCCATAATTAATGGCGTTGAAGCCCTGTTTTGTGAGAAAGGTTGTGGGAATGGCTTGTATTGGCGAAAGAAATGCAGTTTTTCATTTTTGAAAAGTCTCACTTGCTGCAATGCTCCATGGGAAATCAAATATTTTGGTTTTGAGTGCACCCAGTTCAGTGCCAAAAAAAAGATCTGGACGGATTTGCACCAAACCACTAAAAGGCACACGTGCACCACTTTGTGCCCAACTTTTTTCACATTTGAAGCAATCCATCCAGCGGTTTAGGCTGTGTGCCTGTTCAATGATTTCTCATGTATCCGATTGCAAAAGGTATAACAACGTTTTTCAATGTGTTATATCGTTGCACATATTTCTACAAAAATTCCTATTTGGGGTGGGGGGATACATATAGAATAGCACTGTTGGAGCAAAAACTCCATTTAAGCTAATTTTCATAACAACAACATATGGCTCATGTGACTCTGAACTGGAGGTGAACTTTCAGTGATGGCCACAGAGTGGCGCTGCGGCATGAGTGACTTAGCCGAAATGGCATATTCTTCTTTCACATTTCAGGTGAAAGGGGTTTTTCAAGCTTTTATAAATCCACCATAACTTTTCTGGTGTGTGCTTAATATGCCCCAACCACAATATCAGGCAATACTGCACTGATGATCTCTAATAAGGGTAGAACTTCTATCCTTGAGAGATGTCTGTCTTGGGTTGAAAAAGCCACTGCCTTATAAAACGACAATGTTCTCGAGCAAAAAGTATGCATTTAAGCTAAGGTGCATGCCCACAATGCATAGCTCATCCAGCTCTGAAATTGACGTGCACTTCCAGTGATGGTTACTGTGTGATGCAGCGGGGGGCAAGTGTGACAAAGCTGAAATGGCTTTTCCTCCTTTCACATTTCAGGTAGAAGGTTCTTTTCAAGCTTGTATCCAACCATTAGGACTTTGGTGTATATACAGAGAAATAATTGCCAAACTCAATTACTGTTACCACCACTCGGTCCTGCCAATGTACCGCAGGATACTGAATGGGCTAACCGTGCGGTTAGTCCCCATTTTTGAAGTCTATTGGACTGCAATGGAATTTTGTGGGATTTACCGCAAGCATTCATTTTGTTGTGGTAAATCTGATGATTTTTGGCTTTGCTGGAAGTAAATCCTCCACTTCAAGTCCAAACCTATAATTGTGGGGTGCAGTAAAAGTGTCAGTAATTCCATTTTAGTCAAAAATTGGAGGGGCAGTAACAGAGTTACGGCCACCTTTTACCATCGGTCCACCGTGTCTTCATTTTGTTGCTACCCCTTCTTCAGCTCACATGCATTATGTAATATCGTATAAAAGAATATAAGCATTAATGTGAGTTTGTGTTTATACACTGAATCATCGGACCAGTATGGAATACAAACTCCTTCTACCTAAATCAACTTCGCTTTAATTGCAGTTCACACGAAAGGGGTTTACTAAGATCATTTTATATGTTTTGAAAAACCTCTAGTATGCTTCTTACATTCTTGGAAAATGTAACCTAAAGGAGAACATGCACACCAAACAAATTGGTGTTACAAATTATGGCGCTTGAGCAGATGTAACTCTATTATATATAGTGTGTTGGCGTATCCTTGGTACGTGTTTTAAAAAAAAAAATCCCTTATATTATAATGATTTAGCTTTTATATAGCGCTACGAACCCTCAGGTATTTGAGCGCTGCTTATTATTACCCACAGTGTGTGGTGCTCATTTATCGTCGGCAGGCTCTGCACAGATGTCAAAGCAAGCGCTCTACTCGCTGTGTTATCAGACCTGCTAATGATTTGATGTTACAGTACAACTGGATTATTACTTGTGTTAAAGAGCAGATATACCCTTGTTGCTTTGCTGTTCCATACAATGTCCTGGTGATGTCTATGGAGATCGAACTGGCCCAGCAATTCTGATTTACCGTGCCTGCATGGCTGTATTAATAAGTGGTACCGTTTTGAATTGGGAGAAAGATAGTTCACTAAATGTCTGCCCAAACCTTTTTTAACACAAGTTTCATGGTCGATGTAAAAATGACATGTGACCGTAAGTTAGAACAAAGATATATCCCTCATTATGACGGTAATTCTGGCCCCAGCATTTGTTCCGGACCGGCAAAACACACTTTTTTGGGTGGGGGCCACGAATCTCCCTGCAGGCCTGACCTGCGGGTAGATCTGGCCCCTACGGGCAAAGAAATGCCTGAATCACCGGCATTGGTAGTACCGGTGTCAGAGATTCAGGCAATCCCAGGACTCCATGGAATGGGAACTTACCGTCGTCTCTGCTGCCCGTAATATCCCGGTAATACTGGGATATCTGGCAGCAAAGACGGTAGGGCTAGTTTTCCGGTACCCCGCTGGAAATTACCGGCAGGGTACCAGCAAACTGGTAATGAGGACCGTACCCCCGCAACCAGATCTAAGTTAATTAAACATGACACAACTAATGTTTTCATGCAAAGAAATACGGGGATCATCTTGGAATTAACACCTGCACAAAGGAATACAAAATAAGGCTGTATTTGAATAAAATAGTAAAATACACCACTCCATCTCCTTCATGGCATCTTCAAAAGCCTTCAGATTGTGTATCCAATATTGTTTGCGTCGTGCAGCTTCACCTCCAATTTCCATTGTGTAGGTCGTCAGCCAGGGCATTGGTTCATGGTAAGCCACCATAAGAACAGTTCTAGCTCTCAGAGGAATTTCTGAATCATATTCTAGAGCCCAGCTGCTATATGGGTTTGATGTCAGAATCGTGCATACACAAAGCGGCCTGGTTATGAACTGCACTCTCATGCTGTAATGCATAGGTGATGCTAGGGAGGGACCGCGGAGGTGGGGGAGGCATAGTCCCTGGTCTTTTGGTTGTAGCCCCGGATAGAAACTCAGGGCCTACAAGCAAAAGGCTACCCTGCCCGAGCCCCGATGCCTCACCCAGTGACTGCAGCTCAGACACAACCTTGCAAGAAAATAAAGACAACATTAACTTACCAACAAAACCTGTACTTCAACACAGGTGTAGAGAAAGAGGGTCACAGACAACATTACTGACACGTTGGCATTCAGTAGGTATAGACTTTCGTGACCTGCAATACTTTTGGCTGTACTTACATGGATTGGTGACATTGGCCTGGAAGATTGGAGTGTCTGCTGAAAAGCCTTTATTCAGTATATGTTACTGGGATCACAGAGTTAAGAGACACCACGGATTGCACAGTAGCAATATTTTGTGGGGCGAGTGTAGGGACAGTTGGTTGTATAGTCCCATGACTTCTTAGTGATCATGTGCGTTGCATGAAGCCCTGTGCTGTAGGCTAGAGGATGGGACTGGGGAGAACTTGGAAGATGGGGACAACCACTCACTACATGATGTAGACCACGGGAGGGCAAATTCTGCACCCCCCAGGTTTCCTAGACTATCCTTAGCCTTCTATGTAATGCTGACAAATTCACCAACAGATAAATCAGGTCACCAGCCTTACAGACCCTTATTCCGAAGCCAGGTGCCTGCACGGTCCCTGTGGGTAGATTTGAGCCTAATGCCAAAGGGGTTTATAGTGACTATGTCGAATGTCACTTTTTCGAATGTCATTTTGTCGAACAAAAAATGTCAGGTAAAAAAATGTCGAATGTCTTTTTTTTTTTTTTTTGTTAATGGGGGTGTTCCCCCCTAACCCCGTTTGTTTTTAATTTACACTGTTTCTTTAATAGCTAAACCCAAACAAAACATATAACGTTAAAAAAAAATGCATTCGACATTTTTTTCCTGCAACATTTTTTTCGACGAAATGGCATTCAATTTTTTTTTTTCAACGATATGACCGGATACCATCAAAAGGTGCAGGAAGCCTTTGCTCCAGGAAATCTGATCTCCCAATGTTGTTCCAAATCACATAGGAAACCTTAAAAGACGAGACTGTGCAAACAGACCCGTGGATAACCCCCACAAAGTAACAACACACCACATAGCTGGGCAGGAAAGGAATTGGGCTGTCGACCATGGGAGGAGGCTTGTCTTTGGAAGATATCTTAGATCTGTAGAACTTGCACAACTTCCCACCCTGAGAGTTAAGCTTAGAACCCTTGATGAGCCTAATGGTTGTCTCTACGCCCCCAATAACCTGGATGAGAAGCAGACATGTTGATCAGGACAAGAAGCAAACGTGTTGACCAGAATGAGAAGCAGACATGCAACATCCTGACAAGAAAGTCAGAGTATACAAGAAAGAAGTGTGTAGCACTAACACCTCAACGTCTGTGACGCAAACACTGAGAGATGGAGGAAATGACGTAAGGACCACTGTCTACTGGGAAATATTGATTCGCTTTTATTGGTGATACCTGCCCTATACTTCCCAGCCTTTCCTAAACCCTCATCTTTATGTTTCATTAATGGGGGTTCTAGATTCACACCAGCACACAATTTGATTTCACCAAGTGCATTGTGCAAGATACAGCCTTTTATGTTTCTGCGCGAAGCAGTTCCACATTTTGCGGTATGGGTAAGGATTACAAAGCAAGCAGTTTGCCAAAATGTGATTCATATTCATGTGCTCATGGTGTATTGTGTGAAGGTTCTGACAGTGGGCCTACAGCATGCAGACATACTTCACAGTCAGATCTGATTGGGTGTTTTTGCAACAGACTGCGCACATGCACGCAAGTAATTGGCCATTGCTGTATCCCTTGTTGGCTAGACACTGAGCCTTCATCAGCCCCTGTCATTTCTACGCACACCCATTCTTGCACTGTACTTATGACAATGTAATTGGTAGGATTGTTTTCAATAAAGTTGTGTTTCAGCCTTGGCCTGTGCGTCATTGAAGGACTTTGGACATGTTGTTGCCTGAACATTTGCAACAGGGAGATCAGCAAATGAAACTCATCATTATCTCTAAGTCTGCTGTCTCCACTGACTGCAAGAAATGGCCCCTGCTCTATTCACAGAGGCAATCATACCACGAGAGTTCTGTGAAACTGAGATTAGATGCTCACAATTTTTAGGATTACTTTTAGGACATGTCAGCTGTGTCAGCAACCGGTTTTGTATTCTTAAAACAGAACGAACATACTCAAGGAAATCAGTTACAACCAATAATCAAGTGACTCATTTGTTGAAGTAAGGAGAAGTCTAGATTTGTGGACTGCGTTCCATGAGGCAGAGGGACAAATGAATATGGAGGGTCAAATTGGCCATCGCATTTCCTAAGCAAGGGCACCAGACTCTGGTGGCGGGAGAATAGGTGGTTAGGTGTGTCAGCACTAATAGATGACTTTCCATTGTAAAGTAGACCTCCAAAAAGGGGAAGGGTCTATGATGTTGCATAGGCAATATTCCAATGGGCCAATCTGCTTCAGTACCTGTCCCTATGTATCCCCTGATCCAGCCACTGTAAGGAAGCAGAGTACTCAACACTGCTTCACACCACTAGTCCAGACCAATAAAAGGGCTCCTGATCCTCATCCTGACCTTTCCCGCCGAAGTGTCATCTTAGAAGCAGGCACTGCTTCTATCAGTGAATAAGACCATGCAAGCAGCATAGCTTCTTTCACTCCCACTGCTTCCCTGAACCCATTCCTTCCCTGCCCCAGCTGCAGAAGCTCAACACCATTCTGTTCAGATGTATACGATCTGCCCGCAAACGTTTTGTTTGGCGGACAGATTGCTCGCAGTAAAACTGCTCGTGCCCCCGTTTTGACCTTCATTGAAAACAGGAGACTGAGCAATTTTTGTCTCCACCTCCACTGTTAAGGATGCAGGGGGCAGCCCTGCAACCCCTGAGGCCACATATACTTGAACATGAGGAGTGGGGGACTGTTAGGGAGAATTCTCATTCTATGGCTAAATTCCCTTACCTAGTGAGTCCCTCAGCAGCTTTGCTGGATTTCTGGAGTTTATTTTTTCCACTTGGTAAGAGTGTGAGCTTTTCCACCACTCTTCCCTGTGTTTGGCCATGTGTATTTCCTCTGTTTTTGTGATTGTGGACTCTGGAGTACACCACTTCAGTAGCCCCACTCTTTTGTGTGTTACACAGCACCTTCAGTGCAGTGACACAGGATTGTCTTTAGACTTCCCACCGACTCGATTTTCTGGGGCTGACTACCGTCCCCCAGAAAAGGTAAAGTTGCCATTAACTTTACATAGTCCTTTAACCACAGATCCAGTACACCCCATCTTACATGGAGCATTGGAAAGGGTTAATTCTTAGCCCTTTTTATCTGTGCCTCTTGGAGCACTGTTTCACTCCCTTGACATTAAGACTTGGCTGGTGGCAGTGGTATCTATCCTAATTTTCCTACCGCGATTACATTACATAATGTGGTAGCGTTTTAGGCTATTTTAGTAGCTTGGAACTTTAAACCCGCTAGCCGAAATACTTTTTATGTCAGCTCTGATTGGGTTTAATCGCCATTTATTTTTGTTAACATCCTTTTTGGGTCTTTCTTTGTGCAGCAAACCAGGTTTGCCTCCTTTGTTCACTGACCTTTGGCGGGCTTCTGACCAGAAGCCCTGCTTTGGCGTCTGGGTGTCTAGGTGGGCTGAATGTGAGGGAGGGGTGTAGTCACCCCCTGCACAGTGTCTCCTTGGAGAACCAAGTTGCACTTTGTGTCGATTGGCTGAGGTGGTTGTCTGGGCTGGACAACCCCCCTGCTGAGTGATTGACAGCCAGGCTGTCTGAATGGGGGAGTTTGGCATAAAAGGCAGGACTCTTGGGCTGGAAGTCAGAGTCACCACTGGAACTGCAAATAACCGAAGAGAAGCGGAGAAGAAAATGGCTGCTGCAACCCCGAGTCCCGGTGAAGCTCTGCTGCAGTCCTGAGCTATCTACCCTTCAACGACAAGAGAAGATCCAGTCCGGAGTCTTCTTCCCATGAGTCTGGTGGGATCAACCAGCTCATCTTTTCATCAGTCAGTGAATCCTCTCCTGGGACGAAATCACTGCTGTGCCGTAGTGGTCTGGATAGCCATCAGAAGAGCCCTCTGCTGATTTAAAGGAGCACACCTGTTATTCATTGTTGTCTTTTTCGCTCCTGCTAGCCTAATCCCTGGGAAGTGCAGATCGTTCCAGACGTCCTCCTTCTTGTTCCCCCGACTGAAGCCACAGGAACCGTGAGTCTGCAGGAACTACCAGGAACAACTGTCATGGCACAGGCTTTTCTCCAAAGGAATAAGGTACTATGCACACTTGGTCGTTCAATCCGTCTGACCGTCCGGAATCGGGGTGAACCCTTTTCCTTCGCGAAGATTTGTTCTTTTTTCCTTCCCTCTTATAACTTTTCCTTCCATCTGACAATATTTAAGTACTCTTGGCATCTCGAATCTCGAACTGTTCAATGTGTGATGCTCGGCAACTGAACATCTGCTCCATTGACACTGGCACAGGCCTATTGACTCTATCTGTATCTTTGAACGAATCCTCTGATTCTCTTGCCATGACGAAAGTATTGCCTGTGATTTATCCACTTTTCCCTTGTTTGAAATTCTAAAGTACAAAGTGTGTTTTAACTTCATGAGCATTTCTATCCGCGGGTACGCGTTAGTATCGCAACACCGGTCTGTCAAATCCTAATGTACTTACCTTGAATTTGCTGGAACAAGTGCACTTGGTTGTGTGTAGTGGATTTTACGTGTGGTTTTGAATTTATAGAAGTGAAGTGTTTTGTGAACAGATGCTTTAAAATAAATGTACTTATATTGTATACCTGAAACCTTGTGTCAGTGTTTGCTTGAGTCACAGTAATTGTGGTCCTTTGTGTAATCTCTACTACTGCTCATTTACTCTTGAGATAAGTGTGGCTGCTCTGCTACTGCTACCACTTTAACAGTGTAGTGCAGGCTTGTACCAAAGGTGAACTTGTATTACCACTTGTAGTCTTAATTGTGTGCAGTGGTCCCTAAGGGCACTGCATAGGATTCTGCCTAAAAGGGTGTTAGGCAGAAACCTGTGCAGTTCCCTTAGGGTCCAATGCAAAATGTTTAAGACTACAGGTGTTAGCAGTAAACCCAATTGGTAGCAGTCTGCACCACCCAGATTTACCTGGTAGCTGTGACTGAGCAGTCAGACTTCTCTCAAGAAGAGTTAGGCAGTATATAGAGTATACATAATAGGGCTAAACATACAGTAGCACAAGCAAACACTGACCAGAGTTTTGGTATGAAAGTATATAATTATTTATTTAAAAACACACTTGTAAAAATACACTGGCACTAATATGTCAAGCAAGTTCAAACACAGTCACTAGAAATATATACACCTCCCTAATTAATTATTTGACAAGTCTAGGTTAAGATACCACTTATTTAGCAAAACAGAGGTGAGCGCGTAACCATATATGGCACTCCAATAATTTGTTTAAAAAGGGAGAGAAAAGGCAGAATAGGAAAATCACACAGCACCAACACTTTTAAAGAACCACAGCAAGTCAAGAAAGGCAGGGTCTACTGTAGAGCAAAATGTTCATAGGCCAGGCCCACTCTTCGAGAGAGCAAGGCGGAATGTGCCTAAGATCACACAGTGGAAATGCACTCAAAGTCTTTGCAGATAAGTCAAAAGAGGTTGGATCAAGTTAGAAAGGTAATGTTAACATGTCTGAGGTCACCCTAGGATAGAGAGTCAAGGATTTACGGGACACCTTGGACAGTCTGTTGCAAGAGAGACCAGGTGGGAGACAGTACCTGAAATGGTGAGAAAGCTCCAGCAGGGGCAGTTGTTCCTGGCAGCGGATGCAAGTGGGAGCTTCGTCGAGGGGAAGAGAAGATCTCGATGTGGAGGAAAGCTGGTGGTCGTTGCACTACCAGGGAAGAAACCAGCCGCAGAGTTTTCCGGTTAAAAGGTACTACCCTTTTATTCGCGGTAGTGGTGAAGCGTGGCTATCCGGCCGCTGGGGTGCATGGCACGGGCGATTCGACCACGAGACGATCCAGGAGGGCGAAAAAGGCGAACTGGTTGGTCCCACCAGCTCAAAGGGAAGAAGACTCTCCTGGAAGAAGATCTTCTCTGTCGTCGGGAAAGTGGTGAGTTTCGTACAGCAGGGCTCCACCGGTGGTGTCATCATTGTAGATGGCTCAGCTTGTCCCCTCTTCGAATTCTTTAGGTCCTGTGGCAACTTCTGAAGTTCCAGTCCCCAAAGCCCTGCTTTTATGCAGCAAAACCCCCATTCAACAGCCTAGCTGTCAATCAAACAAGCTAAGTGGTGAGCCGGGCGGCTCACCACTGGGCCAATCACAAAAGAGTGTGACTTGAGTTGCCAAGGCAACTCAGTCCAGGGTGCCTATTCCCCCCTCCCACACATCCTGTAGACCCAGACAGAGTGGCACCACTTTTGGAGGCTTCTGTGTAGAAGCCCGCCAAAAGTGGAACAAAGGGATCGACTTGGGTTAGGGTTTCAGAGGCGAACACAAATGCCATTTTAAAACCGAGTCCTGGCAAAAAGACCCAACTGGGGAATAAATATTAAATAAATAACCCGGCAGTATTGTCGGGGTTTTCTCCCGGGGTCGGCTGGGCCTTCCGCGGACCTCCGGGCTGGGAGGCCCCAACTCCTCCCGCGTATCCCAAGAATGAGTATGAGACACACACAAGAAGCAAGGTGATTCTGCTGTTTATTGAATAATGTCAGGGATGGGTCTAGGATCGTACGCGTCCGTCCTGACTCTCGAAATTCGTGGGGCTTGCAGACCCCTTTTTGCCTCAGTATGACGCGCTACTTGCGTCACCTGGGAAAGTTAGCAAAAAACCTATCGCCACTCTGGATTGGTTCCTCGAGTGGTAGGGTTAGTATAGCATACGTATAGAGAACGCTGTTAGTGGTTAAGGGTCAGTCAGGTGGTATACTTGGGTTGTCCTTTCTATTAGATACATGAAAATTGTTACACAAAGACCCCTAATGATTGGCTAATGTTAATGGCGTCAGTGATGAGTGCCCCATGTTCTGATTGGTCCACTCACGAGCCCCCCAGCCTGGGACCATCGTTGTTCCCAGCTCGCGGTGTACCTGTCATTTGCAACAATATGCAACTATGTGTTTGTGCAGACAATGCGTGGATTTGCTCATATATCTGAGAGCAGACTATTCCCACCGCTGTAGGTGTCCATTGGGTCATTTCATTGTTGCAGCCTGTGTCTCAAACGTGGGACCTAGGCGACTTCTCCCTCCTGGGTCTGGCACCCTGTCAGGTTCGGCTTGGTCACGTGAGGAGAGACCAAGGTTGAGGCAGAATTCTGCACATTTAATGTTGTATTCTCCACTGTGTGTCTGGCTTAGTTTGCAGGTGTGACCTTGGCTTCGGCTTGTGGCATGCGAGTTGCAACATTGCCCCCTTGGCTGTCAGTTCTCGCTGGGCTCATTCTGCAGGGTCAGCAAGTGTACTCTTGCTTGTTCAATGTTCGTGAAGGCTCTTGCTTGCGGCCTACTTGGGCCTGGTGCATAGGTGGGGATGTTTAATGCACGGCACTTTAAGTTGCGGTATCACATTGCTTCATATCCAGTATCATGTCTTCGTTGTATTTTCATCACAATGCAAGGGTTAGGAGAAGCGTCAGCAAGCATTTTAGATGAGTGCTTTGTGCGTCTTGAGTTTCTGCATTTTGAAAAACCTATGTGAATAATAATAAAGATGCGCGTCAGTGGGTGTGTCCGTCACCTACGTCATAGCACTGAATATGTTCTTCGTGTGGATTGGTGTGGGGGTGTCCAGTGTGCATGGTTGCACGGGTGTTCTGACAGTTGGCTAGGTCGTCATGGCATCTCTAACGATGTGTTTATTTACTGTTGAAAGGTTTAGTCGAGTTCATCCATGCCGCAGGTGTCGGCTTGAGCAGGGCAGGCTGGTGGGCAGGCTGATGGGCACATCCGTATGTTCCTGTACCATGGTATTTGGTCGTCTGCTAGGTAGGCAAATTCATCTCGTGGTGAGTGTCTGGGTCGCGATCCTCTAGGCCAGGGGCGCGAGGAGATTGGGGGGAGTCTTTTGTCCCATTCTCCCACTTCAGTCCCCCCTCTGATCGACTTGTCGACCACAAACATATCCTTTTCCTTATCTCCTCTTACTCTCCATATTTTAGTTACTCCTCCCAGGTGTCCATAGTGGTTTACATGGTCCTCAAATGACCAATACATATACACACAACTTCCTCCCGGTGTGCAGTATACCCATTTCCCGATGTAGCTTCTCGGGTTTCTTGGGTTTTTGAGCTTCACGGATGGCGGGTCCAGGTGGTTGGTGATGATCTGTTTGCGCAATTTTTCTCCTTCCTTTATTATTGCGTCTGTGTACTGGCCATCATCGGTTGGCATCAAGGGGTGCGTACCAACCATTTTGATCATTTCGTCTGTAGTGCGAGCGTTCCGGGCTTTCCAGAACCTTACTATGATCAGTGCAGCTCCAGCCAGTATTATACATCCAACTATAATCTTCAGCCCGTCCGACAGCCATGATGGCATCCATGACCATAACAATGAAAACCAGCTGTCATCCTTCTTCACTCCTTACTTTCTTCCATCATTTTGGAGTGCATCTGGGCCAGTTGTGATACTGCTTCGGTGAGTGTACCATTGTCGGCATCGTTAGCAGGAATAAATGTGCAGCATGATTGTCCTATCTTTGCGCAAACTCCTCCTTCCATTGCTGTAAGGAGATCTAATACGTATCTGTTCTGTAGTGCTACCATCCTCACTGCTCGCAGTTCCTCTTTTATTGCGTTGAATCCATTTACTGTAGAATTAATTGTCATCATCAGCTCCCATCGGGTTATCTGGAGCCATTTTGCGTTTGCATAAGCTTGTAGTCCCGGATGTATTATTGACGAGAAAAACATTGCTGCTCTGCTGAATAGTCTGTGTTCTGGTGGGATTGAAGTGAGTGCTGTTTCTGACCTTCCCCATAGGTAATTTCCTGTCAGCGGTTCTCCTTGTCTCTTTTTTCTATTCAGGACATTATTGTTGTTGTTGTTTTCGTTGTCTGACCCCCTCTGAGGTTGTACAGATCTCTTCTTCCTCTTGTTTCCTTCATCCATTTTAGGGAAGTTCGCCATGTTCACATGTTTCTGGGGCACCACTAGTGATGGTACATTAATGTGTACCATTGTGCATATACCGTTCCACAGAGGGGGCAGTGTGTGCTATGCCTTGTCTCTGCAGGCCCAGTAGAGGTCCATTAATACTGCTGTTCCTGCTCCACCCTCTGGTAGCTCTAACACGCTGGCACAGTTGGTGTTGAATCCCACGTCCACTTCTCCTCTATGTTGGTAGCATAGCTTAGGTGCAGACAGCGGCAGTATGCTCATTGGGTCTTCATCCTTCTCCATCCATGTCAGCATGGGTACGTACTTGCCCCAAATCGTCCAACATCTGTTATTGTGTTCATCAATGGTGGTAATATTTTCTCTTGTTACCATATTGCTGCCAACCCCTCCTATGTCCCATTTATTGTTCATGTATACCTTCCCCGTTATTGTTACCAGTGGTCTTTCCCAACAGCCTAGTGTGCCAGGAACTTCGGTGGCGTACCAGTCACATGGTAGGTCTTGTAGTGTTACTTTCTTCGTTTCTCCCTTTTCAGGACCACTTGTCATGTATCTAAATGCTTCAGCATGCAAACTGCTCTTGTGGTAACTCAAATAAGACTTGAGGAAGTTGTTTTCGTATGGATATGTGTCTTGCGTTTTCCACACCAGTCTCACCACCGTCCCTTGAAATCGCCCTCTTGTTTGGAATAGTGCCAGGTATATTATACATCGTGCCGTCTTTTCATCTATTTCTGTGGCAACAAATGTTCGAGAAGCGCTCATGGCGTATGGGATCAATGAGCAGACATAGCAGCTATCTTCTGTTGTCTGCTTACCTATTTGGGTCATGTGCTGGTACCACATATTGATCGAGACGTGTGCTGAATCTGTTATGTAATTATCAATGCCTTTATTATCTGAGTATGTGCTGTGTTTAACTCTATTTCCCTTATGTGGAGGGTTGCTAGTACCACCTGACGTAACACCTGTTGCAGCCATGGGTGGGGGTACGTTAGGTTTGGGTGCAGCCAAAATATTGATAGCATAACTTTTCTGCCATACAGAGGCAGCCAAAAAACCAGTGATCACCAAAACCCCTATCATTTTTATTTAAAAAGCTAGTCTCACCGGCATTTACTCTTACCTTGCTGCAGTCCGGCAGCTTATTCTTTCGACGTTAAAGTTGCCCGCCTGGAAAATTCTTAATATGCTTGTTACTATTGTTAGTTGTCGTTATTAAGCCCTCCCTATCAAGTAGTCGTTCAGTGCCCAGGCGAAGAGCTGCTCCCACGCCAAACTAAGCGATCTGTCTCTTAAAGCAGGTAAGTGCTGGTGAAGATGGGGCATTGATTGTTCTATGGCCAAGATAAATGCGGTGTAGTAAACACGTACCCTTCTTTTTTTTAGGTACTTTGGCCTTTTTATGTGATATACAAATTGGTGTGATAGGGCTTCAGGGTAATTATCGTCTGAGGGTAGCATCTACTCCTGGGCAATGTACGCTGTTAGTAACCTATTTTCTTAGCAATACAATAATACACGGTACCTGCATGTGCGAGAAAGAAAAAGAAAACATACAAGTGTTTACATGTGTATATGTGCAAAACAATGTCCTTCAATTGGGTGGTGGCTTGTCTTTGCTGTAGTGGGCCGTGGGTTTGTGGGAAAAGGGTTTGGGGGTCAACTGGCGGAAGTCTCTTTACTCTTTGATCGTGTGACCATGGGGTGGGCGGTATGCAAATCACCAGTGTCTATTTCAGTACTTGTCTCTGGGGATTCTGGGGGGTGACAGGGTATGGAGACACTGAGGTCGTCAGCTGTGGTAGACGTCTCTTTCTCCGTAGGTGACGCTGTCGCTGCTCTTCCAATGGCCCTGTCGGTGACGCTAGGGCGGGTCTGGAGTTTGCAGATCTTTACGTCGTGTAGGTGGTTCCAAGCACGCTTATCCTGCAGCTTTACTGCTCTCGTAGATACCTCCTCTACCAGGTGGGGACCAGTGAAGCGTGGGCTGTTCCGCTTTCTATTGAAATTGCGGAGTAGCACGTGGTCACCTATAGCAATTTTGCACAGTTTTTCCTTTTCCAATTCTTGTTGATAACTCTTAGACCCGCCCTGCGTGCGCTCAAGCTGTTGAGACACAAACACTACACTAGTAATCAAAGAAGACACATATTGGTACATTTCATCACCAAGAACAGTTGCAGTGTTTTCTTAGTCTGTGAATGCTCTTGATGTTGGCGTTAGAGGAAGGCGCATTTGACGTCCGGTCACCACCTCGTGAGGAGTGAGGTGGTGGTCGGAGCCTGGTCTATTCCTTAGCTCAAATAGAGCTAGTGGAAGGCAATACAACCAACTCTTCTTTGTTGTTTGCTGTATCTTGCGATTGCCTCCTTCAATAGGCCATTCAGGCGTTCGCATATACCGTTGGCCTGCGGGTGATATGCGCACGCAAATTTATGCTTGATGTTCAGTAAGGTTGTGATGTGCTGAAACATTTCATTAGCGAAATGCGGGCCGTTGTCTGACCGCAGTACTTTGCACACTCCCCACCTGGGGAAAACCTCTCTCACTAGAAATTTAGCTGCTCTGAACGCATCCAGATGTGAACAGGGTCCTGCCTCAATCCACCTGGAGAATGGGCATACTACTACAATCATATACCTATTTCCTTGACATACGTTGATCATATCAACGTAATCAATATGAATGTGCAGGAAGGGTCCCTCTGGCCGGGGTATAGTACCTTTTATCACTTGCAGTGTGTGAACGGCCGTAAACTGTTGACATGTGAGGCAATTGCTGATAAAATGTGTTACATGAGAATTTAACTCGGGGCAGAACCAGTCTTCCCTAATTCGCGCTGCAATAACTTCCTTGCCTGTATGAGCTGGGTGATGGAGTTGGCTCAGGGCGGTGTTCAATAGTGCCAATGGCATTACCATCTTTCCAGTGTTACCCTGACGCCAGAGTACGTCAGTTGGCGACATTGTACATCCTCTTTTTACCCATATTTATTTTTCTGCCATTGGTGCAGCCGCTTGTAACTCCATTATTTGTGTGGCTGGGAGGTGGGTGTACCCTTCTTTCATCAACATCTCTTTAGCTATCCCCCTCCCTCTCCCTCTCTCTGACTCTGGGGGGTTCCAAATCTCACCAAAATAAGCAGCATACTTTGCACGTGCGTCTGCTGCTTCATTCCCTTTTGAGATATGATCTTCTCCATTAGTGTGTGCGGGACATTTAACCAAAGCTACTTCTTGGGGATTATTTATTACTTCAATTAACTCGGCTAATAAGAGAGCATGTTGCACTGGGGTGCCGTCGGCTCTCCTAAACCCCCTTCTCTGCCATTTTGTCAACCCCGAGTGGACAGTAGATGTGACATATGCGCTATCAGAATATATAGTAACTCTTTTGTCAAAGCTTTCCTTCAACGCCAAGATCAGTGCAACCAATTCTGCTGCTTGAGCAGAGTAATGTTGTGGTAACTGTACACATTTCACCGCCACACACACCAAGTCCACTGTCATTTTTACAACTGCTGCCCCAGTTCTCCTTATCCCATCACTCTGGTCTATTGTCGATGACCCATCAATGAACAACAGCTCTCCTCCATTTAGCGCATCTTCTTCAACTTTTCTAGTACATGAGTACATTTCAGTAGTCTGCGTACAATCATGAGCATAGTCACCTTCTTCAATTACTTCCACTATAAACCTTGCAGGATTAACTGTGCTGCATCTAACAATGGATAGTTCTGGTCTAGATAAGATGATCTCATAACCTGACGCCCTCCGCGTGGTTAGAGTGGACTTAGGCTTGTTCAATATTGCAAATAGTGCATGCTCCACAAATAGTGTAGTTGGGCACCCCATTGTAATAGATGATGATTTCTCTACCGCGAAGGCAGCTGCGGTGAGGCCTTGTTTGCAAGGGAAATGACCTAACATAACAGGGTCTAGGTGACCGCTGTAAAATGCTACTGGCTTGTATCCCATGCTTGTTTTTTGAGCCAACACTGCTTTCATTACTGCTGAGTCGCAATGTGAAAATATAAAGACTTGTTGTTCATAATCTGGGGTGGCCAGTACTGGAGCAGTTGATATTGCGTGTTTCAATTCATCAAAAGCCTCTTTCATTTCCATTGTCCACCCCAATTTTTTTTCCCCTTTGTTAGCTTCTCTCAGTGCTTCAAGTAGGGGTCCTATGTATGAGCTGTAATCAAATACCTATGCTCTACAGTAGTTGCACAATCCCAGGAACTGCTGCAGATCCCTCACTGTTTGTGGCAATGGCGTGTTTGATATAGCCTGTGCTCTTTGTGGTGCAATCTTTCTTCCGTGTTGGGATATCAGCTGACCAATGTATAATACCTGTTCCTGACAGTACTGTAACTTTTCTTTGTCTACCTTGTAACCCTTTTCAGCCAATATTGTCAGCATCTTCAATGAGTCCTCCCTGCACCTTTTTTGGCTTGTGCTGCAAATTATTATGTCGTCAACATATTGCAACATTGTACTTTCCAATTCAATGTTTCCCAAGTCCATCTGTATTACTCTGTTGAAAATTGAGGGTGACTCGCAGTACCCTTGTGGCAACCTGGTGTGTTTCCATTTTGTGTTTCTGTACGTGAAGCTTGTCAGATCTTGTGAATCTGGATGCAGGGGTATTGAGAAAAAGGCATTTTTGAGGTCAATCACTGTAAATCGTGAGGCCTCTGCTGGAATTCCACACAATATTGTGGCCGGGTTTGCTGCTATGGGATATTCTGCTTCCACTATGTTGTTCAAGGGCCTGAGGTCCTGGATGAAACGCCAAGACCCTCCTTTAGCTTTGCGCACTGGATATACAGCCGTGTTACATAGTGATTCTGATGGTACCAATATGCCATTATTTATAAGGGCCGTTATTGTTTCATATATGCCCTCATCAGCCTCTTTTGATAGTGGGTATTGCTTCACTCTAGGGAGTATTGCACCTTTTTTCAGTTTTATTCTTACTCCCCCGATACTTTTTATGCACCCCACGTCATAGGGACTAGTAGTCCACAATGATGTTGGAACTTTTGCCATATCATACTCAAAAAAGGGAACTGGGGTGGATGTGGGTGCTTCAAGTGCCATTGCAATTTTCTGTGCCACTTGTTTGTATGTTACTCTTAGCCATATATCTACACTCATCATAAATACCATTTCACCCTCTTCCTTCTCTTCTGAAAAGAGCTCCTCGTCTGAGACCTGAGTGAGCCTGCATCCCTCGGCCAGTGCTATCACTGCCCTCCATGCTCTTCCTTCCCGGTCTTGGGCATGTACTGCGATGTAATCAGCAGTTGCTATAATGCTCTCCATGCTCACTGAAATCACCTTTCCTTCTGGTTCATTGGCTGGTGTTTCTGGTCTGAACAGATAGGCTGTTGGCCTCCTCCAGATCTTCCCTTCTATTCCTGGCATCCATGCGAATGCCATGTCTGTTCCATACTGGAACAGTTCGCCATCTACTGGCTCAGCCCTAATCACTGTCTGCCCATAGTATGCTTGCATAATTTGCCGTGCAGTGAGCATGTTTATTCCAGGAGTGGAACAAATTATGCCGTCCTCCGTGAAGGAGATTGTCATATTCAACCTGCTCATTATGTCTCTCCCAAGTATGTTTACTGGCGAGTCCCTTGAATACAAAAGCGGGACGGACATGTCATAATCCCCTATCGATAAGGGGATGTTATCAGTAAAAGGAACCAACCCCTTAGCCCCAGAGAATCCTTGGGTGTTCATGGCCTCACCTGACATCTTAGATTTACCTTCCCTTATGCAAGACCGGGTTGCCCCAGTGTCAACAAGGAATGATAATTTTTTGTCACCTATCGTTACCTCTATGCGTGGTTCCTCCACACTATTAGGTGTTATCGACAGGATGGGACACACCAAGGACGTCTCTGGGCTGTCCTATTGTGGGTATAATGATTGACCACTTCCTGTGTAAGGGTTGTGTCCCAGGACCGTCACCCTTCCCAGTTGTGTTTGCTGTAGCTGTGTATTGGTTGAGGTTACCTTGTGTTCTTGAATTTGAGTGGGCTGCTGTACTTGCTGCACTTGAGGTTGTTGTGATATATGCATATTTCCCGGTTGCAGTGCCTGCTGTTGTTGGTGGCCCTGCTGTTCCCTTGTAGGCCCTTGTTGTCCCTGTTCTCCCCATGCTGGTGTGCCGGGTCTCATTCTACATGTGCGTGACATGTGTCCTAATAATCCGCAAATTCAACATACAGGTGGTTCCCTGGTCTGCCATGGGAAACTCCCTGAATTGTCCTGGTATACTGGTTGCCCAGTGGGGTAGAAACTTCTGAATCCTCCCCCTTGCTGTTGTGCGTTATAACCGTATCCCCTCCCCCTCATCATTCCTCCCCTTCCCCTTTTGTAATTATAATATCCAGCTCCTGGTGTTGGGTATCCTCCTCCCATGTTAGTCGTGTATGGTGGGGGTGGGGGCAGCTGTTGTGCTATAATCTGTGGTGATTGTATTTGGGAGGGATCTTGTGCAGCCACTACTTGTGTGGGGTTTGGTGTCATCGTTGTAAGTGTAGTTATTAGTGCACCTTCCATCGTGTACTTAGTAAGTTTTTTCTGCACCAATTTAGCCTCTTCTGCTTTCCTATCCTCTTCCTTTTGTTGCATCTTTTCTTGCCATGTTCTACAATGATGTACTATCGTCAGTTGTATTTCTGGCCATGCTTTTGCTTCCATTCCCACTACTTTCTTCAATTGTTTCTGCACTGCTTCCGGGAGCCCTTGTATTAGTATATGATAAAATATTGCTGGTGTCTTGTCCCATTGCTCTCTAGTTTCCATGCGCCACTTCTCCTGAATTTCCTGGATATAATCAACAGGATCTTCGTTCTCACGCATCTTGTGTGACGTAATTGCTCCTATGTCTGATGTGTCTGGGTATTGTACCCTCAGTGCTTGCCATAATGCATGTCTGCAGTTTGCGAATGGCGCCCCGTCGTGTGATGTATTTATTATTGTGACCCCGGGGAAGCCTGCTCTCTTCCAGATGTCATCTGCTGCATCCCCCAGTATTGATATTAAGAGGCCCTTCACATCTCCTACTGCCAATTTCTGTCCTGCAGTGTGTTTTTCCATTTCATATATCCATTTCCCCGCACCTCCACTTAATGATGGGAGTCTGCACTTTACATTTTCTTTGTCTGCATGCTTCCAAGGGACGTATTGTGGTCTAACCCCTCCCCTCTCCAAGAGTGGCATTAGGTTGTGTCCTATCTGACCCCCCGGGTTCCCCAGAGTCGAGTCCGTATACCCCTCCTCTTCTTCCGTGTCGTCTACATCGTCTGTTATGTCCATATTTCCCCTGTTCGTAACTGTTTCTCCTCCATCTCTTCCCCTTCTTTTATCATTTCCTTTATTTGATGTGGGCGTGTGTACTCGTTCTTCCTGCCTGCGTCCAGGGAGATCTCTAAGCCTACCAGCATAGGGTGTGTGTTCGTGGGGGGCAGGTGCGGGTGTAGGTGGGCATGTTGTACGGGATGAGTGTGGGGTAGTGGAGCATGTTGGACGGGATGATGAGGGTGTAGCTGCACGTGTGTGCCTTCCCGCCATTCCTTGCGCTTCCCCCTCACTTCCCCCCAGTTCTTCCTTTCTTCTGCAGGCCCATGGTGATTCCCTGTTAGTCCGGGTGATGTACAATTAATCTAAGCTTTCCCTATTTCTTCCTTCTCTCTCCATTCCTTCTTCTTCCTCGCTAGAAAAGTCATCCAGGAGCGACAACCCCCAAACTGTCTTTTTCCTCCGAATCGTTACTGTTTTTAAGTCTATTAAATCCATTCCTCCCGTTTCTTCTTTACCAATTGCTCCCCTTTGTGCTGATGTTGTTGCTACTTCTGTGTCTCTGCGTACATATCTCCTTACTTCACTCTCCCCTCTCCTATCTTCTCGTTCCCCTTCTTTTTTCTCCACTATCTCTCTACCTATTTCCTCTCTTTTCTTTATTAATTCCTCCATTACCTCACTACTCATCTTTTCCAATATCCTTTCCTCTTCTCTCTTCCTTTCCCATCTCTCCCTTTCCCGCTCTAATATGCTTTCTATCATCCTCCCTTCTTCGTATTTCTTGGTCGTTTCTGATAGTATTTTCGTCTTCATATTTCCATTTCCTTTTCTTTCTCTTCTTCCTCTCTTTTCTTGTCGCGCTGTGCTGCTCGAGATACCCTTTCTGCTGCCGCCTTTACCCTTTCAGCTTCTCTCTTTCGTTCTTCAGTTCGTTCCCTCATTTTTTCCAACTCATTCTTACTTCCTCTCCTTTCCCGTGCTCTCTCTCTTTCCTCCCTCTCAAGCTGCTTGATCAGGGCATTTTGTTCATTCCTTAATTCTGCTAATCGTTCTTCCAAAATCTCTTCTTTTTCTCGTAACAGCTTTTCCTCCTTTCTTTTCCCCCCTTCCCCTTTCATCTCGCTCTTACTCTCATTCTCCTCGTCCATTTTCCTTACTACCTCCTTCTCTTCTCCTGTTAATGAACATCGCAATTTTAATAATACCTGCGCAGCTACCCACTCATCATGTCCTATTGCTGCAATTTGTTCTTCGCTATTCTTCCCGTCCCCTGCGGACATCTTCGTATAAGTTGACCCTGTCGTACTTGTCGGTTCCCCTCCCGTGTAGCCACCTGTAGCTGTATATGGTGGTGGGCTGTATGCCGGGTTCGAATACCCCTCAGCCGCCCTTAATTGTTCTCTCACTATTTCTCGTAGCTCCGTTAAAGGATATAACCCCCCTTCCTCTTTTTTCACTACATTCGCTAGGGGCATGTTATCACCCTGTTCCTGTTTTATTTCTTTTTCGTTTAGGTTGCTACTCTTTTCTCCTCCCTCTTGTCCTTTCTCCGTGCATTGTGTGCCTTCACTCTCTTTTTCCCCATTCTGTTCTTCCTCCTTAACCTTCTTCTCTTCCTTTGTTTCCCCCACAGTGAACATTCCATTTGGTCCTGGTCGGGACCCCTGGAACATCCTCCATAAATTGAACACCTCCACATGGTGTGTCAACTTCTTCCCCTTGTATGTGTTATGTAGATGGGTCAATAGTGAATGTTGGATATATGGGTCGAAACTGCCATTAGGCGGCCATGGTGTCGTCATTTTGTTGTCCGTCCCCTGTGTCCATTCTATGCTGTATTTAATCAGTTTCTCCCTATGAGGTGACAGTGTTTTACATATATGCTGTAGCGGGGTAGTGAGGGTGTTCCCCCACCCTCCCGATCCTGTCCCGTATGGCACAGTAGCACTCAGTTGTTATCCTCCCTCGATATGGTAGCGGTTATCTTGCTAATAATGAACGCTATACAATTTCAGATGTTTTACCTGGCCCTGTAATTTTGGGGACTTGCGATTGTCCGCTAAAAGAAAATAGTAAAATATAGCATTTGCATTTATATATTCTTTTCTCTCTTTTTCTTCTTTCACCTAACACCGTTACGGCCCCCTACGGCCGAGGCGCACGTAGCCCCCTGCGGCTGCTTGCCCTGTGTGACGTTCTTATACAGCCGTCCCACTTTATTTCACCCCTCCTCCTCCTCCTTCACTTGTTGTGGCCGGCGTTCTCCGTGCGCGGCCACGTCCCTCTCTTCACCTTGCCCCGATGTAATCGTTACCGTTTATCTCCGTCTCCACTCCCTTATCATTATTCTCTTCTCCACCACTCTCCAACAATGCCTTGTGCTCGAGATATCCTATGAAAGCCCTACTGGTGACGTCACCGACCTCTTCCGAAACTACCGGTAAGTTCTTTTCATGTTTTAAAAGTTTGAAATAAGTTTGCAATCTATCCCCGTTAACCCCACAGCTGTCCTCTTGTCACGCCTGGAACAAGGTAATCAACAATATAATCAGACTGCGCACACTGCGTCGCCTCGCGTGTGATACGCCCCTCGACAGGAGGGCTTAACCAGCCAATTATCTTCCGTATTAGGCAACCAAATAGCTACTGCCTACAGGGAAACGTCATCTATCTATCGAGTTTTCTGCTCGATCAATAGGGATCCTCATCTACTCATTGATCAATAATCACCAATTCGTAGGAAACCGCACACACACACCCACCTTTACAGGTGGTCGTGACCTAGGCCAATCAGTGTCTACGAGCGGCCGCACGTGATGTTTTCGTGCTCCGCCCCTCTCTTCTTCGTAACGTAGCGGACTGCTCTCGCACTTGTCCACCTACCATTCACTTCACCGTCAACACTAATTTATCAAACCTTCGCCGCGCACCGTTGTAACACCTCCCACCTCCCGTATTCTATTCCTCCCCCCTCCCTCAGAATTTCACATTGCTTGTTGGGCTTGCATACTCACCAAGTTCTCTTGATGCGGGGCCGCTCGACTGCGTGCACCCCTCCAAGCGGCTCTCCACCTCCCCTCGTCTGGACCACGTCTGGACACTCGCAAACCGCGGGCGGGATACTTCTCAACCGGCTCCCGAAGGCCAATATCCGGATTGCGCTGTCCGGTCTTCTCGCAGTTCCGCGATGGTCCTGTAGTCCTCAAAAAGGGGGCAGCGGCAGGGGGGGCCGCGCCGCCGGGCCTCCTCGCAACGAGAGAAATCGGAAAAATAAAATAAAAAGCAGATCTTAAACAGATCTCAGCAGTGCTTCAAACTTGTCGGGGTTTTCTCCCGGGGTCGGCTGGGCCTTCCGCGGACCTCCGGGCTGGGAGGCCCCAACTCCTCCCACGTATCCCAAAAATGAGTATGAGACACACATAAGAAGCAAGGTGATTCTGCTGTTTATTGAATAACGGCAGGGATGGGTCTAGGATCGTACGCGTCCGTCCTGACTCTCGAAATTCGTGGGGCTTGCAGGCCCCTTTTTGCCTCAGTATGACGCGCTACTTGCGTCACCTGGGAAAGTTAGCAAAAAACCTATTGCCACTCTGGATTGGTTCCTCGAGTGGTAGGGTTAATATAGAATACGTATAGAGAACGCGGTTAGTGGTTAAGGGTCAGTCAGGTGGTATACTTGGGTTGTCCCTTCTATTAGATACATGAAAATTGTTACACGAAGACCCCTAATGATTGGCGAATGTTAATGGCGTCAGTGATGAGTGCCCCATGTTCTGATTGGTCCACTCGCGAGCCCCCCAGCCTGGGACCATCGTTGTTCCCAGCTCGCGTTTTACCTATCATTTGCAACAATATGTAACTATGTGTTTGTGCAGACAATGCGTGGATTTGCCCATATGCCTGAGAGCAGACTATTCCCACCGCTGTAGGTGTCCATTGGGTCATTTCATTGTTGCAGCCTGTGTCTCAAACGTGGGACCTAGGCGACTTCTCCCTCCTGGGTCTGGCATCCTGTCAGGTTCGGCTTGGTCACGTGAGGAGAGACCGTGGTTGAGGCAGAATTCTGCACATTTAATGTTGTATTCTCCACTGTGTGTCTGGATTAGTTTGCAGGTGTGACCTTGGCTTCGGCTTGTGGCATGCGAGTTGCAACATTGCCCCCTTGGCTGTCAGTTCTCGCTGGGCTCATTCTGCAGGGTCAGCAAGTGTACTCTTGCTCGTTCAATGTTCGTGAAGGCTCTAGCTTGCGGACTACTTGGGCCTGGTGCATAGGTGGGGATGTTTAATGCACGGCACTTTAAGTTGCGGTATCACATTGCTTCATATCCAGTATCATGTCTTCGTTGTATTTTCATCACAATGCAAGGGTTAGGGGAAGCGTCAGCAAGCATTTTACATGAGTGCTTTGTGCGTCTTGCGTTTCTGCATTTTGAAAAACCTATGTGAAAAATAATAAAGATGCGCGTCAGTGGGTGTGTCCGTCACCTATGTCAAAGCACTGAATATGTTCTTCGTGTGGATTGGTGTGGGGGTGTCCAGTGTGCATGGTTGCACAGGTGTTCTGACAGTTGGCTAGGTCGTCATGGCATCTCTTACGATGTGTTTATTTACTGTTGAAAGGTTTAGTCGAGTTCATCCATGCCGCAGGTGTCGGCTTGAGCAGGGCAGGCTGGTGGGCAGGCTGATGGGCACATCCGTATGTTCCTGTACCATGGTATTTGGTCATCTGGTAGGTAGGCAAATTCATCTCGTGGCGGGTGTCTGGGTCGCGATCCTCTAGGCCAGGGGCGCGAGGAGATTGGGGGGAGTCTTTTGTCCCATTCTCCCACTTCAGTATCTTTAACATTGCACCAAAAAGTGGTGCATTTAAAATGATGGGAAAATCCCATAGGAAATATTCCGGTGGAATATTTCATGTGGTATCCACTGCCACCAGCCAGAAACTCAACAAGAGGGGACTGGACAGTGCACCCTTGGAAAACAGACCCAGGGGCAATCGAATTACCCCTACCAGTACTTCCACAATATGATGGTTTGTACTGGTTCTGTTCACAATTTAAGACTAATAAAGCCAATGGTGACTTTACATGCCCTGGGAGAGAGTAGTCAGTCCCAGGGTATGGATTCTATGTTTGGGGGTCACTATGACACCCCCGTGTTACTGCACTGAGGGTGCTGTGTAACACACTTACCAAAAAACACATGAAGCCCTATGGAGTAAAAGACCCCATAGCCCATAAAACACATTACAAAGTCAAAGGACATTCTCAAATCATGCCTAGGAGTGGGAGAAAAAGAGTATCACTCTTAGCAGGAGATCAAATTAAACCCCAAAAATCCAGCAAAGCTGCTGGGGGATTCACTAGGTTTGGGAAATTAGCCTTAACAGAGAATTCTCCCTAACACAGGGACACCCCCACAAACCCCACTCCTCATGTTCAAGTAAGAAGGTCAAAATGAAAAAAGGTGAAATGTAACACTTATAATTTGGTCAAAAGACCTAACGACCAAAAGTAAACAACCAATCTAGGTAATTCCTTCTGTACTGCTATGCCAGACCAGCACAAGGGCTTCTGATGCACAGACTGACTTTGGCTAATGAAGTGGCCCTCTTAGAAGTAGGCACCACCCTTATTTGTGGGCATGAACACGTGACAGAGAGGGCCTGAAGGGCTTCGACTACTTCCTGAACCATGGTGTCCATGATTCAGCGATAAAAGAAGCACAGGGCTCAACACCACTTTGTACTGCCATCCTAGACCATTACAAACGTTACTGATCTTCTGCTTGACCATGGCAGTTGGAGCAGCAATATATGAAGAAGGCACCACTCCTATTGGTCACAAAGTGACCTTTTCTTTAATCACAAACAATGGCTTCCCACTACCCTGAATCACCAGTGGTCGAAGTGTACAAAAAGAAGTAGTGGAACTATGTTCCCTGCTGGCCTGCCCCCTTCCCCACAAACTCCATCACCCCACTTGCCCACACGCAATCCAAACCGCAAACAAACACACCTGCTATTTAAGGGAATGTTCTATGCAGTGCACTGAAGTGCAAGTTTCAACTTCTTCCTACACTTTTATTTTAAAACTAAACCATTCCGGAACAGTTTTTTTGTCAAATAAAAGTATAGGAACAGTAAAACCTAAAAAAAAAAAAAAAGAAGTAGAGGAGCACCGCTCACGCTCACTTCGACCGCTGTGAATCACCAGTGAAAAGCATCACCTGTTGGCTTCTGAAATTCTAGGACGCTACCCTCTGCCCCACAGTCCAAACAATCCCTCCCCGCACTCAGGTACTCCTACCTCCTTTACCCATAGTGCCACTGCATCCTGAACTGCCCCAAAGCACAACATGAATGTCACTGCCCGCTTATTTTAGTCACTTTCAACCTATTTCATTAAGCAATAAGGTAAGCAACATATTCATGTGCTTCTTCTGACCAGCCCCAGGGTGTCCATGCCAACCATATTCTTGCTCGCCTTACCTCACCATGTTCCTGCCAATCCTGCTTCTCCATCTTATTCTCCTCTCACTCTCCATTCAATTAGGACACACATACACGATGCATGTTCTGACGACAGAGTCTTACAACACTCACTGTAATGAAACACATAAATACGACACACGCACTTATGACATGCACACTCACGACACAGACACTTGAAACACATTTAAAACACACAGACTTACAAGACACACTCTTACGCCCTACGCTCCTACAAATCATGATCCTATGCCACACACACCTATGACACGTTGTCCTATGACACACACCCCTAAAACACACACTTTTAAGACACACACATATAATACACACTCTTATGACACATACTGTTATGACTCAGACACTTACGACACTCATGTCAGACGCGCTCTTATGACACACATTCTTACAGACACTTATGATGCTCACACGTATGACAAATGCTTGCACAACACGCTCCTGAGACACATTCTCTTGTGAAACACACACTTACGACACAGACACTTACGAAAAACACCCACACACTCAAGACATGGTCTTACAACACACGTTCTAACAACAAGCATTGTTATGGCACACATTATGATACACTCCTATGAAACACACTTTTATGACACATGCACATACAACACACACTCTTATGACACAGTCAATTGCAACACTCATACTTATGACAGGCATTCTGTTAAAGCACATGTCCTTACAACACATACACTCTTACAACACACATACATACGACACGTATGACACACAAACTCTTATGACACTGACAATGAAGACACTCACATTTATAACAGAAACACTCTTATACCATGCACTCTTGTGACACATACTCTTACAGCACATGCACATATGACACTACCAAATACGACACAGACACTTATGACACAGACACTTACAAGACATGCTCTTTAGGCCACACAACCTTATGACACACACTCTCAAAACACATTCTTACAAAACACAATCCTATGCCACACATACTTGTGACACCCATTCATACGACACAGTCTTAAAATACACACTCTTAGGACACACGCACGTACAACACACACTCTTACGACACATACAATTATGACACAGACACCTACGACAAAGACACTTATGGCACTCACACTTATGACAGACACAGTTTCATGACACACACACTTTTACGACACAGACACTTATCACGCAGACACTTATGATGCTCACACTTATGACACAAATGCTCTTATACAACACGCTCCTGTGACACATGTATCGCTATCGGCACCATTGCTACCATACCGCCATACTAGGAGTTCTGTTCGTGGGTGCCCTTGCAGCCACCAGGTCTGACCTGGTGGCCGTACCGGCACCCGCGAGCAGAATATTATGGTAGGGCCGGTACCGTTATAAATGGTACCAGTGCTACCACCCTCCCATTCCCATTGAGCCCTATGGGGTTCAAATGGGTATGTGCATGTACCGGGCCCGGCACCCATGAAAGGGCAATTACTGGGTCCGGCTGGGCCAGAATAGCCCGGTAATTGCCCATTCGCGGGTGCCGGACCCAGATGCGAGTTTGGAGGTAGCCTTGCCGGTAAAACCGGCAAGGCTACCTCCAACCTCATAATGAGGCCCATGGGCCCTAATTACGAGGCCGCCTCCCAGCAACCTCGGCTTACAGTTTCCGCCTCGGCTTACCGTTTCCGCCATCCGATATCCTGGTAATACTGGGATATTACAGGCGGTGGTGGAACGGTAAATTCCCATTCGTGTGAGGACTCCACGGGAATGGGAGCACTGAAACACTGGCACCCTTGTTAATGGTGTGGGTGCCTCAGTAATTTATATGCTGGTAGGAGCCTATAATAATGGCAGGGCAAGCCTGCCAGTAGTTCACAGCCCCTATCAGCAGACTCAGAGTGTGCCCACTTGGGAAAGTTGCTGGTAACGTTGTTAACGGCACCTTAATTTCTGGACCAGCTCACTTGTAATGAGGGCCATGGTCTTACAGCTGTAGTTCTTACAACACCCGTTCTAACGACAAACATTCTTATTACACATGTTCCTGCAAAACATATTCTAACTACAAATATTCCTAGAACACACGTTCTTATGATACACACGCCTATACCATATGTTTTTATGGCACACACACATACAAAACACAACACACACTCTTATGATACAGCCATTTACAACACTCACATTTATGACTGACAAGCTCTTACTACACACACTGTTAAAACACACACTCCTATGACCCACATACATATGATAAACATTTATGACACACGCACTCTGATAACAGACAAATAAGACACCAACATTTATAACAGACTCTTACACAACACACTCTTGTGACACACGCTCTTACAGCACATCTGACACATGCTCTTATAGCACATATGACAAACCCAAATAAGGCACATACACTTACGATACAGACACTCAATTATGACACAGATGCTTACAACACTCTATTACGCCACACATTCTTATGACAAACACTCTTATGACACATATTCTTATGACACATGTTCTTATGAAACACACATCAACAAAACACACACTTACAACACAGACACATACAAAAAGACACTTACAACACTCAAACATATGACAATCACACTTATATGACACACTCTTACACCACCCACTCTTACACCACATGCTATTACAACACACACAGTTATGATATGCACACACTTATGATACAGAGACTTACAACAGACACAACACTCACATTTTTGACACACATTTACAAGACACGCTCTTACCTCACATGCTCTTTCAACACACTCTTATGACACACACTTATGACATACATTCTTACAACACATGTTCTTGTAAGACACACTCTTATGTAACAATCCTACGACACACACTCTTACAACACACACACATTCACACGAGACAGATTCTTAAAAAAGACTCTTATCCCACATGCTGCCACATGCTCTTGTGGCACACACTATTACTACACACACTATTACAGTTCACAAGCATAGGACACACACTGTTACGATGTACGCACTTATCAAACATACACTTACAACACACGCTCTTACAGCACATGCACTTACAAAACTCACTCTTACATCCCACATTTTTATATGTAAAGGAAAGGAAATATTAGAGATATAAATTGTGTACATGTACGAAGTGCAAAACATTTTAACACTGCACACTTACACACCAAAGTCTCATATACACATTACACTATACACTCTTAAGACAATTCTTACAACACATGCACTTACAATGCACACTTATGTCACCCAGTCGCATATGTACAGAAGGACTACACGAAACAGGCTAAATTAATGGACATGTTCTACACAACCCGGCCTGTACATGTATGAAATTTATGTTAGGTAAATGTACATTGATATACATATAAAATGGAAACCAAAGTCCAGACTACATGTTATGCTGATTTTCATATGTATAAAACATGTATACAAGATGTAAATTGCATAAATGTACGAAACGTAAAACCTATGACTTATACGCCATATCGTCATACTGTGATTCACCCATCCGGTAAACACACATGCTACATACACTTATACACCATACACCCCATAAATATATGAAGAATGTTTTTAAATGAAGAGGTAAGGTTAATCTCACTATAAGTTAAATTCTACAAAAAGTCAGATAACATTGTTAAGGCACCAACAATCACTGTACCACTACAAATTCAACCATAAAACAAGTAAGTATAAACACTCGCTCCATGCGACTACAAATTCAACCTTTACATTCGCTTCAGGTATTATTCAAGTTACATCACTACCATAGTTGACTTGGGTGTACACATTGGAGTTACAGTGGAATGGAGTGAGTGTTTATACTTCTTTTGAATAACATATGCAAGTCTTAAACACAAATCTAATTACTTTGTAGGTTTTAATCCACTTTGAAACAAAAGCTATATCCATTAATTGTAGTGTACTAAATATTGCATTCCGGTGATCTCCTCCGTGGGTAACACCTTCATCTTTGCCAAGGTACAAACCTAGGAACCACCTGTACCTATGGGAGCCTTGAAACATTTCTTCTGGAGAATATTCTGTGTTCAGGTGGGAACTGTGGTATCGCCTGTTAATCCTCTATTCCCTCTCCCAACACTTGCAAATCATTGAATTGCTTAAAGTGTGATAAGGAGAGTCTTGTGGAACTGTGCCTACAGATCTGGAGTCCTGTATCCAATAGGATCGTGGGTCTTAAATAAACAGGACCACATAACCAGAGCACTGAGATTCACCATTGGCTTCCTATCTGTTAAAGAGTTAACTTCAAGTTACTATTGTGCCTTCTGGAGCAAGAACCCTAAACACCTATATAAAAAAAAACATTCATCATCAGCATCGAGCAGGGCTTGTACTAGCCAATCAGGAGGCCGGAACACATGCTTACACCCCAGTATAAGCCTGCATCCCTTTCCAGTCTTCTGTGCTACACCCCATGGCACCATTTCTCTCACTGTGTCCCATCCGCACTAACTTACTCTCTCTACCCCCTCCCAACTCCATTGCAGCTCCTCACATGACTCGCCATACCTTCCTCTCTTCCTCTTCAAACCTGCAGCACACTGATCTGGTCCCTCATCCCCCACTCCGGCCCCTGAGATGGCCACCATCAACCTACAAAGGAGACTTACCCCTTTTCAATGGTGCGTTGCGGCCATCTTGTTATTTTTAAAGAGAATCAGGTTAGTGCTTCAGGAGCAGACCTGATATGCTTAGAAAAAAGTAATTATTAGCACTCTGAAGGGAGGCCTGGCATGCTAGTGGTGTAAATCACCAGTTTATGGGAGCGGACTTGTCCGGTAATGCTATGAGCGTTCGCAGTGGCCTTCGGAATGGCTTGACCTAGCAGGCTGCTGCCAAACAAGTCTGCTCCCCCAAATTGTTGATTAATGATACATTACGCCTCCCAGACCCATCAGGTCCTCCTCCTTCCTGGGGTGCACAGAACCAAAGTTGCCATACAAGAAAGAGAGAAATGGAGGCAACTAAAATCATGACAAGTTTAGGAGAGCTCTTAAGACCAACTCCCAGAAGCCTTTTGCCAACCTGGAGACATGCCAATTTAAAAATGAAGCAGCAAAATAATAAAATAGGCTTTCAACGAGGTCTGCAACCTTTGGCTCTCCAGGTGTTTTAAACGGCAACTATCATCAGCCCAAGACAACAAAGTCAATAGTGAGTGATCATGAGAGTTGTAGTCCAAAACATCTGGAGAGCCACAGGTTGCAGCTCCCTGGTCTAAATGTTGCTGTGGAGCTTGGAATGCGGCTATGAGACCTAGCTTTGAAATAGTCCTTTCGCAACTGCCCCGTCTGCCCAAAGATCAAGATTCATTCCTACCCTCTCTTGCCATACCATTTTTTTCACCCTGAACACTTGGAGGAGGTTTCATGACTTTGCAATGTAGGGCTGCACAAATATGAGTGAATTGTTATATTTTTGTTTGGCATTTTGCCTGGAGGCTGAAAATGAATTCAGGTCAAAACAGGTGTTATTTGTCTGATATTTCAGTGTAAATGGGCTGCAATATGCTGTTTTCACTAGTCACTGCAATGGAATCATGGGAGTCCTTAATAAAAGTGGTTTCCTTCTCAAGCAAGCAGGCGGATCCCAACTGATGAGGGAGCCTGTACTTTGAAAAGATGGCATCCAAGTATTTTTATGTTTGCAAAGGTTTTTAGCTTTTGTGAGTTACCTTGAGAGTGACCAACACTCGTGGGTCTCTAGCTTGAGGTGCTCAAGGACTCAAGCTGTCAAACATGATGCCCAATGAAGCTGAAATACGTGAAGATTGCCTGTAGTCCAGGGCTGAAAGGTTTTACCCTGGCCATTTTGCTTGGACATGGCCATTTCGGAGAGGCAGGGACTAAGAAACGTATTGGATATGATCTTCTGTTTACGTAGTGGGGAAGACAGGCTAAAAAGCGAGGGAATGGAAATTCACATAGATTCATTACCTGGAATATCTGGACCGGTATCATGTGCTTTAAGATGATTTTTTAAATTCCTAAATGTTTCATTTTTTTATTTTCACGTTTTTAAATTCAGAGCAGTAGCAAAATGCGAGTTGGTCCCCCTGATCTCGGATACTAATTACAAGCCCCACCCAAACCTCTAAAAATGCATTATCCCCTTTCCCAAACTTACTATCTTTACCGTTTTTTAGACATATATATTGTAGGTGAATTTATTGGCGATCAATTTTCTAAACTGAAAAATGTGTGCAGTGAATTTTCTTGTTATATGCACCTGGCATCTGTCTTGTGGCCATGGGCAAACTTCACTTGTTTTGATTCAATCAAGTGGAGCTTCAGGTACACTTTTTAAAATTTCTGTCCAGAATTTGACTTCAGTCTCATGGAGTTTCCAAAGGGGCAGCAGGTCATTTCTGTGTGCAGGCGTAGGAAAGGAAGGCATGGATTAATAAACTGGAAGAGAATTAGAGTAGTTGAGTAGGGAGAATGCAGGGAGGGGTAGTGACTGGGATCTCGACAGAGTTATGATTAGGGATTGGTTTTGCTTATCCAGCGCTGTGTGATGTATTCAGTGATATGAAGTGGACATACAACATGTGCCATCTAAGAGAGTTTGACGAGAAGGAATCCCTGAGATGGTGAGCAGCTTGTGGCACTGGTGTGACTGGTGGGAGGGAGGAGGAC